>NC_053035.3:277663347-279044181 GCF_002575655.3 Aegilops tauschii subsp. strangulata
GTATTGTATACGCTTCCGCCACCCGCAATAAGTCTCCTCGAGCCTCACTCCGACGCTCGAAGAGCTGTAGTCTTCTGGAATCATATCACTCGCTTCGCGGTGATATCTCCACCACCGTTATTATCGTGAGTTAGTAGTTGCCACCCTATCCGCCGTATTGTTTTAGCGGCGTGCATGTAATAAATTGTTGGGCAGTCTCTGCTCAACCCTGTATTATATTTAGTACTCCTGGTGTTTTTCTTCTGTGACCAAGATATTGTCTACCAGTGAGAAGGAATTCTTCCTCGCTGGTCCGTAAAAGGGATTGGTCTCTCAATAATTATTTTATTGAAAAACCGGTCGTGACAGTTTCCCAGATGAGTTCAACCCAAGGCACGTTCCATCTATTGTAGAATTTATGTAAATACTTTAATAAGAGTGCATCACCTTGGATCCTGAGATCAATCACTCCCAATCCACCACTTTCCTTGGGACGACAAACCATTTCCCAAGAAGCAAGAGAATTGCATTTGTCCCCTTGCTCTGTTTTCTTTGTCCATAGGCATTTCCTTCTAATTTTGTTTAGGAGCTCAATAATTTTGGTAAGCAATCGAAGCATGCATAGCGCAAAGATAATGAGCGAAGTGATCACCGAATTAAGCAGGTTTAGCTTTCCACCGTATGAAATCATGTTGAGAGTAGCCGTTAGTCTTCTCTCCATGGAACAGACCAGAGGCATGAGATCGAGGACAGTTGGTCGAGTAGTACCAAGTGGGAGCCCTAGGTATGTGAAGGGCATCTTGCCGACGACGCATCCGAAGATATTAGCAATCTCTTCGGACTTAACATTATCACAATTGATTGGAATGAGAGTAGATTTGTGGAAGTTTATTTTCAAACCAATGGACGTAGCCTAGTCTGTCAAAATGTCCTTGATAATGGTTGCATGTTGTGTGCATGCTGGTAACACTAGAATGGTATCATCGGCGTACTGGATGACTGGGTACTCTTTTTGATGCGGAGAAGGGAAGGGCAGGTGTATTTGATGGCGTGCAAAGGCATCGTTGATGGCCGCTTGAAGGAGATCCGCCGCTAGCACGAAAATGAGGGGTGAAAGAGGATCCCCCTGCCTGACCCCACACTTGCAAAGAAATTGGCGCCCAGGAGTACCATTTAGGAGGACAGAGGATTTTGCTGAAGAAAAGATGCAGCGAATCCAGGTGAGCCATTTGTCATGGAATCCCATGTTTTTCATAATCTCAATCATCGCTTCATGTTCAATTGTGTCGAAGGCTTTGGCAAAGTCAATCTTGAGAAGCATGATTTCTTTTTTAGAAGTTTCGCATCGATAAATATACTCGTATGCCCATGCGAGGCAGTCCTGGATAGTCCTCCCCTTTAGGAACCCATATTGGTTTCTATGAACAATCTTCAGAATGACTTTTTGTAGTCTATTTGCCAAGATCTTAGTGATGACTTTCAGGCAGCAATTTAAAAGAGTAATCGGTCTGTAGTCATTAATAGTTTCAGGTGATCTAGTTTTTGGAATGAGAGTTATGAAGCCATCATTAATGCTTTCCAGGCTGAGATCACCGTTATGGAATTGATGGCAGAGGTTGTAAAAATCGTCCTTAATGATTGGCCAGCATCTCTTAAGAAAAAGTCCAATAAAGCCGTCCGGGCCCGGAGCCCTATCTGCAGGCATCTCTCGAATAACTTTGTCAATCTCATCATGAGTGAAAGGAAGAGTTAGCTCATCAAGTCCTTCACATTTTTTGATTATCCTAGCAAGGTCAAACTTCATGTTACATGGTTGTGAAGATCCCATCCTTTCCTTGAATGCTTGATAGATGAGTGATTCCTTTCTGGCGTGATCCTCAATAGTCATGCCATCACTGGTCGTCAAAGAAGCAATATTATTCTTTCTGTATCTTTCCGAGGCCATGGACTGAAAGAACTTTGAAGATTCATCTCCAAATTGAACCCATCGAATTGTACATCTCTTTTTCCAGTAAAGTTGTTGGTACCGTAGTAATCTCAAAATGTGAGCTTTGAGTATGCGACGGAAATTTGCTTCAGGTACAGTGAGAACGCGTTTATTTTCAAGCTCATCTAGCTCACAGAGGGCTTTATTGGAGTTTTCAATGGCCACTGAAAGCTTTGATATACCCTTACTCCAATGTTTGAGATTCCTACGTAGGATTTTGAATTTTTTGCATAGAACAGTGGCATAGTTGGTGGAATGAACTGGTTTGGACCAGGAGGTCTCGACAACATTCATGAAGCCCGGGTGTTCAACCCAAAAGGATTCAAAGCGAAATAATTTGGATTTTGGTATATTAGTTTCAATGATGACCACACGAGGGATGTGATCGGAGACAGGTTTACCTAAAGGTTTGACCAGTGTTTTTGGATATGACAGAGTCCAATTGGAGCTTGTGAAAAACCAGTCTAGTTGTTCTAGTAAAGGATCCAATTGCATGTTGCTCCAGGTAAAAGAGCGACCTTTAATGGGTAATTCAATTAGGCTTTGACATCTGATGAAGTCATTAAAAGTATTCATATCATTCATGCTGCCACCCGGTTTGTTACGATTCCCTGGTGCTCGAATAAAGTTAAAATCCCCCATAAACAACCAATCTTCAGTAGATGGAATATTAAGGTCACATAGCCATTGGATAAAATGGTGCCGTTGATCACCTTGGCACGGCCCATAGACATTGACGAGCGTCCATGTTTGGGCTGATTGTGTGGAGCGAAAACGAGTAACCAGAGCATAATCTTCAGAGAATAAGACATCAGCAGAGAAGATTGCACTATTCCAAATCGTGGCAATACCACCAGAAGCTCCACGAGATGGTACAAAAGCGAATTGATCAAACCGACGGGGGCAACAAGATTTAACAAAAGGCAGATCAAACGAGGATTTTTTTTGTCTCTTGCAAGCAAACTACCGCACAACCACTAGACGAAATAGCATTTGAGAGCGCTAATTGTTTGTCCCCAGAATTTAAACCATGAACATTCCAACATAATACGTTCCAATTCACCAAAAGAGGCATTTAAAATAAAGACTAAATTGAGCGGGAGCGATGCTTAATCAGAAGCTGTGGGCTCCTCCTCATGGGTGGCCAGCAGGGTATCTTCAGAGAGTTCATCTGCAGGAATAGCACAAAGCATCATGCCAACTTGTTGGATCACTCGAACTGGTGTCGACGGTGGAACTTGGTCTTCTGCCACCTCCCTGATGCGTAGAGCAGTCGGAACAGTCCGTGGTTTAACTTTGGAAACCTTCATTTTGCTGTCAAACACCTGATGCACTTTGAACCCATCATATTTATTTGAGTGAGCACTTCGGCGCAGAGCTATGGAACATTCAGGCACATTTGCCTTTCCTTTACGAACCCGAGAGGAACCAATGTCAGAAGGAGGAGGGTTAAAACCTTGATCATTCGGCATCTCAACCCAAGCAGAGCTGTCAGGTGCAGCAGCAGGCACAATCTGTAGAATGTCCATAGGATGTTCAGACAGAGCATCAACAACGTCCATATCTGTGTCCAAAGCCTCCTCAGCAGCAGTGATACCCTCAAGCTCCCAATCAGAAGCATCCTTGAGCTCTTCAATAATAACAGAGGAAGAGCTAGCATTTGCAAAGGATTTGGAGGCAGAGATAACTGACAGCATGCCTCTGTTTTCAGCAACAGTAACTTTAAAAGTGAGCGAGTCTTGTTGGAATCCATACCTATCCTTCCAAGGGCCATAAGAAGCCACAAAGGGTCTGACAGCCTCTGTTATGTATGAGTTCAGCTTAAACATGGGCATACAGTCTCTCAGGATCATGGTAGAAATGAGAGCTCCTTGAGAAGAGATGTCCAAATGTAATCCCTTTGCAGACATCGTCAGAGAAATCTCCAAGAAATTGGCAGGCAGGGTTTTAGGCTCGTAGCTGTCTGAATTGATTAGAGGAGAGCTCTCAGACCTGAATATTTCAGTACCAGAAAGGTTGGCCAAAGCAGAGCTGCTCGCTTCTTGAGGCCAGAATTGGTTCATGAGAGCCACCGGGACCATGACATAGGATTCAGACACCGTTGCACTGGAGTCAGAGCTGGTATACATCGAGATGGAGTCGTTCCAGGCAGCAGCCGGACTGTCATGAAGATTTTGTGGGGGCACAAGACCATGTTCCACTTGCAGGCCCTCACCAGCCAACCATTGCTGAAAGTTATACAGAACAGGAGGTTGTTGGGGAGGTGAAGGCGGCCAATTCCCCCATTGGGGTGCATTTCAATGTCACTTCCTGCATCCACCACAACATTCTCATTTTCCTCCTCTACAGCTGCATCCGCCATCACATTCTGTGCCATCCAGTTGTGTAACTGCTGCTGATATAGCTGTTCAGCATTGAGACCTTCACCATGCAATGGATGAGGAACGCCATCAGCAGGTGGTGGATCCTCACCAGCCGGAGGAACATCCGGTAAGTGTGCGTTCCAATCATTGCTCCGCAGAACTGTGACATCTACAGCCCAGGAGCGACGCACCCCCAATCTGTCGGACTACCGGGCTCTTGGGCACTAAACGCGGATGAATGACTCTGGCTTTAATGAGAACAAACCTTCTATCTCCTCTAGGGTTATTCCAATCCACCAGAGCACCAAAAGAATCCACAGACTTGTGCATGTAATGTTGGGTTTGATAGTCATAAGGAAAGCCAACATATAAAATCCACACTACTGGTGTAGCGACCAGACCTCAAATGGTCTGTGCTGCTGTGCACCAGTGTCATCCCTGGATCAGTAATGCTGACACGCACAGTACAAATGGAGGATTTATAACAGAGTAGCAATCACACACTTATTACATCGAATATCTCCAAAGAGATTAAGTATGATAAACATGGCTTAAGGCCATCTAAAAACGATAACAGCGGAAGGCTTGGAAGATAAGTGAGTCCATCAACTCCAGCGGCATCACTGAGTATAAGACCACGACCTAAGGCACCTTACTCGTCGTCTGAAAAGTCTGCAACATGAAACGTTGCAGCCCGAAAACGGGTCAGCACATGGAATATGCTGGCAATGTAACACATAGAGAATAATGAACAATAATAATGCTATACTACATGCATATATGGCTGGTAGAAAGCTATATGATTACAATGTTTTTGCGAAAAGCCAATTTTTCCCTACTTCAAAGGAATAAATTTTATTTAACTATCATGGTGGTTGTTAAACATTGAGAAGGTACCTCCAACTCAATCCCAATTAAGTATCATCATTAACCCAACAAAATTAATTAAAAGTAACATGGTGATGAGATTCAAATGATAATCCAGGTACTAGATACTCAAGTTGTCCATAACCGGGGACACGGCTAACCATGATTAGTTTGTACACTCTGCAGAGGTTTGCGCACTTTTCCCCACAAGACTCGATCGCCTCCGCTTGATTCTCGCACTGCATGATGTTTGAGAAACGGATGACCGAGACACAGTCTTTCAGGAACAATCACTCTTTACTCTGGATGGACCGGTACACCTACTTTCCCCTACATCTGCTAGCCCACCTCTTCAAGAGATCCTGTAACCTACTCAACTATGCTAGAGCCCATAATAGCTTGTGGCTGCACACGGAAGTTTCTAGCATGAATAATCTTATGATCCCTTTGAGCCTGGGTGGCGGTCCTTATACAAACAGACAACACTGGATTCTCCAGGTGCCTCAATCCACCCAGACGTGAGTTTTAGTTGCCACCTTAGGTAAACCATTATTAACAATCTCACATCTGTCATGAATATCTCTCAAACCCAATCCACGTCTACGAGCATAGCATGGGAATATAATAGCAACGTAGAAGTAACTCCCAAGGGTTTGATAATAGAACAGGTAATAGGTACTACCTCAACTACTTCCCAGAACCCACAGTTTAATTAGATCCTAATCATGCAATGTTTGAGGAATAGATCTAATGCAATTAAAACTGGGTATGGAAGGTATGATCAAAGTGTTACTTGCCTTGCTGATGATCCGCAAAACCTAGCGATTCGAAGTAACAAGCGGCACACTCCGGGTACTCTATCGCAAACAAACAAGCAGACAATCAGTACTCAATCTAATGCACAGGTAAAACTCGAATGAAAGATCCAACCAGAAAGTTCAACTTAAGAACTCCGGTTTGCAAAAGAATCAACTCGAAAGAAGCAACGAAAGTCAAACTGCGAAAGAAACAAGCTTCGTTTACTAATCTGGATCTAGGTCAAATTTTATAGTAGCAAAAACTTGTTTGAGTAGGTTAAACGGAAAGAGAATTTCGAGACGAAACTCTAGGCGCTTGAATCGCCTGATTCCGATAAACGAGCGAAAAGTTAAACAGAAACGAAGATTCGATCAGAAATCGAATCTGAGATAATCGCAGAAAAATCCGACGAAAAAGAAAAACGGATGAACGGTTAAAGAACGGACGTTCGTTAACAGAGAAAAACCGACGAACGCGTTCGTTAAAACGAACAGTTCGGTGAACGCTCGCAAAATAACAAAACCGAAAAAAAACCGATCTAGGGTTTTTTTTAAACGAATGGTTTTTTTTAAAGAAAACCGGCAACCGAACGGCGGCGAGGTACCTCGTCGGGGCGGGGCTCCGGCGGGCTCCGGCTGCTCCGGTGGGGCGGCGGGGGTGCGGGGCTCGGGGGGGTGCGAGGGGGCGGCAAACGGCGGCGGCGGCGGCGGCGTCGAGCTCCGGCTCCGGCGGCGGCGGGGCGGGCAAGTGCGGCGGCGGCGGCTTGAGAGAAGAGGGGGGTGCGGGGGTATAAATAGGAGGGGGGGTCCGGTGGCTTGGGGGAGGGGCAAGCCGAGCGGCGGGGCTCCCGTGTCCGCTATGGACACCGGCGGCGGCGGCGCGTGCTGGAGAAGGAGAGGGGCGCGGGCGGCTGGGCCTCGGCTGGGCTTCGGCCTGGCGGGCGCGCGCAGTTTTTTTTAAATACATTCCGCGGAAAAATTCGTAGAAAAATAAATAAAAATCCAAAAAAGATAAAACAAATTTTCCACGTCTAGTTAGAAAATCTAGAATAGGGTGAACATTGTTTTTTAACACAAAATAAATTTTTGAAAACATGCAATATTCTTAATGCAATTAAAATTGCAAATAAAATCCGAATAAATTTCAATAAATGATTTTAACACTTTTCCTCCAGTATTTCAATTGTTTTGGAGAAGTCATATTTTCTCCTCTCATTTAAAAAAAATGAAATATTTTTCCGGAGAGAAAATATTTAAAACCAAAATCCTCGTCTTATTATTTGATGAAAATCAAATATGAAAATTCGAGAAAATCCCCAACTCTCTCCGAGGGTCCTTGAGTTGCTTAGGGTTTATCGAGGATTTGTCAAAATGCAATAAAACATGATATGCAATGATGATCTATGTATAACATACCAAATTGAAAATTTGGGATGTTACAAACCTACCCCCCTTAAGATGAATCTCGCCCTCGAGATTCGGGTTGGCTAGCAAACAGGTGGGAGTGGTCCTTCCGTAGATCTTCCTCTCGCTCCCAGGTGGCTTCATCTTCCGTGTGGTGACTCCACTGGACTTTGCAAAACTTGATAACCTTGCTACGGGTAACTCGGCTGGCATACTCAAGAATCTTAACTGGCTTCTCCTCATAAGTCAAATCACTTTCCAGCTGAATCGCTTCCAGTGGCACAGTATCTCTCAGTGGTATCTCAGCCATCTCTGCGTGGCACTTCTTCAACTGGGAGACGTGAAATACATCATGAACTCCAGACAATCCTTCGGGCAATTCCAGCTTGTAAGCAACTTCTCCCATACGTTCCACAACTCTGTATGGTCCGATAAAACGGGGCGCTAACTTTCCCTTAACTCCAAAGCGCTTCACTCCTCGAAGTGGTGATACTCGAAGATACACTCTGTCTCCGACTTCGTGAACTGTCTCCTTTCGTTTAGAATCAGCATAACTCTTCTGCCTGGACTGGGCTACCTTGAGTCTATCGCGAATCAACCTCACTTTCTGTTCAGACTCCTTAATCAAATCTGGTCCAAACAACTGACGGTCTCCAACCTCGTCCCATAACAACGGCGTTCTACACCTCCTTCCGTACAAAGCTTCGAAAGGGGCCATCTTCAAACTGGTTTGATAACTATTGTTATACGAAAACTCCGCATATGGCAAATTGTCGTCCCAACTAGATCCATAATCTAGTGCACAAGCTCTCAACATGTCCTCCAAAATCTGGTTGACTCTCTCGGTCTGTCCATCTGTCTGCGGGTGAAAAGCTGTACTAAATTCCAGCCTGGTTCCCAATGTTTCATGTAACTGCTTCCAAAACTTTGAGGTAAATTGGGTTCCTCTGTCTGATACAATGGTCCTCGGAACTCCATGCAAACATACGATCCTGGTCATGTATATCTTTGCCAACTTAGCACTGGTGTAAGTGGTCTTCACTGGAATGAAATGAGCCACTTTCGTCAAACGGTCGACTACAACCCATATTGAGTCATAGCCTGAACGAGTCCTGGGTAATCCTGTGATAAAATCCATGCCTATTTTATCCCACTTCCATTCGGGTATCGGCAATGGTTGTACCAATCCTGCTGGCTTCTGATGCTCTGCCTTCACTCGCTGACACACATCACAAACTGCTACATATTCTGCAATATCCTTCTTCATTCCGGTCCACCAGAAAGTATTCTTCAAATCCAAGTACATCTTGGTATTTCCTGGGTGAATCGAGTACGGTGAGTCATGCGCTTCCTGCAAAATCAACTTCCTGATCTCCGGATCATTTGGCACATATACGCGGTCCTCAAACCATAAGGTATCATGCTCATCCTCACGAAATCCCTTGGCTTTTCCTTTGCTCATCTTCTCCTTTATCTCTTCAATCTCTTTGTCTGTCTTCTGAGCTTCTCTGATCCTTTCCATCAAGGTAGACTGAATCTCCAGTGTCGCTAGATAGCCTCTTGGGACTATCTCCAAACATAGCTCGCGAAGGTCCTCGGCTAACTCCTGAGGTAACTCTCCTGTCATGAGGGTGTTGACATGACTCTTGCGGCTCAACGCGTCTGCTACTACGTTAGCCTTTCCTGGGTGATAATGCAATCTCATATCATAGTCCTTAATGAGCTCCAACCATCTCCTCTGTCTGAGATTTAACTCCTTCTGCGTGAAAATATACTTCAAACTCTTGTGATCTGTATACACCTCACAATGGTTTCCGATGAGAAAATGTCTCCATGTCTTCAATGCATGCGCCACGGCTGCTAACTCCAAATCATGCGTATCATAATTCTTCTCATGGGGTTTAAGTTGTCGTGAAGCATACGACACAACTCTTCCTTCCTGCATAAGCACTGCTCCAAGTCCTCGACGAGAGGCGTCGCAATAAACTTCATAATCCTTGCGTTGATCTGGCAGAATCAACACGTTTCTTCAACTCTTGGAAACTAGCTTCACATTCCTCAGTCCAATTGAATTTGGTGTCCTTCTTCAATAGCTCAGTCATGGGCTTAGCAATCCTCGAGAAATTCTCGATGAATCTCCGGTAGTATCCTGCAAGTCCAAGAAAACTCCAGATTTCTCCAACTGTCGTGGGTGATTCCCAACTTGTCACTGTGTCAACCTTGGCAGGGTCTACTGCTATTCCTTCTCCAGAAATAACATGTCCAAGGAATCCAACTTCCTTCAGCCAAAATTCACATTTGCTGAACTTGGCATATAACTGATGTTCTCTGAGCTTCTCAAGTACCAATCGTAAATGCTCCTCATGCTCTTCCTCATTCTTGGAAAAGATTAAAATATCATCAATGAACACCACGACGAACTTGTCCAAAAACTCCATAAACACTTTGTTCATCAGGTTCATAAAATAGGCAGGTGCGTTAGTCAGACCAAATGACATAACGGTATACTCATACAATCCATATCTGGTGGTAAAAGCCGTCTTAGGTATATCCTGCTCTTGAATCTTTAACTGATGGTATCCTGATCATAGATCGATCTTGGAAAATACTTTAGCTCCTTTTAGGCGGTCAAACAAATCATTGATCATCGGCAGTGGGTACTTGTTTTTGATGGTCACTTCATTCAATCCACGGTAATCAACAACCATCCTTAGTGATCCATCTTTCTTCTCCACTAGAAGTACTGGTGATCCCCAAGGTGACGAACTTGGGCGAATATAGCCTTTATCCAGTAACTCCTTGATCTGCTTCTTAATTTCCTCCAAATCCTTTGCGGGCATCCTGTACGGTCTCTTAGATATTGGCCCTGTGCCTGGCAAAAGTTCAATCAAGAACTCAATGTCTCTATCCGGTGGCATGCCTGGCAATTCTTCTGGAAATACATCCGGATAATCCTTCACCACTGGTACTTCCTCCTGTACAACTCCTGATAAGGAATTCACTTGAGTCCTCTTCGGCATATGCCGGGATACATACTTGATCCTCTTTCCTTCCGGGGTGGTAAGCAAAATCGTCTTGCTGGCACAATCGATGTTTCCTCCATACAACGATAGCCAATCCATTCCCAAAATCACATCCAAACCTTACGACTCCAAAACTATGAGGTCTGAGGGGAAAACATGCCTACCAATGGCCAATGGTATCTGAAAACATCCTTGGCTGGCCATATACTCTGCTCCTGGCGAGGTTACTAACATAGGGGTTTTGAGAACTTGGGTGGACATCTTAAACTTATTCACAAATCCCCTTGATATGTATGAATGCGATGCACCAGTATCGAAAAGAACGGTTGCAGTAAATGACTTAACCAAAAACTTACCTATTACTGCATCAGGCTGAGCTTCAACCTCCTCCACGCTCACGTGGTTCACATGTCCTTTGTTGAACGGGTTCGGCTTCTTCCCAGAGCTTCCATTGCCATTTCCATTTTGGGCTTCAGGACAATTAGTTGCATAGTGTCCAGTCTTCTGGCACTTGAAACAAGTAATGTGACTTAGATCCCTCTTGGTTGGGGTAGATGGGTTGGTGCGGTTCTGTCCGTTGGTTCCTCCATTCCCATTGCCATTCTTGGAGCCATTATGGTTGTGCGAACTACCTCCTCCATGGGTATGCTGAAACTGTCCTCCCGGCTTCGGGGTAAATCGTGGCTTCTGCTGAGCTCCAGAATTGTACTTCCCTTGTCCATACTTCCTCTTACGATTTTCAATCTGCTGTTGCTTCCCTTCAATCATGAGAGCTCTATCTACCAGCTCCTGGTAGTTGTTCAAGGTGGCTACCATCAACTGCATACTCAGTTCATCATTCAGCCCTTCCAAAAATTTCTCCTGCTTGGCTGCATCTGTAGCAACGTCATCTGGTGCATAACGTGCTAACTTACTGAAATCCTCCACATACTGGCCTACAGTGCGTCCTCCTTGGCGTAGGTTGCGAAACTCGCGCTTCTTCATAGCCATAGCTCCTGCTGAAACATGAGCTGTACGGAAAGCTTGCTGAAACTGGTCCCATGTGACAGTGTCAATAGGGTGCGTGGCTGTATAATTCTCCCACCATGATGCTGCGGGTCCATCAAGCTGATGTGCGGCAAAACGCACTCTTTCCGCATCTGTGCATCCTGCAGTGGTCAACTCCCTTCCAACTTTGCGGAGCCAATCATCTGCAACAATCGGCTCGGTGCTACTGGAAAACACCGGCGGGTTTAGCCTTAAGAAACGGGCTAAGTGATCAACAGGTGGTGGTGGCGGTGGGTTGTTGTTGTTGTTGTTGCCTTGGTTCTGCACTAACACTTGCATCAAGGCATTCTGTTGCTGAATCAACTGGGTGATCTCTGGTGGGAAAACAAATCCGGTGTCGCGTCTCGGAGGCATCTGATAGGTTTAGAAAAGGTGAGAGTTAAGAATAGAATGAGGTCTAGAGGGAAAACACTACCCATATGCTCATGAGACAAATACAATCAATATCACTCAATCAATTCAAACAAGGCAAAACAATCGATCTAACTAGCGTTACAAAGTGCTTGAACTATACTATTAAATGGGGGAAAGCTACTACTGATATGGTGGTCTACTAAAAATTCTGATCCGTTGAAGACTCCATGATGTCTGCTCCAGCTTCGTCAACCCAGTCATCTTCACTTGGTTCCGAGTCGGTGTCGTCGATGATGATGTAGTTATCCGGACAAGTGCATTCGTCAACTTCTGCTTTTGGCACTGGATTTCCCATGAATACTCCAATCTTCTTCTCCAGGTCGTCATTCTTCCCTACTAGTGCGATGATTTCCTCCATATAATCCTCGCGTGTAGCCTTGAGTTCTTCTTGGAGCTCCTTGATCTTCGTCAATGCCTTCTTCAGTTCTTCCTTGTCCGTGCACATCTGGTTCTCCTGGCGACGAATATGTTGGTTTTGCTCCTGGATGAAAGCTGCAATTGATCCATCCTTCTTGGTTCTGATCATCTCCCATTGCGCGTCTCGGCGTCCACAAATTTGATAAATTGTATCCTTAAGCTCCTGGTGGTAGACTTCTCCAATGCGTCCCATGGCGATGTGTGCGGCCATGCTCTTCCCTAAACTCCAGGTTGGTGCTTCGAAAACCAATCTTATAGGTTCAGTAACTGGCACAAACGTCCTTCCTGGAATGAGAACTTGAATCTTCCAGCTCTCCTCTTCGGGTAATGTGGCGTTGTAGGTTCCGGTGATGCTTGGTATTCCTATGTTCAAATACTTAGTGACTTCCTTCAAGTGTCGACCAAAAAGGCGTGTCTTCATCTGGTTGCATGAACTTGCTCCTTGCATCCGCCATTCCTAAAAGAGTAGAAAGTGAAGAGGGGTCAGAAATGAGAAGAGAGAAGCTTTCTAGGGCTTAAGCTTAGTGGTCGTGTCCTACAGTCAGTGTGTGCTCTGATACCAACTTTGTAGCGACCAGACCTCAAATGGTCTGTGCTGCTGTGCACCAGTGTCATCCCTGGATCAGTAATGCTGACACGCACAGTACAAATGGAGGATTTATAACAGAGTAGCAATCACACACTTATTACATCCAATATCTCCAAAGAGATTAAGTATGATAAACATGGCTTAAGGCCATCTAAAAACGATAACAGCGGAAGACTTGGAAGATAAGTGAGTCCATCAACTCCAGCGGCATCACTGAGTATAAGACCACGACCTAAGGCACCTTACTCGTCGTCTGAAAAGTCTGCAACATGAAACGTTGCAGCCCGAAAACGGGTCAGCACATGGAATATGCTGGCAATGTAACACATAGAGAATAATGAACAATAATAATGCTATACTACATGCATATATGGCTGGTGGAAAGCTCTATGATTACAATGTTTTTGCGAAAAGCCAATTTTTCCCTACTTCAAAGGAATAAATTTTATTTAACTATCATGGTGGTTGTTAAACATTGAGAAGGTACCTCCAACTCAATCCCAATTAAGTATCATCATTAACCCAACAAAATTAATTAAAAGTAACATGGTGATGAGATTCAAATGATAATCCAGGTACTAGATACTCAAGTTGTCCATAACCGGGGACACGGCTAACCATGATTAGTTTGTACACTCTGCAGAGGTTTGCGCACTTTTCCCCACAAGACTCGATCGCCTCCTCTTGATTCTCGCACTGCATGATGTTTGAGAAACGGATGACCGAGACACAGTCTTTCAGGAACAATCACTCTTCACTCTGGATGGACCGGTACACCTACTTTCCCCTACATCTGCTAGCCCACCTCTTCAAGAGATCATGTAACCTACTCAACTATGCTAGAGCCCATAATAGCTTGTGGCTGCACACGGAAGTTTCTAGCATGAATAATCTTATGATCCCTTTGAGCCTGGGTGGCGGTCCTTATACAAACAGACAACACTGGATTCTCCAGGTGCCTCAAGCCACCCAGATGTGAGTTTTAGTTGCCACCTTAGGTAAACCATTATTAACAATCTCACATCTGTCATGAATATCTCTCAAACCCAATCCACGTCTACGAGCATAGCATGGCAATATAATAGCAACGTAGAAGTAACCCCCAAGGGTTTGATAATAGAACAGGTAATAGGTACTACCTCAACTACTTCCCAGAACCCATAGTTTAATTAGATCCTAATCATGCAATGCTTGAGGAATAGATCTAATGCAATAAAAACTGGGTATGGAAGGTATGATCAAAGTGTTACTTGCCTTGCTGATGATCCGCAAAACCTAGCGATTCGAAGTAACAAGCGGCACACTCCGGGTACTCTATCGCAAACAAACAAGCAGACAATCAGTACTCAGTCTAATGCACAGGTAAAACTCAAATAAAAGATCCAACCAGAAAGTTCAACTTAAGAACTCCGGTTTGCAAAAGAATCAACTCGAAAGAAGCAACGAAAGTCAAACTGCGAAAGAAACAAGCTTCGTTTACTAATCTGGATCTAGGTCAAATTTTATAGTAGCAAAAACTTCTTTTAGTAGGTTAAACGGAAAGAGAATTTCGAGACGAAACTCTAGGCGCTTGAATCGCCTGATTCCGATAAACGAGCGAAAAGTTAAACAGAAACGAAGATTCGATCAGAAATCGAATCTGAGATAATCGCAGAAAAATCCGACGAAAAAGAAAAACGGACGAACGGTTAAAGAACGGACGTTCGTTAACAGAGAAAAACCGACGAACGCGTTCGTTAAAACGAACGGTTCGGTGAACGCTCGCAAAATAACAAAACCGAAAAAAATCGATCTAGGGTTTTTTTTAAAGAAAACCGGCAACCGAACGGTGGCGAGGTACCTCGTCGGGGCGGGGCTCCGGCGGGCTCCGGCTGCTCCGGTGGGGCGGCGGGGGTGCGGGGCTCGGGGGGGGGGTGCGAGGGGCGGCGAGGGGGCGGCAAACGGCGGCGGCGGCTTCGAGCTCCGGCTCTGGCGGCGGCAGGGCGGGCAAGTGCGGCGGCGGCGGCTTGAGAGAAGAGGGGGGGTGCGGGGGTATAAATAGGAGGGGGGTCCGGTGGCTTGGGGGAGGGGCAAGCCGAGCGGCGGGGCTCCCGTGTCCGCCATGGACACCGGCGGCGGCGGCGCGTGCTGGAGAAGGAGAGGGGCGCGGGCGGCTGGGCTTCGGCCCGGCGGGCGCGCAGTTTTTTTTTTTAAATACGTTCCGCGGAAAAATTCGTAGAAAAATAAATAAAAATCCAAAAAAGATAAAACAAATTTTCCCCGTCTATTTAGAAAATCTAGAATAGGGTGAACATTTGTTTTAACACAAAATAAATTTTTGAAAACATGCAATATTTCTAATGCAATTAAAATTGCAAATAAAATCCGAATAAATTTCAATAAATGATTTTAACACTTTTCCTCCAGTATTTCAATTGTTTTGGAGAATTCATATTTTCTCCTCTCATTTAAAAAAATGAAATATTTTTCCAGAGAGAAAATATTTAAAACCAAAATCCTCGTCTTATTATTTGATGAAAATCAAATATGAAAATTCGAGAAAATCCCCAACTCTCTCCGAGGGTCCTTGAGTTGCTTAGGATTTATCGAGGATTTGTCAAAATGCAATAAAACATGATATGCAATGATGATCTATGTATAACATACCAAATTGAAAATTTGGGATGTTACAACTGGACCAAAAGAAGTCTGACGCATATTCAAAGCGGCGTCATGGGGAACAAAGGAGATGATGGTGTGTTCTTCTACTTCATTCTCATCAAGCTCAAAGGTGATACCAACAACAACATCACAGACCAAAGAGTTTGCAAATCCAAAAACACCAACTCCCAGTGGATGATCTTCTACTTCAGAAGGGAAGTAATGTGACTCATGAAGCAAACCTTCAATGATGTTGCGCAGATCAGCCTTCTGGTGGAAGGGGATGAACCGATTTGCCTCCGCAATGGCCAAGAAGTCATGGCGCAACGGAGGGATTGCGGACACCGCCATATCCGCCCGCACCTTGCGATCGGCCGGGCCAAGCTCGATGGTCATGCCCGGCGGGAGGTAAGGGACGACATTGAGGGGGTAGTTCTCCATGGATGGGATGTGAGGTGTGGGAGCAGGGGAGCGCACAGACAGCAAGGAAGGATGCGTATCGTCTGCCTTGGTCAGGGCTTTGGGTACCCAGACGCCTCGATGTTTACGCGCAGGCCTGGGGCAGGCATCAGCAGGGCGAGCATGTAGGGCGTCAAATGAGCCTTGAACGGCTAGGCAACGTTTGGTGGCAGATGCATTCATAATGGAAGTGTCATTTATGTTTTGTCTCTGAATCCCCGATAAGACGTGATCATTATCCCCCGGACAATAGTTTCCAGAATAAGGAGCTGCGGTATCTTTGACTGATCGTGGAGGGGGAAGGACATCCGAAATTGCTCGATCAGAATATTTTGGTTGCCAAAAAAGATATTTGGTTCCATATAAACCACACCAATGAGATTGGTGGCCCAGGAACCCACAAGAACGACAAAAAAGTTTTGCTGGGCACTCGAAATACTCATGGGCCATAGAACCACAAAGATGACAGGCAGTACTGGAAAAGGCCCGTGGACTAGAAGGGCCATTCGCAGAGCACTTACAAGGTCTATCAAAACATACCTGGCAATATTCGCCCGGACAATTATTGGCTGAATGATCAATGTCATCACAAATGCTACAAATGGATAATTTATCATAAATGAATTCCATAGATGGGACCGAAGCTAATTTTCAAATTGCAGCAATTTTATTCGCCGAAATGCCCGCTCGATGATGGTCCAGAATGTGCCTTAAAATAAAACCAGGGATTTGATTCCAAGATTCAGACTTACAATTTGTCCCCTCAAAACGTAAATGTCTCCCCTCATTATTACCAGAGAACTGAATAGGAAAGTCCCCATTGAAGTTGCCGAAAACCAGGGAATTTGGTATTGAATGCTCATTATGACCTCTTGAAGTTTCCAAGTCAGTAATATCCTGTCCGCTGGCCGGAACCTGCCGGAGAGTCGCCGGCGACGAGCACAGTTGCATGGAGAGACCAGAAGGATCTACAGAAAATCCAACTTTCTTAAGAGTTTGAAGTGATGAACCCTCAAACGATCCATGTACTGTGCCCCCAAAACAGTTCTTTGAACGAATAGCAACTGGCGATCTAGCAATGATTTCATGGTTTGGTTGATACAGGTGCCAACTCGAAGGATTTTCCACAGGTGCATGAACCCCTGGCCTAAAGAGACTGAAATGACAGACAAAATCTGGCCAAATTCGATCCTTAAGCCCATAGATGAAATGACCAACGCGATTGGATGCCACAGAGAAACGAAAACGTCGTCCATCCAAATGCTTAATGTGTAGACCAGATGGAAGACCTCCAATGCAACATTGAAGAGCAATAGCAACCGACTCCTCATTGAGAGTGAAGGAGGCCGAAGAGAAACTGACAACCAGGAAGAATTCCTTGCAAGATCCAGAGGGGGAGAAGTGGACAGAAGAACCAAACCGTCGACGCACCTGATCCGCGACCGCAAGGCCGGGAGAGAAATCCCAGTGTAGGAGACCTTCCATGGTGGGTTGGGTCAGAGGACGCCATTAGAGGTGGAGGTGGAGGTGGAGGTGGAGGTGTAGGTGGAGGAGGAGGACGCCATAACAGTGGAGTGCA
The DNA here is from genome assembly GCF_002575655.3 of Aegilops tauschii subsp. strangulata. Taxonomy (NCBI): domain Eukaryota; kingdom Viridiplantae; phylum Streptophyta; class Magnoliopsida; order Poales; family Poaceae; genus Aegilops; species Aegilops tauschii. The sequence goes on from NC_053035.3 coordinate 277,680,913, forward strand.
TTGGGTTTGCAACCCACAAATTTACACCGGCATCTGTCCGAGGACACTAATGGATGCCATCAGATGCTGCCCACATACCTTTCGACAACTATATGAACTAACCGGACGAAATTCGTGCAAACAAAGCAAATTTCAAATTAACCGGATGAAATTCATTACATTTCGAAAACTTTTCCTACAAACTGGACGAAATTCATTACATATTTCGCACAAACCGTACTAAAACCTACTGTAAACCTAATCTAAACGATCGCCAGCGCCCGACCACCATGTCCGGCCATGAACCCGAGAAAGCCGGCCATTGCCTTTGCCTCCTCCTCATCCGCCTCGATAACCTCCTCCTCCGGAGCACAAGGTTCTGAAGATTTCCGCCTCCACGTCACCGTCAAGCGGCTAATCGACCGCCGATGTTTACCCCACCAAGCTTGGCGTCGACTGAGTGGAGTAGCGGTGGCCTTCCCGGGACCAGAGCGGCGGTGACCTACCGTGTACTACTCTTCCTCGCTGCCGGCTGCGCCCGCGCACGCGCGCCAGCTTCGTGGTCGTGGCGGCGGAGGGCGGCCGGGGGGTGCCGGCGATCTCCTTCGTTTGCTCCTACGACAGTACGTCGAAGAGAGCTTTGGAGCACGCCCGGAGCGGAGCCGCCGATGTCCCTCGTCTGCTCCTGCGACAGTACGTCCAAGAGAGCTTCGGAGTGCCAGGAGGCCATGGTTGAAGTGGTGCCGACAGAAGGAAGGGACCGGAGGAGAATAAGTGTGGGTCTTTGGCTATGGCTGGGAGCTGGGGCTCAAGTTAATATAGCGGGCGAATGGCAATGAGCCGCGGCAGACGGATGGACAACTGGCGCCGGAGTAGGTTCGCCGGGCGTGAATGCGGACGCTGCTTCAGTGACTTAACTGCAGATGCGTTTGGGTTACTGACATGTGGGCCCAACGGGCATCTGGCCCGCATGTCAGTGACACACCAATTGCACCTGCAGTTAAGTCCGGTGAATGCGGCATTGACATTCTGGAGAGACGGTGACCGTTTCAGGTGGGAAGCGCGCGCTAGCGATGGAAGGGGTTTCGGTGTGCAGTGGCACTAAGATCGGTCGCTCACGATAGTACATACTCCGTACCATACTACCATAGTACCCTCTCTAGCTTAGGCTGTTTTATAGATTGTCGTTGTGATGGACGATATACATGAGCAAGGCGGTCCGAGTATGACCGTTGGTATTGAGCCAGGTGAATACATGCTCGGCGTTCGCGTAGGCCTCCATCAAACGTCTAAACAGTAATGTCAGGCACCGCCGGGGCGCGTAGGTGATGGGCTCGCCGTTTGCGTTGCGCCATGAGCAGGACTTTGATTTAGAGGGCGACGTGCATGCATTTGCATGCTTTGACAGCGTGAGCGTGGGTGTCTGACGCAAAGTATTTCATTTTCATTTGGCTGACGAGGGTGCGTTGCAGCGACAAGTCCGTGGTTTGATTCCCCACATACGCATAATTTTGGTTTTTACAATATTTCTTTCTCCATTGACAGGTAGGCCCGCGTAGATAGATAAAGAACACGAGCTGATGAGGCGCATGCGGACTGTTTGACTGGTCAACCAGACAAATACGGAGCTATACACTGAGCCAGTGACCGTATAATCACCATATCTCGTATACAATGATCAAAGTGAGCTATCAAGACAAGTTCGATGACCGCCAATGCATTTTACTCGGTAATAAATGACCAGGATTAAAGGGGAATCCAAATTTGCTTCGTCTTCTGTCCTTGAGCTCTTGACAAACCAATGCACTATACGGTTGTCCGGCCACTCCACCCCAGAGCTCTCACCAAGCGTCGTTCATGCCACCGCGCCGCACACTAACCGGTAAGGCAGTGATGGCAACCCGCCGCCCGAGTTCCTCGCCGCCCACGACCGCACACAGAATGGTAGGGAAGCGATGGCATCCCGCTGTGCCGAGTTCATCGCCGCTCGCGACCTCACAACTGTGTGGGAGGAATTTGAAGATGCCAAGGCCGAATGGGCGGTAGAGCAAGAGGCGGCCAAAGCCGCACAGAGGGAGTGGAAAAGTCAGAAAGCACTCAAGAAAATAGAGGCCCGCCGCCGCAAGAAAGAAAAGGACGCACGCGCTGCTGCGGAGAGGTCGGCGGAGATCCAAGCACGGTGGGGTGTCGCCGGCAAAGCCGGGAAGGAGAACAACGACGTCTGGCCAGCATGTGAGAAGTAGTAGTGCTAGTAGTTAGTGTGTGTGTCTGTGTCTGAGTACGAGCATGTACCAATACTACTAGTTACTACTGTAGTTTTTAGAGCAAATTACCAGTACATTAGCCTAGACTAAATGGAAAAATTCCTATCCTAAGCATCAAATGGCATCTCTTTCTCTATAGGAATTGAGATGCATGTCATCTCACTTCCTATGATTTTCATATTCCTATCCTATGAGTGAAAGGAGGCCTCTGTTGGAGTAACTACTGTAGCTAGCAGTACTGCTGGTACAGTAGTTTTCTTGAAGAAACGGAATTCAACGAAGTCATTATGGTTCCTTCATCCGAGCAACTTCAAAGTGGGAAGTGGGCCTGTGATTTGACGGCTCATTAGTCATTGTTACTACGGCGCGACGACCTGGGTGACTCTCCCTTGGAGTTCTGCGTGCATGGCAAGTGGACCAGGATAGTCGACGTCCCACATGTTGGCGAACGGAAGTATTCTTTTCGATATCGAGGAGCAAGGAAACCGCGTGGTATAGTATCACTGCTGATTGGTTCGCAAAAAAATAGTATCACTGCTGATTTATAATTATTTTTTATTTCTGATGAATGCTAGCGTTTCAACTCTTACGACGAAGGGTGCCAAACACGGCACGTGCTGGATGTCCCACACGTCAGCGAAAGGAGTGGGATATGAACAGCGTGGTAGAGCCCAGCGTAAAAAAACAGCGTGGTAGAGCGTCTCCACTTCTTCCACTTCTGGGTCGGAGACCACACGTAGTAGTACTTAGTGGTATGAACGATACAAAGTGCGACCTGGAGAGAAAGACACGTCTAGTTGGAAGGTCTCGGGGCATACACGTAAACAAATATAAAAGTTAAAATGTGCCTCCAACTAATATAGTAGTAGTAGAGTACTTAGGCACGTACTCCATAACATCACCGTGCATTGCACGTACAAAATTTAGTGCTAGTACGTAGTAAGAGACAAATGCCGTCCAAGAGTTCCCTTCTCGACCTACTTTTGGGTGTTTTGTAGAGTGTATGGAGGGTGCATGAGTCCACACTAGTTTAGCACAAATACACTAGAAGCATGCATGAAGAGAGCATGCATGAAGAGGGGTGTTGAGTTGAGCATGCATGAAGAGGGAACAACTATGCTGAGACGAGAACGAAACCAAACACACCCTATATGCCACGCATGTTCATACCATTTGTGCCTTTCTACTTCACTTACTGCACTACATTACTCAGGTTCGTACGTCCACTCCTGGGTACATGTCCGTCTCGTAGTTCCAGTCCCACGTGTTCTTCATATAGATGGAACGATCCTTGCATAACACGTGCACCTTGATGCTAGATGTCTCGCGTGTTGGCAGAAGGATGAACAAAGCTCACGTAAAAAAATAGAGTGGAAGAACATAGATTCCGGACGACCGAGAAGGAGCAAGGAACCTCGTGGTGGAGCGTCTGCACTCATAATATTTAATATTATTCAGCGATATAAAATTAACCAATCCTCTCCACAGTGGACTGGAAGAGTACGAAACATGGCAGCCCAGTGTAGTTACATCATACTAGTACATGGCTAACCCACGCTATCACCATATTTCTTGGCTTCCGTGCGACACCTATCTCTAGTAATCCAGCAGCCTGTATCGCTTCTCCCTCCTCGTCTCTATCAAAGTGCGGCGGGCTGGCATTTCCGCCGTCTATTGAGGTCGGTTAACTATCACATGTTAGCGACATGCCAAGACCATTCTAAAAAAAATTCCTTTCACGTTCCGTTTTCAAAAAGAAAAAAATCCTTTCACGTACGAATTTGCCTGTATGCTTTGAGCAACTTGCATGTCCTATACTGCTCCTGTTTGATACTCTAACTTAGCTAGAGGTTAGACTAACTCATGACTAACCCTGAACTAACTGTAGCCAAAGAGGTGTTTGGGTGACAGGGTTAGATTGACAATAAATGCACTTCATGGAGAGAGAAAAGTGATTTTTCAGTGGTCCCAATGAGAACAATCTCCAGTTAGCACCTCTTGGGTGGGATAGTTTTTTTTGGTGGGTTCGGTGCAACTTGCTCCAATTTAAACCCTCATGCTTGGATACTTCAGGGCTATTTGAGCCCCAACTAGCTCAAACTAACTCTAACCCATGGATCCAAACAGGGCCTATGGCCAGTCTCGACGCAGAGCAGTCTCGTGCACCGGGAAGCGGCGCTCTCTCGGCCGTCGCGCCACTTCAAAGCCGGCGCCAGTGAGAGGTCGCCTCCGCTCTGGCCGGGCATTAATGCGGCACTGACGCTGCAGGGCGACGCTGACCGTTTCACGCGGGAAGCGCGCGCTGGCAAGGGAGTGCAGGTTTTGAACCGTTTCAGGTGTAGTACTGGTAGTTTGCAAAACTACTCAATTATTGCACTCAGTTTCCTAAGAAATTGTGGTAAAAAACGTTACTCCACAGCCCGCTTCCCTTCTCCTTCCTCTTCCACCGCCCGCGCGCGTCCGCGGGAAGCGATCGGTCAACCCTTATATAGGAGTGCTAGCACAAAAAGATGCATGCATGACCACTAAAATTTCCATATTAAAGCGCCGCTCCGGCGGGAGTATGGCGTATGTTGTTACCTTCGGCCGGCCCATGGCTACCGGGCGACGGCGACCAGAGAAGAGGCGGCGGGAGGGGAATGAATGCAGCTACTGTTTGGGTTCGCCTTCCGGCTTAAATAAATGCGCAACATCACGTGTACCCGCGGGTGCACAAATTGTAACATACATGTCTGCTTAAGTGGGCGTCACGTAACTGGTGTGTGTGTGAGAGAGATTCTGAGAGACAGAGTGCGTGTGTGCGACTCTACTCTTCGGACATGTACTCAACCTTTTGCGTCGGGATATAAGTATAATGGTATTTACTTTAGCTAGTGATTTACGTGGCCATGTTAACGTGGTTGTGTCAAAAAAATGTCACTTCCTGCTCGTGATTTGCGTTATATAATTACAAGCAAGATTCTCGTGCATTGCATGGAACATCAATATGCATTTTTTTACAGAACACCTGTTGTGATAGACCCATGCAGGAGTAATCCCATGTGTAAAAACTAATGATATCTCGAGAATTTTATCGAAAAACTGGTATCTCGAGAATGTCATCAAAAAAATGAAAGATGAGAGATAAGGCGAGGAGGAGTTGAGTGTGGTGGTGACTGGTGGTCGGAATGGGCGGAGGCATGGGGATGGACGGCGCCGGCAGGCGGCAGCGGCCACCATGCATGCTAGATTGTTCCAGAGATTTATTCCTTTTTTAATTGCTGAGCAATGAGGTTGCGGGAGATAATGATGTGGAGAGAGGTGCGGGTATCTTTTGTAAAATTATCATAGTTTGCTTTCTATCCTCAGATATAGATCATACGGTCTGTATTACAAGATGGCAGGCACACCATCACCGCCAACTCGTTTTTTTATAAGGGTACAGATGATAAGTTCGCTGACTACTAAAGTAAAGTGAATTTGTCCATGTTATGCAAGTAAATAAAGGTGATTGTTTATCATACGGGTAAGGTTGGATGAAGGGTGGTAGGAACAAATGCTCCGCCTAGAGCATGTGTGTGTGAGATGGAGTCTTAGTGTGTGTGTGTGGGGTGTGTGTGTGTGTGTGAGAGAGAGAGAGAGAGAAGAGAGAGAGATGGAGTCTTAGTTTGTGTGTGTGAGAGAGAGAGAGAGATGGAGTCTTAGTGTGTGTGGGGGGGTGTGCGTGCATGCGTGCGTGTGTGTGTGTGTTTGTGTGTGTGTGTGAGAGAGAGAGAGATGGAGTCTTAGTGTGCGTGTGTGGTGGGGTGCGTGCGTGCGTGCGTGTGTGTGTCGCGGGGTCCTCTGTGGAGGATGTAATTTAAGTGTGCATGGCTTCATCATAGAGAGGTGATGTGTATGGCAGAGGCCACCAACGATGGGGTGCGAGAGATACCTCGACCGTCGCGCCACTTCAAAGCCGGCGCCAGTGAGAGGTCGCCTCCGCTCTGGCCGGGCATAAATGCGGCACTGACGCTCCAGGGCGACGCTGACCATTTCACGCGGGAAGCGCGCGCTGGCAAGGGAGTACAGGTTTTGAACCGTTTCAGGTGTAGTACTGGTAGTTTGCAAAACTACTCAATTATTGCACTCAGTTTCCTAAGAAATTGTGGTAAAAAACGTTACTCCATAGCCCGCTTCCCTTCTCCTTCCTCTTCCACCGCCCGCGCACGTCCGCGGGAAGCGACCGGTCAACCCTTATATAGGAGTGCTAGCACAAAAAGATGCATGCATGACCACTAAAATTTCCATATTAAAGCGCCGCTCCGGCGGGAGTATGGCGTATATTGTTACCTTCGGCCGGCCCATGGCTACCGGGCGACGGCGACCAGAGAAGAGGCGGCGGGAGGGGAATGAATGCAGCTACTGTTTGGGTTCGCCTTCCGGCTTAAATAAATGCGCAACATAACGTGTACCCGCGGGTGCACAAATTGTAACATATGTGTCTGCTTAAGTGGGCATCACGTAACTGGTGTGTGTGTGTGTGAGAGATTCTGAGAGACAGAGTGCGTGTGTGCAACTCTACTCTTCGGACATGTACTCAACCTTTTGCATCAGGATATAAGTATAATGGTATTTACTTTAGCTAGTGATTTACGTGGCCATGTTAACGTGGTTGTGTCAAAAAAATGTCACTTCCTGCTCGTGATTTGCGTTATATAATTACAAGCAAGATTCTCGTGCATTGCATGGAACATCAATATGCATTTTTTACAGAACACCTGTTGTGATTGACCCATGCAGGAGTAATCCCACGTGTAAAAACTGATGATATCTCGAGAATTTTATCGGAAAACTGGTATCTCGAGAATGTCATCAAAAAAATGAAAGATGAGAGATAAGGCGAGGAGGAGTGGAGTGTGGTGGTGACTGGTGGTCGGAATGGGCGGAGGCATGGGGATGGACGGCGCCGGCAGGCGGCAGCGGCCACCATGCATGCTAGATTGTTACAGAGATTTATTCCTTTTTTTAATTGCTGAGCAATGAGGTTGCGGGAGATAATAATGTGGAGAGAGGTACGGGTATCTTTTGTGAAATTATCATAGTTTGCTTTCTATCCTTAGATATAGATCATACGGTCTGTATTACAAGATGGCAGGCACACCATCACCGCCAACTCGTTTTTTTATAAGGGTACAGATGATAAGTTTGCTGACTACTGAAGTAAAGTGGAATTTGTCCATGTTATGCAAGTAAATAAAGGTGATTGTTTATCATACGGGTAAGGTTGGATGAAGGGTGGTAGGAACAAATGCTCCGCCTAGAGCATGTGTGTGTGAGATGGAGTCTTAGTGTGTGTGTGTGGGGTGTGTGTGTGTGATAGAGAGAGAGAGGAGAGAGAGAGATGGAGTATTAGTTTGTGTGTGTGAGAGAGAGAGAGAGATGGAGTCTTAGTGTGTGTGGGGGGGTGCGTGCGTGTGTGCGTGTGTGTGTTTGTGTGTGTGTGTGTGAGAGAGAGATGGAGTTTTAGTGTGCGTGTGTGGGGGTGCGTGCATGCATGCGTGTGTGTGTGTGTCGCGGGGTCCTCTGTGGAGGATGTAATTTAAGTGTGCATGGCTTCATCATAGAGAGGTGATGTGTATGGCAGAGGCCACCAACGATGGGGTGCGAGAGATACCTCGGCCGTCGCGCCACTTCAAAGCCGGCGCCAGCGAGAGGTCGCCTCCGCTCTGGCCGGGCATTAATGCAGCACTGACGCTCCAGGGCGACGCTGACTCTTTCACGCGGGAAGCGCGCGCTGGCAAGGGAGTACAGGTTTTGAACCGTTTCAGGTGTAGTACTGGTAGTTTGCAAAACTACTCAATTATTGCACTCAGTTTCCTAAGAAATTGTGGTAAAAAACGTTACTCCACAGCCCGCTTCCCTTCTCCTTCCTCTTCCACCGCCGGCGCACGTCCGCGGGAATCGACCGGTCAACCCTTATATAGGAGTGCTAGCACAAAAAGATGCATGCATGACCACTAAAATTTCCATATTAAAGCGCCGCTCCGGCGGGAGTATGGTGTATGTTGTTACCTTCGGCCGGCCCATCGCTACCGGGCGACGACGACCAGAGAAGAGGCGGCAGGAGGGGAATGAATGCAGCTACTGTTTGGGTTCGCCTTCCGGCTTAAATAAATGCGCAACATCACGTGTACCCGCGGGTGCACAAATTGTAACATACGTGTCTGCTTAAGTGGGCGTCACATAACTGGTGTGTGTGAGAGAGATTCTGAGAGACAGAGTGCGTGTGTGCGACTCTACTCTTCGGACATGTACTCAACCTTTTGCATTGGGATATAAGTATAATGGTATTTACTTTAGCTAGTGATTTGCGTGGCCATGTTAACGTGGTTGTGTCAAAAAAATGTCACTTCCTACTCGTGATTTGCGTTATATAATTACAAGCAAGATTCTCGTGCATTGCACGGAACATCAATATGCATTTTTTTACAGAACACCTGTTGTGATTGACCCATGCAGGAGTAATCCCATGTGTAAAAACTAATGATATCTCGAGAATTTTATCGGAAAACTGGTATCTCGAGAATGTCATCAAAAAAATGAAAGATGAGAGATAAGGCGAGGAGGAGTGGAGTGTGGTGGTGACTGGTGGTCGGAATGGGTGGAGGCATGGGGATGGACGGCGCCGGCAGGCGGCAGCGGCCACCATGCATGCTAGATTGTTCCAGAGATTTATTCCTTTTTTAATTGCTGAGCAATGAGGTTGCGGGAGATAATGATGTGGAGAGAGGTGCGGGTATCTTTTGTAAAATTATCATAGTTTGCTTTCTATCCTCAGATATAGATCATACGGTCTGTATTACAAGATGGCAGGCACACCATCACCGCCAACTCGTTTTTTTATAAGGGTACAGATGATAAGTTTGCTGACTACTAAAGTAAAGTGGAATTTTTCCATGTTATGCAAGTAAATAAAGGTGATTGTTTATCATACGGGTAAGGTTGGATGAAGGGTGGTAGGAACAAATGCTCCGCCTAGAGCATGTGTGTGTGAGATGGAGTCTTAGTGTGTGTGTGTGGGGTGTGTGTGTGTGTGTGTGTGTGAGAGAGAGAGAGAGAGGAGAGAGAGAGAGATGGAGTCTTAGTTTTTGTGTGTGAGAGAGAGAGAGATGGAGTCTTAGTGTGTGGGGGGGTGTGCGTGCGTGTGTGTGTGTGTGTTTGTGTGTGTGTGTGAGAGAGAGAGAGATGGACTCTTAGTGTGCGTGTGTGGGGGGTGCGTGCGTGTGTGCGTGTGTGTGTGTCGCGGGGTCCTCTGTGGAGGATGTAATTTAAGTGTGCATGGCTTCATCATAGAGAGGTGATGTGTATGGCAGAGGCCACCAACGATGGGGTGCGAGAGAGAAAATGCCCGTAGAGAGGGAAGAGAAGGTGGGTGCGCGCGAGAGGAGTTGACATCGAGAGAACGTGTTTGTTCGAGAGACACCGAGGAAGACTACTATATATCGATGGTGCATGTAGGCGGGAATTAAACAAAGGGATGGTCTTATTGGTTTCGGGGATATAGGGGAAGAGTGAGAGGCGGGGGGGTAGCTAGAAGGAGATTGTTAAGTGTGAGTGTGTGTTTTACCCATCCTGGCGGAAGTTATGTGCACAAAAGTGGAGAACGATTCGATGTGGCGTTAGGATTGAGGGTAATTAAACGTATGGAGACATAGAGACCTTGAACGTGCATGTGTGAGAGGTATACATGTATACGTGGGATGTGTGTGTGTGTGCGCGCGCGCATGATCGAGATAAAAGAAAGAAGACATAAGTCATAAGATCAACGACATGGGAGAGACGGATCGGTATGACAATATGCATGCATGTGAGAATGCAGGGAAGAAGGCCCGACAATTGAGCGTGTTTTTGTCTTTAAGAGATAGTGGCGTGGGCTGGAGCATGCATCTGTGGCGAGCAGAGGGAGTGAGGCGCAACGATTGTGCAAAAGAGACCAACCTATAAATTCATATGTATGGAGAGACATATATAGTGTGGGTGATAGGAAGCAAGACTCCGTGCGAGAAAGAAATGTTGACGGAGAAACTACAGATAGATACAGAGATGGAGATGCTAGCTAGAGGGACATCCGCTAGTTTGGGTGTTGGAGATGACCGTCGGGTGGTTCAAAGGGTGAAGTTATATATGTGTGTGAGAGGGCACTTGACTTCATGTAGAGAGAAACATATGTAGTGTGCGTGATAGGAATCAAGAGTGAGGGCGAGAAAGAAGGTTGATGGAGAAACAGATAAATAGAAAGATAAAGATGCTAGCTAGTGTGCGTTAGAGATAGGAGTCGAGTGGATCAGAAGGCTGGGTTATGTGTGTGGGTGTGAGAGAGATAGAGAGAGGGTGCATGTGAGTCACATACAAACAGATATCAGAGAGAAATGAGATCCAGAGAGACGGAGTTTTGTGTTTGCGAGAGAGAAAGATATTTCACAACGAGAGTGATAGCTAGAGAGACATACGAGGGAACGCAAGATATCTCTAGGGAGAGAGGGTGTGTGTGAGCGACATACAAGAGAACAATGGAGAAATATGAGACCCTGGGAGATTGAGTTTGTGTTTGTGTGTGAGAAAGAGATATTGAAGAGGAAGAGTCATAGGTTCTCATATCTAAGGAGCGAAAGACTTCTCTGTATGAGGGGTGTGCGAGTGGCACACATGGGAATAGTAGAGAGAAATGAGACCCGGGAGACAAAGTTTTGTGTTTGTGTGAGAGAAAGAGATTCCACATGGAGAATCATAGTTAGAGACACATAGCAGGGAGCGAGATATACTTAGAGAGAGATAGAGTGATGAAGGTCGAGGGAGAGAGTACCGTCAGTGTGTTACGAAGATAAAAGATCATTGTCGACATACAGGTAGCACGAGAGATACCTGAGAGACGATGAATGCGTATAGGTCCAGAGAGAGAGTCCTATATAAGCATAAGTGATAGCTATATGAGACGAATATCTAGATTAAAGGGGATTCAAATATTTAAACTGGAGATCACGACATCGATAATATCATAACGCAAATTGGTGTATCAAACATGCATATTCATTTGAATTTGGGCACACGTGTAATGTTATATAGTTTATCAATATTGGTGATCCATAGATTCTTCAATTACAAACAATGCATGGTTTATATGCAATTAATGTCTAAACGGGATTACACTATATGTTGCGTGTGTGAAACACATTATACATGTTTGAGAAGTAAAAAAACCGCATGAAACACACATTAATTGGAGACAGTTAGCGAGGAATGCATACATTGGATTTCAACATAAAGTGGTTTCAAATATTTGAAAATCCAAATTGATGGATACAACCTTATGAATCTGAGATCATGCCATTTGTAAACCATATTTATGTATAAATGGTGTTGTGCTTTTGAAAGTATATATAAAAAATGATGTATATAGAATGTAATTCCAATTGAAAATGGATCCCGCCCGAAAAAAAAGAATACAAACGGGATTCGAATTGAGTTGGCACGGTAAACGTGCACTCTGCAAAATTTGAACGAAGCGGGGAAAGTCGCAGTAACCGCCCAAAACCAAAATCTGCGAGATGGAAATCACTACTGCCTATCCCTGCCACGCAAAGCCTATCTGCTGGATTTCTATAGGTTTCGATAGGGGTAGGTTTGTAATTTCACCCAAACGTGACGTAACCGCCTCTCACCCGGATTCATACACGGTGGGCGCCAAAACACAGTGTGTCCTCGGCCGAAATCGACTCCCTCCCCGATTCATATTCATACACGGTGGGCGCCAAAAACAAACTCTCGTCGGCAAATATTCGGTGTATGCGAGATTACCGTCCTATCCCCAACCGACTAATGTTGTTGTGATGTAGTAGAAATTTGAAACGGGGGCTAAGTTTGTAAATTTCCTCGCATTTGAGACAAGCGCGCCCTCAATACATGGTTCCCCCTTCCTCTCTACCTCCTGTTTCCCCATTCGTACTCCGTGGGCGCCAAAACACCCCCTCCATCCCACCCTCCTCCGTCCGCCGCCGTCCGCCACCCCATCCACCGCCGTCCTCCTCCACCATGCCGGAGCTGATACCCCGACGCCGCCGTCCATTACAAGAGATCGACCTCTCTCATCCACGGCTTCGGACCGGGATCCTTGCATCCCGTCCTCTCGCTTCATCCCCGCCGTCGTCCACCTTGCCGGTGCCGCTCCTACGACCGTCTTGTCCACCGCGCCCCGCCGCCACCGTCTACCCTCCTAGATCTGCTTCCACGCCGCCGACAGCCATCGCTACCGCAGCACCGTCAAATTCTCAGCAGATGCGTACACGGCGCCGCACCAGAGGCGGTACTCTTTCGTATCTGCTCAACTTATTTATCGCAGCAAGAAAATAGATCACCACTGCTTTACTCTGATTTCTTGTCTTGGTTGCGAAGTTGCCTTTGTCCGGTTTGCACCTTCAGATCCGCCATGGCACACTCAACACTATACTCCCAATGCTTATGGTTTTCCCCTTTTATATTCCACACTAGTTAAATCACAGTAGACTAAATTTCAAAATTGGGTCAGTCGATTTTTCAGAGCTCGCCGGAGTTCACCGGTGCGATCGAAGGGGCTCAGGTGGTTGTGGGGCCTCACCGAATGAAGAAAACTCGACGCGGGTGGGGGTGGGGGTGGCGGAGGAACACAGGCGGTGGGGGCCGGTGGTCCGGCCGGCGGCCCGTGCGGTGTTTTGTATGGGAAGAATTAGAGACGAGGAAGAAGAACGGTTAGGAGACGTAGGATCTTCATCCAACCGCCTGAAATGGTCGAGAGACAGCTGGGAGTTGCATTCTTAATGCGCTCTGGTTCATCATGTGTGGGCACTGCGCAACCAACATTTTATTATCCAAAATTTGCTTGCTCTTCTTTACCATGTTCCTCTTCCGTTCTTCTTTAATATGTACTCTCTCCGTTCCTAAATACAAATCTTTGTATAGATTCCACCATGGACTACATATGGAGCAAAATGAGTGAATCTACACTCTAAAATGTATCTGGATACATCTGTATGTGATCCATAGTGGAAATCTCTACCAAGACTTATATTTTGGAACAGAGGGAGTATGATAGTTGTACAGTATGTTCCTTGTACTGAAGATGAGCAGGGACATTTGCAGTGTAGAGGTCTATACGGTCGGTTGTGATGGACACTTTGAGCCTCTTTGATTCGTAGGATCTTGTAAACATAGGAATAGGATTTGTAGTGGCCTGCCCACCTGAATCCTATAAGAATAGCAAGGAAATGCGGGGAGCTGTGTCGCCTTTGAGAGTTACACTGATATTAACAGTACCACACCTTCAGTTGAAGAGAGCTGGTATCCGAAGCCTTTCTAGCCGTACCGGCAATACTAGCACATATATTCCAGCAAGTTCCACTTTGCTGATTTTACTCTGATGCTTAAGGTTTTCCCGTTATATCTACACTATGGTCTGTGTAGCTGCTTTGTGTCGCACTAGCAGCAGTCCACTCTTGAAGCTAAACACTGCAATGACTTACAAAATTGGCACCAAGGCATTGAGTGCCATTCTGGATGCAATGAAACTTATATGCTCCCCACCTGTTGATTCTTGTTCAGAATATGATCCTAATGACTATTCTAACCTCGAGGAGTCAAAGGCAGATGGCCTGTCCTGTACACCCATCAAGGTGCCTGTTCTAATTTGGCAATGTTTTATTGATTGCGGGTATCTTGCATATGTTGTCTTGCATTTCTTCTACTTTGTTGCACCGCCATCTGCTTAGTTTACTCATCATATATGTCGAGATGCCATGCCCATCCATTATCAATACATATTCCATCTGTCATCATACCATGTTTTTCCACTCAAATGTTGTTCTTGTGCATCAGACATCAAAAAGGAAGAGGGTGATTGCCGAACCTGAAGGAGCACCAGCAAAGTCCTTGAAAAACGTGGTGGTGCCGGAGAAATCAGACAGCACCCCACTTATATTGGCTGTACAACCAGTGACACAAAACGTAGGACCGACTCCAGGAGACTGTACCCATACTTCACTGGCCACACCACTAGCCCCACCACACAGGACCTGCACTCCAGCAAAAGGTATACCGATTTCATTTGCCATAGCACCAGCTGTACCACAGAAAAATCCCACTCCAGCAAAAGTACAGCAAGTCCACCGGTCGAAGACCTATCCCAACTGCAGAGACGGCCAATTCATGCAGATTGGAACCCCATTCCATTTATTCCTAGTTTAAAAGACAATGCTTTCAATGTTGTTAGGGACTACGTGCATATATTCCCATCATGGGAAGATTATTGTGAAGACAAACACCATTTTCACATCTTCCTGTCCAACTTACGTGTAAGTGCAATTATTCATGGTTATTATTTTCCTGTTTTCTGCTGATTGAACACATCAATGATTTACAGGATATTGCTGTAACTAGGCGAGGGTCAATCTGGATAGTCATGACGAGCAAAGCTTGCTTGTGCTTTTCAAGGAAGCATTGCAGCAGTATCGGTGTTACCTGAGGAAATCACACTTTGATGGCAAGTCTATAAACGAATTTCCAGTGAAGTCTCATGTGCTAAATTTAGAAGACATTGAATGGAAAAACCTTGTTATGCACTGGTCTCGTTCCCAGGATGAGGTACTGTCTATGAAATCACATGACAATTTGAACTTCTAGTTTTTCGCATGTGCCTTACGGATCTTTTTTGCAGGAAATCTGCTCGAAGAAGAATTCCGGTTTGACAAGAACGACAGGATATCGCAAATATGCTGCCTGCTGCTTTGCTCTTGTTAGTACATGTTGTCCTGTATCACTGTACTTGCATACATACCTGGTTCATTATGTGACAGCAGTATGCATGATAGCTTGCTTATCAATTGTTCACTCCAAATTATTTGATCTGTATGAATGGTTACATTAGTGTAGAATATATCCAATGCCAATGTTTTCTTTAGCTCCGCATTGTTCTTGTAAGTACATGCTGTCCTTTATCAGTGTACTTATAATGACAAATAGTTGTTCATGTACCATCACTCTGCAGCTTATTTTCCTTTGCCCTCCATTTTCTACACATCAGATCTATATTTACTCTTACCATAAGGTTGGTACTGAAGAAGTTTAGCTGTGCATTGCTCTGGGCTGTACCTTTTGCCTGTATCGCTGCACTTACATTTATAGCTACTTGGTTATGTAGCATCACTCTTCATCTTATCTTAAATATTCTCCATTTTTTCGTATATTATCACATCTATATTTACTCTTAACAAAATGTAGAATAAAGGCAATGCTTTTGAAGAAGATTCTATGGTAAACTTCTTGAATTGCCCCCCCCCCATCAGCATGGACAAGGCCTTTATAGAGCCTGTCTTCACCAATAATGTAAGTTTGTCCATCTCAAGCCTTCAAACTTTGTTGTATATATTTCGTTAGGCATGACTGCAACAGCTGTTTATTTTTGGTGTTTGCATCAAATTGCTTGTTTAAAGTTTATTATTTAGTTCATAAACAAAAGTTTGTCCTTTCTCAATTTAAGTTTTTAGTTGTACAACCAAGTTCCTTCTTCATACCATGTAAATTAAACTATACAGAGCAAGTGATCTTCTTTTGCACTGCATGTATGCTTCTGTTCTTCATCCGTAATCTAGTGGTGTGGTGAACCTACCCACTACAGCACAATGTCATATTCTGCAATGTCTTAACTATGAACAATGTCATATCATTCTACTATTATTTAAACCGTCTCTTTATTTGCCAATCTGAAATGGTATAAATTGACAGCAAACTAACCATTGATACTTATGAGTTCTTGATCTGTAATCCAGTGCTGTCGTGAAGCTGCCAACTCCTTCACAATGTCATTTCCTGCCATGTCTTGACCTGAACAATACCATATTGTGTTAATGCAATTTTAAACTGTGTCACTTTATTCGTTAGTAAGAAATGTGATGAATTGCCAGCACTGATACTTTTATGTGCAAAACTTGTCATCTGTCTGCTTGTTTATCTTTCAGAGTGAGGAAGATATAAGTGTTGAACAAGCGCAGTCTCATCATCTTGCTCAGCTGCTTGCGCTGCAGCTCCCCAGCAGGGCTAACCTTTCTTGAACTCTATTGAAGTGCTGTCAGTTTTGTATATTATTTTGTCGGCGTGTTTATTTGCACTGGTGGCGATCTTTGATGCCCAGTGTATGTAATCTGCCGTCTACTTGTGCTTTATTATCATAGTGGCGAACTTTGATGCCCAGTGGATGTAATATGTCGTAATTTCTTTATTGTATAGTCTAGGTTTTTTCTTATTCATGATGCTGCAGTTATTTTACTGTATATATATCCTGTCTTCGCAGTAAACCGGCCAAACCGTAAAATTACGGTACATAATCGGGCCGTCATGCAATCACGATGTAGGTTGGGCCTGAAACGTGCCGAACAGCTCACGGGCCGGCAGCAGCCCGAAATGAACCCCGGCCCATGATTGTGCGAATCAAATCACGGGCTTTTAATAGGCCAAAATTGTCTCGGTCCTTGTTTGGCCCAATCAGATATCGGTCGCGAGCAGGCCGGATGCAAACCGGGCCGTAGTTAGGCCCAACTATATGACGGGCTTTTAACAGGCCGAAATTAATATAGGGCCGAAATGTTAAACGGGCCTTTAACAGGCCAAAACTAATATTAGGCCGAATTACTAAGTGGGCCTTTAGCAAGTGGGCCCAAAAGCATAGTGTCCAGTTGACGGGCCGAATCTGATATGGGCCATAATTGAGCCCAAAGCCTCTTAAAGGGTCGGACCTGATCTGGGTCGTAATTTGGCCCAGAACATGGTAGGCTTTTAACGGACCGGATCTCATACGGGCCACTATTAGGCCCAGAGCGTGGCAGGCCATTAATGGACCGGATCAAATATGGGCCGGCATATGGCCCAAAACATGGCAGCCAGTTAATGGGCCGGCCTACTAGGGTCCTCAAAATCTTGTGGGCCTACAGCTGGGCCGGCCCATTAATGTCGGTGAAATCTCGTGGGCCTTTAGCTGGGCCGGCCCATTATGATCCGCAAGAATCTTGTGCGCCTTTACCTGGGCCGGCCCATTATGGCACACAAAAATCTTGTGGGCCTTTACCTGGGCCGGACCATTATGGCCCGCAAAATCTTGTGGGCCTTTAGCTGGGCCAGCCCATTATGGTCCGCAAAATCTCGTGGGCCTTTAGCTAGGCCGGCCCATTATGGTTCGCAAAATCTTGTGGGCCTTCAGTTGGGCCGGCTCATTTAAACTTGATGGGCCGGTCCACGTGTCAACATATCATAGGCACGTCTCGCCCATTGGATGAGTGACACATGTGCCAACGCGGATCTGACACGTGTCTCCTCCAGCCAATGATGATTTTACACGTGGAAAATCCCCATTGGTAGGGGCTATTAACGGGTTATCGGATCCAAAACCCGACCCGATAGCTTAACGGCGTTCCGTTACGGTGGATGCCACGTGTCGGTCAGCCTTGACGAAAGCACTTCTGTGACGCGCGATTTATCGTCATGGAAGTGGACACTTCCGTGATGATAATTTTGGTAATGTCATGGAACACTTCTACGACAGCACAGGTATGACTATCTTGATTCTGTCATAAATTTGTCATGGATGTACATGCATGACAAAAAACGCGACCTACTGTGACAAACACGTATCATCACGGAAGTGTATTTTTTTTGTAGTGTTCCTGGCTCGATCAGATGACGGTGAACGATCGTTCGCACGTACCGGACGTGTTGTTTCGCGGAATACAATCACAATCACTGCAAGGTCTTTGAGCAGGATCCCAGCTTCTCTGGGCCTTCAGGAATTTTTTACTGGAGGTTGGTAAGTAGCCTTGGTACACGCTCTCTGTTTGTCGGACTGAATTATCCGGTTAACCAGGAGATAACCGACGACAAGGATCATGATGGCAGCGCGGTTTCGTTCATCAGGCAAAACTGTGTGTACATAGCGTACCATGCGTCTCTACATGCACCATACCCTGGTATGTGCCGCCACACTCTGCAGCCCAAAGTAGGAGAGACGGTCGCAAGTATCAGACTTCGACCTGCTGGCTGGAGCTTTCCCCGTCAGGCACCCATCTAGTTCAAGCCGTCAGCCAATCTCCACAGCTTAATAAATAGTAACGTCTGACTGAGCCAGTTAGTTAGATGCGTACACTTGGTGTAGTAGGATCTTTATTTAGTTTGATGCATACACTTGTTCTTTTTTGGTAGCCCTTTTGTAATGATGGCTGATGTTTGGTTTGGAAGAGAGAGTTGCGTCTTCACTCTTCTTGCCTGCTTACTGCTTCTGTTGCACCCCCAGCCCTGGTTGCTGCTGCTGCTGTTTTCAATGTACAATCAGTAGTATATTTCGTCTATTGGTTGAATAAATGTGTTGTTAGAACGACAAACACAATGTTTAGGAAGTCGTTGCACGATTCGATCCTTTAGTGCCCCGTACCGTACGTAGCGCATACTATTTTTCGTACGGAACACATTTTCCACTTGTGATGACATGCAGCCCACTGATGAAGGCCCAATAGAGAAGCCCATAATTAACTGGAAGGAAGGCTCTCACATGAATCCGGCCCAGGTACATGCTCTTGGTCCCCTAAACATAAATAAGTAAATAAGTAAATAAAGCTAAATGCTCATGCAACAGTTCTTTAAATTCACGATTTAAAAGGAGGATATTATTTCCTATGATAGTGTCATTACATTCAGTCGATATTATTCTTCGGCAAAGATAGTGACCAGTCTTCTTTCTCCCAGCATTTTCTTCCTGCACCCAGCGGACCCATGCAAATCGTAGTCAACGTCGTAAATAGATCCGGTCCATTTTTATTTTTCAATAAGAATGTCCAGCCCAGCCTAGCACATTGACGACAGCACTTTATCCTCTGCTTGGTGCGCTCGCCGCGGCGCCGCCATCCGGCCCTGTCAACATAGTTTTTCTTCGAAACGGTCCCTGTCAACATAGTGAATCGGGAGAGGACTGTAGTTGTGAGTATGACAGTACGAACCCACCAGGTCCACTCCCGAACACAAGCAAGTGCCTCTTTTACTACTCAGATGAACCCCTCATTTTTTTACTCTAATCCACCCTGCTGATATCTGGGACCCACATCATTTTCAACGTATAGTCAATTAACGACAGAATTGCACAGCTTTTTTTAGTAGTAATTCGGAGGAGCAGGCTATAAGCTGGGTTGTGCGGTCTCTGTGGCCCGTCTAACAACATGACCAGCCCAGCGGTTTTTTCTTTAGGAAAATAGGTAGCCCAGTATTTCTTTTTGAAGAATACCCAAGCTAGGCCTATTTGTTTTCTCTGACTTTCTGGGCTGCAAATCTTTCAAGACAAGGAGGGACGCATTCCGGCCTGGCCAAAGAGTATGGTCAGTCTCTGTTAAAAGTAATATTAAAAGGGGTTGAAAATTCCAAAAAAATATAGCAAATGGGATATTAGTTTCCTTTTTTGTTTTTGTTTTTCACTGATATCTTATACTCCCTCCGTCCAAAAATTCTTGTCTTAGATTAGTCTAGATACGGATGTATCTAATACCAAAACGTGACTTGATATATCCGTATTTAGACAAATCTAAGACAAGAATTTTGGGACGGAGGGAGTATTTCATTGGATTTAACATGACATAGTAATAATTTATTTTTAAATTTGTTTTAGTATGGCTACTAATTTTTGGATTAAGAAAAAAATTTCCCCAGCAAAAATTTGCGAATTTTCAAAATTTCCCACATATTTAGTTAATTTTTTAACCCTGGTACTGACCAGAAAATGGGCGGCAATTCTAAAAATGGGAAACGGGCTGCAATAAATTCCATATGAATTAGAAAATGAGTAAAGATTATACAAATAATAGCAAATGGGCTGTACACGCCACAGATTTTGAGGCTGACTTGTTTACGCAAGGTTTTGTCAGTCAACACACGATTCTAGCAGCAGTGACTGTTGGATGTCCATCCAACGGCCGACGTGCTTCTTCAATCTCTGATCTTCCTGCTCCAGCCGCCTAAACTAGCGCCGGTGGGACTGCCTGCTCCCTCCTCTTGTGGCCCGCTGTGATGCCGCGCAGGCTTCCCCGGCCCACCCTACTTCCTCCGCTGGCCTGGCCGCACGCAATCAACTGCCTCCTTATTACGCGAAAAAAATGATTCCTCCCACTGACATCTGGGGCGCACCGGTTGGGAGGCTAACCTGTGGGCCTACTAAGTTGACGCGTACGCAGGGCTTGTCAACTTAGTCAACAAACGATTCTAGCAGCAGTAACCGTTGGATTTGAATCGAACGGTCCGGCTGCTTCTTCAATCGCTGCTCTTCTTGCACCAGCCGCCCAAACCAGCGCCGACGAGACCGCCTGCTCCTGCCTCCAGTGGCTGGCTATGCTGCCGTTGAGGCCTCACCGCCCCTACTACTCCCACCACTAGCCAGGCCCTGCGACGACGGCAGCCTCACACCGCAGCCGAACCAGTGAACCCTCGTACTCCTCTCCGCGTGGGCATCCACTGTCGCGTCTTCCCCGGCTCCGCGTCGTCCCCTTCCTAGGCCTCGCCATCGTCCACCGCCTTGGTGCTCTCGGCGCGGCGTGGTCAATGTGGTCAACGACCGACTTCCATCCGAAGAGTACTGTACGGGGAGAGGCTGACAGCTGGGTCCACGGCCGCAGCTGGGTCCACGGCCACAGCCCAGTTTTTTTGTGATTTGCCAAGTAAATCGCTTTGTCAGGCCTGTTGTGCTGCAAATCTTTCAAGACGAGGAGAGCTTCATTCGGCTGGCCGAGAAAATGGCCTATCAGTAATGAGAAATGGGTTGTACATTTTTAAAACACATCAAACCGGCAATTAGTTTCAAATTTCTTTTTTTCATTTCGAGATTTTAAAT
The DNA here is from genome assembly GCF_002575655.3 of Aegilops tauschii subsp. strangulata. Lineage (NCBI taxonomy): Eukaryota > Viridiplantae > Streptophyta > Magnoliopsida > Poales > Poaceae > Aegilops > Aegilops tauschii. The sequence goes on from NC_053035.3 coordinate 277,702,054, forward strand.
TGCATTGATTTTTATGCCTGGACAATTTGTTGGATTTTATATTGATATATATTTATTTTTAAAATCAGTTTGAACGTGACTCGAAATTTCGGGATTAAAAACAGTTCGGACCGCACCAAAATATGCAAAATTTCATATAATTTTTTAACCGTGGCCACAATATGGGCTGTAATGCTAACAAAAAGAATATGGGCTCCACAAAAAACTTAAGAATTAGCAAATGGGCTGTAAATTATTAGAAATAATGGTTGATGGGTTGTATGCTATTTTCCATAGATTTGAGGCTTTCCTAAAAAAAAGGTTGACGCACAAGCAGTGACTGTTGGATGTCCATCCAACGGCCGTCGTGCTTCTTCAATCTCTGCTCTTCCTGCTCCAGCCGCTCAAACAAGCGCCGGTGGGACTGCCTGCTCCCTCCTCCCCGCGGCCGGCTGTGCTGCTGCGCAGGCCTCACTGCCCTACCGTACTCCCATCGCTGGCCTAGCCATCCCTCTACTCACCCACACCTGTTGTTATTCTCCGGCGACGACAGACGAACCAGTAAACCCTCGTACAGTCGTACTCCCCTCCGTGTGGGAAACAACTGCCGAGTCTTCCCTGGCTCTGTGTCGTTCCCTTCCTAGGCCTCGCCGTCGTCCATCGTCCTGGTGCTCTCGGCGCGGCCTGATCAACGTGGTCAACGACCGACATGCATCTGAAGTGGACTATGCGTGGAGAGGCTGACAGCTGGGTCCACGGCCGCACGCAAGGAAATGCCTCCTTATTACACGCAAAATAATGATTCCTCCACCTGACATCTGGGACCCACCGAAAGGGCCTCTGTATTTCATGAAAAAACGTTACCGCCGCTGACAGCTCGGACCCACCAGCTATATCTTCGCACGCAAGGAAGGGCCTCCTTATTACGCACAAAAAATGTATACCCCCTGCTAGCTGGGACCCAGTATAGTGGGAGGCTGACTTGTGGGCCTACTAAGTTGACGGGGACGGAGGGCTTTGTCAACTTAGTCAATATGCACGATTCTAGCTCCAGTGACCGTACGATGTCCATCCAACGGCCATAGTGCTTCTTCAACCTCTGGTCTTCTTGCTCTAGCCGCCCAAACCAGCGCCGGTCGTGCCTCGTGCTCCTGCCTCCCGTGGCCGGCTGCGATGCCGCGGAGGCCTCACCACCCCTACTACTCCCACCGCTGGCCAGACCATCCCTCTACTCACCCACACCCCCTGTTATTCTGCGGCGACGGCAGCCTCACACCGCAGCCGAACCAGTGAACCCCGCGTACTCCTCTCCGCGTGGGCATCCACTGCCGCGTCTTCCCTGGCTCTGCGTCGTCCCCTTCCTAGGCCTCGCCGTCGTCCACCGCCTTGGTGCTCTCGGCGCGGTGTGGTCAATGTGCTCAATGATCAACTTCCATCGGAAGAGTACTATACGTGGAGAGGCTAACAACTGGGTCCACGGCCGCAGCAAGGAAGTGCCTCCTTATTTTGCGAAAAAAACATTTCCCCCTGACTGCTGGGACCCACCAGCTACATCTTCGCACGCAAGGAAGTGCGTCATGGCAAAAAAAAACGATTCGCCCCCTGACTGCTGGGACCCACCAGCTACATCTTCGCACGCAAGAAGTGCCTGACAGTCGGGACCCACCTGGAGAAGCGTACGTAGCGTTGTCATTCTGGTCGCGAACGTGTACGTACATACTGGTCGATGTAGAGGCGCGCACGTGTCGTAGTAGAGGCGTGCACGTAGCATGTACACGTACGTACAGCGGCCAGGGTGCAAGAAAGTAAATACGGCCACGTACGTACATACGGGCGGGGTCTCGAACGCCTACTCGCGCGTGTACATGGCTGGGTCGGAACGGAGAAACATCGTCGTCGTCGTGTTCATGGGAGCCAACCGGCTGGGTCGGAACGGAATGCGTCGTCGTGTTCATCGGGAGGGCTTGGACGGAACAGCCGATGGAAACGAGGCCTGGCGTACCGCAGAATGGAGGAAACGGCCTTGTGTTTGACCGGCCACGGTCGAAACGGGATCCTGTTCATCGGGAGGGGTCTGGCATACCGCAAAATGGAGGAAACGGACCTCCTACGGTCGAAACGGGGGTCCTGTTGATCGGGAGGGGTGTGGCGTACCACAAAACGGAGGAAACGGACTTGTGTTGAAGCGCTACGGTCAAAAGGGGGGTCCTGTTCATCGGGAGGGGTGTGGCGTACCGCAAAACGGGACTCCACGGGATACTATTCATCTCCACCGTCGACCCCCTCCAGCATCCACGGGCTACAGTTCATCCACCATCGACCTCCTCCAGCCTCCACCTACGACTGTTCATCCACGGGCTCCTGTTCATCCATCCTCCACCACGCGCTACTCCACCGGCTACTATTCAACCAGCCCTCTCCATGGGCTCCTATTCAACCACCCCTCCACGGGCTACTGTTCATCCAGCCCTCCACCGTCTACTGTTCATCCAGCCCTCCACGGGGTGGTCCTGTTCATCCAGCCCTCCACGGGGTCCTGTTCATCCAGCCCCAACCGGCTCGATCGACCGGGGTCCTGTTCATCCAGAGGCAACACCACGGGGTCCTGTTCATCCACCCTCACCGGGACTTGTTCATCCAAACCCCCAGCAACGCTCACTGTTCATCCAGAGGCAGCATCGATCGGCTTCAGTTAGCAGCAGTAGCGAAGGAATCGCTCGATTGGGTTCAGTTAACAGCCATCGATCGATCGCTCGGGTTCAGTAACGCGTAGCCTGCAGTGCAATTGCTCGGGTTCAGTTAGAGCCCAACGCCTCGCTCTGGTTCAGTTAGAGCCCAACGCCTCGCACCCACGCGTGTGCGTGTACGAGAGAAACGCGCATCGCTCGGCCCCGACCACCCACCGTAACCGGGAACACCCTGATATTTTTCCTCGCCCTTGCTTCTACCACGGTTTTTTCCGTCATGGATGGCCCAAAGAATGTCATGCAGCTGCGTCACCGGCCCGCCCAGGACGAAAAGCCCATTTTCTGTCATGATTTTTTGTCATAGAAGTAGGAGCCCACCACATCTATGATGATACCGGGTTTTGTCACAATTATCATCATAGAAGTGTCATAAGTATGACAGAAAAAAATTTCGTTCGGCCCATAATGGCACGGATGTGTCTTTTTTTGTAGTGTTGGGGTACTATACCACATTTGAACCAGGGCACAAAAACCACCTGTTCTGCGCCTAATGCGCAACGCGGAGCACTGATGCTCGAATTTGGCTGAGAAAACAGGGAAACGGACATGTGGGCCACACCTGTCGGGGCGACGTGGCGCAGACTAGTCCAATGGAGGAGCTGGCCCACGACCTCCTCGCCACCGGTAACCATTCATGTGGGTCATGGGGGCCAGCAACGTGGCGCAGCTCCCGCGCCGCCTCTGGACACGGCGACCGCAGTGAGCGACACGCTCATCGTCGCTAGACACGATCGGCTTCAGTGTGCCGAGGGTGGCGTTAGTGATGTGGCACGACCAGCAGATCAGCACCCGACTCGTCGAGGATGCACGAGACGCCGAAGTGCGCACGCGCCACGACGCGTCCGCGGAGTGGTGTAGCGCGGCCAACTACATCCCCAGGACCTGAGACCATGCCGGGTCGTCTTGCTTTCTCAATGACATGTGGGGATCGCATGTGAGCAAAGGGCATCTCCAACGTTGCCAAGACCGTAGTTGACTACCCTAGCACACCAAAAACCCTCGCCCCTCGCTCCGTCACGCAGTGTATTCCCAGCCGGCGCCAGCTGGCAACATTCATGCCGTCCCTCCGTATGCCGTCGTTAAGAGGCTCGGTGCCCAAGGAACCAACTCCGGTGACTTAATGACGCACCCGGAGCTTGGCCTCACTGGAATGCGCTACTTAAAGTGGCAACGCCCAGCTAAACTCCACACCATAGCGCATCGTCCTGCTACCTGGCACCACATCCGCCATGACCGCGAGCGCGAATGCTCTATGGGAGAGCTTGTCTTCAGGGATGAAGCTCGAGGTCGCCTCCCTCGCTCAAGTCGCCGCTCATGACGCAATACCGGCGTAGCCGGACACGGACGCGACCGCACAAGTTGTGGCCACGCTGGCGGCCGACGACGGGAGCACCGTCAGCCACGCGTCCTACTTGCCGCCGTCCAACGTCCGGCACCGCCGAGGTTGGGGACTCCTCCGAGGATGAGTAGGGCATGGGAGGCGGCAGGGCATGGTGTGCCAACTGGCCGGTCCGTCTCCCGTGTTCTACTCTTCCTCGCCGGAGACCGCACCTTCACTTCACGGGTCTTGAACCCCGCCCCCGTACATAGAGATCGCAGATGGAGGACGTCGGTCGCCGCCGTAGAATAGGTTTAGGGTCAGGTTTCTTTTATTTTTCTGTCCTATAAAAGTTCAAAATGTAATGAAAATCTGCCGTGTTTGCATTAATCTCGTCCGGTGTACATGAACTTTCACAATAATAGTAAGATATATTGTAGGAGTATATGGAATGATGATTTGTTTTTGTGTGTATAAACTTAGAAGGTTTGACCCGAGACAAAGCTAACATGCGAAGTAAATAAACACATAGGGTCTACATACACAATTTATCTTAGGCACTCCAATAGTACGTCCACTACACATTCACGCATTTCACATCTTTCTAAATCTACGGGAACCTACGAAAGGGTTAACGTAAATTGCATCTCTCTCTCTCCCTGATTTTCATGGTGGTGGGCCCCTCCCTCCCCCCAATCTACAATCAGCAGCTCACACGTTTCTCATTATGTTAATTACGTAACTGGGATTAGGTAGGTGTAGCATTACTCGTCCTAAAAAAACCAACTAAGCCAACCTCCCAGCATATCGCGCGGGAAAAGACCCGGCCGTGCCGTTTTAGTTGGGATTACCGGATTACTAGTAGTAGTATCGATGGATCGCGCGAAGCACCAAGTTTTTTTAGGGGGCGAAGCACCAAATTAAAAGGAAAAAAGACAGTACACTCACATCACCCCTGTCATGGTCGCATTGCACTCCACACACGGTCAGGCCTGCACACGGCTCACACAAACGGAACGCGCTTTGGCTTGCCTCTTCACTGACACTTGGGACTACACTTGGAGAAACCGACCAGGCACCAAACTCCCCCCGGTCACCGCGCAAAAATCCCCCCCCCCAATCCCAAATTCAACCGCCCTTCGGCCAACTAGCCAATAATATTCCCCAAACCCCCCTCCCCCCGGCCCCCTCCACTCCATTCGCTCCGCCAAAGCCGCCCTCCCCGCCGCGCCGATACGTCGGCGCCACAGTTCATCGAGGGGATGCACGGTGATCCTCTCGCTCCCACAGTATGCTCTCGTAGACTGCAGTCCTTTAGCCGCGCCGCCACCGCTGGCGATATTCATGTGGAGACGCACGGCGGTCAGCTTCTCCCATGGTACGCGCATTCTAGACTGAGGCCCCGTGCATGTCGGTGTAGCGTTGAATGTTAGCTGATAGACGCTGTTAATCTCACTGTTTGCCGAAGTAGTTTACAGTCAATATGCTCTGCTTAAGAAGCTTCCTTTCCCTATTCTGCACTCAATATGCTTAGCTGAGATGGCATGCAAGCCCGATTAGTTGCTAAAATATCATGTCATATATTTATTGTGACGTAGATTGCCATGGTCTAGTAGCCAATCTTTTAGGTGAAATAGCTCTACACCATTTTATACTTGATCTTTGTTGCTGAGATGGCCTCCGATAGTTCGATGGTTGTGTGCTCGGCCTCATTGACTGCTGAAACAGCCTGCCATAATTTAGCACTCAAATCTATTTGCTGAATTAGCTTTACATATATTTTGTTACTTAGATCTGCTTGTCCAAATATCTTGACATAGCTTTAGACATCGACCTAGGTATTTTTCTGGACTTCACAAAAAAGCATATATGTTTTTCTTGTAATGTCTGGTAGAAGAACTAATTTGTATGTCTAACAGATGGACAGGACTAGGATAACTTCTGCTCGAAGATTCTCCGTTGCATATGTCGAGGGGATTGAAAACTTCATGAACTTTATCAGAGCTGAGTATGATGGTTTGAAATCAGATGTGCTCTGCCCGTTTAGCAGTTCTATGAATTCAGTTACAAGACCCCAGTCAACTGTGCGAAATCATCTACACTTATATGGGATGTCAGTCACATATACTACGTGGGTTCATCATGGTGAAGCTGCGAACGTCAATGTTACTGACTATGTGGAAGCTGTAGATCACCATCTTGATCTGCCTGATGCTCGGGTGGAAGAGGAGGAGGAGGTGGTGGTGGAGCCAGTGAGTTTGACCAACATTGAAACGATGCTACGAAATGCTCGTGCATTTCATGAACTTTCACCTGCAGAAGAAAATGGTGGGCCCGCATGTTGGAACAATGTAACGTGGCTGTCACCCCAGGAAATAAGCTGTCAGTATTCTCAGCTATGGTCACCTTTCTTCAGGTGAAGACATCTGAGAGGATGACCAACAAATCATTCGATGCGATGTTGGCTGCTTTCTGCAAATCTTTCCCAGATGCGTCTGAGCTACCACACACCTATAGTAAAATGAGGAATTTCTTTCGTGCAGTTGGAATTGGATATGTTATGATCCATGTTTGTAAGAATAATTGTGTTCTATTCCGGAAGGATTATGCCAACTTAAGAGAATGCCCAAAATGCAAATCATCACGATGGAAAGATGGCGATGCTGTGAAGAGGATTCCTCATAATGTTCTGAGACATTTTCCAATTATACCAAGATTGCAGAGGTTGTTTCATGATGCTGAAACAAGAGAGGATGTATTGTGGCATTCTAGGAACCGGGAGTATAGAGATCAGAATGTAATGATCCATCCATCTTATGGTAGTGACTGGAAAAGCTTCAATCAGAAACACAAAAAGTTTGCTACTGACCCGAGAAACATTAGACTTGGCTTAGCTTCAGATGGATTTAACCCATTTGGCCACCAAAGCGCCACATATAGCATGTGGCTAGTGCTTGTTATCCCTTACAACATGCCTCCAAATGTCTGCACCAAAGAATCAAACTACGTGATGGCCTTGCTCGTCCCATGTCCAAAAAGTCCTGGAAAGGATTTTGATTTATTCATGGAGACTCTTGTGGAGGAACTTCAACAGCTACGGAGGGGTGTTCTCACTCGATACCTATATAGCAGCCCACCAGCTGATTTCTTTCCGCGTGCCGTTATAATTTGGTGCATCTATGATTATCCGGCTTTGGGCACTATGTCAGGGCGAACGACACATGGTTACAATGCATGTGTTCGCTGTGACAGGAATCTGTTGTCATACGCAATATTTAGCAAGATCTGTTATATTGGACACCATTGTTTCCTTTCCAAGGACAAGTCGCGTCCTACAAAATACCGAAGATATGTGTTCAATGCAAACATGAAAACCGTGATGCACCAAAGAGGCTCACCGCCGATGGACGCTGCTCCTGCGGTTGATGATTAGATTGCTTTTGTCGTATTTGCCTATCAGAAGACATTTTTTATCTACTATGTGAAATTGTGTTTGCTATGACAACTGAAACCTGATGAACTTGTTGTTTAGTATTTTGTTGTGAGTACATCACTTATTATATGTATGTTGATTTGTGTTTGGTGATTGTATGACGACTAAAACATGATGACATTGTTGTTTATTTGTACTCATATTTGGTTGTGAAACTTGAATTTGATGACATAGTTTGCTGTTGGACTGCAATTTGCTCGACGTCTTCGAATGGGAACAAAGCTAACCCGACAGGGCCTCTGCTAATTTATCTATTTATTAGCAAAGGGCCTCTGCTATTTATTTATTTATGAGCAAAAGGGGATACCCCCCCCCCCCGATCTCCGTTAATAGAAATCATTAGATGTTCACAACACTACGCCCAGCCTACTAAACAAGTTTCATTCATTACTAGTTTCAGCAAAGTGCTCATGTCATAGCCACTGAATACATCACGAGTGCTACATACACTGCAAATAAAGAGACAATCATCCTATAGAGCACATCGATTTTGCCCATTATCTTCACAAGCTCTTTCATCTCCTCATTGTTGTCAAGGCCGTTCAGCAGCTGTTGCTTGGCCATGATCAGAGGAACTGCATCTTTAACCTTCTGCTCTGCATCTTCCTCTTCTGTCGTTCCTTTAGTTATTTGTCCAACACCCAACCTGCTGGTATTGGGATTCCTCGGCTAACCAAATAATCAGCGTAGTTGCATTCCCCCACATCAGCAACTTCCCAGAAATACAAATCACACGAATATTCCCTTTTCTGCACGACTCAAATTGGAAGATCATTAACCAAACTATTAAATAATCAGCAACTGAAAGCAGCAGAACAACACTTAAACACATTATTACCCCATGATCCGGGCATTTGTAGAAGACTCAGCCAGGGTTGAGGATTGTGGTTGAGACGCCACGAATGACTCTGCGTGATTTGCAGCAGTGGCACCACACCAATGGCAGCGGGTTGCGATGAGCAAACGGTTGCGGTGCATGTGCCGGCGGGGCTGTGATGAGACCCACAGGCGATGGTACGGGTGGTGACTTGGCGCATATCTGGTTGTTGCCTGCTTAAGAGCAGGTGGACGAGCAGCCAGCGGACATGGTTGCTGCGGCTAGAGCTTCTGATGCTAGGAAGAGTAAGTAGAGAAGAGGAGAAGCGAACGTTGGATATGTCAGCTTCATTACTTGCGGAGTAGCATAGCACCATATATAGTCATAATCTAGGTTTGGATTCGAACCAGCTACAGGAGCACGTCTCTCTTTTTTCTAAAACTCAGCAACATCTCTTTACTGGTACACTAGCTTGTTCTGTAGGCTTTCTCAAGTCTTTGATCTTCTTTCTTTTTTTGCGAGGAAGGAAGGATGACAAAATTGAGAGTTCCTGGGACTCGAACCCAAGACCTCTCGGTTGAAAACCAAGGGTGCTAGTCACTTATGTGGCGAACGTTTCCTGGGAGGAGGACGGCAGACAAACGCATTTTCCTCGCAGTTTTAGTTGCGAGGCAAGATCGAACGGTCGCAGTTTCGAGAATGCTATCAGGCAAACGAGCCCAATTTTTCTTTTCTTCCTATATATAAAAAAGTATGCTACTTGGTGTCAGCTTAGTCAACAAACGATTGTGCCAACCTTGACCATTGGATTGACATTCAACATCTGTCATGTTTCTTCAATCTCTTCTTCCTCCAGCCGCCAAAGCCAAACCAGCGCCGGTGGACCGCCTGCTCCCGCCTCCCATGGTTGGTTGTGCTGTCGCGCACGCATCATGGCCACATCGCACCCTAAAACTCTACGCATCTTACCCGGCTCCTGTCTGTTCCCGTTCGAGGCCTCACCATCGTCCCCCGCCTTGGTTCGCTCGCCGTGGCGTCGCACTCCGGTGTTGTCAACATGGTCAACAACCAAGAGGAATAAGGAGATGATTGTACATGGTGAGCATGACAGTAGGGACCCAGCAGCGCGCGCAGTAATTTTTTTTCGGGATGGAGAAGGGTATCAACTGGGTTGTGCGGGAGCTCTGGCCCGTCTAGCCCAGGCTTTTATTTCATATGTTTACCACGTGACCAGCCCAGTTTGTTTTTTTTCCTTTCTAAAAATTGTTAGCCCAGCTATTTTGTTTTTTGCAGAATAACCAACATAGGCCTACTTGCTTTTCTACGCCCTGCTAGGCCGGAAATCTTTCAAGACGAGGAGGGATGCATTCGGGCATGCCCATAAAATGGGCTATAAGTAATAAGAAATGGGCTATAAGTAATAATAAATGGGCTGTAAAATGATAAAATACAGCAAACAGGCAATTAGTTCCAAAATACCTTTTTCTTCCGGATTTTGATATTTTAAATTTCATTGTTTTTGTGCAGGTAAAATTTCATTATATTTAAATTAAGGTATGTTTAGTTTTTAAATTAATTTGAATCTGGCTAGAAATTTCGGGCTGTATGCTGTTTGGGACAAATTTGGAGGCTGACTTGTGGGTCTACTTGGTTGACATGTACGAAAGGCTTTGTCAACTTAGTCCACAAACGATTCTAGCAGCAGTGACCGTTGGATGTTAATCCAACGGTCGTGCTACTTCCTCAATATCTGATCTTCTTGATCCAGCCGCCCAAACCAGCGCTGGTGGGACTGCCTGCTCCCGCCTCCCGTGGCCGGCTGTGCTGTCACACAGGCCGCACCGCCCCACCCTACTCCATCGTTGGCCAGGCCATTCCTCTACTCACCCACACCTCCTGTTATTTTCCGGCGATGGCAGCCGAACCAGTAAACCCTCGTACTCCCCACCGTGTGGGCAACCACTGCTGAGTCTTCCCCGACTCTATGTCGTTCCCTTCCTAGGCCTCGCTATCGCCCACCGCCCTGGTGCTCTCGGCGCGGCGTGGTCAACGTGGTCAACGAACGGCATCCATTGGAAGTGGAATGTATGTGGAGAGGCTGACCGCTGGGTCCACGGCCGCGCACAAGGAAATGCCTCCTTATTACGCGCAAAATAATGATTCCTCCACCTGACAGCTGGGACCCACTGGAAGGGCCTCTGTATTTGGAAAAAAAATGTTCCCCCCGCTGTCAGCTCGGACCCACCAGCTATATCTTCACACGCAAGGAAGTGCCTCCTTATTACACACAAAAAATTAATACTCCCCCTGCTAGCTGGGACCCACCGTAGTGGGAGCTAACTTGTGGGCCTACTAAGTAGACGGGGATGGACGGCTTTGTCAACTTAGTCAATATGAACGATTTTAGCTCCAGTGACCGTACGATGTCCATCCAACGGTTGTAGTGCTTCTTCAACCTCTGGTCTTCTTGCTCCAGACGCCCAAACCAGCGCCGGTCGTACCGCCTGCTGCTGCCTCCCGTGGCCGGCTGTGCTATGGCGGAGGCCTCTCTGCCTGTTGGGGAATGCAGTAATTTCAAAAAAAATCCTACACACACGCAAGATCCATGTAGGTGATGCATAGCAAGGAGAGGGGAGAGTGTAGTCCACGTACCCTCGTAGACCGTAAGCGGAAGCGTTATGACAACGCGGTTGATGTAGTCGTACGTCTTCACGATCCGACCGATCCTAGTACCGAAAGTACGACACCTCCGCGATCTACACACGTTCAGCTCGGTGACGTCCCACCAACTCTCGATCTAGCTGAGTGTCAAGGGAGAGCTTCGTCAGCACGACGGCGTGATGACGGTGATGATGAAGCTACCGGCGCAGGGCTTCGCCTAAGCACTACGACGATATGATCGACGTGGATTATGGTGGAGGGAAACACCACACACGGCTAAGATAATGATCAACTTGTGTGTCTATGGGGTGCCCCCTCCCCCGTATATAAAGGAGTGGAGGAGGGGGAGGGCCGGCCCTGTCTATGGCGCGCCCTAGGGGAGTCCTACTCCCACCGGGAGTAGGATTCCCCCTTCCAAGTAGGAGTAGGAGAGGAAGGAAAGAGGAGAGAGGGAGGAAGGAAAAGGGGGCCGGCCCCCCTCCCAATTCGGATTGGGCTTGGGGGGGCGCCCCTTCCTAGGCCGCCTCCTCCTCTCTCCCACTAAGGGCCAATAAGGCCCATACACTCCCCGGGGGGTTCCGGTAACCTCCCGGTACTCCGGTAAATGCCCGAACGCACCCGGAACCATTCCAATGTCCAAACATAGCCATCCAATATATCGATCTTTATGTCTCGGCCATTTAGAGACTCCTCGTTATGTCCGTGATCACATCCGGGACTCCGAACAACCTTCGGTACATCAAAACACATAACTAATAATATCGATCATCACAAAACGTTAAGCGTGCGGACCCTACGGGTTCGAGAACTATGTAGACATGACCGAGACTCATCTCCGGTCAATAACCAATAGCGGAACCTGGATGCTCATATTGGTTCCTACATATTCTACGAAGATCTTTATCGGTCAAATCGCATAACAACATACGTTGTTCCCTTTGTCATCGGTATGTTACTTGCCCGAGATTCGATCGTTGGTATCTCAATACCTAGTTCAATCTCATTACCGGCAAGTCTCTTTACTCGTTCCGTAATGCATCATCCCGCAACTAACTCATTAGTCACATTTCTTGCAAGGCTTATAGTGATGTGCATTACCGAGAGGGCCCAGAGATACCTCTCCCACAATCAGAGTGACAAATCCTAATCTCGATCTATGCCAACTCAACAAACACCATTGGAGACACCTTTAGAGCATCTTTATAATCACCCAGTTACGTTGTGACCTTTAATAGCACACAAAGTGTTCCTCCGGTATTCGGGAGTTGCATAATCTCATAGTCAGAGGAACATGTATAAGTCATGATGAAAGCAATAGCAATAAAACTAAACGATCATTATGCTAAGCTGACGGATGGGTCTTGTCCATCACATCATTCTGTAATGATGTGATCCCGTTGATCAAATGACAACGCATGTCTATGGTCAGGAAACTTAACCGTCTATGATTAACGAGTTAGTCTAGTAGAGGCATACTAGGGACACTTTGTTTGTCTATGTTTTCACACATGTACTAAGTTTCCGATTAATACAATTCTAGCATGAATAATAAACATTTATCATGATACAAGGAAATATAAATAAAAACTTTATTATTGCCTCTAGGGCATATTTCCTTCAGTCTCCCACTTGCACTAGAGTCATAATCTAGTTCACATCGTCATGTGATTTCACACCAATAGTTCACATCTTTATGTGATTAGTTCACATCTCCATGTGACTAATACCTAAAGGGTTTACTAGAGTCAATAATCTCGTTCACATCGCTATGTGATTAACACCCAAAGAGTGATCATGTTTTGCTTGTGAGAGAATTTTAGTCAATGGGTCTGCCACATTCAGAGCCATATGTATTTTGCAAATTTTCTATGTCTACAACGCTCTGCACGGAGCTACTCTAGCTAATCGCTCCCACTTTCAATATGTATCTAGATCGAGACTTAGAGTCATCTAGATCAGTGTCAAAGCTTGCATCGACGTAACTCTTTACGACGACTCTTTTTCACCTCCATAACCGAGAAATATTTCCTTAGTCCTCTAAGGATACTTTTGACCGCTGTCCAGCGATCTACTGCTAGATCACTATTGTACTCCCTTGCCAAACTCAAGGTGAGGTTCACAATAGGTTTGGTACAAAGCATAGCATACTTTATAGAACCTATGGCTGAAGCATAGGGGATGACTTTCATTCTCTTTCTATTTTCTGCCGTGGGCGGGTTTTGAGTCTTTACTCAACTTCATACCTTGCAACATAGGCAAGAACTCCTTCTTTGACTGGACCATTTTGAACTACTTCAAAATCTTGTCAAGGTATGTACTCATTGAAAAAACTTATCAGGCGTCTTGATCTATCTCTATAGATCTTGATGCTCAATATGTAAGCAGCTTCACTGAGGTCTTTCTTTGAAAAACTTCTTTCAAACACTCATTTATGCTTTCCAGAAGATTCTACATTATTTCCGATCAACAATATGTCATTCACATATAATTATCAGAATGATGTAGTGCTCCCACTCACTTTCTTGTAAATACAGGCTTTACCGCAAGTTTGTATAAAACTATATGCTTTGATCAACTCATCAAAGTGTATATTCCAACTCCGAGATGCTTGCACCAGTCCATAGATGGATCGCTGGAGCTTGCACACTTTGTTAGCACCTTTAGGATTGACAAAACCTTTTTGTTGTATCATATACAACTCTTCTTTAAGAAATCCATTAAGGAATGCAGTTTTAATATCCATTTGCCTGATTTCATAAAATGTGGCAATTACTAACATGATTCGACAGACTTAAACATCGCTACGACCGAGAAAATCTCATCGTAGTCAACACTTCAAACTTGTCGAAAACCTTTTTGCGACAATTCAAGCTTTGTAGATAGTAACACTACTATCAATGTTCGTCTTCCTCTTAAAGATCCATTTACTCTCAATGGCTCACCGATCATTGGGCAAGTCAATCAAAGTCTATACTTTGTTCTCATGCATGGATCCCATCTCAGATTTCATGGCCTCAAGCCATTTCGCGGAATCTGTGCTCATCATCACTTCCTCATAGTTCGTAGGTTCATCATGGTCTAGTAACATGACTTCCGGAATAGGATTAACGTACCACTCTGGTGCGAAACGTGCTCCGATTGACCTACAAGGTTCGGTAGTAACTTGATCTGAAGTTTCATGATCATCATCATTAGCTTCCTCACTGATTGGTGTAGGAATCACTGGAACTGATTTCTGTGATGAACTACTTTCCAATTCGGGAGCAGGTACAATTACCTCATCAAGTTCTACTTTCCTCCCACTCACTTCTTTCGAGAGAAACTCCTTCTCCAGAAAGGATCCATCCTTAGCAACGGATATTTTGCCTTCGGGTCTGTGATAGAAGGTGTACCCAACAATTTCGTTTGGGTATCCTATGAAGATGCACTTCTCCGATTTGGGTTCGAGCTTATCAGGTCGAAACTTTTTTCACATAAGCATCACCGCTCTAAACTTTAAGAAATGACAGCTTAGGTTTCTAGCCAAACCATAGTTCATACGGTGTCGTCTCAACGGATTAGATGGTGCCCTATTTAATGTGAATGTAGTTGTCTCTAATGCATAGCCCCAAAATGATAGTGGTAAATAAGAGACATCATAGATTGCACTATATCCAATAAAGTACGGTTATGACGTTCGGACACACCATTATGCTGTGGTGTTCCAGGTGGCATGAATTTGTGAAACTATTCCACATTGTTTTAATTGAAGACCAAACTTGTAACTCAAATATTCGTCTCCGTGATCAGATCATAGAAACTTTATTTTCTTGTTACGATGATTTTCCACTTCACTCTGAAATTCTTTGAACTTTTCAAATGTTTCAGACTTATGTTTCATCAAGTAGATATACCCATATCTGCTCAAATCATCTGTGAAGGTCAGAAAATAACGATACCTGCCGCAAGCCTCAACACTCATCGGACCGCATACATCAGTATGTATTATTTCCAATAAGTCAGTTGCTCGCTCCATTGTTCCGGAGAACTGAGTCTTAGTCATCTTGCCCATGAGGCATGGTTCGCAAGCATCAAGTGAATCATAATCATGTGATTCCAAAAGCCCATCAGCATGGAGTTTCTTCATGCGCTTTACAACAATATGACCTAAACGGCAGTGCCACAAATAAGTTGCACTATCATTATTAACTTTGCATCTTTTGGCTTCAATATTATGAATATGTGTATCACTATGATCGAGATTCAATAAACCATTTATATTGAGTGTATGACCATAGAAGGTTTTATTCATGTAAATAGAACAACAATTATTCTTTGACTTAAATGAATAACCGTATTGCAATAAACATGATCCAATCATATTCATGCTCAACGCAAACACAAAATAACATTTATTTTAGGTTCAACACTAATCCCGAAGGTAAAGGGAGTGTGCGATGGTGATCTTATCAACCATGGAATCACTTCCAACACACATCATCACCTCGCCCTTAACTAGTCTCTGTTTATTTTACAACTCCCATTTCCAGTTACTACTCTTAGCAACTGAACCAGTATAAAATACCGAGGGGTTGCTATAAACACTAGTAAAGTACACATCAATAACATGTATATCCAATATACCTTTGTTCACTAAGCCATCCTTCTTATCCGCCAAGTATCTAGGGTAGTTCCACTTCCAGTGACCATTTCTTTTGCAGTAGAAGCACTCAGTTTCAGGCTTGGGTCTAGCTTTGGTCTTCTTCATGGGAGTGGCAACTTGCTAGCCATTCATCTTGAAGTTCCCTTTCTTTACCTTTGCCCTTTTCTTGAAACTAGTGGTCTTGTCAACCATCAACATTTGATGCTTTTCTTGATTTCTACCTTCATCGATTTCAGCATCACGAAGAGCTCGGGAATCATTTTCGTCATCCCTTGCATATTATAGTTCATCACGAAGTTCCAGTAACTTGGTGATAGTGACTAGAGAACTCTATCAATCACTATTTTATCCGGAAGATTAACTCCCACTTGATTCAAGCGGTTGTAGTACCCAGACAATCTGAGCACATGCTCACTGGTTGAGCTATTCTCCTCCATCTTGTAGGCAAAGTACTTGTCAGAGGTCTCATACCTCTCGACTCGGGCATGAGTTTGACATACCAATTTCAGCTCTTGGAACATCTTATATGCTCCGTGGCGTTCAAAATGATTTTGAAGTCCCGATTCTAATCCGTAAAGCATGGTGCAATAAACTATCAAGTAGTCATCATACCGAGCCTATCAAAACGTTCATAACGTCTGCATGTGCTCCTGCGATAGTTCTGTCACCTAGCGGTGCATCAAGGACATAATTTTTCTGTGCAGCAATGAGGAAAATCCTCAGATCACGGACCAAGTCCTCATCATTGCTACTATCATCTTTCAACTTATATTTCTCTAGGAACATGTAAAAAATAAACAGGGAGCTACATCGCGAGCTATTGATCTACAACAAAAAAATGCTAATACTACTAGGACTAAGTTCATGATAAATTAAAGTTCAATTAATCATATTACTTAAGAACTCCCACTTAGATAGACATCCCTCTAATCATCTAAGTGATCACGTAATCCAAATCAACTAAACCATGTCCGATCATCACGTGAGATGGAGTAGTATTCAATGGTGAACATCACTACGCTGATCATATCTACTATATGATTCACGCTCGACCTTTCGGTCTCAGTGTTCCGAGGCCATATCTGCATATGCTAGGCTCGTCAAGTTTAACCCGAGTATTCTGCGTGTGCAAAACTGGCTTGCACCCGTTGTATGTGAACGTAGAGCTTATCACACTCGATCATCACGTGGTGTCTCAGCACGAAGAACTGTCGCAACGGTGCATACTCACGGAGAACACTTATACCTTGAAATTTTAGTAAGGGATCATCTTATAAAGCTACCGCCGAACTAAGAAAAATAAGATGTATAAAAGGTAAACATCACATGCAATCAAAATATGTGACATGATATGGCCATCATCATCTTGTGCCTTTGATCTCCATCTCCAAAGTACCATCATGATCTCCATCATCACCAGCATGACACCATGATCTCCATCATCTTGATCTCTATCAACGTGTCATTACATGGTTGTCTCGCCAACTATTGCTTTTGCAAATATTGCTATCGCATAGCGATAAAGTAAAGCAATTACAAGACGCTTGCATCTTATGCAATAAAGAGACAACCATAAGGCTCCTGCCAGTTGCTGATAACTTTAACAAAACATGATCATTTCATACAACAATTTATATATCATCATGTCTTGACCATATCACATCACAGCAAGCCCTGCAAAGACAAGTTAGACGACCTCTACTTTGTTGTTGCAAGTTTTACGTGGCTGCTACGGGCTTTAGCAAGAACCGTTCTTACCTATGCATCAAAACCACAACGATTTTTCGTCAAGTGTGATGTTTTAACCTTCAACAAGGACCGAGCGTAGTCACACTCGATTCAACTAAAGTTGGAGAAACAGACACCCACTATCCACCTGTGTGCGAAGCACGTCGGTAGAACCAGTCTCGCGTAAGCGTACGCGTAATGTCGGTCTGAGCCGCTTCATCCAACAATACCGCAGAATCAAAGTATGACATGCTGGTAAGCAGTATGACTATTATCGCCCACAACTCTTTGTGTTCTACTCGTGCATATAACATCTACGCATAGACCTGGCTCAGATGCTACTGTTGGAAATGCAGTAATTTCAAAAAAAAATCGTACGCACACGCAAGATCCATCTAGGTGATGCATAGCAACGAGAGGGGAGAGTGTAGTCCACGTACCCTCGTAGACCGTAAGCGGAAGCGTTATGACAACGCGGTTGATGTAGTCGTACGTCTTCATGATCCTACCGATCCTAGTACCGAAAGTACGACACCTCCGCGATCTACACACGTTCAGCTCAGTGACATCCCATGAACTCTCGATCCAGATGAGTGTCGAGCGAGAGCTTCATCAGCACGATGGCGTGATGACGGTGATGACAACGCTACCGGCGCAGGGCTTCGCCTAAGCACTACGATATGACCGAGGTGGATTATGGTGGAGGGGGGCACTGCACATGGCTAAGACAATGATCAACTTGTGTGTCTATGGGGTGCCCGCCTCCCCCGTATATAAAGGAGTGGAGGAGGGGGAGGGCCGACCCTCTCTATGGCGCGCCCTAGGGGAGTCCTACTCCCACCGGGAGTAGGATTCCCCCCTTCCAAGTAGGAGTAGGAGAGGAAGGAAGGAGAGAGGGAGGAAGGAAAGGGGGGCCGGCCCCCCTCCCAATTCGGATTGGGCTTGGGGGCGTGTCCCCTCCTAGGCCACCTCCTCCTCTCTCCCACTAAGGCCCAATAAGGCCCGTACACTCCTCGGGGGGTTCCGGTAACCTCCCGGTACTCCGGTAAATGCCCGAACTCACTCGGAACCATTCTGATGTCCAAACATAGCCATCCAATATATCGATCTTTATGTCTCAACCATTTCGAGACTCCTCGTTATGTCCGTGATCACATCCGGCACTCCGAACAACCTTCGGTACATCAAAACACATAAACTCATAATACCGATCGTCACAGAACGTTAAGCGTGCGGACCCTGCGGGTTCGAGAACTATGTAGACATGACCGAGACTCATCTCCGGTCAATAACCAATAGCGGAACATGGATGCTCATATTGGTTCCTACATATTCTATGAAGATCTTTATCGGTCAAACCGCATAACAACATACGTTGTTCCCTTTGTCATTGGTATGTTACTTGCTCGAGATTCGATCGTCGATATCTCAATACCTAGTTCAATCTCGTTACCGACAAGTCTCTTTACTCGTTCCGTAATGCATCATCCTGCAACTAACTAATTAGTCACATTGCTTGCAAGGCTTATAGTGATGTGCATTACCGAGAGGGCCCAAAGATACCTCTCCGACAATCGGGGTGACAAATCCTAATCTCGATCTATGCCAACTCAACAAACAGCATTGGAGACACCTGTAGAGCATCTTTATAATCACCCAGTTACGTTGTGACGTTTGATAGCACACAAAGTGTTCCTCCGGTATTCGGGAGTTGCATAATCTCATAGTCAGAGGAACATGTATAAGTCATGATGAAAGCAATAGCAATAAAACTAAATGATCATTATGCTAATCTAACGGATGGATCTTGTCCATCACACCATTCTCTAATGATGTGATCCCGTTGATCAAATGACAACACATGTCTATGGTCAGGAAACTTAACCATCTTTGATTAACGAGCTAGTCTAGTAGAGGCATACTAGGGACACTCTGTTTGTCTATTATTCACACATGTACTAAGTTTCCGGTTAATACAATTCTAGCATGAATAATAAACATTTATCATGATATAAGGAAATATAAATAACAACTTTATTATTGCCTCTAGGGCATATTTCCTTCATCGCCCCTACTACTCCCACCGCTGGCCATGCCATCCCTCTACTCACCCACACCCCTTGTTATTCTGTGGCGACGGCAGCCTCACACCGGAGCCGAACCAGTGAACCCTCGTACTCCTCTTCGTGTCGGCATCCACTGCCACGTCTTCCCCGGCTCCGCGTCGTCCCCTTCCTAGGCCTCGCCGTCGTCCACCGCCTTGGTGCTCTCGGCGCGGCGTGGTCAATCTGGTCAAGGAACGACTTCCATCGGAAGAGTATTGTACGTGAAGAGGCTGACAGCTGGGTCCATGGCCGCAGCAAGGAAGTGCCTCCTTATTACACGGAAAATAATGATTCCTCCACTTGACAGCAAGGACCCACTAGACGGGCAACCGTATTTCGCGAAAAAACATTTCCCCCTGACTGTTGGGACCCACCAGCTACATCTTCCCACGCAAGGAAGTTCCTCCTTGTCCTCCCTGACAGTTGGGACCCACCTGGTCGAAGCGTACATAGCGTTGTCATTCTAGTCGCGAACGTGTACGTACATACTGGTCGATCGGTCTGTCTACGGGCTGGAGCGATGAACCGTGGCCGAGTAAGGAAGGGCATGTGTCGTAGTAGAGGCGCGCACGTAGCATGTACACGTGTACAACTAGGGTGCAAGAAAGTAAATACGGCCACGTACGTACATACGAGCGGGGTCTCGAATGCCTACTCGCGCATACGTACGGCCAGGGCTCGTGTACATGGAGAGGCAGCGATGGCGTCCTGTTCATCAGCAGCCAACCGGCTGGATCGAAATGGAGAAACTGTGTCGTCGTGTTCATCGGGAGGCAACGGAATGCATCATGTTCATCAGCCAACCGGCTTGGACGGAACAGCCGATCGAAACCAGGCCTGGCGTACCGCAGAATGGAGGAAACGTCCTTGTGTTCGACCGCCTACGGTCGAAACGGGATCCTGTTCACCGGGAGGGGCGTCGCATACCGCAAAACGGAGGAAACAGACTTCTCTTGGACCTCCTACAGTCGAAACGGGGTCCTGTTGATCGGGAGGGGTGTGGCGTACCACAAAACAGAGGAAACAGACTTGTGTTGGAGTGCTACGGTCGAAACGGGGGTCCTGTTCATCGGAAGGGGTGTGGCGTACCGCAAAACGGGACTCCACGGGCTACTGTTCATCTCCACCGTCTACCTCCTCTAGCCTCCATGGGCTACTATTCATCACCGTCGACCACCTCCAGCCTCCACCTGTGAATGTTCATCCACAGGCTCCTATTCATCCAGCCTCCACCGCTCCCCCACCGGCTACTGTTCAACCAGCCCTCTCCACAGGGTCCTGTTCAAGCACCCCTCCACGGGCTGCTGTTCCTCCAGCCCTCCACCGGCTATTGTTCAACCAGCCCTCCACGGGGTTGTCCTGTTCATCCAGCCCTCCACGGGGTCCTGTTCATCCACCCCCAACCGGCTCGATCAGGGTCCTGTTCATCCAGCGGCAACGGCCTCTACTACCACGGGGTCCTGTTCATCCAACCCCCACCCGGAACTGTTCATCCAACCCCCCAACAACGCTGACTATTCATCAAGAGGCAGCAGGTTTGATCGGCTTCAGTTAGCAGCAGTAGCAAAGGAATCGCTCGATCGGGTTCAGTTAACAGCCAGGGATCAATCGATCGCTCGGGTTCAGTAACGCGTAGCCTACAGTGCAATCGCTCAGGTTTAGTAGGCAAATGCCTCACTCAGGTTCAGTTAGAGCCCAACACCTCGCACCCACGCGTGTATGTGTACGAGAGAAACATGCATCGCTCGGCCCCCGACCACCCATCGTAACCGAGAACTCCCGGATATTTTCCTCGCCCTCGCTTCTACCATGGTTTTTTCCGTACGACCCAAAGAATGTCATGCAGCTGCGTCTCCGGCCCGCCCAGGACGAAAAGCCCATTTTCTATCATGATTTTTTCTCATAGAAGTAGGATCCCACCACATCTATGATGATACCGGGTTTTGTCACAATTATCGTCATAGAAGTGTCATAAGCATGACAGAAAAAAATTCGTTCGGCCCAAAATGTCCCGAATGTGTCTTTTTTTGTAGTGTGGAGAAGAAGAACATGACATCACCACCACCATCATCATCTTCCCCACCAAAGGAGACTTGAGTAACTGGTATGGGCACTCCCCTTAGCTTTTGCCAAGCTTGGGGGAGGTGCCCCGATATCGTATCACCATCACTTTCATTACCTTTATCTATCTTAGTTTGATCTTTAGTTATCCTAAGAATTAGTTGAATAAAAGTTTAGTTCGATCTATTTTCAAGTGCTTGCTGATCTATCTATCTATGTAATTGTATGCGAGATATATAATAAAGAGTAGTTTGAGTTTTGTTTCTTTACTTTTATGTTTCAATAAAAAGAAAGTGGAATAATGAAAAAGATCATATGCTGATCTTATGGTTAGTAATGACATCACATAAGGAAAAGTACAAGTGATAAAATTTGTTGAAAGTTGACAAACATAGCATTGGTCAATGATGCAATTCATGAAAGAATTAATAAAGGGAGAGAAGATTCACATGCAAATACACTATCTTGGACATCTTTTATGACTATTAGCCCCCATTAATTATTATATACCAAAATTGTTGACGTTGGACAAGGAAGACAACTAATGATTTATGTTTGTTCATATTCACATAGAAGTTATATTGTCATAGATCCTTTAACATGTGGTGCTTGCTCAATATCTTTGCTAGCCAACAATTCCACACTAAGTAGAGATACTACTTGTGCATCCAAAAACCTTTAAACCCAAAATCTTATTTTGAGAGTCCACCATACCTACCTATGGATTGAATAACATCCTTCAAGTAAGTTGTCATCGGAGCAATAAGGCAATAAAAATTGCTTCTAAATGTGTTTGACCATTTAGTGAAAGATAAAATTGAGCGTTGTACGGACATGCGATGGCAAAGTAATAAAAGTGACGGACTACATAATAAAGGTTGCTATCATAAGGGGCAATATAATGTGACATTCTTTTGCGTTATGGGATTTGGCATACAAACCTAAAAGTATTCTTCCCTAGTCCTTTTTTTCTCTTTTTGCAAGCATCATGTGGTGAGAAAATATCTAGGCACATATATCCAGTTGGATATGAGTGAGCTTGAATTATTATTGTTGACATCACCCTTGAGGTGAATACGTTGGGAGGCAAAACTATAAACCCCTATCTTTCTATGTGTCTGGTTGAAACTTTTTGCTCATGGGTATGTTGTGAGTGTTAGAAATCATAGAAGATTAAATTATAGTTGAGTATGTGGACTTGCCAAAAGGCTCCGATACGAGGCCCTTCCTGAAAATATGATGAATTGTAATTGCAAAGTTGACTGAGAACATAGTTTGTTGGTTTTCAATAGAGTTTATGCTTTTACTTCAATGTTGTGATGAATTGTTACTTGTTCATGAGAAGTTATATGATAAAGTTATGTGATAAAGTTTCATGTTAAAGTTATTTTATGTTATAATAGTAAGCATGATGCTTCTATGTCCGTATTTTGTTTTTATCGACACCTCTCTCTCTCTCTAAGCATGTGGACATGTTTTTCGATTTTGGTTTTCGCTTGAGGACAAGCGAGATCTAAGCTTGGGGGAGTTGATACGTCCATTTCGCATCATGATTTCCTACTATTATTTATAATGTTTTTATGCATAATAATTCTTTAAGAAGTAATTCTAATGCCTTTTCTCTCATAATTTGCAAGGTTTACACAAAGAGGCAGAATGCCGGCAGCTGGAATTCTGGGCCTGAAAAAGCTATGTCAAAGTTACCTATTCTGCACATCTCCAAATGAGCTGAAAATTTATGGAGAATTATATTGGAATATATAAAAAATACTGGAGCAAATAAATACCGGAGGGGGCCAGCTAGTGAGCATAAGACACCAGGGCGCACCAGGCCCCCCAGGCACGCCCCGGTGGGTTGTGCTCAGCCCAGCCCACCTCCGGTGCCCATCTTTTGGTATATAGGTCATTTTGACCTATAAAAAATAAGGAGGCGACTTTCGGGATGGAGTGCCATCGTCTCGAGGCGGAACTTGGGCAGGAGCACTTTTTTTCTTCGGCAAAGCGATTCCGCCGGGGGAACTTCCCTCCCGGAGGGGGAGAGCGAAGCCATCGTCATCACCAACAACCCTCTCATTTTTGGGAGGCCAATCTCCATCAACATCTTCAACAGCACCATCTCCTCTCAAAACCTAGTTCATCTCTTGTGTTCAATCTTTGTACCAGAACCTCAGATTGGTCCTGTGGGTGACTAGTAGTGTTGATTACATCTTGTAGTTGATTACTATATGGTTTATTTGGTGGAAGATTGTATGTTCAGATCCATTATGCTATTTAATACCCCTCTGATCTTGAGCATGATTATGATTTGTGAGTAGCTACCTTTGTTCTTGAGGTCACGGGAGAAGTCATGTTGCAAGTAATCATGTGAACTTGATATGTGTTCGATATTTTGATGATATGTATGTTGTGATTCCCTTAGTGGTGTCATGTGAACGTCGACTACGTGACACTTCACCATATTTAGGCCAGGGAATGCATTTTGGAGTAGTTATTAGATGATGGGTTGCTAGAGTGACAGAAGCTTAAACCCTAGTTTATGCGCTACTTCGTAAGGGAACGATTTGGATCCAAATGTTTAATGCTATGGTTAGATTTGACCTTAAAACTTTTCTCGTAGTTGCGGATGCTTGCGAGGGGGTTAATCATAAGTGGGAGGTTTGTTCAAGTAAAAACAGCACCCAAGCACCGATCAACCCACATATCAAATTATCAAAGTACCAAACGCGAATCAAACCAACATGATGAAAGTGACTAGATGAAATTCCCGTGTACACTCAAGAATGCTTTGCTTATTATAAGAGACCATTTTGGCCTGTCCTTTGCCGCAAAATGATTGGGCTACCTTGCTGCACTTTATTTACCATTACTGTTACTTGTCCGTTACAAATTATCTTGCTATCAAACTACCTGTTACCGACTATTTCAGTGCTTGCAGAAAATACCTTGCTGAAAACCACTTGTCATTTCCTTCCGCTCCTCGTTGGGTTCGACAGCCTTACTTATCGAAAGGACTACGATTGATCCCCTATACTTGTGGGTCATCATGCAACACCTCAAGTGCGAACCCTTCGAGGGTGATTCCTCCAAGGTCACCTTGATGGTTACATCGAGTAGGAATCCATCCAGGGTGATTCCTCAGATTCCCCCTTGATGTTATGGACACACGGATACCTTGACCTTTTGAAGGAAATATGCCCTAGAGGCAATAATAAATTTGTCATTTTATATTTCCTTATTTCATGATAAAGGTTTATTATTCATGCTAGAATTGTATTGATCGAAAACTTAAATACATGTGTGAATACATAAACAAATACCGAGTCCCTAGTGAGCCTCTACTAGACTACCTCGTTGATCACAGATGGTTAAGGTTTCCTAACCATAGACATGAGTTGTCATTTGATAACGGGATCACATCATTAGGAGAATGATGTGATGGGCAAGACACAACCGTTAGCTTAGCATAATAATTGTCCAGTTTATTGTTATTGCTTCCTTCATGTTAAATACATATTCCTTCGACTATGAGATTATGCAACTCCCATATACCGGAGGAATATCTTGTGTGCTATAAAACATCACAACGTAACTAGGTGATCATAAAGATGCTCTACATGTATCTCCGAAGGTGTTTGTTGAGTTGGCATAGATCGAGATTAGTATTTGTCACTCCAAGTATCGGAGAGGTATCTCTGGGCCCTCTCGGTAATACTGATGGACAAAGGGAATTACGTATGTTGTCATAACGGTTCGACCGATAAAGATCTCCATACAATATGTAGGAGCCAATATGGGCATCCAGGTTCCGCTATTTTTTATTGACCGGAGAGGTGTCTCGGTCATGTCTACATAGTTCTCTTACCTGTAGGGTCCGCACGCTTAACGTTCGTTGACGATATACTGTTATATGAGTTATGTGTTTTGGTGACCGAATGTTGTTCGGAGTCCCGGATGAGATCACAAACATGACGAGGAGTCTCGAAATGGTCGAGAGGTAAAGATTGATATATAGGACAGTGGTATTCGGACACCATAAGTGTTTCGGATGGTACCGGGTACTTATCGGGTCACTGGAAGGGGTTCCGGGCACCCCCGGGAAAAGTTATCGGCCTTATGGGCCAAGAGAGGGAACACACCATCCACAAGGGGCTGGTGCACCCCCCATAGCAGGCCAGCCTAGGAGGAGAAGGAAATAGGGGAAGGGAAAGGAAAGTGTGGAGTAGGACTCCCCCTTCCTTCCCTCCCCCCCCTCTTTCCTTCCCCCTTGTCCAAACATGGCAGGGGGCGTGGCCAGGGCAGGAGCCCTAGGGCCGGCCGGCCACCTATGTGGCACGCCAGGCTGCCTCCCCTCCCCTCACACCTATATATATGTGGGAGGGGGCGCTTAGCACACACCAGATCAATTGTTAGCCGTGTGCGGCGCCCCCCTCCACCATTTACACCCCCGATCATATTTTCGTAGTGCTTAGGCAAAGCCCTGCGGAGATCACTTCACCATCACCGTGGCCATGCCGTCATGCTGACGGAACTCATCTGCTACCTCGCCATCTTGCTGGACCAAGAAGGCTGACGACGTCACCGAGCTGAACGTGTGCTGAACGCGGAGGTGTCGTATGTTCGGTACTAGATCGGTTGGATCGCGAAGAAAGTTCAACTACATCAACCACGTTGTGAAACGCTTCTACTTAAGGTCTACGAAGGTACGTAGACACACTCTCCTCTCTCTTTGTTATGCATCTCCTTGATAGATCTTGCGTGTGCATAGAAATGTTTTTTTTTCATGCAACGTTTCCCATTAGTCGCATCATGAGCCAGGTCTATGCTTAGATGATATGCACGAGTAGAACACAAAGAATTGTGGGCGGTGATAGTCATACTGCTTACCACCAACGTCTTATTTTGATTCGGCGGTATTGTGGGATGAAGTGGCCCGGACCAACCTTACATGTCCACGCACATGAGACTGGTTCCACCGACTGACATGCAACTAGTTTTGCATAAAGGTGGCTGGCGGGTGTCTGTTTCTCTGACTTTAGTTGAATTGAATTTGACTACGGCCGGTCCTTGAAGAAGGTTAAAACAACAAACTTGGTGAATCGCCGTTGTGGTTTTATGCGTAGGTAAGAATGGTTCTTGCTAGAAACACATAGCAGCCACGTAAAACTTGCAACAACAAAGTAGAGGATGTCTAACTTGCTTGTGATGTGATATGGTCAAGACATGATGTGATATACGTTATTGTATGATATGATCATGTTTTGTAAGATATCAGGCAACCGGCAGGAGCCTTATGGTTGTCTCTTTATCGTTGAAATGCAAACGTCATGTAATTGCTTTACTTTATCACTATGATTTAGCAATAGTTGTAGAAGCAATAGTTGGCGAGATGACCATGACGCTACAATGGAGATCAAGTGTCGAGCCAGTGATGATGGAGATCATGACGATGCTTTGGAGATGGAGATCAAAAGCACAAGATGATGATGGCCATATCATGTAACATATTTTGATTGCATGTGATGTTTATATTATTTGCATCTTATTTTGCTTAGAACGACGGTAGCATTATAAGATGATCCCTTCACTAAATTTCAAGGTAAAAGTGTTCTCCCCGTGTATGCGCCGTTGCTACAGTTCGTCGTTTCAAGACACCACGTGATGATCGGGTGTGATAGACTCTATGTTCACATACAACGGGTGTAAGACGGTTTTGCACATGCAGAATACTTGGGTTAAACTTGACGAGCCTAGCATGTACAGACATGGTCTCAAAACACTGGAGACCGAAAGGTCGAACGTGCGTCATATAGTAGATATGATCAACACAAAGATGTTCACCATTGATGACTACCCCATGTCACGTGATGATCAGACATGGGTTAGTTGATTTGGATCACGTATCACTTAGATGACTTGAGGGATGTCTATTTAAGTGGGAGTTCTTTAGTAGTTTGATTAATTGAACTTAATTTATCATGAACTTAGTCTTGATAGTTTTGCATATCTATGTTGTAAATCAATAGCTCGCGATATAGCTCCTATATATTTTTGATATGTTCCTAGAGAAAACTAAGTTGAAAGATGATAGTAGCAATGAAGCAGACTGGGTCCGTGATCTGAGGATTATCCTCATTGCTGCATAGAAGAATTATGTCCTTGATGCACCGCTAGGTGACAAACCTATTGTAGGAGCAGATGCAGACGTTATGAACATTTTGCAAGCTCAATATGATGACTACTTGATAGTTTCGTGCGCCATGCTTTACGGCTTAGAACCGGGACTTCAAAAAATGTTTTGAACGCCACTGAGCATATGTGATGTTCCAAGAGCAGAAATTTTGTATTTCAGATTCATGCCTGTGTAGAAAGGTATGAGACCTCTGACAAGTACTTTGCCTACAAGATGGAGGAGAATAGCTCAGCCAGTGAGCATGTACTCAGAATGTCTGGGTACTACAATCGCTTGAATCAAGTGGGAGTTAATCTTCCAGATAAGATAGTGATTGACAGAGTTCTCTAGTCACTATCACCAAGCTACTAGAACTTCGTGATGAACTATAATATGCAAGGGATGAGAAAAATGATTCCCAAGCTCTTCACGATGCTGAAATCAGCGAAGGTAGAAATCAAGAAAGAGCATCAAGTTTTGATGGTTAACAAGACCACTAGTTTCAAGAAAAAGGGCGAGGGAAGGAAAGGGAACTTCAAGAAGAATGGCAAGCAAGTTGCCACTCCCGTGAAGAAGCCCAAAGCTGGACCCAAACCTGAAACTGAGTGCTTCTACTACAAAGGAAATGGTCACTGGAAGTGGAACTGCCCAAAATACTTGGCGTATAAGAAGGATGGCAAAGTGAACAAAGGTATATTTGATATACATGTATTGATGTGTATTTTACTAGTGTTCGAAGTAACCCCTGGGTATTTGATACTAGTTCAGTTGCTAAGATTAGTGACTCGAAACAGGAGTTGCAGAGACTAGTTAAAATCGAGGTGACGATGTGTGTTGGAAATGATTCCAAGGTTGATATGATCACCATCGCATACTCCCTCTACCTTCGGGATTAGTGTTGAACCTAAATAAATGTTATTTGGTGTTTACATTGAGCATGAATATGATTAGATCATGTTTATTGAAATACGTTTATTCATTTAAGTCAGAGAATAATTGTTGTTCTGTTTACATGAATAAAACCTTCTATGGTCATACACCCAATGTGAATGGTTTATTGAATCTTGATCGTAGTGATACACATATTCATAATATTGGTGCCAAAATATGCAAAGTTGATAATGATAGTGCAACATATTTGTGGCACTGCCGTTTAGGTCATATTGGTGCAAAGCGCATGAAGAAACTCCATGCAGATGGACTTTTGGAATCACTTGATTATGTATCATTTGATACTTGCGAACCATGCCTCATGGAAAAGATGACTAAAACTCCGTTCTCTGGAACAATGGAGCGAGCTAATGACTTATTGGAAATAATACATACCGATGTATGCAGTCCGATGAGTGTTGAAGCACGCGACAGGTATCATTTTTTCTCACCTTCACAGATGATTTGAGTAGGTATGGGTATATCTACTTGATGAAACACAAGTCTGAAATGTTTTAAAAGTTCAAAGAATTTCAGAGTGAAGTGGAGAATCATTGTAACAAGAAAATAAAATTTCTACGATGTGATCGCGGAGGCAAATATTTGAGTTACGAGTTTGGCATTCACTTAAAACAATGTGGAATTGTTTCACAACTCACGCCACCTGGAACACCATAGCATAATGGTGTGTCCGAATGTCGTAACCATACTTTATTGGATATGGTGCGATCTATGATCTCTCTTACCGATTTACCACTATCGTTTTGGGGTTATGCATTATAGACAGCCGCATTCACGTTAAATAGGGCACCGTCTAAATCTGTTGAGATGACACCGTATGAACTGTGGTTTGGCTAGAAACCCAAGCTGTCGTTTCTTAAAAGTTTGGGGATGCGACGCTTATGTCAAAAGGCTTCAGCCTGATAAGCTTGAACCCAAAGTGGAGAAGTGCATCTTCATAGGACACCGTAAGGAAACAATTGGGTACACCTTCTACCACAGATCCGAAGGCAAGATCTTTGTTGCCAAGAATGGATCCTTTCTAGAGAAGGAGTTTCTCTCGAAAGAAGTGAGTGGAAGGAAAGTAGAACTTGATGTGGTAATTGTACCTTCTCTCGGATTGGAAAGTAGCACATCAGAGAAATCCGTTCCCGTGATGCCTACACCAACTAGAGAGGAAGCAAATGATAATGATCATGGAACTTCAAGATCAAGTTGCTACTGAACATCGTAGGTCAACCAGAGCATGATCCGCACTAGAGTGGTGCAGTAATCATGTTCTGGAAGTCATGTTATTAGACCAAGGCGAATCTACAAACTATGAAGAAGCTATGATGAGCCCAGATTCCGATAGATGGCTTGAGGCCATGAAATCTGAGATAGGATCCATGTATGAGAACAAAGTGTGGACTTTGGTGGACTTGCCCGATGATCGGCAGGCCATTGAAAATAAATGGATCTTCAAGAGGGAGATGGACGCTGATGGTAATATCACTGTCTGCAAAGCTCAAGTTGTCGCGAAAGGTTTTCGACAAAGGGTTGACTACGATGAGACTTTCTCACCCGTAGCGATGCTTAAGTCTGTCTGAATCATGTTAGCAATTGCCGCATTTATGAAATCTGGCATGGACGTCAAAACTGCATTCCTTAACGGATTTATTAAAGAAGAGTTGTATATAATGCAACCAGAAGGTTTTGTCGATCCTAAAGGTGCTAACAAAGTGTGCAAGCTCCAGTGATCCATCTATGGACTGGTGCAAGCATCTCAGAGTTTGAATATACGCTTTGATAGGGTGATCAAAGCATATGGTTTTATACAGACTTATGGTGAAGCCTGTATTTACAAGAAAGTGAGTGGGAGCTCTGTAATTTTTTTGATATTATATGTGGATAACATATTGTTGATTGGAAATGATATAGAATTTCTGGATAGCATAAAAGGATACTTGAATAAGAGTTTTTCAATGAAAGACCTCGGTAAAGCTACTTACATATTCGGCATCAAGATTTATAGGGATAGATCGAGACGCTTAATAGGACTTTCACAAAGCACATACCTTGGCAAAGTTTTGAAGAAGTTCAAAATGGATCAGTCTAAGAAAGGGTTCTTCCATGTGTTGCAAGGTGTGAAGTTGAGTAAGACTCAAGGCCCGACCACGGCAGAAGATAGAGAGAGAATGAAAGTCATTCCCTATGCCTCAGCCATAGGTTCTATAAAGTATGCCATGCTGTGTACCAGACCTGTTGTGTCCCTTTACATGAGTTTAGCAAGGGGGTACGATAGTGATCCCGAAGTGGATCACTGGACAGCGGTCAAAATTATCCTTAGTTACCTAAGAGGACTAAGGAAATATTTCTCGGTTATGGAGGTGATAAAGAGTTCATTGTAAAGGGTTACATCGATGCAAGCTTTGACACTGATTCGGATGACTCTGAGTCTCATTCTGGATACATATTGAAAGTGGGAGCAATTAGCTAGAGTAGCTCCATGCAGAGCATTGTAGACATAGAAATTTGCAAAATACATATGGATCTAAATGTGGCAGACCCGTTGACTAAGCCTCTCTCACAAGCAAAACATGATCACACCTTAGTACTCTTTGGGTAATCACATGGCGATGTGAACTAGATTATTGACTCTAGTAAACTCTTTGGGTGTTAGTCACATGGCGATGTGAACTATGGGTGTTAATCACATGGCGATGTGAACTAGATTATTGACTCTAGTAAACTCTTTGGGTGTTAATCACATGGCGATGTGAACTATGTGTGTTAATCACATGGCAATGTGAACTAGATTATTGACTCTAGTGCAAGTGGGACACTGAAGGAAATATGCCCTAGAGGCAATAATAAAGGTGTTATTTTATATTTCCTTATTTCATGATAAAGGTTTATTATTCATGCTATAATTTTATTGATCGGAAACTTAAATACATGTGTGAATACATAAACAAATACCGAGTCCCTACTGAGCATAATTGGTTAAGGTTTCCTAACCATAGACATGAGTTGTCATTTGATAACGGGATCACATCATTAGGAGAATGATGTGATGGACAAGACCCATCCGTTAGCTTAGCATAATGATCGTTCAGTTTATTGCTATTGCTTTCTTCATGTCAAATACATATTCCTTCGACTATGAGATTATGCAACTCCGGGATACTAGAGGAATATCTTATGTGCTATCAAACGTCACAATGTAATTGGGTGATCATAAATATACTCTACAGGTATCTCCGAACGTGTCTTTTGAGTTGGCATAGATCGAGATTAGGATTTTTCACTCCAGGTATCAGAGAAGTATCTCTGGGCCCTCTCGGTAATACAAATCATAAGATTGCAAAGAAACGACTAAGGAGTTAGTCACGAGGTGATGTATTACGGAACGAGTAAAGAGACTTGCTGGTAACGAGATTGAACTAGGTATAGAGATACCGACGATCGAATCTCGGGCAAGTAACATACCGATGGACAAAGGGAATTACGTATGTTGTCATAACGGTTCGACCGATAAAGATCTTCGTAGAATATGTAGAAGCAAATATGGGCGTCTAGGTTCCGCTATTTTTTATTGACCGGAGAGGTGTCTCGGTCATGTCTACATAGTTCTCAAACCCGTAGGGTCCGCACGCTTAACGTTCGTTGATGATATAGTGTTATATGAGTTATGTGTTTTGGTGACCGAATGTTGTTCAAAGTCCCGGATGAGATCACGGACATGATGAGGAGTCTCTAAATGGTCGAGAGGTAAAGATTGATATATAGGACGATGGTATTCGGATATCGAAAGTGTTTCGGAGGGTACCGGGTACTTATCAGTTCACCGGAAGGGGTTCCGGGAACCCCCGACAAAAGTTATGGGCCTTCTGGGCCAAGAGAGGGAACGCACCAGCCACAAGGGGCTGGTGCGCCACCCATAGCAGGCCGGCCTAGGAGGAGAAGGAAAGAGGGGAAGGGAAAGGAAAGTGTGGAGTAGGACACCCCCTTCCTTCCCGCTCCCCCCCTCTTTCCTTCCCCCTTGTCCAAACATGGCAGGGGGCGCGGCCAGGGCAGGAGCCCTAGGGCCGGCTGGCCACCTATGTGGTGCGCCAGGCTGCCTCCCGTCCCGTCCCACCTATATATATGTGGGAGGAGGCGCCTAGCACACACCAGATCAATTGTTAGCCGTGTGCAACGCGCCCCTCCGCCATTTACACCCCCGATCATATTTTCATAGTGCTTAGGCAAAACCTTGTGGAGATCACTTCACCATCACTATCACCACGCCATCGTGCTGACGGAACTCATCTGCTAGCTCTCCATCTTGCTGGATCAAGAAGGCGGAGGACGTCACCGAGCTGAACTTGTGTTGAACGCGGAGGTGCCGTACATTCAGTACTAGATCGGGTGGATCGCGAAGAAAGTTCGACTACATCAACCGCGTTGTGAAATGCTTCTACTTATAGTCTATGAGGGTACGTAGACACACTCTCCCCTCTTGTTGCTATGCATCTCCATGATCGATCTTGCGTGTGCGTAGATTTTTTTATTTTCCATGCAACGTTTCCCATCACCTTCACCTCAGTCATTTTTTAAGTCGGGTCGACCCAAGGGGTGCCCACGAGAGTTATTGAAGTTGGTTTGACCATGAGGTACCTGCGAGATAATGACGAGACCTCCCTAGAGAGGGATGGGCTTGGCCCTTGTCGTAAGCCCGTGAGACGGGGCGACAGGATCATTGATCGTTTCCGCGAGCTCCCTGTACATTAATGGGTTTGGATATATGATCGGAGTAGGCCTCTGGACTTTTCGCACTATCCACCACGCGGGATAAGTTATGGGCACTCGGCATCATACGATTCTTCCAAAAGCTTTGTCAGAAGTCCAGTTCAGCATTACGGCACGGCCGGGCAGGTGCCATCTAGGACAGAGGTGGTGCTTGGACCCGACCCTGCTCGCAATGACTCGAAGTGCTTAGGGGTGAGCGTCCGAACAATCCCTTTGCGCTTAGGATGTAGACCGACGGGGACCTCTCCGCGGAGCCTAGGTAGGAGTACGGCGTGTCGATCAGCCAAGGCCAGGCATGACCAGGAAAAGTGTGTCCGGCCAGAGTTAATCGAGCGTGTTGGGTAAGTTGGTCCACCCCTGCAGGGAAGTAATTTATTCGAATAGCCATGTCCATGGTAACGGATGCTCGGTGTTGTATCCCGATCTATGATGTATACTACACAACTTTTTCTTGTAGACTTGTGTTGGGCCTCCAAGCGCAGAGTTTTGTAGGACAGTAGCAATTTTCCCTCAAGTGGATGACCTAAGGTTTACCAATCCGTGGGAGGTGTAGGATGAAGATGGTCTCTCTCAAACAACCCTGCAACCAAATAATAAAAAGTCTCTTGTGTCCCCAACACACCAAATACAATGGGAATGTGTATAGGTGCACTAGTTTGGTGAAGAGATGGTAATAAAAGCATAGTAATGATAGTAGATATTGATTTTTGTGATAGGAACAATAAAAACAGCAAGGTAGCAAGTAACAAAAGTGAGCACAAACGGTACTGCAATGCTTGAAATAAGGCCTAGGGTTCGTACTTTCGCTAGAGCAATCTATCAACAATGCTAACCTAATTGGTTAATATAACCATCCCTCAAAGTGTGATGAAGAATCACTCCAAAGTTCCTATCTAGCGGAGAACATAAGAAGAAATTGTTTGTAGCTATTCTTTCTGATCGATCTATCCAAGAGTTCGTACTAAATTAACACCAAGTTATTCTTTCCGGTCGATCTATCAGGAGTTTGTACTAAAATAACACCAAGTTATTCTTTCCGATCGATCTATCAAGAGTTCGTACTAAACTAACACCAAAGCAAATTCAGATTCATAATACTCAATCCAAGACAAAGAACCTCAAAGAGTGCCCCAAGATTTCTACCGGAGAAACAAAAGACGAGAACGTGCATCAACCCCTATGCATAAATTACCCAAATGTCACCTCAGGAATCCGCGAGTTGAGTGCCAAAACATAACTCAGGTGAATCAATATAATACCCCATTGTCACCACGGGTATTCATATGCAAGACATATATCAAGTGCTCTCAAATCCATAAAAGTATACAATCCGACAAAACGAAATCTCAAAGGGAAAACTCAATTCATCACAACAAGATAGAGAGGGAGAAACACCATATGATCCAACTATATTAACAAAGCCCGCGATACATCAAGATCGTGCCATCTCAAGAACACGAGAGAGAGAGATATAGATTAAACACATAGCTACTGGTACAAACCCTCAGCCCCGAGGGTGGACTACCCCCTCCTCATCATGGTGGCCGCCGGGATGATGAAGATGGCCACCCGTGATGATTTCCCTCTCCGGCAGGGTGCCGGAACGGGGTCTAGATTGATTTTTCGTGGCTATAGAAGCTTGCGGCGGCGGAACTTCTGATCTAGGGTTATTTCTAATGGTTTCTCTATTTATAGGATTTTTCAGCATTGGAATCACGCGAAGATGGGCCTCGAGGTGAGCACAACCCACCGGGGCGCGCCTGGGCCCCCTGGCGCGCCCCGGTGTCTTGTGCCCTACTCCTTCACCTTCTGGTCCTTCCACGAAGCTTCGGGGGTCCCTTTTGTTCCAAAACAAATTGTCAAAAAGTTTCAGCTCATTTGGAGAACTTTCATTTCTGCACACAAAAAAACAACACCACGATAGTTCTGCGGAAAACAACGTCAGTCCGGATTAGTTCCATGCGAATCATAGCAAAACCATATAAAATTGTTGTAAACATGGCTGAATACTTCATAAATTATAGGGTTATTTCTGACGGTTTCTCTATTTATAGGATTTTTCAGCGTTGGAATCACGCGAAGATGGGCCTCGAGGTGAGCACAACCCACCGGGGCACGCCTGGGCCCCCTGGCATGCCCCGGTGTCTTGTGCCCTACTCCTTCACCTTCTGGTCCTTCCACGAAGCTTTGGGGGTCTCTTTTGTTCCAAAAAATCATCAAAAAGTTTCAACTCATTTGGAGAACTTTCATTTCTGCACACAAAAACAACACCTCGGTAGTTCTGCTAAAAACATCGTCAGTCCGGGTTAGTTCCATGCAAATCATACCAAAACCATATAAAATTGTTGTAAACATGGCATCAATACTTCATAAATTATAGATACGTTGGAGACGTATCAGCATACCCAATCTTAATTCCTACTCGTCCTCGAGTAGGTAAATGATAAAAGAAATAATTTATGAAGTGTGAATGCTAGCAAAGTGCATAAGTTTGATCAATGATAATTTCAATCACTTTTTCTAGCATCATAACAACAATATTTCCCATAAAACTTATTATGATAAAGTAGCAATTGAAAACGGAATTTTTGTTGTGGAAAGCTACCTATCATATTCATCATATACTATTTCTTTTGTAGCGTGGACATTTGGACTTGAATGATTCAAAGCAATAGTCTATAATTTAACATGAAGACATCAATACTCAAGCATATCAACAAGCAACGTTTCTTTCAAAATATCAACACTAAAGAAAGTTATCCCTAGCCCATCATGCTCAATCATTGATCCATTCGCAAAACACACTCGCATATTAGCTACATCCAATGCTCAAGTACGATCATAGTGCCCTTTAGTTGGTGCTTTATAAGAGAAGATGGAGACTCAAATAAAAATAAAAATTGCATAAAGTAAATAGATAGGCCCTTCGTAGAGGGAAGTAGGGATTTATAGAGGTGCTAGAGCTCAAAGCTTAAATTGAGAGATAAAATTTTTGAGAGGCATATTTTTCCCGTCAACGAAAATGACCGAGTAATTCCCAACACTTTCCATGATAGACATATCATAGGCGGTTCCCAAACAGAAAATAAAGTTCATTCCTTTTTCCACCATTTCTTTCACTTTACATGGCTATCCGTATCCACAGGTGCCCTCCATACCAACACTTTCCAAGGAATTTATTATTTGACAATATAAGGTAAATTTCTTTTTCATTTTGGGACTGGGCATCTGTGACGCCCCTGATTTAACCGTACACTAATCATGCATGCAAATCTGTACGACCAAAATTAGGGACTCACGGGAAGATATCACAACACAACTCTAGACACAAATTAAAATCATTCAAGCTTCATATTACAAGCAGGGGCCTCGGCGGCTCGAATACATAAGCTCAAAAGCACAATAGTCAGCGGAAGCAACAACATCTGAGTACAAACATAAGTTAAAAGGTGCCATAAGATGGCTAGCACAAACTAGGGAAACAGATCGAAAGAGGCGCGAGCCTCCTGCCTGGGATCCTCCTAACTACTCCTGTTCATCGTCGGCCTGCACGTAGTAGTAGGCACCCTCGATGTAGTAGGAGTCGTCATCAACGGTAGCGTCTGGCTCCTGGGCTCTAGCATCTGGTTGCGACATCCGAGAAGAGTGGAAAAGGGGGAGCAAAGCAACCGTGAGTACTCATCCAAAGTACTCGCAAGCAAGGATCTACACTACATATGCATTGGTATCAATGAAATGGGTAGTACCTGTGGACTGAACTGCAGAATGCCAGAATAACAGGGGGATAGCTAGTCCTATCGAAGACTACGCTTCTGGCAACCTCCATCTTGAAGCATGTAGAAAAGAGTAGCTGGTAAGTTCACCAAGTAACAACGTATAGCATAATCCTACCCGGCGATCCTCCCCTCGTCGCCCTATGGGAAAGTGATCACCAGGTTGTATCTGGCACTTAAAAGGGTGTGTTTTATTAAGTATCCGGTTCTAGTTGTCATAAGGTCGAGGTACAACTCCAGGTCGTCCTTTTACCGAGGGACACGGCTATTCGAATAGATAAACTTCCCTGCAGGGGTGCACCACATTACCCAACACGCTCGATCCCTCTGGCCAGGCACACTTTCCTGGGTCATGTCCGGCCTCGGAAGATCAACACGTCGCAGCCCTACCTAGGCACAACAGAGAGGTCAGCACGCTGGTCTAAATCCTAAGCCCGCATGGGTCTGGGCCCATCACCCATTGCACTCATGCACGTTACGTGGGCGGCCGAAAGCAGACCTAGCCTCCCTAATACAAGAGCAGGCGTTCCAGTCCAATCCGGCGCGCGCCGCTCAACCGCTGCGTCAAGAAGGCTTTGGCTAATACCACGACGTCGAGTGCCCATAACTGTTCCCGCGTAGTTGGTTAGTGCGTATAGGCTCGTAGCCAGACTCAGATCAAATACCCAGATCTCGTTAAGCATGTTATTTTGAAGTACCTGCGGACGCCGACCAGGGGCCATGCCCACCTCTCACCTAGGTGTTCTCAACCTACCCTATCGCTCCGCCACAAAGATCCACTCAAAGGCCGTCAGGACAAATGTCCTTTCAGCCCCCAATCCATGAATCACTCGCGGGTACTCTACGAGCCAACCCGACTTTAGTCACCACATGTATCATATATAATATGTATGGAAGTATATACCCGTGATCACCTCCCGAGTGATCATGGCCCGGTACTATAGCATGGCAGACGGACAAGAATGTAGGGCCACTGATGGAATACTAGCATCCTATACTAAGCATTTAGGATTGGAGGTAAAGGTAACAAAGTAGTAGCAAAGACAGGCTATGCAGCATAATAGGATTAACCAAAAGCAGTAACATGCTACACTACTCTAATTCAAGTAGTAGAGAGAAGGAATAGGCGATATCGGGTTGATCAACAGGGGGCTTGCCTGGAAGCTCGGCAGAGAAGGAGGGGTCGTCAACACCGTAGTCGATCGGGGCAGCAGCGGCGGCGTCAGTCTCGTAGTCTACCGGAGAGAAGATGGGGGAGAAACAATGAATACAATGCAAACAGATGCATGACGATGCATGACATGACATATAACGGTGCTAGGAGTGCCCTAACGCAGTGGTAGGTGATATCGGCGAAGGGGGGAAACATCCGGGAAAGTATTCCAGGTGTTTGACGTTTTCGGACAAATGAACCGAAGGTGGATTGTTGCATGTTCTCTATGCTAGGGACATGCGTCAGACGAACGGACTATGTATTCGGATCCGTCTCGTCGTTCTGAGCAACTTTCATGTACAAAGTATTTTGATCTGAGTTACGGATTATTTTATATTAATTTAAAAAGATTTAATCCATTTTAGAATTAACATAATTAATTTAATTAGAAAATGAAATTATGACGTCAGGGTGATGTCAGCAGTCAACCAAATAGTTGACTTAGTCAAACTGACATGTGGGTCCCACTATCATTGTCTAAGACTAACTAAACATGTTTAATTAGTTTAGTTAAATGATTAGGTTAATTAAACAAAATTAATTAAGTTAATTAATTCTTTAATTCACTAATTAAAGAATATTTTTATTTTTATTATATATTTTTATTTACTTATTTAATTATTCTTTTATGACGTTCTTAGGGGCGGGGCCCCACTGGTCATTGACCCAGAGGGGTCCTTAACGGGCGCCGGGTGCGGGGCGCAGCCCGAGCGGGCGGACGCCCAGGGGTGCGCAGGGCGGGCGAACCCGGCCGGCGGCGGCTGCGCGCAGGGCGGGCGAACCCGGCCGACGGCTGCGGCAGCCGGTGACGGCGGGCACGGGTGGCTGCGGGGCGGAAGCGGGCGACGGCGGGGGAGCAGGGCGGCGGAGCAAGGCGGCTACGGGGCGCAGCGTGGCGCGGGCGGAGGCAAGGCCAGGAGGGCGTGGGGGCGCGCGAGGGGCTGCGGCCGCGCGCGGGAGCGGCCGGCGCGGGACAGGGGCTGTGTTGGGGGGCGCACGTGCGAGCACGCGCGGGCGAATGCGGGCGCGCGCCGAGAGGCGCGTGCATAGCTGGCCGCAGGCAGCGGCAACGGCGGCAGACAGAGCCGGGGAAGCAGCGCGGGTGGCGGGGCGCGCGTGCAGGGCGCTGGATGCGCACAGGCGTGGAGGGTGCGGAAGGAGCAGAGGAGCGAGTGGCGCGCGGGCGAGGCAGGGCAGTGGCTACGCGAGCGGGACGGCGGCCGGGCGCGCGAGCGCGCGATGTGTACATGGGGACGGGGGAAGAAGGAGGAGATGCCGGGGGCCTCACCGCGGGGCTGTAGGGTAAATGGCAGCGGGGCTCGGGGAGGAGGACGGGAACAACGGCGAGCGATGATGGGGACGAGGTCGACGACGGAGAGGACGGTGGCGATGGCATCCCGCGAGGTGGTCCCGAACGTCGGCGACATGTCGATCCGGGCGGTCGCGGTGTTCGTGCCCTCGATCCAGATCGGATCGGGTGGGGGAGAGGGAGAGGCGACGTGGGGGGCGGAAGTGGGCGATCTGTTAGGGTTAGGGGAGTGGGGGAGGCCTATGTAGGCCAGAGGCGTGGGCCGGCCTGGCTGGGCCATGGCCTAGTTGGGCCAAGGGGTCCAGTGGGGGAGGGGGAGTCTTTGTCTCCTTTTTATTTTTTGTGTTTTCTTTTATTTCTTTTCTTTTCTGTTTCAATTTTATATTTGAAATACCTTAGTTTTATAAAATACATTAGTTGTACCTAAATTAGTATTATCAAATATTCCACCATCACAATTAACTTGGCACCTAAAATAAAATAGTTTGTAATTGTTTATTATTTTAAAAGCTTTTAAATAATTGGTTTTGTTACTGTTTTTTCATTTTAGAGTTTTAAACACTTTATAAAAGTAGGGTTTCTCCACCAACATTTAGTATGGATTATTTGCCACAAACGAACATTTTAGTTTCAATATTTGAAAACTTTTGTTGTTTGCCATATTTGGAATTTGAATTTGAATCGGTTTTTGAACTAACGCGATTAGCAACAGTAATCGAGGTGACGTGGCATCATTAGCAGAGGTTCACTGTAGCTTAATTATCCGGGCGTTACAGCATCCCTATTACCGCCGCACTCTCGCACAATGACAAGTGAATAAACACTCATCTTGAGAAAAACACATCTAGCATGGAAAAGTATCAGCCACCCCTACCGTTTCATGAGCGGTACAAGCACACAAAAAGGAAATTATTTGGAAAATTAGAGATGGCACATACAAATTTTCTTAGAACGGCACGAGAATACCGTATATAGGTAGGTATGATGGACTCATATGGCAAAACTGGGTTTAAGGATTTTGGATGCACAAGTAGTATTCCTACTTAGTACAAGTGGAGGCTAGCAAAAAGATTGAGAAGCAACCAACCAAGAAACAAAAAATCACATAAGCCGGCATTGAGCATAACTAACACTGAATAATGCACCACAAGTAGGATGTAATTTCATTGCATAACTATTGACTTACGTGCTTGCATAGGGAATCACAAATCTTAACACCAATATTCTTACTAAAGCACAATTACTCATCAACATGACTCACATATCACTATTATCATATCTCAAAACTATTACAAAGAATCAAGTTTATTTTGTCGAATGATCTTCATGAAAGTTTTTGTTATATCCCTCTTGAGTATCTATCACTTTGGGGCTAGTTTCATATGTTGCAATTGCTTTTGACAAGCTCAAACAAATTTAAGTGAAGAACATGAACATCAAATTTTTAGTCTATCAAAATAGTATAAGTGAAGCATGAGAGAATTTCTTCAAAAATATTAAAGCACACCGTGCTAAAAAAGATATAAGTGAAGCACTAGAGCAAATGACTAACTACTCCAAAACGATATAAGTGAAGATCAAGCGAGTAGTTAAGTGAAGGAGTAGCTATGTGAGGACTCTCTTTAATTTAAAAACTTTCAGATCTTAGTATTTTATTAAAACAGCAAGCAAAACAAAATAAAATGACATTCCAAGAATAGCACACATCATGTAAAGAAGCAAAAACTTAGGCGCAACCGAGGCTAACCGATAATTGTTGATGAAGAAAGGTGGGATGCCTACCGGGGCATCCCCAAGCTTAGATGCTTGAGACTTCTTGGAACGTTATATTGGGATGCCTTGGGCATCCCCAGGCCTAAGCTTTTGTGTCTCCTTAATTCCTTTTATATCACGGTTTCCCTAATTCTTAAAAACTTCATCCACACAAAACTCAAAAAAAACTCGTGAGATACGTTAGTATAA
The DNA here is from genome assembly GCF_002575655.3 of Aegilops tauschii subsp. strangulata. NCBI lineage: Eukaryota > Viridiplantae > Streptophyta > Magnoliopsida > Poales > Poaceae > Aegilops > Aegilops tauschii. The sequence continues at coordinate 277,743,734 of NC_053035.3, forward strand.
ATCAATGCAACACCTTATCATTCTCTACTGTAGCAAATCACTAAAATTATTATTCAACATTGAATACTAAATGCCTCTGCATTTTTAATACATCTATCCTCAAATAGAACCATTAAACAAGCAAACATATGCAAACAATGCAAACATAACAGCAATCTGCCAAAACGGGACAGTCTATAATGGATGAAGAAGTATCCATACTTATTTAACTCAAAAAATTCTGAAAATTTACCACACTGTAGAAAATTTATCATACTTATTTTGCAAAAAAAATCAACATTTTATCACATTCTGAATTTTCTCAGGAATTTTTGCAACAGCGACAAACTTTCTGTTTTGAAATAGCAACTCATATACTTGCAAAATAAGCATGGTAAAGGCTATCCTTGCCACTTTTATTGAAATAAAAGATTCAAAACATTATTCTAAATAACAGCAAGAAAATCCTAGCAAAATAAAATGACACTCCAAGCGAAACACATATCATGTGACGAATGAAAATATAGCTCCAAGTGAGGTTACCGATAATGTTGAAGACGAAAGAGGGGATGCCTTCCGGGGCATCCCCAAGCTTAGTTGCTTGGATGTTCCTTGAATATTACCTTTAGGTGCCTTGGGCATCCCCAAGCTTAGGGTCTTGTCACTCCTTATTCTCCTCATATCGATATCTCACCCAAAATTTGAAAACTTCAATCACACAAAACTTGACGGAACTTCGTGAGATAGGTTAGTATGATAAAGACAAATCATTCACTTTGGTACTGTCAAAAACAAGATTAATAATTATTATCACACAATGCCTACTGTACCTCATCATTTCCACAGTTTATATTGAGCAATATAAGCCATAGAAACTAGATAACAAGCAAACTATGCATTGAAAACAGAATCTGTAAAAAACAAAACATTCTGTAGTAATCTGTACTCCAACCATACTTCTGTAACTCCAAAAATTCTGAAACATTAGGAAAATGTAGGCAATTTGTATATCAATCATCTATAAAAAATCCAGATCAAAAGCACGTTCCAGTGAATTTTTAAAATTCCTGGACTGAGTGCAAAAGTTTCTGTTTTTGGACAGAATCAAGTCAACTATCGTGCCCACTCTCCCAAAGGATTTACTTGGCACTTTATTGAAAAAAGCTATAAAACATGATTACTACAGTAGATTACTCATGTGAACACATAAACACAGTAGGTAAAAGTGTTGGGTTGTCTCCCAACAAGCGCTTTTCTTTAATGCATTTTTAGCTAGGCATGATGATTTCAATGATGCTCGCATGAAAGTAAAGAATTGAAACACAAAGAGAGCATCATGAAGCATATTACTAGCACATTTAAGTCTAACCCACTTCCTATGAATAGGGATTTTGTGAGAAAACAACTTATGGGAGTAAGAATCAACTAGCATAGGAAGGCAAAACAAGTGCAACTTTAAAACCTTCAACAAAAAGAGAGGAAACTTAATATTATTGAGATATGTAGAAGCATATGCTCCTCTCTCATAATAATTTTCAGTAGCATCATGAATGAATTCAACAATGTAACTATCACATAAAGCATTCTTTTCATGATCTACAAGCATGGAGATTTTATTACTCTCCACATAAGCAAATTTATTCTCATGAATAGTGGTGGGAGAAAACTCAACAAAATAGCTATCATGGTATTTTAAACTAAAATCATGATGACAAGTTTAATGGTTATCATTATTCTTTATAGCATACATGTCATCACCATAATCATCATAGATAGCAACTTTGTTGTCAAAATCAATTGAAACCTCTTCCAACATAGTGGATTCATCATTAAATAAAGTCATGACCTCTTCAAATCCACTTTCATCAATATAATCATTATAAATAGGAGGCACACAATCATCATAGTAAGTTTTCTCATCAAAATTTGGGGGACTAAAAATATCATCTTCATCAAACATAGCATCCCCAAGCTTATGGCTTTGCATATCGTTAGCATCATAGATATTCAAAGAGTTCAAGTCAACAACATTACAGTCATGCTCGTCATTCAAAGATTTTTTATCAACATTTTATAGAATTCTTCTTCTATCAATTGAGCACAATTTTCCTTTCAATCATTTTCACGAAAGACATTATAAAGATGAATAATATGAGGCCACCTCAATTCCATTTTTTGTAGTTTTCTTTTATAACCCAAACTAGTGATAAACAAGAAACTAAAAGAATCTACTGCAAGATCTAAAGATATACCTTCAAGCACTCACCTCCCCAGCAACGGCGCCAGAAAAGAGCTTGATGTCTACTACACAACTTGTTCTTGTAGACTTGTGTTTGGCCTCCAAGCGCAGAGTTTTGTAGAACAGTAGCAATTTTTCCTCAAGTGGATGACCTAAGGTTTATCAATCCGTGGGAGGTGTAGGATGAAGATGGTCTCTCTCAAACAACCCGACAACCAAATAATAAAAAGTCTCTTGTGTCCCCAACACACCAAATACAAATGGGAATCTTTATAGGTGCAGTAGTTCGGCGAAGAGATGGTAATAAAAGCGTAGTAATGATAGTAGATATTGATTTTGGTGATAGGAACAATAAAAAAACAGCAAGGTATCAAGTAACAAAAGTGAGCACAAACGGTATTGCAATGCTTGAAAATGAGGCCTAGGGTCCGTACTTTCGCTAGTGCAATCTCTCAACAATGCTAACCTAATTGGATCATATAACCATCCCTCAAAGTGCGATGAAGAATCACTCCAAAGTTCCTATCTAGCGGAGAACATAAGAAGAAACAGTTTGTAGCTATTCTTTCTGATCGATCTATCCAAGAGTTCGTACTAAAATAACACCAAGTTATTCTTTCTGATCGATCTATCAGGAGTTCGTATTAAAATAACACCAAGTTATTCTTTCCGATCGATCTATCAAGAGTTCGTACTAACATAACACCAAAGCAAATTCAGATTCATAATACTCAATCCAACACAAAGAACCTCAAAGAGTGCCCCAAGCTTTCTACCGGAGAAACAAAACACGAGAACGTGCATCAACCCCTATGCATAGATTACCCCAATGTCACCTCGGGAATCCGCGAGTTGAGTGCCAAAGCATATTATCTCAAGTGAAACAATATAATACCCCATTGTCACCACGGGTCTTCATATGCAAGACATATATCAAGTGCTCTCAAATCCATAAAAGTATTCAATCCGATAAAACGAAATCTCAAAGGGAAAACTCAATTCATCACAACAAGATAGAGAGGGAGAAACACCATATGATCCAACTATATTAACAAAGCCCGCGATACATCAAGATCGTGCCATCTCAAGAACACGAGAGAGAGAGAGAGATTAAACACATAGCTACTGGTACAAACCCTCAGCCCCGAGGGTGGACTACTCCCTCCTCATCATGGTGGCCGCCGGGATGATGAAGATGGCCACCCGTGATGATTTCCCTCTCCGACAGGGTGCCGGAACGGGGTCTAGATTGGTTTTTTCGTGGCTATAGAAGCTTGCGGCGGCGGAACTTCTGATCTAGGGTTATTTCTAGTGGTTTCTCTATTATAGGATTTTTCAGCATTGGAATCACGCGAAGATGGGCCTCGAGGTGAGCACAACCCACCGGGGCGCGCCTGGGCCCCCTGGCGCGCCCCGGTGTCTTGTGCCCTACTCCTTCACCTTCTGGTCCTTCCACGAAGCTTCGGGGGTCCCTTTTGTTCCAAAAAAAATTGTCAAAAAGTTTCAGCTCATTTGGAGAACTTTCATTTCTGCACACAAAAAAAACAACACCACGATAGTTCTGCGAAAAACAACGTCAGTCCGGATTAGTTCCATGCGAATCATAGCAAAACCATATAAAATTGTTGTAAACATGGCTGAATACTTCATAAATTATAGATACGTTGGAGACGTATCAATCTACTACAACTAGAACTGGATAATTGTGTTACTAAACTGATATGATGGCTCCGGGATCGCTTGCTCGCGGGGTTGACGAGGAAGGATCTCTGGGTGATGCTATTATATACTTGTTATTACCATTGAGTTATGGGGAAGAGCAAGCCATGCGAAGTCAGCGCAAAAGGTAATACAACTAATTAGTTAATTACACTACTTTACATGAGGTTATAGAATACAACTGATAAAATAATGTTTGTTGTTTCTAATTTCTCACTACTATGAGGCTCCTTGGGTTAGAGATAACTTTAGATGATAACATTGCTTGATAATGTGAGGTTTGAGTCAAAGTTAATCAATTATTTCATTTATGTGCTAGAAAGGACTTCAATATTCGTTTCGTCTCATAACAGATTTTATCACTGAAGGTTCCTTTTATGCTTTTCCAGTGGGTGACTGTCCAGATTTGAAGTAGCTTTTCCAATGGGTGACTGTCCAGATTTGAAGTAGCAAATGTTTTTGATAGATTCTTTCCAATGTGGAAAGCTTAAAAACAAAAAACTTGTTTTATTTAATTGAGCCGAAGCAATGACAAAGATTATGTAACTAATGCACTCTATTTATTATGCATCCATGACCTCTTATAGTATCATGATCAGATCTTATATTCTATTTATTACGTAACTAATGTATTCTATTCATTATGTGTCCATGATCATATCTTATAGTATCATGAAAGGTTATATTTTGTGTTGGATGGATATTTGTTTGCACAAAAGATAAATGTATTACTTATAACCCATGGTAGATTTAAAGGAGGTGGCAGTGGGTTGTTGTTTGTTTTCTTAATGCTCGTGTTGTGTTGCTTCAGTTTAGGACTTCAGGTTACTTCGCTTCAGACTTGTGCTATAAGAGAGTCAATTAATGTTGACAATTCAAGTGCACATTCTTCTTGCATGTGTATTTGTGTAGTTGCTTTTGTCTCTTGGGTATATGAGTTAATTCTACTGGTCATAGTGATGTAATATACTCTCGGTCATGATGTCCATTCAACAAATCATCTAATGGGGCCTAGCACAAGAGGGTGTCCTCGTACGAGCATCATATTTCTGGTCCTATAGATCTCAGAATATTGTTCATTTTACAAACCCCCTCATGGGCCTAGCACGAGAGTCCTCGTACGAGCGTCATATTTCTGCCCCTATAGATGTCCCTAGAATTTCTTTTTGTATGTGTTTTTAGATTGTGGGACAATGTGCGTCTCCTTAGAATTAGCTAGAGTGGCAGTAAAATCTTTCACTGTTGGCATGTCGGTCTACTTTTGATCTGACATCTCATACTTTGCCAATCTTAAAAAAATTAATCATTTCCTATCCTTGGTTCTAATTTAAAATATTTCTTTGCATGCCGATTATTGTTATATGAGCAACAATGATGTTGTTTTTGTCCAGAATAATGGCGTTTTCTGTGATCTTATATGAAACACAAAAATCTTTTATTGATCGCAACTTCTGAAATACTAAAACCTTTCTTACACATTGCAAAATATCCATATTCTGAGATTGCAAGAAAGACATACATTATTCATTATAAGATAGAGAGACCTAACCATCTATTAAAATAACTCCCAACTACTATTGCGGGACGGAGGGAGTAGCATATATGTTGCAGAAAATGCACCATTCTGAAGGATAATATTCGGCTTCCATATGTGCTAGCAGTATAAATGTCCTTTATTGTAATTAGTATTTTGTAATTGTGATTTTTCTTCTTTTACTTCAACGCTTTTTGAGAATGATGTAAAACAAATTCACCCAGTCATTTATATCAAGGCATTGTAATTCGAGTTACTTTAAAATTTTATTTTATTCTTAACCTACCATATTTTTCTCAATATGAGTGGGTGCCATTCCAAGGCTAAGAATGGCCAAATGCTCCTTCTATATGTTTTCACCTCATTTTTTCCCAATGCAACGTGAGCCGTCATATCTGCTTTTCATGCAAATTTAACTTCCATATTTTGTGTGTATATATAGATGAAAAGTTAGATCATTCTATTGTAATAATGGACGGGCGCGGCAACGCGCGCCAATCATGCTCTAGTATGATATGTTACTCTACTCCCTTCTGTTGCTGCAAGATGCTAGTCTTCGATAGGCTAGGCCTTCCCCTCTATTCTGGCATTTATGTAGTTTAGTCCACAGATACTACCCCCTTCCCTTTGATATTGATGCATACTTAGCATAGTTATGATGTAAGTCTTGCGAGTACTTTGGATAAGTACTCACGGTTTCTTTCCTACCTCCTTTTTTCTTCCCGGATGTTGTGATCAGATGGTGGAGCCCAGGAACCAAAGGACCCCAAGGAGGCTACTACGTGGAGACCGCTAACCAGGAGTAGTTTGGAGGTCCCAGGCAGGAGGCCTGCGACGTTTCGATCTAGAGCTATTGTTTGTTTTCGCCTTCTTAAGGCACCTTTGCAATTGTCTATAGACAGACCTAACTCTTGATGTAATTTCGGGTCTTACGACCCTGGCTTGTAATATTTTTTTCTTTGTTTAATTTGAATCGTAGAGTTGTGTTGTGATATTCTACTGTGAGTCACTGATCTTGATCGTGCATGTTTCATGGATGTTTAGTGGATGATTAATTGCGGGGGCGTCACAATTAACAAAGCTCATGGTACATTAAGATCGTGTCAAATCAACAACAAGAGAGAGAGAGAGATCAAACACATAGCTACTGGTATATACCCTCAGCCCCGAGGGTGAACTACTCCCTCCTCGTCATGGAGACCGCCGGGATGATGAAGATGACCTCCGGTGATGATTTCCCCCTCCGATAGGGTGCTGGAAAAGGGCTCTAGATGAGATCACAGAGGTATAGAGGCTTGCGGTGGCGGAGTCAAAGTTCTAGGGTTATTTCTGGGGTTTTTTGTATTTATATGAATTTTTGGCGTCGGTCTCACGTCAAGAGGTGCCATAGGGGGCCCACAAGACACCAGAGCGAGCTGAACCCCCTGGGCGCGCCCTGGTGGTGAGTAGGGCCCTTGTGGCTCTTCTGGTCCTCCTACGAAGCTTCTAGTGTCTCTTTTGTTCCAAAAAATCGTCAAAAAGTTTTGCTGCATTTGGAGAACTTTTATTTCTGCATAAAAACAACAGCACGGTAGTTCTGCTGAAAACAGCGTCAGTCCGGGTTAGTTCCATTCAAATCATACCAAAACCATATAATTTTTTTGTAAACATGGCATGAATACTTCACAAGTTTTAGATACATTGAAGACGTATCAAGACCTAGTACAAAGTCAGATACACGAACTCACGCGCTACAACCATGACACACTTCAAGTGTAACAAAAAATGAACCGAGCCTACATCCAACTAAACTAATGTTGTATAGCACAAATAGTCGGTATTTAATGAGCCACTTCTAGTAGCATTAATTCGGCCAGCCTTCGTAATGGCATCTCCGAAGCCGACTCTCAAACCGTTCGCATACGTCTAGACCATGCGGTCCGGATGAACATATATTTCCAGTAAACCCGAGACGAACTAGGGGGCTTTGCGGGAGTCCGGATAGCATACACGTAGGACTTTGACACCTCGGTCCACCCAAAACCTCTCCCGGTCCCCGCGCCTCCATCCTCTCATTTTATCTCATTTCCTTTTTCAATCTTGTCTTCGCTGCCGCTCCACCACCCCGGACGCCCCGGCACACCCTTGCCAGTACTCGACGAGTCCCTCACCTCCAATGGTACACCCAATATCCAAGCCGCTTCTCCTCCGTCGCCGTTCTACACCTCTCCTCCGACCGTTGCGCAGTTACCATTAGCTCTTACGATACTCACCATGCCCGAAAACTGTTCGATGAAATGCTCATGCTAAATTTTTGTGGCCCTTCTTCTTTGAAGCAATGGATTCAGATATGGACATATAAGAGCACTACGTTGAGTTGTCGAATGAAGGAGGACTACACGGATGAGACGGCGACGATGCAGGTGGTCCTGCAGACGCGGAGCATGCAGAAGACCATGTTCATAATTTTAAGGGATCGGTCAAGGGTCATCGAGCACTCAACCGCAATAGGGCTCATGGCCAATTTGACGCTGATGTCCAACTAATTTGCCCATGATGCCCTCTTTGCCAACAATTTTCGTTGGCGGTTTCGGATGTGCAAAAATGTCTTTGGTCGTCTCTACCATGGGGTATGGTCCTTTGATGTCTACTTCATCTTGAAAAAGGATGTTGTGGGAAGGATTGGTGAAAGGATCGATATGGTTGAATAGAGGAGGGGTGAATATGAAACTACCATTTTTTGTCTCTTTCAAATTAGCCTTGATAATAAAATAGGTTGTCTAGATATACAACTAGGTGGGCAACCTATATGACACAACAAGCTCACAAGCAAACACAAGATACAAACACCATATAGCTTGCTCAAAGTAAAGGATATAAATAACCACAGTGGAGTCGATGGAGACGAGGATGTGTTACCGAAGTTCCCTCCCTTTAGGGAGAGGCACGTCTCTGTCGGAGTGGTGTGGAGGCACAATGCTCCCCAAGAAGCCACTAGGGCCACCGTATTCTCGTCACAGCCTCGCACAATGCAAGATGTCATCATTCCACTAGTGGTGCCCTTGAAGGCGGCGATCGAACCTTTACAGACAAGGTTGGGGCTCTCTGCATAACTTAATTGGAGGCTCCCAACACCACCACGAAGCTTCACCACAATGGAATGTGGCTCCAAGGTGACCTCTACCGTCTAGGGTGCCCAAACACCCAAGAGTAACAAAATCCACACAAGCAAGTATGGGGGAATCAAATTTCCTTTGGTGGAAGCGTAGATCTAGGTCTCCTCCCTCAATCCCTAGAAAATCAATAAGATTGGTTGGCTAGAGAAGGAGATCCGACATCAAAGGAGATCAATGAAGGAGAGAGAGAGAGAGGAAAGAGGTGGGTGGGAGGTGGAAGAACCACTCCCTTTTATAGTCACCCTCAAATCCAACCGTTACATCAGCTTTAACAAACAACTGGTACAACCCGTGCAAGCACCAGTAGTACCACATTTCACAGGTTACCCCGTGTTATGGCACTGAGCGGTACAACCGGGGGTCGGACCGGTAGTACAGTTAGCCAAAGCCATCCGGGAACTACCGTCCGACCACTGCCTACTAACGCCACCAAACCAGAAGGAAGCCACCCCTGAATGGTGGTTGGGGCGGTACCAGGCCTAGTATAACCGCTAGGAACAAGTGCTTGTGGTGGCTAAGTCTTGAGCGGTACAACCGCTCCAGACACCAATAGTACCGGTCCGTCAGGCCATCCAGGAACTACCAGGCCACCACCGGCTACTACCGCCACCAACACCCAAAGGGAGTCACCCCTGACCGGTAGTTGGGGCGGTACTGGCCCTAGTACAACCGTTGTGTGGGCATCCTCTAGTGATTGCCAAGTACCACCGGTAGAACCATTATGCAAACATCGGTACAACTACTTGGCGAACACCTGGAGCTCACAAACCACAGGGTATCACCCCTGGTGTGGTAGTTGTTCCAGAAACAATGGCCCGGCCAGTATAACCACTCCCACCAATGGCACAACTGCTGGTGTGGTAAAAATTGCAGTAGGTAGAATTTGAGGTGCTCTCTCCTCGAACGGAAGGATATATGTGGTTGCAATATGAGTGTGTATGTGCTTTGATTCGCCTAGTACCTGTTGGGGAACGTAGCAGAAATTCAAAATTTTCTACGCATCACCAAGATCAATCTATGGAGTTTACTAGCAACGAGAGGGAAGGAGTGCATCTACATACCCTTGTAGATCGCGAGCGGAAGCGTTCAAGAGAACGGGGTTGATGGAGTCGTACTCGTCGTGATCCAAATCACCGATGATCCTAGCGCCGAACGGACGGCACCTCCGCGTTCAACACACATACGGAGCAGCGACGTCTCCTCCTTCTTGATCCAGCAAGGGGGGAGGAGAGGTTGATGGAGATCCAGCAGCACGACGGCGTGGTGGTGGAAGTAGCGGGATCCCGGCAGGGCTTCGCCAAGCGCAAGCAGGGAGGAAGAGGTGTCACGGGAGGGAGAGGGAGGCGCCAGGGCTTGGATTGCTGCTGCCCTCCCTTCCCCCCACTATATATAGGGCCAAGGGAGAGGGGGGGCAGCCTTGGCCCTTCCTCCAAGGAAGGGTGCGGCCAGGGAGGAGTCCTTCCTCCCCAAGGCACCTCGGAGGTGCCTTCCCCCTTTAGGACTCTCCGTTTATCTTATCTCTTGGCGCATGGGCCTCTTGGGGCTGGTTCCCTTGGCCCATATAGGCCAAGGCGCACCCCCTACAGCCCATGTGGGCCCCCGGGGCTGGTGGACCCCCTTGGTGGACCCCCGGACCCCTTTCGGCACTCCCGGTATAATACCGATAAAGTGCGGAACTTTTTCGGCGACCAAAATAAGACTTCCCATATATAAATCTTTACCTCCAGACCATTCCGGAAATCCTCGTGACGTCCGGGATCTCATCCGGGACTCCGAACAACTTTCGGGTTACCGCATACTAATATCTCTATAACCCTAGCGTCACCGAACCTTAAGTGTGTAGACCCTACGGGTTCGGGAGACACGCAGACATGACCGAGACGACTCTCCGGTCAATAACCAACAGCGGGATCTGGATACCCATGTTGGCTCCCACATGCTCCTCGATGATCTCATCGGATGAACCACGATGTCGAGGATTCAATCAATCTCGTATACAATTCCCTTTGTCTATCGGTATGTTACTTGCCCGAGATTCGATCGTCAGTATCCCGATACCTTGTTCAATCTCGTTATCGGCAAGTCTCTTTACTCGTTCCGTAACTCACATCATCCCGTGATCAACTCCTTGGTCACATTGTGCACATTATGATGATGTCTTACCGAGTGGGCCCAGAGATACCTCTCCGTTTACACGGAGTGACAAATCCCAGTCTCAATTCGTGCCAACCCAACAGACACTTTCGGTGATACCTGTAGTGCACCTTTATAGCCACCCAGTTACGTTGTGACGTTTGGTACACCCAAAGCATTCCTACGGTATCCGGGAGTTGCACAATCTCATGGTCTAAGGAAATGATACTTGACATTAGAAAAGCTCTGAGCAAACGAACTACACGATCTTGTGCTAGGCTTAGGATAGGGGTCTTGTCCATCACATCATTCTCCTAATGATGTGATCCCGTTATCAACGACATCTAATGTCCATGGTCAGGAAACCGTAACCATCTATTGATCAACGAGCCAGTCAACTAGAGGCTTACTAGGGACATGGTGTTGTCTATGTATCCACACATGTATCTGAGTTTCCTATCAATACAATTCTAGCATGGATAATAAACGATTATCATGAACAAGGAAATATAATAATAACCTATTTATTATTGCCTCTAGGGCATATTTCCAACAGTCTCCCACTTGCACTAGAGTCAATAATCTAGTTCACATCACCATGTGATTAACATTCATAGGTCACATCACCATGTGACCAACATCTAAAGAGTGTACTAGAGTTAACAATCTAGTTCACATCACTATGTGATTAACACTCAGTGAGTTCTGGTTTGATCATGTTATGCTTGTGAGAGAGGTTATTAGTCAACGGGTCTGAACCTTTCAGATCCGTGTGCTTTACGAATATCTATGTCATCTTGTGGATGCTACCACGCGCTATTTGGAGCCATTTCAAATAATTGCTCTACTATACGAATCCGGTTTACTACCCAGAGTCATCCGGATTAGTGTCAAAGTTCGCATCGACGTAACCCTTTACGACGAACTCCTTTTCACCTCCATAATCGAGAAAATTCCTTAGTCCACTAGATACTAAGGATAAATTCGACCGCTGTCATGTGATCCATTCCCGGATCACTATTGTACCCCTTGACCAACTCATGGCAAGGCACACTTCATGTGCGGTACACAGCATAGCATACTGTAGAGCCTACGTCTAAAGCATAGGGGACGGCCTTCGTCCTTTGTCTCTCTTCTGCTGTGGTCAGGTCTTGAGTCTTACTCAATACTCACACCTTGTAACACAGCCAAGAACTCTTTCTTTGCTGGTCTATTTTGAACTCTTTCAAAATCATGTCAAGGTGTGCGTTCTTTGAAAGTATCATCAGGCGTCTTGATCTATCTCTATAGATCTTGATGCCCAATATGTAAGCAGCTTTATCCAGGTCTTCCTTTGAAAAACTCCTTTCAAACAACCCTTTATGCTTTCCAGAAATTTCACATCATTTCGGATCAACAATATGTCATTCACATATACTTATCAGAAATGTTGTAGCGCTCCCACTCACTTTATTGTAAATACAAGTTTCTAACAAACTTTGTATAAACCCAAAAACTTTGATCACTCCATCAAAGCGTATATTCTGACTCCGAGATGCTTGCTCTAGTCCATGGAAGGATCGCTGGAGCTAGCATACCTTTTAGCATCCTTAGGATCGACAAAACCTTTCTGATTGTATCACATACAACCTTTCCTTACGAAAACTGGTAAGGAAACTTGTTTTGACATCCATCTGCCAGATTTCATAAATGCAGCTAATGCTAACATGATTCCGACGGACTTAAGCATCGCTACAGATGAGAAAATCTCATCGTAGTCAACTCCTTGAACTTGTGAAAATACTCTTTGCCACAAGTCGAGCTTCATAGACGGTAACCTTACCGTCCACGCTCGTCTTCTTCTTAAAGATACATTTATCTCGGATTTCATGGCTTCTAACCACTTGTCGGAATATGGGCCCACCATCGCTTCTCCATAGCTCGTAGGTTCATTGTTGTCTAACAACATGACTTTCAAGACAGGATCACGTACCACTCTGAAGTAGCACGCATCCTCGTCGTCCTACGAGGTTTGGTAGTGACTTGATCCGAAGTTTCATGATCACTATCATAAGCTTCCACTTCAATTGGTGTAGGTGCCACATGAACAACTTCCTGTGCCCTGCTACACACTAGTTGAAGTGACGGTTCAATAACCTTATCAAGTCTCCACCATCCTCCCACTCAATTCTTTCGAGAGAAACTTTTCCTCGAGAAAGGACTCGGTTCTAGAAGCAATTAATTTTGCTTCCAGATCTGAAATAGGAGGTATACCCAATTGTTTTTGGGTATTCTATGAAGACGCATTTATCCGCTTTGGGTTCGTGCTTATCAGCCTGAAACTTTTTCACATAAGCATCACAGCCCCAAACCTTTTAAGAAACGACAACTTAGGTTTCTCTAAACGGTGTCGTCTCAACGGAATTGCGTGGTGCCCCTTTTAAAGTGAACGCGGTTGTCTCTAATTCCTAACCCATAAACGATAGTGGTAATTCGATAAGAAACATCATGGTAGGCACCATATCCAATAGGGTGCAGCTATGATGTCCGGACACACCATCACACTATGGTGTTCCAGGCGGTATTAATTGTGAAACACTTTCCACAATGTCTTAATTGTGTGCCAAACTCGTAACTCAGATACTCATCTCTATGATCATATCACCGACATTTTATCCTCTTGTCACGACGATCTTCAACTTCACTCTGAAATTACTGAACCTTTCAATAATTCAGACTTGTGTTTCATCAAGTAAATACACTCAGCATCTACTCAAATCATCTGTGAAGTAAGAACATAACGATATCCACTGCATGCCTCAGCACTCATTGGACTGCATACATCAAAATGTATTACTTCCAATAAGTTGCTCTTTTGTTCCATCTTACTGAAAACGAGGCCTTTCAGTCATCTTGCCCATGTGGTATGATTTGCATGTCTCAGGTGATTCAAAATCAAGTGAGTCGAAACGATCCATCTGCATGGAGTTTCTTCATGCATATATACCAATAGACATGGTTCGCATGTCTCAATCTTTTTCAAAAACGACTGAGTCCAAAGATCCATCTACATGGAGCTTCTTCATGCATTCTATACCAATATGACTCAAGTGGCAGTGCCACAAGTATGTGGTACTATCATTACTATTTTATATCTTTTGGCACGAACATGTGTATCACTGCGATCGAGATTCATTTTAGGTGCAAGACCATTGAAGGTATTATTCAAATAAACAGAGTAACCATTATTCTCCTTAAATGAATAACCGTATTGCGATAAACATAATCCAATCATGTTTATGCTCAACGCAAACACCAAATAACAATTATTTAGGTTTAACACCAATCTCGATGGTAGAGGGAGCATGCGATGCTTGATCACATCAACCTTGGAAACACTTCCAACATACATCGTCATCTCACCTTTAGCTAGTCTCCATTTATTTCGCAGCTTTTATTTCGAGTTACTAACACTTAGCAACCGAACCGGTATCTAATACCCTGGTGCTGCTAGGAGTACTAGTAAAGTACACATTCATATAATGTATATCCAATATACTTCTGTCGACCTTGCCTGCCTTCTCATCTACCAAGTATCTAGGGTAGTTCCGCTTCAGTGACCGTTCCCCTCATTACAGAAGCACTTAGTCTCGGGTTTGGGTTCAACCTTGGGATTCTTCACTAGAGCAGCAAATGATTTGCTGTTTCATGAAGTATCCCTTCTTGCCCTTGCCCTTCTAGAAACTAGTGGTTTTACTAACCATCAACAATTGATGCTCCTTCTTGATTTCTACTTTCGCGGTGTCAAACATCGCGAGTTGCTCAAGGATCATCATAACTGTCCCTGATATGTTATAGTTCATCACGAAGCTCTACTAGCTTGGTGGCAGTGACTATGGAGAACCATCACTCTCTCATCTGGGAGATTAACTCCCACTCGATTCAAGTGATTGTAGTACTCAGACAATCTGAGCACATGCTCAACGATTGAGCTTTTCTCCCTTAGTTTGCAGGCTTAAGAAACTTGTCTGAGGTCTCATACCTCTTGACGTGGGCACTAGTCTGAAATCCCAATTTCAGTCTTCGGAACATCTCATATGTTCTGTGACGTTTCAAAAACGTCTCTTGTGCCACAATTCTAAACCGTTAGCATTACACATTGAACTATCACGTAGTCATCAAAACGTGTATGTTAGATGTTTCGCAACATCTACAGACGACACTGAGGTTCAACACACCGAGTGGTGCATTAAGGACATAAGCCTTCTGTGCAACAATGAGGACGATCCTCAGTTTACGGACCCAGTCCTCATAATTGCTACTACCAACTTTCAACTAAATTTTCTCTAGGAACATATCTCAAACAGTAGAACTAAAGTGTATGACATAATTTGCAAAGACCTTTTGACTATGTTCATGATAATGAAGTTCATCTGATTATTGAACTCCCACTCAGATAGACATCCCTCTAGTCATCTAAGTGATACATGATCCGAGTCAAACTAGGCCGTGTCCGATCATCATGTGAGACGGACTAGTCATTATCGGTGAACATCTCCATGTTGATCGTATCTGCTATACGACTCATGTTCGACCTTTCGGTCTCTTGTGTTCCGAGGCCATGTCTGTACATGCTAGGCTCGTCAAGTCAACCTAAGTGTTTCGCATGTGTTCCGAGGCCATGTCTGTACATGCTAGGCTCGTCAACACCCGTTGTATTCGAACGTTAGAATCTATCACACCCGATCATCACGTGGTGCTTCGAAACAACGAACCTTCGCAACGGTGCACAGTTAGGGGGAACACGTCTCTTGAAATTTTAGTGAGGGATCATCTTACTTACTACCGTCGTTCTAAGCAAATAAGATGCATAACATGATAAACATCACATGCAATCAAATAGTGACATGATATGGCCAATATCATTTTGCTCCTTCGATCTCCATCTTCGGGGCACCATGATCATCTTTGTCACCGGCACGACACCATGATCTCCATCATCATGATCTCCATCATTGTGTCTTCATGAAGTTGTCACGCCAACGATTACTTCTACTTCTATGGCTAACGCGCTTAGCAATAAAGTAAAGTAATTTACATGGCGTTATTCAATGACACGCAGGTCATACAAAAAATAAAGGCAACTCCTATGGCTCCTGCCGGTTGTCATACTCATCGACATGCAAGTCGTGATTCCTATTACAAGAATATGATCAATCTCATACATCACATATATCATTCATCACATCTTCTGGCCATATCACATCACATAGCACATGCTGCAAAAACAAGTTAGACGTCCTCTAATTGTTGTTGCAAGTTTTTACGTGGCTTGTATAGGTTTCTAGCAAGAACATTTCTTACCTACGTAAAACCACAACGTGATATGCCAATTTCTATTTACCCTTCATAAGGACCCTTTTCATCGAATCCGTTCCGACTAAAGTGGGAGAGACAGACACCCGCTAGCCACCTTATGCAACTAGTGCATGTCAGTCGGTGGAACCTGTCTCACGTAAGTGTACGTGTAAGGTCGGTCCGGGCCGCTTCATCCCACAATGCCGCCGAAACAAGATAAGACTAGTAGCGGCAAGAAGAATTGACAACATCGACGCCCACAACTACTTTGTGTTCTACTCGTGCATAGAAACTACGCATAGACCTAGCTCATGATGCCACTGTTGGGGAACGTAGCAGAAATTCAAAATTTTCTACGCATCACCAAGATCAATCTATGGAGTTTACTAGCAACGAGAGGGAAGGAGTGCATCTACATACCCTTGTAGATCGCGAGCGGAAGCGTTCAAGAGAACGGGGTTGATGGAGTCGTACTCGTCGTGATCCAAATCACCGATGATCCTAGCGCCGAACGGACGGCACCTCCGCGTTCAACACACATACGGAGCAGCGACGTCTCCTCCTTCTTGATCCAGCAAGGGGGGAGGAGAGGTTGATGGAGATCCAGCAGCACGACGGCGTGGTGGTGGAAGTAGCGGGATCCCGGCAGGGCTTCGCCAAGCGCAAGCGGGGAGGAAGAGGTGTCACGGGAGGGAGAGGGAGGCGCCAGGGCTTGGATTGCTGCTGCCCTCCCTTCCCCCCACTATATATAGGGCCAAGGGAGAGGGGGGGCAGCCTTGGCCCTTCCTCCAAGGAAGGGTGCGGCCAGGGAGGAGTCCTTCCTCCCCAAGGCACCTCGGAGGTGCCTTCCCCCTTTAGGACTCTCCGTTTATCTTATCTCTTGGCGCATGGGCCTCTTGGGGCTGGTTCCCTTGGCCCATATAGGCCAAGGCGCACCCCCTACAGCCCATGTGGGCCCCCGGGGCTGGTGGACCCCCTTGGTGGACCCCCAGACCCCTTTCGGCACTCCCGGTACAATACCGATAAAGTGCGAAACTTTTCCGGCGACCAAAATAAGACTTCCCATATATAAATCTTTACCTCCGGACCATTCCGGAACTCCTCGTGACGTCCGGGATCTCATCCGGGACTCCGAACAACTTTCGGGTTACCGCATACTAATATCTCTATAACCCTAGCGTCACCGAACCTTAAGTGTGTAGACCCTACGGGTTCGGGAGACACGCAGACATGACCGAGACGACTCTCCGGTCAATAACCAACAGCGGGATCTGGATACCCATGTTGGCTCCCACATGCTCCTCGATGATCTCATCGGATGAACCACGATGTCGAGGATTCAATCAATCCCGTATACAATTCCCTTTGTCTATCGGTATGTTACTTGCCCGAGATTCGATCGTCAGTATCCCGATACCTTGTTCAATCTCGTTATCGGCAAGTCTCTTTACTCGTTCCGTAACTCACATCATCCCGTGATCAACTCCTTGGTCACATTGTGCACATTATGATGATGTCTTACCGAGTGGGCCCAGAGATACCTCTCCGTTTACACGGAGTGACAAATCCCAGTCTCGATTCGTGCCAACCCAACAGACACTTTCGGAGATACCTGTAGTGCACCTTTATAGCCACCCAGTTACGTTGTGACGTTTGGTACACCCAAAGCATTCCTACGGTATCCGGGAGTTGCACAATCTCATGGTCTAAGGAAATGATACTTGACATTAGAAAAGCTCTGAGCAAACAAACTACACGATCTTGTGCTAGGCTTAGGATTGGGGTCTTGTCCATCACATCATTCTCCTAATGATGTGATCCCGTTATCAACGACATCCAATGTCCATGGTCAGGAAACCGTAACCATCTATTGATCAACGAGCCAGTCAACTAGAGGCTTACTAGGGACATGGTGTTGTCTATGTATCCACACATGTATCTGAGTTTCCTATCAATACAATTCTAGCATGGATAATAAACGATTATCATGAACAAGGAAATATAATAATAACCTATTTATTATTGCCTCTAGGGCATATTCCCAACAGTACCTTCCGATGCGGATTCGCTCTTAATAGTACAAATTTCCTACGACCAAAGAAATAGAAGTGTCGGAAACTCCATCTTCGATCTTTTCCGTGTAGAGGGAATGCCTAACCGTCTTGTGCCACATGAAGTAAACCTATGTATCTTAGGCACACGATTAGTCCGCAAAAATGCATTGTCATCAACACCAAAACCACATAAAGTAGGAAATGCCCTAACAATTGGGTTCTCTGGTTACCAGAAGTGCACGACCACACTACAGATGCTTGCATATGGCACGACCGCTGATTCATGGGAAGAGTACCTACGGATGTCTGAGAGCACATGCGGAGATGCCATGGTAAGGTTTGCAACTGTCGTGGTCTCGGTGTTTGGACCTCGTTACCTGATGGAGCCAATTGTAGCAGATACCGAGAAGCTCTTAGCAATCTCGGAAGCAAGAGGGTGGCCAGGTTTGCTCAGATCACTTGACTACGTGCATTGGAAACGGAAGGACTTCCCAAAGGCTTTGCAAGGGCAATATCAGGGTCATGTTAAGATGCACACCATCATTCTTGAAGCAGTTGCATCACATGATTTTTGGATTGGAACACTTATTTTGGCATGCCCGGGTCTCAGAATGACATCAATGTGCTGTTGTGATCACCATTGTTTGCTAGGCTAACTAAAGAAAAAGCTCCTCCTCGCCACTATACTATCAATGGACATGAGTACAACAAGAGTTACTATCAGGTTGACGATATCTATCCTACGTGGGCTACCTTTGTCAACACCATATCTAACCCAGTTGTCCAGAAGAATGCTCACTTTGCCCAAAGACAAGAAGAAGCTAGAAAGGATGCTGAGAGGGCCTTTGGAGTTTTACACGCACATTTTGCAGTTGTTCATGGACCAACTAAACAATGTGATGCAGAGACCTTGTGGGAGGTGATGACCTGTTGTGTGATTATGCACAACATGATCATGGAGGATGAGGATGACATTGCTGCTGCAAGTCTTGAATTTGAGAACATGGGTGATCCTATCAAACTTACTGACCAGAATCCGACAACATTTGAACAGTTTGTTCAAATACATCTACAAATTCAGCATCGAGCAACTCACGAACAACTAAAGAAAGATCTGATTGAGCATATGTGGACGGTTAAAGGGGATAATAATGTTTGAGTGTAATATTTGAACTTATCTAATTAGAATTGACATTACACTTGAACATTTGAACTATTCTAGACTATATATGCAGCTATTTGAATGTGCGGGCTTAAAAATAGGACTGGATATATGTGGGAAACGTTGGATGACCAACTCCCGCATTAGTATCCGCGGACGAATGCCAGGGCAAATTTGCGGGTCAGCGTTAGAAATGCTCTTAACTTCTAGTCATGTTGGGCATTGTATAAGGCACGGCTAGGACACTAGGCCGAGACTTTGCAATATTGTGATCTTCATAGGTGAGTAGAATAGCTAGGATCATGAGTAGGGTCTTATCCCTCTTACAGGAGCCTGAATGATATAAGAGCATCTACAACCGGACTTGGCAAATCGGACTTCTGAAATGTCCGCGGACACGATCGGGCCCGTCCGCGGTAGTGACCGGTCACGCCTTAAATTTCCTTCTCTGCATGGGAATCTCTCATATTTCATCCTCTAGATCCATACAAACCATGCAAAATAAACTTACGTACTACGACACGCTAGCTACAATTCGTTGTCGAAGATATCCACAACGTCGGTGCCCGGTGGGCGGGCGCGTAGGAGGGCTCCGGCTCCTCCTCATCCATGTACGAGAGCATCTCGTCGACTTCCAGCGGCTTGCTCCACCTCCATTACCTGCCGACGACGGCGTCTGGCCTATGCATCCGACTCCGAGCGGAGGGAATCAAGGATGGCCTGCTGCTCCGCCTGCAATCCGCGTCCTCAAAGTCCGCCATGTCCTCCTCCGGCTCCTCAACCTCCTCTTCCTCCTCCTCCAAGTCCTCATCCGGATCCACCGCATCCGGAGGTAGCCCCACGGCGATCCGGGTTTCGCGCCTTGCCCGGACATGCTCAAGGAGCTGTAGCCGGCACTCGGACGTTAGATATGGGTAGCTCCTTACCCGGCGGCATGGGGACATGGCTACTAGTGGTGGCAGACGGCAAGTGAAAAGTGGCGGCGGCAGCGGACGAGAGGGGGACAATGTGGACGGGTAGGATTTCGGTGCCGACGGTCGGCTTAAATAGTCGGGCCAAGCACTACACGTCCCGCTGAAGCGGCGCCACTCGGCGCCATTGGTCTGACGGAGAAGACGCGCTTCAGACCGTCGGGTTTCAGAGTGTTTTCCTGTGGGACCCCAGCATCAGTCCGACGTGGCGGACACGGCTGAACGGCCCCATATCTGTCCCATATTTGGGCTGGATATGAGGAGTGCGGTCAGCCTGGGCGTTTGAGGCCTGCTTAAGGCGTCCGTCTGGGTCGCATTTTCGTGACCGGTCAGTGAACGAGCCGTCCGCCCGGGCATTTGTGACGGGTTTGGGGCGCCCGACCGTAGATGCTCTCATACGTCATACCGAAATCTTGCTGCGCATTTACGTGTGTCACTCTTCTGGTTTTACCAAAATGAAAATGATTTTGTTATTCAGTTGACTTGTACAAAGGTTTTTCTTTTGAGGGGTGACTTGTACAAAGATTTGTTGTATACACATACATGCAAGCCCAGTCATGGTAAAACCACGTCATGGACAACGAGTCTCCTCCAACAAATCTCCAAACAATCTTGGTGGTACTTTTCTAAACTTTTTCTGTCACTGACCTTCTAGCATCTGGACGACGCGTTGCACTAGCAACCAGAAAGATCGGAGGGAGCTAATAAACACACGTACCCCTTCCTGACTTTGATCAGTACACCAGCAAGGTCTGCGTCGCCGTCGCGCCTTCACACGGATCGTTGTACGTCCTGCAGAGGTGACCATGGAAGAAATGGTGGTTCGGGTGGTTGGTTACATGATGTCGGAGACCCTGAGGCTGATGACCGGAGAAAGGCACGGGAAGAAAGTGCCCGGAACGCGAGGAAACTATCTCAGCCAACCACTAGGAATGAAGGCAGAGGCCGACATGTGACTGGCTTTTGTCTGACCATTCTTCTCGCCAGGCGCATCAGGTCAGGATGTGGCGTCACCTAGGACTCCAATTATGCCTGTGTCCTCTGGGTGCGGACTTTTGGTGAGCTGGGTATTTTAAAAAGCTCAAAAGGCATATTTCAAAGTTAAAAAAATCCGTGGAAAACACGAACGTGTGAAAAAATGTTTGAAAATATTGTGATTTGTAGGTTGTACAACAAAAAATTCCAGCTCAACAACAGAATAAATTAGTCCATTTTAGAAATATGTATTTATCTTTTTTGTAGCCACGTGTGAAAGCATACTTTTTGAGGGATTTTACAGTAATATACATGTGTCTGAAGTCGCTACTTCATCAGTGATACACCATTTTAAACACCGTTATGAAGTATTGCGGTGTGATTGCACGAGTGGAAAGAAGGTGACCACCGGGCGCGTTTAGGTGGAATGATATAACAAGATTTTAATCCTTGTAACATGCAACTATGTTAACCCATCATGTCATCATGCATGAAAGAAGACCCATCACATTCAATTCTTGTACACCATCCGTTCCTAAATATGGATTACATACGGATGAATATAGGCATATTTTAGAATTAGATTCACTCATTTTGCTTCATATGTAGTCCATACTGACATCTCTAGAAGGGCTTATATTAGAAATGGAGGGAGTAACATCAACCATGTAATTCACCATACCACCGTGCATGGAAAAAACACATCTTTGTTTTCGCAATCCATGCTACTTATATTAATAAATATTCTACAAATATACAGTACTAAAATGCAATAAATTGCATGTATTCAGATTTATTCTTTTATTTTGTTATTAATCCAAACATTAACGTTTCATTTTTCTTGCGAATATAAACATTAATGGTTCATACAAGCAATCATTTAAATAATTGCAACTAATCTTCACAACTCACGGCGTATCATCTGTAATTATTTGTAAAGACTGTACAATTAGATACAATCTTTGTCCCTTAATGTAAGTAGTCTTTGCAGTTTCTTACAATAAAGGATGGAGGGAGTAGATCTGTAAAGGCGTTAGAGCAATATAAGGTGTGCATGATCTCGCTAAAAAAAGGGTGTGTACGAACCGAAGTGTATATAAAGAAATACACCTAAAAAAGGTACGGAGTATACAGCAATAAATTAAGCGAAAGGGATATTTACCCCTATCTACCTTTTTTTCCTTCTGTTTTCCCCTTAACGTCGCCCCACGCGCTCGGTCTCCGTCCTCGCGTCCGCTTGCTCCCATCCTCATTCCCCAGTCGCCGCCCAAGTCAAAAAGAGGGGGAAGCTTCTCCACCAGAGTCCCCAAGCCCATGAACGACTAGTCGCTGCGAAGCACCAACCCTAGAACCCAACCCTGCTCTCCCCCCCTCCTCGGCTCCTCCCCCTCGCGAGCGGCGACGAAGAGGCCATGGATACCTCCGGCGGCGCCGCCGCCGCGGGCGGGGCCGCGCAGATCCAGGGGATGGCGACACACGGCGGCCGCTACGTGCTCTACAACGTCTACGGCAACCTCTTCGAGGTCGCCTCCAAGTACGCCCCTCCCATCCGCCCCATCGGCCGAGGCGCCTACGGCATTGTCTGGTGCGTTCCCCCCCTCCCGAATCGCGGATTATATGCGTGCCGCTGCAGTTAATAGCGAATCCGAGCTGCTATCTATCTATGCCATGTGTAGAATATTCCGTGCCGTGCGGCGGTGTCTGCCCAGATTTGGCACACATGCGGGTGTGACGTTTTAGGCATAAAGTTATGATGAGGAAGTGAGTCACGGCGACGCCCCACCCTAAGGGTTGCAGTAGGAGTGCTTATATTTGCCTACTCTTGTTCCCTATTTGTAGCGCGGCGGTTAGTTCGGATACAGGAGAGGAGGTTGCGATCAAGAAGATTGGAAATGCGTTTGACAACCACATCGACGCCAAGCGGACGCTGAGAGAAATAAAGCTTCTTCGCCACATGGACCATGAGAATGTAAGACTTGTCTGTTTTAATTTGTTTGGGCATGTATAGTGATTGCTCGGTGTACTTGCCGTACCGCTACAAGTGTTTGCTGTGTGTTTTACATTTCTATACATAAGATAGCTTACCACTGTGCTTGAGCAACACATGTTCAATTGTGAACGCCGCTCTTATTAGTTTCCTTTTTGAATACCAAATTTTGGCAGAGGCAAGCGGTCATGTACTTCTGGTTATAGAGAATTACTATGCATAAGGAAAGAACTACTTTAGGTGTAATATGTAGAGTGTAAATCTCAGAGTACGGCCCTACCCAGGAAAGGACACTTATTGGTTGATTATGTACATGATGAGGTTTTGTGGTAATACTTAAGCTTCTTACTAAAGAAGCATCTAGAAGCATAGGGATCAGCTGACATCACAGCCACAGGGTCGAGCATGCGCTGACAATTTTCTCTGAAGTTGGCTTCTACTAGTGGTTTTATTTCCTTTGTCTAAGTTTCTAGAAGTGGTGTGCCTGAGTGGGTTCTGTTTCTTGTCATTACAATTTTACTGCTGATGGGCTTTGTTGTCCACTCATACTCATACTGTCAGTCATTCCTATGATGGGTTTATTCTGATCATGGTTTCAACATTGGATCACAGATTCTTGCCATAAAGGATTTAATACGCCCCCCAAGAAGAGATGATTTTAAGGATGTGTACATTGTTACTGAGTTGATGGACACGGATCTCCACCAGATCATTCGCTCAAATCAATCATTGACTGACGACCATTGCCAGGTTTGTTGCCTCCTGCTTGTGCCAAGATTCTTATGTATTTGCTGGATTTGTAGTTGAAACAAATCTTGTTGTGACTAATGTAGATATCGATTGACATGTACTCACAGATGTTTTCTGTGCCTTCTTTAGTTCTTAGCTTAGGTTTATCAGCTTTGTCCTCCAGAAATCATAAGTTACATGTTGTGTTCTGTACCTTCTTTAATTCTTAGTTTAGGTTTATGAGCTCTGTTTTCCAGCAATCATAAGTTACATGTTTTGCATTGCAGTACTTCTTGTATCAGTTGCTTCGAGGGCTAAAATATGTGCACTCAGCAAATGTCTTGCACCGTGATCTGAAGCCAAGCAATTTGTTCCTAAACGCAAATTGCGACCTCAAGATTGCAGACTTTGGGCTTGCAAGGACCACTTCAGAAACTGATCTCATGACAGAGTATGTGGTCACTCGTTGGTACCGAGCACCAGAGTTGCTGTTGAACTGTTCACAATATACTGCTGCAATTGATGTCTGGTCAGTTGGGTGCATACTTGGTGAAATTATTACTCGTCAACCCCTGTTTCCTGGAAGAGATTACATCCAACAATTAAAATTGATCACTGAGGTAGGTTTGTTCAACTCGTCGCTTGCCTTTTTTGGTATCCACATTGACAAGTCATGTTGTTGTCTATTTGGAAGCTGTCAATCAATTAAGATGAGTCTGTTTCTGAGCTTCTTTAATAGAATTTGACAATTGTTATATTTGGAACAATAGGATAACTGGATCTTTCTTGGCACATCTGACTGTATTGTTAGACCTGTTTCGCATCTTGTGTTTGAATAGAAGTTGTTTACTTTTACGCCGACACTGAATTAGTAAATGTATTTTGCATCTGGTAGCATGTTGGTGCTGCAACATTTTACTGTATCATCAGATCTGGAATCCTGGATTATTAACTTCGTGCAAGTTTCTGTGGATGTCTCTTCTCTTCAAATTATACATTTTACTATGTATACTGGTTGGTTTCTGTGCAATACATTCTTAGCTTCAAATCAACCATTTTTAGTACCACCGAATGCATTTTTGCTTCTTTTTTTAATGATGTCTCTTGAACCTGTTGTATCAAATATTAATCAGTCCTTTCCGGCTTTCTGCTTCAAAAGCTGATAGGATCACCAGATGATTCGAGCCTAGGATTTCTTCGGAGTGATAATGCACGAAGATACATGAAGCAATTACCACAGTACCCAAGGCAGGACTTCCGCCTGCGCTTCCGCAACATGTCTGATGGTGCAGTTGATCTATTAGAGAGAATGCTGGTGTTTGACCCAAGCAGACGCATCACTGGTACATGAGCTTGAACCAACTACTTACGTTAGTTTTGTTTGCTTTACTATGGCTCAAAATCATTTTTCGTGCAGTTGATGAGGCTCTGCATCACCCATACTTGGCTTCTCTTCATGACATCAACGAAGAACCCACTTGCCCGGCACCTTTCAGCTTTGATTTTGAGCAACCATCTTTTACAGAAGAACATATGAAAGAGCTCATCTGGAGGGAAACTTTAGCATTTAACCCTGATCCTCCCTACTAAGAGCCAAGGTTTGTATCGAATACGTCTGGTTGAAAATATTTCGTTTCTTAAAACCAATTATCTAAAAGAATACAATGTGTCAGACGACTAATCTTGATCCTGGAATCCTGAGGAGGTTCATACAGACTTGTTATTGTTATTTATCTGCAATATTTCTGAGGTTGAGTAATTTAGATCTTGAAAATTGTGCCCGTTTGGAAACCCATTATCTATCTGGATCAGTAAGACTTTAGTTTGAGAACATGCCCTGCTTAAAATTCTATTTGTAAGTCAAGCCTTGTTTTTCCACGTTTCTTGTGTGTGTGCCAATTCTCTGTTGTCTCAGTCCATTTTGAATTTCATTTCATTTGGTTAAGACTTTTTCCAGGGATTCAAGCTAATTCATTTTGTTTTCCTTGGGAGCACAGACCAAATTACCAGCTGAGGGCATTGAAGATCTACCTCTAGCTCTAGTGAAGCCGATATTTCCATGTCTTGTGCATCTATTTATTTTATGCTCGCTTATTGGGCGAATGGGCATGGATTATTTGTTGCTGTAACTATTTCTTTTGGGGCCTTTCTGAAGAAACGACATTTGTATGAGATGGCTTGTGCCTGGGCTTGTATACCGGTTGATTGAATAAACTGTTCTTGTGTATCTAAAACTTGTGATTTTGTGTACACTTATTTAAACATCCCATGTATATCTGAGTTAACAAATTTGCCTTTTATTATCTCAAGCATGTAATTTTGCATCTGGTGCCCCGTCGTATCGAAGTTGCTGATACAATTATGCGCTGAAATTCCATTCACTTGTAGGTGTATCCCACAATAAAAGTTCGCACATGCTATTCTACGCACTAGTACTTGGTTATTACTCTATATCCTTAAGCTTAACAAACAGCATGAACGCATGGTCGAGGACTAGAAAGTTATAGCTTCCCGGGAATTTGGCAAAAGCTCTTCAAGTTCAAGCCATTCACCGTTGGGTGAAGTCTGTTTTAAATCCTGAACTCGTATGCTCTGTCGTTTTTAAACCCCGACCTCCAAATCCTGGAAATCGGCACCCTCAACTCCCTAATTCCGGTCGTTTTCGTCCTTGCTGGCGTATCCAAATAGAGGAAGGCTGGGATCGCTGAGTCCACTATCGTTGTGGGTCCCGCTCGGTCGCTGGAAACGCTAAATGGTTGAGCCAGACCAGCTCGCACCGCTCCTCGCTCACTTCGCCCCTTACCCTTCTCTCCCCGACGCACCAGCTTCCTCCTGCGGCGGCAATGGCGATGCTGAGCGGATGATCGCAGCGAGCTCCCACGCCGGTGGCAAAGGAACATGTGAGTCATCCTCATCACCTGTGATTGATCAGTGGTCTTTTTTTTTTCCTGCCTGTAGTTAGGTTTAGGGTTCTACAGTGGCGAAAGGTGGTTTTTTTGGCAATTTTGTGGCCTGTTGAATGGAAGGATTTGGGGCCAAATACATATTCATGGACCGATGCCTTACATGGATTGTAGGTTTAATCGTTTTTGTAGCCTTTTAGTCAGTTTTGTAACTTTGATTACTGAAGGTGTGGAAGATTGTCTGAAATTAAATGTTGCACTGTAGATTACTGAATGTAGGTGAACCTGATTGCATATATGTGTTTCTGTAGGTTTTTTTAGTCAATTCATGGACCCAGCAGAGGTGCTCAATGTCAGGTTTCACTATGGAGGGGAGTTCATTCGTATTGGGCCATCTCTTGATTATGTTGGGGGAGATACTGCAATGTCAGAGATAAAGAGGGATAAGTTGTCACTACCAGAGCTCAGAGGATTTTTAGCGGATCATTTAACAGTTAAAGAGAGCATGAAGTTATATTTTCTTATGCCAGGGAGAGAGTTGGTTAACGGACTAGTGTTTCTATACACTGATGAAGGTTGCATGAAGATGTCAGAGTACATTACAGATGGAGGGTTGCTGATGTCTTTGTGGAGTACAATGGTGAGCAAGATGAACCAGAGGGAAAAGATAGTGGCTCTGATTTTGAAGATGAGCTGCATGACATGGTGAACAATGCCAGTGAGGAAGAACCAGATGCAGTTATCACTGCTGAAGAAGAAGATCATGTCCAGACAAATGTTCAGCAAGTTAATGCAGTAGCAGAGTCAGACATATTGGAACATATCTTAGTTCCTAATGAGGGTGTTGTTGTTACTCAAGTGATAAACAACCCTGTGAAGAACAATTTCAGAGTTGATCTGTCCCAAGGTTCTCAAATAATCAATCCTTCTCAGCCATTTGTTGCTAGCCAAACTGTAGCTCCAATTGCAGGAGCTGCAGAACATGGTTCAAACTCTGAAGATTCAGATGATCCTGATTATGTGGCACATACTGATGACAGTGGAGAGGAATCTGAGGTAGTAGAGCTGAGAAAACGTGCCAGGAAATTCAAGAAGAAGATGAAAGCTTCAGAAATTTGGTTCTCCAAGGAGTCAACAGGTCCGGTTCCTATAGAGCTAGTTGCTAATGTGGAAGAAGCTGTACATGACCTAGAGTTTGAGTCCTCTTACGAGGATTACAGTTATGATGAAGATGAAGATGGCCAGATGGTTAGGAGGAAGAGCCAATATGTTAGGTTCAATCCAGAGACATAAATTCCACATTTTAGTTTGGGAATGGTTTTTAAAAGCAAGAACCAATTAGTTAAAGCACTGAAGAGGTATGGGATATCTACAAAGAGGAGCATATCATTTGTAAAATCTGAGGAGCAGAGGGTGAGAGCCCTGATTGCCCTGGATGTCGTATGGTGCCAAGACAAGTAATTACCTATGAAGATGTCCTGGTTGCCCCTGCTCTGTTAATCAAAGACTTGGATATTAATGACCAAGGAACAGATTGGGTTTTCATTTCTGATCAGCAGAAGGTAATGAATTCTTACTTAATTACAAGTTTGTATTTTCTATATTGCCAACTTGGTTAATTAGGAGGTTACTTGCTTAATTAAGTACTTAAATATGTAGTTTCTATTTGAAGCAGACTTACTTGCTTTTTTTAAATGGAAATCTTAGGTGCTTAATTAAGTACTTAAATATGTAGTTTCTGTTTGAAGCAAACTTACTTGCTTTTCTTAAATGGAAATCCTAGTTGCTTAATTAAGTACTTAAATATGTAGTTTCTAGCTGAAGCAAACTTAAATATTTACTAAATAAGTAATGTATCACTTTTACAGGGCTTGATTAACAGCATGAGTGACTATTTGCCCAAGGCAGAGCACATGATGTGTGCCAGGCATATCTATGCCAACTGGAGGAAGAAATACAAGGACCATGAGTACCAAAAGAGATTTTGCGCAATTGCTAAAGCTGCAAACAAAGAATACTTTAACTACAACAAGGCAAGGCTTGCTCAGCTAACTCCTGATGGTGCAAAGGATATCGTGAGGACAGAACCAGTTCATTGGGCTAGGGCATTTTTTCCTACAGGAGCTAACTGTGAATCTGTAGACAATAATCTCTGTGGGTCATGTAACAATGCCATCATAGAATCAAGGTTCTATCCAATTATTTCACAGCAAGAGATGATAAGAAAGAAGATGCTTGTTAGGGTGCAAGAGCAGAGAGCCAAATCAGCAACATGGAAGGGCAAAATTTGCCCAAATATTTTCAAGAAGCTAAAAGTGAGTATTAGATTGACACGATACATTGAGGTACTCTGGAATGGCAAGGAGGGATTTGAGGTGCATCACATGAAGGGCAGAAAAAAGAAATACACAGTAAATCTTGAAAAAAGGATATGTAGTTGTGGTTACTTTCAGCTGGCAGGCCTCCCTTGTTGTCATGCTATTGCAACTATTTACAAAAGTGGAAGAAAGATAGATGACTACATAGACACGTGCTACTGGATTGAGACATTCAATAAAATTTATGAGCATTGTCTCCAGCCTGTTCTAGGAGAAGAAAACTGGCCTGTGTCTCAAAACCCTAGGCCAGTTGCACCTGGATACATTGCCATGCCAGGAGCAAGGAAGCAAAACAATGACAGGAGGAGAGAAGAGGGTGAAGCTCCAAAGGGAAAGAAAATGAGCAAGCATGGCATACAAATCACTTGTGGATCTTGTGGGCTTAAGGGACACAATAAAAGTGGTTGTAAGATGAAAGGGGATAGAACCCAGAAAACTAAATCATTTCTTGAAAAAAGAGCGAGAAAGCAAAGGGAAAAAGAGGTACTAATATGATCATTGCTCTGTTTTTCTTACTTTTGAACTATGCAAATACATAATTAGATAGCTCTGATCATTCATCTCCTTTGTTTGCAGCAAGCTCAGACTGATGGATCAAAATCATCAGCTACAACTAGGTCTAAAACTCCAAGAACTAAAGCTCCAACAGCAAGCTTTCAACCTCCTAGAACTACAGTAGCAAGCTCTCAACCTGGCACATCAGGATCTCAAGCTCCAAGATCAAGATTCAGAGCTCCTACAGTGCCTACTAGCTCCAATCCCGCTAGAAGCACTACTGCTGGGAGAGGGGCAGGGAGAGGATCATGGAGAGGATCAGGGAGAGGACCAGCATCATCAGGCTAGGGAGGCTAATTTAATGCTAGTGGCAATTTCTGAAGATCTTTTTCAGCTTATGGATTAGATCTTCAATAATTGTGGTTTGGATGTAATGTTTAGTACTGTATGAACTTGTGGTTTGGATGTCACTTTTGAACTATGTAGTACTGTCAATGGCTAGCTTTGGCTGTCACTCCTTTTGAACCATGTAATGGTGGCATTCTTAACTAGTTGTCAACCAAGATATATGCTGCCAAAATATATGGTGATGTGTCTGACTAAATGTTCTGTCAATTCCATTTGCATTTAACCATACATATATACATATGCTGCCAAAATCACTACTCATCGACTAGTCATCGACCCTTTGGCAGTCATCGACCCTTTGGTACTCATCGAGTAGTCATCGACCCATAACGACTCGTCGACTAGTCATCGACCCATAACGACTCCTCGACTCAAAAACCTTGGGATGCCATTATATATACACACATGCTACCAAAAGCAGTATACATATGCTACCAAAAAACCTTCTGTTGGCACTCTCATTTTCCAAACGCCCATTCACAGTAACATTCAAAATTTTAATTCACACCATATGTTGCCAAAATCCCAAAAGATCCCTTTCATATTCATTTCAGCCATCTCCATATCCACTACATTGCAATACCACTTAAATACATCACCACAAACCTCTAACTCTACTAAGACAGGAGGAAACCTGCAAGTAAACCAGCAACAAAGAGAAATAAGCCATAAAACAGACACTTGTACATCTGCATGTCATCTCTGCTAGCACATCTAGCTCTAGTTTTCGCTACCAAAGCATTTTTCTTCTCCAATTCCTCTCTCAAAACAGCAACCTCTCCTTCCCTTGACTGGCCAACAAGCTCATCCTCCAGCCTCCACACTTTATCCCGTAGGTCTCCTAGCAATTGACAAAGAAATGGAGTCGTGGGGGTGTCATGCCAGTCGATGAAGCCATGTTGTTCAGTTCATGACACAGAAAATTCAGAGTTTGACACAACAAAAACAGAGAAAAAGAGGACAGGTGAGGAATCAAGCATACCTGAGAATCTACGCATGAATAATATCTCCTACCAGGGTTCGCCAGACTCCAGGATATCCACCGCGGCGCCTTCCTGCCGCACCGAGCGCAAATCACCGCCGGCTCGTAAGCCATTTGTTGCTCCCGATAGGGCACCGTAGACCTTGCTGCTACGCCTCTCCTTCGGAGCCCACCGCCTCGAGAACCCGATGAATCATTGGAGGAGCAAGACATCGTGGTTGTTCGCCCCAGGGGCGGCAGCAAATGCCACCCTCTCTCTATCGCTGACGAACCCTAGAACGCCGTTCACCACTGAGAAAGAGAGAGCTGGGAGAGGGGGTAATTAAGTAGCAAACCCGGCGTCCCGCAGTGCCACGACACTTAATCCTCCTCTCAAACGCAACAAGGACGAAAACGACCGGGATTAGGGAGTTGAGGGTGCCGATTTCCGGGATTTGGAGGTCGGGGTTTAAAAGTTAAAACAGACTTCACCCTTCACCGTCCACGGTGCAGGGAGCCCGCCGACATTGCTGCACACGACTGACATGATGACGACCATGTCAGCGACGTCAAGGAGCCGAAATCGATGGAGTCGACGTCTGAGAAGACGAGCACGACATCCTCCTGCATTTCCTCCTCGCCATTGAGGTACTGGCAAACCTGCCTCATGCTAGGCCGTGCCTCCGGCCGCCACTGGCTGCAAGCGAGACCCAGCCACAACACCAGCCTCGCCTCCTCCTTGTCATACCACCCGACGAGCCTCTCGTACACGCCTCGCACCAGGCCGCCCTTGACGCCGTGGTCTCGGACCCAGTGCACCGGGTTCACGCCGATGATGGGCTCGATGGGCCGGTGCCCGCTTGCCACCTCGAGAAGCAGGCCACCGAAGCCGAACACGTCGCTGGCCGTGGCGGCCTTGCCAGTCACGGTGAGCTCCGGCACCATGTAGCCCAGCGTCCCAATGACGCGAGTCATGGTAGGTTCCACGCTGTGCTCGTAGAGGCGCGCGAGGCCGAAGTCGCCGAGCCGCGCGCTCATGTCCGCGCCCAACAACATGTTGCTGGCCTTGACTGTTGAGTATATTGATTATTAGGAAATACGAGATAGACTAGGATTTGTTCTGGCTTGTCATGTACTCCAAGTAGATCATTGTACTCCTATATATATGCCCACGAGGCTCAAGCAATACAACGAACTATTCCACCAATCCCTCTCTCCCTTCTAACTTGGTATCAGTTTCCAGGTTGTAAAACCTAGCCGCCGCCACTTCCGCACCCGCGCGCCTCCCCTGGGGCGGTCGGCCTCCATGACCGCCGCCAGGGGCCACGCCTCCCGTACCTAGGGTCCGTCCGGGTCGTGTTGACCGGCTTCCCTAAAGAGTCTTTTCCCCGAGCCCTTGCTCCGGGGTTTTCTCTCTCCCGCCGGTCATCTTGATCGGCGGTTTCTTTTTGGTTTTCCGATTTAATCTTGATCGGTTTGTGTCGCCCACCGCCGCCGTCGACCTCTTGCGCCTCTACTCCAACACCGGCGCGATCGGCCGGCTTCTTCACCAACCCGGCGGCCTCGCGTGTCGTCCGCACGTCCGCCCGCTGGTTGCCCCGACCCGACGGCCTCGCGTCATGCGACGGCCCTTCACCGCCGCCATTCGCACGCCGGCCTGCCCGTCGATCTACGCCAGCCGTCACCGCCATGCTCCGACCGGGACTCCTGCATCACCCCGACCCGGCGGCCTCGCGCCATGCGGCGGCCAATCATAGCCGCCCTGCCGCCCGCCGTCGCCGGCTTCATCTCGGACTCCGCCGCCACCCCGCCTCCACCGAGCGACATCCCGACCTCACGCGCGATAGGATTGATCACCCGCCCGCCGCCGCGATCTGCCTCAGTTATGCA
The DNA here is from genome assembly GCF_002575655.3 of Aegilops tauschii subsp. strangulata. Lineage (NCBI taxonomy): Eukaryota > Viridiplantae > Streptophyta > Magnoliopsida > Poales > Poaceae > Aegilops > Aegilops tauschii. The sequence goes on from NC_053035.3 coordinate 277,776,743, forward strand.
GTGCGACCGACCTGGCCCGTCGGTTGCGCGCGCCTTTCAGGCCCCGTGAAGATCGTCCCCGAGTTCAGCGCGCCTCTCCACCGATCGAGCACCGGGCTGTCGTTGTGTCGCCCCGTGGTTCTCCTCGCGGCTGCATCGACCCGCGTGCTGCCGCTGTGTCGCCCCTTTGGGCCGTAGTGCCGCGGGCCGCGGTCTACCGCCACCCCGAGTATGTGCGTTCCAGGCCGTCTCCGTGTCAGCACCGACCCTCGCGCCGCCGCTTCGTCGCCCCATCGGGCCGTAGCGAGCGTGGCACGCGGTCTCCGCCGCCGCCCGAGGCCGTCCCCGCGGCTGCGCCGACTCACGCACCGCCGTTGCGTCGCCCCTTCGGGCCGCAGCGCCGTGGCCCGCGGTCCCAGCCGCCGCCCCAAGGTCTTCCCGCCGTCTCCCCGACCTGCCCGCCGCTACTGCGTCGTCCCTTCGGGTCATAGCATCACGGCCCGCGGTCCTCTCCGCCGTCACGCGCATCGACCTCCCGTGGTATGCGCCGCGCTGTCTCCCTTGGTGCGGGAACACCACTGTCCGCGCCGGTCTTCGTCATACTGTCAGGGTTCTTCGCCTACTTCGAGCACCGCCGTCGCGTTCCTAATCTAGCCGCTGCTGCTGCCGTCAGGCCGCCGCCGCCGCTCTTCTTTGGCCGCCGCCGCCGCTACCCCCTAGCCGCTGCCCGTCCACCTCCTTCGTCTTCGTCCAGCACCAGCCCGTCGCCAGCGTCGCCGTCATCTACCCCGACCACTTCGTCTACTCCAACAACCACGAGCAACATCGGCCCCGCGTCGATTGGTGCCGCAACTGTCGTCGAGTCTTCTTCTCTGCTGGCCCTCCGACTTCTCGGACATGGCGCACAGCTTGTGCAGATCCCTCGTCTACGCATGCCTGGTACTGGCAACACCGGTGTGTGCCTTAGTCCACGACGTGTCCCCGGGCCTGGCAAGCCTGGAGCGACGCTTCGTCAACTTCGTCTTTGTCCGTCTACGCATGCCCGGTGCTGGCAACACCGGTGTGTGCCTTCGTCTACGATGTGTCCCCGGGCTTGGCAATCCCAGCGCGACGCGTCGTCAACAACGCCTTCTTCCCGGCGCACCACTACTTCGACACCACTGCGCCCATGCTAACTCGGCGCCTCCTTGCGCCCGCGGCTCCACGGCGACTTCCTCGACACCGCCTACCCCGACTCGACATCGACCACGACATTCTTCGCATGGCTACCTCGACCACGGCTACACCACCCACGCTCTCGGCTACATCGACAAATGACACAAAGGGCTACCGCCTTCTTGAGCAACCTCGTCGGTTTCCACTCCAGCCACGACTTCCGTGATGCGTCGATCGTTACGACTGTGTGTGGGGGGGGGGGGTGTCCGTCGGCTTACCTTCGGATTCTTCTCGAGTCTCACCGTCTGCGTCGCTACCGTTGTGACTACGGGGGGATGATACGTCTCCAGCGTATCTATAATTTTTGATTGTTCCATGCTATTATATTATCAATCTTGGATGTTTTAATGCATTTATATGCTATTTTATATGATTTTTGGGACTAACCTATTAACCTAGAGTCTAGTGCCAGTTTATGTTTTTCCCTTGTTTTTGAGTTTTATAGAAAAGGAATACCAAACATAGTCCAATTGACGTGCCAATTTTTGATGATTTTTTATGGACCAAAAGAAGCCCACGAAGTAAAAGAGTTGGGCCAGAAGAGTCCCGAGCCATCCACGAGGGTGGAGGGAGCGCCCTACCCCCCTAGGCGCGCCCCCTATCTCGTGGATGATTCGGAGACCCCCCCATGACGTGAGACCGACGCCAAAAATTCCTATAAATATAGAAACCCCCGAAAAGAAACCTAGATCGGGAGTTCCGCCGCCGCAAGCCTCTGTAGCCACCAAAAACCAATCGGGACCCTGTTCCAGCACCCTGTTGGAGGGGGGATCCATCACCGGTGGCCATCTTCATCATCCCGACGCTCTCCATGACAAGGAGGGAGTAGTTCACCCTCGGGGCTGAGGGTATGTACCAGTAGTTATGTGTTTGATCTCTCTCTCTCTCGTGCTCTTGATATGGCACGATCTTGATGTATCATGAGCTTTGCTATTATAGTTGGATCTTATGATGTTTCTCCCCCTCTATCTCCTTGTGATGAATTGAGTTTTCCCTTTGAAGTTATCTTATCGGATTGAATCTTTCAGGATTTGAGAACACTTTATGTATGTCTTGCGTGGGATACCTGTGGTGACAATGGTGTATACTATTGATTCACTTGATGTATGTTTTGGTGATCAACTTGCGGGTTCCGTGACCTTGGGAACTTATGCATAGGGCTTGGCACACGTTTTCGTCTTGACTCTCCAGTAGAAACTTTGGGGCACTCTTTGAAGTTCTTTATGTTGGTTTGAATAGATGAATCTGAGATTGTGTGATGCATGTCGTATAATCAAACCCACAGATACTTGAGGTGACATTGGAGTATCTAGGTGACATTAGGGTTTTGGTTGATTTGTGTCTTAAGGTGTTATTTTACTATGAACTCTAGGGCTGTTTGTGACACTTCTAGGAATAGCCCAATGGATTGATCGGAAAGAATAACTTTGAGGTGGTTTCCTACCCTACAATAATCTCTTCGTTTGTTTTCCGCTATTAGTGACTTTGGAGTGACTCTTTGTTGCATGTTGAGGGATAGTTATATGATATAATTATGTTATCCTTGTTGAGAGAACTTGCACTAGTGAAAATATGAACCCTAGGCCTTGTTTCAACGCATTGCAATACCGTTTTCGCTCACTTTTATCATTAGTTACCTTGCTGTTTTTATAATTTCAGATTATAAAAACCTATATCTACCATCCATATTGCACTTGTATCACCATCTCTTCGCCGAACTAGTGCACCTATACAATTTACCATTGTATTGGGTGTGTCAGGGACACAAGAGACTCTTTGTTATTTGGTTGCAGAGTTGTTTGAGAGAGACCATTTTCATCCTACGCCTCCCACGGATTGATAAATCTTAGGTCATCCACTTGAGAGAAATTTGCTACTGTCCTACAAACCACTGCACTTGGAGGCCCAACAACGTCTACAAGAAGGTTGTGTAGTAGACATCAGGGGATGTTGAGTATATTGATTATTAGGAAAGACGAGATAGACAAGGATTTGTTCTGGCTTGTCTTGTACTCCAAGTAGATCATTGTACTCCTATATATATATGCCCACGAGGCTCAAGCAATACAACGAACTATTCCACCAATCCCTCTCTCTCCCTTCTAACATTGACATCGCGGTGCACCACCACCTGCTCCCACCCCTCGTGCAGGTACACCAGCCCGGACGCGACGCCCTTGAGGATCCTCAAACGCTGCTCCCACGTGAGCAATGCCGGCGACGGGGACCGGCACTGCCGAACAGGTGCGCGTCGAGGCTGCCGTTGGGCATGAAGTCAGAGACCAGAAGCAGGTCTTGCCCGCGCTTGCACCACCCGTGCAACTCGAACAGGTTCCGGTGCCGCATGTGCTCGAGGCTCACGACCTCGGCGACGAATTCGCGCATCCCCTGCGACCCATTGCTTCAGATCCTCTTGATGGCCACTATGTCGTCAGAGCGCCGGAGCACGCTTCTGTAGTCAGTACACCTGGCCGAAGCCACCGGCGCCCAGGAACTCATTGTTCTTGAACCCTTTGTAGCCTTGTACAACTCCTTGTATGGCAACCTATGCGGGTGATCTAGCTCCCACTCCTCAAGCGTCTCGGCCAGCGCCGCCCTTCTCCGCAGCCAAAACACGGCACCGATGGCGGCGACGACCATGACCAGCATGGCGGCGCAAGATAGAGCAAAGATCTTGATGATGGTGGATGTGGAAGGTGGAGGAGCTAGCGCCTTTGGGACTTTTGGCAGCCGGGAGAGATCGACGGCTTGCGCGACTCCGTTGGTTATGAAGCTCCAGGCAAGAACGTAATTTGAGCTCGCCAACTTCCCTGTCGCCGCCGAGAAACCGACGTACATGTCTTCCTTAAAGATCAGCATGGGGTCAATGACTTGCGATATAAGCGGCCGGTGAGGCCGCGTTTGCAAGGACGCGGGAGCGATGGTCACGATGAGGACCTTGGCGGTGCCGTCATAGTCCACACACGCCTGGATCGGCTGCGCTTTCGAGCGGCACGGAGACGTTCCTGCTGTCGTCGTCGATGAAGTAGGCGGCCGGCTCCGACACGGTGGACACGAGGCTGTTCAAGTCGACGCCGACGTGGTTGCCGTTCGTCTCGTTCAGGAGCCCGTTCTCCTGCACCGGTCGAACTCGACGGCGAAAACATGGTTCGAGGAGTTTCCCAGATTTCCTTTGCCGAGGAGGCCAAGGTGTATGAGATTATGATTGCACGATGTATTGCTCTTCGTGCATAGCATGTATATATGATGTACAAAGGTGGGCCACAGACCTCAACTATACAAGGAACTAGGAGGCGGGCCCAATACACAATATGAACATAACACATATACTCAACACCCCACGCAGTCGAAGCGGCACCGCGGCTGACGCAAAGACTGGACTGGAACTCCTCAAATAACGCCGTAGGCTAGCCCTTGGTCATGATATCGACACATTGTTGGGAAGTAGGGACGTGTAAAACACGAATATGGCCAAGGGCCAATTGTTCCCGAACAAAATGCATATCCAACTCAATATGCTTGGTCCGTCGATGATGCACCGGGTTTGCGGAGAGGTAAACAGCCGAGACGTTGTCGCAGTAGACCACCGTGGCACGGTCAACATGGCAAGAGAGCTCCTAAAGCAGCTGGCAAAGCCACGAACACTCAGCGACGACGTTGGCCACCACACGATACTCAACCTCAGCACTGGAACGTGAGACCGTAGGCTGCCGCTTGGACGACCACGAGATGAGTGACGGTCCAAGATAGACACAATAGCCCGAAGTGGAGCGACGAGTGTCAGGGAAGCCCGCCCAGTCTGCATCGGAGTAGGCAGTGATAGCGGTGTCGGCGGAGGCGTGAAGCGTGACGCCAAGATTCATAGTGCCATAGATATAGCGGAGAATCCGCTTGACGGCAGCCCAATGAACGTCTCGAGGAGCATGCATATGAAGATACACTTGCTGCATGGCATATGTAACGCCCCGAGACCGACACTCCAGACGGCTTCCATGTTTTTTCGTTATCATTGTGTGTATTTATTTGTTTGTTGCATTCATCATCGCATTGCATCCGCATGTTTTCATAAAATTTGCATCCGCTCATAGTTGCCGCGTCCCCCCTTGCTTTCATTGACCGTTTCAATACCAACCACACTTGCAACGTTGCTCCTCGTTTTCTCTCTTGTCTTCTCTGGGGCCTTTTGTCAGACACTTTGTCTTTGTCGACCCCTCTCAGACCACCCCTCGCGCGCGTCTGAAAATTGTCCCGAACCCGACCCGGGTTGTCGTTACCGATGGGTCCGGATCATCCCCCAACATCCCTAAAATATCTCTGTTTTGTTATTTGGACTCCCTACCTATTTATTCTCGATCGTCCGTTTGCGATCGGAGGGACGAGGTAGCCCCTAACCTAATCCGTGATGTATATATATATATCATCCAACCCTAGATCCTAGGCGCCTTGTCCCATCCTTCCATTCCCTCCGCCGCCGCCAGACCAACCCGCTTCGCTCTCGGGATCCTCCCAGATCCGATCCAGCCAACCACGCGCAGCCACCTCCCTTCCTCGTTTTCAAATCCACCCAATCCCTCCATCGATCCAACCAGCAGCTCCCCTCGAGCTCCACCTACAGCCCATCCCTCCCTGCCTCGAGCTAGAAGCTCGTCCTCGACCCCGAGCCACTTCTCCCGCCGGCGACCGAAGTCACCGACCAGGCCGTCCCCTACCCTTCCTGTTTTTCTTCCCGTCTCCCTTTCTTCTCTGGTCTCTCTCTCTCTCACGTAGGCCCCTCTTTTTCCCTCGCAGCAGAGTCGGCCATGGACGACCCCAAGGATCCTGCCGTCGCTCTATCTGGACGGGAACCGGCCTCCTCTACCGGCGCCATGCCCGCGCCTCCCGAGGAGCTCGTCGTCGCCTCGTTCCCTGCTTCTCGGAGTTTGTCTCCGCGAGGACTTCTTCAAGCCATGCCGCGCCAAGTCTCGCTTCCCTCCCTGCGCCTTCGCCGCCCCAGCCAAGTCCCGCGCCAAGCTGCCGTCTCCTACCTCGCCGTCCAGTCACCGCGTCGCCGTCCAGGACCCTGCTGGCCTCCCCTTCTTCTACTGCACGAGGAGGACGACGCATCCAGCGAGCGCCCGCTCGTCCCAGCCGCGTCCCTCGGAAGCTCGCCGCCGTCGCCACGGAGCTTCCCCAGCCTCTCCTCCGCTCCGACCCAGGCCTCCGGCGGCCTTGTCGTCGTTGTCGCCTAGGTGAGCAGCCGTTCCACCGCGACCTTGCCTCTGCCTCTTCCTCTCCACGTCCTAACCGCCGGCCATGTTTTTCCCCCACAGGAGCTCGTCCGTTTCCCAAGGGCTCCACCGACCGCACCCTTCGACGGAGTCCACGTCGTCCGGCTCGTCCCACCTCCCGCAGGCCTCCCCGTCGCTTGCCGGAGCCCCAGCGTCGCCGTGTCGACCTCGCCTCTGCCTTTTGCCTCGCCTCTGCTTCGAGCGACAGAACACCACCCCCCCCCCCGCGTTGACCCGTTCCAGTGCCAGCGTGGACAAGCGCCAAGGCCCAGCGCCCCTTCCAGCCTCCCTCTCCACCGACTGGGCCTCAGCCCATGGTGAGCCACCACTGCGCCCCCTTCCACTGTTGGCCCAAGTGTAGATTCAGCCCGTTCATGTTTTTTTTCCTGTTGCTGCAAATTTTGTCTAATTTCCAGAGAAACCTGTTTTGCAGAAAAACCCCTAGAGTTCATGCATTAAGATCTCACAAACCATGCATCGGAATTAAACAAACTTGATATGTAAAATGCTTAGAATTTCATCTAGTTTCATAATATGCAACTTTCATCCATGTTTAAAATGTTTAAATTGCTGTTTGCATTAATTTGCTTAAGTGCCATGTTAAAATGATTTATTGCATAACTAATTAACCGTAGATCCGAATTTAATAAACTTTATATGTAAATGGGGTAGGAAAATGCATAGATTAACATGTTGCACTTTATTTTCCTGTTTAACAACAATAAAATATGGTTTTAGGCAGAACAGTACCAAATCTAAAATATGCACATGAGGATTTTTCGGAATTGTTGTTTGTTGTTTCCGGCCTCATTTAACTTGCCTAAATAGTTAGTTTATATATGTTTCACCTCTTGCCATGTTAATCTACATTTAATATTGTTGGCTACATAAACAAGAGCGAACTAAATAACTCGAATGTGGTGTTTCGTCAATATGCAACTCGTTGCATATTGAGCTCCACTTAATTTGTGGTATTGTTTGTGCATTTTGCCATGCCGTGACTCATTAAATCAGACATGCATCATACTTGATTGTGCATCATGCCATGTTTATGTGATGATTGTTTACTATGTTGTTTGCTTCTTTCCGGTTTGCTTCTCTTGTTAGCTTCGGTTTCGTTCCGGAGTTGTGAGGATTCGTTCGACTTCGTCCGTTTGTCTTCTTCATGGACTCGTTCTTCTTCCTTGCGGGATCTCAGGAAAGATGACCATACCCTCGAAATCACTTCTATCTTTGCTTGCTAGTTGTTCGCTCTATTGCTATGCCGCGCTACCTACCACTTGTTATATCATGCCTCCCTTATTGCCATGTCAGCCTCTAACCTTTTCACCCTTCCTAGCAAACCGTTGCTTGGCTATGTTACCGCTTTGCTCAGCCCCTCTTATAGCGTTGCTAGTTGCAGGTGAAGATGAAGATTGTTCCATGTTGGAACATGGATATGTTGGGATATCACAATATCTCTTATTTAGTTAATGCATCTATATACTTGGTAAAGGGTGGAAGGCTCGGCCTTATGCCTGGTGTTTTGTTCCACTCTTGCCGCCCTAGTTTCCGTCATACCGGTGTTATGTTCCTTGATTTTGCGTTCCTTACGCGGTTGGGTGATTTATGGGACCCCCTTGACAGTTCGATTTGAATAAAACTCCTCCAGCAAGGCCCAACCTTGGTTTTAACATTTGCCACCTAAGCCTTTTTCCCTTGGGTTCTGCAGACTCAAGGGTCATCTTTATTTTAACCCCCCGGGCCAGTGCTCCTCCGAGTGTTGGTCCAAACTAGAGCCCTTTGCAGCGCCACCTCGGGGAAACTTGAGGCCTGGTTTTAGTTGTACGGACTGCTCATCCGGTGTGCCCTGAGAACGAGATATGTGCAGATCCTATCGGGATTTGTCAGCACATTCGGGTGGTCTTGCTGGTCTTGTTTTACCATTGTCGAAGTGTCTTGTAAACCGGGATTCCGAGACTGACCGGGTCTTCCCGGGAGAAGGAATATCCTCCGTTGACCGTGAGAGCTTATAATGGGCTAAGTTGGGACACCCCTGCAGGGTATAAACTTTCGAAAGTCGTGCCCGCGGTTATGTGGCAGATGGGAATTTGTTAACGTCCGGTTGTAGAGAACTTGACACTTGACTTAATTAAAATACATCAACCGTGTGTGTAGCCGTGATGGTCTCTTTTCGGGGGAGTCCGGGAAGAGAACACGGTTTTTGGGTTATGTTTGACGTAAGTAGGAGTTCAGGATCGCTTCTTGATCACTACTAGTTGACGACCGTTCCGTTGCTCCTTTTCTCGCTCTTATTTGCGTATGTTAGCCACCATATATGCTTAGTGCTTGCTGCAACTCCACCTCACTACCCCTTTCCTACCCTTAAGCTTAAATAGTCTTAATCTCGCGGGTGTGAGATTGCTGAGTCCTCGTGACTCACAGATACTTCCAAAACAGTTGCAGGTGCCGAGGATACCAGTGCAGGTGACGCAACCGAGCTCAAGTGGGAGCTCGATGAAACTCTTGTTCGTTGTGTTGTTTCGTTTCCTGTTGATCAGTAGTGGAGCCTAGTTGGGACGATCGGGGATCTAGCATTTGGGGTTGTCTTCTTTGTATTTGGTTTTGACCGTAGTCGGTCTATGTGTGTATCTTGAATGATGTATGAACTTATTTATGTATTGTGTGAAGTGGCGATTGTAAGCCAACTCTTTATCCCATTCTTGTTCATTACATGGGATTGTGTGAAGACGACCCTTCTTGCGACAAAACCACAATGCGGTTATGCCTCTAAGTCGTGCCTCGACACGTGGGAGATATAGCCGCATCGTGGGCGTTACAGCATACTGGATCTCCGGTCGAGTCAGAGTGAGGTACTGGAGATCACCAACGATAGACCGATAGAAAGTAGCATTCGAAGCAGGAGAACCATCTGTGGCAGAAAGCTTGGCCTTCGTATCAACGGGCGTAGCGGCGGGCTTGTAGTTAAGCATGCCGGTGCGCTCCAGGAGCTCGTGAGCGTACTTCCGCTGATGAGGAAGAAGCCATCCGAACGGCGCACTACCTCGACACCGAGGAAGTAGTGCAAAGGACCCAAGTCCTTGATGGCGAACTCAGCGCGAAGACGAGCCGTGAGCTGACTGAGGAGACCGGCCGTACATGCCGTCAGGATGATGTCGTCGACATAGAGCAGCAAGTAGGCCGTGTCAGAGCCGTGATGATAGACGAAGAGCGAGGCATCCGAGCGGGTAGAGTGGAACCCAAGCTGAAGGAGAAACGCCGCGATGCGCTGGTACCAAGCGCGCGGAGCCTGCTTGAGTCCGTACAAGGACCGCGAAAGCAGGCACACGTGGTCGGGAGGCGCCGGGTCAACAAACCCGGTGGGCTACTGGCAGAAGACCTGCTCCTCGAGGTGACCTTGGAGGAAGGCGTTGGAGACGTCCATCTGGTGCACCGGCCAAGCACGGGAGTCCGCAAGGTGGAGAACCGTGTGTATCATGCCGGGCTTGACGACCGAGCGAAGGTGTCGGTGAAGTCGATGCCAGCACGCTGTCGGAAGCCACGAACAACCCAGCGCGCTGTAGCGATCAAGGGTACCATCAGGACGGAGCTTGGGTTTAAAGACCCACTTCCCGGTAATCACGTTGGCGTGCCGGGGACGGGGAACAAGCTGCCACGTCCGGTTGCGCAACAGGGCGTCAAACTCCTCTTGCATTGCAGCCATCCAGAGCGGGTCACGAAGAGCGGCTCGAACGGAGGACGGCAACGGCGACGACTCAGAGGTGGACGCCGCATGGACGTAGTCATCCGAGGCGTAGCGCGAGCTCGGGCGAAAAACGCCCGTACGGGCGCGGGTGACCGGACCGGCCACAGGAGCCGGGGGGCCGCGGGAACCTGGGGCGTCGAGGGGGGGGGGCACCAAGGAAGCCGCGGGGGCTACGGGCGCCAACATCGGGGGTGCCGTGGGCGCCAGCGCCGCTGCTGTAGGAGGCACCGCATGCGGGGGGGGGGGGGGCCTCAAAGCCAGGGGCGGGCCAAGAGAGGCACGCGAGTGCCCTGGGAGAGGCGTCGAGGAGCCCGCGTCACCGGTGGCGGGAGGAACAGCCGGGGGTACCTGGTGAAACGGAAACACATGCTCATCAAAGTAAACGTGCCGGGAAGTGAACACACGGTGGGAGACAGGATCGTAGCACCGATATCCCTTGGAGTTGGAGGGGTAGCCGATGAAGATGCAAGTGACAGAACGAGGTGCGAGTGTGTGAGGAGCGGAGTCGGCAGTGCCAGGATAGCAAAGGCACCCGAAAATACGCAAGCCATCATAAGATGGGGGCGTATCGAAGAGAAGATGGTGAGGTGCATAGTTCCACTGTGGGCGGCAAGGGCGAAGGTTAAGGAGAAGGGAAGCAGTGGCGAGTGCGTCCGGCCAGAAATGAGGCGGCACATTAGCATGGAACAGGAGCGTGCGAACACAGTCGTTCAGAGTGCGAAGGACGCGTTCGGCTCGACCGTTCTGCTGTGAAGTATACGGGCATGTGAGACGAAAAACTGTGCCATAGTGCGACAGAAAAGTGCGAAAAGTAAGGTTGTCGAACTCTTTTCCATTGTCAGTCTGAAGAGCAAGGATGGGACACCCAAACTGCATGCTGACATAGGAGTAAAAAGCCATCAAAGTGGAGAGTGCATCCGACTTTGAGCGCAAAGGAAAAGTCCACACATAATGAGAATAATCATTAAGGATAACCAGATAATATAAATAGCCCGAATTACTAGGAACCGGAGAGGTCCACATATCGCTATGGATTAACTGAAAAGGAAAAGAAGATATGGTGGTGTAGTTATTGAACGAGAGGCGAACATGTTTGCCAACACGACATGCATGCCAGGTCTGGTCCCCAATCTTATGACAACTGAAACTGAAACTCCTAAGAATATGACGAAGTGTGACGGGGTTGGGGTGACCCAAGAGAGAGTGCCAGAGATCAACTCCAGCGAAGAGAGCGACCGGTGTGGTGGTGGCGGATGAGGGCGAATGCACCGGATAGAGCTCGTCGGGGCTGTCACATCGGTGGAGGACCATCCTGGTTCGAGCTTCCTTGACACGAAAAGCAAGCTCGTCAAATTCAACAGTGACAGGATTTTCACGAGTGAAACAACGAACGAAGATAAGATTCTTAATAAGATGAGGAGACACAAGTATGTTAGACAAAGATAAAGGCGTAGGAGTAGAAGGAAAAGAAGTGTGCCCAACATGTGTGATAGGAAGTGTGGAACCATCGTCGACAATGATACGGGGGTCGGTGGAGACAGGAGTGAAGGAGGCAAGGTTACCAGGATGAGCAAACATGTGAGCCGTGGCACTGGTGTCCATATACCAATCACCACCTCCAGTGTAGTTGTTCGGCGTAGGAGCGGCATGCAGCCCGGTGAGGAGCACCGGGTTCCAAGGCGCCGGCGACAGGGCCGGCGAGGGGGACGGAGACGCCATGGGGAAGCCGTAACCACCGCTCAGCGGCGGCGGTGGGTACTCGCCATACAGCTGCGGAGCCGCCTAGTACGCATGATGCCTCGGCGGCAACTGCAGTGTCGGGTAGGCCGGATGGTCCGCCAGAAAAATCTGCGGACCCGCTGACAGATGCTGCAAGTGCGGGGCGCCATCTGGCTGCTGCCCAGCGGGCGAGTGCTGGCCCGCTCACCAGTACCCGGAAGACCCATACGCGGGCGGAGCCCCATACGCTCCGTACGTGGGAACGGGCGCGTGGGGGCCGCGCCAGAGAACGCCGACGGTGGGGCGTCGACATACGCCAGCGGGGCAGCGGGGCCGAGCCGTGCGGCAAGTCGGGGCGGGCTGGCGGGGCGACGCCGGACACGCCGTAGGTGCCGGCCGCGCCGTAAGACGCCGGCGGCGGGACGGCAGAGGCGGCGGCGGACGCCATCGCTGGTCAGACGGCGGCGGCTGGCGACTCGCGTGGCGGCAGCAGCAGCTCGGGCACGCGCGGCTCGGCGGCATCGGCTCGGAATCGCACGAGCTGACGGGCGGGATCGAGGCGCCCAGGCGGGCGGGAGCGGCTGGGCTGGGCGATGCGATCGGGACGCAGTGAGGCAGCGGCTGGGCCCGGCCTCGACTCTGCGATCCGCCGTGTACTTTTCGGCGAGATGCACGTACGAGACTAGCTCGAGTACTTTCCGAGCTAACCAGCTGGAGACGCCGACAGTGTACGTGCACGTATACACCAAGCAACCAAGTAGCCTAGCTGCTGGATGGATTCCTCTTGAGGCTAGCTTATGCACGTACGAGGGCGGGGTGATGCGATCGGGATCGGGCGGGGCGCTGGCGACGGGGTAGTGAGCATCGAAGCGGTGAGCGGCTCGGGATCGATCGGGCAGGAGCGGTGGCCGGCGCGCGAACGGCGGAAACGAGAGAAAAAACTAGAAAATTGATATCACGTATGAGATTATGATTGCACGATGTATTGTTTTTTGTGCATAGGCACATACATATGATGTATAAAGGTGGGTCACGGATCTTAATTATACAAGGAAATAGGAGGCGGGCCCAATACACAATATGCACATGCCACATATACACAAAGTACTGCTCGTCGCTTGCCCCGGAGAGCACCTTGGAAGTCGTGACCACGAAGGCGAGTCCATGGCCGCCGCTTCTGTTGGAACCGCTCTCTTTCTCTCACTCGCACAAACGAAGGTGGAAGATGGAGCACACAATTTTTCCGGCGCACAAACGCCTCCACCGCACGAACGGTGCCTCGGCCGCACGAACGGCTTCACTCTACTAGGCACATACCCGGGTGCGGCAACACACCGCAGCCTAACCAGGGGAGCTCTCTCACAGCCGACCGGGCGCATACCACGGTCCCGGCGGAGACTACCTCATCTCTGGCTCCTAGGCTCAGCTCATACCGGCGCATCTTGATCAGTACATGAAAGGGCTTTTTATACCCGGACGCATACACACCTAGCTAGCTACCACGTCTAAGGTCACCACGCACGCACGCATGACCCGACCACCACCGGCCACTAACTCAACTAACCCACGCACGCATGCACCGGCTCTCCTACATGCACGTACGGGTAGGCCAAGCTAACAAACCCTTGACTTGATCTTCTCCTAGACCCACTCCAGGATCCAACCGACTCACCAGACATGCAGCTAGCTAACTTGGCCGACTCGCTCGTCACGGCGATCGACGCAGCCATGCACCGGGGCCTTGCTCGACGCGCGCACACATGCGTGGCTTAGGTCTAACAGCTTCTGCCGACAGTAACGATGTCGGAGACGAAGGCTGTGCTGAAGGAGATGACCGCCTTGTTCACGAGCATTGGCACTGACCCGGCGAAGAAGGCGTGGCCCATGAGGTTGTTGCTGTCGTTGGTGAGCTGAAGCGCGCCGCCGCGCAAGATGGACGCCGAGCCGTCTAGGCTCAGGTCGGCGGCGTGCTGGAAGCCGTTGTAGATGAAGCTAACTGCGGCCGAAGAAGGGACGAGGAGGCTAGGAGCAACGAGGGAGAGCACGGTGAGGTGGCGAAGGAGAGCGATGGACGACTTCGTAGACATGGTCGAAACAATGTGCTGTGTATGCTATGGACGTAGCTATGGACAGGCATCAAGCATCCATTGGACGGAGAGAATCTCAGATGGGCGAGATGAATAACAAGCAATGAATGGTACTAATACAGTGTAGCTCTACAATTAATACTACACAACTGTGGACAAGACGGACTAGACTGTTGGAGCGAGACTCATTCGTCCTTCTCCGCTTGACGGGACTCCGGTTGTCTCTGTCTTTGCCATTCATTTTTACAAGAAAAAAAATCCAAAACTTGCAAATACGAGCAAACACTACCGGCGTGTTGGGTAGTCATCTTTGAGATTGCCTGCATTGTTGGGTGGAGCCTTCTTTTTCTGAGAGAAGACTATCATGGCTAGGAGGCGGACGAATGGCTCTCGGAGGCGCATCACCCTGATATCTGAGTCAGTGAGTTCCTACATCAAGATGGCTGCATTAAAAGCTTAATGAATTTGCCAATTACAGATACATATCCAATACACGATGATACATAGTGGTCTACTAGTCTGTGCACACAGAGTCAACATTCTTATTAATGTCATCTGTTTTTGCATGCCGAAAGGTGCATGTGTCAGCTATAAATGTTGCAATTAATATCATACCAGTGTTGAATGGAGATGACTTATTTTAATTTTCTTTCCAAAGAAGAACATGTTATGTGAGAAGCCACTACTAGTACTAGTTGATGCTATCGCAAACATGAGTTAGGTTCATTTGAGCTGGTTTATCTCCGAGACAGAGATAAACCAAACACTAACCATGTTATGTATTTCTAAGGCATATCGATCTAAGTATTGTTCTTCTTATATTAAACCCACTTATCTATTTCTAAGGCACATCAAACCAAGTATTGTTCTGTTAGATTACTACGTATATAATCTCTTATGGGGCATATAGGTTGTTCAGTGTTAACTCATCATTAGTAGAAAGATTTAATGCTAAACTGCTAATGGATGATGGAGGACAGAGTTTAGTGTGCTATGAAAGAAATGTTATGGTGGATAAAAACGTGAGTAGTAAATAGAGTGTAAGACCATTTATGGTTGGCAGTAGAGCTCGTACAAGTAATAGATGCATGGTGGAGCTGGAGTGGGCCAGGCCATGGACAGAACACAAGATAGTACCACGCCTATACCTGAACATAATTCTGACCAAAAGTCGTAATACAAACTGACCAATATAGGGACGCAAATCCCTATGCATGTTTAAGTGTGATATTTCAGTGAGCTGCGCCGCTAGGTGCTCCTACGCATTTTCGATCTTGGCTACCTTTATTGA
Source organism: Aegilops tauschii subsp. strangulata (assembly GCF_002575655.3). Taxonomy (NCBI): domain Eukaryota; kingdom Viridiplantae; phylum Streptophyta; class Magnoliopsida; order Poales; family Poaceae; genus Aegilops; species Aegilops tauschii. The sequence continues at coordinate 277,792,046 of NC_053035.3, forward strand.
ACTCAAATAGAAATTACATTGTCTAGAAGCTTGGAAACCAAACAAGCCGGGGGCTCGTCAGTCCAAGAACTACTAATCTTATTACAAAAACAATAACTAGCTAGCACATGCGCCGCTTGATTCGAAGAACGAACATAATGTTTAAAGATAACTGATGAGCCACAAGTATAGGGGATCTATCGTAGTCCTTTCGATAAGTAAGAGTGTCGAACCCAACAAGGAGCAGAAGGAAATGACAAGCGGTTTTCAGTAAGGTATTCTCTGCAAGCACTGAAATTATCGGTAACAGATAGTTTTGTGATAAGGTAATTTGTAACGGGTAACAAGTAATAAAAGTAAATAAGGTGCAACAAGATGGCCCAATCCTTTTTGTAGCAAAGGACAAGCCTGGACAAACTCTTAGATAGAAGAAAGCGCTCCCGAGGACACATGGGAATTATCGTCATGCTAGTTTTCATCACGCTCATATGGTTCACGTTCGTTACTTTGATAATTTGATATGTGGGTGGACCGGTGCTTGGGTACTGCCCTTCCTTGGACAAGCATCCCACTTATGATTAACCCCTATTGCAAGCATCCGCAACTACAAAATAAGTATTAAGGTAAACCTAACCATAGCATGAAGCATATGGATCCAAATCAGCCCCTTACGAAGCAACGCATAAACTAGGGTTTAAGCTTCTGTCACTCTAGCAACCCATCATCTACTTATTACTTCCCAATGCCTTCCTCTAGGCCCAAATAATGGTGAAGTGTCATGTAGTCGACGTTCACATAACACCACTAGAGGAAAGACAACGTACATCTCATCAAAATATCGAACGAATACCAAATTCACATGACTACTTATAGCAAGACTTCTCCCATGTCCTCAGGAACAAACATAACTACTCACAAATCATACTCATGTTCATAATCATAGGGGTATTAATATGCATAAAGGATCTGAACATATGATCTTCCACCAATTAAACCAACTAGCATCAACTACAAGGAGTAATCAACACTACTAGCAACCCACAGGTACCAATCTGAGGTTTTGGGACAAAGATTGGATACAAGAGATGAACTAGGGTTTGAGAGGAGATGGTGCTAGTGAAGATGTCGATGGAGATTGACCCCCTCCCGATGAGAGGATCGATGATGATGACAATGGTGATGATTTCCCCCTCCCGGAGGGATGTTTCCCCGGCAGAACAGCTCCGCCGGAGCCCTAGATTGGTTTCCCCAGGTTCCGCCTCGAGACGGCGGCGCTTCGTCCCGAAAGCTTCCTTCTCATTTTTTCCAGGGCGAAAGACTTCACATAGCCAAAGATGGGCACCGGAGGCCTGCCAGGGGGCCCACGAGGCAGGGGGCGCGCCCAGGGGGTAGGGCGCGCCCCCACCCTCGTGGATGTTGGGTGGCCCCCCTCTGGTACTTTCTTCGCCCAATATTTTTTATATATTGTAAAACTGACTTCCGTGGAGTTTCAGGACTTTTGGAGTTGTGCAGAATAGGTCTCTAATATTTGCTCCTTATCCAGCCCAGAATTCGAGCTGCCGGCATTCTCCCTCTTCATGTAAACCTTGTAAAATAAGAGAGAAAAGGCATAAGTATGTAATAACAGCCCATAATGCGATAAATATCGATATGAAAACATGATGCAAAATGGACGATCAACTCCCCCAAGCTTAGACCTTGCTTGTCCCCAAGCGGGAGCCGATAACGAAAATTATGTCCACATGTTTAGAGATAGAGGTGTCGATAAAATAAAATACGGACATGAGGGCATCATGATCATTCTTATAACAACAACATATATATATATATATATATTGTCATATGATTTTCTTATGCTAAAGTAACAATCTATTCACAATGTCAAGTATGAATCAGAAACTTCATTGAAAACTAACAAACTATGATCTCGGTCATTGAAGCAATTGCAATTTATCATAACATCGGAAAGAGTCAATATAAGAGCTTTTCAACAAGTCCACATACTCAACTATCATTTAGTCTTTCACCATTGCTAACACTCATGGGTATGGAGTTTTAATCGGACACAGAGGAAGGTAGGGGCTTATAGTGTTGCCTCCCAACCTTTTACCTCAAGGGTAATGTCAACAATAATAGTTTATGATAACTTACATCCAATTGGATATATATATATATATTAGGATCTTTCCAACACAATGCGCTTGCCAAAGGATAAAGTGTAAAAAGAGAAGGTGAAGATCACCGCGACTCTTGCATAAGACATAAAGCAAAAATAAAAGATAGGCCCTTCGCAGAGGGAAGCAGAGGTTGTCATGTGCTTTCATGGTTGGATGCACAAAATCTTAATGCGAAAGAACGTCACTTTATATTGCCACTTGTGATATGGACCTTTATTATGCAGTCCATCGCTTTTATTGCTTCCATATCACAAGATCGTATAAAGCTTATTTTCTCCACACTAATAAATCATACATATTTAGAGAGCAATTTTTATTACATGCAACAATGACAACTTACTTGAAGGATCTTACTCAATCCAGAGGTATATATGGTGGACTCTCATGGCAAAACAGGGTTTAAGGATATTCGGAAGCACAAGTAGTATCTCTACTTGGTGCAGAGAATTTGGCTAGCATGAGGGGGAAAGGCAAGCTCAATATGTTGGATGATCCATGACAATATACTTTATTTCAGATATAAGAAAACACAACCCATTACGTTGTCTTCCTTGTCCAACATTAACTTTTTAGCATGTCATATTTTAATGAGTGCTCACAATCATAAAAGATGTCCAAGATAGTATATTTATATGTGAAAACCTCTCTTTCTTTATTACATCCTATTAATTGCAACGATGACCAAAACTATGTTTGTCAACTCTCAACAACTTTTATTCATCATACTCTTTATATGTGAAGTCATTACTCTCCATAAGATCAATATGGTCTCTTTAATTCTTTTTTACTCTTTCTTTCTTTATTATTCCCTCAAGATCATAGCAATATAATCAAGCCCTCGACTCAAAACTAATCTTTATTATATATAGCTCATGGACTCGATTACATAGAAGGATCATAAAGCAAAACTCAAAAGTAGATCATACTAAAACTTTATTCTACTAAATCAAGATATTACCAAAAGGATCAAACTAAGAAAAATGGTAAAGATAGGAGTGTGATGGTGATACGATACCGGGGCACCTCCCCCGAGCTTGGCAGTTGCCAAGGGGAGTGCCCATACCCATGTGTTTATGTCTCCTTCTTCGGAGGTGGTGATTATGGAGTTGTTGATGATGTAGGATTGTCGCCCATCTTCCAAAGCATAGGCTCACCATCATAGAAGGATGATCGAGTCTCCGGGATACTCAAATCTGCAGCCAAACTCATCCTCTTGAATCTATATTCATACTCACAGTTTTGGTTTTGCAGGTCATAGATCTGGGCTTGGAGATGCTCGATTTTATCGTGAAGCTTGAAGATGGCCTCCCCAATGTTCTTGGCATCCAGCTTGTGGTTGTTGGTGAACTCCGCGATCATCATGTGGTTGGTGTCGAGTCCGTGTTCCACCATCCCCTGGCACTTGAAAACTTGTTGCTCCATTGCTTCGAGTCTTGTCTCCATGCTTCCGGTCCTCCTTGGTCCCTCGACATCGTGGATGTGCAGCAACCCATCACGCATCTCAATGGTTTGAGGGTGTTGCAGCACCTCCGCGAGGTAGGTATTGATAACCTTCTCGAAGAACTTGTCCTTGGGGGCGTTTGAAGACGTCATGATGATCTAGATCTGTCAGAAAAATAGGTCGAAACAAAAACAGAGGATATTTGCGTGGTACAGTGGTCAAAACCTTCGGGAGATTATGTAATGAATTTTTACTGACCAAAAGAAGTATCGTGCAAGAAAATGGAGTCCGGAGGGCACACGAGGTGCCCACGAGGCAGGGGGTAGGGCGCGCCCTCCACCCTCGTGGATGCCTTGTGTCCTCTTCGGACTACTTCTTCTTTTCCTATTTTCTTAAATATTCCAAAACGGAGAAAAATTGCTATTAGAACTGTTTTGGAGTCGGTTTACTTACCGTATCACATACCTATTCCTTTTCGGAGTCTGAACCATTCTGGAAAGTGTCCCTTATGTATTTCCTCCTGGGTTACGGTTTCAATAACATTAGTTTCAACATTTATTGGATTACCTGAGATATAATGTTTGATTCTTTGACCGTTCACCACCTTCGGATTTGTGCCTTCGAAGTTGTTGATTTTTATGGCACCGGAACGATAGACCTCCTCGACAACGTAAGGATCTTCCCATTTAGAGAGAAGTTTTCCTCCAAAAAATCTTAAACGAGAGTTGTATAGCAAAACATAGTCACCTACATTAAACTCACGCTTTTGTATCCTTTTGTCATGCCATCTTTTAACTTTTTCTTTAAACAGTTTGTCATTCTCATAGGCCTGGGTTCTCAACTCATCAAGTGAGCTAATGTCAAATAGTCTCTTATCACCGGCAAGTTTGAAATCATAATTGAGCTCTTTAATGGCCCAATATGCCTTATGTTCTAGTTCGAGAGGTAAGTGACATGCTTTTCCATAAACCATTTTATACAGAGACATACCCATAGGATTTTTATATGCAGTTCTATAGGCCTATAATGCATCATCAAGTTTCTTGGACCAATTCTTTCTAGATCTATTAACAGTCTTTTGCAAAATTAATTTGATCTCTCTATTACTCAGTTCTACTGGACCACTAGACTGTGGGTGGTATGGAGATGCAATTCTATGATTAACGTCATACTTAGCAAGCATTTTACGAAAAGCACCATGAATAAAATGTGAACCACCATCAGTCATTAAGTATCTAGGGACTCCAAACCTCAGAAAAATAACTTCTTTAAGTATCTTAATAGAGGTGTTGTGATCCGCACTACTAGTTGGAATAGCTTCTACCCACTTAGTAATGTAATCAACAACAACTAAAATATGTGTATACCCATTAGAGGAAGGAAACGGTCCCATATAATCAAAACCCCAAACATCAAATGGTTCAATAACAAGCGAATAGTTCATAGGCATTTCTTGACGTCTACTAATATTACCAATTCTTTGACATTCATCGCAAGACAAGACAAAATTACGGGCATCTTTGAAGAGAGTAGGCCAATAAAAAACCGGATTGCAATACCTTATGTGCAGTTCTATCTCCAGCGTGGTGTCCTCCATAAGCCTCAGAGTGACACTTGCGTAGGATATGTTCCTGTTCATGCTCAGGTACACAACGTCTAATAACACCATCTACTCCTTCTTTATAAAGGTGTGGGTCATCCCAGAAGTAATGTCTTAAATCATAGAAAACCTTTTTCTTTTGCTGGTATGTGAAACTAGGTGGTATAAATTTAGCAACAATGTAATTAGCATAATCAGCATACCATGGAGCAGTACGAGAAGCATTTATGACAGCTAATTGTTCATTAGGAAAGCTATCATCAATAGGTAGTGGGTCATCAAGAACATTCTCTAACCTAGATAAGTTGTCTGCAACGGGGTTCTCACCTCCCTTTCTATCAATAATATGCAAATCAAATTCTTGTAGCAAGAGAACCCATCTAAGAAGTCTAGGTTTAGCATCTTTCTTTTCCATAAGATATTTAATAGCAGCATGATCAGTGTGAACAACTACTTTAGAATCAATAATATAGGTCTAAACTTATCACAAGCAAATACAACTGCTAAAAATTCTTTTTCAGTAGTAGCATAATTTCTCTGGGCACTGTCTAGAGTTTTACTAGCATATTGGATAACATTTAATTTCTTATCAACTCTTTGTCCTAAAACAGCACCTACAACATAATCACTAGCATCACACATAATTTCAAAGGGTAAATTCCAATCAGGTGGCTGAACAATAGGTGCAGAAATCAAGGCTTTCTTAAGTATTTCAAATGCTTCTACACAATCATCATCAAAGACAAAAGGAACATCTTTTTGTAAGTGATTAGTCAGAGGCCTAGAAATTTTTGAGAAGTCTTTAATGAACCTCCTATAAAAACCAGCATGACCAAGGAAACTTCTTATACCTTTAATGTCCTTAGGACACGACATCTTTTCAATAGCATCAACTTTAGCTTTATCAACTTCAATACCTCTTTCAGAATTTTATGCCCCAAGACAATACCTTCATTAACCATAAAGTGGCACTTCTCCCAATTCAAGACAAGATTAGTTTCTTCACATCTCTGCAAAACTTGATCAAGCTTGCTTAAGCAATCATCAAAAGAAGTTCCATACACGGAGAAATCATCCATGAAAACCTCAACAATCTTTTCACAAAAGTCAGAGAATATAGCAGTCATACATCTTTGAAAGGTAGCAGGTGCATTGCATAAAACAAAAGGCATACGTCTATAAGCAAAGGTACCGAAAGGGCAAGTAAAAGTGGTCTTTTCTTGATCCTCTTTTGACACAGGTATTTGAGAGAAACCGGAATAACCATCTAGAAAGCAAAAATGTGTATGTTTGGATAATCTTTCTAGCATTTGATCAATAAACGGTAAAGGGTAATGATCCTTTTTAGTAGCTTTATTTAGTTTGTGAAAATCAATTACCATTCTATAACCTGTAACAAGTCTTTGTGGGATCAATTCATCTTTATCATTAGGAACAACAGTAATACATCCCTTCTTAGGGACACAATGGACATGACTTACCCACTGACTATCAGCAACGGGATAAATTATACCCGCCTCCAGAAGCTTTAGTATTTCTTTTCTTACCACTTCTTTCATCTGAGGATTTAACCGTGGTTGGTGATCAACAACCAGTTTAGCGTCTATCTCCAATTTTATTTTTTGTTGGCATAGAGTGGGACTAATGCCCTTAAGATCATCAAGAGTATATCCAATAGTAGCACGGTGCTTCTTCAGAGTTTTCAATAATTTCTCTTCTTCCTGCTCTGAAAGGTTAGCACTAATAATAACAGGATATATCTTCTTTTCATCAAGATAAGCATATTTAAGAGTATCAGGTAATGGTTTAAGCTCAAACACGGGATCACCCTTGGGTGGAGGAGGATCCCCTAGAATTTCAACAGGCAAATTGTGCTTCAAAATAGGTCCCTGTTTAAAGAATACTTCATCTATTTCCCTTCTTTCATTCAAAAACATATCATTTTCATGGTCTAGCAAATATTGTTCTAAAGGATCATTAGGAGGCACGACAATAGAAGCAAGACCAATAATTTCATCTTTACTAGGCAATTCTTTACCATGGGGTTGTCTACGAAATTTAGCAAAATTAAAATCATGAGACATATCCCCTAGACCAATAGTAACAACATCCTTTTTGATGTCTATCTTAGCATTAACAGTATTCAAGAAGGGCCTACCAAATATAATGGGACAAAAGTTATCTTGTGGGGAAGCAAGAACAAGAAAATCAGTAGGATATTTAATTTTCCCACACAAGACTTCAACATCTCTAGCAATCCCAACTGGTGAAATAGTATCTCTATTGGCAAGCTTAATTGTAACATCAATACCTTCTAACTCAGCAGGCGCAATATCATGCATAATTTCTTCATATAAAGAATGAGGTATTGCACTCGCACTAGCACCCATATCACATAAGCCATGATAGAAATGATCTCCTATTTTAACAGAAATAACAGGCATGCCTACAACAGGTCTATGTTTATTTTTGGTATCGGGTCTAGCAATTCTAGCAGTTTCATCACAGAAGTAAATAACATGCCCATCAATATTATCGACCAAGAGATCTTTAACCATAGCAATACTAGGTTCAACTTTAATTTGCTCAGGGGGTGTAGGTGTTCTAGTATTACTCTTACGAACCACAATTGAAGCTTTAGCATGATCCTTTATTCTAACAGGGAAAGGTGGTTTCTCAATATAAGCGGTAGGAACAATAGGATCAACATTATAAGTAATAGTCTTTTCTTCAACTTTAATAGGTTCAACTACTTTTACTTCAATGGGAGGATGATATTTAAACCACTTCTCCTTAGGGAGATCAACATGAGTAGCAAAGGATTCACAGAAAGAAGCTACTATCTCAGAGTCAAGTCCATATTTAGTGCTAAATTCATGGAAAACATCGGTATCCATAAAAGATTTAACACAATAAAACTTAGGTGTTATACCTTACTCCTTACCTTCGTCGAGTTCCCAATCTTCAGAGTTGCGTTTAATTCTTTCCAAGAAATCCCATCTGAATTCAATAGTCTTCATCATAAAAGAACCAGTACAAGAAGTATAGAGCATGGAGCGATTATTGAGAGAAAGCCGAGCATAAATTTTTTTGAATAATAATTTCTCTTGAGAGCTCATGATTGGGGCATGAATATAACATTGACTTAAGCCTCCCCCAAGCTTGAGCGATGCTTTCTCCTTCGCGAGGACAAAAATTATATATGTAATTACGATCATGATGAACCAGATGCATATGATAAAACTTCTGATGAAATTCCAATTTCAATTGTTTGTAGTTCCATGATCCAATATCATCACATAGCCTAAACCATGTCAATGCCTTTACCTTCAAAGATAAAGGGAAGACCTTCTTCTTGATAACATCCTTGGGAATACCTGCAAGCTTAAATAATCCACAAACTTCATCCACATAGATTAGGTGCAAATCGGGATGCAATGTTCCATCTCCTGTAAAAGGATTAGCTAGCAGTTTCTCTATCATACCCGAGGGAATTTCAAAGTAAAAAATTTCAGTAGGTTCAGTAGGTTGAGGAGAAACTCTTTGCTCTACTAGTCGGGGTGAAGATACCCCGAACAAGCCCCTCAAAGGATTATGTTCTATAGTAACAAGTGACAGTAAATTTCAGCACACTATATAAAATTTCCCTTACCAAATTCCACCTACCAAACGCGCTTCACTCCCCGACAACGGCGCCAGAAAAGAGTCTTGATGACCCACAAGTATAGGGGATTTAACGTAGTCCTTTCGATAAGTAAGAGTGTCGAACCCAACGAGGAGCAGAAGGTAATGACAAGCGGTTTTCAGTAAGGTATTCTCTGCAAGCACTGAAATTATCGGTAACAGATAGTTTTGTGATAAGGTAATTTGTAACGGGTAACAATTAATAAAAGTAAATAAGGTGCAGCAAGATGGCCCAATCCTTTTTGTAGCAAAGGACAAGCCTGGACAAACTCTTATATAGAGGAAAGCGCTCCCGAGGACACATGGGAATTATCGTCAAGCTAGTTTTCATCACGCTCATATGATTCGCGTTCGTTACTTTGATAATTTGATATGTGGGTGGGCCGGTGCTTGGGTACTGCCCTTCCTTGGAAAAGCATCCCACTTATGATTAACCCCTATTACAAGCATCCGCAACTACAAAAGAAGTATTAAGGTAAACCTAACCATAGCATGAAACATATGGATCCAAATCAGCCCCTTACGAAGCAACGCATAAACTAGGGTTTAAGCTTCTGTCACTCTAGCAACCCATCATCTACTTATTACTTCCCAATGCCTTCCTCTAGGCCCAAATAATGGTGAAGTGTCATGTAGTCGACGTTCATATAACACCACTAGAGGAAAGGCAACATACATCTCATCAAAATATCGAACGAATACCAAATTCACATGACTACTTATAGCAAGACTTCTCCCATGTCCTCAGGAACAAACGTAACTACTCACAAATCATATTCATGTTCATAATCAGAGGGGTATTTGTTGGAAATATGCCCTAGAGGCAATAATAAAATGGTTATTATTGTATTTCCTTGTTCATGATAATTGTCTATTGTTCATGCTATAATTGTATTAACTGGAAACCGTAATACATGTGTGAATACATAGACCACAACATGTCCCTAGTAAGCCTCTAGTTGACTAGCTCGTTGATCAATAGATGGTTATGGTTTCCTGACCATGGACATTGGATGTCATTGATAACGGGATCACATCATTAGGAGAATGATGTGATGGACAAGACCCAATCCTAAGCATAGCACAAGATCGTGTAGTTCGTTTGCTAAGAGCTTTTCTAATGTCAAGTATCGTTTCCTTAGACCATGAGATTGTGCAACTCCCGGATACTGTAGGAATGCTTTGGATGTACCAAACGTCACAACGTAACTGGGTGGCTATAAAGGTGCACTACAGGTATCTTCGAAAGTGTCTGTTGGGTTGGCACGAATCGAGACTGGGATTTGTCACTCCGTATGACGGAGAGGTATCTCTGGGCCCACTCGGTAATGCATCATCATAATGAGCTCAATGTGACTAATGAGTTAGCCACGGGATCATGCGTTACGGAATGAGTAAAGAGACTTGCCGGTAACGAGATTGAACGAGGTATTGGGATACCAACGATCGAATCTCGGGCAAGTAACATACCGATAGACAAAGGGAATTGTATACGGGATTGATTGAATCCCCGACATCGTGGTTCATCCGATGAGATCATCGTGGAACATGTGGGAGCCAATATGGGTATCCAGATCCCGCTATTGTTTATTTGCCGGAGAGGTGTCTCGGTCATGTCTGCATGGTTCCCGAACCCGTAGGGTCTACACACTTAAGGTTCGGTGACACTAGAGTTGTTATGGGAAATAGTATGTGGTTACCGAAGGTTGTTCGGAGTCCCGGATGAGATCCCGGACGTGACGAGGAACTCCGGAATGGTCCGGAGGTGAAGATCGATATATTGGACGAAGGGTATTGGAGTCCGGAATTGTTCTCGGAGTACCGGGTGATGACCAGCGTGACCGAAAGGTGTTTCGGAGGCCCCGACAAGCGTTGGGGGGCCTTATGGGCCAAGGGGAGGGGCACACCAGCCCACTAAGGGGCTGTGCACCCCTCCCAACCCCTCTCAAGTAACGTGGAGAGGTGGGGGCGCCTCCCCTAGGGCAGCCACCCCTCCCGTCTTGGGGGGCAAGTTTCCCAGGGGTGGGGGCGCCCAAACCCATCTAGGGTTTCCCCTGTGGCCGCCGCCCCTCCCCTAGGGAACCCTAGGGCGCCTCCTCCACCCCCTTCCCCCTATATATAGTGAGGGAGAGAGAGGGTAGCCGCACCCCTTGGCCTGGCACAGCCCTCTCCTCCTCCAACTCCTCCTCCTCCTCCGTAGTGCTTAGCGAAGCCCTGCCGGAGAACCACGAGCTCCATTGCCACCATGCCGTCGTGTTGCTGGAGTTCTCCCTCAACTTCTCCTCTCCCCTTGCTGGATCAAGAAGGAGGAGACGTCCCCGGGTTGTACGTGTGTTGAACGCGGAGGCGCCGTCCGTTCGGCGCTAGATCGGATCTTCCGCGATTTGAATCGCCGCGAGTACGACTCCATCAACCGCGTTCTTGTAACGCTTCCGCTTAGCGATCTTCAAGGGTATGAAGATGCACTCCCTCTCTCTCGTTGCTAGCATCTCCTAGATTGATCTTGGTGACACGTAGGAAAATTTTGAATTATTGCTACGTTCCCCAACAGTGGTATCAGAGCCAGGTTTATGCGTAGATTCTATGCACGAGTAGAACACAAAGTAGTTGTGGGCGATGATTTGTTCAATTTGCTTACCGTTACTAGTCTTATCTTGATTCGGCGGCATTGTGGGATGAAGCGGCCCGGACCGACCTTACACGTACACTTACGTGAGACAGGTTCCATCGACTGACATGCACTTGATGCATAAGGTGGCTAGCGGGTGTCTGTCTCTCCCACTTTAGTCGGATCGGATTCGATGAAGAGGGTCCTTATGAAGGGTAAATAGCAATTGGCATATCACCGTTGTGGCTTTTGCGTAGGTAAGAAACGTTCTTGCTAGAAACCCATAGCAGCCACGTAAAACATGCAACAACAATTAGAGGACGTCTAACTTGTTTTTGCAGGGTATGCTATGTGATGTGATATGGCCAAAAGGATGTGATGAATTATATATATGTGATGTATGAGATTGATCATGTTCTTGTAATAGGAATCACGCCTTGTATGTCGATGAGTATGACAACCGCCAGGAGCCATAGGAGTTGTCTTAATTTATTGTATGACCTGCGTGTCAATGAAAAACGCCATGTAATTACTTTACTTTATTGCTAACCGTTAGCCATAGTAGTAGAAGTAATAGTTGGCGAGACAACTTCATGAAGACACGATGATGGAGATCATGGTGTCATGCCGGTGACGAAGGTGATCATGCCGCGCCTCGAAGATGGAGATCAAAGGCGCAAGATGATATTGGCCATATCATGTCACTTTATGATTTGCATGTGATGTTTGTCATGTTTACATCTTATTTGCTTAGAACGACGGTAGCATAAATAAGATGATCCCTCACTAAAATTTCAAGAGATGTGTTCCCCCTAACTATGCATCGTTGCGAAGGTTAATTGTTTCGAAGCACCACGTGATGATCAGGAGTGATAGATTCTAACATTCGCATACAACGGGTGTAACCAGATTTACACATGCGAAACACTTAGGTTGACTTGACGAGCCTAGCATGTACAGACATGGCCTCGGAACACAAGAGACCCAAAGGTCGAACATGAGTCGTATAGTAGATACGATCAACATGAAGATGTTCACCGATGATGACTAGTCCGTCTCACGTGATGATCGGACACGGCCTAGTTGACTCGGATCATGTATCACTTAGATGACTAGAGGGATGTCTATCTAAGTGGGAGTTCATTAAATAATCAGATGAACTTAATTATCATGAACATAGTCAAAAGGTCTTTGCAAATTATGTCATAGCTTACGTTTTGGTTCTACTGTTTAAGATATGTTCCTAGAGAAAATTTAGTTGAAAGTTGATAGTAGAAATTATGCGGACTGGGTCCGTAAACTGAGGATTATCCTCATTGCTGCGCAGAAGGCTTATGTCCTTAATGCACCGCTTGGTGTGCTGAACCTCGAGCATCGTCTGTGGATGTTGCGAACATCTGACATACACGTTTTGATGACTACGTGATAGTTCAATGCGTAATGCTAACGGTTTAGAATTGAGGCGCCAAAGACGTTTTTGAAACGTCGCAGAATATATGAGATGTTCCAAAGACTGAAATTGGGATTTCAGACTAGTGCCCACGTCAAGAGGTATGAGACCTCTGGCAAGTTTCTTAAGCCTGCAAACTAAGGGAGAAAAGCTCAATCGTTGAGCATGTGCTCAGATTGTCTGAGTACTACAATCGCTTGAATTGAGTGGGAGTTAATCTTCCAGATGAGATAGTGATGGTTCTCCATAGTCACTGCCACCAAGCTATTAGAGCTTCGTGATGAACTATAACATATGAGGGATAGACATGATGATCCTTGAGCAATTCGCGATGTTTGACACCGCGAAAGTAGAAATCAAGTAGGAGCATCAATTGTTGATGGTTAGTAAAACCACTAGTTTCAAGAAGGGCAAGGGAAAGAAGGGATACTTCATGAAACGACAAATCAGTTGCTGCTCTTGTGAAGAAACCCAAGGTTGAACCCAAACCCGAGACTAAGTGCTTCTGTAATGAGGGGAACGGTCACTGAAGCAGAACTACCCTAGATACTTGGTAGATGAGAAGGCAGGCAAGGTCGACAGAAGTATATTGGATATACATTATATTAATGTGTACTTTACTAGTACTCCTATTAGTACCAGGGTATTAGATACCGGTTCGGTTGCTAAGTGTTGGTAACTCGAAATAATAGGCTACGGAGTAAACGGAGACTAGCTAAAGGTGAGATGACGATATGTGTTGGAAGTGTTTCCAAGGTTGATGTAATCAAACATCGTACGCTCCTTCTACCATCGGGATTGGTATTAAACCTAAATAATTGTTATTTGGTGTTTGCGTTGAGCATAGACACTATTGGATTATGTTTATCGCAATACGGTTATTCATTTAAGGAGAATAATGGTTACTCTGTTTATTTGAATAATACCTTCAATGGTCTTGCACCTAAAACGAATGGTTTATTGAATCTCGATCATAGTGATACACATGTTCATGCCAAAAGATATAAAATAGTAATGATAGTACCACATACTTGTGGCACTGCCATTTGAGTCATATTGGTATAAAACGCATGAAGAAGCTCCATGTTGATGGATCTTTGGACTCACTCGTTTTTGAAAAGATTGAGACATGCGAACCATGTCTATTGGTAGATATGCATGAAGAAACTCCATACAGATGGATCGTTTGGACTCACCTGATTTTGAATCACTTGGGACATGCAAATCATACCACATGGGCAAGATGACTGAAAGGCCATGTTTTCAGTAAGATGGAACAAGAAAGCAACTTGTTGGAAGTAATACATTTTGATGTGTGCAGTCCAATGAGTGCTGAGGCATGCAGTGGATATCGTTATGTTCTTAATTCACAGATGATTTGAGTAGATGCTGAGTATATTTACTTGATGAAACACAAGTCTGAATTATTGAAAGGTTTAAGTAATTTCAAAGTGAAGTTGAAGATCGTCGTGAGAAGAGGATAAAATGTCTATGATATGATCATAGAGATGAATATCTGAGTTACGAGTTTGGCACACAATTAAGACATTGTGGAAATTGTGTCATAACTAATACCGCCTGGAACACCATAGTGTGATGGTGTGTCCGAACATCATAACTGCACCCTATTGGATATGGTGCATACCATGATGTGTCTTATCGAATTACCACTATCGTTTATGGGTTAGGCATTAGAGACAACCGCATTCACTTTAAATAGGGCACCACGCAATTCCGTTGAGACGACACCGTATGAACTATGGTTTAGAGAAACCTAAGCTGTCGTTTCTTAAAAGTTTGGGGCTGCGACGCTTATGTGAAAAAGTTTCAGGCTGATAAGCTCGAACCCAAAGCGGATAAATGCATCTTCATAGAATACCCAAAACAGTTGGGTATACCTCCTATTTCAGATCTGGAAGCAAAAGTGATTGTTTCTAGAAACGGGTCCTTTCTCGAGGAAAAGTTTCTCTCGAAAGAATTGAGTGGGAGGATGGTGGAGACTTGATGAGGTTATTGAACCGTCACTTCAACTAGTGTGTAGCAGGGCACAAGAAGTTGTTCCTGTGGCACCTACACCAATTGAAGTGGAAGCTTATGATAGTAATCATGAAACTTCTGAGCAAGTCACTACCAAACCTCGTAGGATGACAAGGATGCTTACTACTTCAGAGTGGTACGTAATCCTGTCTTGGAAGTCATGTTGCTAGACAACAATGAACCTACGAGCTATGGAGAAGCGATGGTGGGCCCAGATTCCGACGAATGGCTCGAGGCCATAAAATCCGAGAGAGGATCCATGTATAAAAACAAAGTATAGACTTTGGAAGAACTACTTGATGGTCGTAAGGCTGTTGGGTGCAGATGGATTTTAAAAGGAAGACGAATAATGATGGTAAGTGTCACCATTAAGAAAGCTCGACTTGTCGTTAAGATGTTTTCCGACAAGTTCAAGGAGTTGACTACGATGAGATTTTCTCACTCGTAGCAATGCTAAGAGTCTGTTGGAATTATATTAGCAGTTACTACATTATTTATGAAATCTTGCAGATAGGATGTCAAAAAACATTGTTTCCTCGACGATTTTCTTGAGGAAAGGTTGTATGTTATACAACCAAAAGGTTTTGTCAATCCTGAAAGATGCTAACAAGTATGCAAAGCTCCAGCAATCCTTCTAAGGACTGGAGTAAGCATCTCGGAGTTGGAATGTATGCTTTGATGAGATGATCAAAGATTTTGGGTTTTTACAAAGTTTATGAGAAACTTGTATTTCCAAAGAAGTGAGTGGGAGCACTATAGAATTTTTGATGAGTATATGTTGTTAACATATTGTTGATCAGAAATGATGTAGAATTTCTGGAAAGCATATAGGGTTATTTGAAAAGTGTTTTTCAATGGAAAACCTGGATTAAGCTACTTGAACATTGAGCATCAAGATCTATAAGGATAGATGAAAAATGCTTAATAGTACTTTCAAATGAATACATACCGTGACAAGATTTTGAAGGAGTTCAAAATAGATCAGCAAAGAAGGAGTTCTTGGCTGTGTTACAAGGTGTGAGTATTGAGTAAGACTCAAGACCTGACCACGGCAGAAGAGAGAGAAAGGACGAAGGTCGTCCCCGATGCTTTAGACGTAGGCTCTACAGTATGCTATGTTGTGTACCGCACCTGAAGTGTGCCTTGCCATGAGTTAGTCAAGGGGTACAATAGTGATCCAGGAATGGATCACATGACAGCGGTCGAACTTATCCTTAGTAACTAGTGGACTAAGGAATTTTCTCGATTATGGAGGTGGTAAAAGAGTTCGTCGTAAAGGGTTACGTCGATACAAACTTTGACACTAATCCGGATGACTCTGAGTAGTAAACTGGATTCGTATAGTAGAGCAGTTATTTGGAATAGCTCCAAGTAGCGCGTGGTAGCTGCATCTACAAGATGACATAGAGATTTGTAAAGCACACACGGATCTGAATGTTGCAGAGCCGTTGACTAAAACCTCTCTCGTAAGCATAACATGATCAAACCCTAGAACTCATTGAGTGTTAATCACATGGTGATGTGAACTAGATTATTGACTCTAGTAAACTCTTGGGTATTAGTCACATGGCGATGTGAACTTTGAGTGTTAATCACATGGTGATGTGAACTAGATTATTGACTCTAGTGCAAGTGGGAGACTATTGGAAATATGCCCTAGAGGCAATAATAAAATGGTTATTACTGTATTTCCTTGTTCATGATCATTGTCTATTGTTCATGCTATAATTGTATTAACTGGAAACCATAATACATGTCTGAATACATAGACCACAACATGTCCCTAGTAAGCTTCTAGTTGACTAGCTCGTTGATCAATAGTTGGTTATGGTTTCCTGACCATGGACATTGGATGTCATTGATAACGGGATCACATCATTAGGAGAATGATGTGATGGACAAGACCCAATCCTAAGCATAGCACAAGATCGTGTAGTTCGTTTGCTAAGAGCTTTTCTAATGTCAAGTATCGTTTCCTTAGACCATGAGATTGTGCAACTCTCGGATACTATAGGAATGCTTTGGGTGTACCAAACGTCACAACGTAACTGGGTGGCTATAAAGGTGCACTACAGGTATCTTCGAAAGTGTTTGTTGGGTTGGCACGAATCGAGACTGGGATTTGTCACTCCGTATGACGGAGAGGTATCTCTGGGCCCACTCGGTAATGCATCATCATAATGAGCTCAATGTGACTAATGAGTTAGCCACGGGATCACGCGTTACAGAACAAGTAAAGAGACTTGGCGGTAACGAGATTGAACGAGGTATTGGGATACCGACGATCGAATCTCGGGCCAAGTAACATACCGATAGACAAAGGGAATTGTATACGGGATTGATTGAATCCCCGACATCGTGGTTCATCCGATGAGATCATCGTGGAACATGTGGGAGCCAATATGGGTATCCAGATCCCGCTATTGGTTATTGGCCGGAGAGGTGTCTCGGTCATGTCTGCATGGTTTCCGAACCCGTAGGGTCTACACACTTAAGGTTCGGTGACGCTAGAGTTGTTATGGGAAATAGTATGTGGTTACCGAAGGTTGTTCGGAGTCCCGGATGAGATCCGGACGTGACGAGGAACTCCGGAATGGTTCGGAGGTGAAGATCGATATATTGGATGAAGGGTATTGGAGTCCGGAATTGTTCTCGGAGTACCGGGTGATGTCCAGCGTGACCGAAAGGTGTTTCGGAGGCCCCGACAAGTGTTGGGGGGCCTTATGGGCTAAGGGGAGGGGGCACACCAGCCCACTAAGGGGCTGTGCGCCCCTCCCAACCCCTCTCATGTAACGTGGAGAGGTGGGGGCGCCTCCCCTAGGGCAGCCACCCCTATCGGCTTGGGGGGCAAGTTTCCCAGGGGTGGGGGCGCCCAAACCCATCTAGGGTTTCCCCTGTGGCCGCCGCCCCTCCCCTAGGGAACCCTAGGGCGCCTCCTCCACCCCCTTCCCCCTATATATAGTGAGGGAGAGAGAGGGCAGCCGCACCCCTTGGCCTGGCACAGCCCTCTCCTCCTCCAACTCCTCCTCCTCCTCCATAGTGCTTAGCGAAGCCCTGCCGGAGAACCACGAGCTCCATTGCCACCATGCCGTCGTGCTGCTGGAGTTCTCCTTCAACTTCTCCTCTCCCCTTGCTGGATCAAGAAGGAGGAGATGTCCCCGGGCTATACGTGTGTTGAACGCAGAGGCGCCGTCCGTTCGGCGCTAGATCGGATCTTCCGCGATTTGAATCGCCTCGAGTATGACTCCATCAACCGCGTTCTTGGTACGCTTCCGCTTAGCAATCTTCAAGGGTATGAAGATGCACTCCCTCTCTCTCGTTGCTAGCATCTCCTAGATTGATCTTGGTGACATGTAGGAAAATTTTGAATTATTGCGACGTTCCCCAACTGTATTAATATGCATAAAGGATCTGAACATATGATCTTCCACCAATTAAACCAACAAGCATCAACTACAAGGAGTAATCAACACTACTAGCAACCCACAGGTACCAATCTGAGGTTTTGGGACAAAGATTGGATACAAGAGATGAACTATGGTTTGAGAGGAGATGGTGTTGGTGAAGATGTTGATGGAGATTGACCCCCTCCCGATGAGAGGATCGATGGTGATGACGATGGTGATGATTTCCCCCTCCGGAGGGATGTTTTCCCGGCAGAACAGCTCCGCCGGAGCCCTAGATTGGTTTCGCCAGGTTCCGCCTCGAGGCGGTGGCCCTTCGTCCCGAAAGCTTCCTTTTGATTTTTTCCAGGGCGAAAGACTTCATATAGCCAAAGATGGGCACCGGAGGCCTGCCAGGGGGCCCACGAGGCAGGGGGCGTGCCCAGGGGGTAGGGCGCGCCCCCACCCTCGTGGATAGTGGGTGGCCCCCCTGTGGTACTTTCTTCGTCCAATATTTTTTATATATTCTAAAACTGACTTGCGTGGAGTTTCAGGACTTTTGGAGTTGTGCAGAATAGGTCTCTAATATTTGCTCCTTATCCAGCCTAGAATTCCAGCTGCCGGCATTCTCCCTCTTCATGTAAACCTTGTAAAATAAGAGAGAAAAGGCATAAGTATTGTGACATAATGTGTTATAACAGCCCATAATGCGATAAATATCGATATGAAAGCATGATGCAAAATGGACGTATCAATAACCTTCCTAATTGACAAAGACACGTTGTTGCATTCTGCAATTACTTCTATAGCCGAGTCCCACCATACCGTCTGTCCCGAGCAATAGTCAATAACAATTGAAGAATCTGATTCCGCCTCCACCCGGTTGAATCCTAATGAGTTTGCAAAGATCAATCCATCTCTCATCGCCATAGCTTCCGAGGTAACTACATCAGATGCATTACTGAATATATTTGCATCGAGCTGCCAGAAAATTACCCTTCTCATCTCTAAGGACCGCCGTTGATGCTCCAGCACCCTAATCTGCATAGAAGGAGGCATCTACATTTAACTTAACAAATTTTGGATCGAGTTTCAACCATCTTTGTTCATTTGTCACCCTGTTCTTCTCATTTGCTTGATGAAAATTGTTCACAATTGCTAGAACAGACATAGGCCATCTCATTGGCAGGGGTGTTGATCCATCATGAGTGTGTTGGAGACGAGTCCACTAGAGATACCAACTACCAACAACAAGAATTTGTTTGATTCCAAGTTTGGCTTCATCGGAACTAGCTTATCCTTCGCCAACAATAGATGCTCTAGTATTACCGAACCGGAGCGATCCACCACTTTAGCTTTGTCAATAATTTCCAATATGCCCAGGCCTCTCCAAAGTTCTCTGGCTGTTAAACATTCAAAAAGAAGATGTTTTATATCCTCAACGGCTACATGACAAACCAGACAAGCTCCATCCGATCCCACATGCCTGTTCATCAGTATGGATTTTCAGGGATGATTCCATGAAGAGTCCACCAGCAAAAGATCAAAACTTTATGTGGTATATTTAGTTTCCAGAGTCTAGTCAACACTTTCGGCTCTGGGGATTGACTTGGGCGTTCAGCCATGTTTGTGTGTGCCCCATAGGTCCGATACCACTCTATTTTGTACGCCGATCGTACCGTGAATATCCCTCTGCGATCAGGATGCCATGCAATAAAATCATCAAATGCATTGTGACTCAACGGTATTTGCATAATTCGCCTAACGTCCATAGGGTTCAGAATTGTTCCAAGCTTGATGCCATATCCTCAGCCTGCTTCGTCCCATGTCCCTGACATGGGATCGAATAATTCACCGACAAAGTTAAACAGAGTATGATCACAGGGTGAAATCACCTTCCTGTCCGGGCTCCCTGGGATCCATGGATCAGTCCATATATTCACGCTCTCACAATTTCCAATCCTCCAAATATATCCTAGTTTGAAAGTTTCCAATCCTTTCATGATGCTTTCCCAAGTGAAGGAGTATCCATTTTTCAATGTAGCTTGGAGCAGATTACAATTCGGAAAATATTTCTCTTTTAGTACCCTTGCACAAAGAGACTCTAGATTGGTTATGAGACGCCAACATTGTTTTGATAGCATAGTAAGATTAAAGGAGTAGAGGTCCCTAAAACCCATCCCTCCTTCCTTTTTTGGGTAACAAAGCTTCCACCAAGTGTACCAATGCATTCTTTTGTGGTCCTCATCACCCCCATCAGAATTGGGCAATCAAATCGGTGATGTCTTTACAGACCCCTTTAGGTAGGCTAAACACCGACATAGCAAACACCAGGATGGATTGGGCCACCGTCTTAATAAGAATCTCTTTACCCCATGTAGATAACTTCACCATCCATCCCTTCAGTCTCTCTTTGATTCTTTCATAAAACTGTTTGAAGAAGTCTTCTATCAGCCCCCACCATTGCCGATAGCCCCAGATACTTGTCAGACAAGGCCTCAGTATCAATATGTCATTCATGAAAAATCTCAGTCCTTGATGTGGCCGGAGAGTTAGGACTAAAAAATAGACTTGATTTTGATAGGCTCACCATCTGTCCAGAGCTATGACAATAGGTATCTAGAACAAGCTGTAAGGATGCTGCATTTGAAACAATTGCTTTCATCAGAATAAGAGAGTCGCCAGCGAATAAAAGGCGTGATACTGATGGTGCATTTCTTCACACTCTAATTCCCTATATGCCACCAGCTTCTTCTTCATACTACAATAAACTAGAAAGACCTTCTGCACATAAGAGAACTAGATATGGAGAAAGGGGCTCCCCTGCCTAATACCTCTTGTTGGAGTAAATGAATCTGTCTCTTGAGAGTTGAACCTTACTTTATATCTCACATAACTCACACATGCCATCATCATCTCAACCCACTGATTAGCAGATCCTAGTGTAAGCATCATATCATGCAGAAAGACCATTCCACCCTATCATAAGCTTCGTGCATATCAAGCTTGACTGCACACAACCCCATCTAGCCAGCTCTCTTATTCTTGATTTTATGCACACATTCATATGCAATCAAGATGTTATCAGTAATCATCCGTCCTGGCACAAAAGCACTTTGTGTAGGGGAAATTATCTCCAGCAGGATATTTTTCAGTCTTTGTGCTAGCATCTTAGAAATTATTTTGTATAACACATTACAAAGGCTAATGGGGCGAAATTGTGTTACCAATTATGGAGTATCTATCTTGGGAATCATGACAACAATGGTGTCATTCCATTCAGCAAGGATCTGTTTAGAGTTGATGGCAACTAGTACTTCCTGGATTATTGCTTCTCCAATTAAGTTCCAGTACCTTTTAAAGAATACCGCGTGTAGTCCATCTGGTCCCGGGGCCTTCAAGTCTCCTATACCGAATACCGCTTTCTTTACATCATCAGCCGCAAAAGGCGCCATTAGGAAGCTATTCATTTGGTCAGAAACTTTGCATTGGACCTTTTGCAATAAGGCCGGATCTGTGTGCTACACTTCTGAACTAAATAAGTGAGTGAAATAATTATGAATATGATTATTCAGTTCAGGCATACCCTCCAGCAAATTACCCCCATCATCCTTTAACCGTTTCACAAAATCCTTTTTTCTTCTCGTCGAGGCAAAGGCCTAGAAGAAACTTGTGTTGCGATCTTCATACTTCAACCAGCTTGCTCTCGATCTTTGCATAACCTTAATCTACTCAAGTTCCAAGAGGTATTCTATCAGTTTCGCTAATTCTTTCCTCCTTTCTTCGCTAGGATTATCCATTGGCCCTGACATAATTTTCTCAAGATCTCTTTGCGCTTTCCAGAACCGCTTCTTTGGTTTCTTGAGGACCCTCTGGCCCCAGTCATGAAATAGGGCGTGCATTTTGTTTATTTATCATAGATATTGCTAACCGATGGGTCTAACCCAGTATCAGTCCAAGCTTTCTCAACAGTGGCATTAAAACTATCCTCACACAGCCAACGAGCCTCAAATCTCTTCAGTTGTGCATTGTTACTTGTTCAGGCCGCCCCACTGTGGTATTATGAATCCACTAACAAAGGGCGATGATCTGAATGATCGAACTCGAAATTTTCCAGTGTAGCTTGGGGGAACAAATTAATCCAAGCATCATTCACTAGCCCACGGTCTAGTCTTTCTTTTATCCTTCCTCTGTACCAAGTGAACCGATCACCAATGAAGCCTAGGGCATGTAATTCACAATCATCAATGGCATCCTAGAATGCAAGCATATATTGGGGAGGTCTAGGATTCCCTCCTTCCTTGTCATGCAAGAATTGTATTTCATTCAGATCACCTATTAGTAGCCATGGGAGATTATACGCGTGATGGAGTTGTCGCATACGACTCCATGTTAAGTGTTTATTTTCCCACTTAAATTCTCCATACATCCCAGTCAAGCGCCAAACAGTATTGTTTATTTCCTCAATTTTAACATCAATGAACATCGTATCGAGAGCTAACATATGAACTTTGATATTATTTCTCAAGTAGAGAGCGAGACCTCCCTTTGTACCATCACTAGGACACACGAGTTTGTGGTCCATCCCCAATCTCCTACGCAAACACTCAGCCGGATAGTTATCAAGGTGAGTCTTCGACAAGAACATCACATTAGGGCTGCATCATCGCTGGACGTCCAGCAACGCTCGAACTGTCGGGGCCTTCCCGAGCCACCGATAGTTCCAAGCTAATATTTTCGTTGCGTCTGGTCATCCCCCACACGGGAGGACACCGATATCTCAGAGGTTGGAACATCTTTCGCACTGTTGAGTGCATCACCATCATCGCCCTTCTGTTTCTTCTTATTGGCGTTCTTCTGTGGTGTGTTCATCTCATCTTGGGCCATACCCAACTAGGTTTCTCCTTCTGTTCGGTCCACTAGCCTCGCTACCACTGAAGGCTTAGTAGGAGAAACAGGAATCATGGCCAGCGCCGTAGAAGTCACTACAAAAAAAAGACACATCCGTGACATTTTGGGCCGAACGCATTTTTTTCCTGTCATACTTATGACACTTCTATGACGATAATTGTGACAAAACCCGGTATCATCATAGATGTGGTGGGGTCCTACTTCTATGACAAAAAATCATGACAGAAAATGGGCTTTATGTCCTGGGCGGGCCGGAGACGCAGCTGCATGACATTCTTTGGGCCGTCCATGACGGAAAAAACCGTGGTAGAAGCGAGGGCGAGGAAAATATCGGGGAGTTCCCGGTTACGGTGGGTGGTCGGGGGCCGAGCGATGCGCGTTTCTCTCATATGTATGCGCGTGTGTGCGAGGCGTTGGGCTCTAACTGAACCCGAGCGATTGCACTGCAGGCTACACGTTACTCAACCCGAGCGATCGATCGATCCCTTGCTGTTAACTGAACTTGAGTGATTCCTTCGCTACTGCTGCTAACTGAAGCCGATCGCCACTGCTGCCTCCTTCCCTGGATGAACAGTGAGCGTTGTTGAGGGGGTTTGGATGAACAGTTCCCGGTGGGGGGTTGGATGAACAGGACCTCGTGGTAGTAGAGGCCATTGCCGCTGGATGAACACTACCCCGATCGATCCAGCCGGTGGATGAACAGGACCCCGTGGAGGGCTGGATGAACAGGACCCCGTGGAGGGCTGGTTGAGCATTAGCCGGTGGAGGGCTGGTTGAACAGTAGCCGGCGGAGGGCTGGATGAACAGTAGCCCGTGGAGGGGTGGTTGAACAAGACCCCATGGAGAGGGCTGGTTGAACAGTAGCCGGTGGAGGCTGGATGAACAGGAGCCCGTGGATGAACAGTCGCGGGTGGAGGCTGGAGGA
Organism: Aegilops tauschii subsp. strangulata; assembly: GCF_002575655.3. Classification (NCBI taxonomy): domain Eukaryota; kingdom Viridiplantae; phylum Streptophyta; class Magnoliopsida; order Poales; family Poaceae; genus Aegilops; species Aegilops tauschii. The sequence goes on from NC_053035.3 coordinate 277,816,241, forward strand.
GGTCGACGGTGGATGAACAGTAGCCCGTGGAGGCAGTTGACGGTGGAGATGAACAGTATCCCGTGGAGTCCTGTTTTGCGGTACGCCACACCCCTCCTGATGAACAGGACCCCCGTTTCGACCGTAGCGCTCCAACACAAGTCCGTTTCCTCCATTTTGCGGTACGCCACACCCCTCCCGATCAACAGGACCCTGTTTCCACCATAGGAGGTCTGTTTCCTCCGTTTTGCGGTACCCAGACCCCTCCCGATGAACAGGATCCTGTTTCCACCCTGGCCGGTCGAACACAAGGCCGTTTCCTCCGTTCTGCGGTATGCCAGGCCTCGTTTCCATCGCCTGTTCCGTCCAAGCCGGTTGGCTCCCGATGAACAGCACGCGTTCCGTTGCCTCCCGATGAACACGACGCATTCCGTGCTCCCCATAAACATGATGACAACGCAGTTTCTCTGTTCTGACCCAGCCACAGCCATGTACACGAGCCCTGGCCGTACGTATGCGCGAGTAGGTGTTCGAGACCCCGCCCGTATGTACGTACGTGGCCGTATTTACTTTCTTGCAACATGGCCGCTGTACGTACGTGTACACGCTATGTGCGTGCCTCTACTGCGACACGTGTGCGCCTCTACTACGACAAGTGCCCTTCCTTACACGGCCATGGTTCATCGCTGCAGCCTGCAGACAGACCGATTGTATGTGCGTACACGTTCGCGACCAGAATGACACTGCTACGTACGCTTCGACCAGGTGGGTCCCGACTGTCAGGCTCTTCCTTGCGTGCGAAGATGTAGCTGGTGGGTCCTAGCAGTCAGGGGGGAAACATTTTCTTTGCGAAATACGGTGGCCCGTCCGGTGGGTCCCTGCTGTCAGGTGGAGGAATCATTATTTTGCCCGTAATAAGGAGGCACTTCCTTGCTGCGGCCGTGGACCCAGTTGTCAGCCTCTCCACGTACAGTACTCTTCTGATGGAAGTCGTTCCTTGACCACGTTGACCATGCCGCGCTGAGAGCACCAGGGCGGTGGACGACGGCGAGGCCTAGGAACGGGACGACGCTGAGCCGGGAAAGACGCGGCAGTGGAAGCCCACGCGGAGAGGAGTATGAGGGTTCACTGGTTCGGCTGCGGTGTGAGGCTGCCGTCGCCGCAAGGCCTGGCCATTGGTGGGAGTAGTAGGGGGCGGTGAGGCCTCCACGGCAGCACAGCCGGCCACGGGAGGCAGGAGCAGGCGGCACGACTGGCGCTGCTCTGGGCGGCTGGAGCAAGAAGACCAGAGGTTGAAGAAGCACTACGGCCGTTGGATGGACATCGTACGGTCACTGGAGCTAGAATCGTTCATATTGACTAAGTTGACATAGCCCTCCGTCCCCGTCAACTTAGTAGGCCCACAAGTCAGCCTCCCACTATGCTGGGTCCCAGCTAGTAGGGGGAGTATTCATTTTTTTGTGCTCAATAAGGAGGCACTTCCTTGCGTGCGAAGATATAGCTGGTGGGGCCGAGTGCTACCTCTTGAGCATGCGTTGGTTTTCCCTTCAAGAGGAAAGGGTGATGCAGCAAAGTAGCATAAGTATTTCCCTCAGTTTTGAGAACCAAGGTCTCAATCCAGTAGGAGACCACTCACAAGTCGCCTCGTACCTACACAAACAAATAAGAACCTTGCAACCAATGCGATAAAGGGGTTGTCAATCCCTTCATGGCCACTTGCAAAAGTGAGATCTGATAAAGATAATAAGATAAATATTTTTGGTATTTTTATGATATAGATTGGAAAGTAAAGATTGCAAAATAAAAGACGGAAGGAATAGTAAATTGATAGGAAAATAATATGATGGAAAATAGACCCGGGGACCATAGGTTTCACTAGTGGCTTCTCTCAAGATAGCATAATTTACGGTGGGTGATCGAATTACTTCGAGCAATTGATAGAAAAGCGCATAGTTATGAGAATATCTAGGCATGATCATGTATATAGGCATCACGTCCGCGACAAGTAGACCGAACCGATTCTGCATCTACTACTATTACTCCACACATCGACCGCTATCCAGCATGCATCTAGAGTATTAAGTTCATAAGAACAGAGTAACGCATTAGGCAAGATGACATGATGTAGAGGGATAAACTCAAGCAATATGATATAAAGCCCATCTTTTTATCCTCGATGGCAACAATACAATACGTGCCTTGCTGCCCCTGCTGTCACTGGGAAAGGACACTGCAAGATTGAACCCAAAGCTAAGCACTTCTCCCATTGCAAGAAAGATCAATCTAGTAGGCCAAACCAAACTGATAATTCGAAGAGACTTGCAAAGATAATTAAATCATGCATAAAAGAATTCAGAGAAGATTTAAATATCGTTCATAGATAATCTTGATCATAAACCCACAATTCATCGGATCTCGACAAACACACCGCAAAAAGAATTACATCGAATAGATCTCCAAGAGAATCGAGGAGAACTTTGTATTGAGATCCAAAGAGAGAGAAGAAGCCATCTAGCTAATAACTATGGACCCGAAGGTCTGCGGTAAACTACTCACACATCATCGGAGAGGCTATGGTGTTGATGTAGAAGCCCTCCGTGATCGATTCCCCCTCCGGCGGAGCGCCGGAAAAGGCTCCAAGATGGGATCTCATGGGTACAGAAGGTTGCGGCGGTGGAAATAGGGTTCCTTGGCTATCTCAGATGTTTTCAGGGTATATGGGTATATATAGGAGGAAGAAGTAGGTCGGTGGAGCCACAAGGGGCCCACGAGGGTGGTCTGTGGTAAACATAAAAGAAAAGGCTGTCTAAAAAGGCCAGAGTGCCCCGCACAGCCCAGTTGACACCCTGCTTCCCTCTCAAAAAACAAATTAGATAAATGCCACTCCAATTATGGTGATTCATAAAAATGCCGCTGCAATTTTCAAACTTTGAAAAATGCCACTGCAATTTTTGCAAACTTTGAAAAACGCCACTGCAATTTGCAAACTTTGAAAAACGCCACTCCAGACTTCGAAAAATGCCATTGGAAATGGCATGAAATGGCATTTTTCAAAGTTCGGAAATTACAGTGGCATTTCTCAGAATCACCAGATTTGGAGTGGCATTTATCAAATTAACCCAAAACAAAAATAACTGGGCGAGCTGCTGGGTCCCTGGTGTCAGCCGCTCGTTGTGCAATTCTCTCGTTTATTGACTACATTGACAATGGCATGTGACCTAGATGTCAGAAATCCATTAGGAGGAGCTATTTTTTATTGGCTTGAAATAAGGAGGCACTTGCTTGCGTACTGCCATGACCTTGGTGGGTCCCCGCTATCATCCTCTCCACGTACAATCATCTCCTGATTGTGTACGCGTCAACCTGGTAGGCCCACAAGTCAGCCTCTAAACCCGTGGCATACAAATACAACCCATTTTAAAAAATAACAGCCTATTCCATACGTTCAGACGGAAAGTTCAACATTCAGAGTAAAGTAACATGTCTGATCCAGATATAGAGTACTGAACTTCCACGTTGACAACAATCATAGCCAAGTTAACTCTCTACTCCCACTAATACTCTAGTAGTGCACAATTACTAACTTACTCTTAGCTAACTAGACGATGCCGGCCGCCATCTACAGTACACGATAAACGTGGGCACCGGCTTCCTCCGCCTCACCTCGGACTTGCCAGAGGTGTGATAGGGAGCGTTGCTCGCGCGGGTTGGCCCTTTCCATGCCGGCGTGGTCCACCGAAGCTTCGGCTTCTAAGCGGGAAACCCACTTGATGAGCTTGTAGTAAAATTCGGCATCGCGAACGCGTGCGTGCCCGACAGCCTCCAGGGCTATTTGCCGGGCGCCGGCCTCCATGTAGTCGGCCCAGTTGCGGGCGCTCTGCTCGCGACTCAGAGCGTCGGTGCGCTGCTGCTCCATGTCCCGCTGGCGGCGCAAATCGGCAATACGCTGCTCCTCCGCTAGGCGGTCGCGCTCCAACAACTCCTCATACTCCGCATTGCCATCTAAAGACCGATAGATGCCTCCTCCCTCCGTCTTTCCGGTGAAAAACCAAACACTAGTTTCGGCGGTGATCGCCTCCGGTGTCGCCTATCGCGGACGGGCGGGGGCATGGTGGACGTGGCGAGAGCGAGGATAAGTGGCGAGCGACGTCGGGCCGGTGGGGGCTTATGAGGATAGGGCGAGTTGGGTGATGGTGCCACCGGAGAAGCCCGGGAAACAGTAATTAGAGGCGGAAGGTAGGGGAACTAGCGTGTCGCGGGAAACGCAACGGTCATCGCGGTCATCGGAATTCAATGCATAAGCAGGCATGGATTAGTGCGTCAGCTTGCCTTGGAAAACTAGAAAAACTAAAATTATGACTGTGCTGTCCCGTCCCGTCAGTGGTGCGTCCCGTCCGTGCTGGGTCGCACGCCGGCATGACGGTCAAAGGAGTGCACTCGAATCATCAGATGAGGTACTCCCTCCTTGTCAAAAATGATTCCACGGATTTAAAAGGCCCACAACAATTAAAGCGCATCTTTTTTCGCATAAGTTAGCTGCCTTAATTACGGCCGGCTGCATGTAGCCACTCAGAATCGCTCGCAGCCAGTATGCGGAGCAGCATGCAACGAGTCATAGCCGAGGGCATGCATGCAGCCACTTAAATCGCTGGAATTAATTAGGCTTAAACTTCTACATGCAGTTAATTATAGCCATGCCTTGGTCTTGCTGCTTTGCCTCACGGGACTAATAAACCCGGACGAAGGGATACCTTGGTTGGTGAGATTTTTGAATTAAGCCCTGCAAACCGGAAAGGAGGTACTAGTACGTGCGTGATCTGCTATTTATTCATGTAGGATCGAGTAGGTCGTTTCTTGAATTGAGCCCTACAAACCGGAAAGGAGGTAGTACGTGCGTGATCCGCTATTTATCCGTGTAGGATCGAGTAGGTCGGATAGTGTACATGTAGGATTGAGTAGGTCGGATGGTGTACATGTACGATCGCATTAGCTAATGAACGTTAGCTGGGAGATAAGGCATTTGCGAATGTTTTTGCTGGCAGTTTCTTCAGATTCGCATGGCATTTTCTTCAGAGTAGTTTGTCAGTTTCTTCAGAGGTGGCATTTTTATTCAAAAAACTGCCACTTCGAATCTTGCGTCGCAACTAAAACAGCCAGGAGTGCATTAGTAGGCTAGCTAGTGATTGATCAGTAACTTGTAAACACTGAGCGAACAGAAATAAGGAATTGTTAGTAAGTTGTAAACACTGAGAAGAAAGAAATAAGGATCATGTTGTGCACAGCAGTAAGAACCGATCCGTTCGAAATGTTCACACGAGACTCACATGCCTGGCATTGTAATATGTTCACATTAGTAGCCCAAATTCAAAACCAACTAGTACGATACCCATACATAAGATCAACATGTTAATGCATCTCAATGATTCACAGATCATATACAAATATGTAGCTCCAAAAGCAAAGATCTAGAAAAAAGATATGTTCTTCCTACTAACATGGATGCTTCTCTTGGCAAACATTCAATACAGACTGAAAGAAAAATTTGTTTGTGAAGTCTACAATTCCTCTTGCAAACGTAAGTGGTTTCACCAACAGCTGGAACCATGAGAATGAACCACACATGATGGAGGAACATCCACTGCAATATGATTTGGTCTTCTCTCGATCACACAGCGAGACTATTTTCGAAATACAAACTTTAACTTAGGCAAAATGATGCCCATTGTATAATCAGACCAGAGCAATGAAGCACCTAGTGTTGGCCAATAAATAGTACAATACTACTTTTCTGCAGTCCATGAAGTGACTATCCAATCTTTCTGTGTCTATTTTCAAATGGCACTGCATGCGGTGACTATACTATTCTCTTGTGCAGTTCAACAAAAATTGCGGTCACTTTGTTTGTTTGCCAAATAGCAACGGGCAGACATCTCTGTCTGCATAAATATCAAGCAGCTAGTAAACATATACCCACCATGTATTTTCGGTTTAAACACATCTCTTCCGCTTAGCACCTGTCATGTTTTGCACTGGACAATTTGATACAGTCATGTTTTGCCCTGGACAATTTCATACTGAATTGATTTGCTGGTTCAGAGCAGAAATATAGCGCCTATTCTTCATCAGACCAAGGATATCCATGTTCGCAGTTGTCGTGGTTTTGTCACGGCAGATGTCCTAGAGAAAGGACTTAGTCGTGGAGCCATCGCTACGGGTTAGCTTGAAGGGGTTAAAGCGGACAAGGGACGCCAGAGAGTTTTATACTAGTTCGGCCCCTTACGATGAAGGTAAAAGCCTACGTCTAGTTGTGATGGAATTGATGGGGTTTCGATGACCAAGGAGCGAATACGCTTTGCCTGGGTCTCGAGTTGTTGTCTGTTGTCCTTGAACCGCCGCCGGGTCGTCCCCTTATATACATGGGTTGACGCCCGTCGGTTTACAGACTCCGAGGCTGATTCATAATCGTGTCCGGATCGGTCTCTGCTACACATATCTTACAACACAAGTTTACATCTCAATGCCGGTTTGTGTCTACATGCCTTAAACCGGCTTTGGGCCCTGGGCCTTCATGAAGCGTCACCGTCTGTCTTCATGGGCTTCAGATACAGATGAACTACTTATGAAGTTAACCCGGCCTCTCTTGGCCAGTTTACGCCCAGTGGTAATATCCCCAACATTAGGCCCCAGATTGATTTGAACTGGTTCATGTCAATCCTCAATACTTGAGAAAATTTCTTCTTCAACATCTTCACACAATCTTGTAAACCGCCATGACATCATCTTCTAGGATCTTGGTAAACCGTCGTGACGTCACCTGTCATTAACGAGCCTCCGACAATCGAGGCGACAACATCGCCTCATATCCAAAAACTCGGCTCCTCGATTTTCGCATCTGTCGTTTATCTCCCTTATAAATAGGGCCAGGGGGTCTTTCCATTTTCCCCTTCGTGCCTCGCGACGCCCGACCCTTCGACCTTGGCCGCCGCCGTCAACCTTCGACTACTACACCAACCTTGGCCGCTGCATCGACCTGAACGTACCAGAGCTCCTCCGCGCCCCGCCGCTGCTCAACAACATCCGTAAGTCTCCCCTTTCTCTTACCATAGATCTGCACTTAGGGTTTCTGTCGTTCATCAGTGTTCGTCGCCGCCCTTCTTTTCCCTTATTTATATCCATGGGTTAGATCCAAAAACCACATAGGTCTCGTGCGGTAGTAGTTTAAACCACATAGATCTCGCGCTTTAGCAGTTTTAGCACTTGTTTGATATCCAACTCATCTCATCTTGGTGAACCTTCAGTACACTGGAATTTGGGTCATAATATATTTTGTTTTCCTACGCGCGGTAGATCTGAAATTACCATAGCAAGATGTGAAACTTGTTTCTTCCTTCTCTTACACCCTTTGAATACCAGTTTGGCCGATTTAACCTCATAGAAAAAATGATGACCTGGTAGATACCATTAGTCCCCTGTTGAACCGCCAATGCATTACACCGTTCCATTGCCAGACTCCGGTTTATGAATAACCAAATCCAGTTTACCAATATGCTAGTATCCTCATACCGCGGTTTAGTTGTCCACTGTAAATCTTAAACCGGTAATATTCATGTTTCAGATTTTCCTTGTCATGGCTAAACAAGTCTATGAGTGCAATTGGGCTCCCTCTCGAGTAACCGAGGAGCAATTAAACAACCTTGTTAAAACGGGCGCTTTAGCCAAGAAAGATGTCATCCACTGGAGGGTCCCTGGCCCGGAAAATCCTCCTACACCCAAGGATGGAGAGGTAGTCGTGTTTGCTGATCATCTCGGACGAGGTTTTAGCCCTCCCGGTTCAAAAAAATTCCGAGATGTGCTAGCCAATTTTCAGCTGCGCCCTCAAGACATCGGTCCCAACTCTGTTACCAACATCTGCCACTTCCAAGTATTCTGTGAATTTTATCTGCAAGAGGAACCTACAGTCGAACTGTTTAGGGATTTCTTTCACTTAAACCGTCGCACCGAGTTCTCAGATGGACCCAATACGGAACTGGGCGGAATGGCGGTTCAGAAGAGGAAAGAGGTCACCTTCCCCCATCCCAAACTCCATAGTCACCCCAAAGAGTGGAACCAAACTTGGTTTTACTGCACGGATACCTCTCCATCTGACGAAAACCCCCTGCCGGGTTACCGCCCTGAACGCCTGAGCAACACACACCCGTTTCCTCAGAGGTTGACAGCAAGAGAACGGGCCAACTATGCTCCCCAACTATCAAAGCTTAGAGCCTTCATGGCGAACGGTTTGACAGGAGTTGATCTTGCTCGTTGCTGGATAAGCTGGAGCATTCTGCCCTTAAGCCGGCGCCCCAGTTTGATGTGTGAATATACGGGGAGTTTGAAGGATGCTCAGCGGCATATTGATATTCAGCTCACAGATGCAGAAGTCACTGAAGCTGTAAAAAAGATACTGAACAAACCGGAGGCTGCCTGCGCCCAAACCGGACTACTCCCTTTCTGCACCTTCAACAAACCGCCAGCTGTAAGAATCATATAATCTTTTTATCTGACGTTGCTTCTGTCCAAATATTCTCTGAAATTGTGATTATTTTCTGACAGGGTGATGATCCGTTCTGGAACAAGAAACCGTCACAAGACAAACCGGCGAAGCCGCAAGACAAACCGGTCAAGCCAGTTCGTCCAAAGACCAAGGTTATTAAAAAAAACCTGCCAAGAGAAGGACTACTGCATTCTCCGATCCACTAGCCGATGATGATGTGGGTAATCCGGAACCAGAGGTAGAACTTGACTCTCTTGGTTCATTTTTCGTACATCTCATTGACAATGATTATTATCAGGACGACGCTGAAGGCAGTCATGCTGAGGACGTAGAGGTAACCATTCTTTCCTCCGATTCAGATCCTGTGCCAACATCAAAAATCCGTCAAGCAAACCGGAAAGTAAAATTTTCTCACCCTCTTGCTTATTTGGACCCAAATTTTCTTTTGAAGACGCAGCAGCACGAGGCTCGCCGTACAACCCGGCACAGCGGCCAGGTAGTTACCTCCGCCGATTTACCGAACAGTCCGGTTCGGAAACGCCGATCAGAGGTCTCTTATTCCATTGATACTTCATGCTCAAAAGCAGGTTGTTTTTGCCAGCCTCTTAACCCGTCTGATTCAAATTATGAGGGTACTTCTCACTCATCCTCTGGCGAGTCATCGGCCACACAGCTTCGACCCCTCAAAATAGTTCCTGGGTGAGTTATGCACATGTCTTTACTCTTGATGTGTTTTATATACTGTACTGATCCTTATGTCTATCTTTTCTAAGCGCCAAGCCAAGACCCAGCAAGAAAGCTCGGTTAAACAAACCAGCTGATGATAATGTAGCTGCTGAACTGGAAATAACTCCAGAGGCGGAAGAAACCGATGTTGACGCTATGCTTCACGATATGCCGCTTCAAGACCATGACTTTCTTGCTGAACAAGTGCAAGTTGACACTACCGGCTATGCAGATCGGCCAACCAGCCCTGTCCAAACTGATGACAAACCGGTCAGTCCAGTTAAGGACACTGATAAACCGCCAACTCCAGTGAGAGCTGCTAATGAAGAAGATGATGATATTATGATTACTGGCACTGGCCACACTACTCCTGGCAATCCTGTAGCTTTGTCAAAGCATACTGCCAAGGATGATATCTCTACTACCGGCAAAGGCAAATGGAATGCCGATTTATCAAGCTACGCCCATCTCGATGCTCAAGACATTCACTCTGGCTTCTTGAACCGTCTGTATACCAGCCGTGATTATGAAGCTAGTTTGGTAAATTTGATGAAGGAGCGTGAGGTAACTACCATTTTTCTCTTTTGTCCAATTGTAGTTTATCAACTCCTAGTAGCCCCCAAGTGACGGTTTATGATACCGATCTAAACCGGGACTTTTGCCATACCTTATCTTTGCATATTTAGCTTCCAGGGACCGGATTACCTCATTAAGATGAACCGGTTTCTTTGAAATTTGCCATACTGCTCTTTCACCGGTATAGCCCCCAAGGGCCGGTTTAACTTTATAAAGATGAACCGGGACTGTAAAAGAACCCCATACCAACAACTTTTTGAGCCAATACACATTAGCCCCCAAGTGCCAAGATTAATACTTGTATTGTGCTTGGGACTTGTAGAAATTTCTGATCAAGAGCAAATATGCATTAGCCCCCAAGTATCAAGGGCATAACTTGTTATGGGCTTGGTACTTCAAATATGTAATGTCAACTCATGATACATCTGTCCCTTTACAGGCGGAGCTGAACAACAAGGAACGCCAAACCGCTGATCTGCAAGAGAACATCCAAACCCAGCAAGCTGAAGCCTCCAAAGCGAAGGAAGAGTTGACCCGCGCTCTAGGCGCTATGGAGAAACTGAAAGAGGGTTTCAACAAAGAGCGGGCGGATTGGGAGACTGAAAAAGTCGATTTGATAAAAAGGGCTGAAAACGCAGAAGCCGCTCTTAAACCGGTGGTTGACGAGCTGACTGGTGTAAAGCGGCAAGTGCATGCTATGACCGTTGCTGTGTTTGGTAAGCATCCTTCCTTTATGCTTTCAAAATATCCTCCCATGCGTTGCCGGTTTACTGATGTTTGTAATGATACAGGAACTCGCATTAGCCATCTGGGCTCTGATGTGCAGAAGAAGCTGAAGGCTGCCTATACGCTGATAGAACAACTGTATACCGGCGCTCAACGCATTATCTGCACCGCTTCTCACAATAAGCCGCCCCCGACGTTGATCAAAGATACCTTAGACAGGCTATCTATGCTGCCTGCCCGGGTAGAAGAGCTGAAGAGGTCTGCTGCAAGGGCTGGCGCTATGACCGCGCTAACCCGGGCAAAAGCATGGGTGCCTGATCTTGACCCGACGGACGTGGCTAAAGGCTACCCAAGCTTGAAAGAAGACGGATCAGAATTTTGCACTGAAGATCTCCGCGCCATAAACCGGGAAGTACGTCCACTGGCTTGTCAACTTGCTGAAGAGGCTGATCTTTCACATTATCAGGCGAGTTATGATATCAATAACAAGTGGGTTGCTGCACCAGCTCCTGAGGCTCAAAACCTGATCCCTCCAATCCGTAAGCACACTTATGCCCCTGATATTGAACCGTCCACCCTTATAAGCGACGAAGCTGTGTTCCAAGCTTTAACTGGGATCGACTGGACAACTGTTGACTTCCAGCCGCTGGGTAGGGACGAAGAAGGTGAACCGGTGCAAGATGACCCGCAGCCGTCAGGTCAAGATGCTCAGTTATCATAACCCGGGGGCCGGTTTAATCTTCCATACTGCAATGTTTATTGAGAAACAATTATCCGTTGGGCACTAAAACGCCTTGTAATAGGCTAGTTAAAATACTTGGTCTGTTATGCCTTCGTGCATATTTATCTGCAACTGATGCGTGTTAATCCGCCATGCTTAAGATATGATGTTCATAATCCATAGCTATTTATTCAAGCTGTTCCTGCAGAGAAGAAGCTTAAAGCGCCCTGGCGGTTTACCATCGGGCGGGTCATGATACCCAACTATATATATGACCAAGGTTTATAACCAAGGTTGTAAAAGATAATCAAATATGGGAATATATGATACATGTGACCTTTAGGCATAGTGTTGGCTGACCAACCTTGTAATGAAGGTAATAACCTTAATCTGGAGTAAAAGTATCTCCTGTTATATAATGCCGGTTTACAACAAAACCGTTCCGGGTTGTGATAAACACCGGCTTATTCCATACTGGTGACTATGAGTCAAAACCAGACTGGACTGATAGTCTCCGGATTATAGCTTGGTCATGTACTGACAACTTGTAGTTGACAGCCTAACCGGGTTGATAAACACTGGTTTGAAAGCATCACAAATCTTAGCAAAAGAAAAAGAAACTTAGCAAAAGGCAAATAAAACCGTTGTAGTCAAGGCTTTTCACGGGCTGCCAGGCCCCAAATTTGATCAAGAGGTGTTGCTATGGTTCAGGTTCGACCAAGCCCCCAAGTGATGCTGTGGCATTACGCCGATCAAGACGCATTGCTATGGTTCGGGTTCGACCAAGCCCCTAAGTGATGCTGTGGCTTTACGCCGATCAAGAGGCGTAGACATGGTTCGGGTTCGACCATGCTCCCAAGTGATGCTGTGGCATTACGCCGATCAAGAGGCGTGGCTATGGTTCGGATATGACCAAGCCCCCAAGTGATGTTGTGGCATTGCACCGATCAAGAGGCGTGGCTATGGTTCGGATACGACCAAGCCCCCAAGTGATGTTGTGGCATTGCGCAGATCAAGAGGTCTAGCTATGGTTCAAATACGACCAAGCCCCCAAGTGATCTGATATCAAGCTTTGAAAAGCTGAATCAAGGGGTAAATCGGACGCCGCTTTGTAAGCTCCATGTAACCACACATGATGTAGGAAAACAACAGATACCCCGCTTTAGCTGAGGTTCCGGTTTATTATATTGATCATAACATATACAATGTCATAACATGTACATGAGCAGAACCTGTAGCTCAAGTATAGTAGGACCGAAGATGAGCAATATTACACGGCTGGTTGGTCTCCTCCTCCGATTTACATGAGTCTTTGTGTTCTCGAACATCGATTAGGTAGTATGACCCGTTGTGCAGATTCTTGCTGACCACAAAAGGTCCTTCCCAAGGGGGGGGATAGCTTGTGCATATCTGTCTGATCCTGGATGAGTCGAAGCACCAAATCTCCTTCCTGAAAGGCTCTAGTTCTAACCTGGCGGCTATGATAACGACGCATATCTTGTTGATCAATCGCTGAACGGGCTGCCGCCATGTCACGCTCCTCATCTAACAGGTCAAGAGCTTCCTGTCGTGCCTTCTCGTTATCCGCTTCAACATATGCCACTACACGCGGCGAGTCATGACGGATGTCACTAGGAAGAACCGCCTCCGCTCCATAAACCATGAAGAACGGCGTGTAGCCTGTCGACCTGTTGGGTGTGGTATTGATGCTCCATAACACTGAAGGTAACTCCTCAACCCAACAACTCGGCGTCCATTGCAAAGGAACCATAAGCCGGGGTTTGATACCTCTCAAGATCTCTTGATTGGCCCTCTCTGCTTGACCATTGGACTGGGGGTGAGCCACTAATGACACGTCAAGCCGGATGTGCTCACGTTGACAGAACTGCTTCATGGCACCCTTTGACAAATTGGTACCATTGTCTGTTATAATGCTGTGTGGAAAGCCAAACCGGAAGATCACCTTTTTGATGAATTGAACTGCCGTGGCTGCGTCACACTTACTAACTGGCTCTGCCTCCACCCACTTCGTGAACTTATCAACCGCCACCAAAAGGTGGGTCTTCTTGTCCTTGGACCTCTTGAAAGGCCCAACCATATCCAGCCCCCAAGTTGCAAACGTCCAGGTGATTGGAATCATCCTCAATTCTTGAGCTGGTACATGAGCACGCCGTGAGAATTTCTGACAGCCATCACATCTTTTAACCAAGTCCTCGGCATCAGCATGAGCTATCAACCAATAGAAACCCTGACGAAACGCCTTAGCCACCAAAGATTTTGAACCGGCGTGGTGTCCACGATCTCCTTCATGGTTCTCACCCAAAATTTCACGGCCTTCATCAGGAGATACACAGCGTTGAAACGCCCCTGTCACACTGCAATGATGTAACTCTCCATTGATAATAGTCATGGACTTGGACCGCCGGGTTATCTGCCTGGCCAAAGTTTCATCCTCTGGTAACTCGCCCCGGTTTATATACGCCAGATACAGAACCGTCCAATCCGGGATAACATGTAGAGCCGCCACCAACTGAGCCTCCGGATCAGGAACAGCCAAATCCTCTTCACCAGGGAGCTTGACGGATGGATTGTGCAAAACATCCAGGAATACATTAGGTGGAACCGGTTTATGTTGGGAACCCAGGCGGCTTAAAGCGTCTGCCGCTTCATTCTTCCGCCGGTCCACATGATCCACCTGATAACCTTTGAAGTGACCTGCAACAATATCCACCTCACGACGATATGCTGCCATTAGTGGGTCCTTGGAATCCCAAGTGCCAGACACTTGTTGAGCCACCAGATCCGAGTCACTGAAGCATTTAACTCGGCTGAGATTCATCTCCTTAGCCATCCGAAGACCATGGAGTAAGGCCTCATATTCAGCTGCATTATTAGTGCAAGGGAACATTAAACGGAGAACATAACAAAACTTATCACCTCGCGGGGAAGTTAACACGACTCCAGCCCCCGAGCCCTCCAATTGCCTGGACCCATCAAAATGAATAGTCCAATAAGTGTGATCCGGCTTCTCTTCTGGTGCTTGTAATTCTGTCCAATCATTGATGAAATCCACAAGTGCCTGAGATTTGATCGCCGTTCGGGGTATGTATTTCAACCCGTGAGGCCCGAGCTCGATAGCCCACTTAGCAATCCGACCGGTTGCCTCCCTATTCTGGATTATATCCCCCAAAGGAGCAGAGCTGGCCACCGTGATGGGATGACCTTGGAAATACTGCTTAAGCTTCCGGCTTGCCATGAAAACCCCATACACCAATTTTTGCCAATGCGGGTACCTCTGCTTGGATTCAATGAGTACCTCACTAATATAGTAAACCGGCCGCTGAACCGGATATTCCTTTCCTGCCTCCTTGCGCTCCACCACAATAGCCACACTAACAGCCCGAGCATTAGCTGCCACATATAGCAACAATGGCTCTTTGTCAACCGGAGCAGCGAGAACCAGCGGATTAGCTAGCTGCCGCTTTAAGTCCTCAAATGCTTCATTAGCGGCGTCACTCCAGACGAAGTTATCCGTTTTCTTCATCATCTGATACAAAGGGATGGCCTTCTACCCGAGGCGACTGACAAAGCGGCTCAACGCGGCAATCCGGCCTGCCAGGCGTTGAACATCATTGATACACTTCGGTTTAGCCAAGGAGGTGATGGCTTTGATCTTTTCTGGATTAGCTTCAATGCCCCTGTTAGACACCAAAAAGCCCAAGAGCTTCCCTGCAGGTACACCAAATACACATTTGGCCGGATTAAGCATCATTTTATAAACCCGCAGGTTATCAAAGGTTTCCTTCAAGTCATCAATCAATGTCTCCTTCTTCCTTGATTTTACCACAATATCATCCACATAGGCATGAACATTGCGGTCGATCTGTTTATGAAGACAATTCTGTACACACCGTTGATAAGTTGCCTGCGCACTCTTAAGCCCAAAGGGCATGGACACATAGCAGAAGTCTCCAAAGGGAGTTATGAAGGCTGTCTTCTCCTGGTCCTTAACTGCCATTTTGATCTGATGATAACCAGAATATGCATCCAAAAAACTTAAACGCTCACAACCCGCCGTAGCATCAATAATTTGATCAATACGGGGGAGGGCGAAAGGATCTGCTGGACGAGCTTTGTTGAGATCTGTGTAGTCCACACACATACGCCAAGTGCCATTCTTCTTGAGGACCAGCACCGGATTAGCCAACCACTCAGGATGGAATACTTCAACGATAAATCCAGCCGCCAAGAGCCTGGCTACTTCTTCCCCAATAGCTTTGCGTCTTTCTTCATTGAACCGGCGGAGAAACTGCTTGACCGGTTTATACTTAGGATTCAACATTGAGAGTGTGCTCAGCGAGTTCTCTCGGTACACCAGGCATGTCAGAAGGCTTCCATGCAAAGAGGTCCCGATTCTCACGGATGAACTCGATGAGCGCGCTTTCCTATTTCGAATCCAAGTTAGCGCTGATGCTAAACTGCTTGGACGAATCACCAGGTGCGAAGTCAACAAGTTTAGTCTCATCAGCCGATTTAAACTTCAGGGCCGGATCATGCTCCGTAGTTGGTTTCTTCAACGAAGTCATATCTGCCGGATCAACATTGTCCTTGTAAAACTTCAACTCTTCGGTTGCACAAACCGACTCAGCATAAGCCGCATCACCTTCTTCACACTCTAGAGCAATCTTGCGGCTCCCATGCATGGTTATAGTTCCCTTGTGACCCGGTATCTTGAGCTGCAGATAGACATAACAAGGCCGTGCCATGAACTTAGCATAAGTTGGCCGTCCAAATAGGGCATGATATGGGCTACTGATTTTCACCACTTCAAAGGTCAAGGTTTCTGATCTTGAGTCATGCTCATCTCCAAAAGCCACCTCCAAAGCTATCTTACCAACAGGATATGCCGACTTACCAGGCACCACACCATGGAACACCGTATTGGACGGTTTAAGATTTTTATCTGTTAACCCCATGCGACGGAAAGTTGCATTATAAAGGATATTGATGCTACTCCCTCCATCCATGAGTACCTTAGTGAACTTATAGCCTCCCACCTGAGGTGCCACCACCAGAGCCAGATGACCCGGATTGTCAACCCGGGGTGGATGATCTTCTCTACTCCACACAATCGGCTGCTCGGACCAGCACAAATAACGGGGCACGACCGGTTCAACGGCATTCACTACCCTTTTATGAAGCTTCTGATCGCGTTTGTCCAAGCTAGTGGTGAAGACATGATACTGTCCGCTGTTCAACTGCTTTGGGTTGCTCTGGTAACATGACTACTGCTGCTGCTGATTTCCCTGATGATTATAGCCACTTTGATTACCCTGATTACTTTGATTGTTATGTCCACCCTGATTGCCATGGAATCCTGAACCGGAATTTCCTCCGCCTAAACCGCCTCCTGATCCATGATCATACCGGAAAGAGTCAGAATTTTTGAACTCTTGCATGATGTAACAATCTTTCCAGAGGTGTGTGGATGGTTCCTCCTTCGTCCAATGCTTTGGACAGGGCTGGTTTAACAGATACGACAAACGGTCCGGGTTAGGATTTGGCATTCCATTGCGCCGGGGCGGTTTACCCTTACGCCGCTGGCCCTTGTCATGTGTATTAGTGTTAGCCACAAAGTCTAAACCGTGGTCCGCTTTACGCTTGCCGCCGTTTCCATGACCCGCCGGGTTGTGGTGCTGCCCCTTGGCGTTGCCGCTCTTCTTTCCCTTCCCTGTCTTATCATCGTCAGACTCGGGATCCTTGGTACTATCAGAGGGCATACTTCACTAGTGCAGCCATGAGGGTTCCCATGTCATTACAATGACGTTTAAGCCGTCCCAACTTCAACTTCAATGGTTCAAACCGGCAATTGCCTTCCAATGTTAAAACTGCGGTGTCAGCATTGATGCGGTCTGATGAATGCAAAATCTCCGAAACCCGGCGCACCCAATGGGTTGTTGACTCTCCTTCCTCCTGGACATAGGCAGCTAGGTCCACAATTGACATGGGCTGCTTGCATGTATCCTTGAAAATCTGAATAAACCGGGCTCTCAACTCGGCCCATGACCTGATAGAATTAGCCGGTAAGCTCTTTAGCCAAGTGCGGGCCATTCCTTCCAGCATCATGGTGAAGTACTTCACACATGCCGCATCATCCACGTCCAGCATCTCCATGGCCATCTCATAGCTTTCGACCCATGTTTCAGGGGATAAATCGGTGGTGTAATTCGGCACCTTGCGCAGGCCCTTGAAATCTTTGGGCAGGCGCACATTGCGCAACGCCGGGACAAGACATGGCACTCCCAAGGAACTAGAGGTAACTCCTGGTTCCACCGATGTGGTTGGACGAACCGGAGTAAGCTGACGGGCCTCGGGCTGCGCCGCTAACTCGGCCTGTCTGCGTGCCCAAGCCCGGTCCACCACCTCCTGAGCATCACCGGCACCACCCGCCGGGTTATGGCCACGGGGCGGATCACGGTTCCGCGCATTGCTTGATACTGCCGGTTCATCCATACGCCTGCTGTAACTCCGGCTTGGACGGGGAGTGGACTGAACCCGATCGCGACTATATGAATAAGCCTCCTGTTGAATCAAGGCTGTCTGAAGAAGCTCCTTAACCCGACGCGTCTCGACCGTTGTTGGAGAATCGCCTTCGATCGGGATGGCCGCCAGCCGTGAAGCGGCAGCGACAATGTTGTCCATTGGGTTAGAATAATGACCCGGTGGTGTGGGGACATGAGGTACCACAACGTTGTTCTCACGAGGCGGATCCACCAAACGTGGCTGAACCGGCGCCCCTGCTCCGGGTGCCTCTGCCCGGTTTAGCACCGGCGGATTACCGGTTCCTGCTCCTGGGGTGTTAAAGAGATTTCTAGCCTCGTAAACCGGCAGTAGGGGAGATCGGTGCCTCCTCTTCAGGACTTCGTTCGACGCACTCTGATTCAGCATAATCCGATAAGCTTGTGCATCCAAAGCGGCCCGCTCCGCGGCTATCCTGGTATCCTCAACTGCTAAGTCGGCTTTTGCCTGGTTGATCTGATCTTTCACTTTTGTGATTTCCGCATTGTGTGTATCCTGATCCGCCGGGTTAACCTCCGCCATCAGCGTTGCCAACATATCAAACAAATCAAATAAAACCTGAGCCGGCGGTCGCACAGGGCCTCCTGCCCCAGCCGCTGCCACCGCTGCTGATCCAGAAATCATCGCCGCTGCAGTCGAAGAGTGGAGTGCTGGTTGCGTGCCGGCCATGAAGATCGCCACCCGGCTTGGCAGATCAGAGGGGTCCGGAATACTGTCGCCATCGGAACAACCCCCAATCCGGCCATCTTGTAACTGATATAACGACTCGGTATCTCTAGTCGATGACTCGTCGCCAGAATAAACGATGGTCTCACCACCAGATTCCGATCTATCCTCAGATTCCCCTCCATGGATAACTCCCACAAAGGCACGCTTCATGACAGGCTTGACCCGGGCAGATCTCGCACGCTGAGCCATTTCGACGAGGTCGGTGCAGATGTCCGGCTCAGGGCCCAGTTCGCCGATCTTGCCAATGAAAACGTGTATGCTACCAAAGGGGACCCGGTACCCGTACTCGATTGAACCGGCCTCGGGGCCCCAGCCTGCATCGTCGATGTAGAGCTTGCCACGATGACTCTTGGTCATCCGGCCCACAGCATAACCCTTGAGTCCTTCGAAGTTGCCCTCCAAGAACTTGAAACCATCGTGCGATAGCCCCACGGTGGGCGCCAACTATCATGGTTTTGTCACGGCAGATGTCCTAGAGAAAGGACTTAGTCGTGGAGCCATCGCTACGGGTTAGCTTGAAGGGGTTAAAGCAGACAAGGGACGCAAGAGAGTTTTATACTAGTTCGGCCCCTTACGATGAAGGTAAAAGCCTACATCTAGTTGTGATGGAATTGATGGGGTTTCGATGACCAGGGAGCGAATACGCTTTGCCTGGGTCTCGAGTTGTTGTCTGTTGTCCTTGAACCGCCGCCCGGTCGTCCCCTTATATACATGGGTTGACGCCCATCTATTTACAGACTCCGAGGCCGATTCATAATCGTGTCCGGATCGGTCTCTGCTACACATATCTTACAACACAAGTTTACATCTCAATGCCGGTTTGTGTCTACATGCCTTAAACCGGCTTTGGGCCCTGGGCCTTCATGAAGTGTCACCGTCTGTCTTCATGGGCTTCAAATACAGATGAACTACTTATGAAGTTAACCCGACCTCTCCTGGCCGGTTTACGCCCAGTGGTAATATCCCCAACAGCAGTGATGGAAGAGGTGAAATTGATACAACCGAAATTGAGCATCCAATCATTGAATCCTGTCCTGCACCTTCAATGTAGGTCCACCCTGCCAATAAATTCACATGCAAAGCACTAGTATTACTATCTAATGACAGTACAAAAAGAGTAGCAAGATAGTAGCAAACCATGTACCTTCGTAATGAACAACTCATAGTGCCACCAATTGGATATAAAGGTTTGGAAGAAAACATGGTCCTAATGTTGAACCATTTGGACTTTTTGTGCAGTTCCACTAAAATCGAGCATCCCTGTTTGCATAGATATTGAAAGTGTGATTACTATAAAGGTGGCACTAGTTGAAGCATAGACTCACAAATATAAGCATTCCAATTTCTAAATGGGAAAAGGTAGCAAGACTATTTCTAACCACCTGTTTGAAGGAATAAATAAGGCAACAACGGCTGATGTCAGGAAGGCATATATAGTTCTTTCTGAAAGAAAGATCGATTCCTGACATTTCCTCTTCTTTTAAGCATATTTTGTGCAGTTCAACTAAAATAAAATGCCATCACCGCCCTGACAATTCAGTGACATTGTACAAAAGGAAATGACTTAACATTACATCATGATGTCAGGTATGTAGTCGACAGGCATTAGAGACAAACATACAGACCTCCTCCGATAACATAATGAACATTAATTTTAACAAAGGTGTGACTAGCTTTACCGGGATAATTTGAGTGAACTCTACACCCTCTATTCCTTAATATAAGACGTTTTCGCAGTTCAATTTTTTTTGATAGAAAGACTGTAAGGGAGCCCCCTACAGTATAATTGGTGCAACAAACCCAAATTGCAAGTACCGTGCCTTGAACCTGGGTGGGTGGGAAGGCATCAGCCCCTTCCTACCACTAGGCTATGCCTTAGTCTGCTTCGCAGTTCAATTTAAAGTACTCAACGTCTAGTATTTAGAAAAACAGGTAGTAGTTTTCTTGAGCACATATCTGGGAAAGCTTGCCACACTTTATTTATGTCCGTATGCTAATGCAACACCATTCAAATAGTACAAATATACACTAATCCAGTGGCTAGTGTAACAGTAGAGTAGTTATTTTATTACAGGGTACAGTACAATGGTTTTACTGAACAGATTTCAATAAACTCTAGCACTGGAAGATTTCTACAAGAATTAACAATACAAAATGTAAAGGTAACAAGTTTCAGCATTGGTATACTAGTTGTGCATGAGCATTAAACCAAATACAAAAGTCTGAAGGTAACTAGCATTATTAACTAATGACAGTATAAAAAATTTGCAAACCATGTACCTTCAAGGTAAATATCATTTCGAACTCGAGGGGACCTAAAAATTGCTATCCCAATCTTGATAATCGGTCAAACATAAAAACTTGATCGAACGAATCAAGAGAACAGCCGGAGGAGGAGGTGCCCACTCTTGACCTTTCCTCTTGACACTGTACAAAAAAAATTGACTTATCTCATGAAAGTGAGGTATGTAATCTATAAGCATTAACAGTGCAAAAATCTGAAGGTAGTAACAAGATTCATCGTTGGTATACTGGCTGTGCAACAACATTAGAATGCCTTAGCTGAAAAATCTTTAATACATCCACAATCAACAGCTAACGCTGAAATAATCCAGTGACATTAAATGGCATTGCTTAAATTTATCGGTGGCATTAGACTGAGTGCGACATTAGTTAAATGTGGCATCACTTTAGTAGTAGCATTGCTTGACTTGACTGCTGGCATTATACTAACAGCAAAAAAGTGGCAATAAGAGCATGGGAGGCCCATTCAGATAGTGGGCGCACCAGTACGATGTACCTCCACGGACGCATAGAGTGGTGAGGGAGGTATGGTTGCCTAGAGCAACAAATATCCAGGCAGCATATGTGGATTACGTCCCATTTTTGTTCTCTTTAGCCACCTTTTTCCTATGTGAGAACAACAAACCGATTGACCTGGTCATTCTCTATTGCGTTGTCATGCCTTTCTACCCTTCTTTGACCAAGAGACACGAGACTCGTTCCTTAGCTACTGATTTTTCCCCTTTTCAACCTAGATGCTGGTTCGGTGCCTACTCTCTTGGACAATACAGTCTCCCTTCCTTTCCTTATTCAACCCAGACATGGATTAGTCTGCATGAAGTAGGGTTTCCTTTAATAGTGCAAATTAAGGTTTTCGTCTGCATGACCAGCAGAGAAGAGCATAGCAAATTGGGAAGATGGTGGAGTGGAAAAAGATCCACATGCAGCGACGTGGCAGATGGGGCAATAGAACAAGGGTATGGTTCGAAAAGAGGTAGCATACCTGAGGGTCGGCGGGAAGTGGCTTCGCTTTACTAATTAACCTTCTTGTGTTTCGAAGGTCCTGTGAACATTCCACCACCTATACTTGAAAATTTTTATAACCAAGGGGGAGATGACGATGGTGATGATCACGAGCATGAGGACGAGCAGAACTTATATACTCAGTGGCGCCTGGCAACTAATTCTGATGGATCACCTCTTCTTGTCTGTATACAGTGCACTGAGATTGTTACTACTGAGGGAGCACGTGTTGTCTCCCATGGTCGCCCTCTTCTGACCTATTCCAACACCCGTTGCAGGGTATTCAGGATGGATACTAGTGTGCTAGCGCCAACACCTTCTCCCTGGTTCAGTATTGATAGTCTTGGAGACAACTCGCTCTTCCTTGGACCAAACTATCCAATGATGCTGAAAGGCGATCCAGCTGCGGTTGACACAACGTTACTACCATTTATGAGAAGCAATTGTATCTATAGCTCGGACATTGCGGTGGTTCCCTACCCTGGTCCTGATATTTCCCGCTTCAGCCTGGATGATCAGTCCTGCATTGCTCTCGATATTGACAATAGTTGGCCCTTCCCAGAGCACCTATGGTTCAAAGCAAGCGTTTCCAACGCCGAGGATTGGTTGAGTTGAAGTTCATTTCATTGCTTGTTATTTGTTGTGTGATGAAAACTTTAGTATTTACTAGAATGTTTTGTTGGAAATAATCTATAATCCAACATGTATCCTCGTTGTCGTTGTGTGTTGATGACTTGTTATATGTAATGAATGGTACATTTGCAAATGCATGTCATAGACTCAATTTATGAATGGTTTTTGAGTCACTTCTTGGAGTGTGAGTACCGTAGTAGTATAGCCAGCATCCGGTTAGTATATGAAGTTGCCACATCACAGAGAGCCAACCTAATATTGGAGTATGCTAGCCCTCCACCGGCGCGCTGCTTCAAATGGCGGACGAAGTGAGCGGTCGCCTCACCTTGTGTCCAGATCTGAGATGCCACGTGTACCAGATGAATGACTCCAAGTTTGACCACCGTGATGCTAGGTGTGAGCCGAGGAACACTGTTGGAGAGACCCCCCTCATAATTTTCCTACATTGGTCATTTGATTCATAGGATGGAATGCTATGGGATTCTTTCCTATGTAATCATGTTTTAATTGGAAATCTAGCATCCACTCCAACTTTTGTTTCACTTCCTTTGTTCCTACAAAGAGAGTACTTGCTCTAAATGATGTGCCGCCGCAAGAGCCACCTATATTAATTAACCATGCTCTAAAAAGGTGGACCAGCTTTGGCTATAGTAGTACTGTACTAGGTTAGTAGGTGACCTTGCGCTTGGCTCTGCTCCTCTTCCGAAAGTCAAACAATAATGATGGTACTACAGTAGTACTTCTGGCAATCTGACACCAAATGAACTGTTGCACGTCCACCGCTTGTAAGCAAAAGTTTCTCCTCGTGCAGCGAGCCACCGCGCACGCGTTGGCGAGAGAGAAGGCGTAGTAAGCAAGCTTCTCGTTGTTCTGCGAGTTGACGGGACACATCAAAGTTACGTATTTAATAGTACTCTCTTCAAAAAGGGCCGACCATGTCCATGGCTACCATCCCTGCTCTGTCATTGAGTACGTGCACTATTCACGTGCCATCGAGGAGAAAAAATATTGCGTAGTACTAGGTGCCATCGAAGTGCACGACTCACTTACGCATTGCATATCTCCATTTTCTTGCATGACACGCCACCTTGATGCTAGATGTCCCGCGTGTCATGGAGGCATATAGTATGATTTTTAAAATGGAGGCATATAGATGTCCCGCGTGTCGGCAAAATGATGAACAAAGCTCATGTCTTAAACGAAAGAGTGGAAGAACATAGATTCCCGACGACCGAGAAGGAGCAACAAACCTCGCGGTAGAGCGTCTGCACTCATAATATTTTATATTATTCAGCGATATAAAATCAACCAAATCTCTCCACGTTCCTATACCATTCTATAGTATGAGAATAACTTTGAACGTAAGCCATTGATTCACTCTATCCAATGGTCATAGTTGGAAATCCAAACAAAACCAAGCATTGGATCAACTCTTTTAACACTTAGATTGTTGCTGCCTGCCCACCTCGCCCACCTATATATCCGCTCACGTGTGATGACCACAGGAGCTATCCACTCAGATTGTATGTTAAAAAAATAAAGGTCGATAACTAATGCGGCACCTCGGGCCAACGCGGCCAGATCGCATTTTGCACGAGAAATTACACACCATGTTTCGTTGACATGTGGTCCCGTTCAAACATGGTAGTGAGACGACGGCGAGTCCTTTTGTACAATTTCCGAACGGACGTGTAGGCCGGGGCGCCTCTTCGTGTACCGTGGCAAACTGGCAACCGTCCGCCGACTCTTCGCCTTTCCCTCTCGATTTCGAACTGCTGTCGCACGCTGTTCCTCCCTCCTCCATTTTCCTTCACCCTTCCTTCTGCCATTGTTCGATCGTCTTCTCCATGGAGGGAACAGGCCCGAAAGGACCATGTTCTTCTTGCCCCGATCTGAAAGATGATGTGGTGGAGGAACTCATTAATCGGTGCGACGTCATCACCTCGGCTAGCATGGCAGGTTCGTTCAAGACCATTCTCGACTCAACTAATAACATCATTACAAGGAACCCAAGGGTCCAGGAGCGGTTTGATCTCCCCTATCTTCTTTGCCGTGACCCTGCTGACTGGCGCAGGGACGAGGGAAGCCTAGCCTTGTGCAAGTTGATGCCGCTTGATAATGATACGTGTGATGTTAAGATGCCATCGCTTGAGGGCAAGGCTTGGGCAGGCGCAAATGGAGATTGGGTTTTTTTATATTGGGTACAACTGCGAGTGGGAACTTGTGAATGTGTGCACTCGTCACCGGGTTCCACTTCCAAAAATCTCAGACTGCCCAGCGGTTGAGCACACCGGTATTCTACGCACGTTCAAATACGATCATGGTGACTATCTTCTACGGAAGATAGCAATTTGTCGAGTTCCCAACCGCTCTTGGCATTACAGGAACTATGGAGTTGTTGCTATCTTCGACAAGCTTGTTGCCGTCCTTCGTGGTTCGTCTGGATGGATATTGCTCAAAAATCAGTTTCTATACATGGATGTGTACTGTGATGCAATTCAATACGAGGGTCTTGTGTTTGCTGCCACTACTCGTGGCATTGTTTTTGCATGGGAACCTCGTAGTTTCGGTACATTTGTCTTCCACCGTAATTATAATTATTTCGTCCACATGCATGCCAGTTAGCAAGTTTCCCTTTACTAATTAACCTTCTTCTTGTGTTTCCAAGGTCCTGTGAACATTCCACCACCTATACTTGAAAAATTTTATAACCAAGGGGGAGATGACGATGGTGATGATCATGAGCATGAGGACGAGGAGGGCCCATATACTCAGTGGCGCCTGGCAACTTATTCCGATGGATCACCCCTTCTTGTCTGTATATAGCCCACTGCTGATGTTACTACTAAGGAAGCAGGTGTTGTCTCCCATGGTTGCACTCTCCGGACCTATTCCAACACCCATTGCATGGTATTCGGGATGGATACTAGTGTGCTAGCGCCAACACCTTCTCCCTGGTACAGTATTGATAGTCTTGGAGAAAACTCGCTCTTCCTTGGACAAAACTATCCAATGATGGTGAAAGGCGATCCAACTGCTGTTGACACAACGTTACTACCATTTATGAGAAGCAATTGTATCTGTACCTCGGAAATTGCGGTGGTTCCCTACCCTGGTCGTGATATAGTAGGCCGCTTCAGCCTGGATGATCAGTCCTGCATTGGTCTCGAGATTGACAGTAGCTGGCCCTTCCCAGAGAATCACTTGTGGTTCAAAGCAAGTGTTTCCAACGCCGAGGATTGGTTGAGTTGAAGTTCATTTCATTGCTTGTTATTTGTTGTGTGATGAAAACTTTAGTATTTATAATGTATCCTCGTTGTCGTTGTGGGTTGATGACCTGTTGTATGTAATAAAATGATATGCCTGTGATAAACTTAATAAATTTATGAATGGCTTTCGAGTCGCTTCTCTGAGTGGGTGCTGCGACGAGGCAAAAAAATATTTTCTGAATACATAATTGTACGTGCATTGCAACAGGTTATCGGATGAGGCCAATCAACAATAGTACACTATTTGTACTAGCTTCACATGCTGCACTATCTCTACGTCTACGAACGTAATACAACAAGTTTTAAACTTGAGACCAACCACCCACCCTCACAAAGAACACTTTTTAACCTAGCACAGACTCCAGGAAATTTGGCCACAGTGTGAGGTGGGCCATATGTTAATGTGTTCGCTGTACATAACCAGCACCTCAAATCCTCGATACTACTACTATTATATACTACTACTTGGAGTACTAGTAGGGTGGCATGGGCCAGAACAAGCATTCGCGTCCAGGAGTACGGCACACGCCACCAGCACGACTTCCATCTGACACCATATTTCTTGGAGTCCGTGCTACAGCTATCTCTTCAACCTCATCATTTCTCTAACTCAGCCATCGCGCGGCGAGCGAGGTGGGGGTTTGCCAATAGTCAGTTTCCTCAACTGCGGTCCCACTTGTAAGGCCAACTCCAACGTACGACCCCAAATGGACCTCCGTTTTGCCCGGATTCTATCCGTTTGGGTAGGGCAATGGGTTCGTGTCCGGGCCATTTCTCGGATGCGGTGGCCGTGCGCCCAACGCGCGGACGCATCCCGGCCGCGTACATTTTTCTTTGCAAACACATATCTTTTTTTCATCATTGATTTTTGGTACATGGAAATACATCACCAAAATTTGACTAGAAAAGGAAGACCAAAGAAAACAAGAACCACAAGAATACATTTTAGAAGATATCCAACTTCCATAACTGCTCCTGTAAGTTGGATTAGTGCCTTCTCGATGCATTCATTGTTGATCTGTGGAGGCTTGATCTTGCGTGCTTCTTTTTTCTTTGAGTGTAAAGAAGTAGACGTTGCTTCCTCGCATCTAGTCTCATGTCTAGCCTCTATTCTATCAACAAGTGCACTAGTCTCATCTCTAGCCTCTATGCTAGCTAAAAGTGCTACAACATATACTAAATTGCGCTCTATCAATATATCGATGTACTCTTCTTCCCAATACCAAAACTTGCATCCATTCTACACAATAAAATTTTAAGTTAGCACAACAAGTCTAATCCGAGAGCACAACCGAAGCTAAAGTAGCACATACCCCATTGGTTGAGCACTTGATGAACACCCATCCGGGATGTTCCGGCGTTTTAGACACGCGGTGCAAGACCTTCTTTGGGCAGTCGTCGCACGTAATGAGTGGCAGTGGTGCGCGGACGAGCTTTTGGGCCAGCACCGAGCCCGGCCGACCGCCATTCATGTATCTGCCGGACCGCCGACGGTGTAGATCCGAGCGGCTAGAGGAGGAGTCACTACCTGCATGCGGCCTTCGGCCTTGCCGGGGCCTTCCGGCCCGGTGCCCGGCCAGTCCATGGTGCGGCGCGGCCTCCCACAACCGGGTGAGCTCAAGCCCGACCGGATCCGCTCCAAATCCGGCCGCCGGGTGCGCAAAACACGTAGCCGTGGTTGGGTAGCTCCGGGGCGTCGAGGGAAAGGGGGCTGAGCGAGCGCGCGTCCGAGCTACACACGTTGGAGTTGGCCTAGCAGCGTGGCGGACCAACCATGTGGGATTGCCAATTGGCTTCGCTCGTGTGGGGGACGGAAGCCATCGCGCGCGGGCGCTAGGTCTGACAGGACGGCTTGCCGTGTTTCCTACTCCTCCAGTCTGCGTCCTTTTGCCGACACGTGGGACATCTGCATCCAGGTCGTGTCATGCAAGAAAATGGAGTGGTAGTTGAAGCCACGTGATGTGCATCTTGGGTTAAACTATAAATAGAATCTTACTACTCTTGAGTAACTCCAAAAGCGGCCATCGAAGATCTTTATTGGATTTGTTTTTCATCACCAGCACGTCGAGGTGAAAGATGTGGAGGTTTAGTGGGTGCTCTTGCGTTTTCACTGACATGTGGGACCGCATGTGAGCAAACAGACGATGGGCTCCGCGCGTCTGCTGGCTGGCTGAGAAGAGGATAGAGGAGGGGTGAGCACGGACTCTAAGAAATTTGTTGTACGTAACCAGCACCTCGATATAGGCTCGATATAGTGGGGTGGCATGGGCCTTAACTAGCATTCACATCTAGCAGTACGACACACGCCACCCACACAAGTGCCATCCGACACCAATTTTCTTGGAGTCCGTCCTACAACCATCTCTTCTCTCTCCTGTTTTCTCAGCCATCGCGCGCTGGGCGGGGTGGGGGTTTGCCGATAGTCGGTTTGCTCAACTGCGGTCCCACTTGTAAGTGAAAATGCAACACAGCACGCATTCCCCCTTGAGCGGCGTGCCGGACCAACCGTGTGGGCAGCGGGGTGCGACGCGAACAGGGCAAGCTTTTCCTTTTGAACTTGTAACTCGTAAAATTTAGTTCTGCTCCATGGCGCGACCGATAGATAGAAATAACAATTTTCCCTAGAGAAATGAGAAGTTAGGTTCTGGTGTGGTTCATGCATGGAGTATGTACAAAAATTATGAAGTTGATGCGAAAGGTAAGATAATTACTAGTAGTACCATATACTACTACATGGATTTGACGGAAAGATAAAGATACATACGGATCCATCAACGACATCCTCACGCCCTAGTGTGCCGGGTCACCAACCGACGTGTGAGGAGCAGCGGCGTTGGCAGCGAGCTCAACATGCTTCTGAACAATGCCGTCCAAGGTTGTCCTGCGGGTCAAGAAGGCCAGCGACCTATCGTCCTCCTCTGGCATGTAGTAGTCCTTGTGGACGATTTGCGCGTAGACGTGGGTGATTATGTCGATGGTGTCTTGCTGCGCCAGGCGCTGCGTGGCGAGCGCGACCTCGAGGTGGACATTCTCCGGCGCGACGGCGGGCAGTCGCAGGGCCACCAGTGTGTCGAAGAGGTTGTCACCATAGAGGCCGTTGAGGGTGGCGGGCATCGCAGAGCCTAGGCGCGTGGGCTGGAGGCATACGTCAAGGTCGTCCGCGAGCTTCTTGACGACAGTGAACTTGTCAAGGAAGCCGACGAGGACCTTGTCGAACAAGGAGACGAAGCTGTCGTCCAAGCGGCCTCTCACCCTGGCGGCCTCAAGCACGACCTGGAGACGTTCCTCGGTGCCGGGCCGTAGGCCGGCGTCGTGGACCATCTGGCACAGCCGGATGATGCTCGCGCTCATCTCCTCCATGGGTCTAGCTTCTAGTCAACTGATCTTGCGATTGGAGTGATCACTCTTGACCTTGGTTAGGGTGCGTAGGTGCATAGGATTTCGTAGATTGGACTGGCGGGGAGCCTTTATATGAGAAGTGCAGACTACGTTGAATTCACGTGCGTGTTGGCCATCTACTCCTCAGCCCTCTACTGCACCTGCTTTGGTTGTATTACAGGCGGGCCAGCCACTTGTTGGGCCCACGTGTCATACAACCAAAGGCAGGTGCAGTAAGTCAATGAAGCTGCGTCCCCCTCCGTGCCGGTGCAGTATAGTCATCTCACCGGACCACTAGTTGGGGCCAAACGAGAGAACTTTGATGTTTACTGGTTTATTGGCCCCCTTTGCATTTTGCGCCAAGTTTTGACCTTTGATTTAACTAATAAAATGTTAATGCATGTAACCAAAAAATTTGTGTAATCCCAAAACACTTAGGCACGGTATATTAACTCCCTCCTCATTTCTTATTTCGTGACATATCAACCAATGAGAGATGTGGGTTGTGCATGCTTTCAATGACTTGAGACTACCAAACATGACATGCAGTGGTTAGTTCATTGCATGTAATCCTATTAATTAGCAAAAAGACATTAAGTTCTCTCGAAGATAGGAATAAAACAATACACCATGTATTTATTTACAGAGGGAGTAGTACATTTTTTGTGACATGCATTACTAGATGTTGCTAGTCAAATACTAAATCCAGATGGACGTGGTAGTACTACTAAATCCAGATGGTGGTGCTTGTACTAGTAGTAGTACTACCAATGTACTAGTAGCACTGTACTACCCGTTGGTCAAATTATTACGTGCTGCTCCTCACAGTGAAGTGACAAGACCCTGCGCCGGAGATGACACCTGAATATAGGCGCCGTGTTCGGCATACCATAGTCAGCCTCACCGTCTGCAGTCACTGTCATCATGGCTGTAGAGCTAGCCTGCTTACAACTAGCCGTGTTCGACATAATTTCCCGTGCGTAGATGCCCGTGCATTGCACGGAACACCAAGATTGGGGGTGGACGGCGCCGGCAGCGGCCATCGCGCCAGATTTTTCCATGGCCTTCTAGATGTGGTTGGGAGGAGATAAGGCTAATTGTGAGAGACAAGGAGTTGTTTGTAAATAGGGAACAAGTGCGAGCGTCTTTTTGCAAAACTGGAGAAGTTTGGTTTGTATGTGTCAGATCTAGATCCGACGGCTATTGGTGAAAGATGGCAGGCACACCATCATCACCAACTCAGGACCTCTTTGATTCGCAGGATTTTGAAAACACAGGAATAGGACACGGCAATATTACAAGTTTCAAACTGATATTACAAATGTTAGGAGTAATGTTGCACCTACAAAGAGGGAATTACTAGGAAGTTTACGTAAGAACTTTCGTTACTTTAGGTGGATGCAGCATTATCGTACAAACTAAAATCCACCGCCCTGACAAGTCACTAATGGGCAAATAAATTTTCGAGTCTCTGGCCACTTGATGTTTCAAAAACAAATTCAGCTTCTGCAGAGACTTTGTCATTTAGGCTTAGACGCTTGCGGTGATCAGCATGCCATTCCTTGTTGCGCCAGAGAATGCCAAACCTCATTACCTTGAGCACACTTGCCTCCAGAACAAAGAACCTGGCCAATTTAATCTCAGATGTGTTGCCTCGGTAGTTGATCAAATCAGTTTCTATAAGATGGAGTTCAAGGCATTCGATGAGATTGTTATAGTGCAGCATATTTTTCACTTTCGGGTCTTTTTTATCTGCAAAAGAAGAGAACATATTAGAGCAGCTAGCTGCATAAGATTGCCGTGTCATCAAGAGGTACCAATATCATTCGCTCATACGATAGGGTTGACTGGCTAGTGATATTTTTCCTCTCTCTCTCTCTCTCTCTCTCTCTCTCTCTCTCTCTCTCTCTCTTTCTCTTTCCTCTCATTTACCTAGGAGCACGTGAAGAGCTTGGGCATTTATTGCCTTCCACTATGTAGCCGATGCCATATTTCTCAAAAGTATGCCACATAATACGCATCGATGTCAAATCAAAAGATTTTGGCACCGCTCTCGCGATGTAAGAGAGTTGGCACCGCTGTGCACACAGACCCACATGTATAAACAAATCAATCAAACCAACGACACCAGCCTCTCACTCTCCCAAACAAGTGTTTTTTATTGCCTCACTCCTCTCTCTCTCTCCCACGCAAGTGTTTTTTTATTGCGTGAGTTAATTTGGCACCGGAGCAAAGTAGGTGATCCAGATTGGGGCACCATGTGAGAAATGGAGGGGCATCGATGCCAAATGCATCACAAGTGAATTTGGCACGTGTTTTGGCCTACATTGTGGAGGGCCGTTATAGCCCACTTTTGTACTACCTCGTATTTAGTGTAAAATTTTGACCATAGATTTACCTAAGAAAATGCCAATGCATGTCACCAAAAATTATACCATTTGAAATTATGTTCAAATACGAATCCAATGATATAATTTTTAGTGACATGCATTAACATTTTGTCAGTTAAATGTATGGTCAAATTTTGATACTACAAAATAGGAAGAATAAACCAGGACGGAGGTAGTACTTGCTCTTAGGGTAACCATAGAGTTACTAGTCTAAGTTACTTTCCACTATGACTAGCCTAGGCTACTATAGTAGTACAACAGAAAAACGATGCAGGTGATCACAGGACGCTGCTTCAGTTACTTAACTGCAGTTGCAGTTGGGTCACTGGCATGTGGGCCCAAGAGGCATCTGGCCCACATGTAAGTGACGAACTGCACCTGATGTTATGTCACTGAAGCTCAGTTCATGATCACGTGAGAAACAATACTAAAAACATTTCTTTGGGTGCAGTGCGTAGATGCAATTTTGAACACAATACTTGTCATCGTAATTTGGGAAAATTATGAAAAAATTGAGCTACGTTGTGATTACTGTTTACTAATAGGAAAGAAGTTTCACCTCGATGAGTAGCTTCTCCGTGCACAGAAAGCATGTAAGGAATCCAACAACTTGATCCAGATTAGGGCCGATAGATTTTATTGCCAAGATCTTCACTGTGCGCATAGACTGGGTCAAGCTTGTGGGAATCATTTTCTGGAAGACGGTCGTAAATACATCAAGAAGAAATTTAAAAATTTGAATTTCAAGAAGACGGAGAAGAAGATGAGTGCTGTACCTGAACGATTACGGATCCAATAAAGAGTTCGGAGAATTTGGCAGACGAGTACACTAACACTGTCAATTTCGGCACGTCAATGACCCAGATTTTTGTTGGACCTTCTAGATCAGATACAAGCAATCTCTCAAGGGAAGGCGCATTCTCAATGACCATAACGTGGAACAGTTGGAGTGATCTCTTCCCAGTTGATGCCTTGTTGCGGGGCCAGCAAGACAGAAAAATCCATCGGAGATTCGTCGAGGCAATGTGGAGGCCAATGAACCCGTGGATCTGCTCAAGACAAAGGTACTCGAGCGCAGTACAGCTGCGGAGCAGGTGCTCCATAGCCTGCTTCGAGATGCCAACGTCGAAGAGGTCGAGCTGCTTGAGTTGAGGGAGAAGAAGGGCGGGCGCGACATTAATCTGGGGAAGATAGCAGGAGCTGAAGCTGGCGCGGCGCAGCATTGGCGTGAGGCGGAGCGCGGACACTACTAGGGAAAACGTTATACACAGAACTTTAGCAGTAGCGTTTGTTAAAAAAGCACGCTACTGCTAGACAACAGTAGCGCATGGAAAATAAGCGCGCTGCAGATGCACATATGTCAGTAGCGTGTCTCACCGAAAACTCGCTACTACTAAATTCCAATCACTTAGCCGATGTGCTACACATAGTAGTAGCGATCTTCCAAAAACCGCGCTACGACTAATATACTTATAGCAGCTTGTTTATGCGTAAAGCGCTACTGCTAACGAAAAGAAAGTAAAATGAAAAACGAATAGAAAAGTAAATGAAAATGAAAGAAATAGAAAAAGAAGAAAGGAAAAATATATAATGTAAAGAAAAATAAATGAAAAAGGGAAAAAATGATGAAGACTTAGCAGTAGCGCGTTCGCTGAAACGCGCTATAGCTAACTTAGCTATAGCGCGTTTTCTGTAACGCGCTACCGTTATTTTTGACTTAAACAAAAACGGTTTCCCCCCGGCCACCACTTCTCCCCCAAATCGATCCCTCGCCCCACTTCGCCGCCGTCTCCTACCGGCGTCGACGCCGTGCTCATCCTCACCGCCGCCGCCCGAGGCCGCCCAGCCTCACCGCCACCGCCTCTCGGGCCGCCCTCGACCTCACCATCGCCTCCCTCGACCTCACTGTCGCCGCCCTCGACCTCACCACCCCCGAGACTGCCCAGGACCGCCGCCTCCCGATCCCGAGCTCGCCCTCGCCGCCCCTACCTCCGTCGCCGAGCACCTCCCCGCCACCGTCTCTCCCCTCTCTGTAAGCCCACCACCCATCCTTTTTAGTTAATAGATGTTAATGTTAAGTAGTAGATAATGTTGATGTTTTTAGTTAGGGTAATAATAGATGTTAAGTAGTAGATAATGTTGATGTTAATTAGTTCAGTAGGGTTTAGTTTTTGAATTGAGTTTGTTTAACTAGATGTTAATTAGGGCAGTAGGGTTTAGTTTAGAGTAAAGTTTAGTTCAGTAGTTAACTAAATATAATCTATATTTTGAATTGAGTTTGAGAGAGCATGAGATTTGTGTAGATTTTCTTGTAGTGTCAAACGCTAGGACATGCAAATTTGAAGTGGTCAGGATATATGCAAATTGCTCAATTGTGTTTGCACATGTTTCGATTGTGCCCAAGTGGCCTTTTGTTGTTTCCAGGGAATGAAGCCGAGTGGCCTATGTTTTGCCGGAATGTTGATTCATTTTCGTTCCGGCAAATTTCAGGTTCTCGATTTGTCCACTTTTTAGAAAAGGTCATGCCGAAATTTTCCGTGAATTTCAGCATGACTTGTGCTACAAACTAGGACATATCGAGTGCCAGGGATTTGCCGCACCGGGAAGGAGTCAACGTTCCTGCAAAACAATAGGCCTTTTTAATGTCATTATTCATTTTATTAGGTCTAGAATTAATTGACTAGATTTAATCGTAGGAAACATGGCTAGCAACGATGAAGGACAGGGTTCTGGTGATTGCGACGACGTCTACAGGGCGGCAGACGAATTTTTGAGCCTTGCCGACGATCAACCGATGTTGTTGCTGGGCCCACCGGTGGCATCGGGGACTGAGACCGACACGCAGACCGGTGCTGAGACTGAGACCGGCGCTGAGACTGAGACCAGCGCTGAGACTGAGACCGGTGCTCAGACTGAGACCGGCGCTGAGACCGGCATCGAGACCGGCGCTCAGACTGAGACCGGCGCCGAGACTAGCGGAGCCGGTGTAGAACCGAAAGCAAAGAGGCAACGGCTTCCTAACAAGCTCAGGACTACTAGACTGGTGGTCACGGAGGTGGACGACGGCAATTTTGAGCCAAAAGCGCCCCAGGAAGCGCGCGCGTGCTACGGCAATCAAATAGGCTGCATCGTATGGACAACCGCCACCATCAACGATGAGAAACTACAGAAGATAGATAATATGAGGTCCTCCCTCCTAAAGAAGTTTCACCAGATATTCTTGTTCCCGGGCCGGAATGAAAAGGATTATAAAGATCCAGATAAGGACCCGGCAATGAAGAAGATAAACAAACACGCCATGACCAAGTTTAGCGACGCGTTGGCCGCCTGGAAAACAAGGGTGGAAGCAAGGATCATCGACAAGAAGGAACCCTACTCCGAGATTGTAAAGGATAATCCGACAATCACGGAAGAGTAGTTTCAAATATTCAAGGCGGCTTGCGAGGCCGAAGCTGCCAAAAAAAGTCTAAGTACATGAAGGGGCTTCAAGAGAGGAACATTGGGAGCCACCACCTCGGAAGCCGTGGTTACGGCGGGAAGAGGTCCAAATGGGCCAAGGAGGACGCGGAAGCCGCGAGTCTGGGCATCCAGACCCCTTGGTGGAGTTCACTGTCCCGCAGGAGCATGACATCCTGAGGGCCCGGTACCGTTGGGACCCAGTGAAGAAGGTTTTCAAGACGAACACGGTCACGATGGAGTTCATAAGACTGCTGGTAATTTTAGTTTCTGATCAATTCGACTGCACGTTAGTCATATTTGTAAATGATCCTTGTGCCTTTTGTAGAGAGAGCAGCACAGGATTGCGGCCGAAAGCGACTCGTCGTCTGAGGCGTTGGCGAAGCCCAAGTGGGACACTCTATTCAATCGGGTGTTGAACATATTGAAACGACTCCCGGTGGATACTCGACCATCGTATGGACGCGTGCACGGTGTCGGAGACGGTGCCACGTGGAAGAAGTACTACCGTGAGACCACTGAGGAGAGAAAGGAAAGACGGAGGTTAACTGAAGAAAACATCGACAAGAAGGTTGAGATTGCGGTTGAGAAGAAATCATCTCAGACAGTCGCAACAGCGGTAGCTGCCGCAAAACAGGCGGTTGTAGATATGTCTACTTCCTTGGTTCCGGCCGTTTTCAATTGGACCAGGCAAAATCCAAAAAAAATGCAGCGGACTTTCCCCTTGCTGACTTCTTGGGGAGCAGCTCGACTAGCGTTGCACCAGCACCTGCTCCCGCACCGGCTCCCGCACCGGCTCCGGCACCGGACGTGCTCGGCGGTGCTTCGTCTTTGGCTGAGCTTGACGCCCTCACGATATCTGTCACACCGGCCCCCTTCAATAAATGTATAATCTCCCGTTTTCGTTGCCTTTCGGATGTCTCACATCGCAGACTTTTCTTTGCAGGCCAACGAAACCCCGTGCACCATATTGTACACCATCTGCGACCAGAAGGTGGACGTGGGGAAGGCGACGATAATGAAGCCGAAGGAACCATTGTTCCACAGCCGGCCGATCCCCCCGAACGTCTTCAAGGTTACTGTGGCCAGTGTCAAACCGGGCCACGAGAATTTGCCTCCTCTGGTACTAGTGGGGGATGACGACGAGACCCCGCGGCGGCTTGGTGATTGTTGCAATGTGTGGGTCCTGTTGTGTCCAAAGAGTCTGCTTCGTCTGGAGGCGGCCGGGAGCACACCCACGAGCACGCAGCCTCAGCAAGGTATGAACATCAACACCCCACCTACCCAATTAGCGTCGGGTGTCGGGTTGGGTGATAGCGTACGGGGTAAGGAAGAGGCTCCATTAGTCGCTGATGACGTCGCCATGGGTGAGGATGAGGATGACGATGGCACTCAACAGTATGTCTATACTGGCGCCTACTCAGGGTTTGAGCGTCATGAGTCGGTGCCTGAATTGCCGTCTCCGGAGGCTGAACGTATCATGGATGACCTTCCGGTAGTAAAGAAGTCTAGGAAGAGAGCGAGGAAAGGCAAAAAAGCTGATTCTATGATCCAGCCGCCTCAGCAGCCTCGGGTTCAAGACCGTATAGATATCCCCGGTGCGGATAAATGGCATATCCCCGGTCAACCAATCCTACCTGCAACAGTGCTAGGGGCCAGATTCGGCGATCTAAGGAGACTTCATGACGATGTGCTGCAGATAGAGAAAGGCCTCATCGCCTCGAAAGATCCAGGTTACCCACTCTACGTGGTTAACGTTCCGCAGCAATTGTCGTACGTCGACTTCTTCCCCGTGGATAAGTTCTTCCTTTGATTCGATTACATATTCGACATGTTTCACGTGAAGAAGCTGGATTTTACGTTTGTCCGCCTTTATGCCTTGCACATGAACTACATCATCGGGGTTGAGCAGATGCCTCATATCGGTGTCGCTGACCCGTACTTCATGCACGAGGGATTCTTGGGAGTCTGCGCAAAGCACCGTGAATACGCGAGGGAATACATCGTCAGTTTCATGCTCGCCAATAAGGACAAGGATGTGATTCTCGTGCCTTATCATCCCCTGTAAGTCATCCGCGTGGATATCCTTCCTTCGATTTCAATCATTCATTTGCACGGTGGAGGCTAATTAATTTGAGGTGTACTTATTTTGCGCAGCGGCGGGCGCGCCGTCCTCATCATCCTCTACCCCCGATCCTCCCACGCTCTTTACTTAGACTCGTTGAAGAACATTCACAAAAAGGATTACACCCACATCAAGGATGTACTCAACAGTGCTATGTTTTACTACGAAGCACGGGGTGGACAGGTCAAGGACAAGAAGAGAAGGGGCGGCAGGCTCGCCTTCGACCATAAGACCGACTTCTGCTGCATCCAGCAACCGAGTGATTCTCTTAATGATGGATTCTATGTCCTACACCACATGCTAGAGTACAGAAGGGATCACCAGAACCTTCGCATGTCAGCTACATCCGGCGATGCCCATATTCTGCAATGGGCAAAGAACGTAGGAGATATCGAGGATCATCGACTTCGAGCTGAGTTCTATCACATCCAACGCGAACTTGCCCAAATCATCATGAAGGAGGTCGTCAGAAAAGCAGGGATGTTCTACGAAGGACAAATGTCGCGGGAAGACGTGCGAACACGGGTAGCCTCTCAGCGTCTCGACCTGAAGCCTTTCACTAGGCTCGGGGACTATCTCCCTGACTTGGATGGATGGCACGACATGTTGGAGTGATTGTCGATATATGACAATGTGTCCGTTTAGTCCATACTTTCTGTATGACGAAACTTTGAGTTATGCACGATGAAACTTTATTTGTGATGTAATTAAACCGTCCTCCTCGACTAGCGACTATCACTCTACTTAGGGCATTTTGGGTACGATCAACTTTGTTATTTATGCTTATGATATGTTGCTTCTATTTTTGCCAAGTCTGTCTCTTTCTGTTGCTCAACTATATATGTTGCATATCATCGACTCATGTGACGATGCAGGTGCATAGATCATCGATGGCGAATAAGTGCTATGCCAGGAGTATATATACGACGAGTGGCCGAAGTGTCAGGCCCAGGTGTACCGGTTTCCGGTTTTCGAGCGACATGCAGTATTTAGTTTAGGTTCACGCTAATGCGAGAGAGGGATACGAACTCATGTACTGCATAGTTCTGCTCTCACTCAAAGTGATAGCTCTTCTCACGTATATCATTGTTTAGATGGATGACGATGTACTTGCAAGTAATCGAGACTTGCTGTATCGCTATTTTTGAGATGATACGAAATACCACTTTGTGTTGGATGATGATTATGATGAGACTATTTGTATGTATATGCTATGATTACATTTGTGGTCTCGCATCCATTTGTATGTGTATCATGATGACATTTGTATCTGCTAAAGATTCTTGTATAAAGCCTGTTCAAATACAAAAAATATATGCAGAAAAAAAACAAAAACTACTAAAATTAGCAGTAGCGAGTGGAGAAAAGTTAGCAGCAGCGTCACACTAGCAGTAGCGCGTCCAGGCAATGCGCGCTAGAGCTATTAGCAGTAGCGAGCTTCCACGAAGCACACTGCTGCTACACTTGTATAGCAGTAGCGCGGGTGTGCACGCGCTGCTGCTATGGGTTAGCTGTAGTGCGTTATTAGTAGCGCCTACCCCCGCGCTACTAATGTACCTAGAACCCGCGCTGCTGCTAGGCTTTTCCCTAGTAGTGGGATGGCGGCAGAGAGCGACATCATCCAGCTTCAAAGCTGAGCTCCTCGAGCTGATCTAGGGCAGGGGATAAGAACCACTTGTCGAACTTGGCTTGGACCTTGCAGTTGGTACTGAACATGCGGATGTCAAGGCGTCTGGCTGGCCCAGGGTGCAATGAAAGGATCTTGGAGACTGCGGCCATGCGTTTGCAATCCCCATCGCAGAGGGAGCTGTCGACGGTGAGGTTGAGGGGGACGCGGCGCTAGAGGGGGCGCCATCGCCGGGAGAGCAGGGCGGTCCGCACGGCAGATTTGGTGGGGAGGAGGCCAATGATGACGAGCAACATGTCGCCGGGGAGGTTGCTGATGAAGTCCAGGCTCGCCGGATGCGGTTGGCTTGAGCCGCCT
This sequence comes from Aegilops tauschii subsp. strangulata, assembly GCF_002575655.3. Classification (NCBI taxonomy): domain Eukaryota; kingdom Viridiplantae; phylum Streptophyta; class Magnoliopsida; order Poales; family Poaceae; genus Aegilops; species Aegilops tauschii. The sequence goes on from NC_053035.3 coordinate 277,855,351, forward strand.
CCGCTTGTTGGCTGCCTCGCTGTCCATCTCAACCGGCGGCGACGCTGGTGTACACGTGTGCTGGTGTGTGTTGTGTGCTGGCCTGCTGGGTGTGCGCGAGTGCGTCCTTCTGTGCATGCCGCCGCGTAGTGGTGAATTGTGCGCGAGTGCGTCCTTCACGCGGAAGAAGTGTGTCCTCAGTGCGCCCTCAATTAACTAGCATGCGAGGTGCTACCCCGAGTGGTTTCAACTTTGTTTACTTCACCGTGTGTCAGACGGGCCTCTAGTTTACTTATTTTCACCCACTTCCACATGGGCCAACACACGAAGATAGAGAACACGAGCTGACAAGGCAGCATGTGGGCTGGTTGACCGGTCAACTAAACAATATACGAAGCTATACACTGACACGGTGAGCGTATAATCCGTCGGTATAGAGAGTTCGGGTGAGAGGGGAGGCCCGTGAGAGATACTCCCTCCGTTCCAAAATAGATGACTCAACTTTGTACTAACTTTATACTAAAGTTGAGTCATCTATTTTGGAACGGAGGGAGTAGCAGAGAGAGAGAGAAATAGCTACTCCCTCCATTCGATAATGTAGTGCCAACATTTTTTTTTTAAGTTAAACTTTTGAAACTTTGACCAAGTTTATAAAGAAATTACTTTTATCTACAATACCAAAGATAAATGATAGTATGAAGTAAGTACATGTTGTGATGAATCTAATGATCGTTGCAGATGTAAATGTTTTTCTCCACATATACTTGGTCAAACTTTTCTGAGGTTTGACTTTTCAAAACATCCATATGATTATGGACGTGAGAGAGTCCCTAACTAGAGAGAGAGAGTGTGTGTGTGAAACAGAAAGAGTGAGTGCAAAAAGTGTGTGTGCATGTGTGAAAGAGACATGGACAACACACAATAAAAGTAGAGAAAAGGCGTGTGTGTCTTATGCAAACATATCACACATGAATCTTCGACAACGGAAGCAAGGTGAGGAGATAGTGTGTGGTTGTTTGCAACCGAGAGAGAAGACCCCTAGCACGTGGCCAACAGGGGTCTGACAAGCAAGGGAGAGAGGTCGAGAGAGATGTACGGAGAAAATGCAGACATGGGGAGGAGAGAGTGTATGTTTGTGATAGAGAGATCCCCTGGAGATCGTGATGTGACTACATGGGTGGGAGATCGAGTGACAAGGTGTGTGCGCGATAGAAGATACCCCGAGAGATATCGAGATAGACGTATGGATGGAAGGAGACAATACATGTGTTCCTGATGGCTAGTGAGAGATAATTATACTTAGGGGGGAGTGTGTACGCCTATGATGGAGTGAGGGATTATGGTACTTAGGGGGGTGCGTGTCACATAGAGAGAGAACAAGGGCGGAGAGTGTTGGATGGGTCTATATGTAGCGCGAGCGAGACATGTGTATGTGTGAACCAGGGAGATATAAAGTTTGAGAGAGATAGAGGAGCCCCAGTAAGGCTGAGTGGTGCGTCAGATAGCTGAGAGAGGGAAAGAGATATTCCATCCGCTCGATAATGCAGTGCATGTAAAAAAAATTAGAAGTCGAATGTAACGCCCCGAGACCGACGCTCCAGAAGACTTCCAGCTATTCCGAGTTTTGTCGTGTGATTTGTTTTGTTTGTGCATTCATCATGCCATCTTTTGCATTGCATCATGTCATCATGCCATCAATTTCACAAACCAACTAAAACTCACTTACATAAATTGCATGGATCCTTGATCCATTTAAATCGAGGGAATTCACATGGTGATTTCTCTTTAAAACATATTCGAAGTCTCTCAATATTATCAGGGAGCTATAGTAAATATTCCATCAATTTGGAATTGACCATAACACACTTGCATTTGAAACTCCTCTCGTCTCTAAATTATTTAAATCCTCCATCCTTCTCCCCTTGCTCCAAATCTAGTTGTGGAGCTTCGAAATTATGTCAAAGTAGTCACTTGCCATTTCAGTTAACTTCAGGTTTAACTGAACCTCCAAATAAATCCCTTGGCTCTTTTCTTTTTCTAAAATATGGAAAAGAAACCCCTTTTCTTTCTTTTGGCCAGCCAAGCAGGCCTCCTGGCTTTTCCCTTCCATCCGAAGTGGCCCAAGATCCAGCTGGGCCTCCAGGCGATCGAAGGCCAGCCCAGCCTATCTCCCTCGCTAACCCTAGCGCCAGGGGAGAGCCTCCTGCTCGATCCCCATCTCCCTCCCGAGCGCCGTCACGCAGGGAGAGGGCAGCGCTAACCCTTCTCCCGATCCACTTCTCTCCCTCGATCCCTCGCTCTCCTCTCGATCCTATCTCTCCCTCTCGTTTCCCGTGCCCGCCGCCTCATCCCGCACCTACACCTTGTCCTCGTGGACCCGCGCCTCCCCGTCGCCCTTGCTCGAGCTTCGCAGCCATGGCGCCGCCACCACCATCTCTAGCCGCTCCTCTACAGCTCCTCCTCCGCCTCGTCCTCACGTCTGGCCTCGTCCCCGACCCGCCGTTCGCCTCCTCCATCGACCGTCCCGGCCACCAGAGCTGTTGACGGCCGAAGCCAGGCCGCGTCGTAGCCTCTGCTGCCGGCGACCTCGACCTCCCCTGCGCCAAGCCCCGCCACCGGCCTGCTACCTCGCCTCCCCAACCCGAGCTGGCCCGGATCCGGCCATCTTCGACGCCTTGGGTCGCTGGCCATGGACGCCTCTGCTCCATCGTCGGACGGCTGCTTCTCCGCACGCCTCTGTTCGTCGTCGTTGTCACCACAAGCCCGGTGACCGCTTCCTGCCGCTGACCACCACCATTGCCTCCTTGCTGCTGCCCGAGCCCCAAGTCCGTCGGCCTGCCTCCGCTTTGTACTGGCAGGAACGGGACCCCGGCGACCTCCCGCGACCGGTTTCAGCAAGTTCGACGCCTGCGCCCATCGTCTGTTGCATCTTCGTCGGCCTCCTCCTCGTGTTATGGAGCTCCTGCCTGAGCCGTTCCCCTCCGGCCAACTCTGCTGCCACCGCTGCTGCCTTGACCTCCCCTGGTTCAGCTTGTTTTGAACGAACAGCAGCCCGATGGCTTCTCTGCTCCAAGTGCCTTCTGCTGCTCCAAGTGCCTTCTGCACGCCAAGGCCCGGTGCACCCCTCGATTTGCCAAGTACCACGACACCCACGTTCGCCTGCAGAATGTGTACCACTACCGTCGCAAGAACCGAGATCGGCAAGTCTGGAGACCGCCAAGTACACTTTCGGTTCACCAAGTACCGCACCGGACGTCTACGACCCGTGTACAACTACCGTCGCCAAGACCGGACCGACAAGTACCCCAACAACGTGTGTACAACTACCGTCGACCTCGAAGACCCCGTGGACGTCAAGTTCCTTGACGTGACCCCGAACATCTACGGAGTGTCTACAACTATGAAACGTGTACGACTACTTCCCCTACGACCCGTGAACGACTACTTCCCTCGACGATTTTGGACCGCCCCGAAATGCACGCTTCAAAGGTATAACCGCCGAGACGATGACCCGTGGACGAATGCATGTTGTCTGAGATGAACCGTATGTTTGCACCGTGCCCGCTTGCTTTATGCACATTCCTCGTTTGCCATGCCCGATAACCAGGATCACCCCACCATCTTTTGCATGTTCCGCACATCCGCACACTTGCTCTTTTGCACCGGTATCTCAATGAGTTGTCGGATCATCGGAATGTTGCCGTGGCACCATTTCCGTTGTAGTTGCCGTGGCACCCCTTTCGTTCCGCCACGGTGACAAATGCTTCATAACATGCTCATGTCAACGTTTTCATAAAATTGCATAAAACTTGCATATGCCATCCGCATCATGATAATAACATTTAAAATGTTTAAAATTGTTGTTTGCTTTAAATTGCTAAAAGATATATGGGGATTTTCCGGAATTGTTATTTGTTATTTCCGGCCTCTTTTAAACTTGCCTAGATAGGTAGGTTACTTATGTTTCACCTCTTGCCATGGTTAATAACTTTTAATATTGTTGGGTACATAAACGAGAGAGAACTAAATAATTGATGTGGTGTTTCGTCAATATGCAACTCGTTGCATATTGAGCTCCACTTAATTTGTAGTATTGTTTGTGCACTTTGCCATGCCATGCCGCTTTAAATCGGACATGCATCATACTTGTTTGTGCATCATGGCATGCTTATGCTTGTGTGTTTACCATGTTGTTTGCTTCTTTCCGGTTGGCTTCTCTCGTTAGCTTCGGTTTCGTTCCGGAGTTCTGAGGATTCGTTCGACTACGTCCGTTTGTCTTCTTCATGGACTCGTTTGTCCGGAGATAGAAAAGCGAGGTGAGGAGATACACGAAGATAGCTAGTCCGTGATTGTTTGCAACGGAGAGAGACACCCCTATAGCACATGTCCAATAGAGGTCTGGCCAACAAGGAACAAAGGTCGAGAGGGACACATGGAGAACATGGACGCATGGGGAGGGAGAGAGGGTGTGTTTGTGATAGAGAGATCCCCTCGAGATCGTGAGGGGACTTATATGGGTGGGAGATCGAGGGAGGTGCGTGCGAGATAGAAAGATTCCCCGAGAGAAATCAAGATAGACCATGCACATGTTTGTGATGGAGACTAAGATTAGCTAGTCATGTACATATAGGGGGGGGACTGTGTGTGCCTACATTTGAGTGAGAGACCATCATACTTGGCTAGGCATGAGATTGTGTGTGTGTGTGCGTGTGAGATGGAGAGAGAACGAGGGAGAGAGATAAAGTTTTAGATGGGTCTATGGAGTGCGAGTGAGATATGCATGTTTATGTGTGACCCAGGTAGATGGAGAGTTTGAGAGTGAGAGGGAAGAGCTCCGAGACGACAGAGTGGTGCGTGAGAGAGTTACGGGCAACGAGCCAAGGAATTTGTGTGCGTACAATGAGTGCACCCAAGATATTTAGCTTGGACTAGAGAATCATACATAGTGTGTGAGAGAGACCTATAGATGGAGTATATATGCATGCGAACTAGAAAGACCCTCCCACACACACAAAGAGAGAGAGAGAGAGACGGAGAGGGACCAACAAGGTTTGTGTGTTGGATGCGTGCGACAGAATTGAAGATAGTCGGCGAGAGAGAGAGAGAGAGAGAGAGAGAGAGAGAGAGAGAGAGAGAGAGAGAGCATGAGTCCGGGAGAGGGGGAGGTTGCGTTTTATGCATCAAAGACTGATATAAACCATGTTTCGATATATACTTGCATTCAAATATTTAAATTCGAGAACATGTTGTCTGCAATCCACACATGAACGGAGATATGCGTATATCAAACAAGTTCTTAATTTGACTCTCAACATGTTCATGGAGTACTATAATACTGTACAACATGCTACTCGATTGAGGTGTTTAATTTTGGATTTAGTTCACTATTTTGACCTGGTGAACGAGCTATTTCATTGAATTGAGATATTTCATTTTGGGTTTGATTCCCGTTTTTGAGTGCGTCAACTATTTGTCATATAGTAAATCGCTAGCAACGAGCATGTAAAAACACATTACTCCCGAGCATCATCTCTCCATCTAAAGAAGAAGTGGCAAGCTAATATTTCAAAATTTGATTAGAATCGACTTGGTAAGGTAGACGTGGATGCTCGTTCTCCCAAAATTTGAACGAACCGTTAAACACCCTCTGCTCGGTGGAATTCGCCCGAGCAAATAAATGGGAGACGCGAAATTACCGACCTATGTGGGACACGCATCAATTGGCCCGTTGTACATCGAGGGTAGGTTCGTAACTTCATCCAAGCGCGCCTTCTCCTCGGCCGAAATGACATGTGCCGAATAATTCATAAACCATGGTCGCCAAAACACCCTCTCCTCGCCCGAAATAGCTCATGCCCATTATTTGAAAACACGCTCTCCTCGCCCGAAATCGCTCGCGCCCACTATATTTTAAAACACGCCCTCCTCACCCGAAATCGCTCGCGCCCACTATATTTCAAAACACGCCCTCCTCGCCCGAAATCGCTCGCACCCAGTATATTTCAAAACATGCCCTCCTCGCCCGAAATCGCTCACGCCCACTATTTGGGAGAAGCAAAGTTACTGTACTATCCCCGACCCTCAGTACACAGACCCAAGCCGACAAGCTTAAAGGCAGGGGTAGAACTGTAACTCCCCCCACATTTCAGACAAATGCGTCTGTAAGACATGGTTCCCCCTCCCAATTCCCCATTCATACCTCGTGGGCGCCAAATCACCTTCTCCTCGGAAGTTCCCTTCTCCCGAGCCGCGAAACCTCAGCCCCTCCTCCATGGCGCCCCACCGCACCAAATTCACAGCCGCCCTCCTCTCTAATCCCGGAGACGCTGTCCATTTGCCGTCGTGCACTGGGCCGTGTGCCTCTTACTCTGTGCTGGTGGAGCTGCCTCGACGACGGCTGCGTGAATCGTACCGGAGCCGACTCACCCCCGCCGCTATTCACGGCGCTGGAGCGGCTCCAACTTTGGACCTGTCCAGAGCCCCGGCGCTGCTTCCCCATAGCCGTCGACCATCGCGACATCTCGACTAGGCAGCTGGAGCTGCCTACTTCACCGGGCCGCCAGATAGGTCGCACCCTCATCTCAAATAACTTTATTTAGGCATCAGTTGTCTGAATTTTTATTCTGGTCCAATCGATTCCCAATGGGAAGCAGCACCCCTCGAGCCGGAGGAGCTCCTAGGCTGCCGGTTGGCTGGTGTCTAACGTAAGGGTGCGGGGGCACAAGTTCACCGCGGAAGCAACGCTTAGATGGCTATCTTAGAGTTGCATGGGTTGAAGGTACTGCCGCCGCCGGATCTGGATGACGGCGAGTCTTTGTGGATTGGCCCGGGGGCGGCGCAACCAGGGCAGTGCGGTGGGGCGGGGAGCGGGGTTTTGGTCGGGGCCACGAATGGCAGAGGCAGGCTGCTCTGCCGGTGGTCGCTGGCTCTTTGGGGAAGATTCCGAACAGTGTCAACCGGGAGGCACAAGACGGCCATCAAGCCGTCCGACGTAGATCGGACAGTACCAAAATAAAATAAAATCATGTGACCCCAATTTAGTCTTCAGTCAACAGATGTGTGACCACTCTCGTACCTTGCTGTTGATCTCTTAGGGTATTTCTTGAGATCAGAGAGATGTGTCATTCTTAACATTATGCGTTTTCTGCATCTTCAGCCACACCGTCTTCCGACTCACCGCAGCTGCTCCAACAAGGGAAGCATGCACCAGAAGGGAGCTATAGTCCCCACTCAACAATTCCCTGCATCGAATGCGCGTGCCTGACATGGACAGCCACAATAACCGCAGGGCCATCGACAAGTCAGCACATGATGCTCACTCCTATGGATAGCGGCCAGATAGGTTGTACCCTCATCTTACTTGTGTGCAAAATTTATGGCTTTGTTATTCATCTAAGCATTAAAAATAGATTATCACATTTCATCATGCTGATCTCTTACGGGTCTTGTTCAGGAGTTAACGCTGTTCCATAGTTCAGCTAAGAGAGTTGTTCTTTAGGTAACGCTGTTCCATAGTTATCATCCATCAGCCAATGCTATCCCACAGGCTGGTGATTATAGTATTATACCACTTCTAGTATAACCTATGTTGTTCCTTAATACTTTTGTGTGCCATCTAGTTAATCTCGAGTACAAACGATACATATTCTGTATCTTTCATCTGTGTTCTCCCTTTAGTTTTTGAGACCTGTTGCTGCTAGTTAACCCCAGTCCTACTATTTATGTCGTGTCCTAAAGGCACTCATTACATAAATCTAACTACTAGTTGTCTTCCATGCATGTCAGATATAATTGCACACACTGATTTATCCACAAGAACCTCACGGAGCAATGTAACGGCCAACAAACTTGACGTCAATGATACCAAATATGATGGAACATGTAAAGGCAGTTCTTCACAAGACTTGCAGAAAGATGATGAATCCTATTCACCCCATAAGGTCCTTGCTCTAACTTGTCCCTTGATATGGGTACATCATGCATATAATGTCCTGGAGTGCATCTACTTTGTTGCAATGCCTTGTGCTTAGCCTACTGATCATGCATGTAAATATGGCATGCCTTCCTATTTTCCAGTACCTATTCCATTCATGATAACATATTTTCAAATTCAAGTACTGTCATTCTACTCTATTGCAATGCCATATGCTTAGTTTGGACATCATGCTTCTCAATATCTTATGCATTGTTATTCATCAGTATGTACTTCATCTGTCTACCATACCATGTTTTTTTTACATTGAAGTGTTGTTCTAGTGGTCTATTGCAATGCCATCTTAGTTTCCCAATCATAAACGCATACGTTGCCTTAGTGTTTTTTTATGTATTCCGCTAGCATACAGTTTTACATTCAAGTAGTGTTTTTTTACACTGTTGTCCTGTCGTATCCCTAGCTCTTACATCATACTCCCTCCGTCTGGATTACATGTTGCAGAAATGGACAAAACTGGATGTATCTAGAACTGAAATACGCCTAGACCCATCCATTTATTTCCGGATAGAGGGAATACATGTCAATATGTCATGCCTTTCTATTCTTCAGTACCTATTCCATCTCTGTTGTAGCATGTTTTATAATTGAAGCACCATTCTTCTATATAAGGCACACAAGGGGAAGACATCTATGTTAGAATCTGAAGGGTTACAAACCAAGTCTTTGCAAAAGATCCAAACGCCAGGAGATAATAAAGCAACTCCAGTTTTCATAGATACTGCTCCAGGACAGAGAAACCCAACTCCCACTGATAATAAGCAGATTCTAGTGGCCAAAGAACTAGTCCGCTTCAGTCCAGCAAATATATGTCAACTCCACTCTAAGAAGCATGTGCGTATCCTCGCATCATGAAATTTTATAGCATTCTGATCATATTTTCTACATGTTTCTTACCCATCTCTCTTTTAGAAAATAAGCCTAAATGATAGAAGACTTTCTGCACTGGGATCGTATTCGAGGAAATTATCTTACGGGAATTCTCTGTGCTCCAATGCTGATATAAGTACCTGTTGAATATCACTATATTTTTACATCAGCATGTATTTTGTTAATCGGCATGAATCCAACCTTTATCTAATATAAATTTAGTTGTAGCAAAATGTATAATTAAAGGCGACAATGTTGATCTTTGTAAGGAGAACTGCCTGGTAATTTTTCATACTGAGCTGCATGAGTTTACTATCTCATATCATGCACATTACTGAATAGTAGTGCTGCTCTGGTTGCCCATTCATTCATTCGTTGTGTCAATGTTTCTTTCGTATTACCTTACCTGGCTGATGATAGCTGTGCCATATTGTGTTAATTTGGTGTAGGCTGGTGTGGTCTGGTTGCCCAAACGTTCGTTGTGTCAATGTTGCTTTCCTATTATCTGACCTGGCCAATGATAGCAATGCTAGTGTGTTAATTTGGTGCAGGCTGCTGAAGATAAGAAGACAAACTCTGAAAACAGCAAGGCAGCCCCATTGTTTCTTTCCAATAAATCTAGGCCAGGTAATATGGCAATAACTCTTGATTAATCTGTTCGGTTCCCCTCCTAATTTATGTTATGATGCAGTGGTCAAGACACTCTCCACTATCAATAATACAAGCCTGCCAAAACCGTCATCTGAATCTGTTCAGTTTCCTCTGTCTCGGATGCAACGAAAAAATGTATGTTTGTGAACCAATTAATGGCTGAAGCAATGATGGAAATGGTGGAGAAATCAGAGGTGCACATTCGTGCGCAACAACAACTGATCAATGTTTTCAGAGACAGTGTAGCAAAGCAGCAAGAACATGCCCACATGCTTATGGGCGTCATCCACACTGAGGTTGCAGATTGTGATGTTGTAGATCGCTAGGTTCTGTTCATTTATTTGCACTGGCATCAATCTTTGATTGCCCAGTGGATGTAATTTCCTGTAATATATGTTGGATGTGCAACGTTTTTCCCTGTATGACGTACCTTTGCTTGATCGGTTTTGGTCCTGTGCATAATTGCTCGTCGTAATGGGCTCAAATTATCTAATTGGGCCTAAAGACATGTACGAACTTTAGTGGGACCATTAAGTTAATGGGCCGTTACCAGGCCGAAAGTTAATGGTCGGCCCTCTTACCTCCTGGGTCGTTAACAACCCGACATCGAAGCGGGCAACAGGTGGGCCCATTTGATTTCACGGGCCGTTAACATGCCGTTAGTAAGGTCGGGCTACATATGGCCCAACTATACTTTGGGCCTTTAGCAGGTCGAAAGAGACAGCGGGCTCATACTGGACATGAAGAGCATGGGCCGCTAAGAGGACGAAAGTCAGGTCGTACTGTAAATGGCCCAACTGTGTTGTGGGCCTTTAGCAGGCCGAAAGAGAAACTGGGCTGGTATTGGACCATGAAGAGCATGGGCCGTTAAAAGGCCAAAACTCAGGCCCGACTACAAATGGACCAAATCATTTATGGGCCGTCAACAGGCTGAAAGACACACCAGGCCGGGAATTGGCCCAACACTTAAATGGGTCGCTAAAAGGCAAAAACTAAGGTCTGACTACAAATGGCCCAACTCATTTATGGGCCGTCAACAGGCTAAAAGACACACCGGGCCGGAAATTGGCGCAACACTTAAATGGGTCGCTAAAAGGCCGAAAGATGTACATCCTGAAAATTGGCCCATCCCTTGAATGGGCCGTTAACAGGCCGAAATCACATCGGACCGATATCGAGCCCAAATATATAGCGGGCTGTTAAAGGGCTCGAACTGACGATGGGCTGCAATGGTGTCAAATCTTTAATGGGCCGTTGACGGGCCGAATTAGCACATCTCGTATGGCCCGTGGGCTTAAATGGACCTGACACAAGTAGGCCTTGTATGGGCCGGCCTGCTAATTTTTACTGGGCCAACCTTTTTCACTGGAATGGGCCACTGTTGGCCCGTGCCACGTGTCGACCTATCATAGGCGCGTCATGTCCAATGAATGGATGACATCTGTCCCAACGGTTAGCCAACACGTGTTTCCTCCGGCCAATGAGAATTTTACACGTGGAAAATCCTCATTGGTCCGGGCTGTTAGCGGGTTATTGGATCCAAAACCGGACCCGATAGCTTAACAGCGTTCCCTTACGGTGGATGCCACGTGTCGGTCACCCTTGATCAAAGCACTTCCATGACGCACGATTTTTAGTCATGGAAGTGGACACTTCCGTGATGATAATTTTGGTAATGTCATGGAACACTTCTACGACAGCACATGTATGACTATCTTGATTCTGTCATAAAATTGTCATGGATGTACATGCATGACAGAAAACGTGACCTACTGTGACAAACACGTATCATCACGGAAGTGTCTTTTTTTTGTAGTGAGTTACCATCACCAAAGACTCTGCAGTACGCTTGCCCAGAACATTCATGTTCCTAGCATCCTGACTCTCATTACCATTCTGCTAATTTCCGACCTTCGTTTCCATGTGAGCTGCTCCATCTTGAAATAACGCATTATGGCGCCAGCTTCGTACCCCTCCCCTTGCAGGAAAACAAAGGAAAAACCAACATATGCACCTCATTTGGTTGCCCGCATCAAGGTTGCTTGCATTAGGGGATCGATTTAGGCATGCTATTTGGTTGCCTGCATTGGCTCGACGTATGCAACTACACCGTGTTTGGTTGCCTACACGGGATATGATTAAGATTAACAGATATCCATAACACACAGAGTGCCATGGCGGCTGCGGTGAACAATGGCGAGGACACAAGCAACTAGCTCTCCGCGCCATCGTCGGACTTGGCGCGGAGGCCACCGTCCACTGCCGCGGGTCGACGAGCAAGCCTCCGGCCCGCCGTGGCGAGCAGTATCACTGTTGTTGGTGTTGAAATCCCTGAATCGCCCCGCCTCGCTCCCCCAAATTTCCTCCTCCCTTGTCGATCCAGCCATGTTCAACTCGATTGCTACCTAGGTCGTGGTCCTCGGGGCCATCCTGCTGCTCGTGGGGCTCACAACTACCAAGCAGACGCCAAGGGCCGCAGCTGGCCTCCGTCCCGCCGCTCGTTGGATCCATCGTGATCCATCCAGGCGCACACTGGCGTACCTCCACCCGTGTCGCCGTCGGCACAACAACAACTGTGCGCGCGCGTGAAGAGAAGGCGGAGCTGGCACGTAGCTGGGCCTGCAGCCGGGCTAGGTGGAGTTTGTTGGGTTCTACAATAGGGTACATCAACTGCAAATTTAAAAAATCCTACCCGCAGAACATCCAGGAACATGCTACGAGAGATGGATCACGGATCATTACCACTAGACGCGTAGTGTTATGCAGCGGAAGTTGAGTTGGGCAGTGCATCTTCGGTGTCGTTTCCTCCTCGATCTCCCACGTAGCTGATCAGTTTCCACAAATAGGTTCGTCAGAGCGGCGCAAGTGCAACATCTCTAAGGTATCCGCGGATGCAGGAGGAATACTATGCGACAGAATGCTAGGTCTGATCACACAACCAATGGTGAGTGGAGGTAGCTAGTTGCAACACATGCAAAGCCCTAGTGACGGTGCCGAAGCGATCAACTGAATGAGTGTGCTGCACCTCCACTATATATAGGCATCCATCGCGGGCTCAACACTTGGGCCCCGTATGGACCCTAAAGCCCAAGGTCTACTCGGTCACGACGCAAGTCCAGCTTGGATCATATCCGACCAGTGTCCTCGGGTCTGACCTTGTAGGTTCCTTCCCTTAAGCGCGTGACCCTGATACGTCTCCAACGTATCTATAATTTTTGATTATTCCATGCTATTATAGTATAAATCTTGGATGTTTTATATGCAAGTATATATCATTTTTTGGGACTAACCTATTAACCTAGTGCCAAGTGTCAGTTGCTGTTTTTGCCTACTTTTGGTTTTCCAGGAAATTAGTACCAAACGAAGTACAAATGCCATGAAACATTCTGATGATTTTTTATGGACATAAGAGACCCTGGAAGCTTCGGGAGGAGGCCAGAAGGCAGAGGAGTAGGCCACAAGGCACCTAGGCATTCCTAGGTACCTTGTGGGCCCCATGCCTGTCCGTTTGACCTAATTCTAGCTCTATAAGTTCTCTAAAATTGGGAAACCAACAGAGAGCCACCCGAAACACTTTTTTTGACGCCACAAGCTTCTATTCTTGTGAGATCCCATACGGAGACCTTTTTTGGCACCCTCCCGGAGGGGGATCAATCCCAGAGGGCCTCTACATCAACTTTGCTGCCCTTCCGATTGTGAGCAGTTTACCACAAACCTACGGGTCCATAGCTAGTAGCTCACTAGTACATCGAGGTGCTATACAAACGGTTTTTAACCCCTTTCTGTGACGACATTTGGAACCGTCGCCTAGTGAGTGACTGCGATAGGGGCGGTCCTTCCCACACGGCCCAAAAACCGTCGGGGATATGCCCTCCTGGCACACATGCTTGGCAAAATGAGATCGTGTGCGACCGGCGAGCAATCAAATATGGTTATACGTACAGTGGTGCTAAAAAAATTCAACTATACAGGCGAAATAATTTCCGGTCGTAAGTTCATCCCACACAGTCAGTCCCCGCTAAACGTTTTCATTCGTATATACATCCCACACAGTCGCTCCAAGGAAAATGTTTCTGTTCGCAGGTACATCACACACAATTTTCCCTGTTAAATCGTTTGTGATAGCGTTTCCATTGCACACGGTATTAACAATTTTATCATTTGTGTTATTAAATGCATCACACACGGTGCATAGAAGAAACTGTGTGGCAAAGGCTGTTCATCACACACAGTTTTTATGTGGTAAACGTTTGCTCCAGGTGGCCTAACATAAACAATGTTCAAGAGGATGTCGTGTGTGATTGTTCATTAATCCAACATGGTTTATTCCTAGAAACTGTGTGCGTTGCCTGAGGTCATCGCCCACGGTGTTTTCTCAATAACCATTTGCAATAGAAAAACCCAATTAGCAGGCTAATTATCCTATTAATAATAATCCATTTATTAATCTAATTGACATTTCATATTAAGCACACAAAATATTTCATTTTCATAATTGAAATACATCAGAGTACAATATCATATAGCTTCAGAACTCAGCTACCCCATTACACAACTGCACCAGCACCAAGTTTCACATGCAACATCTATAACCTTTCGAAATTAGCATTATAGACGGTACATAGACAGATGTATCTCATATGGAAAACTGCTGAAGCAGAAGGCGAATATTGAGCCTTCATTGATATTGAAGGTCTTTCCAACTTTAGGCCAGTGCCTGTGGATGATTGACCGTCCATCCTTCATCCTCTTCAGGAACACTTCAATATTAAACCGTGGATGTTGTATGAATACCTTCCTCGCCTCCCGACCATACAGGTGGTTTGAGAGGTAATCATCTGTGAACTGCTTTGGAAAGGCCTGAAAACAAGGATGTGTATAAATATCTTCTCTATATTGGAAATGGGGCAAAGGAATAAAAAAGGCAAGGTATAATAGTTAGTACCATCCTGTAGTGAACTGATGTATTCTTCATTGCGCAGACAAAGATCTTGTTGTTGTTTGTGGCTAATTTCTTTATCCTAACAATCTTTCTGAGTTTCTTGACTTGACTGGTATTCATGGACAACTCATTTCCCCATATGCAAAATGGGTCAAACAGTGGGTCAAAACCTCTGACAGCAGGACCTACATGTGCAAGACCAAAATTTTTAAAACCTAAATATTAGAATGGTTCCTGCAATTGCACAATAATGTGCTATTAGACAAAGTACCATGCATGTGCAAACCTCGATTGTAAACCTCAGTGCTTCCCATTGTTTCCTTGCAACAGATATATGGTAGTTAGTGATTAGGTTAAGTGAGGGTTCGCATGCTATTAGTAAAATATGTTGATGAAAAATAAGCACATTGCAGATTCATCAGATTAATTGAAGCCACATGGAAAACCCATTTATCCAAACCAAGCATGATTAAGACCTAGGAAATATAGCAATTGTATATGTTTCTCATGTATTAAGTGCAGCCAAATTCGATTATTCCTCACATGCACAACAATAAAAAATTCTACCCACGACAATTGGACATCGCATTACAGAATTGAACCAAGCAGTTAACTAAACACCACAACAAATGAACCAAACATTAACTGAGCACCACATTGCACAATATAACATACTCCTAATAGAAGATCAAACAGTTAACCAAACCAAGCATGCTTAACAACTTGGAAATATAGCAATTGTATTTGTTTCTCATGTATTCAGTACAACCAAATTCGATTTATTTCTCACATGGTATACAATAACAGAATACACCCACAACAATTGAACATCGCATTGCAGAATTGAACCAAACAGTTAACTAAACACCACAAAAAATGAACCAAACGTTAACTGAGCACCACATTGCACAATGTATAACATACTAGAAGATCAGACAGTTAACCAAACCAATCATGCTTGACAACTTGGAAATATAGCAATTGTATTTGTTTCTCATGTATTTTGTAAAAAAAAATCGATTTATTTCTCACATGGAAGAAAATACAAAATTGCACCCTGAAGAATTGAACATCACATTTGCAGAATTGAACCAAACAGTTAACTGAACACGACAACTAATTAACCAAACAGTTAAGAAGTGAGCATCACATTGCACGACATATAGAACATATACACTAGAGCAACAGATTGCATGGTAAAAGTAGATAGCACAATTCACTAGAATTTGTTAAGGAAAGGCAATAGCTAGCAAACCGAACATGGGTCCTTATAGTGAGCTAATAAGACAAGCTACTCCTTATTGTCAGAGATATCAATGACGATTGGCTCCTTGGACATGGAAGAGGGCGAGGCCTCCGCATCATGGGTTCCCTCGTCGTAGTGGTGAGTTGCCTGAGCCGCCCTGGGCACCAACCTGCTGGCTCTCGAGTTGAGGTAAGCACGTGCACGCTGAGAAAATACCTCGTAGTCTTTGTTGAAGGCACTGAGGGTGGCCTCGAGAAAACACCACGAACTGTTGTTTAAAGCAGCCAAGCGCGTCGCGGCGTCGGCGCGTGAGGCATCGACAGTGAGGTGCTCCTCCAAGATCTGGGGGTCGGCACGAATGGCAGCCATCGCGACCTCATTCGCGCGTGCGGCCGCGATTTGCTTCTCCGCTGCCAAATGCTCCTTGAGCTCCTGGCTATACTGCATGCACCATGGCTTAGAGCGGCACTTATTTGGTGGTGGGGTTGGTGATTTGGGTGGAAGGTGTCGCGCCGGCGGTCGGGGCATGTGGGATGTGGAAGGAGGAGGAGGATGGGGGTCGGGTGTGGATTACCTGCCTGGATAGACGAGGCCGAGCAGCGTGAAGGAGGGTCGCCGGCGAGGAGGCGGCACTGCAAGCAAGGAGTGAAGGTTTCAATTTGGAAAGGAAGGCGGAAACATGAGAAATGTGGCTTTTAGTAAGGAGGAGGGGGCGGGGAGGTAGATATTTCCGCGGAAACCAACAAATTTGAATGAGTTTAGCGAAAAAACTGGTGCGCAAAGTGTCATCAGACACGGTCCCTTATTCAGCACTGTGTACGATATGTGAACATCACAAACGATTCAGATAGCTTAACCCGTGTGTGATGAGTTTGAACGTAAAAAATTTTGGTTCGAATTTCCCTGGTTACAGTGGTCATCCATGTCATTGCATAATTTGCGTACACAAAGGAGACTACAGCACACCCACACTTCTTAATCGAGAAATTTCAGCAATTTAATAGAGCTAGCTAACCTAAACATTACTCTAACAAATTAAAGACAGGTGCTCTTAATTAAACAAAACAAAGAGTACTACTACAGCTGGTTCTTGTTGATCTCCGCCGCCTCCTCCATGTCCAGCTCGTGCCCGACGATCTCCTGGGGAAGGAGCTCCATGGCATCCATCACACCATACTCGGCAAGCATCTCGCCATCTGCATCCGCCATATCTTTGGAATAGGCCGCCACGAGCTTGGCGTGGGCGGCCGCGGTCTTGGCTTGGGCGGGCTCCGTCGTGGCAAGGTATGCCGCGCAGGAATGGACGGCTGCTCGAACGCTCTCGGCGATTGCCAAGTCTTCGGACGTGGGTTGCCGACCGTTGTCGGAGAAGTTTCGTTCGATTTGTGTGGTGGCCGCCATGAGCTAGGCGTGGGTGGCCTCGACATGGTCGTGGGTGGCCTTCAACAGGGCTAAGGCCGCCGCTGTGGAACGGGCAGCTGCTGTGCCGCTCTCGCCAGTTGCTATCCCGAGGCAGATGTTGCTGCCGCCACCTGAGAAGCAACAACGACTGTTTGGGCTACCTTGATCGCCCGGTCGCAGATTGCGGCCGTGCTCATGAAGCTTGTTAGCATGCGCCT
Organism: Aegilops tauschii subsp. strangulata; assembly: GCF_002575655.3. NCBI lineage: Eukaryota > Viridiplantae > Streptophyta > Magnoliopsida > Poales > Poaceae > Aegilops > Aegilops tauschii. Next base: position 277,872,648 of record NC_053035.3, read on the forward strand.
GGCGGGTGTGGCCGCTCTGTCGCCTGAGTGGGACGCCGAAGTTGCCCTCACAAATCGGGTCCACGTCCCTATCTTTCACCGGCGACGATTGAACAGTGAAATGATATTTGGGGAGCGAGCTAGTGTGCTTTACACGCCGTCTGTGGACTGTAACCGACGCACCTTCTCGCGTAAGCCGTATGCGTACTATACACCGATGGTGCTCCAAGATATTTTGTACTGCATCTCACACGGTTGGTGATAATAAACTATGTGCGATCTACTTGATTTTTCGTCTTGATTTGACTTACATAATGGGGTCACAGCTGCAAAGGATGGTGTTTGAATTGCTAGAGCTTTTATCTGCAGTGAACATGCAACTATAGGTGTGTCATAAAAAATTGGAATTATTCAGGGTTCATTTGGACGTTTTTATACATTAACTTTGTTTTCTAGGCATTTCAGGTGCACAATTCAAAATTAAACTACGTGCACATGCTCCGGTGCACCAATATGGGTTGTAAAATGATATATGTGTCCATGGGTTAATGCTTATGTCCCATTCAAGAAATGGGGATGAATTTCAGACACCACGACACTGTGGCTCTCCGGCAAACGTTGAGGTGCTTGCTTTTGCAATTCTAGTAAATACAAAACTCGTTTGAAATTCATGAACCTTGGCATGCTATCATGGAACGGCATCAACATGCTGGGGTAAAAAAATATTGTCCCATTTGGGGCAGGTTATGGTATAAGCATCTCGCAAACCAGAGCTTCTGTCACAACAAGCCTGATGGTTTCGATAGGGAACGTGCCATCTTGGGGAACGAAACGATATCTGTTGCCTCTTTTTACTTTCAATTTTCTCTCTCGTGTCAACATAGAACAACAGGAGTGTTGTGCAATTTTTGGGATTTTTCGGGGTTCGCTTGGACATTTTTATACATTAATTGAGTTTTCTATGCATTCATGTGCATAATTCAAATTTGGACTACATGCACATGCTCCAGTGCATATAAACGGGTTGAAAAATCAAATGTGTGTCGTTGGTTGCAACTTCAGGTCCCATGCAAGAAATGAGAATGAATGTCAAACACCTTTGCCACCGTCGCTCAGCCGCTAACATTGAGATGCATGGTTTTAAAATTCTAGTAAATCGAAAACTCGTCTGAAATTCATGAAACTTGACATGCTATCATGGAACGGCATCAACATGCAGTGGTAAAAATATTGTCCCATTTGAGGCAGGTTGGGGTATAAGCTTCTCACAAATCAGAGCTTCTCGCAACAAGCCTCATGGTTACGGTAGGGAATGTTTCACCTTTCTGGACGAAACGATATCCGTTGCCTCTTCTTGATTTCAATTTTTTCTCTAGTATCAACATACAACAACAGGAGTGTTGTGTTAAATTTTGGAATTTTTCGGGGTTCGTTTGAACATTTTTATACATTAATTGAGTTTTCAATGCATTTATATGCATACTTTAAATTTGACTTACAGTCACATGCTCTAATCTATCTATCTATACCTATACTAATTTCAGACTCCCTAAAATTACCACGTTAATTAGAAATTATGAGCCGTTCAACTGGTGGGACCGAGTTATTACGGTGGAGATTAACCCATATATTTTTTGCTTAATCACGTACTTAATTCGGCCAAAAAAAAGTGAAGGCCCACGTTCCTTTCATCATTGCTGTACAAAAAGAAGCCCAACAGGCCTTTCATCACCGTTGTCTAAAAAAAAAAGACCATCATCGGTTGCTAAAGAAAGAAGCCCTCCTCCCGTATCCCTAACCTTGTGACGCCTACCATCGGCCGCCACTTCCCATGGATCGCGCCGCCGCTTCCCATGGATCGTGCCGCCGCTCTGCTCACCAGCGTAGTCGTCACTGCCCACCGCATCCAGCCGCTGTCGCATCTCACCGCCTCCACCGCCCCCATGAATCACCGCCTCCTCTCTCTTGGACCAGCATGCTGCGGTGGATGCTTCCGGTCCCGTTGTGGCGACACGGCTGGTCAAGGGAACGCGGTGAGGCGGATTGTGTCCCGTTCGTTGATCTGCCCCACTTGCTGCTGCTCCTCTCCCATCGACCGTCACATCAACATTTACTGCGACACACGACGTTCTCCTCTTCTGCGGCGATGCTTATAAGCGACAATAACGGTGTCCTGTTGTGGCCCAACATTCATCGGACCGCTGAGGCACGGAAGTGCCCGGAGAAGATCGCTCTCCGCTTAGCAAATTCCACCGTGTTCTGAATGGCTGCCCGACAAGGTGATTTTCTTCTCTGAATTTCTCTCATGAAACTTGGGTGGCATGGAGCGGGTGTGCTAGGTGGAGTGCCACTGGATTGTTGTGTTAGTGGGGAGAATCCGCTTAGCAAATTCCACCGTGTTCTGAATGGCTGCCCGACAAGGTGATTTTCTTCTCTGAATTTCTCTCATGAAACTTGGGTGGCATGGAGCGGGTGTGCTAGGTGGAGTGCCACTGGATTGTTGTGTTAGTGGGGAGAATCTGCTCTCCTGGAACTTGGGTTTGGCAATGAATTGTGCCAATACTACTATCCTTTGGCTTTGCAATGGTGATCTATGCAGTTCTGTTTTTCCAAATCATGGTGGTTTAGTTAGTTTGTTAACAGCTGCTTCAGTTAGGACTAATAATCGAGAGTGGTTGACTGGATTGAATTTCGCAAAGGACAATACAATTTTGTTATAATTGGTGATTTAGTTAGTTCGTAAAAAATAGTTCATAGGATCAACTGCTATTTAGCTTACTACAGTATAGTTGTGTGGATTGTCGGTGATGAATAATGAGATTTCATGAATAATACCCAATGCATTGCTTACTGTTGTCCAGTGTACTACAGTTTAGTATGAAGAACTTGACCTTTGTTTGACAAGAAAATGTCTGTGCTAATTCCCACACGGACTGATTTTCTAGAACCAATTTAGGCTGTGATCATTAGTGCGTCTTCAAAGCTGCTTGACATAACATAACGTTTGATTTTTACTAATCTGAAATCGAGCCTAAGCAATGTTAAGTAGACCTTTGAATTCTTAATAAGGAAATTACACAATTTGTTTTGTGTGCCGCAGGATTAGTGTTGTTTAAAGAATTTTTTCTTCAAACCAATCAGGTTGACGATTTTAACTGTCGATGCAGACGCTCTGCCGGATGTTCATCATCAGCGCCAGTCATGGGTTCAGGCTCCTGTGGAACTCATGGCATCAACCATATGAACCTGCATGTATTTGATAGTTTGCTTGATCAGTTTTATGCCTTCCACTATAGCTATGGCTACTACGCAACTTCATTGAGATTTTTTCTATAGGACTTGGATTAGTAATCCCCAACAATACGGTCACGCTTCTTATAATTACTTTCAGGTATAAATACATTAGTGATTTTCTGTATGTTGTACTACTAAACTGTGTGCTATACCAAGCATGACATCTGCGCCTTTTCAGATATGCATGCATTTTTCAAGAGAATTTATCTAATATGTAGTATATAGAAAGGTACCTAAAATGTTAGCTTATATTGCCAACTCTTGAAAGTATACGTGCCTTTTACTTTTTTTGCCATGAACCATGGGATTTCATGAATAATACTCAATGCATTGCTTACTGTTGTCCAGTGTACTACAGTTTAGTATGAAGAACTTGACCTTTGTTTGACAAGAAAATGTCGGCTAATTCCCACACGGACTGACTTTCGAGAACCAATTTAGGTTGTGATCATTAGTGCGTCTTCAAAGCTGCTTGACATAACATAACGTTTGATTTTTACTAATCTGAAATCAAGCCTAAGCAATGTTAAGTAGACCTTTGAATTCTTAATAAGGAAATTACACAATCTGTTCTGTGTGCCGTAGGATTAGTGTTGTTTGAAGACGTTTTTCTTCTTACCAATCAGGTTGATGATTTTAACTGTCGATGCAGACGCTGTGCCGGATGTTCATCATCGGTGCCAGTCATGGGTTCAGGCTCCTGTGGAACTCATGGCATCGACCATATGAACCTTCATGTATTTGATAGTTTGCTCGATCAGTTTTATGCCTTCCGCTACAGCTAAGGCTACTACGCAGCTTCATTGAGATTTTTTCTGTAGGACTTGGATTAATAATCTTCAACAATACGGTCATGCTTCTTATAATTACTTTCAGGTATAAATACATTTGTGATTTTCTGTATGTTGTGCTACTAAACTGTGTGCTATACCAAGCATGACATCTGCGCCTTTTCAGATATGCATGGATTTTTCAAGAGAATTTATTTAATATGTAGTATATAGCTAGAAAGCTACCTAAATGTTAGCTTATATTGCCAACTCTTGAAAATATACGGACCTTTTACTTTTTTTGCCGTGAACCTAGGGAGCTTGGGACGGAGTAGGTGTCAATAGTCGGTATATACCAGAACATTTTTTTTATGATTGCTAGAACAATATTCTGCGATATTGTATATACTAACATAGTGACTGTGGAGTACTAATTCAAAGTATATACTATTGTACTGTATTTTGTCTATATACCATCTATATCAAAGTAGTACGTACACTGCTCTTTGTGCACGGCAGTATGTAGCATACAAAATTAAATCAAATGGGTATATAACATACACTTTGATAAAGTAAGTATGTACTTTTTTTCTGGTGCAGTATATACAACATTTTTGTAAGGCAATATATAGTACTTTTTAAGTGAACCAGTATACTACTTTTTTTATTCAGTATATACATAATCTTTTAGTCGATATATACTACTCTTTCTGAGTAGGTATATACTACTATTCTTGATATATAAGGCAACCTGCAAATTCCACGCCGCCGCCATTGTCGACTAGAAGGTGGTACCGTCGCATGGATCTACCAGTGCATGCCATGCCAACATTGTTTCTTATTACCACCGTTGTTGACGATATTGGTGGTGCCGTCACATGGATCAATCAGTGCACCCCATGCTGTCGCTTTGTCGACGAGATGGAAATGCCGTCTTATCCATCGATCAGTGCACCTACTTATTAACGTCGCATCGGCTATGTGACTAGCTGCGTCAGTGGCTTTGCACCTCGATCCAGATTAGTTTCATGCAAAGCCTGTCATGTTTGCCTTTTGTGCAGGAATAGGCAAGCACAACAGAAGACCTGATCATAGACACTCATAGTCTGAGGTAAATACTCCTTCGACGCAAGCTGTCACATTGTTTTCTTTTATCTTGAAAACTGTAAATTTATTTAAAAAATTGTGGTAAAAAATTATTAAGTTATTACGTGGGAGAGACCATCAACTAATAATAATATAAAACAAGGGTAGGCTAGGAAAAAGATACATCATTCTTAGAAAATTGTGCTAACAAAGTTGTTAAGTTATTACGTGGGAGAGACTCAACTAATAATATAAAAACAAGGGTAGGCAGTATTATCGGAAAGATTGGACGCTACTTCTTCCCCCAGGCCCGAAAGAGATCACGCTTCTCCACCGTCTCTTCCTCTCCTGGTTAGAAAACAACCTCAAGCAATTTTCCTTATTTGAAACTTTTTCAGCTGTGCTAAAGGAGCTTATTCTAAAAACTGTTTTCCTCATCTGCATCGGGTTCATTTTCTTATATGTTTTTCCTTGCAGGTTTATCTTGAATACACAATAACTTTGGATTTGAGATCACTTTGTTTTGTGTCATGTGCTTGGATAGTGTTGTGCTCTCCAGGGATGCAATCCCGGCTCTTCTCACATAGAACCTATGGATACCTCATGGAGATTTGTTGGAGCATAATCTTCTAATGTACAACCTATGTATACATATGGACATCGGAGGGAGCATAATTATGATCATCAAGCGAGCTTATAAAAACCTGCTGTCTAAACAGACTACAGCGGCATGAAGGAGGCTAATGTCAGTTGTCAACGTCGTCGCTGGTCAAGTTACTAATCAGTTTTTGTATCGACAAAACATGTCCAGGACCCTCTATGGGAGAGTTAACATCTTCAATGGCCTTCCCAATCTCCAGTTACGGCTGATGTTGTTGCTTGATATGCTGGTCCGCCACAATCTCCTCTTCAAGGAATTTCCTTGCCAAGCTGCCATGTCCTGGCAGTTGTAGGTTAGAGAATTGGCTTCTCATGAATTTTCTTCTAACCCTTTTTTCAGTCAGCAGATAGTGCAGATAGTTAGGCGGTGAAACACTTGACAATGAAGATCTTTGTCAACTACTAAAACATTGATGGTTTCTGTTATACTGTATATCTGAATAAACAATTTTACGGGCAATTTTTTTGCATAAGTAAAGGCATGTGAGAACTGCTAATGCTTGAGTGTCGTGGCTGCTGCACTTCTGATTTTCTGTCAATTGTGTGTGAGAACTACTAAATTGTAGATTAAATATATGGCAGAAAATTAGATGGAGGGAGTAGTTTTTTTGTTTATGTTTTTTAATGGTTGTTGGTTCGGACAGCTACTACAACTTTATTATAAAGGATAATCTAACAGAAAAGTTAATGGAAGATGATGGTGCCATTACTCCAGATCTTTGTTTTATTCATGTTCTCCTCCAACTGTGTTGTCTATATCTTTTCTTTCACACCTATTATTTGTATAAAGTCTATACAATTAAATTATCTATAGTCTGTTTTTGCCTTTTTCCTCATCAACGAGTAATTTATGTAGTACCAGACTATTAAACTTCACTGCTAAATATAACGTGTTGGGAGGTGCTTCTTTCGGATGCATATATATAGTAAAAATCTGAAGCATGTATTTCCTTCCGCTATCAGGGAATTCAATTTCACATTGCTTATGGATCCTAAACTTATAGAGCAAGCTTTTGTGAAGCTTCTTTTTATGCTAATAGTACTACTTAATTTACCAACTATTCTTCATTCTCTAACCTATCATGTCCGCTTCTTTTCCTTTCTATGCAAGCTTACATGAATAAGCTTGCACTCTATATTCAACAAACCATAATTATCATACTCCAGAGAAATAAGAATGTTATATTCACTCTGATCCTTATTAATTGTCGCTAATTTAGTACAAGTATTGTTTAAGTTTAATCATCTAATGATGTTTCTAATTTTATCAAATTATCTTTTACTCGCCGGATGGTAGAATAGAAGTCGAAAAGATGAGATATGCTTAATTTTTTTACATATGCAAAATATGTTGACAAAGTGTAAGTTGGATTACTGCCTTATGTCGATGGCATTGTCTCTAAACATTTGATAATGTTCTTTTTGGTGATATTCCAAATAAATATTTGGCCATCTTGGTAACAAAACATATTTACGGCTAAAATTACATTGATTCACTTAGACACTCACATGTATGTGTGCTTACCAATGATCCATGTTGCTTTCATGGCTTCTGTAGGGTGTTCCAATATATTTACCTATGTTTTAATTGTTATGTGCAAGCAAGCTATTATAGAAAAGATTAATATATGTTACACCATAGATAATTTTTTTATAGTAATTATGTAGTGAAATATAAAGTGAGAAAATGACGAACTATTAAACTAGCCCGTGCAAATGCACGGGTTCACGACTAGTGCATATAAATTGGTTAAAAATTCAAATATGTGTCCTTGGTTGCATGCTTAGGTCCCATGCAAGAAATGGGAATGAATGTCAAACACCCTGCCCATCACTGGGCCGCAAACATTGAGATACCTGGTTTTTTAATTCTAGTAAATCCAAAACGCGTCTGAAATTCATGAAACTTGGCATGCTATCATGGAGCGGCATCAACATGCCGTGGTAATTTTTTGTCCCATTTGGGGCAGGTTTGGGTATAAGCTTCTCACAAACCAGAGCTTCTCAGAACAAGCATGATGGTTTCGGTAGGGAATGTTTCATCTTTCTGGACGAAACGATATCCGTTGCCTCTTCTTGATTTCAATTTTTTCTCTAGTGTCAATATAGAACAACAAGAGTGTTGTGTTAAATTTTGGATTTTTTTGGGGTTCGTTTGGACATTTTTATAAATTAATTGAGTTTTTAATGCATTTATGTGCATAATTCAAATTTGAACTACAGGCACATGCTCTAATGCATATAAATTGGTTGAAAATTCAAATCTGTATTCTTGGTTGCATGTTTAGGTCCCATGCAAGAAATGGGAATGAATGTCAAACACTCTGCCACCGTCAGTCGGCTGCAAACATTGAGATACCTGGTTTTTAAATTCTAGTAAATCCAAAACTCGTCTGAAATTCATGAAACTTGACATGTTATCATGGAGCGGCATCAACATGCCGTGGTAAATTTTTTGTCCCATTTGGAGCAGGTTTGGGTATAAGCTTCTCACAAACCAGAGCTTCTCACAACAAGCCTGATGGTTTCGGTAGGGAACGTGCCACCTTTGGGGATGAAACCATATCCGTTGCCTCTTATTGCTTTCAAATTTTTTCTAGTGTCAACATAGAACAACAGGAGTGTTGTGTTAAATTTTGGAATTTTTTGGGGTTTGTTTGGACATTTTTATACATTAACTAGGTTTTATAGGCATTTTATGTGCATAATTCAAATTTGAACTACATGCACATGCTCCAGTGCATATAAATTGGTTGAAAAATCAAATCTGTGTCCTTGGGTGCATGCTTCCCATGCAAGGAATGGGAATGAATTTTAAACACCAGGGCACTGTTGATTGCCGGCAAAACGTTGAGATACTTTTTTTAAAAAAATTCTAGTAAATCCAAAACTCGTCTGAAATGCATGAAACTTGGCATGCTATCATGGAATGGCACCCGACATGCCGTGGTATTTTTCATGTCCATTTTGAGAGAAGGCGCACTCGAATAACAGCCAACAAAGGCATTTTGAAACAAATAGCTGCCACTCTAACATCGCAAACGTTTTAGATAGAACACCCGCATGTAAACCGACAGCTTCCCTCGTAAGCCAAGGGAAAATGTGTCAAGCAGGATTTGTGCAGCTCTTCATCGCAAACGTTTTAGATAGAACACCTGTATGCAAAGTGAGCTATGGTCTTCCGTAGTAAGCCAAGGGAAAATTCACCACGTAGGATTTGTGCATCTCTTCAACGCAAACGGTTCAGATTGAATAAGGTATGCAAAGAGAGACTTTGGCGCTAAGCCAAGAGAATATTTGGCAAGCAGGATTTGTACCTCCCTTCAACGCAAACGGTTTTTTCGGATGACCTGTGTGCAACCACGTACAAACAATTTTGTAAGATTTGCATTTATCATATTGGGTATATTGCCATTTGTCAAACTGGAAAGATTGACATTTGTTGATCTAGTAACATTGCCATTTGTCAATCCTTGTAACACTGTGATTTGTCAAAATATGCAGCTAAAAATCACTAGCACTATATAATTTTTGCAACTAAAATTCAGTAATTAAGCATAGATTTCATTCATAGATTAAGCAGTCGTTCTTAATTGATACAAACAGTTCAACTCGACAGCTGAACCGACCAAACTTTTCCCCAATTGTTGCCAACCACGTACTGAAATAGCTAGTTCAACTATATATACTACCTAATTTTAAGTATGCTATGCAGTTCCACCACATCTATAGTCGGATGAACTGAACAAAATAGCCCCTAAATAGTACTACTACTATGGAGGGGCTTTGTAGTACTTCCAGCAGCCTCTCCTCTGCCGAGCGCGCCTAGTAAGAGGAAGAGGAGGAGGAGGAGGAGCCTACCGACGAGCTGGACAACTGCAGTACAGTGCCTGCCGCTGCTGCACCTTCAGCGACGCTCACCTCGAACGCCCTCTGCCGCTCTAGACGACTGCTCTCAAAGCGGTCGGACTGCTCGTAGATCTCCTGATTCCTCGCCTCTGCGTCGACGTGTGCTATGGCCATGGCTGCGGTAAGGCTCTTTGCATGCTCGACGAGGCGCTCCTCCTCCTCCCGCGGGAACTCGATGTAGCGCGCCAGGTCGCTGACGCACGTGCGGGCCTCCACCCCCGCATCCCTCCTTCGGGCGGTGGTGGCGGAGCAGGTGATGATCCCGGCGGTCGACGGTGGGCTGGCGGCCACGGCGACCGACGATGGGGTGGCGGCCACGACCAGCACCTCCCGCCTTCGGGCCGCGGTGGCAGAGCCGGTGATGGCCACGGTGGCCGGAAGTGGGGTGACGGCCACGACGGCCACCTCCCGCCTTTGGGCCGTGGCAGCATAGCGGGCGATGGCTCTGGCTTTCGACGGTGGTGTGGCGGCAACGGCGGCCGGCAACAGCTGCTAACAGGCAGCGGCGGCGGAGCGTGTGGTGGGTGTTTCGCGCACACCCAACAGGGACGCTACGCACACTACACTACGCCGGGGACTGCGCCACCGCCGCGGTACAGCCTCCCAACTAGAGCTATCCTCTAATGATGGCAAAGTGGCTGAGCAACGACGACGGACCGGTGCCATTGGCGATTATGGAAGAAGCGGACGAGATAAGCTACAGGGAGGGAGGGGAAAATGCGACGCAGGACTCGCCGGCCGTGAGGGTTTATATAGTAGGCTGGTAAGCATTAGGATTTTGAGGGATTTCACCGAGTCGGGCGGGAAGCTTGCGCGGTTGCGCAGGAATGGGCTCACCACCGTTTGGCCAAAAGAACGCCCCCGCGCGCTGCTCAAGCTTGCGCTCGAAGCCGTCTGCGGCAGCGTGGTGACAAGACGTGCGAGAGGAGGACGAAATGACACGTACACATACGGTTAATAAAAAACGTTTGTGATTTAATTACCTACTATAACCCCGTCCTGGTTTATAAGTAGGATTTAACTAATAAAATACGAATGCATGTCGCCAAAGATTATATCATTGGATTCGTATTTGAACATAGTTTCCAGTTATACTTTTTTAACATGCATTACCATTTTGTTAGTTAAATTTAAGGTTATATACCAGCAAGTGTTTGCCCACAACACACACGGCTTATTCCATCACAAACAGCTCGGATGGATCAACTCTATGCCACGTATCGCACACACAACTCTAATCTGATTCGTGCTTGATGTCTCTGACATCGCTCACATAGTTCGTCTTATTTGCCACGTATCACTGTGCCGGCCTCTGCTCGCGTCCCTTGGCAAGCTCTGCTCGCCGTTAGGCACGCGACACACCCTGCTCGCGTCCGTCGGCGCGCTCGGCTTGTGGACAGCTTTTCCTTGCGTGTTCAACTGCTATATGCATATATATATATATATATATATATATATATATATATATATATATATATATATATATATATGCTCACCGGAGCGCTCTACTCGCATCCCTCCGTGCGCGCTCTGCCAGCGGTTGGGCCTGTGCACAATCACGTCGGGGGGCCCATATGCATGCGGTTGCGCCGCACGCATTGCCACATGATGCAGTTACGTGCGACACGATGGAGTTACGCACTGCAAATTACAACTGCCATCAGGGCGTGCCGATATTCCAGGCCGCCCGGCTTCCCCTTTAATTCCCGTGTACATTATGACCTTAGTCTCGTGATCGCGCCCCACAACACAACAAGCACACCCACGACGACACATAGAGAGGGGATGTCTAGCGGCGCTCCAATGTAGTTCGGCGAGCATAAAGTGGAGACCCACGCGAGGGAGACGGATCTCTCCGTGGTGTACACCATCGACCTGGCCGTGGTGGACGACTACATCAACACCGTTGAGCAGTTGCTTGCTTGAGACAAGTACAAGCTGGTCGGCATCGACCTCCAGTACACCGCCGGTCGTTCCAACATAGATCAGAAGGTTGTCGTTGCCCAGTTGTGCGTGCACCATCATGTCCTCATCTACCACTACTGCATGGCCACAGAGCCTTCCGACCGTTTTGCCAGGTTTGTCAAAGGCATCGACTACAATTTCGCTATGGTGGAAACCACTGACGATGTAAAAGCGCTCAGGGTTACGGGCTTGGCCTGCAAGAACCCTGTCGAAATCCATGAGCACTACAGGGTCTGGGCAGCACGAAGAAGGACTCCATGGTTGAACTCGCCTCGGCCATCATCAACCCATACTACAAAAAGATGAAGTAGGATGCCAACAGAACACGTCCCGTACCCTGGCACGGGGCCTGGATGCGGCAACTGGATGAACCTCACCTCAGGTTCGCGGCCAAGAGCGTGTACACATGCTACGAGATGCACAAGCGGATCGTTGACATGAGGAAGTGCCTCGTTACCCAAATCGATGAGGCCGAGCAAGTGTCACAAGAAGTAGATGATGATCAGATGATCGTTTATCCTAGTTAATCATGCATGTAATATATAGTTTACTTTGGTGTGTGTGGAAATGTCATGTGTGTAGTAGCCACCTATGTAATTATGCATGTAATAGTTTACTTTGGTGTGTGCAAATGTCATGGTTGTAGTAGCCACCTATGTAAGTGGATATTTAATTTGGTTATGCAACCATGTCCTTATAAGTGTGTGTGTGTGTGTGTGTGTGTATTGTTGTTGTTCTGTATGCAATCCCATCGCACAACACACACGTCTTATTAGCAGCAATCGTCTGTGTTATTATCGGTCTTCATAGACATTTCTGATTACATACCTGTTTGCCACATATCACACACATCTTGTTATATTGAACCGTCTCTGTTCTCTTGTCTCAACGCAAACATTTCATCTGAGTGAACCGCATGCCGTATGTCGCACACACCTTGATCTGGCTGACCGTTTCTTTTGTGTTGCCAAATCACAAACAGTTCATCCGAGAGAACCGTATGCTGTATATCGCACACACCTTCATCTGGCTGCCCGTTTCTTTTGTTCCTCCTCATTGCAAACAGTTAACTGAACTGAACTGTATACCCTGCATCGCACACACAACTAAAATCTGAACCGTGTGTGATGCATCTGTCATCGCAAACATTTTGCACCTTTTTGACAGTTTTTTACACCACCGTTTGCGATTATTGCATCACATGCAGTTTCGTCGAAGGGTCTCTGATCGTAGTGTTGCGTTAGCAGCATCCTGTAGTAGTGGCTAGATGGCTTCTTCTCTCTCTTTGATCTTCAATATAATGTTCTCCTAGATGTTCTTGGAGTTCTATTCGATGTAATATCTTTTGCGGTGTGTTTGTTGGGATTCGTTGAATTGTGGGTTTATGTTCAGATTATTCATGAGTATTATTTGAGTCTTTTCTGAATTCTTATATGCATGATCATTATAGCTTTGTATTACTCCCCGATCTATTGATTTGGTTTGGCCAACTAGATTGATTTATCTTGCAATGAGAGAGGTGCTTTGTAATTGGTTCAATTTTGCGATGATCTATTTCCCAGTGACAGAAGGGGACAAGATACATATTTGTATTGTTGCTATTAAGGGTAAAATGATGGGGTTTATTCATATTGATTGAGTTTACTTTGTCTACAACATGTCATCTTTCTTAAGGCGTTACTCCGTTCTTTATGAACTTAATACTCTAGATGCATGCTGGATATATAGCGGTCGATGTGTGGAGTAATAGTAGTAGATGCAGGCAGGAGTCGGTTACTTGTCTCGTATGTGATGCCTATATACATGATCATTGCCTTGAATGTCGTTATATCTATGCACTTTTCTTTCAATTGCCCAACACTAATTTATCTATCCACTACATGCTTTTTATTCAAGAGAGGACCCTCTAGTGAAAACTATGGCCCTCAGGTCTATCTTTACCATATATTAAAAATCCAAAAATACTTTGCTGCAATTTATTTACCTTTATTTTATTTTGTGTTTTTGTTTATCTATCTACCGTTATCAGACTTGATCCTTGCAATTAACCGCCAAGGGATTGACAACCCCTTGTTTGCGTTGAGTGCAAGGATTTGTTCTTTTGTGTGTAGGTGCTGTTCACGAGGTCTTGTGTGGTTCTCCTACTGGATTAATAACCTTGGTTCTTAACTAAGGGAAATACTAATCACTACTATGCTGCATCATCCTCTCCTCTTCGGGGAAATCCGAACGCAGCTCACAAGTACCAGGAAGAATTTCTAGCGCCGTTGCCGGGGAGACATCAGCAACACCTATCAAGTACCACACATAAACTTTCATCTCCTTCCACTTACATTATTTGCCATTTGCCTCCTATTTTCATTTCCTCCAGTTCTAAAGCGTTTTTTTTACGAAAACACAAACATATTTTTCATTTTCCTTTTGTCGTTTGCTTGGTTGGTTGTCTGAAGTTATTACCATGTCCGAGTTTGTTATTGAAAAAAGTGAGGATGGTGAAATTCCTAAAGTTGAAATTCCCATCAATTTGGATGCTAAAACTTTTGTGACGGGAAGTGGGAATGTCATAGGAAAAAGCATTATCCAAGAATTCTTTAATTGTATGGGAACTTTGGTTTGTGATGATATTCCAATCCTAAAAAGAACCAAGAGTTACGACGAAGCTTTTTCAGCACTTGTTCTTAAACTTGAAAGAAGATTTATTCGCACTCATCCCACTTTGCAAAGTTTGTTTTATGAGTTGCCGGTTATAAACAATCCTAAGGCTAAATAGATAGCCAACCTTATCCTCATGAATGGATTTGATTACATAGTGCGAGAAGCCAGAGAGATTTTTGATTTTACAATATGAACCATGAGCATCCCGTGATAGATGAGATTTTATATAATGAAATTTACTTGTTGAGATATTTATTTTGTGATAACCACACTTTTAATGAGAATACCAAAAAGTAAGTCCCTCCTTTAAACATAATCCAACAAGTTTTCAATGGTATTAATAAATAGGATAATCATCTTAATAATGCTAAAATTTCGATTGATGATGTGTTCCATTTTCTTTGAAAAACCTCCTGGTAAAAACACATCTCTAGACGAGAAGAAGAAAGACACTTGAAACTATGCATTACGCCTAGCTAGGGGCATAAAACGTTATCACTTGTTGGGAGGCAACCCAATAGTTATCTTTATTTTTCTTGTTTATTTTCTATTTTTTGTGTGCACACAATTATGCTATTGTTATGGTTATTTTTTGTGTGTTTTAATTAGTGTTTGTGCCAAGTAAAGCCTTTGGAATGTTTGGTTGATAGTTGATTTGATTCTGTGAAAAAACAGAAACTTTTGCGATCACTCCGTGATTTTTATAAAATCACTGGAACAGGATTTTGATATGAATTTTTTACACATGAATGATTTATTTTTTCCCAAGTTGTTCTAATTTTTCAGAATTTTTAGAGTTACATAAGTATAGTCATTATTCACATTGCTACACACTGTTCTGTGGCAGATTCTGTTTTCGTTGCATTGTTTGCTTGTTTTAATGAATCTATGGATTGTGTCGGGGGGTATAAGTCATGGTGAAGTTAGAATACAGTAGGTATTATGCAATAATAAAATATTAATGGGTTCACAACAGTACCTAAAGTTTTTGATTTGATTGTTATGCTAATGGATCTTACGAAGGTTTTTGTTGAGTTTTGTGTGCTGAAGTTTTCAAGTTTTAAGTGAGATCACGATGGATGAAGGAATAAAGAGTGGCAATATCTTAAGCTAGGGTATGCCCATGGCACCCCACGAAAATGTCGAAGGACACGCACGCATCTAATTTTGGGGATGCCCCGGATGGCATCCCTCTTTCGTATACCAACCATAAGTAAAATTACTTGGAGATATGTTTTTATTCATCACATGATATGAGTTTTGCTTGGAGTGTCGTGTATTATATGAGTCTTTGCTTTGTTTGATTTTTAGTTTGCCACAATCATCTTTGCTGGACATACCTTTTTGAGAGGGACACACATTATTTATGATTTGTTAGAATGCTCTTTGTGCTTCAGTTATATCTTTTGAGCTAGGCAGATGCTCTAGTGCTTCACTTATATCTTTTAGAGCATGGTGGTGGTTATATTTTAAAGAAATAGTTGCACTCTCATGCTTCACTAATATTATTTCAAGAGTTTGGTTAAAGTAATGGCAATATTGACGGGTTAGAAAATTGGTACTAATATGTTAGGTATTCAAGAAGGATATAATAAAAACTTTCATGTAGATCACTGAATATGATAAGTTTGATACCTTGCAATAGTTTTGCGATATTGAGATGGTAATATGTGGGAGGTACTAGTGAATAATTGTGGTGTAGTAAGAATATTTTTGTTAAGGTTTGTGATTCCCGAAGCATGCACGTATTAGTCTCCCATTATGCGAAGAAGTTGGAGCATGATTTATTATTGATTGTCTTCCTTATGAGTGGCGGTTGGAGACGAGCGATGGTCTTTTCCTACCAATTTATCCCCCTAGGAGCATGCATAGTACTACTTTGCTTTGAGGGCTAATAAAGTTTTGCAATAAGTATATTAGTTCTTTATGACTAATGTGAGCCCATGGATTATACGCACTCTCACCTTTCCGCAATTTGCTAGCCTCTTTGGTACTGTGCATTGCCTTTTCTCACCTCGAGAGTTGGTGCAAAATTCGCCGGTGCATCCAAACCCCGTGATATGATACACTCTATCACACATAAGCCTCCTTATACCTTCCTCAAAACAGCCACCAAACCTATAACGCCCACGATGCCGCTGTATCTCCCACGTGTCAAGGCATGACTTGGAGGCATAACCGCATGGTGGTTTTGTCGCAAGAAGGGTCATCTTCACACAATCCCATGTAATGAACAAGAATGGGATAAAGAGTTGGCTTACAGTCGCCACTTCACACAATACATAAATTAAACATACATCATTCAGAGTACAATCAAGGTCCGACTACGGAACCAAAATAAAAGAAGACAACCCCAAATGCTAGATCCCCGATCGTCCCAACTGGGCTCCACTACTGTTCATCAGGAAACGAAACATAGTAACGACCAAGTTCCTCGTCGAACTCCCACTTGAGCTAGGTTGCGTCACCTGCACTGGTATCGTCGGCACCTGCAACTGTTTTGGTAGAATATGTGAGTCACGAGGACTCAACAATCTCACGCCCGCGAGATCAAGACTATTTAAGCTTATAGGAAGGATGGGGTAATGAGGTGGAGCTGCAGCAAGCACTAAGCAAATATGGTGGCTAACATACGCAAATAAGAGCGAGAAGAGGAGCAACGCAACGGTCGCGAAGCTAGAAGTGATCAAGAAGTCATCCTGAAACTGCTTACGTTCATACATAACCCAAATCGCGTTCACTTCCCGGACCCCGCCGAAAAGAGACCATCACGGCTACACACGCGGTTGATGTATTTTAATTAAGTCAAGTGTCCAGTTCTCTACAACCGTATATTAACAAATTCCCATCTGCCACATAACCGCGGGCACGGCTTTTGAAAGATAATAGCCTGCAGGGGTGTCCCAACTTAGCCCATCACAAGCTCTCACGGTCAACGAAGGATATTCCTTCTCCCGGGAAGACCCGATCAGACTCGGAATCCCGGTTACAAGACATTTCGACAATGGTAAAACAAGACCAGCAAGACCGCCCGAATGTGCCGACAAATCCCGATAGGAGCTGCACATATCTCATTCTCAGGGCACACCGGATGGGCAAGACGTCGGGTTGGCAAAGACCCTGGTTGCCCAGGGGGCGCCGGACATCGCCCAGGTTTGGACCAGCACTCGAAGGAGCACTGGCCCGGGGGTTAAAATAAAGATGACCCTCGGGCTCGCAAAAACCCAAGGGAAAAAGGCTTAGGTAGGCAAATGTAAAACCAAGGTTGGGCCTTGCTGGAGGAGTTTTATTCAAGGCGAACTGTCAAGGGGGTCCCATAAATCACCCAACCGCGTAAGGAACGCAAAATCAAGGAACATAACACCGGTATGACGGAAACTAGGGCGGCAAGAGTGGAACAAAACACCAGGCATAAGGCCGAGCCTTCCACCCTTTACCAAGTATATAGATGCATTAATTAAATAAGATATATTGTGATATGCCAAAATATCCATGTTCCAACATGGAACCAACTTCAACTTCACCTGCAACTAGCAACACTATAAGAAGGGCTGAGCAAAAGCGATAACTTAGCCAAACAACGGTTTGCTAGGAAAGGTGGGTTAGAGGCTTGACATGGCAATATGGGAGGCATGATATGGCAAGTGGTAGGTAGCGCGGCATAGCAATAGAGCGAAACAACTAGCAAGCAAAGATAGAAGTGATTTCGAGGGTATGGTCATCTTGCCTGCAAAGTTCTCAGAGTTGCCGAAAGCTTGATCCTCGTAAGCGTTCTCAACAGGTTCCTCGTAAGCGTTCTCGTCTCCCGGATCTACCCAAAGCAAGAACACAAGCAAAGGACCAACAATCAATCACGGGCAATGCACAAGCAACATGATGCAATACATGGCATGATATGCGAGATGTGATATGCAATGCATATGCGTGCTCCGGAAGGGAAAAGATGAACAAGGCATCAACTTGGCAAAACAAGTATGCCGCTGGAAAGATGGGATGATTTCAGTTGAAATCGATATAAGGATCACCGGAATCGGATGCACGGTTTGCAAATGGCAAGCAAAACAAGGATGGCACAATTCTGCGATTAACAGCATGATGCCACTTAGCATACCACAAGAAACTAAGCTACTGCACTCCAACATATCAACAAGGCATATGGAAGTTATGTACTCAAGATGCTTGACAAAACATGAACACGGAGCTACGGCTAAATCACACCAGAGCAGGTTCAAACAAGCATGGAAAAAGTGCAAAAGATATCAGCTTCACAGACTTAGTGAAAATACTAACATGCCAGAAATAACATCAGGAAGCCATGTTTAGAGCAAGCAAACAATATGCTACAAGAACATATAATAGCCAATCAAGGCACGACATGAATCTACTAAATGCATAGAACAAAAATCCCTTACTGGTAATGAGCCAAAAAGGCACAGAAGATATGATGGCACTCATATAAACATAGCAAGTTTTATTACCAGATTCAGACTTGGCAGAAAACAGAGCATGGCATTAACAGAATTATGAAGGCATCTTTGCGAGCTCGATTCACTCATTACAAGGCATTGCAAGACAAGATAAGCATAGAATCAGCAAGAAGACATGTTCGTGAAACTAACCATGGAAAGAACAAGCTCATAGTATGCAAGGATCAACTACAACAACCTTGGCAAAATTGATTAACATGTAAACAATCTGCCAGGAACATTTTATAGCAAAAGTAGAGCAAGATTGAGACATGCTAGGGCACTTCATAATTGAAAACAGGAGCAAGGATGGATAGAGCACATCCATATGTCCAAAACATCCTTACTGAACATACTCAAAAGAGGCATGGATCTCACTGTAGCAACATGAATACATGGCATAAAAATAACAGCAGGGAAAAGACGGTGAAATTCGAAGTCCCTGAAATCAGCAATATCACGAGAGCTACTTTGCATGCTTGTGCTAGTTACCACATTGATCACAAAAATACATGGAATACACCCCTGTAAAGATGCCATGGAATATCCCAAAACACATGTAGAGCTCGTGCCCATATGCAGCACCCAATAAATTTAGCAAAAATGAAAAATGCTCATAAATTGATAAGAATCAGCACCTAACATTTTATAGCACTCTTGCATCAACAATTTGGGCATCAAGATGGACTCAAACAAGCATGGCACAATGGAAGAAAATGAAGAGCACATCATGATGAACATTTCGATATATCATATGCATGAAACGTAGCTATGAGCATAGAGTTATGGCATGATGAACAGGGGCTAAAAATATAGCAGAAAAATGACTTGG
This sequence comes from Aegilops tauschii subsp. strangulata, assembly GCF_002575655.3. Lineage (NCBI taxonomy): Eukaryota > Viridiplantae > Streptophyta > Magnoliopsida > Poales > Poaceae > Aegilops > Aegilops tauschii. Next base: position 277,892,264 of record NC_053035.3, read on the forward strand.
ACGAAATCAACCTCTCGAAAACTGGATCTAGGGTTTGCACATTCTTCAAGGATGACCGGGGAGCTCGCCGGAGTTGATGCTGCGGTGGCCGGAGAGGGAGAAGGGGGGTCGCCGGAGCGCGTACTCGCCGGATCAGGCCCTCCCGCGGCCGGATCTGGCCGGAGGAGCGGCGACGGCGAGCGGGGACGCGAGGCGCGACCGGGCGACGACCGGTGGCGGCGAGGCGAGCGGGGACGCGAGGCGCAGCCGGGCGACGACCGGTGGCGGCGAGGCGAGCGGGGACGCGAGGCGCGGCCAGGCGACGACCGGTGGCGGCGAGGCGAGGCGGCGCCGGCGGGAGGCGGCGAAGAGGCGGACGGTGACGGGGACGCGAGCCGGGCGGCGCGGCTCGCCGGCTGGAGGCGCGAGCGCGCGCGAGGCGCGCGGGCGGCGGACGGGCCCCGCGGGCCCGAATCGGGTCCGGCGGGCCGCGGCGGCGGGGACGGCGCGGTGGACACGTGGCGCGAGGTCAGTGGCTGCGGGGCGGCGGCGAATTCGTCCGGTGGCGGCGGAGGGCGATTTCTAGGGTTTTGGACCCAGATTTGGACGGTGAGGACATATTTATAGGTAGGAGGAGGTAGGAGTGTCCAAATGGAGTGTAGTTTTCGACCACGCGATCGTGATCCGACGGCGGAGGACATGGAAGGGGTTTGGAAGGGTTATTGGGCTGTTTTGGAGGGGTGTTGGGTTGCAACACAAAAGAGGCCTCTGCGGTTACTCGGTTAACCGTTGGAGCATCAAACGGCCTCCAAATGGAACGAAACTTGACAGGCGGTCTACCGGTGGTGTACCAAGGCCGCTTGGCAAATCTCGGTCCATTCCGAGAATGTTTAACGCCCGCACACAAAAAAAGGCAAAAGGGGGGCACCGGGGGACGTAGGAGTGTCGGATTGCAAAACGGACAACGGGGAAAATGCTCGGACGCATGAGACGGACACATATGTAAATGAGATGCACATGATGACATGATATGAAATGCATGACATGGAAAAAATGCAAAACGAAGACAAAACCCAACCACGAGGGAATCTCATAACTTAACGCCGAAAATGGCAAGAGTCGGAGTACAAATATGGCAAGTTACATCCGGGGCGTTACAAAACCTACCTATTATGGTATTTCCATAGCCATTCCGAGATATATTGTCATGCAACTTTCACAGTTTCATCTTTTTATGACACACATCATCATTGTCATATTGATTTGCATGATCATATAGCTGACATAGTATTTGTGGCTCAGCCAATATTTATCACTTTTTATGCATGTTACGCTAGATCATTGCACATCCTCGTACACTGCCTGAGGCATTCATATAGAGTCATATTTTGTTCTAGTACCGAGTTGTAAGTAAACAGAAGTATGATGATCATCATATTAATTATTAGAGCATTGTCCCAGTGAGGAAAATAGAGGCCAAAAAGAGCCCAAGAAAAAAGAGCCAAAAAGAGCCCACCAAAAAAATTGAGAGAAAAAGAGAGAAGGGGCAATGTTACTATCCTTTTCCACGCTTGTGCTTCAAAGTAGCACCATGTTTTTCATATAGAGAGTCTCCTATGCTTTCATTTTCATATACTAGTGGGAATTTTTCATTATAGAACTTTGCTTGTATATTCCGATGATGGGCTTCCTCAAATGCGTGAGGTCTTCATGATCAAGCAAGCTGAATGCACACCCACCTAGTTTTATTTTCGAGCTTTCATACACTGATAGATCTTAGTGCATCCGTTACATGGCAATCCCTGCTTCTTGCATTGACATCAGTTGATCGGCATCTCCATAGCCCGTTGATTAGCCTTGTCGATGTGAGACTTTCTCATTTTTTGTCTTCTCCATATCAATATCTACCACCATATTCTATCCCACCCATAGTGCTATATGCATGGCTTGCGCTCATGTATTGCGTGGAGGTTGAAAAAGCTGAAGCGCGTTAAAAAGTATGAACCAATTGCTTGGCTTGTCATCGGGCCTATGCATGGTAAATACTTTGTGTTAAGAAGATGGAGCATTGGAGCATGATAGGACTATATGATTTTGTAGGGATAGATTTCTTTAGCATTTTTATTTTGAAAGGCATGGTTGTTTGTTAGTATGCCTGAGTATTGATGTCTTTATATCAAACTATAGACTATTGCTTTGAATCATTCGAATCTTAATATTCATACCTAAAAGAGATTACATGGTAGACCTGTTAGGTAGCATTCCACATCAAAAAATTTGTTTTTATCATTTACCTACTCGGGGTTGAGCAGGAATTAATGTGGGGACCCCGACTCATAAGTCGTGATCACCGAATGCACGTGTACAGTGATCCCAGAGATCAATGCTCACTGAACACACAGAAGCTGAATAATAAGAGTCTTACATCCATACACACCGTCTTACATAAATTATGACCATTATGGTCAAGTCTTGAGTATAACTTCGCAGCGGAAATCTTCGTCGATAACTTGGACCCATGCCATCTGCCTTAACCCTACAGGCATTCTGACTGGGAAAGCGTCCTAGTTCGCATGTTCATCGTCGAAGTATTCTTCATCATATCCTGTTCTTTCAAGCCTGGCCAATAAAATAACCAGTGGCAAGCCAATGAGTACTTTGAATGTACTTGCAAGCAACCCGTGTTTTGAAAACAAGGTACAACAATGCATGATATAGCACTAATAAGTAGGTCATTTTGCAGAAAGCTAATTTTGAGTGCAATGACATGTTCAACAACTTGTAAGACATGCATCAGGAGAATTCAAGTAACGATGAGAACAGGTTATAGATATCAATATAATTAGAGTGGGCATCAACCCAACTCAATCATGTCAAGTTGTTGACTTGACCCAATTAGTTCTTCCCACTTGTCCGAACACACACACACACTGGTTTGTAAACAAGTGGACGTAGCCCAAGAGCGGTTAGCCAACTGTCCTTGACCGTGGACACGGCTATTCGAATAGTTTTACACTCTGCAGAGGTTGCACACTTTACCCACAAGATCCGGGGAACTTCCGTGTCATCCACGACCCGCAGTACCTCAAGTACCCGGGGTAAGCACCCGATCACTATCTTTCCCTAGATGACACTAACATAGAGTCCACTCGATTGGTAGTAACCCCCGTGCCCAACATTTCGCATCTTAAAATTGTGGAGCCTCGCTCCCATATTCATCACATACCACAAGCACGGGGTACCAACGGTGTGTCATGGCCGCCCTACCTGGCATGACCCCGTCCCGAGAGAGCGCAACAACGACTCTCCCGTCACTAGTAATGCGGGCTCCAAGCTAGTATCAGCCTAGGTAATCAATAATGCCCTTTCCCATATAAGGGTAGAGTGGTTGCGCATGTAAGGTTGGAATAACTGTCACAACTTAAACCAGTCCATTTTGAAAACAACGCACACACTTTCCTCAGTACACCACTTCGTCATCAAGTGGTTACCCAACTCATTATCTCCTTCGGGCATAAGTGGCACCCGACAGGGTTTTCGAAAAGTCTTTTGAAAACAATCTTGCTCCCATCACCGTGCATATACCCAACCCATTTGCGTAGCAGTCACTTAGCATCCTAACTACACCCACTCGCATAACCCTCATAGAAAGGTAGGGTCATGCATCATGCAAGTGTCAACGAGAAAAGCAACGGAGGCAAACCACCTCAAGTGATCACCATTTTATCATGACTTTGATGCAAGCAATGAAAGTGCCATATGACATGCATAAAAAGGGTTTCTTAGACATGGTCAAAGGGCTGCTTGCTTGGTTCATCAGAGTCTTGAAATCTTCTGGTCCTTCTCCAAGTACTCCGTTTACTTCGTCAATTAACGTCGGAAACAAACACAATAAGCAACACAACAAGGCAAAAGTAAAAGTGCTCTAAAAATGTGAGTTGGACTTTTCTAGGATACCTCTGGTCATATGAGGAATGACCAAGGTGATTTCATTGAAAGTGGATCAATGGATATTTCTAAACATTTCGATATGATGGAATCAAGGGGTTTATGGATTTGCAAGAAGTGTACAGAAGAACTACTTTAAAAAATGATCAAAGGCATCCACTTAACAAGGAATAATTTTAGAAGCTTCTAGGAGTTGGTTTCACTGGATTTGGAGTTGAAACGATTTCCCTAGGGATTGCAAAGTTGACAAACATGAAGAAATGGCTCATTATTTTGTGTGGCACAGAAAGTATTAAGAAAAATGTTCATAACCTATGTTATGAACTCAGATGTATCTGGAAAATTGAATCATGGCATTTGGATTAAATTTGAGCCCTCCATGATTTTCTAAAGTTTGTCACAGAATTAAGAAAATTGGAATTTACTAAATAAGTGTGAAGGAAAGTTCTCTAGAAAAATGTGAAAGCTCATCCATGAGGTAGAGCATGATTTATAGAGTCACAAGAAATTTGAATCATCAAATTTGGAGGTAATATGAATATTTGGGAGATTTTACAAGTTTCTGGAAAAAGAAAAAGACAAAGGAAGGGGCGTTATACCTATACCGCGCACTGAGCGCACCATAGCGCCGCAGCGCACTGGGCCGGCCCAGCTGCACGGCTAAGGAGGGCCATGTCGACGGCGTACTCGGGGAGTGCGCTTCCCTGCCGGGAAGGCGGTTCCATCGGATCCCGCCTCCACTTAAATGACGTGGCCGCCGGCGGGTCGCTGACTAGTGGGACCCAGCTGCAGGGCGGTCCCCTCGTCATGCGCCGTCTTCTTCCTCGCGCGCGGGCGACGGCTGGGGAGGCAGAGGCTCGGGCGTCGCCCCGCGCCGGCGACACGGGCCGTCCCCGACGTGGCTGCGGGCTCCGAAGAGCTCAGGGGGTCCTACCGCGTCCGATGGCGGTCGAGAGGGCCGCCGACGAGCTCGACAGCGAGCCCTCTGTTGGCCGGGGCGGAGGGAGACGAAGGTGAGGATGGAGCCGGCAAATTCGGCCGTGGTGAAGAAGGAATCGAGGGCGGGGAGGTTACTGGAGGCCGTGGGGGTCCTCGAGAGCGATCAGAGGGAGCGGGGGAAGCAGTGAAGGCTCGGGTTGGTCCGGGGGCTCAGCAGCGTTAACCCAGCCATGGAGGGGGTAGGAGACCACGAGGGGGAGAGACGGAGTGCCCGAGAGGTTGTTGGGGGATAGGGAGAGCGGGGAGAGGCCAGAGAAGAGGTCAGGAAGGGCTTATATGGGCACGGCCGCGGTGCACCGTGGACAGCGCCCAGGGACGCGCTCGGGTGAGCTCATAGAGGGGAGAGGAGAGAGATTCTGGAGGGGGTCGGTAGCATGCCGTGTCCCGGACGCCGAGGCGTCTCGTCGGGCGCGCTGGGGAGGCCCGAGGTGGTCGGAGGTGCTTGGCAGGGGGCGGCTACAGTGCGGGAGTGCACTGTAGCGCGCTCCAGAGCGCCCAAATGGCCGGAAGGCCATTTTCTATGCAGTGTGGGCGCGCGCAAGTATGTCTAGCAGGTCTAGGAAGGAGTAAAGAAAGGGGGAGGGGCCTTGGATGCCATGGATGGCCAGTAGGAGAGGAGTGGGGTTGAGAGAGAGAGGCAAAGTTGCTGTCCAGAGAGGAAAAATGGGGGTTTCACCCCCTCAATCATTGCCCCTCGGGCTGGAAAGCTTGTGGGAGGTTAAGAGGGACTAGATTAGGGTGTGGGTGGAGTTTCAACTCATGGAGATTAGTGGAAGGGGCTGAAACATGGAGTTTTAAATTTTGTCAGAAGGTGTTTGATTGTAGTTTGGGCAAGCAAATGCATTCTCCTTGCCATCATATTTAACATGAGTGAGTGGCATCACACAATAGTAGTGACCACCAATTTTTAGGTCAAATGGAGAAAGTGGCCGATGCAACTTTTGCCACCCCTGGACATGGGCAGAAATAGTTTTGGCTAGATTTTATCATGCTATCTTGTTCTCCTTGATGCACCACTTTGTGTAGTGTCACCATTTGGGTATTTTAGCATTCTCACAAAAATTCAGATCAAAAGGAGACACTTGGCAATGTAAAGTTGTTCAAATTTGGATCTGGTCAGAGATGGTTTTGGGGAACTTTTGTGTACCAAAACTATTTGGATGGGAATGAAACTTGGCAAGATCATCACATTAGTCATGTGTGGCTTTCTAGAATTTTCCTGGATTTATTTGAAAATATTTCTTATATAAATATTTCAAATACTTGAAATGAGGAGAAATGGTTTTGGAGGGTTTTGTCCAATATTTTGAACATTACCATGTGTTAAATCTCTTATATATGGGAAATATATGTCCAGTGAGTTTCCCTAAATTTTCTCAAATATTTTTGAAGCTTTAAAATAATTTTAACCTATTAAAGACCATTTCTGGCCTTAAGAAAAAGCCTTTAAATAAAATAGGAAAATAACTTTTAAAATTATATTTTTGTGGTTTATGGGAGTTCTATACCTAATAGGTTTCAAATATACCTTTTGAAAGATTTCTCACACCCCAAATCAAGTACTTGCAGTGCAAATCTCAATTCAAGGGTTTTTGGAAAACTAATTTTGGAAAATACTATTTGGCCAAATTATTTTTTTAAGAAATTATTTTTATGTCCTATACACATGGCATGATCATTGGGCAAGGTTTTGGATCAAGGAGAAGGGGTATAAGAGTTGGAGGATTTATTTGATTTTTAGAGCACTTGCAACCAACACACAAAAATCAAATCAAGCAAAGTCCAAAGCACTCAAAAGTTTTTTTTGTCAAACCACGTTTTATCATGATTACTTAGCTTAAGTGTTGTGGCATGAAAATCAGGGTGTGACAATTAAGCTTGGGTATGCTGATACATCTCCAACTTATAAATAATTTTTGATTATTCCATGCTATTATAGTATCAATCTTGGATGTTTTATAAGAAATTATTTATCATTTTGGGACTAACATATTAACCTAGTGCTAAGTGCCGGTTGTTGTTTTTGGTTTTCCAGGACATCAGTACCAAACGAAGTCCAAATGCCATGAAACTTTTTGATGATTTTTTCTGGACATAAGAGACCCTGGAAGCTTCAGGAGGAGGCCTGAAGGCATAGGAGTAGGCCACAAGGCACCTAGGCGCGCCCAGGGGGTAGGCGCGCCTAGGTACCTTGTGGGCCCCACGTCTGTCCCTTTGACCTAATTCCAGCTCTATAAATTCTCTAAAATCGAGAAACCAACAGAGAGCCACCTGAAACACTTTTTCCGCTGCCGCAAGCTTCTGTTCTTGCGAGATCCCATCTAGAGGCCTTTTTCGGCACCCCGCTGGAGGGGGAATCGATCACGGAGGGCCTCCACATCAACCTTGCCGCCCTTCCGATGATGTGTGAGTAGTTTACCACAGACCTACGGGTCCATAGCTAGTAGCTAGATGGCTTATTCTCTCTCTTTGATCTTCAATACTCCCTCCGTTCCTTTATATAAGGTGTATTTGTTTTTTCAAAAGTCAAATGAATGCATGTTTGACCAAGTTTTTAGAAAAATATATCAACATCCACAATATGAAATTTATATCATTTGATCGATCATGAAAGGTAGTTTCATATTTTATCTATTAAGTATTGCAGATGTTTCTATTTTGTTATATAATCTTGGTCAAACTTTTAAATGGTTGACTTGCACAGAAACCAATACACCTTATATTCTAGAACAGAGGGAGTACAATGTTCTCTTCAATGTTCTTGGAGTTTTATTCGATGTAATCTTCTTTTGCGATGTGTTTGTTGGGATCCGATGAATTGTGGGTTTATGATCAGATTATTCATGAATATTATTTGAGTCTTTTATGAATTCTTATATGCATGATTATTATAGCTTTGTATTTCTTTCCGATCTATTGATTTGGTTTGGCTAACTAGATTGATTTATCTTGTAACGGGAGAGGTGCTTTGTAATGGGTTCAATCTTGCGGCGATCTATATCCCAGTGACAGAAGGGGACAAGACACATATTTGTATTGTTGCCATTAAGGGTAAAACGATGGGGTTTATTCATATTGATTGAGTTTACTTTGGCTACATCATGTCATCTTGCTTAAGGTGTTACTCTGTTCTTTATGAACTTAATACTCTAGATGCATGCTGGATAGCGGTCGATGTGTGGAGTAATAGTAGTAGATGCAGGCAGGAGTTGGTCTACTTTTCTCGAACGTGATGCCTATATACATGATCATTGCCTTGAATATCTTCATAACTATGCACTTTTCTATCAATTGCTCAACAGTAATTTGTCTATCCACCGCATACTTTTTGTTCAAGAGAGAAGCTTCTATTGAAATCTATGCCCCCCTGGGTCTATCTTTACCATATATTAAAATCCAAAAGTACTTTGCTGCAATTTATTTACCTTTATTTTATTTTGTGTTTTTGTTTATCTATCTACCATTATCAGACTTGATCGTTGCAATTAACCGCCAAGGGATTGACAACCCCTTGTTTGCGTTGGGTGCAAGTATTTGTTCTTTTATGTGTAGGTGCTAATCATGAGGTCTTGTACGGTTCTCCTAATCGATTGGTAACCTTGGTTCTTAAACTGAGGAAATACTTATCTCTACTGTACTGCATCATCCTCTCCTCTTCGGGGAAATCCCAACACAGCTCACAAGTAGCAGACCCCTTAGGTTCAAGTCGGCTTGGTCGCAAGTCGGATCATATTCGACCTGCTCGGCTGGTAGCGGCCTCTATTAAGGCGTGCCAACCACCATGTAGAGAAAGAAGTCAGTTGGCGAATCTGTACAACATGTCTTGTGTTCCCTTTGCCCCATGATATATGTTGTCGGGCAAAAGGCGAGTCTGTCATCCTTGTGCTAGCTTGATACGTCCATTTTGCATCATGATTTCCTACTGTTATTTGTAATGTTTTTATGCATAATAATGCTTTATGGAGTAATTATAATGCCTTTTCTATCATAATATGCAAGGTTTACACAGAGAGGGAGAATGCCGACAACTGGAATTCTGGACCTGAAAAATCTATGTCAGAGATACCTATTCTGCACATCTCCAAATGAGCTAAAATTTACGGAGAATTATTTTGGAATATATAAAAAATACTGGAGCAAATAATTACCAGAGGGGGCCACCTGGTGACCACAAGACACCAGGGTGCGCCAGGCCCCCCAGGCGCCCTGGTGGGTTGTGGCCAGCCCGGCCCACCTCCGGTGCCCATATTCTGGTATATAAGTCATTTTGACCTAGGAAAAAAAGGAGAGTACTTTCGGGATGGAGCACCACCGTCTCGAGGCGGAACTTGGGCAGGAGCATTTTGTCCCTCCGACGGAGCGATTCTGCTGGGGGAACTTCCCTCCCGGAGGGGGAAATCGAAGCCATCGTCATCACTAACAACCCTCTCATCTTTGGGAGGCCAATCTTCATCAACATCTTCAACAACGCCATCTCCTCTCAAACCCTAGTTCATCTCTTGTGCTCAATCTTTGTACCGGAACCTCAGATTGGTACCTGTGGGTGACTAGTTGTAGGATCGAAAGTAGGTCTAGAGGGGGGAAGGTGATTAGACTACTTGACCAAATAAAAATCTAACCTTTTCCAATTTTAGTTGTGGGCAGATTTTAGCAATTAGCACAAGTCAAGCAATCATCTTACACATGCAATTCTAAGAGTGTAGCAGCAGAAAGTAAAACATTGCATATGAAGGTAAAGGGAAGGGTTTGGAGAGTGCAAACGCAATGGAGACACGGAGATTTTTTGCGTGGTTCTGATAGGTGGTGCTATCGTACATCCACGTTGATGGATTTTTCAACCCACGAAGGGTAACGGCTGCGCGAGTCCACGGAGGGCTCCACACACGAAGGGTCCAGAAATAAGCAACCTTGTCTATCCCACCATGGCCATCGCCCACGAAGGACTTGCCTCACTTGGGTAAGTCTTCATGAAGTAGGCGATCTCCTTGCCCTTACAAACTTCTTGGTTCAACTCCACAACTTGACGGAGGCTCCCAAGCGTCACCTAACCAATCTAGGAGACACCACTCTCCAAAAGGTAATAGATGGTGTGTTGGTGATGAACTCCTTGCTCTTGTGCATCTCCCCAACACTCAACTCACTCTCACAGATTTGGATATGGTGGAAAGATGATTTGAGTGGAAAGCAACTTGGGGAATGCTAGAAATCAAGATTCTTGTGGTAGGATTAGTATATCTTGATCTCAACACATGAGTAGGTGGTTCTCTCTCGAAAAATGTATCCTGGAAGTGTAGGCATGTTCTGATGGCTCTCTCACAAATGGAGAAGGGGGTGGAGGGGTCACTAGCGCAGAACCGGGCTATAGCACCGGTTCGTAAGGCCCTTTAGTGCCGGTTCTATAACCGGCACTAAAGGGTGGGGACTAACTGTCCCCACCTTTAGTACCGGTTCTGCACGAACCGCCGCTAAAAGGCCACCACGTAGCACGAGCCAGCGCCCGGGGCGGGGAGCCCTTTAGTACCGGTTGGTAGCACCAACCGGTATTAAAAGGTTTGGGGGGTTTTGGGTTCATGATTTCTTTTTCCTTTAATTTTGTGGTTTCCATCTAATTCTTTTTCGTTTGCTGGTATTTTATGATAGTACATATTGTACACATTATGCATATATATAAATAGAATTTCTCGTAGAACCGATCATATATATATATATATATATATATATATCATCAAATGTCTCACAACCACCATTCACACATACACATGTATATATATACAGTTACATATATACAATTTCTCCTACATGTTGGCTTCGGAGCCAGTGGCATTTGCCTTGGTGCCTTCGGAGCACGATGACAATTGGGAGTGGTTCATGGGGCTGGTAGCGGGTAATGGTATTCTCCTTTGGGACCTATGACCTGGTCGAGCAAAAATCCCGCTATTTCCTCTTGAAGTGCTCGTATGCGCTCCGTTGGCAGGAGCTGATCCCGCATCTCGTTGAACTTTTCAGAAGGAGATCAATATGCATGTATTAGTTGTGTGATTAGATATCGATAATGATGTAAAAATTGTGAATAGTTTTCTGGCAAACGTACCCATAGCTGTCTATCAGATCTGCTCCTTTCGGACGCCATCATGCGAATGTTCTCGCAAACGTAGTATGCACACACTTCAGTCCCCGACGCCTGCTTCAGGGCCTTTACGAGAATATAATTTAATCAGATAATAATTAATCAAGCATGATAATTATAATGGTATTGAAACAAGAATTAAAGAGATGGTAGCTAGCTAGTACTACTTAATTACTTACCTTGGGTCGAAACCAATACAACTTTTTTCGCCATTTGCCTGGAGTCACGTTGATGAACTTTTCCCAAGCCCTGCCCGCCGGCAAAGAAAATGAATAAAGGAGTTATTAAATAGTTGATATTAGGAAATGACGAACTAAAGAGGCCGACATATAGTTAATAATGATTGAAATTACCTGTCGACTATCCCCTTCAAGATTGAGTAGTCACTTTGTTTTTTAAGCAGTGAGTCCAGTACTTCAACTTTTCCTTCTTCAACTTTAATGATTAACAAGATCCAGTGGTAACTGCATGCACACACATTTGCATGTCTTAATTAAGCGCATGTGCATAACACTCATCAACTATACCCTAAACCCTATACACTTAATTAATAACATCTAGCTAGCTAGTAAGCAAAAACAGAATTTGTAGTACAAGACAGTGTGACTCACAGGAAGTTGTAAGGAAGTAGTATATCTTCATTGTTATTGAGGCGCTTCAAGAACTCTAGCATGTTTTTCTCTACATCTGCTTTATACCATTCCAATTTCCATGTGTCTTCATTAATGGTATTTGGGTCAATGAACCCAATGCCATAGCGTCCAACTTTTTTCATTTCATACATCTTCATCCCGCATAATACCACATATAAGAATATAGTGAGGATAATTACAGGTAATGGTCGATCAATGAGCAATACAGCTAGCTTGAGACTTCAATTACAGAAAGAAATCACTTACAGACAATAGCAACTGATGAGAGATTTGTCGAGTGCGTCTTGATTGAATAACTGAAATAGTTCTGAATACTCAACGGATAGAGCTAGCTTATGGAAGTAATGCTCTTCCTTGACGTTCACCATGAGGGATTCTCGATTGGAACTCTTGGTAATTTTCATGTACCAATCATGCAATTCATACATTCCTGTTGGGAGGTTCTTGACCTCCTCAGGCTCGACCAAAGGTTCGCCGCGGACATATATCCGTTTTATGTCCTCCTCTCTAAGCGGAGACATGGGCTCAATCTCGAGGAGTTGTCCAACAGTGATACCGAGCATTTCAGCCTGCCTTCTATGCTCGTCGGTTATTACCAGCTGACCGGCGCCGATACTCTCATGTGTTGGTACAACAAGCGGGGGGATCGATTGCGTCGCCTGTTCTCCCAGCTGGGGAGCGGTTTTCCCGCATTTTTTGCCAGCTGCTTGGCTCGAGCTCGAGCTCGATTCCTTCTTTTGTCGTGCTCGATGTGCCTTCCTGATTTGGCGCTCATAGTCTGAGTCAACAGGCTTGGGAGCTGGTGCTTTAGCCATACAAATAAAGTGGTCAATCTTATCCTCAGGCACTTTCTCCCTTGGCGGCGGTGGCGGTTTCAGTCCAAAATGGGCATCCACTTGGGCCTTCATTATGGCTGCGTTTTGCTCCTCGGTCATGTCGTAAGGTCTCTGCGGAAGAGGCGCGGGGCTTCGACCATATTGAAATCGCTTGCCTCTGCCTGTACCTCATGTACTACCTCGACTTGTACCGCTATGCACCATAGCTGCGGCGGCTCTCTTCCGCGATTGCTGAGGCGGCGGAGACGGCTGACGTGGCTGAGTTGGAGCAGGAGGAGTGGCTAGACATGGTGTCGAACTTGACGCAGGAGGAGTGGCCTGACGCTGTGTCGGACTTGAAGCAAGAGGAGTGGCCTGACGCCGTGTCAAACTTGAAGCAGGAGGAGTGGTCTGACGTTGTGCCTGGCTTGAAGCAGGAGGAGTTGCCTGACGCTGTGCCGGACTTGAAGCAGGAGGAGTGGCCTGACGCTGTGCCGGACTTGGAGGAGGAGGAATGGCCTGACGCGTTGGTGGACTTGGAGGAGCGGGAGTTTGCTGATGCGGTGGCGGACTTCGCGGAGGAGTTGGCTGACACGGTGTCGGTGGCCTTCGAAAGATGATGCAATCCTTTCTCCATAGGATGATACGATGTATGGCCTCTCCGAGTGTGTGCTCCTCGTCACCTTCAGGAATGTCAAGCTCTAGCCCCAAATATTGGTCCACCACCTCATCAACCACGACACGAGCATAGCCGGCTGGAATCGGATTGCAATGGAAGGTTGCTTAGGGGTTATTTGGATAAGCAACAGCGTCCGCCACCTTCATGGATATGTTCTTCATTTTGAAGTGTAGCTCACAGTTAGTGTTCTCCATGATGTCATCCACATGGTATCTATCCAGCAGTGCGTCGCCCAGGGCAGAACCCACGCTGCTTCTCGGCATGGATGGTATGGTGCTATCCAATGCGGGATCATCCGCTAGCTGCTGCCGCTACTGAGACCCCCTTTCCTGGCTAAGTGAGTCGATCTGTTGCTGCTGCCGCTGGAATTTGAGTGCCAAGTTCGCGTACGCTGAATCTAGGACTCGAAGGTGTTCTGCTTCCTCTGCTCCTCCTCCATCTTCCACTTCTTCTCCTCCTCCATCTTCCTTCTCGCACGGCTTCTGTAGTCGGCGTTCCAGTCCGAAAAGCCCTCATACCACGGAACAATGCCCTTGCCTCGTGTTCTTCCCAGGTGTTCGGGATTTCCCAGGGCGCGCGTAAGCTCGTCGCTCTCTCTGTTGGGCGTGAACACCCCCTTTCGAGCATCTTCTATTGCTTCAAGTAACTTATCTTCAGCTCCTTTAAGACATGCCTTCTTTGAAACCTGGTCTGTGTTTGGGTCCAACACCCCCATGCGCATAGAACCAAGTTCTGCACCTGGGGGGCCAACTCTTAGTAACTAGAGTGACCTCTGCATCCACCATCTCTTGCTCAGACTTATCCCACTTAGGCATTGCCACCGCGTAGCCACCTGGCCCCAGCCTATGGAACTGCTCCTTTTTTGCGGCATTGGCCTTGTTTTTTCTCGACTGTTCCTTAGATAATTCTGATTCCTTGAATTTCACGAAAGCGGGCCAGTGTTCTCTTTGCTTCTCCAGTGTTCCCTTGAATTCTGGAGTCTTCTTTCCTCCTTTGACGTAGTTAGCCCATATAGTTTTCTTGTGGTTGTTGAATGCAATTGCCATCTCCCTAAGAGCAGCGTCCTTGACTTTTTGCACATCTGCATCTGTGAAATGATCTGGTAGGGTGAAATGGTCCATGAGTTTTTCCCAAAGCAGAGATTTTGCTCTGTCGTCGACAAAAGTAAGATCTGGACGTTTCTTTGCTGGCTCTTTCCATTCTTGAAGGGAGATCGGGAGTTGGTCCTTCACAAGAACTCCGCACTGACGAACGAACTTGTTCGCAATGTTCTTAGGCGCTAGTGGTTCGCCATCAGTTCTGATGTTATCAATGTTGTACTTTACGCCCTCCTTCAACTTTTTGCCCGGGCCTCGCACTGTCCTGCTGCCTGTAGAAGATTTGCTCGATCCGGAGGGCTGAAAGAAGAAAGATCGATTCGTTAATATATCTTCAAATCATTAAAAACATGTGATGATCACCAGTGCCTGCTTATATAAACATACCTCGCCGGTCTTTATTATTTCAAGATCAACATTTTCAGCGTCATCATAATCATAGTTCATGACTTCATCAATTCGGTCGTCGCGATCGAATATCATATCATCACCCTCCCTGGTATTGTTCAAATATTGGGAGCCGTCATCTTCTTCATTCTGATCATCTGGCCCGCGAGGGGAGCGTATGATCTCGAACAGGGCCTCTTCTCCCTCTTTGCCGGTATTGTCCGCCATAGCTTTTATTTAACTAATCCAGAAGAAATATAAATCAATTTAGTATTCAAATTACAATGCATGCATGCAATCAATAAGGAAAAACTGAATCATAGTACATAATATGCATCGTCTGGAATAATATATAATCTTGAATACATCGTCTCGAATAATATATATAATCTCGAATACATCGTCTCGAATATTATATATCGAATACATCACTAGCTAGCTAGCTAATAAAGATCGAATACTACAAAATAATCTAGGCCACTCGCGGTTCCTGAGGCGCGGGCGGCGGACGCCCAAAGAGAAGGAACCATCATAGGATCATAGCTCCGGTCATCTCCCCAAAGAACCTGCCATGTATTGGAGAACCTGACGTCCATAGTAGCCATGTAGCGACGGACGTGCTCGTCCTCCTCCCTGACACGGCGACGCACCACTTCCGGCAGGGCCGGCTCCCTCCGCACCGAAAGAGGCCCACGCGAACGCCACCAAAGGAGCTCAGGGTCGATGACGGGACCCAGGGCCGGGTTCCTCACCAAGCGGCGAGCCCCTGAAGGTAGCACCTCCCAGTGCCAGCCCGCCGGAGCCCAGTCCCGGACATGGGTCCTCTGAAGTAGGACGTGTCGCGAACGGATCGACGGCGAGGATGCGGGCCGGGCATTGTCGAGAACAAATACTATATTCCGCAAAAGTAACATTTTTTAAATGATTGGATTGTGATTTCTTATATGCAAATTCTAAATTTTATAACTAAACTTATAAGAAACTAAAAAAACATCGATCATCGTCTAACAATTTGAAATTAATCTAATTCATCTAGCTAAAACTAACATTTCAAAAATTTATAACATATATATAACTAATATTTCAGTAACATTTCTAACATTTCTATATAACTAACATTTCTATAACATTAATATATCTAGAACTAAAAGTATCTAATTAATTAATTCATCTAAAACCTTTGACATTAATCTATAGCTAAAACATAAAAATTGTGTGTGTGTATGTGCGCGTGTGTGCACCTACGGTGCCGGCGGCACGGCGGCTTCGATTGGAGGGAGGAGAGGGGGTAGAGGGGCTCATAGCGCGGGTGAGGTCGAGGCGACGACGACGGCGAGGTCCAGGCGACGGCGACGGCGAGGCGAGGTCCAAGGCGATGGCAACGGCGAGGCGAGGTCCAGGGCGACGGCGATGGCGAGGCGAGGGGACGGCGACGGTCCGGGTGCGGCGACGGGGACGGGCCGGCATGGAGTCGACGGGGACGACGCGACAGGGACGGGGGCGGCGCGGAGTCGACGGGGAGGCGCGACGGGGGCGGCGACGGCGACGGGGTCGAAGAAGCAGAGGAGAAGAAACTGAAATTTTGGTAAGTGTTGTATATATAGGGATGACCTTTAGTACCGGTTGGAGCCACCAACCGGTACTAAATCTCAAATTTGGCCAGGCCAAGCGGCGGGAACAGCACCCCTTTAGTACCGGGTCGTGGCTCCAACCGGTACTAAAGACCCCCCCTTTAGTACCGGTTGGAGCCATGACCCAGTACTAAAGGTGGTGCGCTGCCAGGCGAGGGGCGCAGAAGTTTAGTCCCACCTCGCTAGCCGAGGGGCGCCCGCACCTGCTTATAAGCCCCGCCGCCGCTGCTGTCTCGGGCTCCTCTCTAAAGCAGGCCTTCTGGGGCCTACCTCTACTGGCGATGCCCTGTTGGGCCTACTAGGCTAGCGGGCTTGCATCCTGGCCCAACTAGAGGTTGGGTTTCTAGTCGTATGCAGGCCGCTATGGCCCAGTAGGCGGGCTTTTTTTATTTAGTTTTTTTCTTTTCTGCTTTATTTATTTTCGAGTTGTTTTTTACTGTATTTAGAGTTTCTTTGTGAATATTTTTGCTTTAGGTACAAAAAATTACGAACTTCCTGTTAGTGCCGGTAGTTTTCAAATTTGAATAGTTTAAATTTGAATTATTTGAAATTTGTGTGAATCCCTAGTTTGTGAATAACTTAACTTTAAAAATATATTTTTCAGTGATTCTTTTTTCTTATGTTTAATATTAGTGTGTTTTATCATTAGATTCAATTTGGTAATACTTAGGTTATTTAAAAAATGAAATGCCTTTGTAACAGATGAGTTTTCGTCCAAAACCCTGATACTTCGAAAGAGATTGTCCATTTTGTACACGAAGTGCATCCAGTTTTTGCCGTAACCCTCTCTACATTTTTGCACATGCTATGTGGGTGAATGTGACGCTTGGATAATTAAGCTAGAGTAATTCTCTCCTAATGGTGCCACGTCACTTCGATTACCGTTGTTAATCTCGCGTTAATTCAAAACTGATTCGGAATTCAAATTTAAAATACACTCAAACGATAAATTTTTCAAACATTAAAACTAAAATGTTCATCATGTGGCAACTATTCCATAACTAATTATGGTGGTGAACCAATATTTTTAAGTGGTGTTTAGATGACCTAAAATATTTAATACAGGGGCAAAACAATATTTTATTCGCTTTTAAAATAATAATAGTTCCAAACCAATTCAAAAGCTTTCCAAAACTATTGTGGCAGTGCTATAAAATGCATTGGTAATTATGTGACAAGTTGCATATTTTAGAAAAGTCAATTCGTGGCTAAAATACAGACAAAACAAAAAAAAAGTGAAAACAGAAAAGGTAAAAGAAAAATAAAAGCCCCCCCACTTTGCACTTGGGCCTCAAGTGCACAGTGAGGCCCAGCCCACCAGCTCCCCTCATCCCCTCTCTCTGTTCATCAGACAGAGGCGTGGAGCCATCTTACCAGGTTCTGGACACACGTCGGCCATTCCGCGGCCTCCCGATCGCCGCCGACGCCTACAAGGATGCCTCCTCGTCCCCTGGCAAACCCTAGCTTAGCCATTCCCCCCTCGCGTCGCCTTCTTCTTCCTCGCGCATGGCCGAGCCACCATCGCCATGGATCTGCTCGCCCGTGTGCTCTCCGGCCACTCCGCGCCCTAGGACTATGCCAGCGAGCTCCACCGTTTACCACTTCTTCGACTACAACCCCAGCTCGAGCCGAGGAGCGCTGCATCGCCGGATCTCCCACCGTCTTCCCCAACTCGGGCACCGCACCACATCATCGTCGCCTGTCGCCAGATGCCGTTGCTCCGAGCCTTCCCCGACCCCCTCGAGCTCGCCAATGACTTCCTCGTGAGCACCTCCACCGATTTTTCCCCTTCCCTAGTCGAACCCGTCGCCGTTGATGCCATACACCACCGCGGCTGAAATCTCTGGAGCTCCACGGTCACCTGCACGCGCGTGCCTGCTCCCCACTCCTGCCCATCCCCGCGCCGCTCCTCACCACGTGCGCACGCGCCGCCGCAGCCATCCGCGCCTGCCTTCACCCGGCTTGCGCCGGCGCCGCCCCCTGCTACCCTCGCCACGCCCTTGCATGGCCTTGCCTTCACCTGCCGCGGCTCTGCCGCCGTCGCTCGCTCTCGGCCGAGCCACCCCGCTCCCTGCCTTGCGCGCGCCCGTCGCTGCACGCCGTCCCGCGCTCGCCTCACTGCGCCGTCAGCTTCGTGTAGAGGCCCGCCGCGCGTCCCTCTGTTGCCGAAATCGGCTGACTGGAGTTTCCCCTGCCGCACCGGAATTAGTCGTCGACGTGGCCTTCATTAGCCACTAGTCACCACCCCTAATCCCCCTTGACACGCGGGCCCACCCTGTTGATAATTAGGTTAGCTAAATTAACCCTGTTAATTAGTGCCCCACTGACAGGCAGGGCCCACCAGCTAATTAGTTTAAAATGAAATAAATAAAAGCTGTTAAATAGAGTGTTACACTAACACATGGGGCCCACTGGTCAGGTCGACCAGTCAACAGTCAAACTGTTGACTGTTGACTGGACCTACTGGCTCAGCAGAGGCCCCACCAGTCAGCCTCTGCTGACTGGGCAGTTGACCCAGTCAACTAGGCCCACTGGTCAGCCTCTTGCTCGTCAGCTGGGTACAGTTCTTGGTACACTTAACAATTACTATTTTGGAATAATTCGAATTTAGTAATTATAATAATTCCAAAAATTGATTAAAACTTTGAAAATTAAGAAAATAATCCGTAACTCGGATGAAAATACTTTGTACATGAAAGTTGCTCAGAATGACAATACGAACCCGAATACGCGGTCCGTTCGTCTTCCGCACATCCCTAGCATAGCAAACACGCAACTTTCACCTCCGGTTCATCTGTCCGAAAACGCGAAACACCGGGGATACTTTCCCGGATGTTTCCCCCTTTCACCGGTATCACCTACTACCGCGTTAGGCCACACCTAGCACCGCTCATTGTCATGTCTTGCATCGTCATGTTTATGTTTGCATTATATTTATTGTTTCTTCCCCCTCTTCTCTCGGTAACCTACGAGACCGACGTTGCCGCTGCCCCGTTCGACTACGGAGTTGATGACCCCTCCTTCTTGCCAGAGCAACCAGGCAAGCCCCCCCCCTTGATCACCAGATATCACCTATTCTTCTCTATACTGCTTGCATTAGAGTAGTGTAGCATGTTACTGCTTTCGGTTAATCCTATTCTGCTGCATAGTCTGTCATTGTTGCTACAGTTGTTACCCTTACCTGCTATCCTACTGCTTAGTATAGGATGCAAGTGTTCCATCAGTGGCCCTACACTCTTGTCCGTCTGCCATGCTATACTACTGGGCCGTGAGCACTTAGGGAGGTGATCACGGGTATATACTATATACTTTATATACATGACACATGTGGTGACTAAAGTTGGGTCAGCTCGTTGAGTACCCACAAGTTACTTTAAAATAACACGCTTAACGAGATCTTGGTATTTGATCTGAGTCTAGCCATTTGGTCTATACGCACTAACCAACTACGCGGGAACAGTTATGGGCACTCGATGTCGTGGTATCAGCCGAAGCCTTCGTGACGTCAGCGACGGAGCGGCGCGCGCCGGATTGGACTGGAACGCCCGCTAGGATAGGTCTGCTTTCGGCCGCCCTCGCAACGTGCAGGTGTGCAATGGGTGATGGGCCTAGACCCCTGCGCCATAGGATTTAGACCGGCGTGCTGACCTCTCTGTTGTGCCTAGGTGGGGCTGCGATGTGTTGATCTTCCGCGGCCGGGCATGACCCAGAAAAGTGTGTGCGGCCAAATGGGATCGAGCGTGTTGGGTTATGTGGTGCACCCCTGCAGGGAAGCTTATCTATTCGAATAGCCGTGTCCCTCGGTAAAAGGACGACCCGGAGTTGTACCTTGACCTTATGACAACTAGAACTAGATACTTAATAAAGCACACCCTTCCAAGTGCCAGATATAACCCGGTGATCACTCTCTAACAGGGCGACGAGGAGGGGATCGCCAGGTAGGATTATGCTATGCGATGCTACTTGGTGAACTTACCATCTACTCTCTTCTACATGCTGCAAGATGGAGGTGGCCAGAAGCGTAGTCTTCGACAGGATTAGCTATCCCCCTCTTATTCTGGCATTCCGCAGTTCAGTCCACTGATATGGCCCTTTACACATATACCCATGCATATGTAGTGTAGCTCCTTGCTTGCGAGTACTTTGGATGAGTACTCACGGTTGCTTTTCTCCCTCTTTTCCCTCTTTCCTTTCTACCTGGTTGTCGCAACCAGATGCTGGAGCCCAGGAGCCAGACGCCATCGCCGACGACGACTCCTACTACACCAGAGGTGCCTACTACTACGTTCAGGCCGCTGACGACGACCAGGAGTAGTTTAGGAGGATCCCAGGCAGGAGGCCTGCGCCTCTTTCGATCTGTATCCCAGTTTGTGCTAGCCTTCTTAAGGCAAACTTGTTTAACTTATGTATGTACTCTGATATTGTTGCTTCCGCTGACTCGTCTATGATCGAGCACTTGTATTCGAGCCCTCGAGGCCCCTGGCTTGTATTATGATGCTTGTATGACTTATTTATGTTTTAGAGTTGTGTTGTGATATCTTCCCGTGAGTCTCTGATCTTGATCGTACACGTTTGCGTGCATGATTAGTGTACGATTGAATCGGGGGCGTCACAAGTTGGTATCAGAGCCGACTGCCCGTAGGAATCCCCTTTCCAGTCCTTGGCCGAAGTCGAGTCTAGACATTACAAAACTTTTACTAACATGGATGTGCGCCTTACGGGCCCACGTCGCCATTGGGTGGTATTAGGATCTTTTATTCCTCGACCTATACTCTGGGACTCTGACCTCTCATCTATTCAGGTGAAATGATTTTACTAACTCTGACTCTAGGTTCTCGTAACTACTTCCTCCCGGAGAGCCCCTCACTCTAGATGATTGCTTGGTGCACCGAAGGATTTCGAAGATACTCTCCGATGTTCTCGAGACTTTGTGCTCGTTGCTTTTGCAATTCCCTACCACTGATTTATCCCTATGGATAAATACTTACACCCGTCGTTCTTAATTTTATTCCAAGTTGATCTTGTTAATACAAGATGCCCCGAACCGCTCTCCGTTGTTCCAAGAATCCTTTGAGCTTACTGCTATACAGTTCTTGCCTCATGAGCACCCCTATGGATAATTCCTCGCACTTACCGAGTATCTGCTCATCCCCAGTTGATTCAAGTAATTCACAAAAGTCTTCAAAATACTATTTGAACTTCCGAAAATCCTGAGCAGCATATTGCTCTTGAAATTCTTGCTTGCTTGCATTATGGTTAATCCCATAAGTCTCCTAATCTTATTGGCATCCCTTGTCATTATCATTTTGAGTCCTTTGATTCAATTTGTTGCGAATGCTCGCAATCCTCAATCAGAGCCTAGAATTCATCCTTCCGGCTCAGACGTCATTTGAAACGTGAACTGGTTATCGACCAATGAAATTGCCGTCGATTGTACCCCTAAGTCTATTCAACTTATCCATTCTTAATCAGAACATTGGCTTCTGATCCATTGATTTGGAAATGATAATTCCTTTGCATTTGAGCTTTGAATTACTCAGTTGTTTTTATAGTCCGATGCCCTTTCGTTCCTTCTTCCTCTGATAGAGTACCGATACTCGCATCAGCTCCGTTGTGGACCACAAGACCCCTTGTTGGGTTATTATCCGACAGTGTCCTTCATATTCAATAACCTTGTGATCATTTCCATGGATATATAATGCCTTTGGTAATTTGTATCCTCTGCTTGATAACCATACTCTACTTTTGAGCTGGTGATTTTACTCTTGAAGTTTGAGGTATATGTTTCTAAGATGCCCTGATGGATTGAACCTATACCTTCCCTAAAAACCGTATGAAACCGAAGGTTTTCACAAGCCATACCCTTTTGGTATTTTACCAGATAATTTTCTACCATACAACTTCATCGAATGCGAGAAGTGAATGAAAGGTTATGCATTGGAGAAGTGGGAGTCGACCTTGAACTTTGTGTTCATGCCCATGGACACGATGTAGATCTTATCATTAAAGCTTCTCTTAAATTAATTATTCCCTGGGTATAAGTTCATCTTATATCTGGGATCTGGCCTTTTTCAATCGTGGTTCTGACCATGTTCTCCTTTAAATACCATTTCTCGTGCAAGTTTAAGCACTTGTCCTCTGCAGAGCAATACCCCCGTCCAACCTCTACTTTGGTCTGTTGTCGAGTATTACCCCCCTGGTATCTCGAGAATGCCAAGGAACTACTTAACTTCTTATGAGTTCTTCATCAACTAATATTCTTGCCGATTCCATTTTTCCAACGGGTTCTGAGTTGTTAGAACCCCTCAAGGACACCGATAAGTGAATCAATTCCGCACTCCGATTCAATAACTCTAAGTAATTTTTGTTGCTTACGAGTTTAATAATCCTTCAAGTCATTCCTAGCCTGCTCGGCTATGTCATCATCGTGCCGATTTTAACTGTGCTACCTGGACCTTCCCAGCGCACAAATTTCGATAGTGAGCTAATCTTGCGTCGATCTTCCTCGTCATATCACTTTTCCTTGAACAGCAAACTTGATTTCGAGTTTGTGTCCTACCCGTGGTTCCAATAACCTTTCGCTTTCATCATTCCTTTGACTTGATGTCATCGTCCATCAATTACATCTTCTTGAAAACCTCTCGACAAATTTGTCGTGATCATTGTCAACAATTTGACTTCTTCCAAGTTGTGTGTCGAAATTCAGGATGAGAAATACCATCCTTGCCCCTTGATGAATTGTGTTATCATCGACAACATTCTTGCCTCCCCCCAACACAAACTTGTTCATATTTTGTGTTGTATCTTGATTTCCCTGCTATCCAACTTATGTTATGTTCTACCGTGGAGTATTACCATCTTTGATGTCAAGAATGTCGTGAGCATTACTCCACCTCTTAAAAATTCTTGGTACAGGGATACTTCTCACCATCACCATTCTTTCTTGGTCCCCATGTTGTTTCTAAACGAAATATCGACAAATGGTCTCTGATGTGTAAATTCTAAACTCCTAGCAACCCTATTGCTTTGAAGTTATTGGGCTATAGTTTCATTCTACGTCTATGGCTTATTGAATCATCATTCGAACATTGATCGTGCTACCTAGCCCATATTTCGGGTGCACATTTCAACCAATGTTTAACTGTGTATGTTTTCCTCGAGCATACATCATTAAGTCATTCGATCTAGCTAATGTTATCTCCTTGTTCACATAGTTGTGGAAATCCATCTTTTGGAAATCTCAATGGATTGTCGCTGAGTCAATCAGTCACCTCCTCACCTCTCCTTGATTTAATGACGAACCCTTGTCTCAGAACTTGCTTCCATAGTTCGTTTCCCGAGAATCTTACAATGTCATCTCGTCAATTGGTGTTGCACCTTTTTCTTCTTAGGCATCCTGAGTCTAAGGTATCCTAACACCAATCAGATATGAATCTCGGTCAGATGTGATGGTTGGGACGCATTTTCCAAGAGTTATAACGCTGGTCCTTATATGACCCGGTAAGGTGATGTCATGCCTACCACACCTGGCTGGAGGGTCTATTGTTATAGTTCTTCCTTTTAGCAATGTTAACCATTCTTCCATGAGGAAATTGAAAGACTTATTCAATAAGCTGTTCCTGATGAATCCTTTGAGTATCCTAAGTCCGACCTTTGCCTGAAGACCATGTCAATGCTACCTCGTATCATGTATGTGGTACTCCGATTTTCAATAAGAACATTTGAAGCAAAATGCTAAATTTTCTTTATCAAATTATCCAAACACTGCTGTATGGGTAATGTCTTGAAATTTCTCTCCCCTTTCCTAAAGGATTCTGTACGTTATATCCTGTCTTGGATATCATTCTCTGCTTGACTTTGGGAAGGATATACCCCTGATATATGTGTTTAAACACATTTTCCTTTCCATTGTTCTGTTTAATCTAATAATCATCTTTTCCTTTCAATTGGTTGGTTTATCGTTGCTTGTGATCTATATGATCCAAGCAGAAATATTCTTCTGCTTATGTAAACACATCGGTGTACATTTCTGTCAGCAAGACCCTGCTACTATTGTTGATGACATTCTGGTAACCACGGATGGACGAGAACTTTGCCTATTGGTCCGCCTCGTTTCAACGAGCAGGAAAATGGTTCTCTTCGTACCTCGCCCTTGGTACCAACGATGCTGCCAACATAACTGATCAGTTATTCTCTCACATGCCTTGCTTACATGATCGTGCAAGACGTCACCCCTCTTTCTACTTTTAACCCACATGGTGGGCCCATAACCCACAGTTCCATAGGATCGAAACCTGACTCTCCTGTACACCCCTGTTCCTAAAGTTATTCCTCACGCTTGGCTTCGTATGAAAGATCACGAGCCACCTTCCTTGTGATCTAATTTGGTAACAGACACAATACTTAATCTTGTTGCTCTGGACCCGTTTCACACTTTGTTTCAGACATTGAACGATTGCCTATCCGTTTGAAACTTCTCATGGTACCTTCTTACTTTGCTCTCGGTATCTTCTTAACTTTCCATTCGGGAGATACTTATGCTTCTTCCCCTGAATTAACCGTCCGATGCCTAATCTTGTTAGAATCCGACCTAATAGGGTTCTCCCCTCTTATCCTTTCGTAAGTACGGTGAAGATCCCGAAGAAAGGATGCCGACTTCATCATGATGACCTGAAGCAGAGAAATGTAGACATCTATGTAATGGATCGACCGCTTCGAGAAGAGCAACCAAGACCGAGAAGAGTCGTTAGAATTTCGTAACCAGAACCTTCCCCCTTTAATCCCCTCTTAAATCTCGGGACGAGATTTCTTGTAGTGGAGGAGAATTGTGACGCCTGGATAATTAAGCTACAGTAATTCTCTGCTAATGGTGCCACGTCACTTCGATTACCGTTGTTAATCTCGCGTTAATTCAAAACTGATTCCGAATTCAAATTTAAAATACAATCAAATGATAAAATTTTCAAACATTAAAACTAAAATGTTCATCATGTGGCAACTATTCCATAACTAATTATGGTGGTGAACCAATATTTTTAAGTGGTGTTTAGATGACCTAAAATATTTAATACAGGGGCAAAACAATATTTTATTCGCTTTTAAAATAATAATAATTCCAAACCAATTCAAAAGCCTTCCAAAACTATTGTGGCAGTGCTATAAAATGCATTGGTAATTATGTGACAAGTTGCATATTTTAGAAAAGTCAATTCGGGGCTAAAATACAGACAAAAAAAAGTGAAAAGAAAAGGTAAAAGAAAAATAAAAGCCCCCCACTGTGCACTTGGGCCTCAAGTGCACAGTGAGGCCCAGCCCACCAGCTCCCCTCATCCCCTCTCTCTGTTCATCAGACAGAGGCGTGGCGCCATCTTACCAGGTTCTGGACACACGTCGGCCATCCCGCGACCTCCCGCTCGCCACCGACGCCTACAAGGATGCCTCCTCGTCCCCTGGCAAACCCTAGCTTAGCCATTCCCCCCTCGCGTCGCCTTCTTCTTCCTCGCGCATGGCCGAGTCACCATCGCCATGGATCTGCTCGCCCATGTGCTCTCCGGCCACTCCGCGCCCTAGGACTGTGCCAGCGAGCTCCACCGTCGACCAGTTCTTCGACTACAACCCCAGCTCGAGCCGAGGAGCGCTGCATCGCCGGATCTCCCGCCGTCTTTCCCAACTCGGGCACCGCACCACATCATCGTCGCCTGTCGCCAGATGCCGTTGCTCCGAGCCTTCCCTGCCCCCCTCGAGCTCGCCAACGACTTCCCCGTGAGCACCTCCATCGATTTTTCCCTTCCCTAGTTGAACCCGTCGCCGTTGACGCCATACACCATCGTGACTGAACTCTCTGGAGCTCCATGGTCACCTGCACGCGCGTGCCTGCTCCCCACTCCTGCCCATCCCCGCGCCTCTCCTCACCACGCGCGCACGCGCCGCCGCAGCCGTCCGCGCCTGCCTTCACCCGGCTCGCGCCGGCGGTACCCCCTGCTGCCCTCGCCACGCCCTCGCCTTCACCTGCCGCGGCTCTGCCGCCGTCGCTCGCTCTTGGCCGAGCCACCCCGCTCCCTGCCTTCCGCGCGCCCGTCGCTGCACGCCGTCCCGCGCTCGCCTCACCGCGCCGTCAGCTTCACGTAGAGCCCCGCCGCGCGTCCCTCTGTTGCCAAAATCGGCCGACTGGAGTTTCCCCTGCCGCACCGGAGTTAGTCGTCGACGTGGCCTTCATTAGCCACTAGCCACCACCCCTAATCCCCCTTGACACGCGGGCCCACCCTGTTGATAATTAGGTTAGCTAAATTAACCCTGTTAATTAGTGCCCACTGACAGACAGGGCCCACCAGCTAATTAGTTTAAAATGAAATAAATAAAAGCTGTTTAATAGAGTGTTACACTAACACATGGGGCCCACTGGTCAGGTTGACCGGTCAACAGTCAAACTGTTGACTGTTGACTGGACCTACTGGCTCAGCAAAGGCCCCACCAGTTAGCCTCTACTGACTGGGCAGTTGACCCAGTCAACTAGGCTCACTGGTCAGCCTCTTGCTCGTCAGCTGGGTACAATTCTTGGTACACTTAACAATTACTGTTTTGGAATAATTCGAATTTAGTAATTATAATAATTCCAGAAATTGATTAAAACTTTGAAAATTAATAGAAAATAATCCGTAACTCGGATGAAAATACTTTGTACATGAAAGTTGCTCAGAACGACGAGACGAATCCGAACACGCGGTCCGTTCGTCTGCCACACATCCCTAGCATAGCAAACACGCAACTTTCACCTCCAGTTCATTTGTCCGAAAACGCGAAACACCGGGGATACTTTCTCGGATGTTTCCCCCTTTCGCCGGTATCACCTACTACCGCGTTAGGCCACACCTAGCACCGCTCATTGTCATGTCTTGCACCATCATGTTTATGTTTGCATTATATTTATTGTTTCTTCCCGCTCTTCTCTCGGTAGCCTACGAGACCGACGTTGCCGCTGCCCCGTTCGACTACGGAGTTGACGACCCCTCCTTCTTGCCAGAGCAACCAGGCAAGCCCCCCCCTTGATCACCAGATATCACCTATTCTTCTCTATACTGCTTGCATTAGAGTAGTGTAGCATGTTACTGCTTTCGGTTAATCCTATTCTGCTGCATATCCTGTCATTGTTGCTACAGTTGTTACCCTTACCTGCTATCCTACTGCTTAGTATAGGATGCTAGTGTTCCATCAGTGGCCCTACACTCTTGTCTGTCTTCCATGCTATACTACTGGGCCGTGATCACTTCGGGAGGTGATCACGGGTATATACTATATACTTTCTATACATGACACATGTGGTGACTAAAGTCGGGTCAGCTCGTTGAGTACCCGCAAGTGATTCTGATGAGGGGGCTGAAAGGATAGGTGGCTCCATCCTGGTAGAGGTGGGCCTGGGTTCCTGACGGCCCCCGACTGTTACTTTGTGGCGGAGCGACAGGGCAGGTTGAGACCACCTAGGAGAGAGGTGGGCCTGGCCCTGGTCGGCGTTCGGGGTTACTTTAAAATAACACGCTTAACGAGATCTTGGTATTTGATCTGAGTCTGGCCATTTGGTCTATACGCACTAACCAACTACGCGGGAACAGTTATGGGCACTCGACGTCGTGGTATCAGCCGAAGCCTTCGTGACGTCAGCGACGGAGCGGCGCGCCCCGGATTGGACTGGAACGCCTGCTAGGCTAGGTTTGCTTCCGGCCGCCCTCGCAACCTGCAGGTGTGCAATGGGCGATGGGCCCAGACCCCTGCGCCATAGGATTTAGACCGGCGTGCTGACCTCTCTGTTGTGCTTAGGTGGGGCTGCGACGTGTTGATCTTCCGCGGCCGGGCATGACCCAGAAAAGTGTGTCCGACCAAATGGGATCGAGCGTGTTGGGTTATGTGGTGCACCCCTGCAGGGAAGCTTATCTATTCGAATAGCCGTGTCCCTCGGTAAAAGGACGACCTGGAGTTGTACCTTGACCTTATGACAACTAGAACTGGATACTTAATAAAACACACCCTTCCAAGTGCCAGATATAACCCAGTGATCGCTCTCTAACAGAGCGACGAGGAGGGGATCGCCGGGTAGGATTATGCTATGCGATGCTACTTGGTGAACTTACCATCTACTCTCTTCTACATGCTGCAAGATGGAGGTGGCCAGAAGCGTAGTCTTCGACAGGATTAGCTATCCCCCTCTTATTCTGGCATTCTGCAGTTCAGTCCACCGATATGGCCCTTTACACATATACCCATGCATATGTAGTGTAGCTCCTTGCTTGCGAGTACTTTGGATGAGTACTCACGGTTGCTTTTCTCCCTCTTTTCCCTCTTTCCTTTCTACCTGGTTGTCGCAACCAGATGCTGGAGCCCAGGAGCCAGACGCCATCGCCGACGACGACTCCTACTACACCGGAGGTGCCTACTACTACGTTCAGGCCGCTGACGACGACCAGGAGTAGTTTAGGAGGATCCCAGGCAGGAGGCCTGCGCCTCTTTCGATCTGTATCCCAGTTTGTGCTAGCCTTCTTAAGGCAAACTTGTTTAACTTATGTCTGTACTCAGATATTGTTGCTTCCGCTGACTCGTCTATGATCGAGCACTTGTATTCGAGCCCTCGAGGCCCCTGGCTTGTATTATGATGCTTATATGACTTGTTTATGTTTTAGAGTTGTGTTGTGATATCTTCCCGTGAGTCCCTAATCTTGATCTTACACGTTTGCATGCATGATTAGTGTATGATTGAATCGGGGGCGTCACAGTGAAATTATGATACCATGCCAACTTTCAACCCTTTTAGAGTTCATTTGAAGTGTTTTTCAATTTCAGGGTCATTTAGCTGAAAAAAATCAGTAAATGCAGCAAATGAAGTCAGAAAGGGTTGAAAATTGATGACGCGGCTTTGAATGGTGCATACTGAACGGACAAAATGTCTTGAGTTGTAATAAGTAAAAAATGAAATGCCTTTGTAACAGATGAGTTTTCGTTTGAAACCCTGATACTTCAAAAGAGATTGTCCATTTTGTACACGAAGTGCATCCAGTTTTTGTCGTAACCGTCTCAACTTTTTTGCACATGCTATGTGGGTGAAATGATGATACCATGCCAAATTTCAACCTTTTTAGAGTTCATTTGAAGTGTTTTTCAATTTGAGGGTCATTTAGCTGAAAAATCAGTAAATGCATGAAAGAATCTGATTGCACATAAAATTTCTTCGTGTTTCAAATGCCAAAACACATAAGTACCCTAACTATTACAAAGATTCCCTCCGGTTTGTTCGAAGCAGGCCTTTCCAGATATATAAGTCCGGAAACTCACTAGAGAAGAAAGTGATGACAGTGAAGCCGATCACATCCCATAGTGGGATCTTTGGATGTCAAACTTTTTCTTCGCGTGTGTCCCTTTGCGCCGTAACCATGGACAATCTTCATCATTTAACTAGATGCTCGGGGAAATATTCACTGTGAATGGAGAAATTTCATCAAACATTTCATAATCTTCCGACATGTCTGTCTTGTCATCCACTCCCATGATGTTTCTTTTCCCTAAAAGAACTATGTGGCGCTTTGGCTCACCGTATGATGCATTCGCTTCCTTATCTTTTCTTTTTCTCGGCTTGGTAGACATGTCCTTCACATAGAAAACCTGCGCCACATCATTGGCTAGGATGAATGGTTCGTCTGCATACGCAAGATTGTTGAGATCCACTGTTGTCATTCCGTACTGCGGGTCTTCCGTTACCCCACCTCGTGTCATATTGACCCATTTGCACCGAAACAAAGGGACCTTCAAACCACGTCCATAGTCAAGTTCCCATATGTCCTCTATGTAACCATAATATGTTTCCTTTCCCGTCTTGGTTGCTGCATCAAAACGGACACCACTGTTTTGGTTGGTGCTCTTCTTATCTTGGGCGATCGTGTAAAATGTATTCCCATTTATCTCATACCCTTTGAAAGTCATTATATTCGAAAATGGTAACTGGGACAGCAAGTATAGGTCATCTTGAATAGCGGCGTCATGCATGGCACGTGTTTGCAACCAACTGGCGAAAGTCCCCGTTTGTTCACGTGTAATCCAATCGTCAGACTGCTCTGGGTGTTTGGAGCGTAGAAAATTCTTGTGTTCCTCCATATACAGAGCCACCAAGGCGGAATTCTGTAGAACTATGTAGTGTGCTTGAGTGAGAGAATGCCCGTCCATACATATTATTTGGTCCCCTCCTAGCGTGCCTTTTCCATCCAGTCCGCCCTTATGCCGCGATTCAGGAACACCAATCGGCTTAAGGTCAGGAATAAAGTCAATACAAAACTCAATGACCTCCTCATTTTCATGGCCCTTCGAGATGCTTCCTTCTGGCCTAGCATGGTTATGAACATATTTCTTTAAGACTACCATGAACCTCTCAAAGGGGAACATATTGTGTAGAAATACAGGACCCAAAACGTTAATCTCTTCGCATAGGTGAACTAGGACGTGCGTCATGATGTTGAAGAAGGATGGTGGGAACACCAACTCGAAACTGACAAGACATTGCACCAAATCATTCTCTAACCTTGGTAGGATTTGTGGATCGATTACCTTCTGAGAGATTGCATTGAGGAATGCACAGAGCTTCACAATGGCTAATCAAACGTTTTCTGATAGAAGCCCCCTCAATGCAACCGGAAGCAGTTGCATCGTAATCACGTGGCAGTCATGAGGCTTTAGGTTCTGGAACTTTTTCTCTGCCATATTTATTATTCCCTTTATATTCGACGAGAAGCCAGATGGTACCTTCATACTGAGCAGTCATTCAAAGAAGATTTCCTTCTCTTCTTTGGTAAGAGCGTAGCTGGCATGACCCTGATCTATGCCGTCTTTTCCGTGCATACGTTGTTGGTCCTCCCGTGCCTCCGGTGTATCTTTTGTCTTCCCATACACGCCCAAAAAGCCAAGCAGAGTCACGCAAAGATTCTTCACCACATGCATCACGTCGATTGCGGAGCGGACCTCTAGGTCTTTCAAATAGGGCAGGTCCCGAAATATAGATTTCTTCTTCCACATGGGTGCGCGTCCGTCAGCGTCATTCGGAACAGGTTGTCCGCCAGGACCCTTTCCAAAGATTACCTTCAAGTCCTTGACCATATCATGTACATCGGCACCAGTACGGTGGCGAGGCTTCATCTGGTGATCGGCCTCACCTTTGAAATGCTTGCCTTTCTTTCTTAGGGGATGCCTGCTCAGAAGAAATCGACGATGTCCCAGGTACACATTCTTCCTACAATTATCCAAATATATATTGTCGGTATCATCCAAACAGTGCGTGCATGCGCGGTATCCTTTGTTTGTCTGTCCTGAAAGGTTACTGAGAGCAGGCCAATCATTGATGGTCACGAACAACAACGCCTTTAGGTCAAATTCTTCCTGTCTGTGCTCATCCCACGCACGTACACATGTTCCATTCCACAACTGTAAGAGTTCTTCAACTAATGGCCTTAGGTACACATCAATGTCGTTGCCGGGTTGCTTAGGGCCTTGGATGAGCACTGGCATCATAATGAACTTCCGCTTCATTCACAAGCAAGGAGGAAGGTTATACAAACATAGAGTCACAGGCCAAGTGCTATGGTTGCTCCTCTGCTCCCCAAAAGGATTAATGCCATCTGCGCTTAGACCAAACCATACGTTTCTTGCATCACCTGCAAACTCCTCCCTGTACTTTCTCTCGATTTTTCTCCACTGCGACCCATCAGCGGGTACTCTCAACTTTTCGTCTTTCTTACGGTCTAATCTGTGCCATCACATTGCCTTGGCATGCTCTTTGTTTTGGAACAAACGGTTCAACCGTGGTATTATAGGAGCATACCACATCACCTTGGCAGTAATCTTCTTCCTGGGGCGCTCGACTTCAGCAGGGTCATCGCGGCTGATTTTATAGCGCAATGCACCGCATACCGGGTAAGCATTCAAATCCTCGTACTCACCACGGTAGAGGATGCAGTCATTAGGGCATGCATGTATCTTCTGCACCTCGAACCCTAGAGGGCAGACAGCCTTCTTTGCTTCATACGCACTCTCGGGCAATTCGTTGTCCTTTGGAAGCATATTCTTTATCATTAGCAACAACTTTCCAAATCCCTTGTCAGATACATCATTCTTTGCCTTCCATTACAACAATTCCAGTGTGGTGCCCAGCTTTTTCTTGTCAGCTTCGCAATTCGGGTACAACAATTTCTTGTGATCCTCTAACATGCACTGCAACTTCTTCTTCTCCTTTTCACTTGCGCAGTTTCTCTTTGCATCGGCAATGGCTCGACCTAGATTATCAGTGGGCTCATCTGATGCCTCTTCTTCAGCTTCTTCACGCATTGCCGGCTCAGCTTCTTCCCGCATTGCCGACTCAGCTTGTTCCCCCATTGTTGTATCATCGTATTCAGGGAACCCATGGCCAGGATAGCTATCGTCGTCCTCTTCTTCTTCATTGTCTTCCATCATAACCCCTCTTTCTCCGTGCTTGGTCCAAACATTATAGTGGGGCATGAAACCAGACTCAAACAGGTGGACGTGAATGGTTCTTGAGTTAGAGTAATTGTGATCATTCTTACAGCCAGCACATGGACAAGGCATAAAACCATCCGCCCGCTTGTTTGCCTGAGCTGCAATCAGAAAAGTATGCACGCCATCAACGAACTGGGGAGAGCATCGGTCATCGTACATCCATTGCCGGCTCATCTTCATTACACAGCACCGAATAGACCAAATTAATACAAGTTCATATATAAAGTTCATACAACACTTAAATGTAACATACAAATAACTCTCTAACTAAAGCATTTAAATGCAACAACAAATGCGACCAAGATCGCAACTAAAGTAACAATTGATCCAACAGCATAATGATACCAAGCCTCACTATCAATGGCATATTTTCTAATCTTTATAATCTTCAAGCGCATTTTCTCCATCTTGATCTTGTGATCATCGACGACATCGGCAACATGCAACTCCAATTCCATATTCTCCCCGTCAATTCTTTTCAATTTTTCTTTCAAATACTCGTTTTCGCTTTCAACTAAATTTAACCTCTCGACAATAGGGTCGGTTGGAATTTCTGGTTCACATACCTCCTAGATAAAAATATCTATGTCAACTTGATGGGCATAATTTGTCATAAACACAAAATGCAACAAATAGTTTTAAAAGAGTATATACCACATCCGAATCATAACACGGACGAGGGCCGACGGGGACGGATATCAAAACCATGGCACTATGTATAACGAACAACGTACGGGTAAGATAATTATACAAGTAACTATATATCTAAATCACACAAACATGATTTTTTCATATAAAAAAGATAAGAACAAGAGGCTCACCACATGGTGGTGCCGGCGACGGGTCGGTGCGGACGATTGACGGTGGTTACGACGGAGATGGGAAGGCACTAAGTAAACCACACCTACATATGCAAACTAAGAGTTATTTTGAGCTCAAATTGCATATAAATCAAATAAACTACCACATATAATTCCTCCCAAATTACCAAAACCCACAAATTAATCACTATATAAAGCATTGCAAGAGCTAATCTAGCAATGAGAGATGAAAGGACAAAGTTGCTAACCTTTGTGATCACTTGAATGGATGGGGGCCTTCAAATCTTGACAAAATTTGGGCAAAATGTGTGATAAGCTCGATGAGGGGAAGAACGGAGATGAGAGGGAAAGGGGAAGAACAGGGGGCAAGCTCGAACACAGGTGGATGAAGGGTTTATATATGAGTACCCTTTCTACCGGTTCATGTTACGAACCGATACTAAAGGTGCTGGAGGGCCCCTATCTGACAACATCCTGCCACCACTCTCTTTAGTACCGGTTCGTGGCACGAACCGGTGCTAAAGGTGCTCCACGAACCGGTACTAATGAGAGCGGCCCGCCTAGCCATTGGAACCGGCACTAATGGTCACATTAGTGCCGGCTCAAATACAAACCGGGACTAATGAGCTGAAGATTAGCCCCTTTTTCTACTAGTGGGTATATATAGTCTCCACACAAAAGCCAACCGTTACACACATTTGACCCAACTCGGTCAGACCAAATAGAAGAACTCGGTGAGACCGATTTAGTTCAAAATGTGAACATTAGGAATCTCGATGGGACCAACTGGAACAACTCGATGGGACCGATGTGCTAGGGCTTAGGGGAAACATCAACTCAGTGGCACTAATTGCATCAACTCGATGAGACCGAAGTGAAGCAATAAGACACCAGAGCGAATGTCAAGCCAACTCAGTGAGACCAATTGCACTGACTCGGTGGGACAGAAATAGTGCAACAAGTCATAGCACGCTGGCAAGGCCATCTCGGTGAGACCGATATCCATATCGGTGTGACCAAACTGTTAGGGTTTCTGGCAGTGGCTATGTCATATGAACTCTGTGGCTCTGGATAGGATGAATTTGTGGGGCCGAGTTGGAGTTTGGGATTTTGACATATTTGGAATGAGAAAGTGGTTGAGGGCTTTGAAGCAATATCACTAAGCACTTTGAGCAAGTAAGCCATTAAGCAACACCTCATCCCCTTTTTAGTATTGGCTTTCCTATGGACTCAATGTGCTCTTGGATCACTAAAAGTAAAATGAGGAGCTTGAGCTTTTGCCAGTTTATGTCCTTAGAATTTTGAGGGGTCCACATTCCTAGTCCATGCCATGCTATTCATTGAACTCTCTGAAATATTTAGCTTGAAAGAATATTAGTTCAATGAGCTATATGTTGTTATGAATTACCAAAACCACCTGGGGATTAGTGCACTTTCAATCTCCCCCTTTTTGGTAATTGATGACAACATATAGATCAGAGATTCGACAAATGATAATATGAATGAAATACATCGTCGCTTTGAGAAGTATGTGATAAGCAAGAGATCCCCCTAAATTAGTGCATTATTTAAAATTTGCGTTTGAATGCAAATTCACAATCGATTAGGATCATGGGTCACTCTTACTTGTCACATACATCTTGGTGGAGTGCACAAAATGATAAGAATGAAATAACATGCACTCATGACAAAAGATACAAGTGATTGATCATACACAAATAATCATAGGGATAAACATGGAAGCACACATTAAGCGTAGTATGATCAAACACATGATCACACAAGTATCTCACGACATAACACACAAGTAGCATAAGAAGCAACAATCAACGAAAGTAGCAAGTCAAATAAAACCAACAAAGAAGCAAAGGACTCTCTCTATCTCTCTCTCGAAGCATATGATCTATACACTTTCTCCCCCTTTGGCAACAAGTTACCAAAAAGTTTGAAAATGTATAGTGCTATGCGACACTCTAGGCACGATCTCCGGGAGCTCCTGAAGGGGTCTTCTGGCTTGTAGCTCTGGTGTGCGTAGATGGTGTTATGAGGAGCCCATCTGCAAATGCTTCAGCTGATGTCTGTGGAGCTATTGGACTTGGGTGCTTGAGCTAGAGCTTTGGGCTTGGGCTTGGAGGGAGCAGTAGCAGACTTCATAGTATCACTCATGAGCTTTTGTGTCTTGGCAGGGGGTACTTCTGCTTGCTCTTCCTCCTCCTCATCACTTCTTCTCACAGAAGCCTTTCCAAGCACTCTAACTATTGTAGTTCTGGCTCTCTTATTTTTTCTTTCCTTTGTCAGTCTCATCATCATCTGACTGCTCAAGGGTGAATTGCATTGTCTCTTGAGTTGGAAATTTTCTAGGCTTTGACATTGGATTCCTCCTAGCAGGTTGCTTCTGCTTGAGGCCTGGTTTGTTAGTGGCAGCAACACCAACATACTCTTTCTTGACCACTTTCTTCTTGGAAGTCACTTCTCCCTCAATCACAAAATCTTCATCCTCACTTTCAGAATTCTTCTTCTTCCTCTGTCTGGTAGCATCTTTTGGTAAGTTGCTAGGAGTGCTCCTACTCCCATCATCATAGCTGCTGCTTGGACTAGAACCTTCACTGAGGTTGACCTGTTCCTCTGATCTATTCTGACTATCACTGGCCTCACACATCTCTGCAAACTGACCCTGTGAATAGATGGATATGGGTAGAGAGGATGAACATCACAAAATACAGCTGGTTTTTGCAAAAATTAAGTCAAAATCTTAATTTTAGTGTTCTGCAGAAAGCATTTCAGAGCTACCGATATGATAATCTCGGTGACACCAAAGCAATAACGTAGTCTAAACTGACAAGATCGGTCAGGCCGAGCTGCAGTTCGGTGACTTTGAGTTGCTAGGGTTTCACAGAGAAATTACCTTCGATCTCACTGATCAGTACATTTCGGTCAGACCGAGTTGTA
Source organism: Aegilops tauschii subsp. strangulata (assembly GCF_002575655.3). Taxonomy (NCBI): domain Eukaryota; kingdom Viridiplantae; phylum Streptophyta; class Magnoliopsida; order Poales; family Poaceae; genus Aegilops; species Aegilops tauschii. The sequence goes on from NC_053035.3 coordinate 277,928,888, forward strand.
CTTAGTGCAATGGCCAGGGCCAATCGGTGGGACCAAAAATTCCATTTCGGTCGGTCCGAGATGAGCTCGGCGGAAACCTAACCCTAAGATTTTGCATCAAATCTAATCTAGAGGAGTTTTTGTGTGGATAGGAAGTTTTGAATCGTGGCAAGAATACATGCATTAACTTTGTGCATTGAATCGGATAAAGAATTTGTACAAAGGGGTCGAACCATACCCTAACTTGGTGATGGCTCGCTATGGCGGCAATTGTGAAGGTGATTCCCGTTGACGGCGGCGGAAACCTGCGACGACCGCGCACATGTGAAGATGACGACGATCCGGTCAAGAGCAGCAACAATCGGGGGGGGGGGGCTCGAGCGTTTGAAGAAATTTCCAAACATCGGGCCGCAGAGTATATATACCCATTAGTTGTCGGTGGCGCTGATACGTCCGTTTTGCATCATGTTCACCTACTGTGATTTATGATGATTTATGCATAATAATGCTTTTTGGAGTAATTCTAGTGCCTTTTATCTTATAATATGCAAGGTACACACAATGAGGGAGAATTCCAGCAGCTGGAAATCCATGACCTGGAAAAGCTACGCCAGGCCACCTATTCTGCACAACTCCAAATAAGCTGAAACTTCACGGAGATTTTTAATGGAATAAATGAGGAATATTGGAGTTAATAAGTACCAGAGGGGCCCCACCAGGTGGGCACAACCCACGTGGGCATGCCAGGGAGCCCAGGCGCACCCTGGTGGGTTGTGCTTCCCTTGGCCCACCTCCGATGCCCATCTTCTGGTATATAAGTCATTTTGACCTAGAAAAAATTAGGAGAGGACTTTCGGGACGAAGCGCCGCCGTCTCGAGGCGGAACTTGGGCAGGAGCACTTTTTCCCTCCGGCGGAGCGATTCGGCCGGGGGAACTTCCCTCCCGGAGGGGGAAATCATCGTCATCATCATCACCAACAACTCTCCCATCTTGGGGAGGGAAATGTCCATCAACATCTTCAACAACACCATCCCCTCTCAAACCCTAGTTCATATTTTGTGTTCAATCTTAGTACCGGAACTATAAATTGGTGCTTGTGGGTGACTAGTAGTGTTGATTACATCTTGTAGTTGATCACTATATGGTTTATTTGGTGGAAGATTATATGTTCAGATCCAATATGCTATTCCCCTCTGATCTTGAGCATGATTATCATTTGTGAGTAGTTACTTTTGTTCTTGAGGTCACGGGAGAAATCATGTTGCAAGTAATCATGTGAACTTGATATGTGTTCGGTATTTTGATAGTATGTATGTTGTGATTCCCTTAGTGGTGTCATGTGAACGTCGACTACATGACACTTCACCATATTTGGGCCTAAGGGAATGCATTGTGGAGTAGTTATTAGATGATGGGTTGCGAGAGTGACATAAGCTTAAATCCTAGTTTATGCGCTATTCCGTAAGGGACCGATTGGATCCAAAAGTTTAATACTATGGTTAGAATTTATTCTTAATACTTTTCTCGTAGTTGCGGATGCTTGCGAGGGTGTTAATCATAAGTAGGAGGTTTGTTCAAGTAAGAACAGCACGTAAGCACCGATCCACCCACATATCAAATTACCAAAGTAACGAACACAAATCGAACCAACATGATGAAAGTGACTAGATGAAATTCCCGTGTACCCTGAAGAACGCTTTGCTTATTATAAGAGACCATTTTAGCATGTCCTTTGCCTCATAAGGATTGGGCTACCTTGCTGCACTTTAGTTACCGTTACTTGCTTGTTACAAATTATCTTGCTATCAAACTACTCTGCTACTTAAATTTTCAGCACTTGCAGACATCACCTTTTTTTGACCATGGAAACAGCAGGGCTTGGCCCCACAACATTTTATTAATAGATCAAACAAAAGTACATGTACAGATCAACAAGAAGTGGAAAAAAAGAATGAAATCAAAAAACTAAGCTATTCTAAGATACAAGGAGGGGAGGCTTCAAGGTGGCAAGAAAGCAATCCAATGAAGAAGTTCCTCCTTATGCCTAGATTTAATCTTGTGTGCCAAGAGGGATATATCATGGATGAAACCAGCCTTCCATCTGCCAAAAGATGGTGTTATCTTCCTGAAGATCTTGTCATTTCTGACCATCCAGATATTCCACCATGTCAGAAAGACTACTTCAGCAAAGAAAGGTTTAGCAAATTCAACTCTGTACTGAACAACAATTTCCACCATGTCAGAGCTAGGAGACCAATATATCTGCAAGTAGTTCCAAATCCTAGCACTGAAATTGCATTGAAAAATAGATGATGTTTGTCCTCCAATTAGCCAGCTCTGCATAACACACATTCAGGTTCATCCTCAATTTTCCAGTGCCTTCTCTAAATCATGTCTTTGGTGTTGACTCTGTCCACAATAAGTAGCCATGCAAACATTTTTATGGACATAGTACAACAGCTTTTCCATATCCATTTTAGGAGGGGGTTAGCCACAATCGGTTTATGAACCAACTCATAATACTTCTTGGCATTATACTGAGTCCTTTTGTCATCATTCCAAGTCCAGCAATCAGGCATCAATCTCTCTCCAGCAAGTTCATCCAGACAGTGTGACAGACTCTGAAACTCCACATATGCCTGCTCTGATAAAGGTAACTGGAAAAGCTTTAGAAGGTTATCAGTATTAAGAACTTGTTGCACTGAGATGCACTGATCTAAACAGTAGGAGAAGATCCTTTTAAATTTGTGTTGAAGCAAAAGCCTATTATTGCCAGCCCAGCTATCTTTCCAAAAAAGAGCAGTATCCCCACTGTTGACTTGAACCACAGACATAGCTCTGAATTTGTCCATGAGTTTGGAGACATCTCTTCACCCAAAGGATCCACATAGAGTGGTATCATGAGGAACCCTATCATGATAATAGGAATTCCAAATTAGGTGCACCCATGGAATACCCTCCTTGTTGTAGAATTTATGAAGATGTTTAAGCAGCAATGCATCATTTTGCACCCCCAAGATTCATAATACCTAAGCCCCCCCTTATTCTTGGGTCTACATACCAGAGGCCAGGCAGCTAGAGAGTGCTCAGATTCTTGTCCATATTTCCTCCATAAGCATTTTCTCTATATCCTTTCCAATTGTTTCAAAATACCAGGTGGGATTTGCAGGCTGCACAGGAAGAAAATTGGCATAGATGACATAACTGAATTAAGTAGTTGCAGCCTTCCTCCCTGAGGCAGAAACCATGAGCTGGCAGTGAGCCTCCTCTCCATACAATCAACCAGGGGCGGGAAGTCAATGATCTTGGGCCTTGTAGTACCCATAGGTAGACCAAGGTAAGTAAAGGGCATTGTCCCAATTTTACAGCCAAGAACACCAGCCAGTTGATCTGCCAATTCACTGTCCACATTTATTGGAATCATTAAACATTTGTGAAAATTGATTTTGAGCCCTGTTGATTGAGAAAATATCATGAGAGCTTCTTTGAGCACGACTAATTGATCTCTCTGGGCAGGGATTAAAATTATAGTCTCATCAACATACTACACCACAGGGAAATCAGGATCATGAGATGGAATTGGTAGTGAGAGCAGCCCCCTGCTAACCATGTTATTTAACATTGACTGTAGAATATCTGCTGCAAGCACACATAATAGATGAGACAAAGGGTCCCCTTATCTGACCCCACATTTGCATTTGAAGTGTCTGCCAGGCACCCCATTTACCAGCACAGAAGAAGTTCCAGAAGTTAAGAGCTCTTTGACCCAGGAAATCCATTTCTTGGGGAAACCCTTGGCCTGCAAAATGGTGAGGATGGCCTCATGCTCAGTAGAGTCAAATCCCTTCTCAAAATCCAGCTTGAAAAGGATGATGGGCCTCTTGGACTACTTGCATTGGTGTATACTAGGAAAAGAGACCGTGCGTTGCAACGGGAGAAAAAACACAACACACACTCTTAACCGAACAACCATCACTCAAGACCATAATAGGTCCATCTCCTTTATTTTAGCGACGCATCATATTTGTGTTGCCTCTTATCCTTCTGCTCACCCTGGCCGGCGATGGCCTTAGTGTTCACACAAACCAAAACATGTTTGAATATGGTTAATCCTAAGACGTCTCTCTCTCTCCTCCCTCTCCCCCTCTCTCTCTCTCTTGCTTTCTCTCACACTCGCGATGAGAAATCTGTTGTTTTCCCCTGCGATGTATTCATAGGTATGCATGTGTAGTTCTCGATGTTTTCTTTTTCCTATATGACTATAGTGGGTGTTTATTTGCAACCCAGATCGCCGTCTGTACGAAAGAAAAATGGATCATGCGCTATAGTTATAAGTTTGCTTCCAAAACAATATCTAAAAAATATTTAACAGGTAAAATTAACATCATATTCAAATTTCACACATTTTTCTAATCAAATTTCATATATAACATGTTAAAATCGGAGTTACGGTTTAAAAGATACGTATAATTTACAAAACCATTTGTTTGACTTAAATATCTTCCAAAATAATATTTATAAATACTTAACAAGTTAAAATAATCTTATATTCATATTATACATATTTTTCTAATCAAATTTCATATATAATATGTTTAAATCGGAGTTACGGTTTAAAAGATATGGATGGTTTAGAAAAGCATTTGTTTGACTTAAATATGATCCACGGATGGAATACCTAAAAAGTCAAGGGGGTTTTCGAAAAACTGTAGAATAACGGTTCAGTGTGACTTAAATCTGGACTGCGGGTTGATTTCATGAAAACGCAGGGGATTTTTTGCAAAACAGTGCAACGGACGGGCAGAAACCCTACGTGCTTTATTATTAGGTAGAGATACTCAAAACTCCAAGCAACACAATCTTGGATAGTTCTGGATTTAATGAACCATACTGATTCTTGTAAATGCACCTCATAATCTCCTGCTGGAATCTATTGGCAGCCATTTTGGTAAGTAATTTAAGCCCAAAACTAGTAAGGGATATGGGCCTATAATCCCCTACCCCCTCTGGTGCATTAGATTTAGGCACCAGGACAATGAAAGAACCATTAATGTTTTCCAGGTGGACTCTCTCTACATGAAAATCTTGTACAAGTGTGTTAAATTCATTTGAAATAAGGTGCCAGCACTTCTTGAAGAAAAGTCCATTAAATCCATCAGGGCCAGGTGATTTATCCACTGACATTTCCTTCACCACCTGCTCAATTTCCTCTTTGCCAAAGGGTTTCACAAGCACATTCAGCCCAGGTACCTTCTGAATCAGATTTTCCAAATCAAGCCCCATGTTAATACCCTTAGCTTGGCCCATTCTCTCTTTAAAGGCTTTATGAAAAGCATCAGCAATAACATCATGATTGGAGGTGACAGATCCATCCCCCAAGGTCAGAGAGGCAATTGAGTTTCTCCTATGCCTCTCAGATGCCATAGCCTAATTTTTTTTGGAATTTTCTTCCCCTACCTTGATATATCTGATGGTGCATCTTTTCTTCCAATAAACACACTGTAAGTGCACCAAGTGAGCATGGTGCAATTTCACCAGCTTCCTAAAATTGAATTCCTGTCTGAATAAAGGTCTACAGTCCTACAAACTGTCTAGCCAGCAGATGACCCAATTACATTTCTCAGTCAGAATTTTTATATGTGAAATACCCTTTTGACAGGACTTTAAAGCCTTCCTCAGGGCCTTTAATTTATCAGAAATTATGGCAGTGATGTGCTGCTTGGAGGAAGGTTGTGAACATGACTGCTGCACACAATCAAAAAAACTAGGCTGCTCAGTCCAGTAATTCTCAAACCTGAAAATGTTAGCCTTTGGAATAGAGGTGAAGATATTAACTAAACAGGGCACATGATCTGAGGTGGTTCTGGCCAGGGGGACCAGTTGAGTCATTGGATAAGAATCAATCCAGTTTTGCAGAGGTGAAGATCCAGTCAAGCTGTTCCAACAGAGGAGAATCTTGCATATTTGACCAAGTGTATTTTCTGCCTTTGAGGGGTAGCTCAAGCAGACCAAGGTGTCCAATTATTTCATTAAAGATGAACATATCATTAACATCCCTTTGGCAAGTTTCTATTATCCTGTGACCTTATAAAGTTAAAATCCCCCAAGACCATCCAGTTAGATTGGGGGTCAATATTCAGATTATAGAGCCACTGAACAAAATCATCTTTCATTTCTCCTTGGCTAGGGCCATACACATTCACCAAATTCCAGCAATCATTGTTATGAACTGAAGTGAAGTTAACCACAATGCTGGAGGGTTCACCTCAACTAAAGAGCCAGTGGAGCAATCGGATCTCTAAGCCACTAAAAGCCACCTGAGGCCCCTCTAGAGGGGAACTCAATGAACTGATCAAAACGAGCTGGAGAAATGCTTTTAATTAACCGACGGCCACATTCAGTTAACTTAGTTTATTGCAGACACACCACCGAGCATTGGCTCTCATTAATCTTTTCTCTAACTGCCCGTTGTCGCATCTCAGAATTAAGGCCCCTTACATTCCAACAAAGAACCTTCCAACTGCACTTAGAATTTAAATTCATATTTAACCAGCATAGTTTGGGTAGCAAAAGTACATCACATAGTGTTGCACAATGAAACCATAACACCACAGAAAATAAAAAGTTCAGCAGAACCACAGCCAAGCGACATAAGTAGCATTAATTACAGGCCTAAGATAACTAGCATATTTAAAGGGCTTTCCAGACCCAATGCAAACATGAAGATGACACATCATTTTTCAGACCCAGTGGAAGAATCTTCAGAAGGTTCAGCCATAAGCTTCTCCTTAGTGAGCAGCACCGGATCCATCTCCAGGTCCAACCCTGCAGTCTGCAGCACTTCTATGGGCGTCTCAGGTGGAATGAGCTGGTCTCCTTGCTGGGCCTTGGGGGAGGCAGTAACAGGCTTCGCTCTGGGGCCTCTTCTTCCTGGGCTATTGTGGCAATTCTTCAAAAACCTGTTTAAATCCATCCCGCCGAGCAGAGCTTCTAGTACAGTGCCTAACTGAAGTTTCCACAATTGGAACTGCCACTTTTTTCTTTCCTTTACTCTTCAAAGGCTAGGTTTTGGCAGCAGAGAAAATAGTTAAGCTCTTCTAAGTGCATTCATCAGTATCAACAGAGAAGGTGTGATCAATTGGGGTTTGATCCATAAATAAAGCTCGGGCCACTTGTCGGCTGGGCAAAGTGATCACTTTCCGAGTCTCAGGAGGAGAAACAACCGGCCTTATCAGTGTGGGGATCAGGAGATCCACATCAAAGGCAATATCCCATGCACGTTTGGAGTAAATCACCGGGCCCATTGTTTTGTAGAAAATTGGGCGAGGAACTTCCAAAACATCAAACTCTGGCAGAAGAGTGAGGAAAGATCATTTCCAAATCATTTGTCATTTCCTTCTACTCCTTGTTGGGTTCGACACTCTTACTTATCGAAAAGGCTACAATTGATCCCCTATACTTGTGGGTCATCAAGGCTATTTTGTTGGCGCCGTTGCCGGGGAGTTAAGCGCTTTTGGTAAGTGGAAATTGGTAAGGGAAAAATTATTACTACGTGCTGAAATTTATTTCCACTTGTTACTATGGCAAACAATCCTTTGAGGGGTTTGTTCGGGGTATCTTCACCTCGACCGGAACCAAAATTAGTTACCCCTCAACCTACTACACCTACTGAAAATGTTGAATATGAAATTCCTTCGGGTATGATAGAACAACTGCTAGCTAATCCTTATGTAGGAGATGGAACTGAACATCCTGATATGCACTTGATATATGTGGAAGAAATTTGTGGATTGTTTAAGCTTGTAGGTTTACCCGGAGATGATGTTAAGAAGAAGGTTTTACTTTATCTTTGAAGAGAAAAGCATTGACATGGTATAGGCTATGCGATGATATTGGATCTTGGAATTGGAGTTTTGCCAAAAAAATCCTATGCATCTAGTTCATCATGATCGGAATTACATATATAAGTTTTGGCCTCGTGAGGAGAAAGTATCGCTCTAGCTTGGGGAGGCTTAAGTCAATGTTATATTCATGCCCCAATCATGAGCTCTCAAGAGAAATTATTATCCAGAATTTTTATGCTAGGCTTTCTCATAATGATCGATCCATGCTTGATACTTCTTGTGTTGGTTCTTTTACGGACAAGACTGTCGAATTCCAGTGGGATCTTTTGGAAGGAATTAAATGCAACTCTGAAGATTGGGAACTCGACGAAGGTAAGGAGTCAGGTATTAAGCTTAAGTATGATTGTGTTAAATCTTTTACGAATACCGATGCTTTCCAAAAGTTAGCACTAAATTTGGACTTGACTCTGAGATAGTAGCCTCCTTTTCTGAATCATTTGCTACTCATGTTGATCTCCCTAAGGAGAAGTGGTTTAAATATCACCCACCTATTAAAGAAGAAATTAAAGAACCGGTACCAATCAGAGAGGAAACTATTGTTTATAATGTTGATCCAGTTGTTCATATTGCTTATATTGAGAAACCACCTTTGCCTGTTAGGATAAAGGAACATGCTAAAGTTTCAACCGTGGTAAACAAAAGTTATATCAAAACACCTAAACCTTATGAACAAATAAAAGTAGAACCTAGTGTTGTTATGGTTAAGGATCTCCTGGAAGAAGATATAGATGGGCATGTTATTTACTTCTGTAATGAAGCTACTAGAATTGCCAAACCTGATGAAAATGATAAACATAGACCCGTTGTTGGCATGCCTGTTGTCTCAGTTAAGATAGGAGATCACTGCTATCATGGTTTATGTGACATGGGTGCTAGCGTGAGTGGTATTCCCTTTACCTTATGTGAAGAAATCATGAATGACATAGCACCCGCTGAAATTGAAGAAATAGATGCTACTATTAAACTTGCTAATAGAGACACCATCACACCACTTGGTATTGTTAGAGATTTCGAAGTCTTGTGTGGGAAAATAAAATATCCTACTGATTTTCTTGTTCTTGGTTCCCCACAAGATGATTTTTGTCCCATTATCTTTGGTAGACCTTTCTTGAACACCGTCAATGCTAAGATAGATTGTAAGAAACAAACTGTCGGTGTCAGCTTTGGCGATGAGTCTCATGAGTTTAATTTTTCCAAGTTTAGTAGAAAACCTCATAAAAAAGAATCACCTAGTAAGGATGAAATAATTGGTCTTTCTTCTATTGCTGTACCTCCTACTGATCCTTTAGAACAATATCTGCTAGACCATGAGAATGACTTACATATGCATGAAAGAAATGAGATAGATAAGATTTTATTTGAACAACGTCCTTTGATTAAACACAATCTGCCTATTGAAACTCTAGGAGGTCCTCCTCCACCTAAAGGTGATCCTGTGTTTGAATTAAAACAATTGCTAGACACTTTGAAATATGCTTATCTTGATGAGAAGAAGATATATCCTGTTATTATAAGTGCTAACCTTTCAGAACATGAAGAAGAAAGATTATTGAAAGTTCTAAGGAAGCACCGAGCTGCTATTGGATATACTCTTGATGATCTAAAGGGCATTAGTCCCACTCTTTGTCAGCACAAAATCAATATGGAACCTGATGCTAAACCCGTTGTTGATCACCAACGTCGGTTAAATCCTAAGATGAAGGAAGTGGTAAGAACGGAAATATTAAAATTTCTGGAAGCAGGTATAATCTATCCTATAGCTGATAGTAGATGGATAAGTCCTGTTCATTGTGTCCCTAAGAAGAGAGGTATCACTGTTGTTCCTAATGATAAGATTGAACTCATTCCAGACAAAAATTGTTACAGGCTATAGAATGGTAATTGATTCTAGAAAATTAAACAAAGCAACTGGAAAAGATCATTACCCTCTGCCTTTTATTGATCAAATGCTAGAAAGATTATCTAAGCACACACATTTTTGCTTCCTTGATGTATATTCTGGTTTTTCACAAATACTTGTTTCTCAACCTGATCAAGAAAAGACCACTTTCACTTGTCCTTTTGGAACTTATGCTTATAGACGTATGCCTTCCGGTCTATGCAATGCGCCTGCTACCTTTCAAAGATGTATGACTGCTATATTCTCTGATTTTTGTGAAAAGATTGTTGAGGTTTTCATGGATGACTTTTCTGTTTATGGGAAGTCTTTTGATGATTGTTTAAGCAATCTTGATCGAGTTTTGCAGAGATGCGAGCAAACAAATCTTGTCTTGAATTGGGAGAAGTGCCACTTTATGGTTAATGAACGTATTGTTTTGGGCCATAAGATTTCTGAAAGAGGTATTGCGGTGGACAAGGCTAAGGTTGATGCAATTGAGAAAATGCCATGTCCTAAAGATATCAAAGGTATTCGTAGTTTCTTAGGTCATGCTGGTTTCTATAGGAGGTTTATTAAAGACTCTTGTAACCCCTATACTCATCAAATACAATCAAGAAGGACATAGGGTTTTACATCCATTAAGAGGGTCGAACCTGGGTAAACACAGTGTCCCCCTTGTCCCTTGTTACCCTCGATCCTCAGACGCACAGTTCGGGACCCCCTACCCGAGATCAGCCGGTTTTAACACCGACATTGGTGCTTTCATTGAGAGTTCCATTGTATTGTCGATAGAAGGATCGATGGCTCGCCTTGTCATCAATAATGATATCACTTCTGGAAGGAACCTAACTCCAGGGCAGGTCCTCCAGCTCGGCGGTTTTACCATGGGCGCTCACTCGGCCTTTAAGCCAACGGCAGCCCCCACGATCGCCAAACATCATCTCCGCATCGGTCTCGAACACTCTGAAAAGATGGATCCGACAGATGTCTCGTCCTTGAACGAGCTGCTAGATCGCATCGCCGCCCTAGGGTTTGCAACAGACTATGATCGGATCGGGCTTAAACCCGGCCAAAGGGAAATCAAATCCCCACCGATCACCCATCTGGTAGCAGTCGTTGAGGAACGAGCCGAGAACACTTCTTCCCCTAAGTTAAAAACCAGCTATGTTCGGATATCCGAGCCCTTCGAGCCGGACACCCACCCTTGGGAAGAGACTTCATGCTCTCCAAACTTAGGATCAGGCATTGAGCCTGGAGGTCACCTGGACCTTCCTGGTCCTGAACTGGCGACCTCGGAGATTCGTGTATGGCAGCAACCTCCAGAAACGGTCCATCACTTTTGGGCCAGATTCCTCCTTGTTAAAAACAAGATTAAAGATTGTTGCAACGATGATGCTGTTTCGATTTTTGTCGTAACTGTACGAACGAGGAAATTCTTAACGCCCTCAACCGCCGCCACATAAAACACTTTAAAGAATTGGCACACATAGTGCAGAAGTACTATGCAATGGAAAGCGCATGGAAGGCCCAGACAGCCCCGTGGGAACCCCCTGCCTTTAAGCAGCCCACAGTACGGGCAAAACGGATGCACCCGACCACAAGCCCATTGACAAGAACAACAAAGTCTTCATGGGATATAGAACTGTCCTTGACGAACTACTCGACAAGCCCTGTCAGATACATGCGACACCGAGTGCCGAACCAACGCACAACCTTCGGGCATGTTGGGTACTCTAGCAAGTGGCTAAAAGCGGTGAGGCTATCCTCACCAGCACTACTCCAGAGAAGCATTCATTGGAGGATGACAATCTCAACGTCTTTAAAGTCTTTGAGACTTTCTCTTCAAATAATCAGCGCAAAAGGGAGCTCCGCGACCTCGCCGAAGTCAACCAAGTAACCGCAATGAATCCTTGGAACGACACGGCCATAACTTTCACCGCCGATGACGAATCAACGGCGCGATCAGTCCGAGCACCAGCCGCCTTGGTCTTAAACCCAATTGTGGATGGCTTTCGACTCACCAAAGTGCTCAATGACGGCGGTAGCAAACTTAACCTCATCTATGAAGACACGCTCGATAAAATGCAAATGGACAAGAACCGCATCGAGCAAAGCAGTACCACCTTTCGAGGCATCATCCCCAGTCGAGAAGCACAATGCTCTAGGAAAATTAAACTTGATGTAGTATTCGGCACACCCAAGAATTACAAGTCCGAAGAGTTGCTCTTCCACGTGGCCCCTTTCAATAGCAGATATCACGCCCTCTTGGGGTGGGACGCCTTCGCACGCTTCCAAGCCATACCCCATTACGAGTACATGAAGCTTAAAATGCTAGGGCACAACGGACTGATCACTATCATCAGTGATCCGGATATAGCACTCCACGTCGGAAACAAAACCGCATCCTTGGCCCTCGAGGCACTATCCGAGGCCCTCGCGGCCGAAGAGCTAACCACCCTGCGTTCCACAATGGACAAACACGATGTGATCCTCGGCAAGAGGCCCAAATCCACCTCTTTCAAACCAGCAGATGAAATAGTCAAATTTCAAGTGCACCCGATGGATCCTAAGAAAACAGCATCCATTGGAGCACAACTGGATCCAACGGTCGCTGCCGCCCTACGAGCGTTCCTGCGTGAAAATTGGGACATCTTCGCCTGGCACGCTTCGTACATGCCCGGGATCCCATGCAGACTGGCCGAACATAGCCTCAATATATTAAATGGGTTGAAACCAGTCAAGCAAACACTACGGTGATTTTCCGAACCCAAACGACAAGCTATGGGGGAGGAGCTAGCCAAACTACTCGAGGCCGGGTTCATCAGAGAAATCAAGCACCCGGACTAGCTAGCCAACCTGGTCATGGTGCCGAAGAAGGACAAATCCTAGCGCCTTTGTGTCGATTTCAAAGACCTCAATAAGGCTTGCCCTGAGGACCCCTTCCCACTACCCCACATTGACCAAATTATTGACACAACCGCGAGACACGACTCATTGTGTTTCCTCGACGCCTACTCCGGATACCAACAGATTAAGATGAAGGAGTCTGAACAGGACGCAACGGCATTTATTACCCCGTATGGGCCTTTTTGCTTCAACACTATGCCCTTCGGGCTCAAAAACGCTGGTGCCACTTACCAACACATGATTCAAACATGTTTAGAAAAACAAATCGGTAAGACAGTGGATGCATATGTGGACGACGTGGTCATCAAGACCAAACACGTCGAATCATTGGCGGACGATCTACGCCTCACATTTGACAACCTCTGAACATATGACATACGGCTCAATCCGGAAAAATCTGTTTTCGGCGTTCCAGCTGGGAAACTGCTCGGGTTCATTGTTTCCAATAGAGGAATCGAAGCGAACCCAACCAAAATCCGAGCCCTGTCACAGTTGGCAATGCCAATGGACTTAAAGCAGGTCCAAAAACTAGCTGGGTGCGTGGCAGCCTTAAGCCGCTTCATCTCCAGATTGGGAGAAAAGGCATTACCACTCTATCGACTGCTCCGACGCACCGATCACTTCGAATGGACGGATGTGGCTACAGCCGGATTGGAAGAAATAAAAACACTGTTAGCAGGTAACCCAATCCTAGCCGCCCCAGGTGTTGGGGAGCCTATGTTGCTCTACATATCCGTGACTCACCAAGTTGTGAGCGGTGTGCTCGTCATCGAATGAGAGGAAGAGGGACACAAATTCCCCATCCAGAAACCAGTCTATTATGTATCGGCGGTCCTTACACCATGCAAATCCCGATACCCTCACTATCAAAAGATAGCTTACGCGGTCTTTATGGCATCCCGAAAGCTACGACACTACTTTCAAGAGTGTTCGATCATGGTGGCATTCGAAGTACCACTTAATGACATCATAAACAATCGGGATGCCACTGGCCGCATTGCCAAATGGGCAATTGAGCTCTTACCATTTGAAATAACATACATGCCGCGCCGCACTATTAAGTCTCAGGTGCTGGCCGACTTTGTCGCCGAGTGGACAGAAGCCGAGGTCCCTAAAGAGTATAGTACATACTCCAACTGGATCATCTACTTTGACGGCTCTAAAATGTTAGCCGGACTGGGGGCTGGTGTCATATTGACATCCCCTACGGGGACACAGTCCGCTACGTGCTGCAAATAATGTATACGGACTCCAATAATGCAGCCCAATACGAGGCTCTTCTACACGGCCTCCAAATGGCTGTCTCCATGGACATCCAACGATAGAGGTGCGCGGGGACTCAAACCTCACGATATCATAAATAAATGGAGAGTTCGATGCAAAGATCCGAAAATGGTGGCATACCGAAATGCCATACTCAAAATATCGGCTTGGTTTGAGGGGCTTGAGTTCCATCATGTTGCTCGAGATAGTAACCAGGCAGCGGATATCCTCGCTCGAATGGGTTCTAAACGCGATCCCGTCCCACCTAACACATTTGTGGAAAGGCTATTTAAGCCATTTGTGGTATGGTAGGACGAGAATGGATATACCAGCCCGGACCCGATCATACCCCTAGTAACCGAACACAACACAGATGTCATCGGGTGTTCAGCCACCGAAATAACACGTTCCGCCCATGTAATCATGGTCGTTATTGCTCCATGGACCGAACCCTTCCTGGCCTACCTTAATAGGAAGGAGCTTCCTGATGATCAAAATGAGGCCCGTTGCATAGTTCGACGCTCTAAAGCCTATAAAGTTCATGAAGGTGAACTATACAAGAAAAGTACTACTAGAGTCCTTCAAAGGTGCATCTCCGAAGAGGAGGGACGACAGCTTTTGGTAGAAATACATGCTGGTCTAGGTGTCCATCACGCCGTGGCACGAGCCCTTGTAAGCAAGGCCTTCCGTACAAGTTTCTTTTGGCCAACGGCCCGAGCAGACGCACAGGCCCTTGTGCAACGTTGTGTGTGATGTCAGCTTTTCGCCAATCAAAGTCATATGCCGCCCACTAACTTAAGAACAATCCCCATCAGTTGGCCTTTTGCGGTCTGGGGGCTAGATATGGTCGGACCCCTTAAAGGGGAAAGCCACAAGAAGAAATATTTACTGGTTATGGTGGATAAATTCACTAAGTGGATAGAGGCCAAACCAGTAAAAACGGTGGAAGCAGGGCCAGTGATTGACTTTATATCCGGCGTGGTACACCACTACGGTGTCCCTCACAGCATCATCACTGATAATGGCTCCAATTTCATAGCCGAAGAGGTGAAAAATTGGTGCGCTAACTTGGGCATTAAGCCCGATTATGGATCCGTATACCACCCTCAAACAAACGGTCAGGTCGAATGGGCTAATGGCCTGATAATGAGCGGCATCAAACCCAGACTGGTGCGATACCTACGAGAGTCATATAAGCACTGGGTTAAGGAACTTGATTCGGTGCTCTTGGGACTGCGGACTACGCCTAATCGCACGACCGGATACACACCTTTTTCATGGTGTACGGCGCAGAGGCTGTCTTGCCCTGCGACATTATTCATGACTCACCTCGAGTGCGCATATATGAAGAGAGAGAAGCCGAGCTCGATCGGCAGGACGACCTAGACAGCCTTGAGGAGGAGCGTGATATTGCACGAGCCCGTTCCGCATTTTATCAACAACAGGCTCGGATACCAAAGCAGAGAAGTGCGGGCCAAGACTTATAATGTCGGCGAACTCGTTTTACGCCTCCCAGAGAAGAAGGACAAGCTCAAACCAAAATGGGAGGGCCCTTTCATTATAGATGAAGTTCTCATAGGAGGAGCCTATCGCCTTCGTAATGCATCGGATAATCGCCTTGAGCCGAATCCATAGAACGCTCCTCGGCTCCAAAGATTCTACGCGTAAGTTCGGCCGCGTTTCTTTGGTTCCCTTTTTCTCCTCTTCATTTATTTCTTTTTTCTCTCGTTTTTATACATTTCCCAGGATATGTTTGGATAGGCCGAACTCTTAAGGGGCACACATCTTTAAATGTATACGCCCCACCATGACTGGGGGCTTCTTTAACCGAAGCTTATTATTATTCAGAGCCTGGAGCTCACATTGTCTACGTCGTTTGTTTATATACACCCTTTTGCCATTATATGCACCTCCATGACTTAAGTTTTTGCCAAGCTGGGTTGCCTTGCTCCTGTGTTTATGCCCTACGTTCCCGATTGTTCGGCTAGGGCGTAAAGGGAGCACCTCTGCGATTATTACAACCGGGTAATCCGGACTTGTACCTCAGACGGGTTAAGCCGAAAGCTAGTGTTATTAAGAGAATAATTGGTTGGCAATCAAACAACAGATTGTTACATTCCTGTAACTCTTTGAAAAAATAATGCCAGACAGTTTCTCCGTAATTCAGACCAAAGCCTAGGCACGCACAATTAAAGCATGCCAACCCAAGGAAAGGAACCCTTAACGGAACTATTCTCCTTGGAAGATGTTTCTTACATCTGTAATATACCATACCTCCCGAACTAAATTTTTGTCTGTTCGAGCACAATGACTGGGTTGCCTGGTTTCCGGACATAATGGATGTTCCTTACATTCCACAATAGTATCCAGAAACACTCCACCATCTTGGTTTGATGGTTAAAGCCGAAGGCTTGCGATGACAATTTTTACACATGTTCCGCTGAAGATACAGGATGATCATAAAGTACATTAATACATTGAATCAAATGCCTAATCCATATCTATTCCATCTATAAGACTGTCTAAACTATAGTCTTCCTGTGAATATTTCGCAGCTGTCATTACTTGGTCATACACCAGTTCAACAGAATTTCTTTCCCGTCTGGTCCCTGCGGTCCCACTCAGGCCATATGATTGGGATCTAACTTGGTAAAGCGTGTTCTCACCATTGCCCAGGCTTCTCGTGTGCCTTCACGGCAGGCGGACGTCTTCCATAGCTCAAAGCGGCGCCGGGCACCTTTGAACTGGTTAGTCAAACCCTCCATACTTTCTGGAGGGGTGTCAGATGGTCATAAAGCCTTGGCCATATTCTTCATGGCTTTCCGGGCCCACTCATGCACCACGGACAGCTCCTTAAGCACGTCGTCTCAAAATCCGAATACTTCTTTTTCGGGCCGACCAGTTAGTAGATCTACAGCAACAAAGTTATGACATTCTGAAATTGTGGACTATTATGAGTCTCTCTGATGGTTTTAAAAGTCATACCGAACATGCCGCTTTCATCCTCTCATTCTCTTTTCGAGCGACCTCTCTATTTCTTCGGATTGTTTATCTTTTTCCTCCTCGTGTTTCTTCTTCTCAGAAGTGGTCATTGCGGCCTTTTTCATCTCCGCAAGTTTGGTGGTGATGGCATTAAGCTGTGTGTGGTTTGTTTTCAACTCCTGGGATAGCGCAGTACTCTTCTCCTTGAGAACCTGCAAGTCATATCGATCCTTAAATCGGTTGGCCTCGCTGCTTCAAGTCTCGGGGGCTACTGGCATATGTCTATTAAAATTGCACAAACTCTTACCTGTATATCCTTTGAGAACAATTGAGTAACTCCGGCAAGTCCGTCTTGAGTGGCTCGGATATATGCATCCACCGAGTTGAGTGCAGTAAATTCCTGCTCAGAAAAGGCTGGAGCATGCATGACCTCTATCAGTCGACGGTGATTCATTACGCTCTCCACCTCAGAATTCATGATAGATACGCCGTCCGAATCCTCATGAGCGGACGGAACTGGCATTGCATCAGCTCTTGTCCTAGCCGACGAGTCCGGCACCGGATTGGATGACATTCGGCTAGCAGGGCGTTTTCCCACTGTCTACCGCGTGCTCCTCCTGAATCAAATATAGAAGGGAACTTTAACAATCCGAACTCGTGCCTAGGCACATATCAAACGGACATACCTCTTTGAAGACTGTGGGGCTCTACGATGCTCCTGGTCTCCTTTCGTTTTGAACGATTACCTTGCGTATAGGCTGCCCTCGAGGGGGTGCGGCCTGCCGAGTGCCGATCCTATGAAGTACGGTTTAGTATAATGGATAAAGGTGTAAGTAGGGACTTCTTTTTGAGAAAGCTCTTTTGAAAACTTATAATGGAGAAGGAGTAGGGGCGAGGTAGTCGGCTGTAATAGCCACTGAGCCGTCAAGGCTCACCTGATAAAATTCTCCATCATCAAACTCTATGTATATATCCGGATCCTCGCAAAAGCCAGGGTCTTCGTCGCGGTTGTGATCCTCTGGCTGTGGGGCAGTACAGTGAATGTCCTCGATCATCTTCCTCCATGACTGATTTATGACAATAAAGAACAATTTGATTAGTTTGCCTGGATAGCAGTAAAGGATCACTAATAATCAAAATCTTACCCATTCAATGGAGTTGTACATGGAATAACCCTCCCGGCAGGTCAAACGGAGGAAGTCTTCATTTTCCCCTTTATATAGATCGGCCAGGATCATGGCCAGTTCGGCCGGGGTGTCCAGACCCTTATGTCTATAGCGCGATGCGTCGTCGTCTCCATTGTAGCACCATAAAGGAGCTACTCTAGACTGGAGGGGCTGGATGCATCATTTTATTGCAATGGCCATGACTTTGATCATCGAGAGCTCGGTATGAGCCAGTAATCCGACCTTGATGACCAACCTTTTTACTTCCGCAGTGTCCTCCTCCTTGAGACTCCGGGGACGCCAATTGAGGCGCTTCTTCAGAGGAACACTGAAAAATTTGTGGAGGCCGGCCCGAACTAGGTCCGGAAGTGGGACATCATCGATATAAAACCACTCCGAAGACCATTCTGAAGATACCTCTTTGGAAGTTCCAATAAGGTAGCCTGATCCGGCTATACGCCATACTTCGGCGCTGCCCACTTCAAACATAGAGCCCCCTCGATGGCGAGGGACGAGGCAAAAGAACTTCCTCCATAATTTAAAATGGGCCTCGCAGCCCAGAAACAGTTCGCAGAGAGCAACGAAGCCTGAGATGTGCAGAATCGAACCTCGGGTGAGGTTGTGCAGCTGGACGCCATAAAATTCTAATAGACCCCTGAGAAAGGGATGGATCGGAAACCCTAAGCCCCGAAAGAGAAATGGGATGAGGCACACCCTCTCCTCCTTATTGGGGTTGGGGAAATTTTCAGCCAGTACATCATTGCCAATCAAAGCCAATCAAAGCCAATCCCACTCGTGCAGGGACTAGATCTGCGAGGGGGAGATATCCCTGTTGTCGGTGTCAAAACCGGTAGATCTCGGGTAGGGGGTCCCAAGCTGTGGATCTAGTATTGATGGGTAACAGGAGACAGGGGACACGATGTTTACCCAGGTTCAGGCCCTCTTAATAGAGGTAATACCCTACTTCCTGCTTGATTGATCTTGATGAATATGAGTATTACAAGAGTTGATCTACCACGAGATTGTAATGGCTAAACCCTAGAAGTCTAGCCTGTATGATTGTGATTAATGTCATAATAATCTATCGACTAGCCTGGCCTTGGCTTATATAATGCAACAGAGGCCTAGGATAGCAAGAGTCCTAGCCGAATACGTTGGTGGAGATGAGTCCTTGCCTTGATCACCAAGTCTTGTGGAATACTCCTTGTATGCGGCATGGGATGCCCGAAGCGGCCCATGAGTGAACCGCCATGGGGGTCCTCGGCCCGATCCACCTAGTCGGGAGACGATGTGGTGAGAACCCCCTAGTCCAGGACACCATCAGTAGCCCCCTGAACCGGTCTTCAAGTTGGGGATGCTCCTCGATCCTTCCGAACTGTTCTTCATCTTCGGTCGTCAGTCTTGAAAACTGGTTCAACAAATGTTCTTATCTTCGATCTCGAGGATCGCCGAAGTAAATCCGAAGAGTTTACATGTCGGGTATCCGAGGAGCCCCTTTAAGTTATCGGCTTTTATCAATGCCTTGTTATTTTTATGCCCACCTCGGGTTTAAAGTTGTTCCCGGGTGGCGGTGTCCTCTTGCATCCGAGCTCCAACGCCGGACTGCATTCGAGGTATCTTTTGCAGCCAAGCACCAATGCCTGACTGTATCCGAGCTCCAACGCTGGACTGTATCCGAGCTCCAACGCCGGACTGTATCCGAGCTCCAACGCCGGACTGTATCCGAGCTCCAATGCCGGACTATATCCGAGGTGTCATAGATCACCTTGGCTTGAAGAAGTTTAAAGGAAGTTAGCCGAGCTTAATGCCGGAAATGCCCTCTATAGAGCCAGCCACTTGCGTCCGAGCTTTATGCCGGACTGCTTCCGAGGTGATGCACCACCTCGGTCTTGGGCTGATAGTTTACGGATTTTATTTCCGATGTGTGTAAATTTATTTGCTGTCAATATGTATAACTAGTAGCCCTCAAGGTGTGTGTCGGTCTAAAACCCGAGATGCACCTGAAGGAAAACATGAAACCACTGATCCTAGTAGCCCCTGAGGCTCAAGTCGATGCGCGAAATCGGCCTGAGGATCAACTCCTAGCTCGGCAGCATATGCAGGAATAGAAACGCAGTGTAATATATTAGAGATAATAGTGATGGCGAACGGGCCCTTGAAAGAGGTTCTTGAGAAGTTGCCGTAATATATTAGCTTGATGCCAGATAGGTCCATATGGTACCTGTTGTTGTCCGAAGACGCGTTTGCCTATAGTTCGGTCAAGCCGAACACTAAGCACTTCGAATTTTCTGCATTGAACAGGCAATGCAGTAGCCCCCGAGACAATGGTCGGGTGGCAACACCAGATCAGGGGATCGATGTGCATGTTTAATATTTGTAAATAATCAGCCCAAAGCCCAGTAGCCCCTGAGCCTTAATGCGGGCACGGGTGGCCAAATTAAGGATCGATCTCCATAGTAAAATCACAAATTATGTGTAATGACTCTATGTATCCAAGTACTTTACATCATTAATGCTCGGACCCGCATTGTACAAAACTTTGTTGACCGACCATCGGCTTCAACCTCTTCGGCCAGTAGCCGAGGAGTGTTTTCCTACTTTATAAAGCTGTTATAAGGGCAAAGATTTATGGAAAACAAGGCAATCCGGCCATACGGTTTTATAAACAAAGGTACACAGAGAGATATGTTATATTACGTTTTAACATAAGAAACATTTTCCAAAGAAAATAGTCCCGCTATCGGTTCCTTTCTTTGGGTCGTCATGCTTATCATGATCATGAAACCTCACCTCCGATCAATGTGGGAGGAAAATATTGAGGATTTAGTTCGGGGAAAGTTCTCAAACTCTGGTATTAATGAACCAAAATTTTCACTTCCGTCGTTGCCGACCAATGTGATCCTCTAATATTGCGAACTTTCGGCTTCACCCAGTCTGAGGTACTTACTCGGATGACCCAGTAGTAACAATCACAGAGGTGCTCCCTTTACCACCTAGCCGAACAATCGGGAATGTAGGGGTAAGCACAGGAGCCGGGCAACCCAACTATTGACCAAAGACACAATTCGAAACCGATGCATATGAAGCAATACCTGAGAATGTTTTGCCGAATCTCTAAAGGTGTCCAGCGTTGCACTGTGAGACTTATGCTGGAAACACACAAATAGTTTAAAAGTGCCATAGGCTTAAAAACCAAAAGACTTATGCGAAAACTCCACATCCAAACTAAATCAAGTCGATTGGTGCCAATCCGAAAATTGGTCTAAAAAACTTGTGCTTCTGTCGAGCTTTAACATGACACATCCGATCTCAAGACTGCAAGTGGGTCAAGATCGGACCCAGGCTATTCGGCTATTGACCACACACTCGAGTCGAGGAAGGAGTGACAGAAAAAGACTTTGCAACGAACAAGAGACTTATTATAAAACAGCTCATGTAAATTTAAGAGCCCCCAGCTAACATGGGTAAAGGGAGTTTCTTTTAACAGACAACTCACGCGAGCATGGTCGAACCGAACACAAATAAAAAATTTAAAACTTTTAGCATGAAAGCGACTTAGCTGGTTAATGTGCTCAGCATCGATGACGCGGTCCGAGTTTACGGCGGGACGAGGTCCCAGCCCCTAAGCCGGTCCCGAGATGGAGGAGCGAAGAGCTCGGCACTCCGAAGTGGCGACACAGCACGACCAATGTGGCGAGGTGGAACCCCCCATCCGTCCGAGGCGACAGAGCAGGCCGACAGTATGATGCCGAAGTTCCCGGCGTGGGCTAATGAAGTGATGACGAAGCCCCCGGTCCAGCCGAGGTGACAGTGCTACCCAATCTGGATCATTTACCTGTGCACAGAAGATAGTGCAAGCCGGAGATAACAGTAATAAAAAAGGTTACATGATTAATAATTCATGCAAAGTGAGTAATAAAAGAAATATGGCCCGTGCGCCAAACACCCAACGAGGTAGGACCCTCTTGATGATGCCGAAGTCCCCGAGGCAACCAAACATGTCGGTATGGCAATTCTATCAACAAGATGATCATGCGAGCCGATTTATGCCAATTGGGACGACGACGTTGGCTTGCCGAAGTGACCGCGTGACGCAGTCGAAGTCGATTGCCTACACACATAAAATAGTGCGGTCCAAAAAGAATAATATAAATATATATAAAATCCTTGCATAATTGCTTTTCGTGAAAATAATTTATTTAAGAGATGTGGCCTGGTGCCAAAGTTAATGTCGATGCAGCGTGTCGGCGTGATGCGGTAAAGGCGTGGCAAAGCCCGAATTCACAGGTCAGTCCGAGTTCCGGATGCGGCATTCGCCGAACTATGTACGGAAACTGACCGAACCACCATGCGACCGTCGTTAATGCGGCCACCATTTTGATAGACCTATGTACAGATGATGGAACAAACCAGAGTAATAATTCTGTGGGAAAAATAAACCCAAACAAGCAAAAATTGCTAGGATTAATAGCACCTGGTTTATTTGTTGTAGAAGTCCGAAGAAAGGTTACTCCCAAAATTGGGAATCGATCGCACACCCATTGCCTGCTGGGTGATGAAGCGACGGCATGGCGATGCTGGCAAAGATTGTCTCGCCGAGGCAAAGCCCCTGGTCCAGCTAACGGTGTGGGTTGGCAACACAGGACAACATGCCAAGGAGACGGCACAACTGTGTCGACGGAGGTGGGACGACGAAGTCGGCACGCCGAGGTGACAGCGCGGCCCGGTCTAAACCAATCGCCCAAATGCCGAGGTGACGGAGCAGGTCGGTAAGGTGACGTTGCAGCCATCATGCCAACCGATGTGTCAAAGCTGGTCGGCCGGTGACGCCGAAGTCACCGGAGCATGTTGATGAAGAAATAGTGGAGCCCCCGGTCCAGCCGAGGTGTCGAAGTAGGTCCGCGTGATGGACATCGGCTTGAAGAAGCAACAGTGCGGCCATGCCGATGCAGGTCATAGCTCGTGACATGGTCAATGCCGGCTTGATGAAGTGACCGTGCGGCGATGCCGGTGTGCCCGCTCCGTGTAATCTGTGGGGCGGCGATGTTGGTGATGATTTATCCTTCGCGATGCTGAACACTTTTCCGGCTCGCAGAGATGATGATCCGAAGAAGTTGAGCTCGGCTCAACAAAGCAACGACGTGTCTAGCGCAGGTCGGCAGCCGCACAGCAATATTGCCGAACTGGTTTGACACCAGCTTGATGGTGAAGAGTACCTCAAAGAAGGCTTAAAATTTTATGGGCAAATGTTTAAAAACAACGCGCAATACCCTAGAAGAAAATTTCTTTAAAAAGGTTGTCCAATACGCTGTTCATGAAGAAAGATGAATTCGGGTCGGATTCGTATTCGTGCAGAAAGCAGATCCGAAAAGTGATACACTAATCGGAAGGTTCCCGGAGTTTGGACGGTCGGATCGAGCTAAAATTTTGAGGTGGTAGTTATAGGAATTCCGCAGCCGATCAACGGTTGGGTCTTCCAAAGGACGTCTGAGCTAGATGCTGGACACCACGCTCCAAACTCATCCAGATTCCTGTCCAGATTCGACAGGGCTCCGGTATATCGGAGATAGGCGGAGATTGCTCCATCGGAACGCGACGAAATTTTACAGTGTTGTTGCAGACTCAGTTCCGCACAATTTCACCGAAGGAATCATCAAAACGATGCTCGAGGAGGTGGTGGTAGTGGATACAAATTCGTTGTTCGGAAAATCAGCACGGTCACCCTAGGGCAATGTTGACGTTGAGCCCCCGAGCTCCATGGATGATTTCTCCATGATCATGATAGAGATCAGAGTTGATGGTGATGAAGGCCCTCGTCTGAACATGACAATTGGAGGCAGGGCATAGTCCTTGGTCAAGCCAAGGTGACCAGTCGAGCCGGCGACGAAGACGCCGACGTCGCAGGCGAGCCATTGATCTTTTTGCCGACCACACAGCGGAACTCTCAATGAAAGCACCATTGTCGGTGTCAAAACCGGCAGATCTCGAGTAGGGTGTCCCAAGCTGTGGATCTAGGATCGATGGGTAATAGGAGATAGGGGACACGATGTTTACCCAGGTTCAGTCCCTGTTAATGGAGGTAATACCCTACTTCCTGCTTGATTGATCTTGATGAATATGAGTATTACAAGAATTGATCTACCACGAGATCGTAATGGCTAAACCCTAGAAGTCTAGCCTATATGATTGTGATTAATGTCATAATGATCTATCGACTAGCCTGGCCTTGGCTTATATAATGCACCAGAGGCCTAGGATAACAAGAGCCCTAGCCGAATACGTTGGTGGAGAGGAGTCCTTGTCTTTATCACCAAGTCTTGTGGAATACTCCTTGTATGCGGCACGGGCTGCCTGAAACGGCCCATGAGTGAACCGCCATGGGGGTCCTCGGCCCAATCCACCTAGTCAGGAGATGATGTGGTGAGTACCCCCTAGTCCAGGACACCGTCACCTGTGCCTGGAGACAACTCAATTGAAGATGAGACACTGAACAGCTTTGCCTATCACCCTCTTGAGGGCCGTGGGGGAGCGAAGAAGAGCCTGGGGCGCTGTCCATGTTTCGAAGTTTTTTTCGTGGCTAGTCCTGATGATTTCTGTGCAATGTGGATGGTGCTTGGAGATCTAAACATGTTTATATAAGTGCCGTGCCTGTGTGGATAGGGAATTTTTTCTTCTTTTTGGTAGAAATTATTATAGACCATTCGCATTTGCCCATCGCATGGAAATCGAGGCGACAGGGGAGGAGTCATAAAGGCGGAGCGAGGAAGCTGGGGTCGAACTATTATCGGCCCAATATATAATGAAGAACCAACCTTGCAAAAGACAAAGACATAAGCCAGATACTGCATCGTCATTTGAAGGCCAATTCGGGGGCTACTGAGGGAGTCCTGGATTAGGGGGTCCTCGGGTGTCCGGGCTATTCGATATGGGCCGGACTGATGGGCTGTGAAGATATAAAGCAGAAGGCTTTCCCCTGTGTCCGGGCAGGACTCTCCTATGCGTGGATAACAAGATTGGTGTCCAGATATGTAATTTCTTTCCTTCACAAACCGACTCTGTATGACCCTAGGGCCCTCCGGTGTGTATATAAACCGGAGGGTTTAGTCCATAGAGACAATCAGAATTCTCATAGGCTAGGCATCTAGGGTTTAGCCATTACGATCTCGAGGTAGATCAACTCTTCTAACCCCTATACTCATCAAATACAATCAAGCAGGATGTAGGGTTTTACCTCCATTAAGAGGGCCCGAACCTGGGTAAACACCGTGTCCCCCTTGTCCCTTGTTACCCTCGATCCTCAGATGCATAGTTCGGGACCCCGTACCTGAGATCGGCCGGTTTTGATACCGACACCTACTCTCTTCAAGGATGCTCGTAAGTTTGTCTCATCTTGTGATGAATGTCAAAGAATAGGTAATTTCGGTAAGCGTCAAGAAATGCCTATGAATTATTCACTTGTTGTTGAACCATTTGATGTTTGGGGTTTTGATTACACGGGACCTTTTCCTTCCTCTAATGGGTATACACATATTTTGGTTGCTGTTGATTATGTTACTAAGTGAGTAGAAGCTATTCCAACTAGTAGTGTTGATCACAACACCTCTATTAAAATGCTTAAGGAAGTTATTTTCCCAAGGTTTGGAGTCCCTAAATATTTAATGACTGATGGTGGTTCAAACTTTATTCATGGTGCTTTTCGTAAAATGCTTGCCAAGTATGACGTTAACCATTGCATCACCCTATCATCCTCAGTCTAGTGGTCAATGATACGTCTCCGTCGTATCTATAATTTTTGATTGTTCCATGCCAATATTCTACAACTTCTACATACTTTTGGCAACTTTTTATACTATTTTTGGGACTAACATATTGATCCAGTGCCCAGTGTCAGTTCTTGTTTGTTCCATGTTTTTTGTTTTGCAGAAAATCCATATCAAACGGAGTCCAAATGGGGTAAAAACTTACGGACATTTTTTTTGGAATATATGTGAATTTTGGGAAGTGGAATCAACGCGAGACGATGCCTGAGGGGCCCACGAGGGTGAGGGGCGCGCCCCAGGGGGTTGGGCGCACCCTGGGCCCTCATGGCCACTCTGTAAGGCGGTTGGTGCCCTTCTTTCGCCGCAAGAAAGCCAATATTCAGATAAAAATTGTGTCCAAATTTCAGCCCAATCGGAGTTACGGATCTCCGGGAATTTAAGAAATGGTGAAAGGGCAAAATCAAGGAGCGCAGAAACAGAAGGAAACACACACACAGAGAGAGATCCAATCTCGGAGGGGCTCCCGCCCATCCACCGCCATGGAAGCCAAGGACCATAGGGAAACCCTTCTCCCATCTATGGGGAAGGTCAAGGAAGAAGAAGAAGGGGGCTCTCTCCGCCTCTCTCCCAGTGGCGCCGGAACACCGCCGGGGCCATCATCGCGACAACGATCTACACCAACAACTTCACCGCCGTCATCACCAACTCTTCCCCCCTCTATGCAGTGGTGTAACCCCTCTTTTACCCGCTGTAATCTCTACTTAAACATGGTGCTCAACGCTATATATTATTTCCCAATGATGTATGGCTATCCTATGATGTTTGAGTAGATCGGTTTTGTCCTATGGGTTCATTGATGATTGTGATTGGTTTGAGTTGCATGTTTTATTATTGGTGCTGTCCTATGGTGCTCTCTGTGTTGTGCAAGCGTGAGGGATCCCTGCTGTAGGGTTTGCAATATGTTAATGATTTGCTTATGGTGGGTGGCGTGAGTGAGAGAAGCACAGACCCAAGTAAGTAGGTTATTTGCGTATGGGAGTAAAGAGGACTTGATACTTTAATGCTATGGTTGAGTTTTACCTTAATGATCTTTAGTAGTTGCAGATGCTTGCTAGAGTTCCAATCATAAGAGCATATGATCCAAGGAGAGAAAGTATGTTATCTTATGCCTCTCCCTCATATAAAATTGCAATAGTGATTACCGGTCTAGTTATCGATTGCCAGGGACAAATAACTTTCTTGTGACAAAAAGCTCTCTACTAAAACTAACTTAGTTGTGTCTTTATCTAAACAGCCCCTAGAATTTATTTATGCTCTTTATTATCTTGCAAACCTATCCGACAACACCTACAAAGTACTTCTAGTTTCATACTTGTTCTAGGTAAAGCGAACATTAAGCGTGTGTAGAGTTGTATCGGTGGTTGATAGAGCTTGAGGGAATATTTGTTCTACCTTTAGCTCCTCGTTGGGTTCGACACTCTTACTTATCGGAAGAGGCTACAACTGATCCCCTATACTTGTGGGTTATTAGTCAAGTTGAACTTAGCAATAGGGAAATAAAGTTAATTTTGCAAAAGACTGTCAATAGGTCCAGGAAGAATTGGTCTAAGAAACTAGATGACGCACTTTGGGCTTATAGAACAACATATAAAAATCCTATGGGTATGTCTCCTTATAAAATGGTTTATGGAAAAGCTTGTCATTTGCCTTTTGAGTTAGAACTAAAGCTTACTGGGCAATTAAAGAACCCAACTATGATTTCAAACTTGCTGGTGAAAAGAGGTTATTTGATATTAGCTCATTAGATGAATGGAGAACCCAAGCTTATGAAAATGCCAAGTTATTTAAAGAAAAAGTTAAAAGATGGCATGATAAAATAATACAAAAGCGTGAGTTCAAAGTTGGAGAATATGTTCTTTTGTACAACTCTCGTTTCAGGTTCTTTGCAGGAAAACTACTCTCCAAATGGGAAGGACCTTATGTTATCGAGGAGGTTTATCGGTCTGGAGCTATCAAAATAAATAACGCTGAAGGTACTAACCCGAAGGTTGTTAATGGGCAGCGAATAAAACATTATATCTCGGGTACGCCCATAATGTTGAAAGTAATTGTCGCGGGATATCCGCGGCCACCTATGGGACCGGGTGGCCCCTTGCTGGTTCGGCGGGGGGACGTCGCGTTGCACAAATAGCAGAACAGCGCGCGACAGCACGGCAGAAAGCACACAAGCAATTTACCCAGGTAGGGCTACCGCGAGGCATAAGACCATACTCCTGCTTTGGTGGATCGATGGTGGAATGAGTGTGATGGCGTGTAGTACACTTGCCTGGCAGGGGCCGCAGAGAATACACGCATATGGTGGCTTGGGGTTGTCAACTTTCCAACCTTCTAACCCCTCCTATGAGTGCCATGGGCCTCCTTTTATAGATTAAGGGGTCACCACAGTGGCAAAGTGGACATTATCCACTGATATGATAGCAAACAATGATATCATACCTAACTGTGCAGGCTGATAGGGTGCATTAAATGTGCCGCTTAGTGTCACATCACTGGTTGCCCGGCAAGGCCTGCCAAGCTATCTTGCCAGCTCTGCACTTGTTCCATTGACACGTTGCAGGACGGGTGTCGCCAGTGGGTTTCTTCTGTAGGAAATGGCTGCCATGTGGTGAATGGTTGCCACTTAATCACCTTGCGGCTTGACACCGCACTGATAGACGATGTGGGTCATATTTGAGCGGTTGGTGGGGTGGTTCTGCCCCCGCGACCCCCGGCAGGCTCTACCGGGGAGTCTTGACTGCTTGCTTCTGGTAGTGGTCTCGCCCCTTGCCGGGCTTGCCTGCCCGGCAAGGGAGGCCCTTCTCTTGCCGATATCTTGCTCCTCAGGCTCGGTCTTGGTTCCTCTGGGCTACATGCTGGTTCTTCAAATCCCTTGGTCCTTCAATATCTGGCTTGACCTTGGCTTGTCCGTGCACGAGTCAGGGGAAAATGTCTGCCCCTATATATGTTCCCTGACAGTAATATCATCCAAACTATGACACCGGAAGAACACATAAAAGAGTCCTTCCGGAACACCCCATAATCATGAAAAAAGAGGAGGTACGTGATACGGTAAGTAAACGTACTCCCAAAAATCTGCAAAAATATTTTTTGCCAGTTTCTGAATATTTAGAAAAATAGGAAAACAAGAAACTTCCAGGAAAGTCACCCTGGTGGGCAGAAGACACCAGGGTGCGCCTGGCTTGCCAGGTGCGCCCAGGTGGGTTGTGCCCACCTCGGGTACCTTCCGGACTCCGTTTTTCTACCGTTTGCTTGTTTCCCAAGATAAAAAATCTTTATATACCCCCCGAACCTATTGACCATCGTATTGCGGAGAAATATTATGTTTTCTTTTCTTGCTGTTTTCCTGTTAGATCTGAAAATATGTCATCCCAAGACTCGGAAGGTGAGAGCTATGTTGCTAGCTTCATCGCAAACCCCAAGTCTTATGGGGATGTGGAGCCTCATGGTTGGACTTCTAAGGAGGAGAAAGACTATTATCCTAGGGAGAAGGAGGAGACGAGCTCAGACGAGGACGAAGCCCCTTTGCCTCAACCTGGGGACATGCATGTGGAGTTCAAGAAGTCAAGCCTTCCCAACAAAGCAAAGAGGCCACATATTTAGTTTATACCTTTCCGCCTTTTGCAGGAAAACAAGCAAGATTTATGCAAAAAGGTACTGGAGCTTGAGCAGGAGATCGGTGAACTGAAGGAGGAAAATTCCATCCTCAAGCGTAAGCTAAGGAAGAAGGACAGGATCGCATCTACTTGACCACCACCATCTTCTTCATCACCAAAAGAAAATTCAGTATCGGGTATGGGCACTCCCCTTGGCTTCCGTCAAGCTTGGGGGAGGTGCCCCGGTATCGTATCGCCTTCACTATCTTTTGCCTTTACTTACCTTAGTCCGTTCCTTTGCTTTAGATGAATAAAAGTTTAGTTCGATGATTTCTTTTTGAGAGTTTGCTTAGTGCTCTATCTTTGCAATCGTGTGCAAGATATAAAATAAAGTTTAGTTTGAGTTTTTGCTTTCTTTACTTTCATGTTCCAATAAAAAGAAGGAAATAAATGAAAATATCATATGCTAATCTTATGGTAGGTAATGACACCACATAAGGAAAAGTATAAGTAGAATTTTTTTTAGAGATTGACAAACATAGCATTGGTCAATGATGCAACTCATGAAAGAGTTAATAAGGGAAGAGAAGATATACATATAAATATACTATCATGGAAATCTCTTGTGATTGTGAGCCCCCATCAAAATATTATATGCCAAAATTGTTGACGTTGGACAAGGAAGACAACTTAATGGTTTATGTTTGTTCATAATCACATAGAATTTATATCGTCATAGATCCTTCAACATGTGGTGCTTGCCCCCCATCTTTGCTAGCCAAAAATTTCACACCAAGTAGAGATACTGCTTGTGCATCCAAAAACACTTAAACCCAAATCTTATTTTCAAGAGTCCACCATACCTACCTAAGGATTGAGTAAGATCCTTCAAGTAAGTTGTCATCGGTGCAATAAGGCAATAAAAATTGCTTCTAAAAGTGTGAGATCATTTAGTGTAAGAGAAAATTGACCGTTGTGTGAACTTGTGATGGTGAAGAATAAAAGCGACAGACTGCATAATAAAGGTTGCCATCACAAGGGGCAATATAACGTGACGTTCTTTTACATTAAGGGATTGAGCATACAAACAAATAAGCGCATGGAAACCTCTGCTTCCCTCTGCGAAGGGCCTATCTTTTACTTTTATGCATTTAGTTTTATATAAGAGTCAAAGTTTTTCCCTCTTTTCCTTTTTATTTTTCTCCTTTGGCAAGCATCATGTGGTGAGGAAATATCTAGGCATATATGTCCAGTTGAATATGGGTAGCATGAGTTATTATAGTTGACATCACCCTGGAGGTGAATACATTGGGAGGCGAAACTATAAGCCCCTATCTTTCTATGTGTGCGGTTGAAACGTTTTGCTCATGTGTATGCGGTGAGTGTTTGCAATCATAGAAGACTATATGATGGTTGAGTATGTGAACTTGCCTGAAGCCTCCGATACATGACCCTTCCTGAAAAGATGATGAATTGTAGTTGCAAAGTTGACTGAAAACATAGTTTGTTGGTTTCTAATTGTCGGCGTTCTGGGAACGGGGGTCCCCAGACTTGCCTGCCTGCGGCCCACGGCGTGGCTCTGCGAGCGGGCCCGTACGGCCCATCTTCACCAACAAGCATTTGAGACCCTCGTGAGGGGCCAAGCCTCGCGAGGCGGACGACACAAGACCTCCTCAGGAGCAGCCTCACCAGGCTGGCTCGCGAGGGGCGGAGAGATCAAGGCATGCCAAACCTCGCAAGGTTCTCATGACGTGAGCCATGACGACCAAGGCTAGGCGGGCGCCAGGCGGGCGCCAGCGCGCACAGTGTCCTTGCTTCCTCTTTGGTGCTAAGGAGGCAAGCGCAGGCGAGGAGTACCGAGGCATCAAGCAAAGGTTTCCATATCGGTGCAACGAGACCAAGACCAGCAGGACAGCTAAACGGATGTCACCGTGGAGCCCAAGGCAGCGTCACCACCAGAGCCTTTGGTAGGCGAAGACCACCGTTAGTCAGGATAGCTTGTACTAGCTATCCCCTTTAAAATTGGCCGTTGTGGCATCCCTTCCCGCTCAATATTGGGGAGAGGACCAGGGCCTCTATAGATAGGGCTAGCCACCATAGTAGGAGGCAACTGGTCTCAAACTCATTCAGTCCATCCTCACACCCACCAAGCACAAGAACACCTCACCTCAGGAGGCTGTTCTTCCCCTTGTACTGTTCATCCTCAGCCCGAGAGGCAATCCACCACACCACACTGGAGTAGGGTATTACACCACAATGGTGGCCCGAACCAGTATAAATCTTGCGTCTCTTGTGTTGCAAGTTCGTTGAGCTAAGCTTAGAGATCCCGGTGAGGCTGAGGGCGTGATTCGGTAGGGGGAGATCTTCGTGCGCACCCTAGTGTTCGAACCTTGAGGGTTTTGCCGGAACCCGAAATCCGACATTTGGCGCGTCAGGTAGGGGTGCGCCGGAGCTTTTCTTCCGCCAGTCGATCCGCCCGTTGATCCACCCACACTCCGCGGCTCCGATGTCTAGCGACTCAAGGACCAACGCCGACCGCTGGGCAGCCTAGCCAGCCCTGGCGGCGTGGCCCGCCCAAGAAGACCTCAACCCTGCGCCCCAAGCAGCGCGCGCACCACCAAACACTGCAGGGCGTGGGCAGCGCGGTCACCCGCCGTCCGCCCTTACTCCACGACAAGTGCGGGCACCCGCAAGGTCCTTAAGCCACACCGCGGCCACGACGCCGCACACCCGACGGGAGCAAGCAAACATGAGGGCCGTGCTCACAGTGGCTCGGGAGCTGCTGCGATGCTGGTTAATGGACAGCGGCCGGGATGCATTGCTGGAGCGCGTCGCCGAGCTCCTGGACGCCGCGGCCTCGGGAGCACCACCCTTCTGCTCTCTGCTCACACCTCAAGCTGCGGCCGGGTCGCATGGCGGGCCTCGCCGCGCCCGCGTGCCCACGGGCGCGCCACTAGGCTTCACCGACACCGGCGCAACCAACGGAGCCGGACGCCCACTCGCACCCACGCCACCTCCGGTGAGCGTGGGCACAAGCGCTGCCACCTACGGCCCCGATGGGATGCAACCCTACCATCCTCAAGGCGGCACGCTAGGCCGGGCAACATGTAGCGTGGGGCACTACGCGAGGTCTTTGAGGCGACAGCCTGGGAGGCCTACGTGCCCCGCATGGTGGACCAGGAGTACATGCTGGAAGACGACCCTGGCTCGTTCCTCGAGCCGGGCTGGGAGGAGGAGTCGCTAGAAGCTAGCACCTCTCAGGAGCCCTCCGGAAGCCTCACCAACAACGTCGGCGACAATAGCTATAGGGTACCACTAATTTCTCAGGAGCAGGCTTACGCTAACCATGGGACGCAGGAGGATCAGGTCGCAGCAGTGGATGGCGGCCCCAGCTCGTCGGCCTCCCTTCTGCCAGGGGGCGCGCTGGGGGCTGCAGGAGAGGGCCCGGGAGCAAGCCCCCTCCCCGCGCCGCACGGAGCAAGGCGTCCCCCGGAGGTAGGCCCTCTGCTGGGGAGGTGCTCCAGAGCCTTCTCCCGGCAGAGGACCCATGGTCGCCGAGGGCGCCGCTAGCGTCCCCTTTGCCCCTTGGTGTCGTCCTGGTTTCCGGACGCCCCCAACGGTGGTCGAGGGAGGCGCAAGGCGGGGACCTCG
The DNA here is from genome assembly GCF_002575655.3 of Aegilops tauschii subsp. strangulata. Taxonomy (NCBI): domain Eukaryota; kingdom Viridiplantae; phylum Streptophyta; class Magnoliopsida; order Poales; family Poaceae; genus Aegilops; species Aegilops tauschii. The sequence continues at coordinate 277,962,033 of NC_053035.3, forward strand.
TTTGGCGATATGAAGTAAGGCTCACACCTGTGAAGGTCTCCGCTCGTGACAATCTCATGTAATAATGAGTGGGGCTGTACACGCCCCCGAGTCTCAGGAGTGCCGCCCTCGGGCCTCGGGGGCTCCCTCCCACGTCCTAGTGGCAGCACTTAGCTCCACGCTGGTGAGAAGACAAGAAGACTAGACTAGGTGCCGGACGCAGCCATTTGCTTTGGATCTCTTTTCTGTAGCCCTGCCTTGTGGATTTGGATTTAAGTTGAAGTTGAGTTTTTATTGATGTGCGCGGGGGTGCCTTTTCTCGTTCGAGCGATTTCTTGCTATCTAGTTCTTGCCTCAATTCGGAGTCGCGCCTGTTGCTTCCCCCTCACGAGCCCCTCGCGAGCGGGGCTGGGCATGGCGCACACGCGCCACGCGCATGTTGTTCCATGGCTGGCGCTTGCTTCTCACGAAGCCGTCTCGGGCGGATCGGCAGGCTCCTCAGGAGCTTCTCAGAAACTCGCGACCTCATGAGCCAGTTGGGGACTTGTCCAGGCTAAGGTAAACCGCAACAGCAAACTTGCCCCAGGATTCGTGAGTTCATAAAGACACATATTCAACTTGGCCTAAAAGGATAGAGACAGTAATATATTTACTTGAGGGGCTTCCCCTCCAAAAATGCTCTTACAACCTTTAGGGCCGCGCCCGAGCTTCTACGTGCAGGACGAACAACAGGGAAACACGGGATTAGTCGGACATGTCGCTCGCCGCGTCCCCCGGGTCGTCCTCAGGCACGTCGCTGGCATCACTGTCACCATCACCTTCACCGGCGCCGCCATCACCGTCGTCGACCACGTCACCTTCATCCACCGCGACCACCACCGCGTCGTCCTCGGAAGCGAAGGCCCTGACCAGCGCGTCCACATTGTCCTCCACCCACCGCGCCAGGTCGCCCCGGATGGCCTCCGGAACTGGAGCAATGGCGGCGTCAAAGTCAAAGTCCGGGTAGGTGTTCTGGAGATGGCTGAAGACACGGGAGAATGCGCGCCCCAGCAGGCCGCGGCTCCTCTCTTCAACAAGCTGGCGAGCTCTCTGAGAACGATTCTCCAGACGCGTCACCACGTCGGTGAAGAAGCGGAGGTAACTGGCGTAGTCGTCCATGCGGGGATGAGGGGCATTTTCATCGCAGATGTGGCCCAGGGCAATATTGGCCCTGTTCCTGAGGTCCTGGAGCATGGGGGCATGCACGCGCTCCAGCGTCCGCCGCCGGAGCACTTCCTCCCTGTTCTGCCGCGCGACAGACTCAGCATCAGCAACCCGCTGCTGAAGAGGAAGCAGCTCAGCGCGGGCGAAGGCCAGCTCTGCCTGCGTCGAGGCCAGGGCGGCTGTGGCGGTCTCCTCGCGCCGCTCCACCTCGGTTAACCTGGACTTGAGGGCAACAATCCTACCAGCAGCCTCAGCTTCAACGAACTCCAACTTCAGGTCGTACCTACCCTCAAGATCCGCGCGAGCCTCAGCCACCCGGCGGTCGACCTCCTCCTGGGCCCTGGCCTCGCACGCGCCAACAACATCTTCCTCTTGGGCAACCTGACGCTCCCTCATCTGCAGTCGCTCAAGCTGAAGGCTACGCTCCACGGCTTCTAGCGCCAACGCTTCCTCGCGCTTTCAGATCTCTTCCTCTTCGACGGGCATCCCCCTCATCGATGCAAGGGCGGCTCTGCGCGCCTCCACTTGCTGCTCCAAGGAGGCGCTCCAGGCTTGGAGCTCCCACGCGCGCTTCTCCGCGGCCTCGCGAGGGCGGTCAGCTTCTCAGGCCTCTTCCAGGGCTCGGGAGCAGGCCTCACGCGAGGCTGCGAGAGAAACCTCGGCCTTCACGTTATCAAGCTCGCGCTGGTGGCGCCCGAGGTTGATAGCCACCTTCAGCTTATGCCGCTCCTCCACCAGCTGAAGACCCTCGGCCACAAGGCGCGCGTCCACATCCACGAGTTCTTCACCAAGCTGGTTCATCGCGCCCATCGCCTCCTGAAAGAGCTCGTGGCGGACGACACTCCTTTCGTGCGCCGATTTGAGCATGCTGTCGACTCCGTCCTCCGCCGCGGGGGTCGCAGATGGGGCCAGAAACGGCTCGCCGCCTTTCAGCAGGGGGCTGGTGCCCACCCAGTTGCCGGCCAGGCCTCGAGGGGCCCGAATGAGTGGAGGCCCGCTGCTTGAAGAGGAGCCCAAAACCGAAGCCATCCAGCCGCCATCCACGACTAGAGGAGGAACCCTTGGCACGCTTGCTGTACTCGAAGCAAGGCCGCGAAGGAGAGATGGCGAGGGCGCGGGCATGAGACGCCTTGTTGATGGGCTGGCTTCCCCGGCTGGCCCCGCGCCGGGGGCAGCGTGCGGGCTCGCAGCGCTCAAGTCTAGCGGGGGAAATGAGACGAGAGGTGGTTGCTTCTCAGCAGAATCCGCGGCCTTGGTGGAAGGGGTCCTGAAGAGTAATCGTCAGGAAGGGAAGCAGGACTCGAAGAATCACAAAGATAAGGTACTTACTCATCAATGGCGATGTACTTCCTCCGCTTTAACGGCCCGAAGATGCCACTGCCGTGGCTTGGGGATCCCTTCCTCTTGTGGAGCTCCTCTAAGTCCACACAAAGCCGACCGAAGCGTTGGACATGGCGGCCAACACGAGGTGCAACCGGAGAAGCGCTCGAAGGGACGACCTCAGGAGCGCCAGGCAGAGGAGAGCTCTCGGGCTTTGCCTTGCAGCGACCTGTCGAGGCCTCAGGAGCTTCGACCTCAGGAGCAGTGGACTGCGTCGCCCCTGCAGCTGCTGCCCCAGCGTGGGAATCACGGGTTCCCGAGGATGACGCCTCGGGAGCCTCAGGAAGCATCGACACCTCGGCACCCACGCCCCCGGCCTCCGACGGTGCTTGCCTCCCAGCGTCCACTCCTGGGGCAAGATCGGGGCCGGTGGCGAGGAGAGGAACCACGATGATTGGGTTCTCACAGGGCCCCACAAGGCCGACTGGACGCAGCCCCCACTCATCAAAGGGGGGCATCTGCTCCACAAATTCCACCTTGTTCAAGGAGCAGTACAGAAGACAACTCTTCCCTGGCATGTCGTTTGGCAACGGGACACCCGTCAGGACCTCAAGCACCGTTCGCCGCGCCTCAAGGGGGAGCCCGGACTCCTGGAGTCTCATGTGGTCCTTCCTGTTGAGCAAGGCCCACATCGGTCGAGAATGGCGCTGAAGCGGAGCGACTCGGCACCGGACAAACTCCTTCACCACCATAGGCGCAGTCACTCCAAGGTCTTTCGGCCTCTTCAGCCTGAGCCAGACGGAGGCAAGGCGCGAATCGGCGAGCCTTTGGTGGCGCCAACCGGAGTTGGGGATGGCGGGCGCCGACGAAGAAGAGAGTAGGGGGCTGAGCACTCGACATCAACAAATACCCACCATGTCCAAAACTCGCTCCTGGATGACGGGAGCTCGAAGTGAATCCCCGCGCCGGCCGTCGCCGCCACGGCCTGGAAGCTCAGGCATCCCGAGCTCTGCCGGGGATCAATCAGGTGCCATGAGAAGAAGTGGCGGAAAAGGGCCACAGAGGGAGCAATGCCCACCATGGCCTCGCAAACAAAGGCAAAGACGGCGAGAAGGGTCACGGATTGGGGATCAAGGTGCAGCATGTGGATCTGATAATGGGCAAGCACTGCATTGAAGAAGGCGGAGAAAGGAGGAACCAGGCCAGACCAAAGGGCGTCGATGAAGAATGGGACCTTGTTGGTTGTCCTGTCGACACGAGCTCGAGACGCAGGCCAGGCCACCTTCCCTCCCCACCCATTGAAGCTGGAGGCGAGCATGGGGCGCACCTTGTCCATGGCTTCTTGGTTGAGCACCAGCGACCTGCCAACGGCAGGCTCAATGGCCAGACGTAGTTCAGTGGAGGACAGGGGCTTCTTCCCTTTCTCCGACTGATCCGGCGAGATGGCGATGGGAGGACTGAGCTCAGATCGGATCGGGAGAAGGGGCTGAGCTTCGAGGAAGCGGAAGAATTGGGGAGTGCGCCGCAATGACAAGAGGGAAACTGTGTAGACCGCGGTGGCTGCCTAGCCAGGCGGGTGTCGAGGCTACGTGGGGAAGCGGAGACGCCCACGTCCAATCAACCGCCACGCATCGACCAAGGCCACAGGCTATTGGGGCCCGCGGCGCTCCGCACTTGCCCTTTGGCTTCGCCTCGAAGCCAAGTCCGAGCGCGCCTTGGGCCCGGGGGCTACTGTCAGCGTTCTGGGAACGGGGGTCCCCAGACTTGCCTGCCTGTGGCCCACGGTGTGGCTCTGCAAGCGGGCCGGTATGGCCCATCTTCACCAACAAGCATTCGAGACCCTCGCGAGGCGGACGACACAAGACCTCCTAGGGAGCGGCCTCACCAGGCTGGCTCGCGAGGGGCGGAGAGATCAAGGCATGGCAAACCTCGGGAGGTTCTCATGACGTGAGCCATGACGACCAAGGCCAGGCGCGCACCAGGCGGGCGTCAGCGTGCATAGTGTCCTTAATTCCTCTTTGGTGCTAAGGAGGCAAGCGCAGGTGAGGAGTACCGAGGCATCAAGCAAAGGTTTCCATATCGGTGCAATGAGACCAAGACCAGCAGGACAGCAGAACGAATGTCACCATGGAGCCCAAGGCAGTGACACCACCAGAGCCTTTGGCAGGCGAAGACCACCGTTAGTCAGGATAGCTTGTACTAGCTGTCCCCTTTCAAATTGGCCGTTGTGGCATCCCTTCCCGCTCAATATTTGGGGAGAGGACCAGGGCCTCTATAAGTAGGGCTAGCCACCATAGTAGGAGGCAACTGGTCTCGAACTCATTCAGCCCATCCTCACACCCACCAAGCATAAGAACACCTCACCTCAGGAGGCTGTTCTTCCCCTTGTACTGTTCATCCTCAGCCCGAGAGGGAATCTACCACACCACACTAGAGTAGGGTATTACACCACAACGGTGGCCCGAACCATTATAAATCTTGCGTCTCTTGTGTTGCGAGTTCCTCGAGCTAAGCTTAGAGATCCCGGTGAGGCTGAGGGTGTGATTCGGTAGGGGGAGATCTTCGTGCGCACCCCAGTGTTCAAACCTTGAGAGTTTTGCCGGAACCCGAAATCCGACACTAATAGAGTTTATGCTTTGTACTTCGAAAGTGTGATGAATTGCTACTTATTCATGAGAAGTCTATGATAAAAGTTTCATGTTTAAGTTTGTTGCTGTTGTAATAATTCACATGATGCTTCTATGTCCATATTTTGTTTTTATCGACACCTTCTCTCTAAGCATGTGGACATGTTTTTCGATTTTGGTTTTTGCTTGAGGACAAGCAAGGTCTAAGCTTGGGGGAGTTGATACGTCCATTTTGCATCATGTTTACCTACTGTTATTTATGATGTTTTTATGCATAATAATGCTTTTTAAGTAATTCTAATGCCTTTTATCTTATAATATGCAAGGTAAACACAAGGAGGGAGAATTCCAGCAGCTGCAAATCTGGACCTGGAAAAGCTACGCCAGGCCACCTATTCTGCACAACTCCAAATAAGCTGAAACTTCACGGAGAATTTTTATGGAATAAATGAGGAATATTGGAGTCAATAAGTACCAGAGGGGGCCCACCAGGTGGGCACAACCCACCTGGGCGCGCCCTAGTGGGTTGTGCTCCCCTCATCCCACCTCCGATGGCCATCTTCTGGTATATAAGTCATGTTTACCTAGAAAAAAAATCAGGAGAGGACTTTTGGGATGAAGCGCCACCGTCTCAAGGTGGAAACTTTGGCAGGAGCACTTTTTCCCTCCGGTGGAGTGATTCCGCCGGGGGAACTTCCCTCCCGGAGGGGGAAATCATCGTCATCATTATCACCAACAACTCTCCCATCTTGGGGAGGGCAATCTCCATCAACATCTTCAACAGCACCATCCTCTCTCAAACCCTAGTTCATCTTTTGTGTTCAATCTTAGTACCGGAACTATAGATTGGCGCTTGTGCGGGACTAGTTGTGTTGATTACATCTTGTAGTTGATCACTATATGGTTTATTTGGCGGAAAATTATATGATCAGATCCAATATGCTATTCCCCTCTGATCTTGAGCATGATTATCATTTGTGAGTAGTTAGTTTTGTTCTTGAGGTCACGGGAGAAATCATGTTGCAAGTAATCATGTGAACTTGATATGGGTTCGATATTTTGATAGTATGTATGTTGTGATTCCATTAGTGGTGTCATGTGAACGTCGACTAATGACACTTCACCATATTTGGGCTTAAGGGAATGCATTGCGGAGTAGTTATTAGATGATGGGTTGCGACAGTGACAGAAGCTTAAACTCTAGTTTATGTGCTATTCCGTAAGGGGCCGATTGGATCCAAAAGTTTAATGCTATGGTTAGAATTTATTATTAATACTTTTCTCATAATTGCGGATTCTTGCAAGGGGGTTAATCGTAAGTAGGAGGTTTGTTCAAGTAAGAACATCACCTAAGCACCGATCCACCCACATATCAAATTATCAAAGTAACAAACACAAATCAAACCAATATGATGAGAGTGACTAGATGAACTTCCCATGTACCCTCAAGAACGCTTTACTTATTATAAGAGACCATTTTGGCCCCTCCTTTGACTCAAAAGGATTGGGCTACCTTGCTGCACTTTAGTTACCGTTACTGTTACTTGCTTGTTACAAATTATCTTGCTATCAAACTACTCTGCTACTTACAATTTCAGCACTTGCAGACATCACCTTGCTGAAAACCACTTGTCATTTCCTTCTGCTCCTCGTTGGGTTTGACACTCTTAATTATCGAAAAGGCTACAATTGATCCCCTATACTTGTGGGTCATCAGGCGCCAAGTGGAACGGTTCGGTGGCATCGAGATGCAAAACTTCTAGCAGTTGCTGCAACTCGGTGAGACCGAATAGTTCTAATCGGTGGCACCAAGGTGAAAACCTAGATCAACCTAGTGGTTTTGGTGGGACCGAATGTGTATGTGTTGGTCTGACCGAAATTCACTAAGAAGTTTTGGAAGTCAGCTCTTGACGGATCGGTGGCTCCGAGTGCTCCTCACCCGGAGGGTCCGACAAAGACTTGTTCAAATTTTGTGATGTAGCATGAATAGAATTTGAGAAGATAAAAAGCATAGATAGCTAGTGGGAGTACTTAGGCATTCCCGTCCATCCATTTGGCATCAAATTTACAAATGGATGTCCTCGAAAGGAGAAAACTATGGAACCAACATGCTCACACAATAAGATAGCAAATAAAACATGTGACAAAGCATGCACATACACTCTAGCATCTATCAAGCAATTGGCGATGACTAGGTCGTCTATATATGAGTATATTAACTTAGAAGTCAAATGAGAACATTTGATCATAGGTCATACTCATCGTTTAAGCACAACTGGGGTTACCACTTTTACATAAAGCATTAATGTTCACACCATTGGAGTTGCTTTAGCCCAATTCTTAGAGAAAAGCTCCCCCTAGATGTGATATCCCCCCTAAGAGGGATGAACTGACCTTGGGTTTTGTCGATGATAACTTCGTGGAGATAGTGAAGATGTGGATGCTCAATGTTGACGTAGATATTTTGGAGCAATCCATTGGAGTGTGTTGCACTTTCAATACCTACATGGGTTAGTCCCACAAGGAACATACAAGGATATCCATAGACATAGAGTGAATTGCACATATGATGATGTCCATGAAAGCATTAGGTTACCTTGTCCCTTGTCTTACCAACAAAAGGGTTGATGAAGTGGAACTTGACGTAGTCTTGGGAATCCACTTGAGCATGGCCTTAGGAGCTTCTTCAAATGAATAAATCTCTTCTTGAAGCTTGTCCTTGCCTTTTAGCTTGTGGTCTTATGGTGGAAGATCATCTTGAGCTTGTGTTCCGTTGAAAGAAGTGGGATCATACTTCTCTTGTTGATGAACATACTTCGCCTTGGGGTATTGATCTTCTTCCCACTCAACTCCATTGGCATTGAACTTTTGTTCAAAACCAACACCTTGATTCTTCCGGTGCCTTCCTTGCTTGCGTACAATTTTCTCAAGTTGCTTACTTCCTGCAAGACTCTTGTAAACACATTTCTCTATGATTCCCTTCAATGAGCTATTTTCTTGCTCAACTGTAACTTGGCTAAGAGAATTGTCGGATTTCAGGTTCCGGCCAAACCCTTGAGGTTCGAACACTGGGGTGCGCACGAAGATCTCTCCTCCCCCTAGCACTCTCCCTCACCGCGATCTCAAGGCTCAGCACGTCGAACTCGCAGAACAAAGGGACACATGGTTTATACTGGTTCGGGCCACCAATGTGGTGTAATACCCTACTCCAGTGTGGTGTGCTGGATTGCCTCTTGGGCTGAGGAAGAACAGTTACAAGGGAAGAACAACCTCCTGAGGAGAGGTGCTCTTGTGCTTGGCGAGTTTGTGTGGATGAGGATGATCTGAATGGCCCAGGATCAGTTGCCTCCTACTGTGGTGGCTAGCCCTATTTATAGTGGCCCTAGTCCTCTTCCCAAATGCTGGCGGGAAGGGATGCCACAACGGCCAAATTTGAAGGGAGACAACTAGTACAAGTTATCCTGACTAAAGCTGGTCTTCGCCTGCCAAAGGCTCTGGTGGTGACGCCGTCTTGGGCTCCACGGTGACCTCCGTCCTGCCGTCCTGCTGGTCTTGGTCTCGTTGCACTGATATGGAAACCTTTGCCCGATGCCTCGGGACTCCTCGCCTGCGCTTGTCTCTTTAGCACCAAAGAGAAAACGAGGACACTGTGCATGCTGGCGCCCGCTTGGCCCTGGTCGTCATGGCTTGCGTCACAGAAACCTCGCGAGGTGCCCCTGCCTTGATCTCTCCTCCCCTCGCAAGCCAGCCTGGTAAGGCCGCCCCCGAGGAGGTCTTGCATCATCCGCCTCACGAGGGTCTTGAGTGTTTGCTGGTGAAGATGGGTCGTACAGGGCCGCTGGTGGAGCTGCGTCATGGGCCACAGGCAGGCAAGTCTGGGGATCCCCGTTCGCAGGACGCCGACAGTAGCCCCCGGGCCCAAGGCGCGCTCGGACTTGGCTTCGAGGCGAAGCCAAAGGGCAAGTGCGGAGTGCCGCGGGCCCCAACAGCCTGTGGCCTCGGTTGATGCGTGGCGATTGATGGGACGTGGGCGTCTCCGCTTCCCCACGCTGCCACGGCAACTGCCTGACTTGACGAGTCCCTGCTGCATGTAGAGAAAAATCATCCTTACCTGTGATCGTGGGTGTCGCCGGTTGGCCTTCTCCCGCTATAAATGAGGAGGGGGGGCGGAGCCCCCGTCACTCATCTCTTCCTGCTCCGGTCGCTTCTTCTTCCTTGCTTCATTGCTAGTAGCGACACCCATGGTGCCTGCGAAGAGGTTCTCGGCCGCAGAAAAGGGGAAGGCCCGCCAGGAGGGGCCTGTTTCACCACCGCCTAAGAGGGGGCGCGACCGTCCCCGCAAGCACACCGCGGCCCCCGCCGTGGCCCCTCGCGGCCGCGGCGGCGCCTCTTTGCGCGGTGGGAGTCGCCCAGGTCGTGGCAGCCCCATCGATGAAGGGAGGCGCACCATGGTCGCACGACCTCCCCGGCCGTGCTTCCACTCGGTGGAGGTGCTGCCAGAGTTCGTCGTGTGGTCGGAGAACCCGGCTGGCACCTGGCTTCAGCTCCCGCGCTTCTTTGCCGGCGAGCTGCCAGCCACGGGTTCAGGCGGTCTCTGGCTGCAGGCAGACGGCTGCAACAGCAAAGCTTCATGGGTCGCGGTCGAGGTCTCCGTCGCGGGCAACGCAGCCCTGGCCCGCGGCTGACAGACATTTGCCCGCGCGCGCAGCCTGGGCCAGCGGTGCACCCTCCACTTCAAGTACGATGGCAACGCGACCCTCTATGTGAGGGTGTTCCGAGAAGATGGTCGCCGCGTCGGGTGCTGCCCTGAGGACAACGACGGCGGTGAGGTGCTCAGCCTCAGCGATGGCCACGATGAGGGTGAAGGAGGGCTTGTCCTCGGCGCCGGCCATGGCTTGTCCAGCTACGGCGGTAGCTCCAACAGCGACGGTTACGACCATCCACCATGCCGCCGCGCCCGCTTCGAGGGTGGCAGCGGGTCATCTCGTCGCCGCGCCCCAGTGAAGCGCGAGGAGGGGTCTGGCTGAGCCCAGGAGAGCGCCATGGGCCCATCCTCGCGAACTGCTGCGGGGGCACGCGCCACTTTTGTTTCGTTCTTCCTTTTCTTCCTGCATTAAGAGAGAGACAAGTATGGGTCCCCGCAGGGGCATGCAACGTACCATGATTTCCAAGTTGCTATGCTATGTTTATCGTTCCTGTGTAGTGTTGCAACATCGGCGTTTTATGTAGGCGCGTAGAAATAACTTAGCCTGACGTGCTCGAAGTAGTTTCCGCCTCGTGAGGCATGCATTCCCCAGTACCTGGCGAGGCCTCCTTGGCTTGCTAGGCGTCTAGGAACTACAAAAAATCGTTAGGAAACTCTTATTCTTCTGAGCCCTAGTCGCAGGCGCAGCCGGCCACGACCCAGCGCTTCGTATCACGGTACCCGAGGGGCACAGATTGAGAGAGGTGCGCCAGCTTGCGAGCTCGAGTGAGGGTGCCTCGCGAAGAACAGGAAAAACGCTCACGAGTGCACCTGTCCAGCCCCCTCGCGAGGCATGCGAGGGAGAGTACGGGTCAAAACAAGGAACCGAGGGCAGAAACGGAGGCAAAAGGCGATGGAACCAAGCCGGCAAGGAACACCAGAAAGCAAATTTTCATTAAAGAGGGGCAAGCCAACTACGGAAAGCAAATGAAAAGCCGCGTCCGGCACATAGTCTAGTCTTCTCACCAGCGCAGAGCTAAGTGCTGCCACTAGGACGTGGGGGGGGGGAGCCCCCGAGGCCCGAGGGCGGCACTCCTGAGACTACGGGGCGTGTACAGCCCCACTCATTATTACATGAGAGTGTCACGAGCGGAGACCTTCACAGGCACTGGGCCTTGCTTCACAGGCGCCGGGCCTTGCTTCATGGGTAGAACTTCCGGAGGTGCTGGATGTTCCAGGCGTTCTGGATGGGGACCCCGTCCTGCGTCTCTAGGCGCACGGCACCAGGCCTGGAGACGTGGATGACTTTAAACGGGCCCTCCCACATGGGTGAAGCTTATGCAACCCTTCCTTGGAGAGCACCCGCCTTAGGATGAGGTCACCCACCTCGAGCGTCCTAGAGCAGACGCTGCGACAGTGATACCGTCGCAGTGCCTGCTGGTATCTTGCCGCTCGAAGCGTGGCTTCGCGGCGGCGTTCCTCTCCCAGCACGAGGTCCATCCCCCGCATGGCGTCCTATTGCGCCTCATCAAACGCTAGGACCCGCGTGGAGCGATGCTTGACCTCGTGAGGGAGAACCGCTTCTACTCCGTAGACGAGGGAGAACGGGGTCTCGCCTGTTGGCTTGGTGGCGGTGGTGCGGATGGACCACAGCACAGACTGGAGCTCATAGTGCCAGCCCCTGCCGCAGGCCTCGAGCTTCTTCTTGAAGGTCCTAGTCTTGAGGCCTCTAGGACCTCCGTGTTGGCGCGTTCGACCTGACCATTGCTCCTAGGGTGTGCCACCGAAGCATAGCAGATCTGCATTCCAAGGTTAGCACAATATTTCTTGAAGAGATTGCTAGTGAACTGCGAGCCGTTGTCTGTGATGATGCGATTAGGGACCCCGAACCGGCTCACGAGACCCTTGATGAACTTGACCGCAGATCCGGCCGGGATGGTTCAGACAACTTTTACCTCCGCCCATTTGGTGAACTTGTCGATTGCGACGTAGAGGTAGCAGTAGCCCCCAGGCGCTCGAGGGAACGGGCCTAAGATATCAAGCCACCAGACTGCAAATGGCCACGAGAGCGGGATGGTCTGGAGGCCCTGAGCTGGCTGATGGATCTGCTTGGCGTGGAATTGACAGGCCTCGCAGGAATTCACTAGCTCAGTCGCGTCGTTGAGCACCGTAGGCCAGTAGAACCCGCTGCGGAATGCCTTGCCGACGAGGGTGCGTGATGACGAGTGGTGTTCACAGTCTCCGCCGTGTATGTCAGCCAGCAACTCGTTCCCCTGTTCCCTGGAGATACAACGCAAGGAAACGTCATTCGGCTGCTTCCTGTATAACTCACCGTCCTGGATGCAGTACGTTATGGCCTGTCGGGACACGCGCTCCGCGTCCTCCTCTTTCTCCGGCAGCGTCCCTTGCGCCAGGTATTCCTTGAACTCCTTGGTACAGCACCCCTCCTGAGGCTCAAGCGCCAGGAGTAGGCACGCTCCCGAGGTCGGGCCGCAGGCCGGGGCTCCCGAGGCAGGTGGTTGGGGGAGCTCCTCCCGAGGCGGCGCCGGCCTCGAAAGCGGAGGTGCTGACGACGACTTGAAGAGCCATTCCTCGAAGACGCCAGGCTGTTGGGGTAGTCGCTTGGATGCTCTTTTGGCAATGTCGTCGGCCTCCTTGTTGGTGCCACGGGGCACGTGCTGCAATTCTAGACCCAGGAACTGCTTTTCTATTTTGCGTACCTCCGCGAGGTATGCCTCCGTGTGCTCGTCCCTTGGCTCGTATACCTTATTGGAGAAGTTGACGAGGAGCTGCGAGTCACCCCTGATGGTGAGGCGCTTCACCCCTAGGGCCACCGCAGCCTTAAGGCCAGCTATGAGGCCTTCGTACTCCGCGATGTTGTTGGACACCTTCTCGCCCTGCTAGAAGCAGAGCTGCACGGCGTAGTAGAGCTTGTCCTGAGTGGGCGAGATGAGCACCGCTCCAGCCCCCGCGCCCTGGCGTGCAAACGCACCATCGAAATACATAAGCCAGCCGTCGGGCGCTTCACTTCCCGGCGAGAGGGATCGATCCTCGCCTGCTTCTAGCCCCGGGCCGTCCGTCCATTCTGCCATGAAATCGGCGAGCGCGGCTCCCTTGATGACCCTGGTTGTGCTGAACTCCAGCTGGAATGCCTCCAACTCAATCTTCCATTCGGCGACCCTTCCAGCAGCGTTGGGGCTCCTGAGTACCCTCTCCAACGGGTAGGCCGACACGACCTTGATTGGATGACCTTGAAAGTAGTGCCGTAGCTTATGCGAGTCCACCAAGAGCGCGAGCAAGAGCTTCTGAGGCATGGGGTATCGTGCCCTTGCATCCCGCAGTACCGTGCTGACAAAATACGCTGGGTGCTCGACGTGGGCGGGCGCGTCGACAGGGCCTACGTCTGTTGGAGGTTGAGGCGCCTCCAGAGGCGATGGAACCCCCGGAGCCTGGTCGCTCATTGGGGCCTCTGCAGGCCCAAGGGCACCGTCTTGCTGGGCCTGGTCATCCGTTGGCGTTGCTGCAACCCTTGCGGTGCCCTCCGGGTCCTGTATCGCCCCGGCTGGAGGCGTGGCTCGTTGCGACGTATCCTTGGCCCGGCGCTCTTCCTGAACCGCAACCAGAGCTGCGCTGGCAGAGTAAGTAGTGGCAGCAAGGTAGAGCACCAGGGGCTCGAGAGGGCGGGGCACCACCATCACCGGAGGGCTGGTCAGGTATCTCTTGAGGTCTTGAAATGCTTGGTCAGCCTCCGGGGTCCACTCAAATGGGCCCTTCTTCTTCATCAGCTTGAAGAATGGTAGGGCGTGCTCTCCCAGCTTGGAGATGAAGCGCCCTAGCGAAGTCACGCAGCCGGCAAGCTTCTGCACTTCCTTGAGGGTTTGCGGTGGGATCATGTCTTCGATCGCCTTGACCTTCTCCGGGTTGGCCTTGATCCCCCTGTGGGACACGAGGAAGCCCAGCATCTTGCCGGAGGGGACGCCAAACACGCACTTCTCCGGGTTGAGCCGCAAGTCCACCTGGCGCAGGCTCGCGTAGGTCTCCTCGAGGTCCTGAATCAAAGTTCTCGCCTCCCGAGACTTTACCAAAATGTCGTCGACGTAGGCTTCATCGTTCCTCCTGAGCTGCTGACCCAGGGTGATGTGCATCAGCTATTGGAAGGTCGCGCCTGCGTTGCGCAGCCCGAACGGCATGCAAGTGTAGCAGTACACCCCGCACGGGGTTAGGAAGGCTATCTACTCCACATTCTCTACCGCCATCTTGATCTGGTGATAGCCTGAAAACACATCCAGGAAGCATAGCAGGTCGCACTCGGCGGTGGATTCAACGATCTGGTCGATGCGTGGAAGCGGGAATGGATCTTGGGGACGGCCTTGTTGAGGTTGGTGAAGTCGACACACATGCGCTCTTTCCCGCCTTTCTTTGGCATGACGACGGGGTTCGCCAGCCACTCGGGGTACCGAAGCTCGCGAATGACACCTGCTGCCTCCAGCTTGCGGGTTTCCTGGACGATGAAGTACTGCTTCTCTATGGACTGTCGCCGTGCTTTCTGCTTCACAGGGCGCACATTGGGGCACACCCTCAAGTGATGCTCGATTACCCCTCTTGGGACCCCTACCAGCTGTTTCTGTTCCCAGGCGAATACTTCCTTGTTTGCGCGCAAGAACTTCACCAATGCCTCCTCTTGTTTCGGGTCGAGGTTGGCACCTATGGTGAAGGTTGCTCCAGAGGACCCATCTTCCTCGACCGACACCTGCTTGGTTTCTGCCCGATCTTGAGTGAACAACTGCTTCTTCTTAGCTGGTGCGGCCTCCTTAACTCCAGAGGTGACCTCGTCGGCCGGTCGTGCTGCCGCGGCGGTTTTGAGGGCAAGCCTGAGCGCTACCAGAGCTTCCTTGGTATCTCCGACTACGGTGAGGACGTCCTTGCTCCCGGGCATCTTCATGTGGTTGTAGGCCGGATGGGTTGCCGCCATAAACTGAGCCAGAGCCGGGTACCCGAGGATGGCGTTGTACGGGACGCCAATACGGGCGATGTCAAAGTCGGTCAGCTCAGTGCGATAGTTGTCGCGGGTGCCGAAGGTCACGAGAAGACGGATCTGCCCCAGGGGGCTGGTGGATCCGCCGCCGACCCCGCAGAAGGGCTTGCTGGGGTGGAGCCGCTCGAGTGGCATGCGAAGGAGGCTAAAAGCCTCCACAGAGAGCACGTTGAGGCCGGCACCGCCGTCGATGAGGGTCTTGCTGACAGCTATGTTGCTGATGGTGGGCGCACAAAGCATTGGGAGCATGCCCGAGCCGACGGTGGTGATAGGGTGATCCCCCGAGTCGAAGGTCAGGTCGGCCTTGGGCGCCGCCCAACCCGGGGGAGCTCCCTGCCGCGCGGAAGCGTGGCCGATCTGGCGAAAGAACGGCTTGGTGTGACGGCCCGAGGGCGGCGCTTGCGAGCCGCCGAGGAGGGCAGCGACAGCGAGGGGCGCTGGTGCCGCGAAGCGCGCAACGAAGAGGCCGCGTAGCTCCTTCCAAGATGCCACCGTGGATCCTGGAAAGTTGAGCAGCCAGGGCGCGGTGCACCAGCGAGGGCCATGGGAAGCCAGTTGGCCATGACCTTGTCGTCGCTCCCAGCCTTCAGGACGGCCTCTTCATACGCCAGCAGGAAGGCCGACGGGTCCGCCGCGCTGTCGTAACGCGGCGGCATCTCTGGCTTGAACTTGGGTGGCCACTGCACCCGCCGCAAGGCGGGGGCCAAGGGTCTGAGCCCCCTGGCCCCGCTATGGGCATCTATCGTCGCAGCCGGAAGAGCAACGCCGACCATGGAGGCAAGGCGCGGTGATCGCGGAGTGTGGATTGACGGAAGGAAGGCTTCGGCGCACCCCTACCTGGCGCGCCAAATGTTGGATTTCGGGTTCCGGCAAAACCGTTGAGGTTCGAACACTGGGGTGCGCACAAAGATCTCTCCTCCCCCTAGCACTCTCCCTCACCGCGATCTCAAGGCTCAGCGCGTCGAACTCGCAGAACAAAGGGACACATGGTTTATACTGGTTCGGGCCACCGATGTGGTGTAATACCCTACTCCAGTGTGGTGTGCTGGATTGCCTCTTGGGCTGAGGAAGAACAATTACAAGGGAAGAACAACCTCCTCAGGAGAGGTGCTCTTGTGCTTGGTGAGTTTGTGTGGATGAGGATGATCTGAATGGCCCAGGATCAGTTGCCTCCTACTGTGGTGGCTAGCCCTATTTATAGTGGCCCTGGTCCTCTTCCCAAATGCTGGCGGGAAGGGATGCGACAACGGCCAAATTTGAAGGGAGACAACTAGTACAAGTTATCCTGACTAAAGCTGGTCTTCGCCTACCAAAGGCTCTGGTGGTGACGCCGTCTTGGGCTCCACGGTGACCTCCGTCCTGCCGTCCTGCTGGTCTTGGTCTCGTTGCACTGATATGGAAACCTTTGCCTGATGCCTCGAGACTCCTCGCCTGCGCTTGTCTCTTTAGCACCAAAGAGGAAACGAGGACACTGTGCGCGCTGGCGCCGGCTTGGCCCCGGTCGTCATGGCTTGCGTCACAGAAACTTCGCGAGGTGCCCCTTGCCTCGATCTCTCCGCCCCTCGCGAGCCAGCCTGGTGCGGCCGCCCTCGAGGAGGTCTTGCATCGTCCGCCTCGTGAGGCTTGGCCCCTCGCGAGGGTCTTGAGTGTTTGCTGGTGAAGATGGGCCATACAGGGCCGCTGGTAGAGCCGCGTCGTGGGCCACAGGCAGGCAAGTCTGGGGACCCCCGTTCCCAGGACGCCGACAAGAATCATTAGTGGAATCAAGAGAACTACTAGAAGCAACAATATTGGATTTAACATTGTTATTCTTACTACTAAATAAGAATCTTTCTTGCTCTTATTGCTAGATTTTACTTGTGGCATATAAGTAGACAAGAGTAAACGCTTGGCAACATAAGAAGAACTCTTCTTTCAAAAATCATCATTGATAGCTTTAAGGAACCCATGTTCTTGCTCTAAATTTAGCTTCTCGAAGCATAGCTTCTCATGAGTCCTTAGGAGCTCCCTATGATCCTCTAGAGTTGTTTCATGAGCTAACTTAAGAGTGTTTAGTTCTTTAGTTAGACGCTCAATCTCCTTCTTATCATTGTCATTTGTTTCATCTTGATTAGCATGATTATTAGCAAGTTCATCATTGTTTTCATCACTAGTGTTGTCAACAAGTAAATCATCATCACCTAGCGAATCATCTTCATCACTATTGAAATATCCATACTCAGGGTGTGATACCTTAGGGCCTTTAGCCATGAAGAATCTTCCAATTCCTTCATTTGTTGAGTCAAATATGTCGTAGGAGTTGGTTGACACAAGTGCAAGATCGGCAACACCTTCATCTTGATTATATTTGGAGTCGGAGTGATAGATTCTCTCAGAGTAGTTGTCGGAGTCGGAACTATAAACCCATTCACCAATGTGAGCTTGATGTCTTCATCTTGGGTATAGCTCTTTGATGACTTGTCCTTCCTTTCTGAATCCTTGCTTCTACGAGAGGGTCTTCGTTCATAACGATCATCTCTATTCCTTCTCTCTCTTGGAGGTGATTCATCTCTTCTACTCCTCTTTTTTGGTGAATATTCTCTTTTCTTGTAGGGAGTCATACACTCATTGGAGTAGTGTCTGGGTCTTCCACAATTGTAGCAATTACGATCATGACTAGAAGATCTTTTGTCATTGTAGGACCTTGACTTGGAGCTTCTCTCTTTGCTTCTATTTTTGTAGAACTTGTTGAAGTTATTCACATTTAAGCTCAATTCTTCATTGGAGACTAGCTTGTCACTTGATGTTGTAGGAGCATCACTTGAAGCTTTGTAAGCACCACTTGACTTGTCATGAAGCTCATCCTTATCCTTGAGTGACATCTCATGAGCGACAATTATACCAATGACTACCGTTGGCTTGAGATCCTTGCAGTTGGGCATCATTTGGATCAAGGTGCACATGGTATCATATTTTCCATCCAAGGCTCTTAGGATCTTCTTGATGATGAATTTGTCGGTCATCTCTTCTCTTCCTAAGCAGGCAATCTCATTTGTGATGAGAGCAAGCCTAGAGTACATCTCGGCGACTCCTTCACCATCCTTCATTTTGAACTTGTCAAGTTGACTTTGAAGCACATCCAATTTGGATTGCTTGACGGACTCGGTACCTTCGTGCATATCAACCAAAGTATCCCAAATTTCCTTTGCATTCTCAAGGCGGCTGATTTTATTGAATTCTTCGGGGCACAATCCATTGAAGAGAATATCGCAAGCTTGAGCATTGTATTGCAACATCTTCAATTCATCTACGGTGGCTTCACGATCCGGTTCTTTTCCATCCTCGAAGTATTCACCTTCCAAGCCAATACAAACAACGGCCCAAGTGGCATGGTTATGACCAAGAATACACATTTTCATCTTATGCTTCCAACTAGCAAAATTTGTACCAGCAAAATAAGGACATCTATGGTGGTAATTTCCCTCGCTAGACGCCATACTCTCCTAGGTTGTGAAACCAAGGCTATGATCACCAAAGCTATGGAAATCAAGGAAAATGGAGACTAAAGCTCTGATACCACTTATAGGATCGAAATTAGGTCTAGAGTGGGGGTGATTAGACTACTTGACCAAATAAAAATCTAACCTTTTCCCAATTTTAGTTGTGGGCATAGTTTAGCAATTAGCACAAGTCAAGCAATCAACCTACACATGCAATTCTAAGAGTGTAGCAGCGGAAAGTTAAACATTGCATATGAAGGTAAAGGGAAGGGTTTGGAGAGTGCAAACGCAATGGAGACACGGAGATTTTTGGCGTGGTTCCGATAGATGGTGCTATCGTACGTCCACGTTGATGGAGACTTCAATCCACGAAGGGTAACGGCTGCACGAGTCCACGGAGGGCTCCACCCATGAAGGGTCCACGAAGAAGCAACCTTGTCTATCCCACCATGGCCATCTCCCATGAAGGACTTGCCTCACTTGGTCAACTCCACAACTTGAAGGAGGATCCCAAGTGTCACCTAACCAATCTAGGGGACACCACTCTCCAGAAGGTAATAGATGGTGTGTTGATGATGAACTCCTTGATCTTGTGCTTCAAATGATAGTCTCCCCAACACTGGACTCTCTCTCACAGATTTGGATGTGGTGGAAAGATGATTTGAGTGGAAAGCAACTTGGGGAAGGCTAGAAATCAAGATTCTTGTGGTACGATTGGTATATCTTGATCTCAACACATGAGTAGGTGGTTCTCTCTCAGAAAATGTATGCTGCAAGAGTAGGCACGTTTTGATGGCTCTCTCACAAATGGAGAAGGGGGTGGACGGGCATATATACCCTCCACACAAAATCCAACTGTTACACACATTTGACCCAACTCGGCCAGACAGAATACAGGAACTCGGTGAGACCGATTTGGTTAAAAATGTGACTGTTAGGAATCTCGGTGGGAATGATTGGAACAACTCGGTGGGACCAATGTGCTAGGGCTTAGGGAAAACATCAACTCAGTGGCACTGATTGCATCAACTCGGTGAGACCGAAGTGAAGCAATAAGACGTCATAGCGAATGTGAAGCCAACTCGGTGAGACCGATTGCACTGACTCCGTGGGACCAAAATAGTGCAACAAGTCACAGCACACCGGCAAGGCCATCTCGGTGAGACCGAGATCCGTATTGGTGTGACCGAACTGTCAGGCTTTCTGGCAGTGGCTATGTCAACTCGGTGGCTCCAGATAGGATGAATCGTTGGGGCCGAGTTGGAGTTTGGGATTTTAACATATTTGGAATGAGAAATTGGTTGAGGGCTTTGAAGCAATATCACTAAGCACTTTGAGCAAGTAAGCCATTAAGAAACACCTCATCCCCTTTTAATAGTATTTGCTTTCCTATGGACTCAATGTGATCTTGGGTCACTAAAAGTAAAATGAAGAGTCTTGAGCTTTTTCCAATATGTGTCCTTAGCATTTTGAGGGGTCCACATTCCTAGTCCATTCCATGCCATTCATTGAACTCTCCGAAATATTTAGCTTGAAAGAATATTTGTTCAATGAGCTATATGTTGTTATGAATTACCAAAACCACCCGGGTATTAGTTGCACTTTCACTAGTAGTGTTGATTACATCTTGTAGTTGATTACTATATGGTTTATTTGGTGGAACATTATATGTTTAGATCAATTGTTCTATTTAATACCCCTATGATCTTGAGCATCACTACTGCAGGATGCTGCTAACGCGACACTACGATCATAGACCCTTCAACGAAACTATGTGTGATGCAATAATTGCAAACGGTGGTGTAAAAAACCCGTCAAAAAAGGTGCAAAACGTTTGCGATGACGGATGCATCAAACACGGTTTAGATTTTAGTTGCGTGTGCGAATTCAGGGCATACGGTTCAGTTCAATTAACCGTTTTAGATGAGGAGGAACAAAAGAAACGGGCAGCTAGATGAAGGTGTGTGCGATATACAGCATACGGTTCACTCGGATGAACTGTTTGTGATTACGCAACAGAAAAAAACGGTCAGCCAGATCAAGGTGTGTGCGATGTACAGCATACAGTTCACTCGGATGAACTATTTGTGATTAGGCAACACAAAACAAACGGTCAGCCAGATCAAGGTGTGTGCGATGTACGACATGCGGTTCACCCGGATGAACTGTTTGCGTTGAGACAAGAGAACAGAAACGGTTCAATATAACAAATACCATAAGTATTGCAAGGTTCAAATTCAAAGACTACAACGCCCAAATTCAAACATTGCAAGCCGCGTCATTTCTGAAAAGGGATCAGCCGCTGACAAGTCATGTATGGGTTTAACACAATAACTTCCAATTGCTTTGCCATATGCTCTACCAATATGAAGTTCGGCAATTTTGGAGGCACTTACATTCCACAGTACCAGCCGGCTCTGATAATCATACCATTGATCTTTCCTAATTAAATGCGTGTTCAACCTCAGTACCCTCAGCACCTTTGCTCTGGCAAGAAAGAACCTGGCGAGTGTAATCTCCAGTGGGGTCCCTCGGTAGGAGTTCAAAGTAATAATTGAGAGATGCAGATCCAGGCACTCGATGTGATTGTCGTTATAAACATCATCCACCTCCGGTCCTAATATGCACTGCAAAAGAAGAGAATGTGTTAGTGCCTACATGCAGGTTTGAACACTGCTACACGCCCATTTGGTTTGCAGGATTTGTAAAATGCACCAACGTGCCATCTTCGATCTGGCATGATTAACATGGGCATTTGTTATAATCTACTCCCTCCGTCCCATAATGTAAGACATTTTTTGACACTACACTAGTGTTAAAAAATGTCTTACATTATGGGACGGAGGGCGTAGAAACATGTAGCCTTCTTCACAAGAGGTTGGATTGGATGAAAAATTCCCTAAGAAAACTATGAATGAAGCAACCAATATGGGGTGGGAGTGTATGTCCTAAAATCCTCCAAAATTCCTTCAGAAATCATAGTACATTGTCATTGTAAACTTGGGGAAAGGTGCATTTGAACTCCCTTATGGTTAACATTTAACAGGAAAGGAACATCACCTCGATATACAGCTTCTTCAGGCACGGAAAGCATCTCAGGCAACTGACAACTTGGTCCAGGTTGAGGTCGACAGATTCTAGTGCCAAGACCTTCACTGTGCCCAGAGTCTGGGTGAAGCTTCGCTGGATGACAGACGAACATACATCTTCAAAACTAGAAATAATGTTGATATCAAGAAGGAGAGGTATATAAGGCGACTGTTGTACCTGCAAGTTGAAGTATTTGACAGACGAGTAGCCCGCCACTTTCAATTTCGGCGCAGAAATGACATTGATTCTTGTTGGACCTTGTTGATCAACTACAAGTAATATCTGAAGTGAAGGTGTGTCCTGGATGACCATATTGTGGTCCACCTTTTGCGATCTCTCGTTGTAGCACCAGCAACACACATAAATAGTCCGGAGAGTCCTGGAGGTGATGTGCAAGGTACTCGACCAATTCATCGATTGAAGACGAAGGAACTCGAATGCAGTACTGCTGCGGAGCAGGCGCTCCATGTCATCCTTTGGGATGCGGACGGCGACGAGCTCGAGGTGCTTCAGTCGTGGTAGAAAGAGAGCGGGCGCGTCATTAAGGGGGATGCCAGTTCATGAACTTGGCGAGGCGCAGCGTGGGCGCGAAGCGGAGCGCGGACGTTGGCAGCAAGCGCATATGCCCATCATTATAACTTAGCTTCTCAAGCTGATCTATGGCGCGGGATCAGAACCACTCGTCAAGCTTGGCTCGGTCCTTGCCATTGGAATGTAACTTGCCCGTGATAAGGCCTTTGATTGGGCCATCGTGACTACCGAGGATCTGGGAGAACGCATCCAAGCTTTGGCGATAGCCATGGCAGAGCTTGTGGGCATCGAGGAGGTCGACAGGGGTGCGGAGCCATAGGGTGCGCCACCGCCGGGAAAGGGCGGCTGTCCTCGCCCGATATTTGATTGGGAGGAGGGATATGATGACTATCAACATATCATCGGGGAGGTTGTTGATGAAGTCTAGGCCTGCTGGAGTCGCTTGCGGTTCTTTCTCGACCCGCCTCCGCTTGTTGGCAGCCTCGTTCTCCACCTCGTGGCTGGGGATGGAAACCTCTGTCTCCATGTTCACGCCGTGCTCCGATGCTTCAGCAGCCCCGGCGTCGCCACTCCCTCCGATGGGGCGCTTCGGTGACATCCTCGTACACTGACGGCTTTGAGGACTCAGAGCGGCATCAAGGATGCGGGCAGAGAGAGAGGAATTGTGTGTGTGGCGAGGATGGGGGGTGCGGCCGCTCGGCGATGCCATTAATATAGACTAGTGGGAGCGAGGCGGGCGGCGGTCCAAGACTGTCTCGCTTCCCGGTGAGAACGACTGCTTAGTCTCTAGTATTAATGAAATCTATGCTTAATTACTGAATTTTAGTTGCAAAAAGTAGATAGTGCTATTGATTTTTAGCTGTATATTTTGACAAATCGCAGTGTCTCTTGGCTTACCGCCGAAGTCTGGATTTAATCTGCATACCATACTCTCAACCGTTTGCGTTAAAGAGATGCACAGATCCTGCGTTGAACAGCTTGTACGCTTCCCGGTGAGCCTGCACACCGGACCGCGCTCGCACGCCTCCCGTTCAGTTAAGCAGTTGTCCACATGGCACCTCCTATAGCCATTAAAACCAAGACACTTGGTGTCACGTGAATGGTTAACCGAACGCACACGGTTTGAATTATACAAACGTTTGAGATATTAAAGTGGCAGCTATTTTTTTTTCAAAATGCCTTTGTTGGCTGTCATTATTCGAGTGCGCCTTCTCTCAAAATGGACACGAAAAATACCACAGTATGTCGGGTGCCCTTCCATGATAGCATGCCAAGTTTCATGAATTTCAGACGAGTTTTAGATTTACTAGAATTTAAAAACAAAGTATCTCAACGTTTTGCCGGCAATCAACGGTGCCCTGGTGTTTGATATTCATTCCCATTTCTTGCATGGGACCTAAGTATGCACCCAAGGACATAGATTTGATTTTTTAACCGATTTATATGCACTGGAGCATGTGCATGTAGTTCAAATTTGAATTATGCACATAAATGCATTGAAAACTCACTTAATGCATAAAAATGTCCAAACAAACTTTGAAAAATCACAAAAAATAACACAACACTCCTGTTGTTCTATGTTGACACGAGATTTTTTTAAAAGCAATAAGAGGCAATGGATATCATTTCGTCCCCAAAGGTGGGGCGTTCCCTACCGAAACCATCATGCTTGTTGTGAGAAGCTCTGGTTTGTGAGAAGCATATACCCAACCCTCCCCCAAATGGGACAAAAAATTTACCACGGCATGTTGATGCCGCTCCATGATAGCATGCCAAGTTTCATGAATTCCAGACGAGTTTTGGATTTATTAGAATTTCAAAACCAGTTATCTCAATGTTTTGCCGGCAATCAACAGTGCCCTGGTGTTTCAAATTCATTCCCATTTCTTGCATGGGACCTAATCATGCACCCAAGGACACATATTTGATTTTTCAACCAATTTATATGCACTGGAGCATGTGCATGTAGTTCAAATTTGAATTATGCACATAAATGCATTGAAAACTCACTTAATGCATAAAAATGTCCAAACGAACTCACAAAAAATAACACAACACTCCTGTTGTTCTATGTTGACACGAGAAATTTTTTGAAAGCAATTTAGGTAATGGATATCATTTCGTCCCCAAAGGTGGGGCGTTCCCTACCGAAACCATCATGCTTGTTGTGAGAAGCTCTGGTTTGTGAGAAGCATATACCCAAACCTGCCCCCAAATGGGACAAAAAAATCAAGTTTCATGAATTTTAGACGAGTTTTGGATTTACTAGAATTTAAAAACCAAGCATCTCAATGTTTTGCCGGCAATCAACGGTGCCCTGGTGTTTGAAATTCATTCCCATTTCTTGCATGGGACCTAAGCGTGCACCCAAGGACAAAGATTTGATTTTTGAACCAATTTATATGCACTGGAGCATGTGCATGTAGTTCAAATTTGAATTATGCACATAAATGCAATGAAAACTCACTTAATGCATAAAAATGTCCAAACGAACCTTGAATAATTCCAATCTTTTATGACACACATATAGTTCCATGATCACTGCAGATAAAAGGTCTAGCAATTCAAACATCGTCCATGGCCGCTGTGACCCCATTATGTAATTCAAATCAAGACGAAAAATCAAGTACATCCCACACAATTTATTATAACCAACCGTGTGAGATGTAGCACAAAATATCTTGGAGGACCGTCAGAGTATAGTACGCATACGGCTTATGCGAGAAGGTGCGACGGCTACAGTCCACAACCCGCTCTGAATAAGGGACCGTGTCTGATGACAGTTTGCGCGCCAGTTTTTTTGGCTGAAGCGATTCCAAAATTTCGGCTTTGCGAAAATATCTACCTCCCCGCCCCTTCCCCTTTACGAAAATCCATATTTCCCCTGTTTCCGCATTCCTTTCCAGGTTGAAACCTTCACTCCTCGCTTGCAGCGCCGCCGCCTCCTCGCCGATGACCCTCCTTCACGCTGCCCGGCCTCGTCTATCTAGGCAGGTAATCCACACCCGACCCCCATCCTCCTCCTCCTTCCACATCCCACATACCCCGACCGCCGGCGCGAGCGCGAAACCTTCCACCCAAATCACCGACCCCTCCACCAAATAAGCGCCAGCCTAAGCCATGGTGCATGCAGTATAGCCAGGACCTCAAGGAGCATTTGGCAGCGGAGAAGCAAATCGCGGCCGCACGCGCGGATGAGGTCGTGATGGCTGCCATTCATGCCGACCCCCTGATCTTGGAGGAGCACCTCACCGTCGAGGCCACCGTTGACGCCTCGTGCGCCAATTGTGGCACCCCGGCTCAGAGCAACCAGTTTACCATGCATTGCCAGCAGAGACCATGTCTTCTGGCAACACACAACATCTTGGTACAGAAAACAACCGCTTTATTGATGCTAGCGGATCAAGGTTTATATTACAACAGGTAGCGAGGCCAAGCGGCACACACGGTGCGGCGGAACAATATGTACATTATTTAGTGAACATAAAGGGGCCTCGATCATATCAACTACGCGGTAGCGGAACAACGTCGTAGCGGAACTCCATAGCACAGGGACACCGATGTGGACACGATCTAGACTCGGACAACACTCCTTTCCAACGAGACTTCCCTGAAATCTGGCATGACACGCCAGGTCAGTACATTGAATGTACCTGGAAGCTCACAACAAGCATAAACATAATGACAAACAATATCATGATAATTAACCAATTACTAATAATGCAACAATATATCCAACATGTTGTGATCAGGCTTTTGTGTGAAAATCCCTCATACTGGCTTACCAACGGTGATCTCATGGATCACAAACATACCAACCTCATGGTATTAACTAGGGATATCTCGTGATCTCTTTCCGGCGACCACAACCACGACCAACATTTGGTCTCAAACGGTGATCCTTCCGGCGATCACAACCACGACCAACACTTGGTCTCAAACAGCAAGATGACCTTCCCACCATCATTGACAGTGCAAAGTTCATAACTTAGTGTGCAAGATTTATTAAACGTTGACCCATGGTGTGACCTAATTTCGAGCGTGTCCGTAACCGTGGACTCGGCTATCGATAGATTAATACACTCTGCAGAGGAAGCGCACTGTACCCACACCACGGAACCATGGCCTTGTCATCCCATTCGGGTGTCAGGTGGCTGGGCCTTGCGGATCTCTTCCTCAAGTGTGGGGGTAACTTCCAAAATATTAGCAAGGCCAACATCAACTATGATCAGGTTGAGCTGAGCAATCTCCTCTTGAAGTTCAGGAGGCAAGGATTTCAGTATGACATTTAGGCTGACAAGCTTCCGACTGAGTGCATCGACAACCACGTTGGCCTTACCCGGGTGGTAATTTATTCCAAGATCATAGTCCTTGACTAACTCAAGCCATCTTCGTTGACGGAGATTTAAATTTGGCTGAGTAAATATATATTTGAGACTTTTGTGATCGGTAAAAATTTGGCACCTCTTCCCTATGAGGTAGTGTCTCCAAATTTTTAGAGCATGAACCACCGTGGCCAATTCTAGATCATGAGTAGGGTAATTTCCCTCGTGGGGTCGTAGCTGTCGTGATGCATACACTACTACCTTGCCATCTTGCATAAGTACGCATCCAAGTCCTTGTCTGGAGGCGTCACAGTACACATTAAAACTGCGGTAGATATCTGGAAGAGTTAACACAGGTGCGGTCGTCAGCCGTATCTTTAGCTCATGGAAACTTTTGTCACAGTCCTCAGTCCATTCAAACTTCTTATCCTTTTTGAGCAGCTCTGTCATGGGTTTAGCAATCTTGGAAAACTCTTCAATGAAGCGACGGTAATATCCGGCTAATCCAAGAAAACTCCGGATCTGTGATACGGTTGTGGGTGGCAACCAATCGAGCACATCCTTTACTTTTCTTGGGTCCACGGCTATACCTTCGGCGGATAGCACATGTCCAAGAAATCCAACTTGCTTGAGCCATTTACTGAATTTGGCGTATAGCTGATGGTCGCGGAGTCGTGATACGTCTCCGTCGTATCTACTTTTCCAAACACTTTTGCCCTTGTTTTGGACTCTAACTTGCATATTTTGAATGGAACTAACCCGGGCTGACGCTGTTTTCAGCAGAATTGCCATGGTGTTATTTATGTGCAGAAACAAACATTCTCGGAATGACCTGAAACTCCACGGAGCGTATTTTTGGAAAATATTAAAAATACTGGAAGAAGAATCCACGTCAGGGGGGCCTACACCCGTCCATGAGGGTGGGGGCGCGCCTGCCCCCCTGGGCGCGCCCCTGCCTCATGGGCCCCCTGACGCTCCACCGACCTCAACTCCAACTCCATATATCCGTGTTCGGGGAGAAAAAAATTAGAGAGAAGGATTCATCGCGTTTTACGATACGGAGCCGCCGCCAAGCCCTAAAACCTCTCGGGAGGGCTGATCTGGAGTCCGTTCGGGGCACCGGAGAGGGGAATCCGTCGCCGTCGTCATCATCAACCATCCTCCATCACCAATTTCATGATGCTCACCGTCGTGCGTGAGTAATTCCATCGTAGGCTTGCTGGACGGTGATGGGTTGGATGAGATTTATCATGTAATCAAGTTAGTTTTGTTAGGGTTTGATCCCTAGTATCCACTATGTTCTGAGATTGATATTGCTATGACTTTGCTATGCTTAATGCTTGTCACTAGGGCCCGAGTGCCATGATTTCAGATCTGAACCTATTATGTTTTCATGAATATATGTGAGTTCTTGATCCTATCTTGCAAGTCTATAGTCACCTACTATGTGTTATGATCCGGCAACCCCGAAGTGACAATAATCGGGACCACTCCCGGTGATTGCCATAGTTTGAGGAGTTCATGTATTCACTATGTGTTAATGCTTTGGTCCAGTTCTCTATTTGTGAGGATGTGCCTGTTGTGGTTGCAAACATTACTATTTTAACGGAATTTGTTATTCTTGATATTCCCGAGGATGATAGTATGTCTATTATTCTTGGAAGACCCTTTTTGAATACTGTAGGGGCTGTTATTGATTGCAACAAAGGCAATGTCACTTTTCATGTTAATGGTAATGAGCATACGGTACACTTTCCGAGGAAACAACCTCAAGTTCATAGTATCAACTCTATTGGAAAAATTCCATCAATCGTTTTTGGAGGTTTTGAATTTCCTCTTCCTACTGTCAAAAAGAGATATGATATTCTTATTATAGGGGATGTGCATATCCCCGTTGAGGTAACATAGTGTTATTCAAAATTTCTCCGGTTCCATGTTATTTGGAATGAGTTTATTAACAAGACTTGATCAACCTTGTTAGTGGATTCCTTTTGATGATCATGAGATGGATGTAATTAGAAGGCACAACCTTCTGTACCCTCCTTTTTACTTTCTGTTATTTAGTATAAATAAAGTAAAAATAGTATTTTTCTGTCTGTTTTCTGAATTATCCGTGGAATATAAAAATACCCCGAAAATAAAAGTTCTCCAAATGCCCCGAAATTGAAATATGATTTTTTCTGGAATATTTGAGAATATCTGTCACTGAGAACACAGCAGGGGGAGCAAGCACCTGGCCACTAGGGTCCAGGGTGTGCCCACCCCTACAGGGCGCGCCCCCTGCCTCGTGGGCCCATGGTGGCTCCCCTCCACTTATTCCTGCACCCACACACTTCTTCTTCCTCCCAAAAAAATCACTATCCAGCTCAAGCACGAGTTCTAGCTCATTTTGCTGCGATTTTCGATCTCTTTGCTCAAAGCACCTCTCACAAAACTGCTTTGGGGATTGTTCCTTGGTATGTGACTCCTCCAGTGGTCCAATTAGTTTTTGTTCTAGTGCTTTATTCATTACAAATTTGTGCTGCCTAGGTGACCATGTTCTTGAGCTTGCATGTCAAATTTATATGGTTCCAAGTAGTTCTAATGCGTGACATAGGCTCTAGGCACTTGAAGGAGTTGTTGCTATCAATTTGTTGAGCTTGGTTCACTTTTATTTGAAGTTACTAAAAATTTCAGAATTTTTCAGAAAATAATGAAGAGATTTTTGAGGGGCTCATCGAGCCGAAGCTCAAAGGAAAAGCAAAGTGAAGAAGCAGAGAGGCCCAAATATAATCTGCCTCGCACCGCGGAGGTTCGGCCATGTGAATGGCCTTCCAATGATTTCTTGAGAGTAGCCGGGATTTATGATGATTTTTATGAATTGGCTGAGAATGCAGGCCTCACCGACTTCCTCCGCGACCAACGCGAACAGTATCTCTTACTCACCAATACTTTTGTGCAAAACTTCTACTATTATCCTAAGGAATCACCTCCTTCGGCAGAGTTTCATTTATATGATGTGGTTAAGAAGATGTCACTATATGAAGTTTGCAGGGTTTGCAAAATACCTTTCGAGGGTAGCTTAGAGGAACCACATCGTAAAGATGTGGACGGGTTCATTGACACTATTACTGTAGGGGAAACTAGGAAGGTTTCCGATGCAAGAATCACTATCATACATTTCCCTGTTTTACGCTACTTTGCAATATTTGCTAGTCCTTGCTTAATTGGTCGCGGAAACTGTGGAAACCTTAGTGTTCCTGATATTATCATTTTGTTCCATGGTTTATTATGCGATAACACTGTTAGTATGGGCGGTATTATTGCTAAACGGTTAAGTTTGAACCGTACAAAGGGCCCCATCTTTGGAGGTATTTATGCTTCACGCCTTGCTGCACATTATAATATACCTATTAGGCACTATGAAAAAGAAGAAAAATTACTGCCCACTGCTTATTTAGATTATAAGAGTATGGTAGCGCATGACTTTATTGTTAAGAATAGGGAAGGGGCGCTTAAATACAAATTGTTCTTTGATAAACCTCACCCTGAGACTATTACCTTGCCTGCTCCTTCCTTGTTTGATTTATCTGTAGGTCCGTATCTCGTTCCGCTGGCGGCCATTCACGCCTATCGGAACCCTATACCAGCCACGAAGCCGGAACCACAATTTGAACCTCCACGACAGTCTAATTACCAGTGGGATCCGGAGACGATTGCCAACCAGTGGCAATCAGAGTCTTCTTCATCTCAGTACAACCCCAATTACAACTATGGATATCCACCAGGCCATCCGTGGCAATAAACCAACTTAGGCCAAAAGCCTAAGCTTGGGGGAGTACGTATTTCTCACCGACATTACATTCATGTTCACACACTCATTGCTAGATGTCGGTGCTCATACTTTTTCACTGTAATATCCATGCTAGTTTATTTAATTTTTCTTGCTTTCTTCATGTGTGTTTGTTAAATCTTAAGAAAAACAAAAAAATCAGTGTAGCTTTAAGCTAGTTTACCTTTCTTGCTGTAGTAGTAATAATTAAAAGAAAACCCAAAAAAAAAGATTTCCCGTTCTTCTTTTGCTTGTTGGAGCTTTCCCGTGTAAATAGTTTTATTTCTTTTCTTTTCTTTGGGGGTCGATAGGAGAAGACCATAATGAAATTGTTGAAGTGGCTCTTATATGCATTATTGTTGATCTAACCAAGAGCCCATATTGCCTTGTCTTCTCCTGTTTATTGAATGCTCGCAGATTCCAGCTTAGTCCAATGCACGTGCACTCTTATTATTATTCACATTGTTCGGTCGTGCAAGTGAAAGGCAATTATGACGATATATGATGGACTGACTGAGATGAGAAAAGCTGGTATGAACTCGACCTCGCTTGTTTTTGTAAATATGATTAGTTCATCGTTCCAGATTCAGCCTATTATGAATAAGCATGTTTGCAATGACAATTAGAGATTATAGTTGCTTATGCCATGCTTGATTAGCTATGAGTTATAATGGTTTACCTTGTGTGCCAACATGCTATTAAAATGGTTGTGATGTGGTATGATAGGGTGGTATCCTCCTTTGAATGATTTAAGTGAATTGACTTGGCACATGTTCACGCATGTAGTTGAAACAAATCAACATAGCCTTCATGATATTTATGTTCATGGTGGATTATATCCTACTCATGCTTGCACTCAATGTTTATAAATTTTAATGCATGTTCATGACTGTTGTCGCTCTCTAGTTGGTCGCTTCCCAGTCTTTTGCTAGCCTTCACTTGTACTAAGCGGGAATACTGCTTGTGCATCCAATCCCTTAAACCCCAAAGTTATTCCATATGAGTCCACTATACCTTCCTATATGTGGTATCTACCTGCTGTTCCAAGTAAATTTGTATGTGCCAAACTCTAAACCTTCAAATGAAATTCTGTTTTGTATGCTCGAATAGCTCATGTATCAACTAGGGATGTCCTTATCTTCCATGCTAGGCGGGTTATTCTCAAGAGGAGTGGACTTCGCTCCTCACTCACGAGAAAATGGCTGGTCACCAGGATGCCCAGTCCCATGCTTTATGCAAACTAAATAAAAATAATTGCAAACAAAATTCCCCTCGGACTGTTGCTAGTTGGAGGCACTCGTTGTTTCGAGCAAGCCATGGATTGATGCTTGTTGGTGGATGAGGAGTATAAATTTTACCATTCTGTTTGGGAACCGCCTATAATGTGTGTAGGATGGAAGATATCGCCATCTCTTGGTTGTTATGTTGACAATGAAAGTATGCCGCTCAAAATATTATTTATCTCTATTTCAAAATCGAGCTCTGGCACCTCTACAAATCCCTGCTTCCCTCTGCGAAGGGCCTATCTATTTACTTTTATGATTGAGTCATCACCCACTTATTAAAAAGCACCAGCTGGAGAGCACTGTTGTCATTTGCATCCATTACTATTAATTTATATTGGGTATGACTATGACTGGATCTCTTTTACCATGAATTACAATGTTTAGTCAGTCCTTGATCTTTAAAGGTGCTCTGCATTTATGTTTGGCGGTCTCAGAAAGGGCTAGCGAGATACCATCTTGTTATATCATATTATGATTGTTTTGAGAAAGTGTTGTCATCCAAGATTTATTATTATTGCTCGCTAGTTGATTATGCCATTGATATGAGTAAACATGAGACCTAAGAGTTATTGTGAATGTGGTTAGTCATAATCTTTGCTGAAAACTTGAATGCTGGCTTTACATATTTACAACAACAAGAGAAAACAGAGTTTGTAAAAGTTTTTCTTTATCACTTTCAGTTTATCAACTGAATTGCTTGAGGACAAGCAAAGGTTTAAGCTTGGGGGAGTTGATACGTCTTTGTCGTATCTACTTTTCCAAACACTTTTGCCCTTGTTTTGGACTCTAACTTGCATGATTTGAATGAAACTAACCCGGACTGACGCTGTTTTCAGCAGAATTGCCATGGTGTTATTTATGTGCAGAAACAAACGTTCTCGGAATGACCTAAAACTCCACGGAACGTATTTTTGGAAAATATTAAAAATACTGGAAGAAGAATCCACGTTAGGGGGGCCTCCACCTGTCCACGAAGGTTGGGGCGCCCCCTGCCTTGTGGGCCCCCTGACGCTCCACCGACCTCAACTCCAACTCCATATATTCGTGTTTGGGGAGAAAAAAATCAGAGAGAAGGATTCATCGCGTTTTACGATACGGAGTCACTGCCAAGCCCTAAAACCTCTCGGGAGGGCTGATCTGGAGTCCGTTCGGGGCTCCGGAGAGGGGAATCCGTCGCCGTCGTCATCATCAACCATCCTCCATCACCAATTTCATGATGCTCACCGCCGTGCGTGAGCTCCATCGTAGGCTTGCTGGACGGTGATGGGTTGGATGAGATTTATCATGTAATCGAGTTAGTTTTGTTAGGGTTTGATCCCTAGTATCCACTATGTTATGAGATTGATGTTGCTATGACTTTGCTATGCTTAATGCTTGTCACTAGGGCCCGAGTGCCATGATTTCAGATCTGAACCTATTATGTTTTCATGAATATATGTGAGTTCTTGATCCTATCTTGCAAGTCTATAGTCACCTACTATGTGTTATGATCCGGCAACCCCGAAGTGACAATAATCGGGACCACTCCCGGTGATGACCATAGTTTGAGGAGTTCATGTATTCACTATGTGTTAATGCTTTGGTCTGGTGCTCTATTAAAAGGAGGCCTTAATATCCCTTAGTTTCCGCTAGGACCCCGCTGCCACGGGAGGGTAGGACAAAAGATGTCATGCAAGTTCTTTTCCATAAGCACGTATGACTATATTCGGAATACATGCCTACATTACATTGATGAATTGGAGCTAGTTCTGTGTCACCCTATGTTATGATTGTTACATGATGAACCGCATCCGGCATAATTCTCCATCACCGATCCAATGCCTACGAGCTTTTCACATATTGTTCTCCGCTTATTTACTTTTCCGTTGCTACTGTTACAATCACTACAAAACCCAAAAATATTACTTTTGCTACCGTTACCGTTACCACTACTATCATACTACTTTGCTACTAAATACTTTGCTGCAGATATTAAGTTATCCAGGTGTGGTTGAATTGACAACTCAACTGCTAATACTTGAGAATATTCTTTGGCTCCCCTTGTGTCGAATCAATAAATTTGGGTTGGATACTCTACCCTCGAAAA
This sequence comes from Aegilops tauschii subsp. strangulata, assembly GCF_002575655.3. Lineage (NCBI taxonomy): Eukaryota > Viridiplantae > Streptophyta > Magnoliopsida > Poales > Poaceae > Aegilops > Aegilops tauschii. The sequence continues at coordinate 277,995,489 of NC_053035.3, forward strand.
CTATTGCGATCCCCTATACTTGTGGGTTATCAAGACTATTTTCTGGTGCCGTTGCCGGGGAGCATAGCTCTATTCTTTGAGTCACTTGGGATTTATATCTGCTAGTCACTATGAAGAACTTGAAAGACGAGAAAACAAAAATTTATCCCTCAACTATGAGGGGAGGTAAGGAACTGCCATCTAGCTCTGCTCTTGATTCACCTTCTGTTTTGAGTAAGCTTGCGACACCTAAACCTGCTTCTGCTATTCATTCTGATATGTCGCATGTTATTGATGATGCCACTTCTGCTATGCATGATACTTATGATGAAACTGCTTCTATGCTTGATACTACTGTGCCACTTGGTGAATTTCTTGATGAACAACTTACTAGGGCTAGAGAGAATGAAATTATTGAAACTGATAATATTGTAGATAGTGATAATGAAGACTCTCCCCCTAATAAATATGAATTGCCTGTTGTGCCTGAGGGTTATGTTCTAGATGAAGAATCCGCTAGTGCTATTCTTGCTTGCAATGATAGATATGATCTAAAGAGGTTATTAGCTAAATGGAAGCAACAATCTCTTAATGCTAGAATGAAACCTGACCCTTCTTTTGCTACTTCACCTATCTGTGTTACTGATAAGGACTATGAATTTTCTGTTGATCCTGATATAATTACTTTGGTTGAATCTGATCCTTTTTATGGCTATGAATCTGAAACTGTTGTGGCACATCTTACTAAATTAAATGATATAGCCACCCTATTCACTAAGGATGAGAAATCCCGCTACCTTTATATCCTTCAAATATTTCCGTTCTCATTAAAGGGTGATGCTAAGATATGGTTCAACTCTCTTGATCCTGGTTGTGTGCGTAGTCCCCAGGATATGATTTATTACTTCTCTGCTAAATATTTCCCTGCTCATAAGAAACAAGCTGCTTTAAGGGAGATACATAATTTTGTGCAAATTGAAGAAGAGGGTCTCCCACAAGCTTGGGGGAGGCTTCTCCAATTACTTAATGCTTTGCCTGATCATCCTCTCAAGAAAAATGAAATACTTGGTATCTTTTATAATGGACTAACCAATGCTTCCAGAGATTACCTGGATAGTTGTGCTGGTTCTGTTTTCAGGGAAAGAACACCGGACGAAGCTGAAATTCTATTGAATAATATGTTTACAAATGAAAATAATTGGACACTTCCTGAGCTAACTCCTGAGCCTATTCCTAAACCAACTCCGAAGAAGAGAGGTGTTCTATTTCTCAGTCCTGAAGATATGCAAGAGGCAAAGAAATCTATGAAAGAAAAAGGTATTAAAGCTGAAGATGTTAAGAATTTACCTCCCATTGAAGAAATACATGGTCTTAATTTATCGCCTGTTGAAGAAACATATGATCTTAATCCATCACCTATTGAAGAAACTCATGGTCTTGATAACCCGACACTGGTAGTAAAGGTAAATTCTCTCTATAGATTTGATGAAGGTGATATCCCTCGTTATAAGTCTGCTAGACAATGCTTAGATGAGTTTGACAATTTTATTGTTAAACAAGAAAACTTTAATGCTTATTTTGGTAGATAATTGAAATATAATTTCGATATGCTTGAACACTTGGGTGATTATATGTCTAGAGTTAAAGGTGAACTTAAACTCATTAGTAAACATGTTTCTATGGTTACCACTCAAGTAGAACAAGTACTTAAGGCTCAAAATGATTTTCTCATTGAAATGAATAATAAGAATAATGATTTGTTGTTAGAGTGGCTACTAGAACTGGTAAAATGACTCAGGAACCTTTGTATCCTGAAGGCCACCCTAAGAGAATTGAGCAAGATTCTTAGAGACATAATATAGATGCACCTAGTCCTTCTAAAAAGAAGAAAAGGAAAAATGATAGGACTTTGCATGCCTCTAGTAAACCTATTGCTGAAACACCTGAGAATCCTAATGATATTTCTATTTCTGATGCTGAAACACAATCTGGTAATGAACATGAAACTAGTGATAATGTTAATGATGATGTTCATGATGATGCTCAACCTAGTAATGATAATGATGTAGAAATTGAACCTGCTGTTGATCTTGATAACCCACAATCAAAGAATCAACGTTATGATAAGAGAGACTTTGTTGCTAGGAAGCACGGTAAAGAAAGGGAGCCATGGGTTCAGAAACCCATGCCTTTTCCTCCCAAACCATCCAAGAAAAAGGATGATGAGGATTTTGAGCGCTTTTCTGAAATGATTAGACCTATCTTCTTGCGTATGCGATAAACTGATATGCTCAAAGTGAATCCTTATGCTAAGTACATGAAAGAAATTGTTACTAATAAAAGAAAGATACTTGAAGCTGAAATTTCCACCATGCTTGCTAATTATACCTTTAAGGGTGGGATACCAAAGAAACTTGGAGATCTAGGAGTACCCACTATACCATGCTCCATTAAAAGAAATTATGTTAAAACTGGTTTATGTCATCTTGGAGCCGGTGTTAGTGTTATGCCTCTCTCTTTATATCGTAGACTTGACTTGAATAAGTTGACACCTACTGAAATATCTTTGCAAATGGCCGATAAATCAACTGCTATACCTGTCGGTATTTGTGAGGATGTGCTTGTTGTGGTTGCAAACGTTTCTATTTTAACAGACTTTGTTATTCTTGATATTCCCGAGGATGATAGTATGTCTATTATTCTTGGAAGACCCTTTTTGAATACTGCAGGGGCTGTTATTGATTGCAACAAAGGCAATGTCACTTTTCATGTTAATGGTAATGAGCATACGGTACACTTTCTAAGGAAACAACCTCAAGTTCATAGTATCAACTCTATTGGAAAAATTCCATCAATCATTTTTGGAGGTTTTGAATTTCCTCTTCCTACTGTCAAAAAGAGATATGATATTCTTATTATAGGGGATGTGCATATCCCCGTTGAGGTAACATAGTGTTATTCGAAATTTCTCCGGTTCCATGTTATTAGGAATGAGTTTGTTAACAAGACTTGATCAACCTTGTTAGTGGATTCCTTTTGATGATCATGAGATGGATGTAATTAGAAGGCACAACCTTCTGTACCCTCCTTTTTACTTTCTGTTATTTAGTAGAAATAAAGTAAAAATAGTATTTTTCTGTCTGTTTTCTGAATTATCCGTGGAATATAAAAATACCCCGAAAATAAAAGTTCTCCAAATGCCCCGAAATTGAAATATGATTTTTTCTGGAATATTTCAGAATATCTGGCACTGAGAACACAGCAGGGGGAGCAAGCACCTGGCCACTAGGGTCCAGGGTGTGCCCACCCCTACAGGGCGCGCCCCTGCCTCGTGGGCCCATGGTGGCTCCCCTCCACTTATTCCTGCACCCACACACTTCTTCTTCCTCCCAAAAAAATCACTATCCAGCTCAAGCACGAGTTCTAGCTCAAATTTGCTGCGATTTTCGATCTCTTTGCTCAAAGCACCTCTCACAAAACTGCTTTGGGGATTGTTCCTTGGTATGTGACTCCTCCAGTGGTCCAATTAGTTTTTGTTCTAGTGCTTTATTCATTACAAATTTGTGCTGCCTAGGTGACCATGTTCTTGAGCTTGCATGTCAAATTTATATGGTTCCAAGTAGTTCTAATGCGTGACATAGGCTCTAGGCACTTGAAGGAGTTGTTGCTATCAATTTGTTGAGCTTGGTTCACTTTTATTTGAAGTTACTAAAAATTTCAGAATTTTTCAGAAAATAATGAAGAGATTTTTGAGGGGCTCATCGAGCCGAAGCTCAAAGGAAAAGCAAAGTGAAGAAGCAGAGAGGCCCAAATATAATCTGCCTCGCACCGCGGAGGTTCGGCCATGTGAATGGCCTTCCAATGATTTCTTGAGAGTAGTCGGGATTTATGATGATTTTTATGAATTGGCTGAGAATGCAGGCCTCACCGACTTCCTCCGCGACCAACGCGAACAGTATCTCTTACTCACCAATACTTTTGTGCAAAACTTCTACTATTATCCTAAGGAATCACCTCCTTCGGCAGAGTTTCATTTATATGATGTGGTTAAGAAGATGTCACTATATGAATTTTGCAGGGTTTGCAAAATACCTTTCGAGGGTAGCTTAGAGGAACCACATCGTAAAGATGTGGACGGGTTCATTGACACTATTACTGTAGGGGAAACTAGGAAGGTTTCCGATGCAAGAATCACTATCATACATTTCCCTGTTTTACGCTACTTTGCAATATTTGCTAGTCGTTGCTTAATTGGTCGCGGAAACTGTGGAAACCTTAGTGTTCCTGATATTATCATTTTGTTCCATGGTTTATTATGCGATAACACTGTTAGTATGGGCGGTATTATTGCTAAACGGTTAAGTTTGAACCGTACAAAGGGCCCCATCTTTGGAGGTATTTATGCTTCACGCCTTGCTGCACATTATAATATACCTATTAGGCACTATGAAAAAGAAGAAAAATTACTGCCCACTGCTTATTTAGATTATAAGAGTATGGTAGCGCATGACTTTATTGTTAAGAATAGGGAAGGGGCGCTTAAATACAAATTGTTCTTTGATAAACCTCACCCTGAGACTATTACCTTGCCTGCTCCTTCCTTGTTTGATTTATCTGTAGGTCCGTATCTCGTTCCGCTGGCGGCCATTTACGCCTACCGGAACCCTATACCAGCCACGAAGCCGGAACAACAATTTGAACCTCCACGACAGTCTAATTACCAGTGGGATCCGGAGACGATTGCCAACCAGTGGCAATCAGAGTCTTCTTCATCTCAGTACAACCCCAATTACAACTATGGATATCCACCAGGCCATCCGTGGCAATAAACCAACTTAGGCCAAAAGCCTAAGCTTGGGGGAGTACGTATTTCTCACCGACATTACATTCATGTTCACACACTCATTGCTAGATGTCGGTGCTCATACTTTTTCACTGTAATATCCATGCTAGTTTATTTAATTTTTCTTGCTTTCTTCTTGTGTGTTTGTTAAATCTTAAGAAAAACAAAAAAATTAGTGTAGCTTTAAGCTAGTTTACCTTTCTTGCTGTAGTAGTAATAATTAAAAGAAAACCCAAAAAAAAGATTTCCCGTTCTTCTTTTGCTTGTTGGAGCTTTCCCGTGTAAATAGTTTTATTTCTTTTCTTTTCTTTGGGGGTCGATAGGAGAAGACCATAATGAAATTGTTGAAGTGGCTCTTATATGCATTATTGTTGATCTAACCAAGAGCCCATATTGCCTTGTCTTCTCCTGTTTATTGAATGCTCGCAGATTCCACCTTAGTCCAATGCACGTGCACTCTTATTAATATTCACATCATTCGGTCATGCAAGTGAAAGGCAATTATGACGATATATGATGGACTGACTGAGATGAGAAAAGCTGGTATGAACTCGACCTCTCTTGTTTTTGTAAATATGATTAGTTCATCGTTCCTGATTCAGCCTATTATGAATACACATGTTTGCAATGACAATTAGAGATTATAGTTGCTTATGCCATGCTTGATTAGCTATGAGTTATAATGGTTTACCTTGCGTGCCAACATGCTATTAAAATGGTTGTGATGTGGTATGATAGGGTGGTATCCTCCTTTGAATGATTTAAGTGAATTGACTTGGCACATGTTCACGCATGTAGTTGAAACAAATCAACATAGCCTTCACCATATTTATGTTCATGGTGGATTATATCCTAATCATGCTTGCACTCAATGTTTATTAATTATAATGCATGTTCATGACTGTTGTCGCTCTCTAGTTGGTCGCTTCCCAGTCTTTTGCTAGCCTTCACTTGTACTAAGCGGGAATACTACTTGTGCATCCAATCCCTTAAACCCCAAAGTTGTTCCATATGAGTCCACTATACCTTCCTATATGTGGTATCTACCTGCCGTTCCATGTAAATTTGTATGTGCCAAACTCTAAACCTTCAAATGAAATTCTGTTTTGTATGCTCGAATAGCTCATGTATCAACTAGGGTTGTCCTTATCTTCCACGCTAGGCAGGTTATTCTCAAGAGGAGTGGACTCCGCTCCTCACTCACGAGTAAATGGCTGGTCACCGGGATGCCCAGTCCCATGCTTTATGCAAACTAAATCAAAATAATTGCAAACAAAAGTCCCCCTGGGACTGTTGCTAGTTGGAGGCACGCGTTGTTTCGAGCAAGCCATGGATTGATGCTTGTTGGTGGATGAGGAGTATAAACTTTACCATTCTGTTTGGGAACTGCCTATAATGTGTGTAGCATGGAAGATATCGCCATCTCTTGGTTGTTATGTTGACAATGAAAGTATGCCGCTCAAAATATTATTTATCTCTATTTCAAAATCAAGCTCTGGCACCTCTACAAATCCCTGCTTCCCTCTGCGAAGGGCCTATCTATTTACTTTTATGATTGAGTCATCACCCACTTATTAAAAAGCACCAGCTGGAGAGCACTGTTGTCATTTGCATCCATTACTATTAATTTATATTGGGTATGACTATGACTGGATCTCTTTTACCATGAATTACAATGTTTAGTCAGTCCTTGATCTTTAAAGGTGCTCTGCATTTATGTTTGGCGGTCTCAGAAAGGGCTAGCGAGATACCATCTTGTTATATCATATTATGATTGTTTTGAGAAAGTGTTGTCATCCAAGATTTATTATTATTGCTCGCTAGTTGATTATGCCATTGATATGAGTAAACATGAGACCTAAGAGTTATTGTGAATGTGGTTAGTCATAATCTTTGCTGAAAACTTGAATGCTGGCTTTACATATTTACAACAACAAGAGAAAACAGAGTTTGTAAAAGTTTTTCTTTATCACTTTCAGTTTATCAACTGAATTGCTTGAGGACAAGCAAAGGTTTAAGCTTGGGGGAGTTGATACGTCTTTGTCGTATCTACTTTTCCAAACACTTTTGCCCTTGTTTTGGACTCTAACTTGCATGATTTGAATGAAACTAACCCGGACTGACGCTGTTTTCAGCAGAATTGCCATGGTGTTATTTATGTGCAGAAACAAACGTTCTCGGAATGACCTGAAACTCCACGGAACGTATTTTTGGAAAATATTAAAAATACTGGAAGAAGAATCCACGTTAGGGGGGCCTCCACCTGTCCACGAAGGTTGGGGCGCCCCCCCTGCCTTGTGGGCCCCCTGACGCTCCACCGACCTCAACTCCAACTCCATATATTCGTGTTTGGGGAGAAAAAAATCAGAGAGAAGGATTCATCGCGTTTTACGATACGGAGTCACTGCCAAGCCCTAAAACCTCTCGGGAGGGCTGATCTGGAGTCCGTTCGGGGCTCCGGAGAGGGGAATCCGTCGCCGTCGTTATCATCAATCATCCTCCATCACCAATTTCATGATGCTCACCGCCGTGCGTGAGCTCCATCGTAGGCTTGCTGGACGGTGATGGGTTGGATGAGATTTATCATGTAATCGAGTTAGTTTTGTTAGGGTTTGATCCCTAGTATCCACTATGTTATGAGATTGATGTTGCTATGACTTTGCTATGCTTAATGCTTGTCACTAGGGCCCGAGTGCCATGATTTTAGATCTGAACCTATTATGTTTTCATGAATATATGTGAGTTCTTGATCCTATCTTGCAAGTCTATAGTCACCTACTATGTGTTATGATCCGGCAACCCCGAAGTGACAATAATCGGGACCACTCCCGGTGATGACCATAGTTTGAGGAGTTCATGTATTCACTATGTGTTAATGCTTTGGTCTGGTGCTCTATTAAAAGGAGGCCTTAATATCCCTTAGTTTCCGCTAGGACCCCGCTGCCACGGGAGGGTAGGACAAAAGATGTCATGCAAGTTCTTTTCCATAAGCACGTATGACTATATTCGGAATACATGCCTACATTACATTGATGAATTGGAGCTAGTTCTGTGTCACCCTATGTTATGATTGTTACATGATGAACCGCATCCGGCATAATTCTCCATCACCGATCCAATGCCTACGAGCTTTTCACATATTGTTCTCCGCTTATTTACTTTTCCGTTGCTACTGTTACAATCACTACAAAACCCAAAAATATTACTTTTGCTACCGTTACCGTTACCACTACTATCATACTACTTTGCTACTAAATACTTTGCTGCAGATATTAAGTTATCCAGGTGTGGTTGAATTGACAACTCAACTGCTAATACTTGAGAATATTCTTTGGCTCCCCTTGTGTCGAATCAATAAATTTGGGTTGAATACTCTACCCTTGAAAACTATTGCGATCCCCTATACTTGTGGGTTATCAAGTCGTTGTAGCACTGCTCGGAGGTGTTCTTTGTGATCTTCTTCACTTTTTGAGTAAATAAGTATGTCATCGATGAAGACTACCACGAACTTATCGAGGAAGTCCATGAATACTTTGTTCATCATATGCATGAAGAAGGCAGGGCATTGGTGAGACCAAAGGACATAACTGTATATTCATAAAGACTGTATCGAGTGGGGAATGCGGTCTTAGGAATATCTTCCTTTTTAATCTTGAGCTGATGATATCCTGTCCGTAAATCAATCTTGGAGAATACCTTGGCCCCACTAAGCTGATCAAACAAGTCATCAATCCTTGGCAGCGGATATTTTTTTTGATGGTGACATCATTCAGCTGACGACAACCCACACACATGCGGAGGCTGCCATCCTTTTTGTCCACGAAAATAGCAGGTGATCCCCATGGTGAAGAGCTGGGACGGATATATCCTTTCTGGAGCATTTCATCAAGCTGTTTCTTTAGCTCCACTAATTCTGATGAGGGCATCCGATAATACTTCTTGTATAGCGGTGCGGTTCCGGGCACAAGATCTATTGCAAACTCAAGCTCTCGATCTGGTGGCATGCCTAGCAGTTCTTCTAGAAATACATCAGGAAACTCACTGACCACAGGAATTAATTCCAACTCAGCCACAGCGGTGAAGACCATTTCTTTCTTGGGTATGCTTCTGCGAGCAAAGGATTTTGTAGTCTGCCCCTTCTGACTGGTCAAAGTGACTTCTCGGGTCGCGCAATTTATGTATACTTGATATTGAGTCAACCAATTCATACCCAAGATAACATCCAACTTTAAAGACTCAATGATTATCAAAGAAGTTGGGAAACAGACTCCGTTGATATTGATTTCCAGATTACGGCAGACTAGATTGCTCTTGATTAAAGATCCCGGGGTTTGTACCAGCATATTCTTGCCCAAAAGCGAACAAGGAAATTTGTTTTGGGCAACAATACTCCGAGAAATAAAAGAGTGGGAAGCCCCAGAGTCAAATAAAATTACTGCAGGTATGTTATTAACAGAAAACATACCAATGACGACTTCGGGGTTCTCTTGGGCTTCATCGGCGGAGAGGTGATGAACGTGCCCAGTGATGTTTTACTGGTTCGGGCATGACTCCATAAAGTTAACTTGTGGCCTGAATAGAGCATTCGCCTTGCTGTTCTTGGAACACTGTCCGGCATAATGTCCGGTTTGCCCACAACTGAAGCAAGAATTGTTGCACTGGCGCTCCTCCTGCACTGGGTTGGTTATGACATTCTTGACTTGGGTGGTGGTCTTGTTAACATTCTGTTGCCAATTGGGCTTGTATTCCACCTGAGTCTGCTGCCAGGTACGAGCCTTTTGCATGGGTTGCCCTTCCTTCCTTGTTTCAAAATTGCGCTTGTGGTCGTTGTTAGCAGGCCTATTATCCGATACGAGCTTGTGCTCCCTTTCAACAATGAAAGCCTTGTTCACCAGAGTTTGGAAATCTGGGAAATCAAACATACTAAGGGTACACCGGAGTTGCGGGTTTAATCCCCTAAGAAATCTTTCAATCTTTCTTTCTTCAGTGGCCACGTCATAAAGGGAGTAACGTGATAGATGATTGAATTTTTGCAAATATTCACCCACAGACTAATTTCCTTCGAGGAGTGCGAGAAATTCACGCTGCTTAGTCTTCATAATTCCAGTAGGGATATGATATTTCCGGAACTGATCCTTGAATTTTATCCAAGTGATTTCTTCATCAGCAGGCCACATGGCTTTTGTATTTTCCCACCATATGGCAGCAGTGCCTTCAAGATAATGAGTTGCAAATGGAACTTTATCATCTTCTTCAGTACGAGCAATCTCAAGCTTTCTCTCAATGGTTCGTAACCAATCGTCTGCATCCAAGGGATCAATAACCTGACTGAAACTAGGAGGCTTGGTCCTCTGAAAATCTGAAGCTCGGGCGCGACGCAGAGCGCGTCGACATGCAGGTTGGCATCATGCACACGCGTGGTCACCGCCTGAACTATGCCCTCAGGCCGACCTAAGTCCAAACTTCATGTCTGGCATGTTGTTCGTGGTAGTTTTAGAGTTTACCATACTTGGTTTTGATCGCAGGCGCAGTAGAATAGATTTCAACTGCTTGGTAAGTTTCTGGACAGTAACTTTGAGAGCTTACTGTGGTCAAACTACTGGGAGTTGGGAGCTGGGCTTTGGAGGTTAGCAATCATCTACTAAGGTGATGATGCACAAGAAAAATCAGCCACAATGGAGCAAGTAAAATGGTAGTTGCTGTAGAAACCACCATTTCTGTCCAGAATAGAAAATATTTTCTGTAGCAAAAATATTCCAAAAAGTGAGGAAATAATTTTGCTCAGGAAGGTGCCCTAGGGTTCAAAGAATATTTGTGAATTTTCTCAGATTTTTGTGGGCAAGAAAAATTGGGGTTGCTTTGGAGCACATTGAGCTAGCTAGGGTTTAAGAGAGGGAAATGAATATTTTTCATTTAAGAAAAATATTCAAAATATTATTTTGAGGTGAACCAGAGAGGGAATGATAGTTAGAGAGGGAAATGAGGCACTTGGGTGAAAGTCAAGGGGTACCCAAGTGTTTAAGTCCATATGAAAAGATTCAAAACTCCAAATTTCAAAATCAAACCAACTGAAAATCAGGCAAATAGAAGAGGGCAAAAACCAGGCTGTCACACCGATGTCGCGACGCGGTTGGCTGCTTTAAACGATAGTTTGTGGCGTTTTCTCGAGGCCACCGTCGGTGCCTTCGACGAAGACTACGAGGTGTTTTCTCAGCGTGCACGTGCTTACCTCATCTCGAGAGCCAGCAGGTTGGTGCCTGGAGCGGCTCAGGAAACTCACCACTACAACGAGGGCACCCACGATGCGGAGGCCTTGCCCTCTTCCATGTCCAAGGAGCCAATCGTCATCGATATCTCCAACAATGAGGAGTAGCTTGTCTTATTAGCTCACTATAAGGACCCATGTTCAGTTTGCTAGCTACTGCCTTTCCTTAACAAATTCTAGTGAATTGTGCGATCTACTTTTACCATGCAATCTTCTGCTATAGTGTATATATTCTATATGTCGTGCAATGTGGTGTTCAATTAACTGCTTGGTTCAATTATGCAAATGTGATGTTCAATTCTTCAGGGTGCAATATTTCAAAGTTGTTAAGCATGCTTGGTTTGGTTAACTGTCTGATCTTCTATTAGGAGTATGTTATATTGTTCAATTGGTGTTTAGTTAACTGCTTGGTTCATTTGTTGTGGCTTGGTTCACTTGTTGTGGTGTTTAGTTAACTGCTTGGTTCAATTCTGCAATGCGATGTTCAATTGTTGTGGCTGCATTCTGTTATTGTATACCATGTGAGGAATAAATCGAATTTGGTTGTACTAAATACATGAGAAACAAATACAATTGCTATATTTCCAAGTTGTTAAGCATGCTTGGTTTGGTTAACTGTCTGATCTTCTATTAGGAGTATGTTATATTGTGCAATGTGGTGCTCAGTTAACGTTTGGTTCATTTGTTGTGGTGTTCAGTTAACTGCTTGGTTCAATTCTGCAATCCGATGTTCAATTGTTGTGGCTGCATTCTGGTATTGTATACCATGTGAGGAATAAATCAAATTTGGCCGTACTAAATACATGAGAAACAAATACAATTGCTATATTTCCAAGTTGTTAAGCATGCTTGGTTTGGTTAACTGTCTGATCTTCTATTAGGAGTATGTTATATTGTGCAATGTGGTGCTCAGTTAACGTTTGGTTCATTTGTTGTGGTGTTTAGTTAACTACTTGGTTCAATTCTACAATGCGATGTTCAATTGCTGTGGCTGCATTCTATTATTGTTTTGAAGGAAATATTCCCTAGAGGCAATAATAAAGTTATTGTTTATTTCCTTATATCATGATAAATGTTTATTATTCATGCTAGAATTGTATTAACCGGAAACTTGATACATGTGTGAATACATAGACAAACAGAGTGTCACTAGTATGCCTCTACTTGACTAGCTCGTTGATCAAAGATGGTCATGTTTCCTAGCCATAGACATGAGTTGTCATTTGATTAACGGGATCACATCATTAGGAGAATGATGTGATTGACTTGACCCATTCCGTTAGCTTAGCACTCGATCGTTTAGTATGTTGCTATTGCTTTCTTCATGACTTATACATGTTCCTATGACTATGAGATTATGCAACTCCCGTTTACCGGAGGAACACTTTGTGTGCTACCAAACGTCACTGGGTGATTATAAAGGTGCTCTACAGGTGTCTCCAAAGGTACTTGTTGGGTTGGCATATTTCGAGATTAGGATTTGTCACTCCGATTGTCGAAGAGGTATCTCTGGGCCCACTCAGTAATACACATCACTATAAGCCTTGCAACCATTGCAACTAATGAGCTAGTTGCGGGATGATGTATTACGGAACGAGTAAAGAGACTTGCCGGTAACGAGATTGAACTAGGTATTGAGATACCGACGATCGAATCTCGGGCAAGTAACATACCGATGACAAAGGGAACAACGTATGTTGTTATGTGGTCTGACCGATAAAGATCTTCGTAGAATATGTGGGAACCAATATGAGCATCCAGGTTCCGCTATTGGTTATTGACCGGAGAGGTGTCTCGGTCATGTCTACATAGTTCTCGAACCCGTAGGGTCCGTAAGCTTAACGTTACGATGACAGTTATATTATGAGTTTATATGTTTTGATGTACCGAAGGTTGTTCGGAGTCCCGGATGTGATCACGGACATGACGAGGAGTCTCGAAATGGTCGAGACATAAAGATTGATATATTGGAAGCCTATGTTTGGACATCGGAAGTGTTCCGGGTGAAATCGGGATTTTTCCGGAGTACCGGGAGGTTACCGGAACCCCCCCGGTAACTTAATGGGCCTTAGTGGGCCTAGGTGGAAGAGAGGAGAGGAGGCCAGGGCAGGGCCGCACGCCCCTCCCCCCAATCCGAATAGGACAAGGAGAAGGGGGCGGCACCCCCCCTTTCCTTCCTCCCCTCCACCTCTTCCCCCTCTCTCTCCTAGTCCAACATGGAAAAACCTACTCCCGGTAGGAGTAGGACTCCTCCTGGCGCGCCTCTCCCCTTGGCCGGCCGAACCCCCCCTTGCTCCTTTATATACGGGGGCAGGGGGCACCTCTAGACACAACAATTGACCATTGATCTCTTAGCCGTGTGCGGTGCCCCCTCCACCATATTACACCTCGATAATATCATAGCGGTGCTTAGGCGAAGCCCTGCGTAGGTAGAACATCATCATTGTCACCACACCGTCATGCTGACGAAACTCTCCCTCAACACTCGGATGGATCGGAGTTCGAGGGACGTCATCGAGCTGAACGTGTGCTTAACTCGGAGGTGCCGTGCATTCAGTACTTGATCGGTCGCATCGTGAAGACGTACGACTACATCAACCGCGTTGTGTTAACGCTTCCGCTTTCGGTCTACGAGGGTACGTGGACAACACTCTCTCCTCTCGTTGCTATGCATCACCATGATCTTGCGTGTGCATAGAATTTTTTTGAAATTACTACGTTCCCCAACATGTTTACCATGTGAGGAATAAATCGAATTTGGCTGCACTTAATACATGAGAAACATATACAAGTGCTATATTTCCTGGTTGTTAATCATGCTTGGTTTGGATAAATGGGTTTTCCACGTGGCTTGAATTAATCTGATGAATCTGCAATGTGCTTATTTTTCATCAACATATTTTACTAATAGCATGCGAACCCTTACTTAACCTGATGACTAACTACCTTATATGTGTTGCAGGGAAACAATGGGAAGCACTGAGGTTTACAAGATGGTACTAACTATTATACCTTGCCTTTTTTATTCCTTTGCCCCGTTTCCAATATAGAGAAGATATTTATGCACATCCTTGTTTTCAGGGTTCACTGATGATTACCTCTCAAACCACCTCTATGGTCAGGAGGCGAGGAAAGTTTTGATACAACACCCACGGTTCAATATTGAAGTGTTCCTGAAGAGGTCGAAGGATGGACGGTCAATCATCCACAGGCGTTGGCCTAAAGTTGCAAAGACCTTTAACATGAATGAAGTCTCAATGTTCGCCTCCCGCTTCAGCAGTTTTCCAGATGAGATGCATCTCTCTATGTACCGTCTATGATGCTAATTTCGAAAGGTACTAGATGTTGCATGTGAAACTTGCTGCTGGTGCAGTTGTGTGATGGGGTAGCTAAGTGCTGAAGCTATATCATGTTGTACTTCGAATGTATTTCAATTATGAAATCCTGCTTCCTTAATATGGAAATGGAATATATTATGTGCTTAATATGAATGTAAATTAGATTAGTAAATGGATTATTAATAATAGGGCAATTAGCCCGCTAATTGGACAATTAGCTTGCTAATTGGCTTTTCCTATTGCAAACGGTTAATGAGAAAACACCGTGGGCGATGACCTCAGGCAACGCACACAGTTTCTAGGAATAAACTGTTGGGGAACGTAGTAACAATTCAAAAAAATTCCTACGTGTCACTAAGATCAATCTAGGAGATGCTAGCAACAAGAGAGAGGGAGTGCATCTTCATACCCTTGAAGATTGCTAAGCGGAAGCGTTACAAGAACGCGGTTGATGGAGTCGTACTCGCAGCGATTCAAATCTCGGAATATCCGATCAAGCGCCGAACGGACGGCGCCTCCGCATTCAACACACGTACAGCCCGGGGACTTCTCCTCCTTCTTAATCCAGCAAGGGGAGAGGAGAAGTTGAGGGAGAACTCCGGCAGCACGACGACGTGGTGATGGTGGAGCTCGTGGTTCTCCGGCAGGGCTTCGCCAAGCACTACGAAGGAGGAGGTGTTGGAGAGGGGAAGGGCTGTGCCAGGGGAAGGGTGCGGCTGCCCTCCCACCCCCCTCTATTTATAGGGTGAAGGGAGAGGGGCCGGCCCCCCAAGATGCATCTAGAGGGGGGGCAGCGGCCAGGGGGGACTTGCCCCCCAAGTTAGGTGGGAGGCGCCCCCACCCCCTAGGGTTTTCAACCCTAGGCGGCTTGGGCCCTTGGGGGGCGCACCAGCCCACCAGGGGCTGGTTCCCTCCCTTGTTCATCCCACTTGGCCCACGAGGCAGGTGGCCCCACCCGGTGGACCCCCGGACACCTTTCGGCGGTCCTTGTACAATACCGATAACCCCCGAAATTATTCCAACGACTGAAACTGGACTTCCCATATATAATTCTTCACCTCCGGACCATTCCAGAACTCCTCTTGATGTCCGAGATCTCATACGGGACTCCGAACAACCTTCGGTAACCACATACTATTTCCCATAACAACTCTAGCATCACCGAACCTTGAGTGTGTAGACCTTACGGGTTCGGGAACCATGCAGACATGACCGAGACATCTCTCTGGCCAATAACCAACAGCGGGATCTGGATACCCATGTTCGCTCCCACATGTTCCACAATGATCTCATCGGATGAACCACGATGTCGAGGATTCAGTCAATCCCGTATACAATTCCCTTTGTCCATCAGTATGTTACTTCCCCGAGATCGGTATCTCTATACCTCGTTCAATCTTGTTACTGGCATGTCTCTTTACTCATTCCATAACGCATGATCCCGACTAACTCCTTAGTCACATTGAGCTCATTATGATGATGCATTACCGATTGGGCCCAGAGATACCTCTCCGTCATACGGAGTGACAAATCCCAGTCTCGATTCGTGCCAACCCAACATACACTTTTGGAGATACCTGTAGTGCACCTTTATAGCCTCCCAGTTACGTTGTGACGTTTGGGACACCCAAAGCATTCCTACGGTATCCGAGAGTTGCACAATCTCATGGTATAAGGAAATGATACTTGACATTAGAAAAAGCTTTTGCAAACGAACTACACGATCTTGTGCTATGCTTAGAATTGGGTCTTGTCCATCACATAATTCTCCCAATGATGTTATCCCGTTATCAACGACATCCATGTCCATGGTCAGGAAACCACGACCATCTATTGATCAACGAGCTAGTCAACTAGAGGCTTACTAGGGACACATTACAATCTATGTATTCACACATGTATTACGATTTCCGGTTAATACAATTACAGCATGAACAATAGACAATTATCATGAACAAGGAAATATAATAATAACCAATTTATTATTGCCTCTAGGGCATATTTCCAATAGTCTCCCACTTGCACTAGAGTCAATAATCTAGTTTCATTGTCATGAATCTAACACCCATAGAGTTCTGGTGTTGATCATGTTTTCCTCGTGGAAGAGGTTTAGTCAACGGATCTGCGACATTCAGATCCGTATGCACTTTACAAATATCTATGTCTCCATCTTGAATATATTCATGAATGGAGTTGAAGCGACGCTTGATATGCCTGGTCTTCTTGTGAAACCTGGGCTCCTTGGCAAGGGCAATAGCTCCAGTGTTGTCACAGAAGAGAGTCATTGGGCCCGACGCATTGGGAATAACTCCTAGGTCGGTGATGAACTCATTCATCCATACTGCTTCCTGTGCTGCCTCCGAGGCTACTATGTGTTGCGCTTCACATGTAGATCCCGCCACGACGCTTTGCTTGCAACTGCACCAGCTGACTGCCCCACCTTTCAAAATGTACACGTATCCGGTTTGTGACTTGGAGTCATCCAGATCTGTGTCGAAGCTAGCATCGACGTAACCCTTTACGACGAGCTCTTCGTCAACTCCATAAACGAGGAACATATCCTTAGTCCTTTTCAGGTACTTTAGGATATTATTGACCGCTGTCCAGTATTCCATGCCGAGATTACATTGGTACCTTCCTACCAAACTTACGGCAAGGTTCACATTAGGTCTGGTACACAGCATGGCATACATAATAGACCCTATGGCTGAGGCATAGGGGATGACACTCATCTTTTCTCTATCTTCTGCTGTGGTCGGGCATTGAGCCGTGCTCAATTTCACATCTTGCAATACAGGGAAGAACCCCTTCTTGGACTGATCCATATTGAACTTTTTCAATATCGGTATGTGCTTTGTGAAAGACCAATGAGGCATCTCGATCTATCTCTATAGATCTTGATGCCTAATATGTAAGCAACTTCTCCAAGGTCCTTCATTGAAAACACTTATTCAAGTAGGCCTTTATGCTTTCCAAGAGTTCTATATCATTTCCCATCAACAGTATGTCATCCACATATAATATGAGAAATGCTACAGAGATCCCACTCACTTGTAAACATAGGTTTCTCCATAAGTTTGCGTAAACCCAAACGCTTTGATCATCTCATCAAAGCGAATGTTCCAACTCCGAGATGCTTGCACCAGCCCATAGATTGAGCGCTGGAGCTTGCATACCTTGTCAGCATTCTTAGGATCGAAAAAACCTTCCGGCTGCATCATACACAATTCTTCCTTAAGGAAACCATTAAGGAATGTCGTTTTGACGTCCATTTGCCATATCTCATAATCGTAGAATGCAGCAATACCTAACAAGATTCGAACGGACTTCAGCTTTGCTACGGGTGAGAAGGTCTCATCATAGTCAACCCCTTGAACTTGTCGATAACCCTTAGCGACAAGCCGAGCCTTATAGATGGTCACATTACCATCCACGTTTGTCTTCTTCTTAAAGATCCATTTATTCTCTATGGCTTGCCGATCATCGGGCAAGTCTGTCAAAGTGCATACTTCATTTTCATACATGAATCCTATCTTGGATTTCATGGCCTCAAGCCATTTGTTGGAATCCGGGCCCGCCATCGCTTCTTCATAGTTCGAAGGTTCACCGTTGTCTTAAAAACATGATTTCCAGGACAGGGTTGCCGTACCACTCTGGTGCAGAACGTGTCCTCATGGACCTACAAAGTTCAGTAGCTTGATCCGAAGTATCATGATCAGCATCATTAACTTCCTCTCTAGTCGGTGCAGGCACCACAGAAACATGTTCCTGAGCTACGCTACTCTTCGGTTCAAGAGGTAGTATCTCATCAAGTTCTACTTTCCTCCCACTTACTTCTTTCGAGAGAAACTCTTTCTCTAGAAAGGATCCATTCTTGGCAACAAAGATCTTGCCTTCGGATCTGAGTTAGAAGGAATACCCAATAGTTTCCTTAGGATATCCTATGAAGACACATTTTTCCGACTTGGGTTCGAGCTTTTCAGGTTGAAGTTTCTTGACATAAGCATCACATCCCCAAGCTTTCAGAAATGGCAGCTTAGGTTTCTTTCCAAACCATAATTCATACGGTGTCGTCTCAACGGATTTCGACGGAGCCCTATTTAAAGTGAATGCGGCAGTCTCTAAAGCATAACCCCAAAATGATAGCGGTAGATCGGTAAGAGACATCATAGATCACACCATATCCAATAGAGTACGATTACGATGTTCGGACACACCATTTCGCTGAGGTGTTCCAGGCGGCGTGAGTTGTGAAACAATTCCACATTTCCTTAAGTGCGTGCCAAACTCATGACTCAAGTATTCTCCTCCATGATCTGATCGCAAGAACTTTATTTTCCTATCACGTTGATTCTCTACCTCACTCTAAAATTCCTTGAACTTTTCAAAGGTCTCAGACTTGTGTTTCCTTAAGTAGATATACCCATATCTAATTAAGTCATCAGTGAGGGTGAGAACATAAATGCTCATTGGACCGCACACGTCAGTATGTATGATTTCCAATAAGTTGGTTGCTCGCTCCATTGTTCCGAAGAACGGAGTCTTGGTCATTTTGCCCATGAGGCATGGTTCGCACGTGTCAAATGATTCATAATCAAGAGACTCCAAAAGTCCATCTGCATGGAGTTTCTTCATGTGTTTGACGCCAATGTGACCAAGGCGGCAGTGCCACAAGTATGTGGGACTATCATTATCAACCTTACATCTTTTGGCATTCACACTATGAATATGTGTAACATCAAATTCGAGATTGAACAAAAATAAACCATTGACCAGTGGGTCATGACCATAAAACATATCTCTCATATAAATGGAACAACCATTATTCTCGGATTTAAATGAGTAGCCATCTCGCATTAGATGAGATCTAGATACAATGTTCATGCTCAAAGCTGGCACTAAATAACAATTATTGAGGTTTAAAACTAATCCCGTAGGTAAATGTAGAGGTAGCGTGCCGACGGCGATCACATCGACCTTGGAACCATTCCCAACACGCATCATCACCTCGTCCTTCGCCAGTCTCCGCTTATTCCGCAGCTCCTGTTTTGAGTTACAAATATGAGCAACCGCACCGGTATCAAATACCTAGGAGCTACTACGAGCGCTGGTAAGGTACACATCAATAACTTGTATATCACATATACATTTGGCGTTGCCGGCCTTCTTATCCGCTAAGTACTTGGGGTAGTTCCGCTTCTAGTGACCATTTCCCTTGCAATAAAAGCACTGAGTCTTGGGCTTGGGTCCATTCTTTGGCTTCTTCCCAGCAACTGATTTACCGGGCGCGGCAACCCCCTTGCCGTCCTTCTTGAAGTTCTTCTTACACTTGCCTTTCTTGAAATAGTGGTTTTATTCACCATCAACACTTGATGTTCCTTTTTGATCTCCACCTCCACTGATTTCAGCATTGAAAATAACTCAGGAATGGTCTTTTCCATCCCTTGCATATTGTAGTTCATCACAAAGCTCTTGTAGCTAGGTGGAAGCAACTGGAGGATTCTGTCAATGACCGAGTCATCTGGAAGATTAACTCCCAGCTGAGACAAGCGGTTGTGCAACCCAGACATCTTGAGTATATGCTTGCTGACAGAACTGTTTTCCTCCATCTTACAACTGTAGAACTTGTCGGAGACTTCATATCTCTCGACTCGGGATTGAGCTTGGAAAACCATTTCCAGCTCTTGGAACATTTCATGTGCTCCGTGCTGCTCAAAACGCTTTTGGAGCCCCGGTTCTAAGCTGTAAAGCATGCCACACTGAACCAGGGAGTAATCATCACTACGCGACTGCCAAGTGTTCATAACGTCTGGAGTTGCTGGGAAAATGGGTGCTTCACCTAGTGGTGCTTCAAGGACATTTGCTTTCTTGGCAACTATGAGGATGATCCTCAAGTTACGGACCCAATCCGTAAAGTTGCTATCATCGTCTTTCAGCTTGGTTTTCTCTAGGAACACGTTGAAGTTGAGGGCAACATTAGCGTGGGCCATTTGATCTACAAGACATATTGTAAAGACATTTTAGACTAAGTTCATGATAATTAAGTTCATCTAATCAAATTATTTAAAGAACTCCCACTCAGATAGACATCCCTCTAGTCATCTAAGTGATACATGATCCGAATCGACTAGGCCGTGTCCGATCATCACGTGAGACGAACTAGTCATCAACGGTGAACATCTCCATGTTGATCGCATCTACTATACGACTCATGTTCGGCCTTTCGGTCTCTCGTGTTCCGAGGCCATGTCTGTACATGCTAGGCTCGTCAAGTCAACCTAAATGTTTTGCATGTGTAAATCTGGCTTACACCAGTTGTATGCGAACATTAGAATCTATCACACCCGATCATCACGTGGTGCTTCGAAACAATGAACCTTCACAATGGTGCACACTTAGGGGGAACACTTTTCTTAAAATTTTAGTGAGGGATCATCTTATTTATGCTACCGTCGTTCTAAGCAAATAAGATGTAAACATGACAAACATCACATGCAAATCATAAAGTGACATGATATGGCCAATATCATCTTGCGCCTATGATCTCCATCTTCGAGGCACGACATGATCACCATTGTCACCGGCATGACACCATGATCTCCATCATCGTGTCTTCATAAAGTTGTCTCGCCAACTATTACTTCTACTACTATGGCTCGCGGTTAGCGATAAAGTAAAGTAATTACATGGCGTTTTCATTGACACGCAGGTCATACAATAAATTAAGACAACTCCTATGGCTCCTGCCGGTTGTCATACTCATCGACATGCAAGTCGTGATTCCTATTACAAGAACATGATCAATCTCATACATCACATATATCATTCATCACATCCTTTTGTCCATATCACATCACATAGCATACCCTGCAAAAATAAGTTAGACGTCCTCTAATTGTTGTTGCATGTTTTACGTGGCTGCTATGGGTTTCTAGCAAGAACGTTTCTTACCTATGCAAAAACCTCAACGGTGATATGCCAATTGCTATTTACCCTTCATAAGGACCCTTTTCATCGAATCCGATCTGACTAAAGTGGGAGAGACAGACACCCGCTAGCCACCTTATGCATCAAGTGCATGTCACTCGATGGAACCAGTCTCACGTAAGCGTACGTGTAAGGTCGGTCCGGGCCGCTTCATCCCACAATGCCGCTGAATAAAGATAAGACTAGTAATGGTAAGCAAATTGAACAAATCATCGCCCACAACTACTTTGTGTTCTACTCGTGCATAGAATCTACGCATAGACCTAGCTCTGATACCACTATTGGGGAATGTAGTAACAATTCAAAAAAATTCCTACGTGTCACCAAGATCAATCTAGGAGATGGTAGCAACGAGAAAGAGGGAGTGCATCCTCATACCCTTGAAGATCGCTAAGCAGAAGCATTACAAGAACGCGGTTGATGGAGTCGTACCCGCGGCGATTCAACTCGCGGAAGATCTGATCAAGCGCCGAACGGACGGCGCCTCCGGGTTCAACACACGTACAGCCTGGGGATGTCTCCTCCTTATTGATCCAGCAAGGGGAGAGGAGAAGTTGAGGGAGAACTCCGGCAGCACGATGGCGTGGTGGTGGTGGAGCTCGTGGTTCTTCGACAGGGCTTCGCCAAGCACTACGGAGGAGGAGGAGGTGTTGGAGAGGGGAAGGGCTGCGCCAGTGTAAGGGTGCGGATGCCCTCCCGCCCCCCTCTATTTATAGGGTGAAGGGAGAGGGGGCGGGCCCCCCTAGATGCATCTAGAGGGGGGGCGGCCAAGGGGGGGGACTTGCCCCCCAAGTTAGGTGGGAGGCGCCCCCACCCCCTAGGGTTTTCAACCCTAGGCGCCTTGGGCCCTTGGGAGGGGGCGCACCAGCCCACCAGGGGCTGGTTCCCTCCCTTGTTCAGCCCACTTGGCCCACCGGGGCAGGTGGCCCCACCCGGTGGACCCCCGGACACCTTTCGGTTGTCCCGGTACAATACCGTTGACCCCCAAAATTATTCTGGCGACTGAAACTGGACTTCCCATATTTAATTCTTCACCTCCGGACCATTCAGAACTCCTCATGACATCCGGGATCTCATCCAGGACTCCAAACAACCTTCGGTAACCACATACTCCTTCCCACAACAACTCTAGCATCACCGAACCTTAAGTGTGTAGACCCTACGGGTTCGGGAACCATGCAGACATGACCGAGACATCTCTCCGGTCAATAACCAACAGCGGGATCTGGATACCCATGTTGGCTCCCACATGTTCCACGATGATCTCATTGGATGAACCACGATGTCGAGGATTCAATCAATCCCGTATATAATTCCCTTTGTTCATCGGTATGTTACTTGCCCGAGATTTGATCGTCGGCATCTCTATGCCTCGTTCAATCTCGTTACCGGCAAGTCTCTTTACTCGTTCCGTAACGCATGATCCTGTGACTAACTCCTTAGTCACATTGAGCTCATTATGATGATGCATTACCGAGTGGGCCCAGAGATACCTCTTCGTCATACGGAGTGACAAATCCCAGTCTCGATTCATGCCAACCCAACAGACATTTTCGGATATACCTGTAGTGCACCTTTATAGCCACCCAGTTACGTTGTGACGTTTGGTACACCCAAAGCATTCCTACGGTATCCGGGAGTTGCACAATCTCATGGTCTAAGGAAATGATACTTGACATTAGAAAAGATTTAGCAAACGAACTACACGATTTTGTGCTACGCTTAGGATTGGGTCTTGTCCATCACATCATTCTCCCAATGATGTGATCCCGTTATGAATGACATCCCATGTCCATGGTCAGGAAACCACGACCATCTATTGATCAACGAGCTAGTCAACTAGAGGCTTACTAGGGACGCATTACGATCTATGTATTCACACATGTATTACGGTTTCCGGTTAATACAATTACAGCATGAACAATATACAATTATCATGAACAAGGAAATATAATAATAACCAAATTATTATTGCCTCTAGGGCATATTTCCAACATAAACCGTGTTGGATCAATGAAAAATCACACACGACATTCTCTTCAAAACTGTTTGCATTACGCCACCTTGCGCAAACGTTTTCCTTGTGTGACTGTGTGGGATGTATATATGAATGGAAACGTTTACTGGTGACTGACTGTGTGGGATGTACTTACGACCGGAAATGTTTTCGCCTGTATAATTGTATTTTTTAGCACTACTGTATGTATTTCTGTATTTGAGTGCTCGCCGATCGCACATGACCTCATTTTGCCGTGCGTGTGTGCCAGGAGGGCATATCCCAAACGGTTTCTGGGTCGTGTGGGAAGGACCCCCCTATCACCCACACTCACTTGGTGACGGTTCCGAATGCCGTGCGGAAAGGGGTTAAAACCGTTTGTTTAGGACCGACGCGTACCAGTGCATGAATATCATTTGTGAGTAGTTACTTTTGTTCTTGAGGTCACGGGAGAAGTCATGTTGCAAGTAATCATGTGAAGTTGATATGTGTTGGATATTTTGATGATATGTATGGTGTGATCCCCTTAGTGGTGTCATGTGAACGTCGACTACATGGCACTTGACCATCTTTGGGCCTACGGGAATGCATTTTGGAGTAGTCAGTAGATGATGGGTTGCTAGAGTGATAGAAGCTTAAACCCTAGTTTATGCGCTACTTCGTAAGGGACTGGTTTGGATCCATATGTTTAATGCTATGGTTAGATTTTATCTTAATATTTTTCTCTTAGTTGCGGATGCTTGCGAGGGGGTTAATCATAAGTGGGAGTTTTGTTCAAGTAAGAACAGCACCCAAGCACCGGTCCACCCACATATCAAATTATCAAAGTAGCAAACACAAATCAAACCAACATGATGAAAGTGGCTAGATGAAATTCCTGTGTGCCCTCAAGAACGCTTCGATTATTATAAGAGACCGTTTTGGGATGTCCTTTGCCACAAAAGGATTGGTCTACCTTGCTACACTTTATTTACCGTTACCGTTACTTTCTTGTTATAAATTATCTTGCTATCAAACTACTTTTTACCGACAATTTCAGTGCTTGCAGACATTACCTTGCTGAAAACCGCTCGTCATTTCCTTCTGCTCCTCGTTAGGTTCGACACTCTTACTTACAGAAAGCACTAGATGGATCCCCTATACTTGTGGGTCATCAAGACTCTTTTCTTGTGCATTTTCCAGGGAGTGAAGCGCTCTTGGTAAGTGGAAATCCGTAAGGAAAAATTTATATTACGTGCTGAAATTTATTGTCACTTGTTACTATGGAAAACAATCCTGTGAGGGGTTTGTTTGGGGTATCTTCACCTCGACCGGAAGCACAATTAGTTGCCCCTCAACCTACTGCACCTATTGAAAATATTGGTTAAGAAATTCCTTCGGGTATGATAGAACAACCACTAGCTAATCCTTA
Organism: Aegilops tauschii subsp. strangulata; assembly: GCF_002575655.3. NCBI lineage: Eukaryota > Viridiplantae > Streptophyta > Magnoliopsida > Poales > Poaceae > Aegilops > Aegilops tauschii. The sequence continues at coordinate 278,020,308 of NC_053035.3, forward strand.
TGCAGGAGATGGAACTGAACATCCTGATATGCACTTGATATATGTGGATGAAATTTGTGGATTATTTAAGCTTGCAGGTTTACCCAGAGATGAAATTAATAAGAAGGTTTTCCCTTTATCTTTGAAGTGAAAAGCATTGACATGGAATACGCTATGTGATGATATTGGATCTTGGAACTAGAATCGCTTGAAATTGGAATTTCACCAAAAAGTTTATCCTATGCATCTTGGTCATCGTGATTGAAATTATATATATAATTTTTGGCCTCGTGAAGGAGAAAGTATCGCTATAGCTTGGGGGAGGATTAAGTTAATTTTATATTCATGCCCCAGTCATGAGCTCTCGAGAGCAATTATCATTCAGAATTTTTATGCTCGGCTTTCTCCTGATGATCAATCCATGCTCGATACTTCTTGTACTTGTTCTTTTATGAAGAAGACTATTGAATTAAGGTGGGATCTTTTGGAAAGAATTAAATGCACCTCTAAAGATTGGGAACTCGATGAAGGTAAAGAGTCAGGTATTAAGCTTGAGTTTGATTGTGTTAAATCTTTTATGAATGCCGATGCTTTTCACAAGTTTAGCACTAAATATGGACTTGACTCTGAGATAGTAGCCTCTTTCTGTGAATCATTTGCTACTCATGTTGATCTCCCTAAGGAGAAGTGGTTTAAATATCACCCCCTATTAAATAAGAAATTAAAGAATCGGTTCTAGGAAAACATTAAACTATCATTAACAATGTTGATCTAGTTGTTCCAATTGCTTATATTGAAAAACCACATTTCCCTATTAGGATAAAGGAACATGCTAAGGTATCAACTATGGTTCGCAAAAGTAATATTAAAGAACCTAAACACCGTGAGAAAATTAAAGTAGAACCTAGTGTTGCTATGGTTAAAGATCTCTTGTTAGAAAATATTGATGGGCATGTTATTTACTTCTATGATGAATCTGCTAGAATCACCAAACCTGATGAAGAAGATAAACATAGACCCATAGTTGGCATGCCTGTTGTCTCAGTTTAAATAGGAGATCATTGCTCTCATGGTTTATGTGACTTTGGTGCTGGTGTGAGTGCTATTCCTTTTACTTTATACCAAGAAATTATGAATGACATAACACCCGCTGAAATAGAAGACATAAATGTTACTATTAAACTTGCTAATAGAGACACCATCACACCACTTCGGATAGTTAGAGATGTTGAAGTCTTGTGTGGGAAAATAAAATATCTTATTGATTTTGTAGTTCTTGGTTCCCCACAAGAAGATTTTCTAGGTCTTTGGTAGACCTTTCTTGAACACTGTCAATGCTAAGATATATTGTGAAAAACAAACTGTCGGTGTTAGTTTCAGTGATGTGTCTCATGAGTTTAATTTCTCCAAGTTTCTTAGACAACCTCATAATGAAGAACTACATAGTAAGGATGAAATAATTGGTCTTGCTTCTATTGTCGTGCCTCCTACTGATCCTTTAGAACAATATTTTCTCGACCATGAAAATGATATGCACTTGCGTGAAAGAAATGAAATAGATAAAATATTTTTTGATCAGCAACCTATCCTAAAACACAATTTTCCTATTGAAACTCCAGGAGGTCCTCCTCCACCTAAAGGTGATCTTGTGTTTGAATTAAAACAGTTGCCTGAAACTTTTAAGTATGTTTATATTGACGAGAAAAAGATATATCATGTTATTATTAGTGCTAACCTTTCAGAACATGAAGAAGAAAGATTATGAGGAAGCACCGAGCTGCTATTGGATATACTCTTGATGATCTTAAGGGCATTAGTCCCACTCTATCTCAGCACGAGATCAATATGGAACCAGATGCTAAACCCATTGTTGATCATCAATGACGATTGAATCCTAAGATGAAAGAAGGGGTAAGAACTGAAATATTAAAGCTTCTTGAAGCAGGTATAATCTATCCCATAGCTAACAGTAGATGGGTAAGTCATGTTCATTTTGTCCCTAAGAAGGGAGGTATTACTGTTGTTCCTAATGATAAAAATGAACTTATTCCACAAAGAATTGTTACTGGCTATAGAATGGTAATTGACTTCAGGAAATTAAATAAAGCTACTAGAAAAGATCATTACCCTTTTCCTTTTACTGTTCAAATGCTAGAAATATTATCTAAGCACACACACTTTTGTTTTCTTGATGGATATTCTGGTTTCTCTCAAATACCTATATCACAACCTGATCAAGAGAAAACCACCTTTACTTGTCCTTTTGGAACTTATGCTTATAGACGTATGCCTTTTGGTTTATGCAATGCACCTGCTACCTTCCAAAGATGTATGACTGCTATATTCTCTGATTTTTGTGAAAAGATTGTTGAGGTTTTTAGGGATGATTTTTCCGCTTATGGAACTTCTTTTGATGATTGCTTAAGAAACCTTGATCGAGTTTTGAAAGATGTGAGCAAACTAATCTTGTCTTGAATTGGGAGAAGTTCCACTTTATGGTTAATGAAGGTATTGTCTTGGTGCATAAAATTTCTGAACGAGGCATTGAGGTGGATAAACCTAAAGTTGATGCAATTGAGAAAATGCCATGTCCTAAAGATATTAAAGGTGTTCGTAGTTTCCTTGTTCATGTTGGTTTCTAAAGGAGGTTTATTAAAGACTTCTCTAAAATTTCTAGGCCTCTTACTAATATTTGAAAAAAGGATGTTCCATTCATTTTTGATGATGATTGTGTAGAGGCCTTTGAAACACTTAAGAAAGCCTTAATTTCTGCACCTATTGTTCAACCACATGATTGGAAGTTGCCTTTTGAAATTATGTGTGATGCTAGATGTTGGTGATGTTCTAGGACAAATAGTTGATAAGAAATTAAATGCTATCCATTATGCTAGTAAAACTCTAGACAGTGACCAAAGAAATTATGCTACTTCCAAAAAGAATTTTTAGCAGCTATGTTTACTTGTGATAAATTCAGATCTTACATTGTTGATTCCAAATAATTGTTCACACTGATCATGCTGCTATAAAATATCTTATGGAAAAGAAAGATGCTAAGCCTAGACTCATTAGGTGGGTTCTCTTGTTGCAAGAATTTGATTTACATAACACTAATAGGAAAGGAGCTAAGAACCCCGTAGCTGATAACTTGTCTAGGTTAGAAAATATTCTTGATGACCACTACCTATTGATGATAGTTTTCCTGATGAACAACTAGCTACAATAAATGTTTCTCATAATACTGCTTGGTATGTTGACTATGCTAATTACATTGTAGCTAAATATATACCACCTAGTTTCACATACCAACAAAAGAAAAAATTCTTCTATGATTTACAACATTACTTTTGGGATGACCCACGTGTTTATGAAGAAGGACTAGATGGTATTATTATACGTTGTGTACCTGAGCATGAATAGGAACAAATCCTACGGAAATGTCACTCTGAAGCTTATGGAGGATATCATGCGGTAGATAGAACTGCTCACAAGGTATTGCAATCTGATTTTCATTGGCCTGCTCTCTACAAGGATACCCGTAAGATTGTCTTGTCTTGTGATGAATGTCAAATGATTGGTAATATCGGTAATCGTCAGGAAATGCCTCTGAATTATTCACTTGTTGTTGAACCATTTGATGTTTGAGGTTTTGATTATATGGGACCTTTTCCTTCCTCTAATGGGTATACTCATATTTTGATTGTTGTTGATTATGTTACTAAGTGGGCAGAAGCTATTCAAACTAGTAGTGATGATCATCACACCTCCATTAAAATGCTTAAAGAGGTTATTTTCCTAAGGTTTGGAGTCCCTAGATACTTAATCACTGATGGTTTTTCACGCTTTATTCATGGTGCTTTCTGTAAAATGCTTGCCAAATATGATGTTAACCATAGAATTGCGTCACCCTATCATCCTCAATCTAGTGGTCAAGTAAAACTTAGCAATAGAGAAATAAAACTAATATTACAAAAGATTGTAAATAGGTCCCAAAAGAATTGCTCTAAGAAATTGGATGATTCACTTTGGGCCAACAGAACAGCTTATAAAAATCCTATGGGTATGTCTCCATACAAAATGGTTTATGGAAAAGCTTGCCATTCACTAGTATGCGTGGGTGCTATGCAAACGGTTTTTAACCCCTTTCCGCGACGACATTTGGAACCGTCGCCAAGTGAGTGTGGGTGATAGGGGGGTCCTTCCCATACGACCCAGAAACCGCCGGGGATGGGCGAGGGGCTACTGGCGATCGCCATAGAATACATGTATGAGAAGCCGCCCTAGTCCCACATGTTACATCTCGACATTACGTTTCTAATCAGAGAGACATCCCAAACGATTACGCCGCTATAGTTGTGTGAAAAAGGTGGACATCAACATTTAATCTGCCAATATGTTTGTGATAGCTACGTTATCGCACACGATTCAAGAATGTAAAATGTGTGTGGTGCCTCTACTAACGCCAACATGTCCATTTTCATAACTGTGTGCGATTGGTATTCCTATCACACACGCACACTAGTTTGAAATGTTTGCCATATTACCATGAATCGCACACACATATGATACAAAATTGTGTGTCCGTCCGTCGGGCATCGCAAACGTTACACGTCAAAGAACCGTATGTTCTCATTTTTTCATCGCACACGCTGTTTTGTTTCTAACCATGTGCACATTATTTTATTAGCTCCTGTATATTTTTATTTTTGCCTGTAATTTATTATTCGAATTGGAAATTTTGAAGTATGAAACATGCAATTCAAATTCTCAGCACAATGGTTCAACAACGAATTAATAAATAAAATTGTCAGTATAATATGTTCAGTAATTACAGGATTACAGGATTAGATAGCAATTAACTATGATGAACCACAATATTTAAAGGAGGTAAAGGTGAAGAGGCAAGTGTAAATCATTTTGACTGTCGATGGTGTTGAAGAAGCGGAATGCCCATAATGTGCCTTCCTAAATGCCATAGGCACGAACCACTTTTGTCCAACCCCTTGTGGCGTTCTCCCGCCCATCCTTCATCGCCTTTAGGAAGACTTCTAGAGCATTATCATGGTAGCATGAATTATATACTTTAACCTTAGTTGCCTCCACTCCAGTCATGTAGTTTGCAAGGTAATCATCAGTAAATAGCTTCGAAAACCACTGAAAAGAGAAAAATATCAGATACCGAGGTCTAATAGAGTAACTTGTTGTGGCAGGGGGAAAATGCAACACATTACTTGCCATCCTAAAGTTCACTGTTGTCTTGGACAAAGTGTAAATAAAGATCTTAATTCCAATCACCCGTGTCTTTTGCCTAACAATCTTTCTTAGTTTCCTCACTTGATGCTTGTTCATGAATATCTCATTGCCCCATATGCAAAAGGGATCGAAGCGTGGATCAGTACCGCTCATATATGTACCTACAAGCAACCAGTAAATGTTAGAAGCTAAACTGAGATAGCACAAATGATGTAAAATACAACTACCTACGTTCCTAAGTACAAGTATTTTTTAGAGATTTCAATATGAACTACATACGGATGTATATAAAATTATAGATATAGTTTAGATTAGAATCTAGATTCACTCATTTTGCTCCTTATGTAGTCTATATTGGAATCTCTAAAAATACTTATATTTAGGAATATATGGTGTATAAGACATGGGATGTAGCTAACCTCGACGGCAAACAACAGCGTCACCCATTGTAGCCCTGTGTAAGTACATGGAAAGCCAATGTGAACTACAACAGGGTTAACATCCACCAAAAATAGCAAATGGTAATAAAATGGCAGCATCTGTAATGATATCTTCATTGCAAAAGAGTAGAATGGTAGCAAAGGGACGGATTAAAAAATGGTTACAAATGTTAATTGCAACAGGCTTAACAGCATCCTAACTCATGTTTTGTAAGTTTGTAGCCATTGAAATACAACTGTTTAAAAATGGATACAACTATTAATTGCAATAGGCTTAATGGCCATTGAAACTGGTACTAATAAAAGTGCAATTGGTAGAGTTAAACATCACAAGGCAGGTGCTGCCAGAGTAGATAATGGCCCAGTTGTCTAAAAAAGGTAGGGTAAATAGCTAAAATGTTTTAGGCATGTTTACTACAACATGCTTAATACATCGACCGTACAGAACATAGCCATTAATTGTAACTGGTATTGGTAAGATTGAACTGGTGAGTACATACTTGGTAAGTCCTGAGAGGTAGTTGCTGGGGCACTTCATCTTGGCTAGAGCCCGCCCAAATTCAGCGGCGGCGGAGGCGAGCTGTTCCTCCGGGTCGAAGCGTGGATCAGTGCCACTGACATGTGTACCCGCAAGCAACCAGTAAATGGTAGAAGTTAAACTGCATTTACACAAATGATGTGAAATACTGTAAGACATGGGATGTAGTTAACCTCTATGGCAAACAATAGCATCAACCGTTATGACCCTGCGTAGGTACATGGACAGGCATGTTAAGTACAACAGGGCTAGCATCCACCAAAAATAGCAAATGGGCGGCAATATCTCTAGTATATCTTCATTGCGGAGAGTAGCATGGTAGCAAAGGGACAGATTAAAAAATGGATACAACTGTTAATTGCAACAAGCTCAACAACATCCTAAGTCATGTTTTGTAAGTTTGTAGCCATTGAAATACAACTGTTTAAAAATGGATTCAACTATTAATTGCAACAGGCTTAATAGCCATTGAAACCGGTACTGATAAAAATGCAACTGGCAGAGTTAAACATCACAAGGCAGGTGTTGCCAAAGTAGAGAATGGCCCAGTTGTCTATAGAAAGGCAGGGAAAGTAGCTAAAACGTGTTAGGTATGTTTACTAGAACATGCTTAATACATTTGCCATACAGAACATAGCCATTAATTGCAACTGGTATTGGTAAGATTTAACCGGTGAGTACATACTTGGTATGTCCTGAGAGGTAGTTGCTGGGGCACTTCATCTTGGCCACAGCCCGCCCAAAGTCAGCGGCGGCGGAGGCAAGCTATTTTTCTGGGTCGAAGCATGGATCAGTGCCACTGACATGTGTACCTACAGGAAACCAGTAAATGGTACAAGTTAAAATGCAATTGCACAAATGATGTGAAATACTATAAGACATGGGATGCAGCTAACCTCGACGGTAAACAACAACATCGGCCGTTATGACCCTGCGTAAGTACATGGACATGCATGTTAAGTTCAACAGGGTTAGCATCCACTAAAAAATGCAAATGGGCAGCATCTCTAGTGATATCCTGAGTCATGTATTGTAAGTTTGTTGCTGGTATTGGTGAAATTGAGCTGGACAGTTAATATTTTAACATCACACAGTGTGCAGTATTGAAATAAACAAGGCACGAACATGCTTAATACATCAACCGTACAAATCATAGCCGTTGCTAGCGGTATTGGTAAGATTTAGCTGGTTAGATCTTACCTGTTATGTCCTGGGGGGTAGTCGCTGGGGCACTTCATCTGGGCCAGAGCCTGCACCATGTCGGCGGCAGCGGTGGCGAGGTGTTCCCTCGGGTCAGCACGCACAGCGGCCATCGCACCATGGACCGCCATCAGCTCCTGGCAGTGGGGATTGGGAGGCATGAGGATGTTTCACACGCGCCATTTAAGCAATCAGGCAGGGGCCGTGATAGAGATCGGTGGGTTACCTGACTGGATCCGAGCAGAACGTAGATGTGGTTGAAGCTGTCGTTGCGGCGGCGGCAGTTTGAATTGCCGATAGGGGGAGGCGCGGGGGGGGGGGGGGGGAGATACTGAGGAAATTTGATGGGTGGGGATGTGGTTGGAGGAATAAATTCTGAAATCGCGCGCCTAATGAACATTTCACTCCGGATCTTGAAACTTGGGCAGGGGAAACACACAACACAGACGAAGCGCGTAAAATACTCGTGTACGAGAAACAGAAAATTGGCAGATCCCGTCTTCAAAAAACTGTACACGTGTAGTTGATTTTTTTCGTTCAATGGTACGCTTGGTTTATTAGGAAACATCGCATAGGTAACTGACTTATGGATCATTAACACAAAAAAGCTGACGGGAACGGCATAGAAACCATGTGTTTTGTGATCTTGTAATGATTAACGCAAAAAAACGCACACGAGCACACATGCTAATCAACGCTCAATGTCCTCAAAGGATGCTCTTACCAACATTGTACGTTAATACTACTAACTTAAAGGACTACTGGTAATTTGCTCTAATATTACAAACTTAAACTACTTCTCACATGCTGCCATCGGGCATGCTGGCCAGACGCCGGCGTTTTCCTTCCCAGCCTTGTAGGTGGCAGCCCACCATGCTTCGATCTCCACCAAGCTCTCCTCACCATGGTGTGCGACCTCTTCTTTCTTGCGGCGGCGGGACTCTCTTTTCTTGACTGCTTTCTGCCTTTTCTGCTCCTTCTGAGCAGCTTTGGCCGCCTCAAGATCCACGGCCCATTCGGCCATGGCAGCCTCAAAGTCCGGCCACGTAGCTGTGTGGCCGGCGCGGCGAGATGCCATTGCTTCCTTACCATGTGTGCGGTCGCTGGAGGAGAGGAACGCAACGCAGCGGGATGCCATCGCTTCCTTACTAGTTACTGTGCGCCGCGGTGCCATGAACGACGCTTGGAGAGAGCTCTGGGACGGAGGGGCCGGGCAGCCGTACAGTGCGGTGCTATTCAAGAGCTCAACGACAAAGGAAATTTGGCTTCCCTTACAATTTTGCTCGTTTATTATCGCACACAGTTCATCTCCATCGCTTCCGGAAACAGTGTGTGCTGAGCCTATTGTGTGTTGTGTTATGATTTGCCGGAACCCCAGCCACGCAGATTGTGTGTGTGCATCGTAGGATGCGCTGCGATCAAACGACAATCCATGTCCCTCACATCACACCCGTGCAGTTGTAGCTGGATTGGATTTATATGCGCTAAATGCCTAGAAAATGAACATAATCCCCTAAATATGGTAAATGAGCCTGGAAAAACGCCAAATTTGAACACGGTGATTTGCAAGGTGTATGTTCGTCGTAGAAAAAAAAACACCAGGGCAAAGAACAAAGAAAATTTGGATTCCCCTTCAATCTTGGTGATTTCCCTCTCAAAAGCATGGAACTTCCTTGGTGATGGTTCGATTTATGAAGGGTGTGCATCACGACATAAGCCAAACCTTCTCAAATTTTTACCAGGGAATGGTGAGGTCATTCCATGGCACCATGCCAGGCGTCATGTTTTTCAAGCATTTATTTCATTTTTTGTATAGTTGAAGACCTAATAAACAAACATTTGTGGTTGACTGTTGCCACACATTTCATTGAAATATCTGTCCATTCCTTGTAAAAGGCATGAAAATTTACTAAATGGAATGAACATGGTTTTCCAGGCCGTTCTTGTGCACCCTTTCATGCACCGATTGTTTGAACTTGAAGTATCACTACTGGAATCAGGGATTTCGCCGTCTGTTAGTTCTTTGCCATCTGCTAGCGGATGGCAAAGAAGATGTTTGCCATCAGCTACCAAAGAGTAGACGACAAAGAACTGGCAGACGGCAAAGAAGGTCTTTGCCATCTGCCAGTTCTTTGCTGTCAGCTGGCTGACGACAGAGATTCTTTGCCATCAGTCAGCAGACGACAAAGAGGTGATGGTGGGGTCCACTGGATGCCAGTGCACTACAATGGTCCACCCCACCTCTTTGTCGTCTACTGGCAGACGCCAAAGAAACTAATAAGTTAACGACTCTAACGGTCCACCCCACCTCCTCTCTCTTCTCTCTCTCCCTCCCTCTCCTCTCCCCCTACCCTGAGCCCCACCGGCTGCCGCACCTGACCCCCACCGGCCTCGCCGCCCCTGAACCCCACTGCACCCACCGGCCGCTGCCCCTGACCCCCACCGCCCCTGAACCGCACCGCACCCGCCAACCACCACCCCCGAGCCCCACCGCCCCCGCCGCCCCTAAACCCCACCGCACCCGCCGGCCACTGCCCCCGACCCCCACCACCCCCACCGCCCTTGAACCCCACCGCACCCGCCGGCCGCCGCGCGCCCCCGACCACCACGTCGCCCCGCCCAGGCATTGCGGCTGCCCCGCCGCCCGTCGCCGCTCCCCCCCCCCCCCCCGCCCGGTGCCGCTCTGTCCATTTTAGGTTAGTTTTTTAGGTTAGTTGATTTAGGTTAGTGCATTTTAGGTTAGTAGATTTTAGGCTAGTTTTTTTATATTTAGTCATATTTTTAGGTTAGTCATATTTTAGGTTATTTGTACATTTTGTGAGATGAAAAAAAAGTAGAAGTGGAGAGGAAAAAGGAAAATAAGGAAAATGAAGAAGAAAAGGAAGACAAGAGGAAGAAGGAAAAGAAGGAAGAAGAAGAAAAAGAAGGAGAGGAAAAATTTAAATAAAGAAGAAGAAGAAGAAGAAGAAGAGGAGGAGGAGGAGAATAGAAGAAGAAGAAGAAGAAGAAGAAGAAGAATAGAAGAAGAAGAGGAAGAATAGAAGAAGAAGAAGAAGAAGAAGAAAGAAGATGAAAAAAAAGTAGAAGATGAAAAAAATAAGTAGAAAAAGAGGGTCACCGATGGTCGAGGGTCGCCGAGGGAAAAGAGGGTCGCCGAGTGGTCGAGGGGGTCGAGGATCGAGGTGTCGAGGGGTCGAGGGGAAAAGGGGTCGAGGGGTCAAGGATCGAGGGGAAAAGGAGTCGAGGATCTAGGGGTCGAGGATCGAGGTGTCGAGGGGTCGACGGGAAAAGGGGTCGAGGGGACGAGGATCGAGGGAAAAAGGAGTTGAGGGTCTAGGAGTCGACGATCGAGGTGTCGAGGGGTCGAGGGTCGAGGGGAAAAGGGGTCGAGGTTTGCCAAGGGGTTGAGGGGTCGAGGATTTGCTATCCCGACCCTGACACCCCGACTCCCTGACCCCGACCCCAACACGGCACCCCCGACAGAGCACCCCGACCCCCACACGACACCACCGACACCCTGACCCCCAATAAAATACCCCGACACGGTATCCCCGACCCCGACACAGCACCCCGAGCCCGACACAACGCCCCCGACACCCCGTCCACCGACACCTCCCGAAAAAAGTGCTCTTCGGCCTTCCAGAGGCTGACGGGTTCATATATTTTTGAATTACAAGTCAGGTATTCAATTATTATTATGTACGTATATATATTATTAATTAGTTCATGTTATTAGGTATTTAATTTTTTCTTATGTTCGTGATGATGATACACTTAATTTTTTATTATGTTTATGTTGTACTAATTTATTTTACTCTTTGTCATTGCAGGTGTTGACAGATGGTGGCCGCGGGTCAAGAGCGCTCCGAGCCTCCTTCCTCGGCACGTGCTGGGAGGGGTGTTTCCATTCCGCCTCGGCACGTGCTGGGAGGGGTGTTTCCATTCCGCCTCAGCACCTCTGGAGAGCGCTACTAGACAGTATGCAGACACCACCGGCGGGCACTTCTTCTTCGGGCGAGAGAGATCGGGGGAAGATGAGAGGGGTCCTAGAGGTGAACGTGGCGGCAGGGGAGGTAGGAAGGCTGGTACGCCTTCCTCACTGCCACCCCAGCTGATTCTCCTGACCACAAGACTGCTCCGTCTGAGGTGGACCTGTCTGACGTGGACCCATCTCGGACTCCGGTCCACGAGCCTCGAGCAGACGAGCCTCGGGTCGCCGAGCCTTCGTCCCACGAGACTCAGGTCCCAGAGTCTTCGTCCCACGACACTCCAGTCCGAGAGTCTTCGTCCCACGAGACTCCAGAGACTATTGGCCATGCTGATGGTGAGGACAGCTTTTTTGAGGAGAGCTATAGCAAGGGCGAGCTGGTTGAGGGGGCAAGGAGGTCTACCAACGTGGTGGTACAAAGCTCCCGCCTGTGCCGGCGACCCACGATCACAGGTGGTTGATTGCGCCTAACGGGGAGAAGTAAGTGCATTTACTCTTTTTTAACCTTTTGCCTTCATGTTTCTTCAAATTAATATCTAATGTGTTGGCCTTGTCATATTGCAGGGGTTGGAAAAATGCCCCTGGTGTCCGCAGGCCCAACCAGGTACTTGGTGCGCTTTGCCGGCACCACTTCCCGGGGTGGGTCACGTTGCCCGGTGAGGGTCAGGTTCCACAGCTAGCACTGAGCTGCGAGCTGTACGTGGCTGTCCCGGTGATACGTCTCCAATGTATCTATAATTTTTTATTGTTCCATGTTCTTATATTATCATTCTTGGATGTTTTATAATCATTTTGTATCATTTTTTGGTACTAACCTATTGACATAGTGCCCAGTGCCAGTTGCTGTTTGTTGCATGTTTTTTACATCGCAGGATATCAGTACCAAATGGAGTCCAAACGCAGCGAAACTTTTTGGAGAATTGTTTTCGGACCAGAAGACACCCAATGGGCCAAGGCAACACCTGGGGAGTGCTCCGAGGGGAGCACAACCAACCAGGGCGCGCCTGGGGGGCCAGGCGCGCCCCCGTGGGTTGTGCCCACCTCGAGACTCCCCCGCACTGACTCTTTGCTCTACAAATACCCCAATATTCCAGAAACCCTAGGGGAATCGACGAAATTTTCATCCAGCCGCCGCAGAGTCCAGAACCACCAGATCCAATCTAGACACCATCTCGGAGGGGTGCATCATGTTCATTGGCGCCTCTCCGATGATGCATGAGTAGTTCCTTTTAGACCTATGGGTCCATAGTTAGTAGCTAGATGGCTTCCTCTCTCTCGTTTGATTCTCAATACAATGGTCTCTTGGAGATCCATATGATGTAACTCTTTTTGCGGTGTGTTTGTTGGGATCCGATGAACTTTGAGTTTATGATCAGATCTATCTTTTTATCCATGAAAGTTATTTGAGTCTTATTTGATCTCTTATATGCATGATTACTTCTATCCTCGTATTTCTTCTTCGATATTTGGGTTTTGTTTGGCTAACTTGATCTATTTATCTTGCAATGGGAAGAGGTGCTTTGTAGTGGGTTCAATCTTACGGTGCTTGATCCCAGTGATAAAAGGGGAACCGACACGTATGTATCATTGCTACTAAGGATAAAGCGATGGGGTCTATTTCTCTATAAATAGATCTTGTCTACATCATGTCATTGTTCTTATTGCATTACTCCGTTTCTCCATGAACTTAATACACTAGATGCATGTTGGATAGCGGTCCATGTGTGGAGTAATAGTAGTAGATGCAGGCAGGAATCGGTCTACTAATCTTGGACGTGATGCCTATGTAATGATCATTTCCTGGATATCATCATGATTATTTGAAGTTCTATCAATTGCCCAACAGTAATTTGTTCACCCACCATTTGCTATTTTTCTCGAGAGAAGCCACTAGTGAAACCTACGGCCCCTGGATCTCTTCTCAATATATTTTGCCTTTGCTCAGTCCGAAAGCTTCACGCCCTTCATGAAGTCGTTGTGCTCAGCGGCAGTGCTCTGGAGCAGTAGCCTCTTATCCTCAAGGCTCTTGGCCAAGGTCTTCTCGCGAGCCCTACTGCCCGCAAGGGTCTCCTCCAGGGTGGACAGCTTCAGCTTCAGATCGGCAATGGAGTCGTTGGCCCCGGAGATCAGCTTGTTCTTTTCAGATCAGGAGACCTGCAAGCCCACCAAGGTGTTGATTGCCCCTGTCGCTCTTGAGTGTTGCGACCTCTTTGATGTGCTTCTCCAACTCCGCCCCAGCTCCTCCACCTTGCCGGCTAGCTCGCTCTTGGCGGCCTCCGCCGCTTCAGCAGCATCAACGGCCTCCTTCAGCTTGCCGGCGTGATCCAGGACCAGAGCAGCAAGAGCATCTTTGTGTTTCTGTTTTAGTTCCTGGGTCCGCTACGCGACGAGCTTCTAGATCTCTTCGTCCTTGCTGCGGAGTTTGGCGGCAAGCGCCTCCTCACGGGCAGCAAGGTCTTCTTCGTGGGCGTTGAGCGAGATGCGGCGCTCCCTCAGCTCATTGTCCTCCTTGGCGATCTGTGCAGCTTCCTCCTCCTGGGCCTTCTCGATACCTTGATTGCTTCAGAAAAAGCTCGTTCCGCTGCTGGCCCAGCTGTTCCTGGCTAGCCTTCAAATCCTGTCGGGCCTCCATAAAAACCAGACCTTTGTCTGCTCAACGCGCTCCTGGAGGCCCGCCTCCGCTGCGTCGACGACCGCCATCCTGGAGTCCAACTTCTCCTTGCGGGCGCGGTGAAGCGCCTGAACCTTGTGGAAGCTGCTGCTAATAGCTTGGAGGAGGTGGTCCTCTTTGGAACTGCTGGCGCTTGGCTCATCGACAACTTGGAGCCCGGCGGCGACAATGACCTCCTAGTCAAAAACCTCCCCCTCGGCAGGCGCTCCGGTGCTTGCCATCCCCGGGATGGTGATAAACAGGTCCTCGCCAATCTTCAAGTACCTGCTCGAGTGGGGGGCTTCAGAGGTGGTCGGTTGGTCGTCGACCACCGTAGCCCCGGCAGCTGAGAGCTCCGGGACCGATGTAGCACCAGGCGCTCCTGAGGCAGGGATACCATCAGTACGGTCACCAGTCCCCACGCTGGCCTCCCCGGCAGATCCCCTGGCGGCCTTTTCATGTGCTTCCTTGGCGGCCTCGTCAGCGGCAACCTCGTCGGCCTGAGCGGTGGCATCCTTGGTGATCTCCTCGATGGTGCCATCGACATCCATCTGACCCGCCAAGGAAAGGTCTAAAAACCCATGAGGGGGAGAAGATGAAACCAGGATCGAAGTTTAAAGCAAGAAGGAAAAGATTACACAAGAGAACAGATCAAGGCCAGGAGGAAGGCAGCTTACCTATGATAAGTTGGGGAGGAATGGTTCCCTCCCCGCCAACCCTTTATGCCGGGATGGGGCCGCCGGCACCTGTGCTTGTCGGCTCCTCCTCCGCACGCATGGGCTCGTCGGGGGAGGGCCTTGCTGGAGATCTCTCCCTTGGAGGCGTGGGCTCACCGGTGGAAGCCCTTGCCGGGGACACGTCCTTGGGTGGTGTGGTGGTTGATGGAGGAGGCGTGTTGGGGGCGGCCCTTGACGGCCCCTCCTGTTGCCACTCCTCCCCTGCAAAACCGGCAAGGCTGATGGTGAAAAGACACGCCCCGACGCTCGCCAACAGAAAGTGGGTAGTGGACTCACGCTGGGGGCTGAGTCGGGGGCTGCGTCGTGGGCTTGGCCCCGGGCTGGTCGTGATCACCTCCGGCGCGCTCGAGGTGCTTGTCGGGGGCTCATCGCCCGTCGAGGTCTTGGCCCTCTTCGCAATCCTCTGCGCCAGTGTCTCCATGTCCTGCAAAAGCAAGCCAAGGCAAAGTTAAATCAAGCAAGATAACCAGAATAGGAATTCAAGATATGGAGAAGGTGGTGGAGCACTCACTCATCCCTTTCTTCGTCCTCTTCCTCTGGCCCCCTCCTGTTCGGGCTCATGCGAGAGAGGTCGTACTCGGCCTCTGGTATGGTGTCCGTGCGGAGGGGTTGGGATGGAGACCTGGGCCGCTTGGCCGTGACGGAGGCGGCGTCCGCTGCTTCCTCTGCCGCCACGGCCGTGCGCCTCGTATGACGCATGGGTTGCGCCTGGGCCCCTTGCCACGGTGCAGCCTTGCCGGTTGCCTTCTTGGCGGGGACCTCTTTGGGCGAAGAGGCTTGCCGCACTGGCACGCTGGAGCCAGACTGCCGGAGGACACGCTTCCTCCTCCCCTTAATTGGGGGCTCCTTGGGCGGCTCCTCTTCGTCCGTGTCGTCAGTCGCCTCTTCGCCCGCCCCCTCGGTAGAAGGACCCCCGGTGGCAGTGCCACTGCACTCCCTGGTGGACTCCACCTGCTCGGCAAAGTCTTCTTCGGCCCCGACCTCTCTTTACGAGAAGCCAGCACTACCGGCCGCTGCGGCAAGAGCCGCCTCCTTTGCCCTATTGGCGGTATACGCCACCTCCTCGGCGGCGGTGTCGCGGACGAGCTGCTTCTCCTCGTGGACATGTCGCTCTGAAAAACTATCAAAGAACTCCTGCACCCGCACTACGTCCGGCTCGACCCAGGTCTGGTCAAGGCCGTGGGCGTCAAACACCGGCATCATGGCGATGATGGAGGCCCGGGCGGAGTTGTTGCACATGGGGACCATGGCCACCGGCAACTTGAACGGCTTGCCGACCTCCTCAACCTTGTCGGCCTCCTCAGCCTTGCCGACCTTTTTCTTGCCGGCCTTGCCAGGCTTGTCGATCTTGAGCAGGAACAGCTTCGAGCAGAGGGACGCGTGCTGCATCACTGTGAAGTTCTGATTCAGACCAGGGCGCAACCTCATGATGTCCGCCGCGTTCCGGAAATCCCAAGCCGGCCTCCCTTTGTTATGCAAAGGGGCAATGTGGCGGCAGATGAAGTCGGCCCCGATAATCTCCAAGGTGAGCCCGGCAGACTTGAGGCGGTGGATTCTGGTAATGGCAACTATGAGCTTCTTGTCCTAAGGGTCGAGGCTACCCCAGTTGCCGCGACAGACCACTTGTGCTTGCCGGGGGGTGCAGAATGGGTGCGGCTCCTTCTCCACAATCTAGCACCACCTGTGCCGCCACTCGCCCATTTCTCCTTCTGGGTCCCATTTGGGTATGTCTCCTTGCAACAAGCCCTCAGGATCCAGGTGACGCAACCGGACAGCGCCCCTCCTAGCTGGATGCGAGGGAGGAAATGGTGGCTGAAGAGCGCCGTGTTGGGGGTCACCCTAGCAAAGTTCTCACAGAGGTGAGGAAAGACGGCCATACACGCCACGGTGTTCACCGTGAAATCCAAAAGATGGAGGTCGAAGGTGTACATGATGTCGATGAAGAAATCCGAGAACGGGGGGCAGAGCCCGCAGTAAAGATAATCGACAAAGAAGGGATATCGATCTGGACCTGGCGCGTTGTTGGGTCCCGGGATGACGCAGGTGGCGGGATGCCCCGTCGTCTCTCTCCCCCACATAAACTGGGACCGCTCCTTGAGCGCGCGTGCATCGAGCCCAGGAGTAAAGACGGCGTGCTCCCTGCGCTTCGTCACCAGCGCATCCTCCACCTCCTCGCTCCCCTGGAGCGCCCCCTTGTTCTTGTTCTTTGGCGCCATGGCGGCCTCTGGAGGGCAGGGGAGACCGAAAGCGGTGAGGGCGCGGCGGCGATGGGCGGAGAAGGGAGCTCTGGATTGGGCTCGAGGAAGAAGAAGGGGTGGCAGTTTTCCTAGATTGGAATGGGCGAAAGGGGTAAATGAGCAGCGCCCCTGCGGTTTCCTTTTTTTATGGGGAAGGCGCAGGGTTGCCTCTTTACTGTTCGGTTTGAAGGCATTGGCGTAGGCACAGGCGTGCTGCAACCACTCCGCGCACGACCCCCACGACGGGCACCCAATACAGGTCGTGGGGAAGCGCAGCGGACGAAGAAGATCATAGCAGTTATTCCCCTACCACGCGTGTCTGTGCACTGTTTGGGCCTGGCCCAACGACGCTTCGCACCCGCATATGGCCTAGGCCCGAGGGCTCCTGTCGGTAAAGTTTGGGCTCTTTAGCACCCCATACTCGTGCACGGGCAGTCGTAGACACCTCTGTGGCAAGGCCTGAAGGGGGAAATCGGGAACAAGATACAACGCAAGAAGAAGCAGCCAAGCCAGAGACCAGAGAACAGAGGACGAGCTGGACCCCCGGCAAGATCTTTGCCGAGATGGCTCGCGAGACCCCGGCAAGCTCCTTGCCGGGGACGATTTGCAGATCACTCACAAAGGCACCCTTGGGGTTGAGAGCTCTGACACCATCGACAACGTTAAGACCAGAATCCAAGGACACGCGCGTAGTGTCGTGCAGTTCTTTGTGAAGGCCAGAAGATGAGGCCCCGACAAGATCCCTGTCGAGGATGCCCATGAGGCCCCGGCAAGATCCTTGTCAAGGACGACCACGAGGCCCCGACAACACCGTGGCCAGACTCGGCAACTCAGTCACCACTCCAGTGCGAGGGCTGACCTGTAAGCCTGGCAGGTGCCTGCGTGGTGGCATGCAGATCTTTGTGAAGACCCCGCCACCTCTCCAGCACAGCAGCTGGCTAGCCAACTTGGCACTGCATGCCTCATCAGCATGGACGCGTGTTGAGACGGGGCGAGGCGGCAATGGATGGGACGGGCTCTCTCCCCATCCCCGATAAAGCTAGAGGGCACGTAAGCAGCGCATTTAATGTGTTTGTCCTTAGATAACCAAGATAAGCATGTGTACTGTAGCGGTTTACAGCTCCTTCATACACTGTACTTACTTTACACCTCCTGTATGCCACTGTGGCAGCCCCTTAGTCATATAAAAGGAGGTCCACGGCATACTGGAGGAGGATTCGGCTTTTTGGACCTCTCGGCCCAGCTTGCATGCATAGCAACAAGCCAAAGCTCAAGAACACTCAATACACAATCAAGCAGGACTAGGGTTTTGCGCATCTCTGCGGCCCGAACCTGGGTAAAGACCCGTGGTGTTGATCACTAGATCTGCTCTTTGCTTATCCCCTGTTCCCTGCCGAACCGTAGAAGGGATCCCTGTGGTCTCATAGGTGTCATTTCCCCGACACCGAAAATTACCCGAAACGATCTGGAACTATTCCGGTGTTCGAATATCATCATCCAATATATCAATCTTTACCTCTCGACCATTTCGAGACTCCTCGTCATGTCCGTGATCTCATCCGGGACTCCGAACAATCTTCGGTCACCAAAAACACATAACTCATAATACAAATCGTCATCAAACGTTAAGTGTGCAGACCCTACGGGTTCGAGAACTATGTAGACATGACCGAGACACATCTCCGGTCAATAACGAATAGCGGAACCTGGATGCTCATATTGGTTCCTACATATTCACGAAGATCTTTATCGGTCAAACCGTAATGACAACATACGTCATTCCCTTTGACATCGGTATGTTACTTTCCCGAGATTGGATCGTCGGTATCCTCATACCTAGTTCAATCTTGTTATTGGCAAGTCTCTTTACTCATTCCATAATGCATCATCTCGCAACTAACTCATTAGTCACATTGCTTGCAAGGCTTATCATGATGTGCATTACTTAGAGGGTCCAGAGATACCTCTCCGATACTCGGAGTGACAAATCCCAATCTTGATCTATGCCAAACCAACAAACACCTTCGGAGACACCTGTAGAGCATCTTTATAATCACCCAGTTACGTTGTGACATTTGATAGCACACAAAGTGTTCCTCCGATATTCGGGAGTTGGATAATATCATAGTCAAAGGAATATGTATAAGTCATGAAGAAAGCAATAGCAATAAAACTTAACGATCATTATGCTAAGCTAATGGATGGATCTTGTCCATCACATCATTCTCCTAATGATGTGATCCCCTTCATCAAATGACAACACATGTCTATGGTTAGGAAACTTAACCATCTTCGATTAACGAGCTAGTCTGGTAGAGGCTTACTAGGGACACTGTATTTTGTCTATGTACCCACACATGTATCAAGTTTTCGGTTAATACAATTCTAGCATGAATAATAAACATTTATCATGATATAAGGAAATATAAATAACAACTTTATTATTGCCTCTAGGGCATATTTCCTTCAAAAATCTCTGCCCATTCCTTGTAAAAGGCTTGATAATTTACTAAATACCACGAGTATGGTTTTTCCACACTATTCTTGTGCACCTTTTCAAGTAGCGATTGTTTGAATTTGAATTATGTGCATTAATGCCTACAAAATGCACATAATCCCCTAAATATTGTAAATGAACCCGTTAAAGTGCCAAATTTGAACACGGTGATTAGCAGGGATTATGCTCATCGTAGAAAAAACTCATGGACGAAGAACAAAGGAAATTTGGGTTCCCATTCAATCTCGGTGATTTACCATCGCACACGATTCATCTCCGTCGCCTCTGCGAACCGTGTGTGTTCACTCACACATGTAAAAGGAAAAAAGAAAACCCTTGCCCACTTCGTTCCCACCCACTCGCCACGGACTCCTCTGCAACTCTGCACCTCATCAACTTCCATCACGGCGGTCACCCTAAGCTCGACGGCTGTTGTCGACGGGCGGAGGTCGCGCCCCAAATGGCACGGGATTTCGCCCCTACCGCTTTCCGCCACCGATCTGCACTGACATTCTAGACTCTGGTCGACTGGAGTTTTCTGCGGGATTGGGCCGGCGATTTTTCTCATGGAGAAGGTAATCAACTTAGCAAAATATTCACTCATCTCTTATCGTAGTCCATCCGTCGCTGTTAATCAACCTGCGGAAATCGATGTGGAATCATTTTTGTTCTAGTTGATTCGTGGGTGTTCATTCATGTGTCCACAGTGCAAGCACAAATCGGGCAAGTGTGGTCGCGGCCAGTCAGAAACGAAGTTCTATCTCACCATTCTGGATGACTTCAGGGAGCGCTTGGTATGTTCAATCTCAACCTACCACGGTCGGCATGGCCTAAATTTGTGAACATATACCGTCTGTTGCTACATTATCTATATATTTGCATCAAATCTTTGTTACATTATCTATTTTTAATTCTATATTTTTGTACTTTGCTTCCATCTATATATTGATCTTTTTTATCAGTTACTCCCATATTTGCATTTTGCTCTGTTATTTCAATATATCTAATTTATGATCTTAATTTTCATTTCAAGCAGTACATCCCTTGCTTTGCATGAACAGGAGTAGAAGGAAATCTTGGGGTTTACTTTGTTGATGACTCCTACGATGTCATATTGACAACGCCACATGGATTTACAATGATGGTTAGCGTAAAACTTGATAAAGATGGTCACTCCTATTTTAATGCGGACCTTTGGAGAAAAATGTCTAAGTGTTATGAACTAAAAGCTGGCAGTAAAATTCTAGTGCGTGCACCACAGCCTGGTCTAATTAACATGGATGTTTACTTCCCCAACTTTCTCCATGTTGCCATATTACTTAACAAAATCGGGGTATTTGTTCTGACTAATTGATCACTATTTAAGCAACCAACTGTGATTTCATTTTCTGACTCCGTTCCTAGGCAGTAACAAATTCTATTTACCAATTTATGTGCACTATATATTCTTCTACCATGTTCTAAATAAATAATACCTTTCCACCTTTTAAGCAGGATATGTTGGATGCATAGTGAACGATCTGTATGTTAAAAAGCGTACCAAATTTCACTGGAAGGACTTGAAGCATGTCATAAGCTTTGTTGATAATCTGACAGAGATAGCACAGCGTATGAATGCTGTATTTTGGATGATATTGATTATACCTATGGTGCACACATTGAACAAGACCAATTGTGTGCACAAAACGCTAGTAAAAAGTCTTATTTTAATGTTGATGCTCATGAACCATATATATATATATCTTCAACGATATGTTACAATTGGTTTTTATTCTATATGTCAACAGAAATTGCCCGCCTTAGCAGTTCCAGGATCAATTTCCCGGTGTGGTCGAATTACACTTGTGCCTGCTAATAACGCCGAAGTGATTGCAAGGTACTGCATTTCCCGCAGAAATGGAACCATTCAAATTAACAAGTTCTCGCTTGTCGTGGCAATGCATCCATATACACTATTCTACTCATGCTCAACCAAGGCACGGGAGGGCTCTTCCTTTTCATTGACGAGATGCCGAGTCGTCGTGATCAAGCTGCTTCTAGCAGATAGTTGTGGTTGTTGGCCCTCAGCCTCTTAAAATGTGCTAGCTCTTACTATGTTAAGTATGTAGATATGGACCATATGGTTGTTGGCCCTTATCCTCTTAAAATGTGATAGTTTTTACTATGTTAAGTATGTAGATATGGACCATATGGTTGTCAAAGCCGTGTTATGAAGATCCTCCTTTTGTCGAATAGTGTAACTGTTGGAAATATGCCCTAGAGGCAATAATAAATTGGTTATTATTATATTTCCTTGTTCATGATAATTGTCTATTGTTCATTGTAATTGTATTAACCGAAAACCGAAATACATGTGTGAATACATAGATCGTAATGTGTCCCTAGTAAGCCTCTAGTTGACTAGCTCGTTGATCAATAGATGGTCGTGGTTTCCTGACCATGGACATGGGATGTCGTTGATAATGGGATCACATCATTGGGAGAATGATGTGATGGACAAGACCCAATCCTAAACGTTGCACAAGATCGTGTGGTTCGTTTGCTAAAGCTTTTCTAATGTCAAGTATCATTTCCTTAGATCATGAGATTGTGCAACTCCCGGATACCGTAGGAATGCTTTGGGTGTACCAAACGTCACAACGTAACTGGGTGGCTATAAAGGTGCACTACAGGTATCTCCGAAAGTGTTTGTTGGGTTGGCATGAATCGAGACTGGGATTTGTCACTCCGTATGACGGAGAGGTATCTCTGGGCCCACTCGGTAATGCATCATCATAATGAGCTCAATGTGACTAAGGAGTTAGTCATGGGATCATGCTTTATGGAACGAGTAAAGAGACTTGCTGGTAACGAGATTGAACGAGGTATAGAGATACCGACGATTGAATCTCGGGCAAGGAACATACCGATGGACAAAGGGAATCTTATACGGAATTGATTGAATCCTCGACATCGTGGTTCATCCGATGAGATCATCGTGGAACATATGGGAGCCAACATAGGTATCCAGATCCCGCTGTTGGTTATTGACCGGGGAGATGTCTCGGTCAAGTCTGCATGGTTCCTGATACGTCCATTTTGCATCATGCTTTTATATCGATATGTATTGCATTATCGACTATTACTACACATTATGTCACAATACTTATGCCTATTCTCTCTTATTTTACAAGGTTTACACGAAGAGGGAGAATGCCGGCAACTGGAATTCTTGGCTGGAAAAGGAGCAAATATTAGAGACCTATTCTGCACAACTCCAAAAGTCCTGAAACTCCATGGAAGTCAGTTTTGGAATATATTAAAAATATTGGGCGAAGAAAGCACCAGAGGGGGCCACACCCTGTCCACGAGGGTGGGGGGCGCGCCCTACCCCCTGGGCGCGCCCTACCCCCTGGGCGCGCCCCCCTGGCAGGCCTCCGGCACCCATCTTTTGCTATATGAAGTCTTTCACCCTGGAAAAAATAAGAAGGAAGCTTTCGGGACGAAGTGTCGCCGTCTCGAGGCGGAACCTGGCGAAACCAATCTAGGGCTCCATCGGAGCTGTTCTGCCAGGGAAACATCCCTCCGGGAGGGCGAAATCATCAACATCTTCATCACCATCGATCCTCTCATGGGGGGGGGGGTCAATCTCCATCAACATCTTCACCAGAACCATCTCATCTCAAACCCTAGTTCATCTCTTGTATGCAATCTTTGTCTCAAAACCTTAGATTGGTACTTGTGGGTTGCTAGTATTGTTGATTACTCCTTGTAGTTGAGGCTAGTTGGTTTATTTGGTGGAAGATCATATGTTCAGATACTTTATGCATATTAATATCCCTCTGATTATGAACATGAATATGATTTGTGAGTAGTTACGTTTGTTCCTGAGGACATGGGAGAAGTCTTGCTATAAGTAGTCATGTGAATTTGGTATTCGTTCGATATTTTGATGAGATGTACGTTGTCATTCCTCTAGTGGTGTTATGTGAACGTCGACTACATGATACTTCACCATTGTTTGGGCCTAGGGGAAGGCATTGATAAGTAATAAGTAGATGATGGGTTGCTAGAGTGACAGAAGCTTAAACCCTAGTTTATGCATTGCTTCGTAAGGGGCTGATTTGGATCCACATGTTTCATGCTATGGTTAGGTTTACCTTAATACTTCTTTTGTAGTTGCGGATGCTTGCAAGAGGGGTTAATCATAAGTGGGATGCTTGTCCAAGGAAGGGCAGTACCCAAGCACCGGTCCACCCACATATCAAATTATCGAAGTAACGAACGCGAATCATATGAGCATGATGAAAACTAGCTTGACGATAATTCCCATTTGTCCTCGGGAGCGTTTTCCTTTATATAAGAGTTTGTTCAGGCTTGTCCTTTGCTACAAAAAGGATTGGGCCACCTTGCTGCACCTTCTTTACTTTTGTTACTTGTTCCCCGTTACAAATTACCTTATCACAAAACTATCTGTTACCGATAATTTCAGTGCTTGCAGAGAAAACCTTACTGAAAACTACTTGTCATTTCCTTCTGCTCCTCGTTGGGTTCGACACTCTTACTTATCGAAAGGACTATGATAGATCCCCTATACTTGTGGGTCATCAAGACTCTTTTCTGGCGCCATTTCCGGGGAGTGAAGCGCCTTTGGTAAGTGGAATTTGGTATGCAAAAATTTATATAGTGTGCTGAAATTTACTGTCACTTGTTACTATGGAAAGTAATCCTTTGAGGGGCTTGTTCGGGGTATCTTCACCCCGACCAGTAGAGCAAAGAGTTTCTCCTCAACCTACTGAACCTACTTAAAAATTTTACTTTGAAATTCCTTCGGGTATGATAGAGAAACTGCTAGCTAATCCTTTTACAGGAGATGGAACATTACATCTCGATTTGCACCTAATATATGTGGATGAAGTTTGTGGATTATTTAAGCTTGCAGGTATGCCCGAGGATGTTATCAAGAAGAAGGTCTTCCCTTTATCTTTGAAGGGAAAGTCATTGACATGGTTTAGGCTATGCGATGATATTGGATCATGGAACTACAATCGATTGAAATTGGAATTTCATCAGAAGTTTTATCCTATGCATCTGGTTCATCATGATCGTAATTATATATATAATTTTTGCCCTCGTGAAGGAGAATGCATTGCTCAAGCTTGGGGGAGGCTTAAGTCAATATTATATTCATGCCCCAATCATGATCTCTCAAGAGAAATTATTATTCAAATTTTTTATGCTCGGCTTTCTCTCAATAATCGCTCCATGCTCGATACTACTTGTACTGGTTCTTTTATGATGAAGACTATTGAATTCAAATGGGATTTATTGGAAAGAATTAAACGCAACTCTGAAGATTGGGAACTCGACGAAGGTAAGGAGTCAGGTATAACACCCAAGTTTGATTGTTTTAAACTTTTATGGATACCGATGCTTTTCGTGAATTTAGCACTAAATATGGACTTCACTCTAAGATAGTAGCTTCTTTCTATGAATCCTTTGCTACTCATGTTGATCTCCCTAAGGAGAAGTGGTTTAAATATCATCCTCCCATTGAAGTAAAAGTAGTTGAACCTATTAAAGTTGAGTAAAATACTATCACTTATAATGTTGATCCTATTGTTCCTACCGCTTATATTGAGAAACCACCTTTCCCTGCTAGAATAAAGGATCATGCTAAAGCTTCAACTGTGGTTCGCAAGAGTAATACTAGAACACCTACACTCCCTGAGCAAATTAAAGTGGAACCTAGTATTGCTATGGTTAAATATCTCTTGGTCGATAATATTGATGGGCATGTTATTTACTTCTGTGATGAAGCTGCTAGAATTGCTAGACCCGATACTAAAAATAAACATAGACCTGTTGTAGGCATGCCTGTTATTTCTGTTAAAATAGGAGATCATTGCTATCATGGCTTATGTGATATGGGTGCTAGTGCGAGTGCAATACCTCATTCTTTATACGAAGAAATTATGCATGATATTGCACCTGCTAAGTTAGAAGGTATTGATGTTACAATTAAGCTTGCCAATAGAGATAGTATTTCACCAGTTGGGATTGTTAGAGATGTTGAAGTCTTGTGTGGGAAAGTTAAATATCCTACTGATTTTCTTGTTCTTGGTTCCCCACAAGATGACTTTTGTCCCATTATATTTGGTAGACCCTTCTTGAATACTGTTAATGCTAAGATAGATTGCAAAAAGGATGTTGTTACTATTGGTTTAGGGGATATGTCTCATGATTCTAATTTTGCTAAATTTCGTAGACAACCCCATGATAAAGAATTGCCTAGTAAAGATGAAATTATTGGTCTTGCTTCTATTAACGTGCCTCCTAATGATCCTTTAGAACAATATTTGCTAGACCATGAAAATGATATGTTTATGAATGAAAGAAGGGAAATAGATGAAGTATTCTTTAAAAAGGGACCTATTTTGAAACACAACTTGCCTGTTGAAATTCTAGGGGATCCTCCTCCACCCAAGGGTGATCCCGTGTTTGAGCTTAAACCATTACCTGATACTCTTAAATATGCTTATCTTGATGAAAAGAAGATATATCCTGTTATTATTAGTGCTAACCTTTCAGAGCAGGAAGAAGAGAAATTATTGAAAACTCTGAAGAAGCACCGTGCTGCTATTGGATATACTCTTGATGATCTTAAGGGCATTAGTCCCACTCTATGCGAGCACAAAATAAAATTGGAGAAAGATGCTAAACGGGTTGTTGATCAACAACGATGGTTAAATCCTACGATGAAAGAAGTGGTAAGAAAAGAAATACTAAAGCTTCTGGTGGCAGGTATAATTTATCCTGTTGCTAATAGTCAGTGGGTAAGTCCTGTCCATTGTGTCCCTAAGAAGGGACGTATTACTGTGGTTCCTAATGATAAAGATGAATTGATCCCACAAAGAATTGTTATAGGTTATAGAATGGTAATGGATTTCCGCAAACGAAATAAAGCTACTAAAAAGGATCATTACCCTTTACCTTTTATTGATCAAATGCTAGTAAGATTATCCAAACACACACATTTTTGCTTTCTAGACGGTTATTCCGGTTTCTCTCAAATACCCGTGTCAAAAGAGGATGAAGAAAATACCACTTTTACTTGCCCTTTCGGTACCTTTGCTTATAGACGTATGCCTTTTGGTTTATGCAATGCACCTGGTACCTGTCAAAGATGTATGACTGCTATATTCTATGACTTTTGTGAAAAGATTGTTGAGGTTTTCATGGATGATTTCTCCACGTATGGAACTTCTTTTGATGATTGCTTAAGCAACCTTGATCGAGTTTTGTAGAGATGTGAAGAAACAAATCTTGTCTTGAATTGGGAGAAGTGCCACTTTATGGTTAATGAAGGAATTGTCTTGGGGCATAAAATTTCTGAAAGAGGTATTGAAGTTGATAAAGCTAAAGTTGATGCTATTGAAAAGATGTCGTATCCTAAGGACATTATAGGTATAAGAATTTTAATTGGTCATGCCGGTTTTATAGGAGGTTCATTAAAGACTTCTCAAAAATTTCTAGGCCTCTGACTAATCTCTTAAAAAAAGATGTTCCTTTTGTCTTTGATGATGATTGTGTAGAAGCATTTTAAATACTTCAGAATGCTTTGATTTCTGCACCTATTGTTCAGCCACCTGATTGGAATTTACCATTTGAAATTATGTGTGATGCTAGTGATTATGCTGTAGGTGCTGTTCTAGGACAAAGAGTTGATAAGAAATTAAATGTTATCCAATATGCTAGTAAAACTCTAGACAGTGCCCAGAGAAATTATGCTACTACTAAAAAACAATTTTTAGCAGTTATATTTGCTTGTGATAAGTTCAGACCTTATATAGTTGATTCTAAAGTAACTGTTCACACTGGTCATGTCGCTATTAAATATCTTATGGAGAAGAAAGATGCTAAACCTAGACTTATTAGATGGGTTCTCCTACTACAAGAACTTGATTTGCATATTATTGATAGAAAGGGAGCTGAGAACCCCGTTGCAGATAACTTATCTAGGTTAGAGAATGTTCTTGATGACCCACTACCTATTGATGATAGCTTTCCCGATGAACAGTTAGCTGTCATAAATGCTTCTCGTACTGCTCCATGGTATGTTGATTATGCTAATTACATTGTTGCTAAATTTATAATACCTAGTTTCACATACCAGCAAAAGAAAAGGTTTTTCTATGATTTAAGACATTACTTTTGGGATGACCCACACCTTTATAAAGGAGTAGATGGTGTTATTAGTTGTTGTGTACCTAAGCATGAACAGGAACAGATCCTACGCAAGTGTCACTCCGAGGCTTATGGAGGACACCACGCTGGAGATAGAACTGCACATAAGGTATTGCAATCCGGTTTTTATTGGCCTACACTTTTTAAGGACGCCCGTAAGTTTGTCTTGTCTTGTGATGAATGTCAAAGAATTGCTAATATTAGTAGACGTCAAGAAATTCCTATGAACTAATCACTTGTTATTGAACTATTTGATGTTTGGGGCTTTGATTATATGGGACCATTTCCTTCCTCTAATGGGTATACACATATTTTAGTTGCTGTTGATTACGTTACTAAGTGGGTACAAGCTATTCCAACTAGTAGTGCTGGTCATAACAACTCTATTAAGATGCTTAAAGAAGTTATTTTTCCGAGGTTTGGAGTCCCTAGATACTTAATGACTGATGGTGGCTCACATTTTATTCATGGTGCTTTTCAAAAAACGTTTACTAAGTATGATGTTAATCATAGAATTGCATCTCGATACCACCCACAGTCTAGTGGTCAAGTAGAATTGAGTAATAGAGAGATCAAATTAATTTTTCAAAAGACTGTTAATAGATCTAAAAAGATTTGGTCCAAGAAACTCAATGATGCATTATGGGCCTATAGAACTGCATATAAAAATCCTATGAGTATGTCTCTGTATAAAATGGATTATGGAAAAGCATGTCACTTACCTCTCGAACTAGAGCATAAGCCATATTGGGCCATTAAAGAGCTCAATTATGATTTCAAACTTGCCGGAGAGAAGAGACTATTTGACATTAGCTCACTTGATGAGTGGAGAACCCAAGCCTATGAGAATGCCAAACTGTTTAAAGAAAAAGTTAAAAGATGGCATGACAAAAGGATAGAAAAGCATGAGTTTAATGTAGGTGATTATGTTTTGCTATACAACTCTCATTTAAGATTTTTTGCAGGAAAACTCCTATCTAAATGGGAAGGTCCTTACGTTATCAAGGAGGTCTATCGTTCCGGTGCCATAAAAATCAACAACTTCGAAGGCACAAATCCGAAGGTGGTGAACGGTCAAAGAATCAAACATTATATCTCAAGTAATCCCATAAATGTTGAAACCAATGGTATTGATACCGTAATCCCGGAGGAGTATTTAAGGGACACTTTCCAGAACGTTTCAGACTCCGAAAAGGAATAGGTGTGTGGTACAGTAAGTAAACCGACTCCAAAACAGTTATAATATCAATTTTCACCATTTTGGAATATTTAAGAAAATAGGAAAATAAGTAGTCCGAAAAGGACATGAGGCGTCCACGAGGGTGGAGGGCGCGCCCTACCCCCTGGGCGCGCCCCCTGCCTCGTGGGCACCTCGTGTGCCCTCCGCACTCTGTTTTCTTGCACGATACTTCTTTTGGTCAGTAAAAATTCATTATATAATCTCCCGAAGGTTTTGACCACCGTACCACGCGAATATCCCCTGTTTGTGTTTCAAGCTGTTTTTTTGATAGATCTAAATCACCATGACATCTTCAAGTGGCCCCAAGGACAAGTTCTTCGAGAAGGTCATCAACCCCTACCTCGCGGAGGTGCTGCAACACCCTCAAACCGTTGAGATGCGTGAGGGGTTGCTGCACATCCGCGATGTTGAGGGACCAAGGAGGAGCGGAAGCATGGAGACAAGACTCGAAGCAATGGAGCAACAAGTTTTCAAGTGCCAGGAGATGGTGGAACGAGGACTCGACGCCAACCACCTCATGAACGCGGAGTTCACCAACAGCCACAAGCTAGATGCCAAGAACATTGGGGAAACCATCTTAAAGCTTCACCAGAAAATCGAGCACCTCCAGGCCCAGATCTATGACCGACAAAACCAAAACCGTGAGTATGAATATAGATTCAAGAGGATGAGTTTGGCTGCAGATTTGAGGATCCCGGAGACTCGTTCATCCTTTTATGATGGTGAGCCTATGCCTTGGAAGATGGACGACAAGCCTGCATCATCAACAACTCTATCATCACCACCTCCGAGGAAAGAGACATAAACACATGGGTATGGGCACTCCCCTTGGCAACTGCCAAGCTTGGGGGAGGTGCCCCAGTATCGTATCACCATGACACTCCTATCTTTACCGTTTTTCTTAGTTCGATCCTTTTGGTAATATCTTGATCTAGTAGAATAAAGTTTTAGCATGATCTAGTTTTGAGTTTTGCTTTATGATCCTTCTATGTAATCGAGACCGTGAGCTATATATATAATAAAGATTAGTCTTGAGTCGAGGGCTTGGTTATCCTGCTATGATCTTTAGGGAAGAAAAGAAAGAATAAAAAAAGGGGGAACAAAAAGATCATATTGATCTTATGGAGAGTAATGACTTCACATATAAAGAGTATGATGAATAAAAGTTGTTGAGAGTTGACAAACGTAATTTTGGTCATCGTTGCAATTAATAGGAAGTAATAAAGAAAGAGAGGTTTTCACATATAAATATACTATCTTGGACATCTCTTACGATTGTGAGCACTCATTAAAATATGACATGCTAAAAAGTTGATGTTGGACAAGGAAGACAACGTAATGGGTTTTGTTTTCTTATATCTGAAATAAAGTATATTTTCATGGATCATCCAACATGTTGAGCTGGCCTTTCCCCCTCATGCTAGCCAAATTCTCTACACCAAGTAGAGATACTACTTGTGCTTCCGAATATCCTTACACCCAGTTTTGCCATGAGTGTCCACCATACCTACCTATGGATTGAGTAAGATCCTTCAAGTAAGTTGTCATTGTTGCATGCAATAAAAATTGCTCTCTAAATATGTATGATCTATTAGTGTGGAGAAAATAAGCTTTATACGATCTTGTGATATGGAAGAAATAAAAGCGACGGACTGCATAATAAAGGCCCCTATCACAAGTGGCAATGTAAAGTGACGTTCTTGTGCATTAAGATTTCGTGCATCCAACCATAAAAGCACACGACAGCCTCTACTTCCCTCTGCGAAGGGCCTATCTTTTATTTTTGCTTTATGTATTATCCAAGAGTCGTGGTGATCTTCACCTTCCTTTTTACACTTTATCCTTTGGCAAGCACATTGTGTTGGAAAGATCCTGATATATATATATATCCAATTGGATGTAAGTTATCATAAACTATTATTGTTGACATTGCCCTTGAGGTAAAAGGTTGGGAGGCAACACTATAAGCCCCTACCTTTCTCTGTGTCTGATTAAAACTCCAAACCCATAAGTATTGCGTGAGTGTTAGCAATTGTGAAAGACTAAATGATAGTTGAGTATGTGGACTTGCTGAAAAGCTCTTATATTGACTCTTTCCGATGTTATGATAAATTGCAATTGCTTCAATGACTGAGATTATAGTTTGTTAGTTTTCAATGAAGTTTCTGATTCATACTTTACATTGTGGATAGATTGTTACTTTAGCATAAGAAATCATATGACAATATATATATATATTGACGTTATAAGAATGATCATGATGCCTTCATGTCCGTATTTTATTTTATCGACACCTCTATCTCTAAACATGTGGACATGTTTTTTGTTATTGGCTTTCGCTTGAGGACAAGCGAGGTCTAAGCTTGGGGGAGTTGATAAGTCCATTTTGCATCATGCTTTTATATCGATATTTATTGCAATATGGGTTGTTACTACACATTATGTCACAATACTTATGCCTATTCTCTCTTATTTTACAAGGTTTACACAAAGAGGGAGAATGTCGGCAGCTGGAATTCTGGGCTGGAAATGGAGCAAATATTAGAGACCTATTCTGCACAACTCCAAAAGTCATGAAACTCCACAGAAGTCGGTTTTGGAATATATTAAAAATATTGGGCGAAGAAAGCACCAGAGGGGGGCCACACCCTGTCCACGAGGGTGGGGGCGCGCCCTACCCCACTTGGCGTGCCCCCTGCCTCGTGGGCCCCCTGGCAGGCCTTCGGTGCCCACCTTTTGCTATATGAAGTCTTTCGCCCTTGAAAATAAGAAGGAAGCTTTTTGGATGAAGCGCCGCCGTCTCGAGGCGGAACCTAGCGAAACCAATCTAGGGCTCCGGTGGAGCTGTTCTGCCGGGGAAACATCCCTCCGGGAGGGGGAAATCATCACCATCGTCATCACCATCGATCCTCTCATCGGGAGGGGGTCAATCTCCATCAACATCTTCACCAGCACCATCTCATCTCAAACCCTAGTTCATCTCTTGTATCCAATCTTTGTCTCAAAACCTCAGATTGGTACTTGTGGGTTGCTAGTAGTGTTGATTACTCCTTGTAGTTGAGGCTAGTTGGTTTATTTGGTGGAAGATCATATGTTCAGATCCTTTATGCATATTAATATCCCTCTAATTATGAACATGAATATGATTTGTGAGTAGTTACGTTTGTTCCTGAGGACATGGGAGAAGTCTTGCTATAAGTAGTCATGTGAATTTGGTATTCGTTCAATATTTTGATGAGATGTATGTTGTCTTTCCTCTAGTGATGTTATGTGAATGTCGACTACATGACACTTCACCATTGTTCGGTCCTAGGGGAAGGCATTGGGAAGTAATAATTAGATGATGGGTTGCTAGAGTGACAGAAGCTTAAACCCTAGTTTATGCATTGCTTCGTAAAGGGCTGATTTGGATCCACATGTTTCATGCTATGGTTAGATTTACCTTAATACTTCTTTTGTAGTTGCAGATGCTTGCAAGAGATGTTAATCATAAGTGGGATGCTTGTCCAAGGAAGGGCAGTACCCAAGCACCGGTCCACCCACATATCAAATTATCAAAGTAACGAACGCGAATCATATGAGCATGATGAAAACTAGCTTAACGATAATTCCCATGTGTCCTCGGAAGTGTTTTCCTTTATATAAGAGTTTGTCCAGGCTTTTCCTTTGCTACAAAAAGGATTGGGCCACCTTGCTGCACCTTGTTTACTTTTGTTACTTGTTACCCGTTAGATATTACCTTATCACAAAACTATCTGTTACCTATAATTTCAGTGCTTGTAGAGAATACCTTACTGAAAAATACTTGTCATTTTCTTCTGCTCCTCGTTGGGTTCGACACTCTTACTTATCAAAAGGAGTACGATAGATCCCCTATACTTGTGGGTCATCAGTTCTCGAACCCGTAGGGTCTACACACTTAAGGTTCGGTGACGCTAGTGTTGTTATGGGAAATAGTATGTGGTTACCGAAGGTTGTTCGGAGTCCCGGCTGAGATCCTGGACGTCACGAGGAGTTCCGGAATGGTCCAGAGGTGAATAATTGTATATGGGCAGTCCAGTTTCAGTCGCCAGAATAATTTCGGGGGTCATCGGTACTATACCGGGACCACCGAAAGGTGTCCGGGGGTCCACCGGGTGGGGCCACCTGCCCGGTGGGCCAAGTGGGATGAACAAGGGAGGGAACCAGTGAAGGAATATGCCCTAGAGGCAATAATAAAGTTATTATTTATTTCCTCATATCATGATAAATGTTTATTATTCATGCTAAAATTGTATTAACCGGAAACATAATACATGTGTGAATACATAGACAAACATAGTGTCACTAGTATGCCTCTACTTGACTAGCTCGTCAATCGAAGATGGTTAAGTTTCCTAGCCATGGACATGAGTTGTCATTTGATTAACGGGATCACATTATTAGGAGAATGATGTGATTGACTTGACCCATTCCGTTAGCTTAGCACTTGATCGTTTAGTATGTTGCTATTGGTTTCTTCATGACTTATACATGTTCCTATGACTATGAGATTATGCAACTCCCGTTTACCGGAGGAACACTTTGTGTGCTACCAAACGTCACAACGTAACTGGGTGATTATAAAGGTGTTGTACAGGTGTCTCCAAAGGTACTTGTTGGGTTGGCGTATTTCGAGATTAGGATTTGTCACTCCGATTTTCGGAGAGGTATCTCTAGGCCCTCTCGGTAATGCACATCACTATAAGCCTTGCAAGCATTGTGCTAATGAGTTAGTTGCGGGATGATGTATTACGAAACGAGTAAAGAGACTTGCCGGTAACGAGATTGAACTAGGTATTGAGATACCGACGATCGAATCTCTAGCAAGTAATATACCGATGACAAAGGGAACAACGTATGTTGTTATGCGGTTCGACCGATAAAGATCTTCGTAGAATATGTAGGAGCCAATATGAGCATCCAGGTTCCGCTATTGGTTATTGACCGGAGACGTGTCTCGGTCATGTCTACATAGTTCTCGAACCCGTAGGGTCCGCACGCTTAAAGTTAGATGACGATCGATATTATGAGTTTTGTGTTTTGATGTACCGAAGGTAGTTCAGAGTCCCGGATGTGATCACGGACATGACGAGGTGTCTTGAAATGGTTGAGACGTTAAGATTGATATATTGGAATGTTATATTCGGACACCGGATGAGTTCCGGGGGTTATCGGTCTACAAGGGTACGTGGACACACTCGCCCCTCTCGTTGCTATGCATCACCATGATCCTGAGTGTGCGTAGGATTTTTTTTTTTTTGAAATTACTACGTTCCCCAATAGTGGCATCCGAGCCAGGTTTTATGCGTAGATGTTATATGCACGAGTAGAACACAAGTGAGTTGTGCGCGATACAAGTCATACTCCTTACCAGCATGCCATACTTTGGTTCGGCGGTATTGTTGGATGAAGCGGCCCGGACCGACATTACACGTACGCTTGCGCGAGACTGGTTCTACCGATGTGCTTTGCACACAGGTGGCTGGCGGGTGTCAGTTTTTCCAACTTTAGTTGAACCGAGTGTGGCTACGCCTGGTCCTTGAGAAGGTTAAAACAACACTAACTTGACGAACTATCGTTGTGGTTTTGATGCGTAGGTAAGAACGGTTCTTGCTCAGCCTGTAGCAGCCACGTAAAACATGCAGCAACAAAGAAGAGGACGTCTAACTTGTTTTTGCAGGGCATGTTGTGATGTGATATGGTCAAGGCATGATGCTATATTTTATTGTATGAGATGATCATGTTTTGTAACCGAGTTATCGGCAACTGGCAGGAGCCATATGGTTGTCGCTTTATTGTATGCAATGCAATCGCCCTGTAATGCTTTACTTTATCACTAAGCAGTAGTGATAGTCGTAGAAGCAATAGTTGGCGAGACGACAACGATGCTACGATGGAGATCAAGGTGTCGCGCCGGTGACGATGGTGATCATGACGGTGCTTCGGAGATGGAGATCACAAGCACAAGTTGATGATGGCCATATCATATCACTTATATTAATTGCATGTGATGTTTATCCTTTATGCATCTTATTTTGCTTTGATTGACGGTAGCATTATAAGATGGTCTCTCACTAAATTTCAAGATAAAAGTGTTCTCCCTGAGTATGCACCGTTGCCAAAGTTCGTCGTGCCGAGACACCACGTGATGATCGGGTGTGATAATCTCACCGTTCATCTACAACGGGTGCAAGCAAGTTTTGCACACGCGGAATACTCGGGTTAAACTTGACGAGCCTAGCATATGCAGATATGGCCTCGGAACACTGAGACCGAAAGGTCGAGCGTGAATCATATAGTAGATATGATCAACATAGTGATGTTCACCATTGAAAACTACTCCATCTCACGTGATGATCGGACATGGTTTAGTTGATTTGGATCACGTGATCACTTAGATGATTAGAGGGATGTCTATCTAAGTGGGAGTTCTTAAGTAATATGATTAATTGAACTTAAATTTATCATGAACTTAGTACCTGATAGTATTTTGCTTGTCTATGTTGATTGTAGATAGATGGCCCGTGCTGTTGTTCCATTGAATTTTAATTCATTCCTTGAGAAAGCAAAGTTGAAAGATGATGGTAGCAATTAAACGGACTGGGTCCGTAACTTGAGGATTATCCTCATTGCTGCACAGAAGAATTATGTCCTGGAAGCACCGCTGGGTGCCAGGCCTGCTGTAGATGCAACTGACGACGTTAAGAACGTCTGGCAGAGCAAAGCTGATGACTACTCAATAGTTCAGTGTGCCATGCTTTACGGCTTAGAACCGGAACTTCAACGATGTTTTGAACGTCATGGAGCATATGAGATGTTCCAGGAGTTGAAGTTAATATTTCAAGCGAATGCCCGGATTGAGAGATATGAAGTCTCCAATAAGTTCTACAGCTGTAAGATGGAGGAGAACAATACTGTCAGTGAACATATACTAAAAATGTCTGGGTATAACAATCACTTGATTCAACTGGGAGTTAATCTAATGGATGATTGTGTCATTGACAGAATTCTTCAATCACTGCCACCAAGCTACACGAGCTTCGTGATGAACTATAATATGCAAGGGATGGATAAGACAATTCCCGAGCTCTTCGCAATGCTAAAGGCTGTGGAGGTAGAAATCAAAAAGGAGCATCAAGTGTTGATGGTCAACAAGACCACCAGTTTCAAGAAAAAGGGCAAAGGGAAGAAGAAGGGGAACTTCAAGAAGAACAGCAAACACGTTGCTGCTCAAGACAAGAAACCCAAGTCTGGACCTAAGCCTGAGACTAGTGCTTCTACTGCAAGCAGACTAGACACTGGAAGCGGAACTGCCCCAAGTATTTGGCGGATAAGGAGGATGGCAAGGTGAACAAAGGTATATGTGATATACATGTTATTGATGTGTACCTTACTAGAGCTCGCAGTAGCACCTGGGTATTTGATACTGGTTCTGTTGCTAATATTTGCAACTCAAAACAGGGACTACGGATTAAGCAACGGCTGACTAAGGACGAGGTGACGATGCGCGTGGGAAATGGATCCAAAGTCGATGTGATCGCCGTCGGCACGCTACCTCTACATCTACCTTCGGGATTAGTTTTAGACCTGAATAATTGTTATTTGGTGCCAGCGTTGAGCATGAACATTATATCTGGATCTTGTTTGATGCGAGATGGTTATTCATTTAAATCTGAGAATAATGGTTGTTCTATTTATATGAGTAATATCTTTTATGGTCATGCACCCTTGAACAGTGGTCTATTTTTGTTGAATCTCGATAGTAGTGATACACATATTCATATTGTTGAAGCCAAAAGATGCAGAGTTGATAATGATAGTGCAACTTATTTGTGGCACTGCCGTTTGGGTCATATTGGTGTAAAGCGCATGAAGAAACTCCATACTGATGGACTTTTGGAATCACTTGATTATGAATCACTTGGTAATTGCGAACCATGCCTCATGGGCAAGATGACTAAAACGCCGTTCTCCGGAACAATAGAGCGAGCAACAGATTTGTTGGAGATCATACATACTGATGTATGTGGTCCGATGAATGTTGAGGCTCGCAGCGGGTATCGTTATTTTCTCACCTTCACAGATGATTTGAGCAGATATGGGTATATCTACTTAATGAAACATAAGTCTGAAACATTTGAAAAGTTCAAAGAATTTCACCGCAAAGTGGAAAATCATCGTAACAAGAAAATAAAGTTTCTACGATCTGATCATGGAGGAGAATTTTTGAGTTACGAGTTTGGTCTACATTTGAAACAATGCGGAATAGTTTCGCAACTCACGCCACCCGGAACACCACAGCGTAATGGTGTGTCCGAACGTCGTAATCGTACTTTACTAGATATGGTGCGATCTATCATGTCTCTTACTGATTTACCGCTATCGTTTTGGGGTTATGCTTTAGAGACGGCTGCATTCACGTTAAACAGGGCACCATCGAAATCCGTTGAGACGATGCCTTATGAACTGTGGTTTGGCAAGAAACCAAAGTTGTCGTTTCTTAAAGTTTGGGGCTGCGATGCTTATGTGAAAAAACTTCAACCTGATAAGCTCGAACCCAAATCAGAGAAATGTGTCTTCATAGGATACCCAAAGGAAACTGTTGGGTACACCTTCTATCACAGATCCAAAGGCAAGACATTTGTCGGGTGGTAGGTGCGACATATGCCAACGGGTGGCTTATCATTGTGGGAGCCAGTAAAACATTGCCGGTGCCTGCAAACGGGATGAGGCGAAGACATGCACGCCGGCGGATCTTACCCAGGTTCGGGGCTCTCCGTGGAGATAACACCCCTAGTCCTGCTCTGCGGGGTCTCCGCATGATCACTAGATCAGTACAAGTAGCTACAAGCGCTCCTGGAGCTGTTTGGCTAGAGGAAGAGGAAGGACAAGGCTAGCTCTCCTTTTCTCTCTAGGTGGTGTGTGGAATTCTATGAGATCAACCCTTTGCATGGGTGCCCGGGGGTTTATATAGGCCTACCCCCCAGGGGTACAATGGTAAACCGGCTGGGCATGAGTCCCAGCCGTCAGTGTCTATGCTCGCTGGCTTCTCCGCCGGTCATTGGGGCCCGCCGACTGGTGGGTCCCGCCGGCTACCGGCCTCTTGGCCGGCAAGCCGGCCCCACTGCTTGGGGGCTTTGTCGGCGGCTGGTTACTGTTGCCTCACCTCTGATGACGAGGGCTTTGTCGAGGTAAGCATGGCTACAGTGTCACCGCCTTGCGAGCTCTCACTGTAGCCTTACCTCGTCTTGTCTCCTTAATGGGGCGCATGCTTCGAGGGAGGGAGGTAGCCGGCTATTGGGATCCGACCACATCCCTGGTCGACTAGAGGAGGCCAGGCCGCCTTCAGATGTCTCTCTGGCAAAGGGGCCCGCCGCCCACGGGCCGTACTGGCACCTGTCGTGGGTGACATCGAGGCCAACATGGCTACAGTGCCGCGCCGGACGGGGGATGGATGGCCCGTACGGCGCCCTGTGGCCATGCCTGTTCCGGGATTCGGGGGTAGTGGGCTGTACTGCGGCCACGCCTCATCCTATTGCCGCTATGTGGGTACAGTCTTGGTGGGTGCAGTCTTGGCCGGCTTCTGGGAGTCGGTCCTCTTGGGGCCGGCTTCCTGGAGTCGGCTATCTCGTATCTTTCTTGGAGGAGGTTTCTGAGCTGGGTCGCCTTCTGGGAGTCGGCCCTCGGCCGGAGGAAGGCGGCCCTATGCTTTGTATGCTTGAAGGCTTGAATGGCCTGGTAAGTTTTTTGAAGAGCCAGGGGGAGTCGGTTAGGCTACCCGTGGCTATTTACTCCGACAGTAGTCCCCGAAGCTGGTTGGGCTTCGAGGCTGAGAGGAGGTCGTGAAGCTCGGTCAGCTTCTTATCTTCACGAGCCCGCAGCTGGGAGCCGGCTTCGGTTGGGCGCGCCGTCTTGGCGAAATTTTTAAAGTCGGAAGGCGGGAGTTTGTTGGCGCGTGTGCCGGGCTGTGGGCCGGCCGCTCACCGCCTGCGAACCACGTGGCGTTCCTTGGCTGAAAAGAGCCTGCCAACCCACGCGCGCGACAAGACGTTGCCGCAGGCCGAGGGCCCACCACTCCTACGCATAGGCCCAGGCGCGGATTCTTTGCGGCCCAAAACTGTCCACTCGTCTTCCGGCGGCGGTTTCCGCATGCTGTTTGGGCGTAATAATCGCGGGACGTGGGGGAGTGAGCGCAGTTAATCCCACGTTCCTCCCCACGCCGCGCCTCCTCGGCTTCGCCGCACGAGGCTATAAGTAGGGGGAGGAGGGGAAGCGGCAGACGCTCGCACGCTCCTCTCCTTTCCGCCATGTTCTTCCTCCTGCTTTCCCTCACAGCAGCGACTCGCCGCCGCGCCGTCCCACTAATCTTCACTCTGCCCTGCAGCTCTGCTGCCGCGAGGTCGTGCTTTCTCCGCCGCCGCACTCTTTCTTGCCAGCCTCACGCCACCATGCAGTACGGCGGGGACTGGGACGGCTCCAACGTCCATATGGACCACATCGAGTTCCTCCGCAAGACGCGGCGGTTGCCCGGTGCGTACCAGGTGCGGGTCCGTCTCGCGCGTGAGAAGGAGATCACACCGGAGCCAGAGGAAGGCGAGCGGGTAGTCTTTCGCTCGCATTTCCTGCACGCATCGGCTTGCCGGCGAGCGCTTTCTTCCGCTCCTTCCTCGACTTCTATCAACTCCAGCCGCACCACCTCACCCCAAACACGGTGGTGCTGCTGTCCGCCTTCGTCACCTTGTGCGAAGGCTTTCTTGGCGTTCTCCCCACCCTCGAGCTCTGGGGGGAGTTCTTCCAATCTAAGCTGGGCACCCGCATGCAGGGCGTGCCGGCCCAGAGCGGCGCCTTCATCGCGATGCGGAGGCCGGCGGCCGACAACCCCTTCCCCGTCATCATGTTAATCCAGTCGGTGAAGCGCTGGCAGAAGTCATATTTCTACGTGAAGAACATCGCCCCACAAGGCGACTACGTCAACTTGCCGGCTTACGTAGCCGGCCCGCCGGCTGGGAGGCAGCCCCAATGGTCCTATCGGGCCGTGACGCTGACGCCGGCTCGAGCCGCGGCCGTCGCCCGACTACGAGTGATGATCCAGTCAGAGGGCCTGACTGGGTCTGACTTGCTTGCCGCCTTCGTCGCGCGCCGGGTGCTTCCGCTTCAGAGCCGCCCTCACCTGATCTGTCAGATGAGCGGCCAGCTCGACCCGAGTCAGATGTGCACCAAGGACATGCCGCACGACGGGGTGGCCCATATGGTGAATTACCTTGCGAACTGCAAGCTCTCCGCAGAGTGGCGGTTTGGCAAGGAGCCATATTCCCGTGCACATCCTCCGCCCACGGTATGTTCTCTTTTTCCTTTTCTTTTCTTAGTTTTGTCGCCGAGTTCCTTCTGGCCGTCTCTGATCAGTCGGCACGCCTTGGCAGAGCCCTCTCCTTCGACCTGCAGCCGGGTCGGAGGCGGAGCGCCGATTCCTCCCCGACCGGGTGGAGCATGACCTGGAGAACCATGACTTGGGGGCGGCCGCCATGGATGACAACACCGAGGCGGGTGGCGGCGAAGCCGGCGGCGATGCAGGCGGCTCTGGGCTTGGAGCCAGTTTTGACGACTGGCCGGATGACGACGAGGCGGAAGTCGTCCCACGCCGCCAGCCGGCGTCTGGCCACGGCGCGGGTTCCTCCCCCGTGCCGCCTGCTCGGGGCGGCGGGCAGAAGCGTCGTGCCGCGTCGGGCTTGTTCGGGAGCCGGCCGAAGAAGCCCAAGGGTGGGGCGGCGGCGACCAGGCGGGATGAGGCGGCCGCGAAGGCGGCCCGCTTCCACAAGGTGGTGAAGCAGC
Source organism: Aegilops tauschii subsp. strangulata (assembly GCF_002575655.3). NCBI lineage: Eukaryota > Viridiplantae > Streptophyta > Magnoliopsida > Poales > Poaceae > Aegilops > Aegilops tauschii. The sequence continues at coordinate 278,061,140 of NC_053035.3, forward strand.
CGCAGATGGTGTCGGCGTAAGTGTATATTCCTTTGTACATTCTTTCTTCTTTTCTTGGTGATTTCTGAATCCTTGCCCTTTTCTCAAAAAATCAGGGCTCCGCTTTCGCTCGAGCGGGTTGCTGCCGCCTCCGTCGTTGGATCGCCGGGAGGATCCGGGAGCACCTGCCGCGTGGACCCCCGCGCCGAACTTCAGGCGGCGACAGAGCGAAATGCGCGGGACACGCGGGAGGAGCGGGAGGCGGAGGAGTTGAGGGCGGCTGCCGCCAAGGCGGCACAGGAGGAGGAGGCGGCGAAGGCGCGCGCCAACGCAGCGGCCAAGGCCCAAGCGGAGGTTGCGGCCGCGGCAACAGCGGAGGGGGCCTTGCTCGTCACCCCTCTGCGCGTCGCGGCGCTTGAGGCCCCAGAGCCCCCGCCAGAGGAAGCCGCTGGCGACCAGCCGGGATTGGAGAGGGAGGACGACGTCGTCGTCCCAGAGAGGGAGGCGGCACAGGCCCCGCCGACTGGGGCGACCCAAGGCGGCCGGCCTAACGTGCCGCCTGCGCAATCGGCCGGGGGCGAGCCGGCTGCGAGGACGGATCTGGTGGTCCAGTTGCCATCGCGCCAGCGCACGGGGAAGGCCGCATCGGACCCACAGAAGGCCGCGGGCTCCAGCTCGTCGGCCCAGGACATGGAGGCGGCCAGCGCCAGCTCGGGGTGGACGCCGGGTCGAGGGATGGCTATGGTGAACGTGGCAGCGCAGGACGTCCGGAACCAGCTTCAGTCCCAGGCTGCGGCGCTGAGGAAATACAATGACGAGTTCCTTGCGACGCGGGCGGCCATTCGGGTTAGTCTTCTTATTTTTCTTTTTTGATCTTGGTTTCTTCCATGGGGCGCGTCAGCGCACCCACTGGGTGTAGTCCCCGAGTTCCGAGTCGGCTGCTGAGCAGGCGGCTTGGAACTTCTTAGCGGGCTTTGTTTTGCTATCTTGTTCTCATTCGCTCCTTTGCCTGTCTTGCAGGACTACCACAACCTCCACGCGGCTGCCTTCAACTCCCAGGCTCGGGAGCTGACCCAGAAGAATGCTGACCTATCTGAGAGCCGGGGTAAGTGCTTCGTCTTTTATCTCACGTGGGGGCGCGTCAGCGCACCCACTGGGTGTAGTCCCCAAGATTCGGGCCGACTGCTGAGCAGTCGGGTCGGATCTTCCTTGACGACTTCTTCCTTATTGCTTCTTTATTTTCTGCCTTCCCTGCAGCGGCCAACGCCAGTCTGAGGGAGCAGCTGGGCGGGGCACAGGCCGCCCTCCATGCTAAGGAGGCCGAGTTTGACGCCTTGGCACAGGAGCGTGACCGCCTGACCAAGAGGTTGGCCGACCAGGAGAAGAGCCACAAGGCGGCCCTGAAGGCGGTGCAGGACAGCGAGGCCGCCCTCCAAGCCGAATATGAGACAGAGGCGGCCAGCTGGGCCGAAGCGAGGCAGTCGCTGATCAACGGCTATGGCCAGATCGAAGACTTGGTTGATGGTAGGCCGTCTTCTTCTTCGTCCTTGCTTGCCGCTTGCCGTTTGGCTCATTTTCTGACTTGGTGTTTTTCTCTTCTTTCTCTTTCTTTCTTGCGCAGAGTACTTCCCTGGCTACTCTACGGCCGCCAACCAGGTCGTCGAGGCCCACCGTGAGGCACAAAGGCAGGCTGGCGTCGAGATCGCGCCGAACGCTCGTCGGTCGCTGGAGGAGCAGCTCTTGGCGATTCAAGCCCGCCTCCAGCCGGCTCACCGCATGCTCCGACGGCTTCAGCGTGTTGGGGCGCAGGTGTTGGCCGCCCTCTGGCCTGGTGAGGTGATTCCCCGCACCCCCAGTCGGACTGCCGACTGGCTGGAGGTGGCGGTCGACCGCTTCGAGGCCTGGAAAGCTTCTGCGGCTCGGTCCGGCGCCAGGCGGGCGCTGGAATTCGTCAAGGCCTGGTATCCCGAGCTGAGTCTGGACCAGCTAGCCACCTGGCGGCAGGAGGCCGACATGGAGATGGAGCCGGCGCGACCGGCTATCATCCAGCGGGCTTCGGCGATTGCCAACTACACCGACACCAGCGCCTTCGCTCCTGAGGTGGACGACAATGGCGTTGCCCAGCCGGAGGAGTGGTTCGGGCTGAACACGGCAGATGGCGAGGACTCGGCGGAGGAGATCGACTCCAGCGACGAGGGCGAGGAGGAGGAGGAGGAGGAGTGTGAAGACGCCGCGCCAGATGGTGGAGCGGCCGGTCAGCCTCAGCTTGACCGTGCCTCCAGCAACAAGGCACGCGCGGGTGCACTGCCTGCAGCCGGCGACGATCAAGCCGAGACCCGCTAGCCGGCCACTCCTCCAGCCGGCGGGGCCGTCTCCACCGACCAGCCTGGCTCCCCTACTGCGCCCTTAGTCTAGTCTGCTGCCTCTACTTTCCTGTTTTACCACTCTTGGAACAGTATTTTGTTAAGTTTGCACAATTCCACCCACTAGGGGTGTATTCGAACTATATTGACTACCGGCCTGTTGGGGGCCTTATGTGTAAATATAATTATGCATGCATTTGGCTTTCCCTTGTTCTTTGCTTTTCATCCTTCGGCTGTTTCCTTTGCCGCCCTCCCTTGGTTGCCGCCTTCCTAGCCGGACAGCTGCTCTGCATTCTGTGGCTGGAGAAGTGCTTGGCCAGTTGGGAGGGCAAGTACTCTAGCTTTGTTGGATTATAGCGAAGTGACTGGGAGGCCGGCCAGCCGGCTGTTTTGACAGCCAGTAGGCGTGGTTGGAGGCCGTCTTTGTGTTATATAAGTTCGTTAGTCCTTAGCCGTTTTTCATGTGGGCATCCTTTCTGCCTTTGCCTCTTGCCAGTCGGACAGTCGATTCTTCGAGCTGCGACTTTCAACAAGAGAGGGCTCGGGTGCCGGCACACTACTTGTCTGACTTCAGGTAGAACTTCTAATATAACTTAAGGCGGCCAGTCCCCGGGCCGACTAGTCGAACCCGGTGCCAGATAGAAAATCAAATGTAATAACACATTCATGAGTACGACACTCGTCATTCATAGATAAAGGAGGGCAGTCCCCGAGTGTGCCTCGGGGGGCCCGTTTGTCTCATATTTAATGCAAAAACGGTAGCATGATACATACTGCTTTCAACTGTAAAATCTTCTCAGGAGGTTTGCGTTCCATGGTCATTCCGACTCCTTGCCGGAATCATCCCTCTTGCATGCTCTTGGCTTCTGTGTGTCGATCAGGTAGTAGGAGTCGTTGCCTAGTGCTTTGCTGACGACGAAAGGGCCTTCCCAAGGGGCCGAGAGCTTGTGCTGGCCGGCTGTTCGCTGGATCAGCCGGAGCACAAGGTCGCCCTCTTGGAAGGATCTTGGCTTGACCTTTCGGTTGTGGTAACGGCGCAAACCCTGTTGGTAGATGGCGGACCGGCTGAGTGCTAGCAGCCGGCCTTCTTCCAGCAGGTCGACGCCGTCTTCTCGCGCTTCCTTGTCCTCCGCCTCCGTGTACATGGTGACCCGAGGCGAGTCGAACTCGATGTCAGTCGGGATGACAGCCTCGGCACCGTATACAAGGAAGAACGGAGTGAAGCCGGTTGACTTGTTTGGGGTAGTACGCAGACTCCAGAGGACAGCCGGCAGCTCGTCGAGCCAACAGCCGGCCGAGCGCTCCAGTGGTACGACCAGGCGGGGCTTGATGCCGGAGAGGATGAGGCCGTTTGCTCGCTCGACCTGGCCGTTTGACTGCGGGCGGGCAACGGACGCTAAGTCCAGTTGGATGCCTTGTGTCGCGCAGAAACGTGCCAGTGCTCCTTTGGCAAAGTTTGTGCCGTTGTCGGTGATGATGCTGTGCGGCACGCCATATCGAGTAGTGATGTCGGCAATAAATGTCACGGCAGTCGGCCCGTTCAGCTTCTTGATTGTCTTCACTTTGATCCACTTGGTAAATTTGTCCACGGCGACAAGCATATGTGTCAAGCCACCGCGGGCTGTCTTGAATGGGCCCACCATGTCCAGCCCCCAGACGGCAAAGGGCCAGGTGAGGGGGATGGTCTTGAGTGCGAAAGCCGGCAGGTGTTGCCTGGAACTGAAGACTTGGCATCCTTTGCAGCATTTGACTATCTCTTTGGCATCTTCCAACGCAGTCGGCCAGAAGAAACCGTGGCGGAAGGCTTTGGCCACAAGTGATCTTGAGGCTGCGTGGTGGCCGCATTCGCCTTGGTGGATATCCTTGAGGATTGCTACACCCTTTTCTGGCTCGACGCAGCGCTGGAAGATCCCAGTGACGCTGCGCTTGACAAGTTCTCTGTTTATTATTGCATATGCTCCGGCTCGGCGTTGCACTAGCCTTGCCGAGATCTCCTCAATCGGCAGCTCTCTGATGACTAGGAAGTTGAGGATGGGCTGGGCCCATGATGGAGCTGTGACTTCTTCTACTGTTAGTACGGCCACTGTGACTCGGGTGGGTGGGTTGGGTGGTGGAGAGTTGGAGTCGGCCACCGCTTCTTGTGTCGCTGCAGTCCCCGGGCCGACTGCTGCAGTCCCCGGGCCGGATTCTGAAGTCCCCGAGACGGGTGCGACTACGGCAGTCCCCGGGCTGCTTGTCGAAGTCCCCGAGCTGCCTGCTGGGTTCCTCCAGTTGGATCCAGCTGCATCGGGGGGCCGGTGGTACGAAGATAGAGTCCGACTCTGGAGACGGCTTGATAGATGGTTTGAGGAGGCGCTGGAGAGAGACACCGGTTGGTATAGCCTGTCGGGTGGAGCCGATCCTTGCCAGGGCGTCTGCTTGGTCGTTGTCGGCCCGTGGCACGTGAAGGAACTCGCACCCTTCGAAGTACCCACTGATCTGCTGGACGAGGAATCGATAGCTCGCCGTGTTTTCATCCTTGGCGTCCAAGTCGCTAGATGACTGCTAGAGACCACCAAGTCCGAGTCGCCATAACACAGGATCCGGCGTATGCCAAGCTCTTTGGCTAGCCGGAGCCCGTGTATGAGCGCCTCGTATTCAGCCACGTTGTTGGAGGCGGCAAAGTGGATTTGCAGCGTGTATCTGAGCTTGTCGCCTTTGGGAGAGGTGAGGACGATGCCGGCTCCCAAGCCGGTGCGCATCTTGGACCCGTCGAAGTGCATCCGCCAATGAGTAGAGTCGGGAGCCGGCGGTAGGTACTGGGTCTCGGGCCAGTCGACGAGGAAGTCGGCCAATGCTTGAGACTTGATGGCGGTGCGGGGCTGGTAGAAGATTGTGTAAGGCGCCAGCGCAATGGCCCATTTAGCCACCCGGCCGGATGCATCCCAGCTGCCTATGATCTCGGCAAGCGGGGCGGTGCATACGCCCGTGATGGGATGCTCTTGAAAGTAGGGCTTCAGCTTCTTGGCGGCGAAGTACACTCCATAGCACATCTTCTGGTAGTGTGGGTAGTTTTGCTTTGAGCTGGACAGTACTTCTCTTAGATAATATACCGGCCTCTGGACTGGCTGGGCTCGGCCTTCTTCTGGGCGCTGGACCACGATGACTGTACTGACCACTCGGCTAGTTGCGGCAATGTAGAGGAGCATGGGCTCCTTCTCAGTCGGCGCCGCAAGGACAAGTGGAGTGGTCAGCATCTTTTTCCACTCATGGAAGGCTTGGTCTGCTTGGTCATTCCACTCGAAATGAGTGGATTTCTTCATGAGTCGGTACAGGGGGAGAGCCTTCTCTCCTAGCCGGCTGATAAAGCGGTTTAGGGAGGCCAGGCACCAGGTGAACTTCTGTACGTCTCGCAACTTGGTGGGAATCTCCATTCTCTCAATGGCCTTGATCTTCACAGGGTTGCACTCAATGCCGCGTTCGGAGACCAGAAAGCCTAGAAGCTGGCCGACTGGTACTCCGAACACGCATTTCTCGGGGTTGAGCTTGATCTGGAATCGGCGCAAGTTAGCAAATGTTTCTTTGAGGTCTTCTAGCAGGGTGCCGTGCTTTTCTGTCTACACCACAATATCGTCTACGAGACGTGGGCATTTCTGCCGAGTTGCTTGAGGAGGCATTTCTGCATGCAACGCTGAAAGGTGGCACCGGCATTCCTCAAGCCGATTGTCATAGTCAGGTAACAGAAAGCTCCGAATGGTGTGATGAAGGCGGTCTTCAGGCGGTCTGCTGGGTCCAACTTAATCTGGTGATATCCTGAGTAGGCATCCAAGAAACTCAAAAGCTCGCATCCGGCTGTGGAGTCTATTACTTGATCAATCCGTGGCAGAGCAAACGGATCTTTGGGGCAGGCCTTGTTGAGGCTAGTGTAGTCTATACACATACGCCATTTGTTATTCTTCTTCAACACCAAGACTGGGTTGGCAAGCCACTCTGGGAAAAACACTTCCATAATAAAGCCGGCGGCAAGGAGCCGGGCTATCTCTTCTCCTACGATTCTTCTCTTCTCTTCTGACAGTCTGCGGAGGGGCTGTTTAACCGGCTTCGCGTCCGCTCGGACGTGTAACTTGTGCTCGGCGAAATCCTTCGGAACACCCGGCATGTCCTTTGGGGACCATGCAAAGATGTCTCGATTCTCACGGAGGAAGTCGACGAGCTCACCTTCCTATTTACTGTCCAGGTTTGCACCAATGACTGAAACCTCTCCGGGTTCTCCGGGTCTACAGGTATCTTCTTCGTCTCCTTGGCCGGCTGGAAGGAGCCCTGCGCATCATATTCCTTGGGGTTGGGGGACAAGGTCGGCTGCTTGCCGGCCATGGCCACAACTCGATCCAGCATCTTCTTCAATTCTGCCACTATGAGGGACTCGGCCAGTCGGCTGCTGGCTGCAGCGCACTGGATGGACTTCTTGTAGTCGCCGGCTATGGTGATGATCCCCTTCGAGCTCGGCATCTTCATCTTCAGGTAGGCGTAGTGGGGCACAGCCATGAACTTGGCCAGAGTAGGTCGGCCAAGCAAGGCGTGGTAAGGGCTTTCCAGATCCACTACCTCGAACCAAATTGCTTCTCGGCGAAAGTGATCCTTGTCTCTGAAGAGAACATCCATCTTGATCTTGCCGATCGGGGAACAGGACAGGCCGGGTACGATGCCATGGAACACGGTCCGGCTTGGCATGAGCTGCTTCGCCTTGAGGTTCAACTTCTCCATGGTATCGCGGTACAGTATGTTGATACTACTTCCGCCATCAATCAGAACGCGGGAGAATCGGGCAGCCCGCCTCTCCGTTGCGAGGGTGACATCCAACACCAATGCGTAGGAGCCAGGGGACAGCATCACCTTTGGGTGATCGGCCCGGCTCCAGTTGATAGGCCTTTCGGACCAATGCATGAAGTCGGGGTTGCTGGAGGCGACTGAGTTGACCTCTTGGTGCTGTCGGCGCCGGCTGCGCTTGTCCTCAACCTGGCTCGTGAAGACGACGTAGGCGGCGTGCTCATCAGGGAACTCATCTTGAATGGCTCCGACTCCTGGTCGAGCAGCCGGCTGCTGGGGGGCTAGAGGCGGCGGGCCGCGAGGCGGAGGCGGCACCAGCCCCTCGCCCTTGGAGATCCGTGTGAGCCAGTGGCACTTTCGGGTCGTGTGGTTGGACGGCTTCGCGCCGTTGTGGAACTTGCAGGGGGCATCGAGAGTCTGCTCGTAGGAGAAGGCCGGCTGCCAAGCTGGCCTGCCGCCCTTCTTCTTGGGAGCAGGCCGTTCTTCGGGCTTCTCGTCTTCGACGGTGGCCACCTGCCAACTGGTGGAAGGCGGCATAGGGGCCTTGCGCTTGTGGTCGTTCTTGTAGGGGCGCCGATTGGAGTCGCCAGCCGGCGTCTTAGGAGCCGGAGCGAGCACCTTCCCAGAGGCGTCCACTCGGAGCTCGGTCTTCATCGAGGAGTCGGCTGTGGCGTACTTGTCTGCAATGACCAGCAGCTCGTCGAGGGTAGCCGGCTCCTCGCAGAGGAGTCGGTGCTTGAGGAGGGTGCCCTCTCGGCACCCGGCGGTGAAGTACTCGATAGCTTGAACCTCGTGCACCCCCTCGCAGGAGTTGCGGAGCTCGGCCCACCGCGTGAGGTAGTCGCGGGTCGACTCGCTGGGCCCTTGGACGCATAGGGAGAGCGGCGGGGCTTGGGAGCCCGCTTGTACGTGCTGGTGAAGTTGCGGACGAAGACTTCCGTGAAGTCCAGCCAGCTGTTGACGCTGTAGGGCTTGAGGCTGTTGAGCCAGGTGCGTGCCGTGCCTTGCAGCATGAGAGGGACGTATTTCACGGCTACGCGCCTATTGCCGTTCGCTATGCTGACGGCGGTAGAGTAGTCGATGAGCCAATCTTCCGGCTTCACAAAGCCGTTGTACTTGGGCGTGTCTCTAGGGAGCGAGAACCCTTTGGGGAAGGGCTCGACGCGGATGCGGGGGCCAAAGCATGGCGGGCCGACATCATCTTCTTCTTCTAGCGCCAGGGATCGAGCTAGGCGGTCGATCCGGTGGCGGGCGTCGTTCTCGCCGACTCCCTCGCGGCGGCCTAGTCGGCCACCGAGAGTCGGATGCATGATAGGCGGCGGGGTGAGACATCTCTCCCCACGAGGCGGGGGAGGAGGCAGATCGCCTTGGCGCTCCATTGCTCGAGGGTGTCCTTCCGCGTCGCGCTCGATGGTGATTCGAGTCCGGCTGCGGCTATCAGCCGGCTCCTTGTCCTTCCTTGCGCGGGCGCCGCTCGCAGTTGGCGACCGGGATGTCGCGGCGTGCTCTCGGCATGGGGGAAGACTCTCAGCGCGAGCGCCGGCTTCATGCCGTTCTGCGGCCGCATCGATCAGCTACTGGATACGCCTTGTCATGTAGGGGAGCTCATCAGCCCCCATCCCGTCCAGCTCTTCTGCTGCCGCCTGAGCGGCTCGCAGATTCTTGAGCGGTGTGGCGTAGACCGGGCGGTCTGCCCCCAGCATGCTGGCGATGGCCGCGCCGCGCTTCTTGACGAGGCCGGCTCGGCTCGGTCCGCCGTGAGGCGGCGTACCAAAAGCAGCACGGTCGACTTCGTGCTGGTGGGCCTCAGTGAGGTGTCTCATGGAGGCTATCTTTTGGCCCTCCGCGATGAGGGCGAGGCGGCGTGCCTCCAGGGTTTCGGCATCGGCATCGGCCGGGATGGGGACAGACAAGTCATGCATCGCCGCTTGTAGGGCGTCGTGGGCGTTCTCGCCCGAGTCGGCAATGTGGCTAATGACCAGCACCTCAGTGACAGCGCTGCTGCCACTGTCAGCTCGAGGGAGAGGGTCATCAAAGACTACGACGTCGGAGGGGTAGGCGTCGAACGATGCCGTGTCGGAGTCGACAAGCATCGGGTCGGTGGAGCCGACCGACTCCAAGTCTACAGCAAGTTCGCTGGAGACGTGAAGCTGGTCGAGGAGGCTGACGAGGCGGCTCTCGGGGTAGTCCGTGCCCACGTCAGACGCGGGCTCGTCGGAGATGCGAGTCTCACCAAGAAGATCGGCGAGGCAGCTTGCCGCGCAGGCGTCGTCGATGCCTTGGAGCGTGTCGGGGCAAGCGCCGTCGGGCGTAGCAGGCTGGCTGCGCTCGCGGGGGAGAAAAAGGGTTCCCGTCCAGAACAGGTCTCCGGACGACGGTGCACCTGGCCCCATGGTGGGCACCAAATGTCGGGTGGTAGGTGCGACATATGCCAACGGGTGGCTTATCATTGTGGGAGCCAGTAAAACATCGCCGGTGCCTGGAAACGGGATGAGGCGAAGACATGCACGCCGGCGGATCTTACCCAGGTTCGGGGCTCTCCGTGGAGATAACACCCCTAGTCCTGCTCTGCGGGGTCTCCGCATGATCACTAGATCAGTACAAGTAGCTACAAGCGCTCCTGGAGCTGTTTGGCTAGAAGAAGAGGAAGGACAAGGCTAGCTCTCCTTTTCTCTCTAGGTGGTGTGTGGAATTCTATGAGATCAACCCTTTGCATGGGTGCCCTGGGGGTTTATATAGGCCTACCCCGCAGGGGTACAATGGTAATCCGGCTGGGCACGGGTCCCAGCCGTCAGTGTCTATGCTCGCCGGCTTCTCCGCCGGTCATTGGGGCCCACCGACTGGTGGGTCCCGCCGGCTTCCGGCCTCTTGGCCGGCAGGCCGGCCCCATTGCTTGGGGGCTTTGTCGGCGGCTGGTTACTGTTGCCTCGCCTCTGATGACGAGGGCTTTGTCGAGGTAAGTGTGGCTACAGTGTCACTGCCTTGCGAGCTCTCACTGTAGCCTTACCTCGTCTTGTCTCCTTAATAGGGCGCATGCTTCGAGGGAGGGAGGTAGCCGGCTATTGGGAGCCGGGCACATCCCTGGTCGACTAGACGAGGCCAGGCCGCCTTCAGATGTCTCTCTGGCACAAGGGCCCGCCGCCCACGGGCCGTACTGGCACCTGTCGTGGGTGACATCGAGGCCAACATGGCTACAGTGCCACGCCGGACGGGGGATGGCTGGCCCGTACGGCGCCCTGTGGCCATGCCTGTTCCGGGATTCGGGGGTAATGGGTTGTACTGCGGCCATGCCCCATCCTATCACTGCTATGTGGGTACAGTCTTGGTGGGTGCAGTCTTGGCCGGCTTCTGGGAGCCGGCTTTCTTCATGGCCGGCTTCTGGGAGTCGGTCCTCTTGGGGCTGGCTTCCTGGAGTCGGCCATCTCATATCTTTCTTGGAGGAGGTTTCTGAGGCTGGGTCGCTTCTGGGAGTCGGCCCTCGGCCGGAGGAAGGCGGCCCTATGCTTTGTATGCTTGAAGGCTTGAATGGCCTGGTAATTTTTTTGAAGAGCCAGGGGGAGTCGGTTAGGCTACCCATGGCTATTTACTCCGACAACATTCGTTGCTAAGAATGGATCCTTTCTAGAGAAGGAGTTTCTCTCGAAAGAAGTGAGTGGGAGAAAAGTAGAACTTGATGAGGTAACTGTACCTGCTCCCTTATTGGAAAGTAGTTCATCATAGAAACCGGTTCCTGTGACACCTACACCAATTAGTGAGGAAGATAATGATATTGATCATGAAACTTCAGATCAAGTTGCTACTGAACCTCGTAGGTCAACCAGAGTAAGATCCGCACCAGAGTATTACGGTAATCCTATTTTGGAGGTCATGTTACTTGACCAAGGCGAACCTACGAACTATGAAGAAGCGATGGTGAGCCCAGATTCCGCAAAATGGCTTGAGGCCATGAAATCTGAGATGGGATCCATGTATGAGAACAAAGTGTGGACTTTGGTTGACTTGCCCGATGATCGGCAAGCCATTGAGAATAAATGGATCTTCAAGAAGAAGACTGATGCTGACGGTAATGTTACTGTCTATAAAGCTCGACTTTGTTGCAAAAGGTTTTCGACAAGTTCAAGGGATTGACTACGATGAGACTTTCTCACCAGTAGCGATGCTTAAGTCTATCCGAATCATGTTAGCAATTGCCGCATTTTATGATTATGAAATTTGGCAAATGAATGTAAAGACTGCATTCCTGAATGGATTTCTGGAAGAAGAGTTGTATATGATGCTGTTGGGGAACGTAGTAATTTCAAAAAAATTCCTACACACACGCAAGATCATGGTGATGCATAGCAACGAGAGGGGAGAGTGTTGTCCACGTACCCTCGTAGACCGACAGCGGAAGCGTTATAACAACGCGGTTGATGTAGTCATACGTCTTCACGATCCGATCGATCAAGTACGGAATGCACGGCACCTCCGAGTTCAGCACACGTTCAGCTCGATGACGTCCCTCGAACTCCGATCCAGCCGAGTGTTGAGGGAGAGTTTCGTCAGCACGACGGCGTGGTGACGATGATGATGTTCCACCGACACAGGGCTTCGCCTAAGCTCCGCAACGGTATTATCGAGGTGTAATATGGTGGAGGGGAGCACCGCACACAGCTAAAATACCGTATATCAAGTTGTGTCTAGAGGTGCCCCCCTAACCTCGTATATAAAGGAGCAAGGGGGAGGCCGGATGCCTTGGGCGAGCCAAGGAGAGGGGGGAGTCCTTCTCCTAGTAGGAGTTGGACTCCCCTTTCCTAGTCCAACTAGGAAGAGAGGTGGGAAGGAATGAGAGGGAGAGGGAGAGGGAAAGAGGGGCTGTGCCCCCCTCCCCTAGTCCAATTCGGACTCCTCATGGGAGGGGTCGCGCCACCACCTAGCTGCTGCCCTCTCTCTCCCCTCAAGGCCCACTAAGGCCCAATACTTCCCCGGGGGGTTCCGGTAACCCTCCGGCACTCCGGTTTAATCCGAAACTTCTCCGGAACACTTCCGGTGTCCGAATATAGTCGTCCAATATATCAATCTTTATGTCTCGACCATTTTGAGACTCCTCGTCATGTCCGTGATCACATCCGGGACTCCGAACAACCTTCGGTACATCAAAACATATAAACTCATAATATAACTGTCATCGTAACTTTAAGCGTGCGGACCCTACGGGTTCGAGAACTATGTAGACATGACCGAGACACCTCTCCGGTCAATAACCAATAGCGGAACCTGGATGCTCATATTGGTTCCTACATATTCTACGAAGATCTTTATCGGTCAGACCGCATAACAACATACGTTGTTCCCTTTGTCATCGGTATGTTACTTGCCCGAGATTCGATCGTCGGTATCTCGATACCTAGTTCAATCTCGTTACCGGCAAGTCTCTTTACTCGTTCCGTAATACATCATCTCGCAACTAACTCATTAGTCACAATGCTTGCAAGGCTTATAGTGATGTGCATTACTGAGTGGGCCCAGAGATACCTCTCCGACAATCGGAGTGACAAATCCTAATCTCGAAATACGCCAACCCAACAAGTACCTTTGGAGACACCTGTAGAGCACCTTTATAATCACCCATTTACGTTGTGATGTTTGGTAGCACACAAAGTGTTCCTCTGGTAAACGGGAGTTGCATAATCTCATAGTCATAGGAACATGTATAAGTCATGAAGAAAGCAATAGCAACATACTAAACGATCGTGTGCTAAGCTAACGGAATGGGTCAAGTCAATCACGTCATTCTCCTAATGAGGTGATCCCGTCAATCAAATGACAACTCATGTCTATGGTTAGGAAACATAACCATCTTTGATTAACGAGCTAGTCAAGTAGAGGCATACTAGTGACACACTGTTTGTCTATGTATTCACACATGTATTATGTTTCCGGTTAATACAATTCTAGCATGAATAATAAACATTTATCATGATATAAGGAAATAAATAATAATTTATTATTGCCTCTAGGGCATATTTCCTTCAGTCTCCCACTTGCACTAGAGTCAATAATCTAGGTTACACAGTAATGATTCTTACACCCATGGAGTCTTGGTGCTGATCATGTTTTGCTCGTGGAAGAGGCTTAGTCAACGGGTCTGCAACATTCAGATCCGTATGTATCTTGCAAATTTCTATATCTCCCACCTTGACTAAATCCCGGATGGAATTGAAGCGTCTTTTGATGTGTTTGATTCTCTTGTGAAATCTGGATTCCTTTGCTAAGGCAATTGCACCAGTATTGTCACAAAAGATTTTCATTGGTCCCGATGCACTAGGTATGACACCTAGATAGGATATGAACTCCTTCATCCAGACTCCTTCATTTTCTGCTTCCGAAGCAGCTATGTACTCCGCTTCACACGTAGATCCCGCCACGACACTTTGCTTAGAACTTCACCAACTGACAGCTCCATCGTTCAATGTAAATACGTATCCGGTTTGCGATTTAGAATCGTCCGGATCAGTGTCAAAGCTTGCATCAACGTAACCATTTACGATGAGCTCTTTGTCACCTCCATAAATGAGAAACATATCCTTAGTCCTTTTCAGGTATTTCAGGATGTTCTTGACCGCTGTCCAGTGATCCACTCCTGGATTACTTTGGTACCTCCCTGCTAAACTTATAGCAAGGCACACATCAGGTCTGGTGCACAACATTGCATACATGATAGAGCCTATGGCTGAAGCATAGGGAACATCTTTCATCTTCTCTCTATCTTCTGCAGTGGTCGGGCATTGAGTCTTACTCAATCTCACACCTTGTAGTATAGGCAAGAACCCTTTCTTTGCTTGATCCATTTTGAACTTCTTCAAAACTTTGTCAAGGTATGTGCTTTGTGAAAGTCCAATTAAGCGTCTTGATCTATCTCTATAGATCTTAATGCCTAATATATATGCAGCTTCACCGAGGTCTTTCATTGAAAGACTCTTATTCAAGTATCCCTTTATGCTATCCAGAAATTCTATATCATTTCCAATCAGCAATATGTCATCCACATATAATATCAGAAATGCTATCGAGCTCCCACTCACTTTCTTGTAAATACAGGCTTCTCCAAAAGTCTGTATAAAACCAAATGCTTTGATCACACTATCAAAGCGTTTATTCCAACTCCGAGAGGCTTGCACCAGTCCATAAATGCATCGCTGGAGCTTGCACACTTTGTTAGCTCCCTTTGGATCGACAAAACCTTCCGGTTGCATCATATACAACTCTTCTTCCATAAATCCATTCAGGAATGCAGTTTTGACATCCATTTGCCAAATTTCATAATCATAAAATGCAGCAATAGATAACATGATTCGGACAGACTTAAGCATCGCTACGGGTGAGAAGGTCTCATCGTAGTCAATCCCTTGAACTTGTCGAAAACCTTTCGCAACAAGTCAAGGTTTATAGACAGTAACATTACCATCAGCGTCAGTCTTCTTCTTGAAGATCCATTTATTTTCAATGGCTTGCCGACCATCGAGCAAGTCAACCAAAGTCCATACTTTGTTCTCATACATGGACCCCATCTCGGATTTCATGGCTTCAAGCCATTTTGCGGAATCTGGGCTCACCATCGCTTCTTCATAGTTCGTAGGTTCGTCATGGTCTAGTAACATAACCTCCAGAACAGGATTACCGTACCACTCTGGTGCGGATCTTGATCTAGTTGACCTACGAGGTTCAGTAATAACTTGATCTGAAGTTTCATGATCATTATCATTAACTTCCTCACTAATTGGTGTAGGTGTCGCAGAAACTGATTTCTGCGATGATCTACATTCCAATAAGGGAGCAGGTACAGTTACCTCATCAAGTTCTACTTTCCTCCCACTCACTTCTTTCGAGAGAAACTCCTTCTCTAGAAAGGATCCATTCCTAGCAACGAATATCTTGCCTTCGGATCTATGATAGAAGGTGTACCCAGCAGTCTCCTTTGGGTATCCTATGAAGACACATTTCTCCGATTTGGGTTCGAGCTTATCAGGTTGAAGTTTCTTCACATAAGCATCGCAACCCCAAACTTTAAGATATGACAACTTCGGTTTCTTGCCAAACCATAGTTCATAAGGCGTTGTCTCAACGGATTTTGATGGTGTCCTATTTAGAGTGAATGCAGCCGTCTCTAAAGCATAACCCCAAAATGATAGCGGTAAATCAGTAAGAGACATCATAGATCGCACCATATCTAATAAAGTACGATTACAACGTTCGGACACACCATTACGCTGTGGTGTTCCGGGTGGTGTGAGTTGCGAAACTATTCCGCATTGTTTCAAATGTAGGCCAAACTCGTAACTCAAATATTCTCCTCCACGATCAGATCGTAGGAATTATATTTTCTTATTACGATGATTTTCAACTTCACACTGTAATTCTTTGAACTTTTCAAATGTTTCAGACTTATGTTTCATTAAGTAGATATACCCATATCTGCTCAAATCATCAGTGAAGGTGAGAAAATAACGATATCCGCCACGAGCCTCAATATTCATCGGACCACATACATCTGTATGTATGATTTCCAGCAAATCTATTGCTCTCTCCATAGTACCGGAGAACGGTGTTTTGGTCATCTTGCCCATGAGGCATGCTTCGCAAGTACCAAGTGATTCAAAATCAAGTGATTCCAAAATTCCATCAGTATGGAGTTTCTTCATGCGCTTTACACCGATATGACCCAAACGGCAGTGCCACAAATAAGTTGCACTGTCATTATCAACTCTGCATCTTTTGGCTTCGACATTATGAATATGTGTATCACTACTATCGAGATTCATTAAAAATAGACCACTCTTCAAGGGTGCATAACCATAAAAGATATTATTCATATAAATAGAACAACCATTATTCTCTGATTTAAATGAATAACCGTCTCGCATTAAACAAGATCCAGATATAATGTTCATGCTCAACGCTGGCACCAAATAACAATTATTTAGGTCTAAAACTAATCCCGAAGGTAGATGTAGAGGTAGCGTGCCAACGGCGATCACATCGACTTTGGAACCATTTCCCACGCGCATCGTCACCTCGTCCTTAGCCAATCTTCGCTTAATCCGTAGCCCCTGTTTCGAGTTGCAAATATTAGCAACAGAACCAGTATCAAATACCCAGGTGCTACTGCGAGTATTAGTAAGGTACACATCAATAACATGTATATCACATATACCTTTGTTAACCTTGCCATCCTTCTTATCCGCCAAATACTTGGGGCAGTTCCGCTTCCAGTGACCAGTCTGCCTACAGTAGAAGCACTCAGTTTCAGGCTTAGGTCCAGACTTGGCTTTCTTCTCCTGAACAGCAACTTGCTTGCTGTTTTTCTTGAAGTTCCCTTTCTTCTTCCCTTTGCCCTTTTTCTTCAAACTAGTGGTTTTACTGACCATCAACACTTGATGCTCCTTTTTGATTTCTACCTCCACTTCCTTTAGCATTGTGAAGAGCTCGGGAATTGTCTTATCCATCCCTTGCATGTTATAGTTCATCACGAAGCTCTTGTAGCTTGGTGGCAGTGATTGAAGAATTCTGTCAATGACGCAATCATCCGGAAGATGAACTCCCAGTTGAATCAAGTGATTATTATACCCAGACATTCTGAGTATATGCTCACTGACAGAACTATTCTCTTCCATCTTGCAGCTATAGAACTTATTGGAGACTTCATATCTCTCAATCCGGGAATTTGCTTGAAATATTAACTTCAACTCCTGGAACATCTCATATGCTCCATGACGTTCAAAACGTCGTTGAAGACCCGGTTCTAAGCTGTAAAGCATTGCACACTGAACTATTGAGTAGTCATCAGCTTTGCTCTGCCAGACGTTCATAACTTCTGGCGTTGCTCTTGCAGGAGGCCTGGCACCTAGCGGTGCTTCTAGGACGTAATTCTTCTGTGCAGCAATGAGGATAATCCTCAAGTTACGGACCCAGTCCGTGTAATTGCTACCACCATCTTTCAACTTAGCTTTCTCAAGGAACGCATTAAAATTCAACGGAACAACAGCACGGGCCATTTATCTACAATTAACATAGACAAGCAAGATACTATCAGGTACTAAGTTCATGATAAATTTAAGTTCAATTAATCATATTACTTAAGAACTCCCACTTAGATAGACATCCCTCTAATCATCTAAGTGATTACGTGGTCCAAATCAACTAAACCATGTCCGATTAACACGTGAGATGGAGTAGTTTCAATGGTGAACATCACTATGTTGATCATATCTACTATATGATTCACGCTCGACCTTTCGGTCTCTGTGTTCCGAGGCCATATCTGTATATGCTAGGCTCGTCAAGTTTAACCTGAGTATTCCGCGTGTGCAACTGTTTTGCACCCGTTGTATTTGAACGTAGAGCCTATCACACCCGATTAACACGTGGTGTCTCAGCACGAAGAACTTTCACAATGGTGCATACTCAGGGAGAACACTTTATCTTGAAATTTTAGTGAGAGATCATCTTATAATGCTACCGTCAATCAAAGCAAGATAAGATGCATAAAGGATTAACATCACATGCAATCAATATAAGTGATATGATATGGCCATCATCATCTTGTGCTTGTGATCTCCATCTCCGAAGCACCGTGCTTGTGATCTCCATCTCCGAAGCGCCGTCATGATCACCATCGTCACCGGCGTGACACCTTGATCTCCATCGTAGTATCGTTGTCGTCTCGCCAACTAAATTCTTTTACGACTATCGCTACCGCTTAGTGATAAAGTAAAACTATTACATGGCGATTGCATCTTACAATAAAGCGACAACCATATGGCTCCCGCCAGTTGCCGATAACTCGGTTACAAAACATGATCATCTCATACAATAAAATATAGCATCATGTCTTGACCATATCACATCACAACATGCCCTGCAAAAACAAGTTAGACGTCCTCTACTTTGTTGTTGCAAGTTTTACGTGGCTGCTACGGGCTCAGCAAGAACCGTTCTTACCTACGCATCAAAACCACAACGATAGTTTGTCAAGTTGGTGCTGTTTTAACCTTCGCAAGGACCGGGCGTAGCCACACTCAGTTCAACTAAAGTGAGAGAGACAGACACCCGCCAGTCACCTTTAAGCAACGAGTGCTCCGAACAGTGAAACCAGTCTCGCGTAAGCGTACGCGTAATGTCGGTCCGGGCCGCTTCATCTCACAATACCGCTGAACCAAAGTATGACATGCTGGTAAGCAGTATGACTTATATCGCCCACAACTCACTTGTGTTCTACTCGTGCATAGCATCAACGCATAAAACCTGGCTCTGATACCACTGTTGGGGAACGTAGTAATTTCAAAAAGTTTCCTACGCACACGCAAGATCATGGTGATGCATAGCAACGAGAGGGGAGAGTGTTGTCCACGTACCCTCGTAGACAGACAGCGGAAGCGTTATGACAACGCGGTTGATGTAGTCGTACGTCTTCACGATCCGACCGATCAAGTACCGAACGCACGGCACCTCCGAGTTCAGCACACGTTCAGCTCGATGACGTCCCTCGAGCTCCGATCCAGCCGAGTGTTGAGGGAGAGTTTCGTCAGCACGACGGCGTGGTGACGATGATGATGTTCGACCGACACAGGGCTTCGCCTAAGCTCCGCAACAGTATTATCGAGGTGTAATATGGTGGAGGGGCACCGCACACGGCTAAAATATCGTATATCAAGTTGTGTCTAGAGGTGCCCCCCTGCCCCCGTATATAAAGGAGCAAGGGGGAGGCCGGCTGCGTTGGGCGCGCCAAGGAGAGGAGGGGAGTCCTTCTCCTAGTAGGAGTTGGACTCCCCTTTCCTAGTCCAACTAGGAAGAGAGGGGGGGAAGGAAAGAGAGGGAGAGGGAGAGGGAAAGAGGGGCTGCGCCCCCCTCCCCTAGTCCAATTCGGACTCCTCATGGGAGGGGGCGCGCCACCTCCTGGCTGCTGCCCTCTCTCTCCCCTCAAGGCCCACTAAGGCCCAATACTTCCCCGGGGGGTTTCGGTAACCCTCCGGCACTCCGGTTTAATCCGAAACTTCTCCGGAACACTTCCGGTGTCCGAATATAGTCGTCCAATATATCAATCTTTATGTCTCGACCATTTCGAGACTCCTCGTCATGTCCGTGATCACATCCGGGACTCCGAACAACCTTCGGTACATCAAAACATATAAACTCATAATATAACTGTGATCGTAACTTTAAGCGTGCGGACCCTACGGGTTCGAGAACTATGTCGACATGACCGAGACACCTCTCCGGTCAATAACCAATAGTGGAACCTAGATGCTCATATTGGTTCCTACATATTCTACGAAGATCTTTATCGGTCAGACCGCATAACAACATGCGTTGTTCCCTTTGTCATCGGTATGTTACTTGCCCGAGATTCGATCGTCGGTATCTCGATACCTAGTTCAATCTCGTTACCGGCAAGTCTCTTTACTCGTTCCGTAATACATCATCCCGCAACTAACTCATTAGTCACAATGCTTGCAAGGCTTATAGTGATGTGCATTACTGAGTGGGCCCAGAGATACCTCTCCGACAATCGGAGTGACAAATCCTAATCTCGAAATACGCCAACCCAACAAGTACCTTTGGAGACACCTGTAGAGCACCTTTATAATCACCCATTTACGTTGTGACGTTTGGTAGCACGCAAAGTGTTCCTCTGGTAAACGGGAGTTGCATAATCTCATAGTCATAGGAACATGTATAAGTCATGAAGAAAGCAATAGCAACATACTAAACGATCGGGTGCTAAGCTAACGAAATGGGTCAAGTCAATCACCTCATTCTCCTAATGAGGTGATCCCGTCAATTAAATGACAACTCATGTCTATGGTTAGGAAACATAACCATCTTTGATTAACGAGCTAGTCAAGTAGAGGCATACTAGTGACACACTGTTTGTCTATGTATTCACACATGTATTATGTTTCCGGTTAATACAATTCTAGCATGAATAATAAACATTTATCATGATATAAGGAAATAAATAATAATTTATTATTGCCTCTAGGGCATATTTCCTTCAGTCTCCCACTTGCACTAGAGTCAATAATCTAGGTTACACAGTAATGATTCTTACACCCATGGAGTCTTGGTGCTGATCATGTTTTGCTCGTGGAAGAGGCTTAGTCAACGGGTCTGCAACATTCAGATCCGTATGTATCTTGCAAATTTCTATATCTCCCACCTTGACTAAATCCCGGATGGAATTGAAGCGTCTTTTGATGTGTTTGATTCTCTTGTGAAATCTGGATTCCTTTGCTAAGGCAATTGCACCAGTATTGTCACAAAAGATTTTCATTGGTCCCGATGCACTAGGTATGACACCTAGATAGGATATGAACTCCTTCATCTAGACTCCTTCATTTGCTGCTTCCGAAGCAGCTATGTACTCCGCTTCACACGTAGATCCCGCCACGACACTTTGCTTAGAACTTCACCAACTGACAGCTCCATCGTTCAATGTAAATACGTATCCGGTTTGCGATTTAGAATCGTCCGGATCAGTGTCAAAGCTTGCATCAACGTAACCATTTACGATGAGCTCTTTGTCACCTCCATAAATGAGAAACATATCCTTAGTCCTTTTCAGGTATTTCAGGATGTTCTTGACCGCTGTCCAGTGATCCACTCCTGGATTACTTTGGTACCTCCCTGCTAAACTTATAGCAAGGCACACATCAGGTCTGGTGCACAACATTGCATACATGATAGAGCCTATGGCTGAAGCATAGGGAACATCTTTCATCTTCTCTCTATCTTCTGCAGTGGTCGGGCATTGAGTCTTACTCAATCTCACACCTTGTAGTATAGGCAAGAACCCTTTCTTTGCTTGATCCATTTTGAACTTCTTCAAAACTTTGTCAAGGTATGTGCTTTGTGAAAGTCCAATTAAGCGTCTTGATCTATCTCTATAGATCTTAATGCCTAATATATATGCAGCTTCACCGATGTCTTTCATTGAAAGACTCTTATTCAAGTATCCCTTTATGCTATCCAGAAATTCTATATCATTTCCAATCAGCAATATGTCATCCACATATAATATCAGAAATGCTATCGAGCTCCCACTCACTTTCTTGTAAATACAGGCTTCTCCAAAAGTCTGTATAAAACCAAATGCTTTGATCACACTATCAAAGCGTTTATTCCAACTCCGAGAGGCTTGCACCAGTCCATAAATGCATCGCTGGAGCTTGCACACTTTGTTAGCTCCCTTTGGATCGACAAAACCTTCCGGTTGCATCATATACAACTCTTCTTCCATAAATCCATTCAGGAATGCAGTTTTGACATCCATTTG
Source organism: Aegilops tauschii subsp. strangulata (assembly GCF_002575655.3). Classification (NCBI taxonomy): domain Eukaryota; kingdom Viridiplantae; phylum Streptophyta; class Magnoliopsida; order Poales; family Poaceae; genus Aegilops; species Aegilops tauschii. Next base: position 278,082,602 of record NC_053035.3, read on the forward strand.
CCAAATTTCATAATCATAAAATGCAGCAATAGATAACATGATTCGGACAGACTTAAGCATCGCTACGGGTGAGAAGGTCTCATCGTAGTCAATCCCTTGAACTTGTCGAAAACCTTTCGCAACAAGTCGAGGTTTATAGACAGTAACATTACCATCAGCGTCAGTCTTCTTCTTGAAGATCCATTTATTTTCAATGGCTTGCCGACCATCGAGCAAGTCAACCAAAGTCCATACTTTGTTCTCATACATGGATCCCATCTCGGATTTCATGGCTTCAAGCCATTTTGCGGAATCTGGGCTCACCATCGCTTCTTCATAGTTCGTAGGTTCGTCATGGTCTAGTAACATAACCTCCAGAACAGGATTACCGTACCACTCTGGTGCGGATCTTGATCTAGTTGACCTACGAGGTTCAGTAATAACTTGATCTGAAGTTTCATGATCATTATCATTAACTTCCTCACTAATTGGTGTAGGTGTCGCAGAAACTGATTTCTGCGATGATCTACTTTCCAATAAGGGAGCAGGTACAGTTACCTCATCAAGTTCTACTTTCCTCCCACTCACTTCTTTCGAGAGAAACTCCTTCTCTAGAAAGGATCCATTCCTAGCAATGAATATCTTGCCTTCGGATCTGTGATAGAAGGTGTACCCAGCAGTCTCCTTTGGGTATCCTATGAAGACACATTTCTCCGATTTGGGTTCGAGCTTATCAGGTTGAAGTTTCTTCACATAAGCATCGCAACCCCAAACTTTAAGATATGACAACTTCGGTTTCTTGCCAAACCATAGTTCATAAGGCGTCGTCTCAACGGATTTTGATGGTGTCCTATTTAGAGTGAATGCAGCCGTCTCTAAAGCATAACCCCAAAATGATAGCGCTAAATCAGTAAGAGACATCATAGATCACACCATATCTAATAAAGTACGATTACGACGTTCGGACACACCATTACGCTGTGGTGTTCCGGGTGGTGTGAGTTGCGAAACTATTCCGCATTGTTGCAAATGTAGGCCAAACTCGTAACTCAAATATTCTCCTCCACGATCAGATCGTAGGAATTTTATTTTCTTGTTACGATGATTTTCAACTTCACACTGAAATTCTTTGAACTTTTCAAATGTTTCAGACTTATGTTTCATTAAGTAGATATACCCATATCTGCTCAAATCATCAGTGAAGGTGAGAAAATAACGATATCCGCCACGAGCCTCAATATTCATCGGACCACATACATCTGTATGTATGATTTCCAGCAAATCTATTGCTCTCTCCATAGTTCCGGAGAACGGTGTTTTGGTCATCTTGCCCATGAGGCATGGTTCGCAAGTACCAAGTGATTCAAAATCAAGTGATTCCAAAATTCCATCAGTATGGAGTTTCTTCATGCGCTTTACACCGATATGACCCAAACGGCAGTGCCACAAATAAGTTGCACTGTCATTATCAACTCTGCATCTTTTGGCTTCGACATTATGAATATGTGTATCACTACTATCGAGATTCATTAAAAATAGACCACTCTTCAAGGGTGCATAACCATAAAAGATATTATTCATATAAATAGAACAACCATTATTCTCTGATTTAAATGAATAACCGTCTCGCATTAAACAAGATCCAGATATAATGTTCATGCTCAACGCTGGCACCAAATAACAATTATTTAGGTCTAAAACTAATCCCGAAGGTAGATGTAGAGGTAGCGTGCCAACGGCGATCACATCGACTTTGGAACCATTTCCCACGCGCATCGTCACCTCGTCCTTAGCCAATCTTCGCTTAATCCGTAGCCCCTGTTTCGAGTTGCAAATATTAGCAACAGAACCAGTATCAAATACCCAGGTGCTACTGCGAGTATTAGTAAGGTACACATCAATAACATGTATATCACATATACCTTTGTTAACCTTGCCATCCTTCTTATCCGCCAAATACTTGGGGCAGTTCCGCTTCCAGTGACCAGTCTGTTTACAGTAGAAGCACTCAGTTTCAGGCTTAGGTCCAGACTTGGATTTCTTCTCCTGAACAGCAACTTGCTTGCTGTTTTTCTTGAAGTTCCCTTTCTTCTTCCCTTTGCCCTTTTTCTTGAAACTAGTGGTTTTACTGACCATCAACACTTGATGCTCCTTTTTGATTTCTACCTCCGCTGCCTTTAGCATTGCGAAGAGCTCGGGAATTGTCTTATCCATCCCTTGCATGTTATAGTTCATCACGAAGCTCTTGTAGCTTGGTGGCAGTGATTGAAGAATTCTGTCAATGACGCAATCATCCGGAAGATGAACTCCCAGTTGAATCAAGTGATTATTATACCCAGACATTCTGAGTATATGCTCACTGGCTGAACTATTCTCTTCCATCTTGCAGCTATAGAACTTATTGGAGACTTCATATCTCTCAATCCGGGCATTTGCTTGAAATATTAACTTCAACTCCTGGAACATCTCATATGCTCCATGACGTTCAAAACGTCGTTGAAGACCCGGTTCTAAGCCGTAAAGCATGGCACACTGAACTATTGAGTAGTCATCAGCTTTGCTCTGCCAGACGTTCATAACTTCTGGCGTTGCTCTTGCAGGAGACCTGGCACCTAGCGGTGCTTCTAGGACGCAATTCTTCTGTGCAGCAATGAGGATAATCCTCAAGTTACGGACCCAGTCCGTGTAATTGCTACCATCATCTTTCAACTTAGGTTTCTCAAGGAACGCATTAAAATTCAATGGAACAACAGCACGGTCCATTTATCTACAATTAACATAGACAAGCAAGATACTATCAGGTACTAAGTTCATGATAAATTTAAGTTCAATTAATCATATTACTTAAGAACTCCCACTTAGATAGACATCCCTCTAATCATCTAAGTGATTACGTGGTCCAAATCAACTAACCCATGTCCGATTAACACGTGAGATGGAGTAGTTTCAATGGTGAACATCACTATGTTGATCATATCTACTATATGATTCACGCTCGACCTTTCGGTCTCTGTGTTCCGAGGCCATATCTGTATATGCTAGGCTCGTCAAGTTTAACCTGAGTATTCCGCGTGTGCAACTGTTTTGCACCCGTTGTATTTGAACGTAGAGCCTATCACACCCGATTAACACGTGGTGTCTCAGCACGAAGAACTTTCACAACGGTGCATACTCAGGGAGAACACTTTATCTTGAAATTTTAGTGAGAGATCATCTTATAATGCTACCGTCAATCAAAGCAAGATAAGATGCATAAAGGATTAACATCACATGCAATCAATATAAGTGATATGATATGGCCATCATCATCTTGTGCTTCTGATCTCCATCTCCGAAGAACCGTGCTTGTGATCTCCATCTCCGAAGCACCGTCATGATCACCATCGTCACCGGCATGACACCTTGATCTCCATCGTAGTATCGTTGTCGTCTCGCCAACTAATTTCTTTTACGACTATCGCTACCGCTTAGTGATAAAGTAAAACTATTACATGGCGATTTCATCTTACAATAAAGCGACAACCATATGGCTCCTGCCAGTTGCCGATAACTCGGTTACAAAACATTATCATCTCATACAATAAAATATAGCATCATGTCTTGACCATATCACATCACAACATGCCCTGCAAAAACAAGTTAGACGTCCTCTACTTTGTTGTTGCAAGTTTTACGTGGCTGCTACGGGCTCAGCAAGAACCGTTCTTACCTACGCATCAAAACCACAACGATAGTTTGTCAAGTTGGTGCTGTTTTAACCTTCGCAAGGACCGGGCGTAGCCACACTCAGTTCAACTAAAGTGAGAGAGACAGACACCCGCCAGTCACCTTTAAGCAACGAGTGCTCCGAACGGTGAAACCAGTCTCGCGTAAGCGTACGCGTAATGTCGGTCCGGGCCGCTTCATCTCACAATACCGCTGAACCAAAGTATGACATGCTGGTAAGCACTATGACTTATATCGCCCACAACTCACTTGTGTTCTACTCGTGCATAGCATCAACGCATAAAACCTGGCTCTGATACCACTGTTGGGGAACGTAGTAATTTCAAAAAGTTTCCTACGCACACGCAAGATCATGGTGATGCATAGCAACGAGAGGGGAGAGTGTTGTCCACGTACCCTCGTAGACAGACAGCGGAAGCGTTATGACAACGCGGTTGATGTAGTCGTACGTCTTCACGATCCGACCGATCAAGTACCGAACGCACGGCACCTCCGAGTTCAGCACACGTTCAGCTCGATGACGTCCCTCGAGCTCCGATCCAGCTGAGTGTTGAGGGAGAGTGTCGTCAGCACGACGGCGTGGTGACGATGATGATGTTCCACCAACACAGGGCTTCGCCTAAGCTCCGCAACGGTATTATCGAGGTGTAATATGGTGGAGGGGGGCACCGCACACGGCTAAAATATCGTATATCAAGTTGTGTCTAGAGGTGCCCCCCTACCCCCATATATAAAGGAGCAAGGGGGAGGCCGGCTGCCTTGGGCGCGCCAAGGAGAGGGGGGGAGTCCTTCTCCTAGTAGGAGTTGGACTCCCCTTTCCTAGTCCAACTAGGAAGAGAGGGGGGAAGGAAAGAGAGGGAGAGGGAGAGGGAAAGAGGGGCTGCGCCCCCTCCCCTAGTCCAATTCGGACTCCTCATGGGAGGGGGCGCGACACCTCCTGGCTGCTGCCCTCTCTCTCCCCTCAAGGCCCACTAAGGCCCAATACTTCCCCGGGGGGTTTCGGTAACCCTCCGGCACTCCGGTTTAATCCGAAACTTCTCCGGAACACTTCCGGTGTCCGAATATAGTCATCCAATATATCAATCTTTATGTCTCGACCATTTCGAGACTCCTCGTCATGTCCGTGATCACATCCGGGACTCCGAACAACCTTCGGTACATCAAAACATATAAACTCATAATATAAATGTCATCGTAACTTTAAGCGTGCGGACCCTACGGGTTCGAGAACTATGTAGACATGACCGAGACACCTCTCCGGTCAATAACCAATAGCGGAACCTGGATGCTCATATTGGTTCCTACATATTCTACGAAGATCTTTATCGGTCAGACCGCATAACAACATACGTTGTTCCCTTTGTCATCGGTATGTTACTTGCCCGAGATTCGATCGTCGGTATCTCGATACCTAGTTCAATCTCGTTACCGGCAAGTCTCTTTACTCGTTCCGTAATACATCATCCCGCAACTAACTCATTAGTCACAATGCTTGCAAGGCTTATAGTGATGTGCATTACTGAGTGGGCCCAGAGATACCTCTCCGACAATCGGAGTGACAAATCCTAATCTCGAAATACGCCAACCCAACAAGTACCTTTGGAGACACCTGTAGAGCACCTTTATAATCACCCATTTACGTTGTGACGTTTGGTAGCACACAAAGTGTTCCTCCGGTAAACGGGAGTTGCATAATCTCATAGTCATAGGAACATGTATAAGTCATGAAGAAAGCAATAGCAACATACTAAACGATCGGGTGCTAAGCTAACGGAATGGGTCAAGTCAATCACGTCATTCTCCTAATGAGGTGATCCCGTCAATCAAATGACAACTCATGTCTATGGTTAGGAAACATAACCATCTTTGATTAACGAGCTAGTCAAGTAGAGGCATACTAGTGACACACTGTTTGTCTATGTATTCACACAGGTATTATGTTTCCGGTTAATACAATTCTAGCATGAATAATAAACATTTATCATGATATAAGGAAATAAATAATACTTTATTATTGCCTCTAGGGCATATTTCCTTCAGATGCAACCAGAAGGTTTTGTCGATCCAAAGAGAGCTAACAAAGTGTGCAAGCTCCAGCGATCCATTTATGGACTGGTGCAAGCCTCTCGGAGTTGGAATAAACGTTTTGATAGTGTGATCAAAGCATATGGTTTTATACAGACTTTTGGAGAAGTCTGTATTTACAAGAAAGTGAGTGGGAGCTCTGTAGCATTTCTGATATTATATGTAGATGACATATTACTGATTGGAAATGATATAGAATTTATGGATAGCATAAAAGGATACTTCAATAAAAGTTTTTCAATGAAGGACCTCAGGGAAGCTGCTTACATATTACGCATGAAGATCTATAGAGATAGATCAAGACGCTTGATAGGACTTTCACAAAGCACATACCTTGACAAAGTTTTGAAGAAGTTCAAAATGGATCAAGCAAAGAAAGGGTTCTTGCCTGTGTTACAAGGTGTGAAGTTGAGTCAGACTCAATGCCCGACCACTGCAGAAGATAGAGAGAAAATGAAAGATGTTCCCTATGCTTCAGCCATAGGCCCTATCATGTATGCAATGCTGTGTACCAGACCTGATGTGTGTCTTGCTATTAGCCTAGCAGGGAGGTACCAAAGTAATCCAGGAGTGGATCACTGGACAGCGGTCAAGAACATCCTGAAATACCTGAAAAGGACTAAGGATACGTTTCTCGTTTATGGAGGTTACAAAGAGCTAGTCGTAAATGGTTACGTCGATGCAAGCTTTGACACTGATCCGGACGATTCTAAATCGCAAACCGGATACGTGTTTACATCGAAAGGTGGAGCTGTCAGTTGGTGCAGTTCTAAACAAAGCGTCGTGGCGGGATCTACGTGTGAAGCGGAGTACATAGCTGCTTTAGAAGCAGCAAATGAAGGAGTCTGGATGAAGGAGTTCATATCCGATCTAGGTGTCATACCTAGTGCATCGGGTCCAATGAAAATCTTTTGTGACAATACTGGTGCAATTGCCTTGGCAAAGGAATCCAGATTTCACAAGAGGACCAAGAACATCAAGAGACGCTTCAATTCCATCCGGGACCAAGTCCAGGTGGGAGACATAGAGATTTGCAAGATACATACGGATCTGAATGTTGCAGACCCGTTGACTAAGCCTCTTCCACGAGCAAAACATGATCAGCACCAAAACTCCATGGGTGTTAGAATCATTATTGTGTAATCTAGATTATTGACTCTAGTGCAAGTGGGAGACTGAAGGAAATATTCCCTAGAGGCAATAATAAAGTTATTATTTATTTCCTCATATCATGATAAATGTTTATTATTCAAGCTAAAATTGTATTAACCGGAAACATAATACATGTGTGAATACATAGACAAACATAGTGTCACTAGTATGCCTCTACTTGACTAGCTCGTTAATCGAAGATGGTTAAGTTTGCTAGCCATGGACATGAGTTGTCATTTGATTAACGGGATCACATTAGTAGGAGAATGATATGATTGACTTAACCCATTCCGTTAAATTAGCACTTGATCGTTTAATGAGATTATGCAACTCCCGTTTACCGGAGGAACACTTTGTGTGCTACCAAACGTCACAACGTAACTGGGTGATTATAAAGGTGCTCTACAGGTGTCTCCGAAGGTACTTGTTGGGTTGGCGTATTTTGAGATTAGGATTTGTCACTCCGATTATCGGAGAGGTATCTCTGGGCCCTCTCGGTAATGCACATCACTATAAGCCTTGCAAGCATTGTGACTAATGAGTTAATTGCGAGATGATGTATTACGGAACGAGTAAAGAGACTTGCCGGTAACGAGATTGAACTAGGTATTGAGATACCGACGATCGAATCTCGAGCAAGTAACATACCGATGACAAAGGGAACAAAGTATGTTGTTATGCGGTTTGACTGATAAAGATATTCGTAGAATATGTAGGAGCCAATATGAGCATCCAGGTTCCGCTATTGGTTATTGACCGAAGACGTGTCTCGGTCATTCTCGAACCCGTAGGGTCCGCACGCTTAAAGTTAGATGACCATCGGTATTATGAGTTTTGTGTTTTGATGTACCGAAGGTAGTTCGGAGTCCCGGATGTGATCACGGACATGACGAGGAGTCTCGAAATGGTCGAGACATTAAGATTGATATATTTGAATGTTATATTCGGACACCGGATGAGTTCCGGGGGTTATCGGATAAATATCGGAGAAACCGGGAGGTTACCGGAACCTCCCGGGGGGTTATTGGGCCTCATGGGCCCAAGTGTTGGAAGAGGAGAGGCGCCCAGCTAGGGGCGCGCAGCCCCCCTAGCCCAAACCGAATCGGACCAGGGGGCCGCCCCCCCTTTCCTTCTTCTTCTCCTCCCCTTCTTTCCCCTCTCCTACTTGGACTAGGAAAGAGGGGGGAATCCTACTTGGAGTAGGATTGCCCCCCTTGGGCACGCCTCCTCCCCTTGGCCGGCCCTCTCCTCCTCCCCCCCTTTATATACGGAGGAGGGGGGCACCCCATAGACACAACAATTGATCTCTTGATCTCTTAGCCGTGTGCGGTGCCCCTCTCCACCATATTCCACCTCGATCATATCGTAGCGGTGCTTCGGTGAAGCCCTGCGTCAGTAGCATCATCATCACCGTCACCACGCCGTCGTGCTGACGGAACTCTCCCTCAAAGCTCGGCTGGATTGGAGTTCGAGAGACGTCATCGAGCTGAACGTGTGCTGAACTCGGAGGTGCCATACGATCGGTACTTGGATCGGTCGGATCGTGAAGACGTACGACTACATCAACCGTGTTGTGCTAACGCTTCCGCTTTCGGTCTACAAGGGTACGTGGAAACACTCTCCCCTCTCGTTGCTATGCATCACCATGATCCTGAGTGTGCGTAGGTAATTTTTTGAAATTACTACGTTCCCCAACAACCAACCCCTAGAGGGCTGGTACGCCCCCCCCAAGGGCCCAAGGCGCCTAGGGTTGAAAACCATAGGGGGTGGGGGCGCCTCCCACCTAACTTGGGGGGCAAGTTCCCCCTTGGCCGCCGCCCCCCCTCTAGATGCATCTAGGGGGGTCGGCCCCCTCTCCCTTCACCCTATAAATAGAGGGGTGGTGAGAAGGCAGCCGCACCCTTCCCCTGGCGCACCCCTTCCCCTCTCCAACACCTCCTCCTCCTCCGTAGTGCTTGGCGAAGCCCTGCTGGAGAACCACGAGCTCCACCACCACCACCACGTCGTCGTGCTGCCAGAGCTCTCTCTCAACTTCTCCTCTCCCCTTGCTGGATCAAGAAGGAGGAGACATCCCTGGGCTATACATGTGTTGAACGCGGAGGCGCCGTCCGTTCGGCGCTTGATCGGATCTTCCGCGATTTGAATCGCTGCGAGTACGACTCCATCAACTGGGTTCTTGTAATGCTTCCGCTTAGCGATCTTCAAGGGTATGAAGATGCACTCCCTCTCTCTCGTTCCTAGCATCTCCTAGATTGATCTTGGTGACACGTAGGAATTTTTTTGAATTGTTACTACGTTCCCCAACAGTGGCATCATGAGCTAGGTATATGCGAAGATTCTATGCACGAGTAGAACACAAAGTAGTTGTGGGCGATGATTTGTTCAATTTGCTTACCGTTACTAGTCTTATCTTGATTCGGCGACATTGTGGGATGAAGCGGCCCGGACCAACCTTACACGTATACGTGAGACTGGTTCCACCGACTGACATGCACTTGATGCATAAGGTGGCTAGCGGGTGTCTGTCTCTCCCACTTTAGTCGGATCGGATTCGATGAAAAGGGTCCTTATGAAAGGTAAATAACAATTGGCATATCACCATTGTGGTTTTTGCATAGGTAAGAAACGTTCTTGCTAGAAACCCATAGCAGCCATGTAAACACATGCAACAACAATTAGAGGACGTCTAACTTGTTTTTGCAGGGTATGCTATGTGATGTGATATGGCCAAAAGGATGTGATGAATGATATATGTGATGTATGAGATTGATCGTGTTCCTGTAATAGGAATCACGACTTGCATGTCGATGAGTATGACAACCGGCAGGAGCCATATGAGTTGTCTTAATTTATTGTATGACCTGCGTGTCAATGAAAACGCCATGTAATTACTTCACTTTATCGCTAACAGTTAGCCATAGTAGTAGAAGTAATAGTTGGCGAGACAATTTCATGAAGACACGATGATGGAGATCATGGCTTCATGCTGGTGACGATGGTGATCATGCCCTACCTCGAAGATGGAGATCAAAGGTGCAAGATGATATTGGCCATATCATGTCACTTTATGATTTGCATGTGATGTTTGTCATGTTTACATCTTATTTTCTTAGAACGATGGTAGCATAAATAAGATGATTCCTCACTAAAATTTCAAGAAAAGTGTTCCCCCTAACTGTGCACCGTTGCCAAGGTTCATTGTTTCGAAGCACCACGTGATGATCGGGTGTGATAGATTCTAACGTTCGCGTACAACGGATGTAAGCCAGATTAACACATGCAAAACATTTAGGTTGACTTGATGAGCCTAGCATGTACAGACATGGCCTCGGAACACGAGAAACCAAAAGGTCAAACATGAGTCGTACACTACAGGAAACAGCTACTTTGCCGTCTGCCATGGCGGACGGCAAAGGCTCGAAAGGCGGACGGCAAAGACCTTTGCCGTCAGCCGCGGACGGCAAAAGGCTCCGGCAAAGAAGGCTACGGTAAATAGCTGCTTTGCCGTCTGCTTCCTGGCGGCGGACGGCAAAGGCTCTTTGCCGTCCGCCGCAGACGGCAAAGAGGGCGGACGACAATATTTGCGCTGTCAGTCCGTTAAGTGCCTAACGGCAGACCTTTGCCGTCCGCCGCAGACGGCAAAGAGCCTTTGGTCTTTGCCGTCCGCCTTATGATGTCATATACACGTCACTAGATGGCAGGTTCTTTGCCGTCTGCCACTGATGGCAAAGTGCAGGTTCTTTGCCGTCTGCCACGGACGGCAAAGTCTTTGCCGTCTGCCACTGTAGGCAAACTGACCAAATGGGTCAGCTCCCAGGAAGCACAGTTGGCTGCCACGTGGCTTCTTTGCCGTCCGCGGCAGACGGCAAAGGCTCTTTGCCGTCGGTGGCAGACGGCAAAGAGCCTGCATATTGTCTGTTTTTTCTGTTTTTTATTAAATCCCACAATTTGCAGCACATATCACATATATAAGTTTCATATCCAGCACATATCCAACACATATCTAGCACAAAAGTTTCATATCACATATCACATCAGTTTCATCCATACACATTGTTCATACATAAGGAAGTTCCATCCATACACATTGTTCCATCCATATATATATTACAATGCAAAGTGTCATGAAGATAGCAAGCTAGATACAATGCAAAGTTTCATCAAAGGAAAAGCAAGCACTCCATCATAGCAAGCTAGCTTCCATCAAGTGAATGAAATCTGCAAAATGGTAAATAAGAAAGTTAGAAATAGGTGACTAGAACAAGAAGAAGACTAGAACAAGAAGTATATGTCATTTATGAGCTAACTTAGGTGAAATGGATCATATATGAGCTAACTAAGTTGAAATGGATTGTTTATGAGCTAACTTAGTTGAAATGGATCATTTATGAGCTAACTTAGTTGAAATGGGTCGTTTATGAGCTAACTAAGGTGAAGGGCATCGTTTTTGAGCTAAGTAAGGTGAAATGGGTCATTTTGGAGCTAACCTAGTTGAAATGGATCGTTTTTGAGCTAACTTAGTTGAAATGGATCGTTTTTTAGGTAACTAAGGTGAAATGGATCGTTTTTTAGCTCACTTAGGTCAAATGGATCGTTTTTGAGCTAACTTAGTTGAAATGGATCGTTTTTTAGCTAACTTTGTTGAAATGGATCATTTTTGAGCTAATTTAGTTGAAATGGATCGTTTTTGAGCTAACTTAGGTGAAATGGATCATTTATGAGCTAATTTAGTTGAAATGGATCTTTTTGAGCTAACTTAGGTGAAATGGGTCATTTATGAGCTAACCTAGGTGAAATGGGTCATTTATGAGCTAACCTAGGTGAAATGGGTCGTTTATGAGCTAACCTAGGTGAAATGGGTCGTTTATGAGTTAACCTAGGTGAAATGGGTCGTTTATGAGCTAATTATGCAATTTTTGACATAAGTAAGCTAAGTACATATCGTTTTAGAGCTAACTTAGGTAAAATGGATGGTTTATGAGGTCAGTAAGCTTATTAAGTCATTTTGGAGGAAAAGAAGCTAACTCTAGGTCATTATGGTAAGCATATTGGAGGAAATAAAGCTAAGTCTAGGTCTTTATGCATTTGTTAAGCAAAACACTAGAGAAACTTACCGTGATCAGGGAGGTGTAGGAGCGGGCTGGCTAGTACCGGTAGCTGGAGAAGGATCATGCGATGCGTTTCTGGAGTTAAGCTGCACCAAAGATCATTTCCAATGTCTCGTTAGCATTATGACACTCAAATGTTAAGACTAGCAAGTAATGTCCATTCAAATTAAACTCACCGTGGTCCCAGGAGCAATCACTGGCATCGGCGGAGCGGTCTGACCGGTCTTCTCGCACACAGACTGCACATTTGGTTTTGACGACTCAGTCATACTAGTTAGTAATGAGACAAACACTACATGAATGTTTTGGCTAATCTGCAGAAGAAACTTACCACAAGGAGCTCGTACATGGCCCTTGCCTGCATGTCATTCCGTGCCCTCTCCTCCAACTCCCGCTGCCTCTCCGCCGCCTCCGCCAGAAGTTTCTCCGTTCTATCTCTCTCACTCTGTATAGCAGCCTGCAACACCACTCACATGACCATTTGTAATCATTGATGGAAGCGCACACAATGTAATGGAGAAAGATAGCTGAGTACGTATCACTAACCTTGATGGCGAGTTGCACTGGCCGTTCACGAGGCCTTATCTCAGGAGCGGAGCTCGACTGGCGCGCCTTGATCTCCGGGAGAGTGCTAGGACAACGGATAAGTCCATCTCCAATGGCTATGGAGCCATGGGACCTCCCGCCACCAGATATCATCACCAGCTCTGGATCAATGGGACCCTGGCTCGGGTTAAAGTCCTCCCCTTTCCTCGCCTTCCCCTCATCTCTATATCTCACGAGCTTGTTGTGGGAGGAGATGTTGGTGAAGTTGTTTGCATCATCGAGGTCAGACTGAGAGAAAGCCTTGACTTTCTTATAAGAGCCAGTGTGGGCCATGGCATACAGGTCGTACACCTCTGGCGCCTTATCCGCCTTATTGTGGCGTGCCTGAAAGAGAGAAACAATGAAAATTAGTAACTAAAGGGCTCAAGCTAGCATGATGAATGAATTGCATGAATCATGAAGCAAACCACATACCCAGTTGCGCCCGAACTGATATAAGTTGGAGCTGCCTTGATGGTGTGGCACACCTTCCATTTGGGCACGTTTGTCCTTGGCCTGGTTGTGGAGGGCTAGCCATTCTTGTGAGCACCACTCATCGACCAACACCTCCCAACAATCCATCCGATCCGCACACCATCTCGGAGGCGCCTAAGTTAGCAAATAGAAACTTGAGCGCTACGGCTAAGAATTACTAAATGAAGGAACTTAAGTAGAAGGCCTTAAGAATTACCTTCATGTACTGCTCCTTACTCAGGAACTTATCGCGGCACGCCGGCTTGGTCTTCTTGATACCACGCAAGGCGTAGTAGTCTCGAACAGCCTGCACCCGAGCCTCGTGCCGTAAGTTCTGGAGTAGGCGCTTGCAGACGTTCTCGATAACATTTGCGCACTCCTCCTCGTATCCCTCCTCACACCTATAGAATGTCTGCAATCAAATGAGACAATATTGATTAGTACAATTAATAACTAGCTAGTTGAAGATTTTGAAATGTGTAAAGGAGAAATTACCCAGAACGTCCTGATCACCATGTCTGCCCTCGTGTCGCACACGACACCGTCGATAATGACATCCGGCGGGGCCGGGGCAGCCACGTAGTGCTCCCAGCTCAACCCAAGCTCTGGAAGCCGACCCTCACCAGGCAACGTGACAAACCCCGGGAAGTTTTGCCGGCAAAGAACTCCAAGGACGGAGTTGGGCCGGCGGACACTATGATGGTGGTCCCAACCCCTGCAGCATGACAAGGCCAACGCATTAGTTATTTGAAGAAACGTGAATGCAGAAGGTACAAAAATATTAAATGCACTTACGTACCTCTCCCCATCAGGGAAGATCAACCACCTCTGCTCGCGGGTCGCCGGCACGGACGGGAGCCGTGTAGCACCACGCTGGTAGACGGTGCCACCCTCCTCCTCAAGATCAGTCGGCTCCCCGCCATCATCAGCATGGCCACTCGGCTCCTCGGGCTGATCCGGCCAGGTACCCCATCCGGACGTGTGCTCCTCCGGGGTCTCGTGGGCCAAAGGCCAGTCGACCCGAGGCTCGTGGGCCCAAGACCCGTGGACCGGAGGCTCGTGGACCGGAGTCCGTGTAGCCTCCTCCTCGGACGAGTCCACCCTAGCAGTCACGTGCTCGGGTGAAACAGCTGGGGGTGGCGGCGAGGAAGGCTCCCTAGCAGTCACCCTACCTCCTCTCCCGCGACCACGTGCCCCACCTCCTCTATTCCTACCTCGTCCCCTGCTGGGCACCGCGGTGGACGAAGAAGGGCCCGGCGGTGTGGACATACTGTCCAGCAACGCTCGGCGAAGAGGTACGTCTGGAATCGAAGACCTCAGACCACGCGCCGAGGAAGAAGGGGCCTTGGCGCGCTCCCGACCAGCGCCCACCATCTTTCAACACCTGCCATGGCAAACAGTAAACGAAATTAGTACAACATAAAAAAAAGACCGACATGAATAATAATATGTGTATCACTTAAGTGTATCATCATCAAGTACAACATTAAAAAATTTAATACCTGACACTACTAATAATCTCGATCAGTATCATCAATAAATGCATAATCATCATCATCACTATAATCAATGACGGGCTCATAGGGTTCAGTGGCATCAACATTTGCAAGGCCACCTTGACGTAATCGGTCAAGCAATGACAGGTCATCCACAGCAGTAACCTCTTCTTGTTCCGGCTCTTCTTGTTCCTCCTCTGGGGTGATGTCGGATTCACTGTCACTGTCTACTTCAATGTTTTGGGGTGAAGTATAGCGGTTCTTGAAACGCTTTTTGGAAAGACGTGTCTCTTGGAAGAATTCTCCTTCATATGTGTCTGGGTTAATGTGAGGTTCATAATCCTCTTCCTTTGGGGGAGATAGTCTAGCACGTGGCGGCACTTCATAAACGACATCCCAACCTTTCAGATTTGGATTAGTTTGGCAGGCCCACGGTAGATAGAATACTTGGGTCACCTGTTGAGCCGTACTATAGACATCAGGAACATCTAAATGGGTGCTTTGGTTGATTTCAACTAGCCCTATATGTTCATGAGTTCTTCTAGTCTCCTTCGGCTGAAACCAATAACATTTGAAGACTACGACATTCGGTGGGTTTTCACCATAGAATAGAAGTTCATAAATTGCTTCAACTCTCCCATAATACTCGGTACCTCCTTCGCCGATAGCAGATACACAACAATTTGTAGACTTTCGGTCGGCCATAGATAGCTCTTTGCCATAGGTACGAAAGCGATACCCGTTGATGTCGTATTTGTCAAATGAACGGACCTTATAGTCAAAACCATTAGCGACTTGTCTCAATTCGGCGTCCATAGACTCTGAATTAGCCTACAAGTTTAATATGAAAGGATTGTTGCATTACGCACAAATTAGCGAATGAAACCGGGATAGCCGCCTACAAATTAGCCTACAAGTCTAATAGAAATTACCGTTTGTTTGAACCAAGAGATGAAACCGGGATAGCCGCCACCTTGCTTTGCGAGAAGCTCATACTCTTCGACAGAATCCTTTTGGATCACCGCTCCATATGAGAATAAGGCGACGTATCGACTGTATGAAATATCCAGGAATAAGAGCAGTTCAAAGGAAATAGAAGTTGCGAAACTATGTACCGAGAACTTACTCGATGTACGGCCGCACTTCTATCAGGTTGTTGAAGATATACAACGAAATGGTCCGCCATTGTTCGTTATCCAAAGATACTGGATTTGAAACACTGGCTGGTGCGAGATTCCCTTTGAATAGGCTGAGGTTGGATCCACCCTTTTTAGGGTCGTCAGCATTGTACCGAGGCTTCGGATTATGCAAATGACGATTTTTGGCTTCGTAGTGTGCTGTCACGAAGTTTGCCGCCTCCTCAGTGATGAATGCCTCAGCCATCGATGCTTCAATTCTACGTTTATTTTTACATTTTTGTCGAAGCGTCTTCTGCATCCTCTCAGTTGGGTAGCACCAACGATTTTGCACGGGCCCCCCCAATCTTGCCTCGGTCGGGAGATGCAAAATCAAATGTTGCATTGGATTAAAGAAGCCCGGTGGAAAGATCTTCTCTAACTTGCAGATCAACTCCGGCGCCAACTCTTCCATTTCTTCTAGCACGCTAGGCGATAGTTCTTTCGCACAAAGAACACGGAAGAAATAGCTGAGTTCTGCCAGTACTAGCCATTCATCCTCAGGGATGAAGCCACGCAACATCACCGGCATTACCCGCTCAATCCATATGTGCCAATCATGACTCTTGAGACCAAATATCTTCAATTTATCAAGACTGGCTCCCCTCTGTAGATTCGCTGCATACCCATCGGGGAACATCAACTGCATTTTCACCCACAAGATAATTTCCCTCATAGCCGGCCTTCCAAGATTGAACCATGCCTTTGGCTTCGTCCAGTTCTGCTTTCCTTTCGGTTCTTTCATGTTTTGTAACGGCCTATCACATAGCGCCTCCAGATCGACTCTAGCCTTAGTATTATCCTTTGACTTCCCATCTATGCCGAACAATGTACCAAAAAGTGCCTCGGCGATATTCTTCTCAGTGTGCATCACGTTGATGTTGTGTGGGCAAAGGAGGTCTTTGAAGTAAGGCAGATCCCATAAGCATGTTTTGTGAGTCCAGGCGTGCTTAGAATTATACCCCTTGAAGTACCCTGGACGCTCGGGATCTGGCTCGAGAGCGTTTAACTGATCCAGGGTCTGTTGGCCTGTCAATGCATGTGGTGCAGAGTTTTTGACAACTCTACCTCTGATGAAGTTCTTCTTGTCTTTCCTGAACTTATGGCGAGGATTCAGGAACTCTCTATGCATGTCGAAGCAAGAAAACTTGCGACCGGCCTGAAGCCAACGAAACTCAAGAGCTCCCTTGCATGTGGGGCACGGGAACCTTCCATGCACACACCAGCCAACGAATAGCGCATACGCCGACAAGTCATGCGTCGAGTACATGTACCAGACACGCATTATGAAGTTCCGTTTGCTATAGGCATCGTATGTCTTGAACCCATTATCCCAGGCTTCTTGCAATTCGTCCTTAAGCGGTTGCATGTACACATTCATATTTTTCCCCGGATAGTTGGGCCCTGGAATTATCAACGTCAGGAAAATGTTCTTTCTTTGCATAATCTGTCCGGGGGGGAGATTGAGTGGAAAGACAAATACGGGCCAACAACTGTATTGGGCTGCCGTCATACCAAACACACTGAACCCATCCGTGCTGATGCCGACTCGAGGATGCCTCGGATCTGCCGCTTTGTCACCATGTAATTCATCAAACTTTTTCCACGCAACACCATCCGATGTGTGTACAATCATCAGATTCCCATCTGCATCTAGTTCGGTTCTTTTGCCCGTTTTGTGCCATGTCATCTGTCTGGCCGTCTCTTCGACCATGAAAAGACGTTGAAGTCTTGGTACGATTGGCATATACCGAAGAACACTAACGGGGATTTTGGTCTGTGTCTTCTCACCCATACCGTTGTCTACCACAACATACCTGGAAGACTTGCAAATGGGACAACAGTTCAAGTCCGCATAGTCAAGCCTAAACAAGACACATCCTTTCTCATAGGCATGTATCTTATCATAGGGCATCTTCAGTGCACGGAGGATTTTGTCCGACTGGTACAGGTTTGCAGGCATTACATGGCCTTTGGGTAGAAAGCGTCCAAATACTGTCATCATTGCATCGTAGCATTCTCTGCTCAAGTTGAACTGAGCCTTCAGAGCCATTACTTGTGAGATGGCATCCAACTGACAAAGCTCAGTGTGCTCATGGAGCGGACGTTTTGAAGACTCCAACATTTCATTGAAGGCCTTTGCAGATTCCTCCATCTCCTCGTCCGAACCCCGAGCATCATCAAAGTCTTGCACCATGTTTTCCATACCGGTACCATGCTCGTCGGTGCGACGACGATCCACCTCAGCTCGGTCACGTTGGGCAGACTCACCATGAAATGTCCACACCGTATAATCGGGCGTAAAACCACTCTTCTGCAGGTGTTTGCCCATTTCAGGCTCTGTCCTCTTTTCCCAATTGCCGCACCGTAAACAGGGGCACCAGGTTTTCCTCTGGCCATTTGCAAATGCGGCTCGCACAAACCCCTTGGTTTTTGTGAACCATTCAGTGCTCCATTTGTTCTGACCAGTGTGACCGGTGTACATCCACGCACGATCACTCATCTTGACTTTCAGAGCTACTAGACACACAACAAATATATATATATAATTCACCATGTATGTATTCATCAGTTGATCTACTTTGTCAATTTTATTACGTCCATGCAACCTACACTCTAATAGGTAATGATAGGTCCTAATCCCACCCGAGTATGTTTAGATTGGGTTCATTTTCCCATGCTATGCCCCGGATCCTACGCAAAATTTTGGCAGCACCTCCCCGCTGTTCTCCTGATACACGTCTCTGCAATAAACAGAGAGGATGTGTACCCGGAGAACAACAGGGGAGGCACTGACGAAATTTATGCGTCGGATCCGGAGCAAAGCATATGGGAAAACGAACCCAATCTAAACATACTCGGGCTGTCCATGGATAGCGTTGGACAATTCGAAAGAATCAAGGTTATAAATATGCAAATGCATGCATATTTATAACTATGACGCTTTCGAACGGGAGACACATATTGGTTACGCATACTGATGATTCAAGACACATATATATCTAGCTATCAAGTTTCATCGGAATAGATCAAATAATTAATGGGGGAGGAGGACATGTCATTTGTGCTCACCCACGAACGAAGGGGCAGAGCTCGTCAAACGCACGGCGAGGTCGTCGAACACCAAACCTCGCAGCGATGAAACAACTGCACATTTAAAACTACCCGATCAACACAATTATATATGATGTTTTCCATAACAATATCGAAAGATATATGACCTAACTAATAATTCACAAATATATGACCCCGTCGGCTTCTGGAAGGCCAAAGAACACCTTTTCAGGATCGGGGTCTCGGGGTCGGGGTGTCGGGTCGGGGTGCCAGGTCGGGGTCGGGGTGCCGTGTCGGTGTCGGGGTCGGGGTGTCGGGTCAGGCTCGGGGTCGGGGTCGGGGTCGAGGTCGGCGTCGGGGTCGGGGTGTCGGGGTGTCGTGTCGGTCTCGTGTCGGGGGTCGGGGTGTCGTGTCGGTCTCGGGGTGCCATGTCGGGGTCGGGGTGTCGTGTCGGTCTCGGGGTGCCGTGTCGGGGTCGGGGTTTCGGGGTCGGGGTGTCGGGTCGGGGTGCCGAGTCGGGGTCGGGGTGCCGTGTCGGTGTTGGGGTCGGGGTGTCGAGTCAGGCTCGGGGTCGGGGTGTCGGGGTCGGGGTCGGGGTCTCGGGGTCGGGGTGTCGGGGGTGTCGTGTCGGGGGTCGGGGTGTCGTGTCGGTGTCGGGGGTCGGGGTGCCGGGTCGGGGTCGGGGTGCCGTGTCGGTGTCGGGGTCGGGGTGTCGGGTCAGGCTCGGGGTCGGGGTGTCGGGGTCGGGGTCGGGGTCGGGTTCTCGGGGTCGGGGTGTCGGGGGTGTCGTGTCGGGGGTCGGGGTGTCGTGTAGGTGTCGGGGTGCCGTGTCGGTGTCGGGGTGCCGTGTCGGGGTCGGGGTGCTGTTTCGGGGTCGGGGCTTCGGGGTGTCTCCTGCTCCTCCTCCTCTTCTTCTTCTTCTTCTTCTTCTTCTTCTTCTTCTTCTTCTTCTTCTTCTTCTTCTTCTTCTTTCTCCTCCTCCTCCTCCTCCTCCTCCTCTTCTTCTTCTTCTTCTTCTTCTTCTTCTTCTTCTTCTTCTTCTTCTTCTTCTTCTTCTTCTTCTTCTTCTTCTTCTTCTTCTTCTTCTTCTTCTTCTTCTTCTTCTTCTTCTTCTTCTCCTTCTCCTTCTCCTTCTCCTCCTCCTCCTCCTCCTCCTCCTCTTCTTATTCTTCTTCTTCTTCTTCCCCCTTCTACTTAACCTAAACCTAAACTAAAAACCTAAACTAATTAAAACTAAACTATTTAAACTAATTAAACCTAAACTTAAACAGAAAAAAAACAAAAAAACAGAAAAAAGGCAGGAGGGGCTCACTGTGGGGGAGGGCCGGGGCGGGGCCGGCGACGGAGGGCCGGGGCGTAGCGGCGGGGGCCCGGCCGGCGGGGGGCCGGGGCGGGGCGGTGGAGGAGGCGGGGCGGCGGGGGCCCGGCCGGCGGGGGGGATAGGGGGCGGGGGGCCGGGGCGGGGCAGTGGAGGAGGCGGCGGGGGGCCGGGACGGCGGGGGGCCGTGGCGGCGGTGGGGCGCGGGGCGGCGGTGGGGCGCGGGGCGGCGGGGGGCCGGGGCGGGGGGGCGGCGGGGCGACGGGGCGGCGGGGGGCCGGGGCGGGGGGGCGGCGGGGCGACGGGGCGGCGGGGCGACGGGGCGGCGGGGGCGACGGGGCGGCGGCGCGCGGCGGGCGGCGGCGGCGGCGGGGTGGGAGGAGAAGGGCGAGGCGAGGACGAAGTGAGTAACGGGCGGGGGGTACCTGCCGTTAGGCAAGTGCCCTCTTTGCCGTCCGCCAGCCTTTGCCGTCCGCCTTTCTGCCTCTTTGCCGTCCGCTAGCGGACGGCAAAGAGGTGGGCCGTTAGGATTTTTCAAACGAGCGGGGGGTGGGGGCCACCACACTCTTTGCCGTCCGCCAGCGGACGGCAAAGATTCTTTGCCGTCCGCTGGCAGACGACAAAGACCTGGCAGATGGCAAAGAGCTTCTTTGCCGTCAGCCTTTCCTTTGCCGTCTGTTTATGTGTAGCTGATGGCAAAGAGCTTCTTTGCCGTTAGCTAGCAGACGGCAAAGATCTGGCAGATGGCAAATTAGCTGATTCCAGTAGTGGTATAGTAGATGCGATCAACATGGAGATGTTCACCGTTGGTGACTAGTCCGTCTCACATGATGATCGGACACGGCCTAGTCGATTCGGATCATGTATCACTTAGATGACTAGAGGGATGTCTATCTGAGTGGGAGTACATTAAATAATTTGATTAGATGAACTTAATTATCATGAACTTAGTCTAAAATGTCTTTACAATATGTCTTGTAGATCAAATGGCCCACGCTAATGTTGCCCTCAACTTCAACGCGCTCCTATAGAAAATCAAGCTGAAAGACGATGGTAGCAAATATACGGATTGGGTCCATAACTTGAGGATCATCCTCATAGCTGCCAAGAAAGCACATGTCCTTGAAGCACCGCTAGGTGAAGCACCCATTTTCCCAGCAATTCAAGACGTTATGAACGCCTGGCAGTCGCGTAGTGATGATTACTCCCTAGTTCAGTGTGGCATGCTTTACATCTTAGAACCGGAGCTCCAAAAGCGTTTTGAGCACCACAGAGCATATGAGATGTTCCAAGAGCTGAAAATGGTTTTCCAAGCTCATGCCCAGGTCGAGAGATATGAAGTCTCCGACAAGTTCTACAGTTGTAAAATGGAGGAAAACGGTTATGTTAGCGAGCATATACTCAAGATGTCTGGGTTGCACAACCGCTTGTCTCAACTGGGAGTTAATCTTCCAGATGACTCGGTCATTGACAGAATCCTCCAGTCGCTTCCACCTAGCTACAAGAGCTTTGTGATGAACTACAATATGCAAGGGATGGAAAAGACCATTCCTGAGTTATTTTCAATGCTGAAATCGGCGGAAGTGGAGATAAAAAAGGAACATCAAGTGTTGATGGTGAATAAAACCACTAGTTTCAAGAAAGGCAAGGGTAAGAAGAACTTCAAGAAGGACGACAAGGGGGTTTGCCGTGCCCGGTAAATTAGTTGCTGGGAAGAAGCCAAAGAATGGACCCAAGCCCGAAACTCAGTGCTTTTATTGCAAGGGAAATGGTCACTGGAAGCGGAACTGCCCCAAGTACTTAGCGGATAAGAAGGCCGGCAACGCCAAAGGTATATGTGATATACATTTTATTGGTGCGTACCTTACCAGCGCTCGTAGTAGATCCTGGGTATTTGATACCAGTGCGGTTGCTCATATTTGTAACTCAAAACAGGAGCTGCGGAATAAGCGGAGACTAGCGAAGGACGAGGTGACGATGCGCGTCGGGAATGGTTCGAAGGTCGATGTGATCGCCGTCGGCACGCTAACTCTACATTTACCTACGGGATTAGTTTTAAACCTCAATAATTGTTATTTAGTGCCAGCTTTGAGCATGAACATCGTATCCGGATCTCGTTTAATGCAAGATGGCTACTCATTTAAATCCGAGAATATTGGTTGTTCCATGTATACGAGAGATACGTTTTATGGTCATGCCCGCTGGTCAATGGTTTATTTTTGTTCAATCTCGAACGTGATGTTACACATATTCATAGTGTGAATGCCAAAAGATGTAAGGTTGATAATGATAGTCCCACATACTTGTGGCACTGCCGCCTTGGTCACATTGGTGTCAAACGCATGAAGAAACTCCATGCAGATGGACTTTTGGAGTCTCTTGATTATGAATCATTTGACACGTGCGAACCATGCCTCGTGGGCAAAATGACCAAGACTCCGTTCTCCGGAACAATGGAGCGAGCAACCAACTTATTGGAAATCATACATACTGATGTGTGCGGTCCAATGAGCGTTGAGGCTCGTGGTGGCTATCGTTATGTTCTCACCCTCACTGATGACTTAAGTAGATATGGGTATGTCTACTTAATGAAACACAAGTCTGAGACCTTTGAAAAGTTCAAGGAATTTCAGAGTGAGGTAGAGAAGCAATGTGATAGGAAAATAAAGTTCTTGCAATCAGATCATGGAGGAGAATACTTGAGTCACGATTTTGGCACACACTTAAGGAAATGTGGAATTTTTTCACAACTCATGCCACCTGGAACACCTCAGAGAAATGGTGTGTCCGAACGTCGTAATCGCACTCTATTGGATATGGTGCGATCTATGATGTCTCTTACCGATCTACCGCTATCATTTTGGGGTTATGCTTTAGAGACTACCTCATTCACTTTAAATAGGGCTCCGTCGAAATCCGTTGAGATGACACCGTATGAATCATGGTTTGGAAAGAAACCTAAGCCGTCGTTTCTGAAAGTTTGGGGATGCGATGCTTATGTCAAGAAACTTCAACCTGAAAAGCTCGAACCCAAGTAGGAAAAATGCTTCTTCATAGGATACCCTAAGGAAACTATTGGGTATACCTTCTACCTCAGATCAGAAGGCAAGATCTTTGTTGCCAAGCATGGATCCTTTCTAGAGAAAGAGTTTCTCTCGAAAGAAGTAAGTGGGAGGAAAATAGAACTTGATGAGATACTGCCTCTTGAACCGGAGAGTAGCGCAGCTCAGGAAGATGTTTCTGTGGTGCCTGCACCGACTAGAGAGGAAGTTAATGATGCTGATCATGATACTTTGGATCAAGCTACTGAACTGATGTGAACCTCGGCAGAAGATAGAGAAAAGATGAGTGCCATCCCCTATGCCTCAGCCATAGGTCTATTATGTATGCCATGCTGTGTACCAGACCTGATGTGAACCTTGACGTAAGTTTGGTAGGAAGGTACCAATGTAATCCCGGCATGGAACACTGGACAACAGTCAAGAATATCCTAAAGTACCTGAAAAGGACTAAGGGTTACGTCGATGCTAGCTTTGACACAGATCTGAATGACTCCAAGTCACAAACCAGATACATGTACAATTTGAATGGTGGGGCAGTCAGCTGGTGTAGTTGCAAGCAAAACGTCGTGGCGGGATCTACATGTGAAGCGGAGTACATAGCAGCCTCGGAGGCAGCACAGGAAGCAGTATGGATGAAGGAGGAGTTCATCACCGACCTAGGAGTTATTCCCAATGCGTCGGGCCCAATGACTCTCTTCTGTGACAACACTGGAGCTATTGTCCTTGCCAAGGAGCCCAGGTTTCACAAGAAGACCAGGCATATCAAGCGTCGCTTCAACTCCATTCGTGAATATATTCAAGATGGATACATAGATATTTGTAAAGTGCATAAGGATCTGAATGTCGCAGATCCGTTGACTAAACCTCTTCCACGTGGAAAACATGATCAACACCAGAACTCTATAGGTGTTAGACTCATCACAATTTAACTAGATTATTGACTCTAGTGCGAGTGGGAGACTGTTGGAAATATGCCCTAGAGGCAATAATAGATTACTTAACTAGATTATATTTCCTTGTTCATGATAATTGTCTATTGTTCATGTTGTAATTGTATTAACAGGAAATCGAAATACATGTGTGAATACATAGATCGCAATGTATCCCTAGTCAGCCTCTAGTTGACTAGCTCGTTGATCAATAGATGGTCATGGTTTCCTGACCATGGACATGGGATGTCGTTGATAACGGGATCACATCATTGGGAGAATGATGTGATGGACAAGACCCAATCTTAAGCGTAGCACAAGATCGTGTGGTTCGTTTACAAAGCTTTTCTAATGTCAAGTATCATTTCCTTAGACCATGAGATTGTGCAACTCCCGGATACCGTAGGAATGCTTTGGGTGTACCAAATGTCACAACGTAGCTGGGTGGCTATAAAGGTGCACTATAGGTATCTCCGAAAGTGTCTGTTGGGTTGGCACGAATCGAGACTGGGATTTGTCACTCCGTATGATGGAGAGGTACCTCTGGCCCACTCGGTAATGCATCATCATAATGAGCTCAATGTTACTAAGGAGTTAGCCACAAGATCATGCATTATGGAACGAGTAAAGAGACTTGCCGATAACAAGATTGAACGATGTATAGAGATACCGACGATCGAATCTCGGCCAAGTAAAAGACCGATGGACAATGGGAATTGTATACGGGATTGATTGAATCCTCGACATCGTGGTTCATCCGATGAGATCATCGTGGAACATGTGGGAGCCAACATGGGTATCCAGATCCCCCTATTGGTTATTGACCGGAGAGACGTCTCGGTCATGTCTGCATGGTTCCCGAACCCGTAGGGTCTACACACTTAAGGTTCGGTGACGATAGAGTTGTTACGGGAAATAGTATGTGGTTACCGAAGGTTGTTCGGAGTCCCGGATGAGATCCCGGACGTCATGAGGAGTTCCGGAATGGTCCGGAGGTGAAGAATTATATATGGGAAGTCCAGTTTCAGTCGCCGGAATAATTTCGGGGGTCATAGGTATTGTACCGGGACCACCGAAAGGTGTCCGGGGGTCCACCGGGTGGGGACACCTGCCACGGTGGGCCAAGTGGGCTGAACAAGGGAGGGAACTAGCCCCTGGTGGGCTGGTGCGCCCCCAAGGGCCAAAGGCGCCTACGGTTGAAAACCCTAGGGGGTGGGGGCGCCTCCCACCTAACTTGGGGGGCAATCCCCCCCTTGGTCGCCCCCCCTCTAGATGCATCTAGGGGGGCCGGCCCCTCTCCCTTCACCCTATAAATAGAGGGGGTGGGAGGGCAGCCGCACCCTTCCCCTGGTGCAGCCCTTCCCCTCTCCAACACGTCCTCCTCCTCCTTCGTAGTGCTTGGCGAAGCCCTGCCGGAGAACCACGACCTCCACCACCACCATGCCGTCGTGCTGCCGGAGTTCTCCCTCAACTTCTCCTCTCCCCTTGCTGGATCAAGAAGGAGGAAACGTCCCTGGGTTGTACGTGTGTTGAACGCGGAGGAGCCGTCCGTTCGGCGCTTGATCAGATCTTCCGCAATTTGAATCGCCGCGAGTACGACTCCATCAACCACGTTCTTGTAACGCTTCCGCTTAGCGATCTTCAAGGGTATGAAGATGCACTCCCTCTCTCTCGTTTCTAGCATCTGCTAGATTGATCTTGGTGACACGTAGGAATATTTTTGAATTGTTACTACGTTCCCCAACAGTAACCACTATATATATGTTACTCAAATGTTGTTACCCAAGTTCTTAAATTTTCATGGAAAGTATTGGCACGATTCATTGAGTTTAAGTGTGTGCCTGATGTCCAGAAGGCATTTGCATATTAACTATCCATATTGCAAATTCACACACATGTTAACATAAGGAAACATATGTGTAACTTACTAATCATCGCACACGAGTACTCGCAGATGCATCGTGTGCGATACTCCTAGCCACCGCAAGCAACTAGTTTGCATTTTTCAAAGTTTTTTGTACACACAGAATTGCACACGAACTAACTGTATTAACCATCTGTGTTGTAATATCTCATTGCAAACAGTTCATCCGAGTCGGCTGTTTGCCACGTACCACACACATCTTGTTTACATGACTCGTTTGTGTTCTTTTGGCTCACCGCAAACAGTTCATCCATGTGAACTGTGTGCCGCATATCACACACATCTTGTTAAGTTGAACCGTTTCTGTTGTGTTTCCCAATCGAAAATAGTTCATCCGAGTGAACCATATGCCGTATATCGCACACACATTGATATGGCTACCCGTTTATGTTGTTCTGCCTCATCGCAAACAGTTCG
Source organism: Aegilops tauschii subsp. strangulata (assembly GCF_002575655.3). Lineage (NCBI taxonomy): Eukaryota > Viridiplantae > Streptophyta > Magnoliopsida > Poales > Poaceae > Aegilops > Aegilops tauschii. The sequence goes on from NC_053035.3 coordinate 278,109,086, forward strand.
AATGGATTAACCGTGTGCCCTGCATCGCACACACAACTAAAATCTGAACCGTGTTTGATGGCTCTGCGATCACAAACATTTTGCACCTTTTTTGACGGTTTTTTACACCACCATTTGCGATTAATGCATCACATACAGTTTCGTCAAAGCGTCTCTGATCGTAGTGTCGCGTTAGCAGTATCCTACAGTAGTGATTTGACCCTTGAGTTAGAACATAAAGCATATTGGGCAATTAAAGAACTTAATTATGACTTCAACTTTGCCGGTGAAAAGAGGTTATTTGATATTAGCTCACTAGATGAATGGAGAACTCAAGCTGATGAAAATGCCAAACTATTCAAAGAAAAAGTTAAAAGATGGCATGATAAAAGAACCCAAAAGCGGGAATTCAAAGTTGGAGAGTATGTTCTTTTGTACAACTCTCGTTTTAGATTCTTTGCAGGGAAACTTCTCTCCAAATGGGAAGGACCTTATATTATCGAAGAGGTGTATTGCTTTGGAGCTATCAAGATTAATAATGTCAAAGGTACTAATACGAAGGTGGTCAATGGACAAAGAATTAAACACTATATCTCAGGTACGCCTATTAATGTTGAAAGCAATATTATCCAAACCATGACACCGGAGGAACACATAAAAGAAACCTTCCGGAACACTCCAGAATCCTGAAAAGGGGGAGGTACGTGATAGGGTAAGTAAACGGACTCCGAAAAATCCGCAAAAATATTTTCTGTCGGTTTTGGAATATTACAAAAATTAGGAAAATAAGAAATAAATAGAAAGGCAACCGAGGTGAGCATGATACACCAGGGCGTGCCTGCCCTCCCTGGCGCACCCTGGTGGGTTGTGCCCCCTCGAGCACCTTCCCGAATTTGTTTTCCTTCCATATTATTGTTTCCCAAGATAAAAAAATCTTTATATATACCCCCGGACGATTTGACAACTGCATCGCAGAAAAATCCTCTGTTCTTGTTTCGTGTTGTTTTCCTGTCAGATCTAGATCGCCATGGCTCCACCAAGCTCCTCCAAGGACAATTTCTTCGAGAAGGGCATCAACCCTTACCTATCGGAGGTGATGAAGCACCCTCAATCCATTGAGATGTGTGAGGGGGTGCTCCACATCCGGGATATTCAAGGGCCCAAGAGGACGGGGACCATGGAGGCCACGCTCGAGGCGGTGGAACAAGACATCTTCAAGTGCCAAGGGATGGTGGAGCGTGGACTTATCGCCAATCACTCCATGATCACAAAATTCACCTGTGACCACATGGTGGATGGCCGGTCCGTGAAGGACATCGTCTTCACCTTCAACGAGCAAATCAATTTTCTGCAAAGCCAAATCTACGATCTTCAAAACCAAGTTTTTGAGTATGAAGCAAGATTCAAAGCTACGAGTTTAGCTGCCAGTTGCAGGACTGAGGAGACTCGTGCATCCTATTTTGATGGTGAGCCCCTTCCCTGTAAGCCGGAGGACAAACCTACTACTTCATCACCACCACCTTCATCATCTTCCCCATCAAAGGAGACTTGAGTACACGAGTACGGACACCCCCCTTTGCTTGTGCCAAGCTTGGGGAAGGTGCCCCGGTATCGTATCACCATCACTTTTATTACCTTTATCTATTTTAATTCGATCCTTAGTTATTTCATGATTTAGCTGAATAAAAGTTTAGTATGATCTATTTTCGAGCTTTAGTGATCTATCTTTCTACGTAATAGAGTGAGAGTTATATAATAAAGTTTAGTTTGAGTTGTTGCTTCTTTACTTTTATGTTGTATCAAAATAAAAAATGAAAAGATCATATGCTAATCTTATGGTGAGTAATGACATCACATGAGGAAAAGTACAAGTGGTAGAATTTTATTGGAAATTAACAAATACAACATTGGTCAATGATGCAACTCATGAAAGAATTAATAAGGGAAGAGAATATTCACATGCAAATATACTATCTTGGACATCTTTTATGATTGTGAGCCCCCATTAAATATTATATGCCAAAAAAATTGTTGACATTGGGCAAGGAAGACAACTTAATGAGTTATGTTTGTTCATATCCACGTAGAAGTTATATTGTCATAGATCCTTCAACATGTGGTGCTTGCTCAATATCTTTGCTAGCCAAAAATTCCGCACTAAGTAGAGCTACTACTCGTGCATCCAAAAACTTTAAACCCAAAATCATGTTTTGAGAGTCCACCATACCTACCTATGGATTGATTAAGATCCTTCAAGTAAGTTGTCATCGGTGCAATAAGGCAATAAAAATTTCTTCTAAATATGTTTGATCAATTAATGTAAGAGAAAATTGAGCGTTGTACGAACTTGTGATGGCAAAGTAATAAAAGTGACGGACTGCATAATAACGTGACATTCTTGTGCATTAAGGGATTTGGCATGCAAACCAAAAAACACATGACAACCTCTGCTTCCCTCTGGGAAGGGCCTATATTTTACTTTTATGTATTCACTTTTATGCAAGAGCCAAAGTATTCTTCCCTATCCCTTTTTATTTTCTCTTTCACAAGCATCATGTGGTGAGGAAAGATTTAGGCACATATATATCCATTTGGATATGAGTGAGCATGAGTTATTATTGTTGACATCACCCTTGAGGTCAATACGTTGGGAGGTGAAACTATAAGCCCCTATCTTCCTTTGTGTCCAGTTGAAACTTTTTGCTCATGGGTATGTGGTGAGTGTTAGCAATCATAGAAGACTAAGAGATGGTTGAGTATGTGGACTTGCCAAGAGGCTCCGATACGAGACCCTTCCTGAAAATATGATGAACTGTAGTTGCAAAGTTGACCAAGAACATAGTTTTTTTGCTTTTCAATAAGGTTTATGCTTTATACTTCGATGTTGTGATGAATTGTTACTTGTTCATGAGAAGTTATATGATAAAGTTATATGAAAAAGTTTTATGATAAAGTTTGTTGATGTTATGATAACAAGCATCATGCTACTATGTCCGTATTTTTTTTATCGACACCTCTCTCTCAAACCATGTGGACATGTTTTTCGATATCGGCTTTCGCTTGAGGATAAGCGAGGTCTAAGCTTGGGGGAGTTGATATGTCCATTTTGCATCATGATTTCCTACTGTTATTTGTAATGTTTTTATGCATAATAATGCTTCATGGAGTAATTATAATGCCTTTTCTCTCATAATATGCAAGGTTTACTCAAAGAGGGAGAATACCGGCAGCTGGAATTCTTGACCTGAAAAAGCTATGTCAGAGATAACCATCTCCAAATGAGGTGAAAATTTACGGAGAATTGTTTTGGAATATATCAAAAATACTAGAGCAAATAACTACCGGAGGGGAGCACCTGGTGACTACAAGACACCAGGGCATGCCAAGCCCCCCAGGCGCGCCCTGGTGGGTTGTGGCCAGCCCGGCCCACCTCCGGTGCCCAACTTCTAGTATATAAGTCATTTTGACCTAGAAAAAATTAGGAGAGGAATTTCTGGACGGAGCGCCACCGTCTCGAGGCGGAACTTGGGTAGGAGCACTTTTTCCCTCCGGCGGAGCGATTCTACCAGGGGAACTTCCCTTCTGGAGGGGGAAATCGAAGCCATCGTCATCACCAACAACCCTCTCATCTTTGGGAGGCCAATCTTCATCAACATCTTCAACAACACCATCTCCTCTCAAACCCTAGTTCATCTCTTGTGCTCAATCTTTGTACCGGAACGTCGGATTGGTACCTTTGGGTGACTAGTAGTGTTGATTACATCTTGTAGTTGATTACTAGATGGTTTATTTGGTGGAAGATTATATGTTTAGATCCATTATGATATTTAATACCCCTCTGATCTTGAGCATGAATATCATTTGTGATTGGTTACTTTTGTTCGTGGGTCACAGGAGAAGTCATGTTGCAAGTAATCATGTGAAGTTGATATGTGTTCGATATTTTGATGATATGTATGTTGTGATTCCCTTAGTGTTTTCATGTGAACGTCGACTACATGGCACTTCACCATCTTTAAGCCTAAGGGAATTCATTGTGGACTAGTTATTAGATGATGGGTTGCTAGAGTGACAGAAGCTTAAACCCTAGTTTGTGTGCTACTTCGTAAGGGAGTGATTTGGATCCATATGTTTAATGATATGGTTAGATTTTATCTTAATATTTTCTCGTAGTTGCTGATGCTTCTGAGGGGGTTAATCATAAGTGGGAGGTTTGTTCAAGTAAGAATAGAACCCAAGCACCGGTCCACCCACAAATCAATTTATCAAAGTAGCAAACACAAACACTACAAAAAAAAGACACATCCGTGACATTTTGGGCCGAACGAATTTTTTTCTGTCATACATATGACACTTCTATGACGATAATTGTGACAAAACCCGGTATCATCATAGATGTGGTGGGCTCCTACTTCTATGACAAAAAATCATGACAGAAAATGGGCTTTTCGTCCTGGGCGGGCCGGAGACGCAGCTGCATGACATTCTTTGGGCCGTCCATGACGGAAAAAACTGTGGTAGAAGCAAGGGCGAGGAAAATTTCGGGGAGTTCCCGGTTACGGTGAGAGGTCGGGGGCCCAGCGATGCGCGTTTCTCTCATACACGTACGCGCGTGTGTGCGAGGCGTTGGCTCTAACTGAACCCGAGCGAGGCGTTGGGCTCTAACTGAACCCGAGCGATTGCACTGCAGGCTACGCGTTACTGAACCCGAGCGATCGATCGATGGCTGTTAACTGAACCCGATCGAGCGATTCCTTCGCTACTGCTGCTAACAGAAGCCGATCGATGCAACCTCTGGGATGAACAGTGAGCGTTGCGGGGGGTTTGGATGAACAGTGAGCGGTGGCGTTGCCTCTGGATGAACAGGACCCCGTGGTGTGGTGGAGGGCTGGATGAACAGTAGACGGTGGAGGGGTGCCCGTGGAGGGGTGGTTGAACAGGACCCCGTGGTGTGGAGGGCTGGATGAACAGTAGACGGTGGAGGGGTGCCCATGGAGGGGTGGTTGAACAGTAGCCGGTGGAGTAGCGCACGGTGGAGGCTGGATGAACAGGAGCCCGTGGAGGCTGGAGAAGGTCGACGGTAGCCCGTGGAGGCTGGAGGAGGTCGACGGTGGAGATGAACAGTATCTCGTGGAGTCCTGTTTTGCGGTACGCCACAGCCCTCCTGATGAACAGGACCCCCGTTTCGACTGTAGGAGGTGTGTTCGTCCGTTATGCGGTACGCCACACCCCTCCCGATCAACAGGACCCCAGTTTCGACCGTAGGAGGTCCGTTTCGTCCGTTTTGCGGTATGCCACACCCCTCCCGATCAACAGGACCCCCGTTTTGACCGTAGGAGGTCCGTTTCCTCCGTTTTGCGGTACGCCACACCCCTCCTGATCAACAGGACCCCGTTTCGAACGTAGGAGGTCCATTTCCTCCGTTGTGCGGTACGCCAGGCCTCGTTTCCATCGCCTGTTCCGTCCAAGCCCTCCTAATGAACACGACCACGCATTCCGTTCCGACCCAGCCGGTTGGCTCCCACGCGTTCCGTTGCCTCCCGATGAACACGACGCATTCCGTTGCCTCCCCTTGAACACGACGCATTCCGTTGCCTCCCCATGAACACGACGACGACGCTGTTTCTCCGTTCCGACCCAGCCATGTACACGAGCCCTGTCCGTACGTATGCGCGAGTAGGCGTTCGAGACCCCACCCGTATGTACACATACGTGGCCGTATTTTCTTTCTTGCACCCTGGCCGCTGTACGTACGTGTACATGCTACGTGCGCACCTCTACTACGACACGTGTGCGCCTCTACATCCACCAGCATATATGTACGTACACGTTCGCGACCAGAATGACAATGCTACGTACGCTTCGACTAGGTGGTCCCGCTTGTTAGGCACTTCCTTGCCTGCGAAGATGTAGCTGGTGGGTCCCAGCAGTCAGGGGGGCGAATCATTTTTTTTGCCCGGACGCACTTCCTTGCATGCGAAGATGTAGCTGGTGGGTCCCAGCAGTCAGGGGGAAACGTTTTTTTCGTGAAATATAGTGGCCCGTCCGGTGGGTCCCAGCTGTCAGGTGGAGGAATAATTATTTTCCGCGTAATGAGGCACTTCCTTGCTGCGGCCGTGGACCCAGCTGTCAGCCTCTCCACGTACAGTCCACGTCTGATGGAAGTCGTTCCTTGACCACATTGACCACGCCGCGCCGAGAGCACCAGGACGGTGGACGACGGCGAGGCCTAGGAAGGGGACGACGGGGAGCCGGGGAAGACGCGGCAGTGGAAGCCCGCGCAGAGAGGAGTACGAGGGTTCACTGGTTCGGCTGCGGTGTGATGCTGCCGTCGCCGCAGGGCCTGGCCAGCGGTGGGAATAGTAGGGGGCGGTGAGGCCTCCGCGGCAGCACATCCGGCCACGGGAGGCAGGAGCATGCGGCACGACCGGCGCTGCTTTGGGCGGCTGGAGCAAGAAGACCAGAGGTTGAAGAAGCACTACGGCCGTTGGATGGACATCGTACGTTCACTGGAGCTAGAATCGTGCATATTGACTAAGTTGACAAAGCCCTCCGTCCCCGTCAACTTAGTAGGCCCACAAGTCAGCCTGCCACTATACTGTGTCCCAGCTAACAGGGGGAGTATTCAATTTTTGTGCGTAATAAGGAGGCACTTCCTTGCGTGTGAAGATATAGCTGGTGGGTCCTAGCTGTCAGTGGCGGTAACGTTTTTTCGCGAAATACAGAGGCCCTTTCGGTGGGTCCCTGATGTCAGGTGGAGGAATCATTATTTTGCATGTAATAGGGAGGCATTTCCTTGCGTGCGGCCGTGGACCCAGCTGTCGGCCTCTCCACGTACAGTCCACTTCAGATGCATGTCGGTCGTTGACCACGTTGACCAGGCCACGCCGAGAGCACCAGGGCGATGGACGATGGCGAGGCCTAGGAAGGGAACGACACAGAGGCAGGGAAGACTCGGCAGTTGTTTCCCACACGGAGGGGAGTATGACTGTACGAGGTTTACTGGTTCGTCTGCCGTCGCCGGAGAATAACAGCAGGTGTGGGTGAGTAGAGGGATGGCTAGGCCAGCGATGGGAGTACGGTGGGGCGGTGAGGCCTGCGCGGCAGCAGAGCCGGCCGCGGGGAGGAGGGAGCAGGCAGTCCCGACGGCGCTTGTTTGAGCGGCTGGAGCAGGAAGAGCAGAGATTGAAGAAGCACGGCGGCCGTTGGAAGGACATCCAACAGTCAGTGCTTGTGCGTCAACCTTTTTCTTTTAGGAAAGCCTCAAATCTGTTGAAAACAGCATACAGCCCATCTGCCATTATTTCTAATAATTTACAACCCATTTGCTAATTATTAAGGTTTTCTTTGAGCCCATATTCTTTTTGTTAGCATTACAGGCCATATTGTGGCCACGGTTAAAAAATTATACGAAATTTTGCATATTTCGGTGCGGTCCGAACTGTTTTTAATCCCGAAATTTCGACTTAGATTCAAACTGATTTTAAAAATAAATGTATCAATATAAAATCCAACAAATTCTCCACGCATAAAAATTAATGTAATTTAAAATCTCGAAATGAAAAAAAAAGATATTTGAAACTAATTGCCAGTTTGATGTGTTTTAAAAATGTACAACCCATTTCTCATTACTGATGGGCCATTTTCTCGGCCAGCCGAATGAAAGCTCTCCTCGTCTTGAAAGATTTGCAGCCCAACAGGCTTGACAAAGCGACTTACTTGGCAAATCACAAAAAAAACTGGGCTGTGGCCATGGACCCAGCTGTCAGCCTCTCCACGTACAGTACTCTTCCGATGGAATGTCGTTGACCACGCCGCGCCGAGAGCACCAAGGCGGTGGACGACGGCGAGGCCTAGGAAGGGGACAACGCGGAGCCGGGGAAGACGCGGCAGTGGATGCCCACGCGGAGAGGAGTACGAGGGTTCACTGGTTCGGCTGCGGTGTGAGGCTGCCGTCGCCGCAGGGCCTGGCTAGCGGTGGGAGTAGTAGGGGGCGATGAGGCCTCAACGGCAGCACAGCCGGCCACTGGAGGCAGGAGCAGGCGGTCTCCCCGGTGCTGGTTTGGGCGGCTGGTGCAAGAAGAGCAGCGATTGAAGAAGTAGCAGGACCGTTCGATTCAAATCCAACGGTTACTGCTGCTAGAATCGTTTGTTGACAAAGTTAACAAGCCCTGCATACGCGTCAACTTAGTAGGCCCACAGGTCAGCCTCCCAACCGGTGCGCCCCAGATGTCAGTGGGAGGAATCATTTTTTTTCGCGTAATAAGGAGGCAGTTGATTGCATGCGGCCAGGCCAGCGGAGGTAGTAGGGTGGGCCGGGGAAGCCTGCGCGACATCACAGCGGGCCACAAGAGGAGGGAGCAGGCAGTCCCGCCGACGCTAGTTTAGGCGGCTGGAGCAGGAAGATCAGAGATTAAATAAGCACGTCGGCCGTTGGATGGACATCCAATAGTCACTGCTGCTAGAATCGTGTGTTTACTAACAAAGCCTTGCGTAAACAAGTCAGCCTCGAAATCTGTGGCGTGTACAGCCCATTTGCTATTATTTTTATAATTTTTACTCATTTTCTAATTCATATGGAATTTATTGCAGCCCGTTTTCCATTTTTAGAATTGCTGGCCATTTTCTGGTCAGTACCAGGGTCAAAAAATTAACTAAATATGTGGGAAATTTTGAAAATTCGCAAATTTTTGCTGGGGACGAAATATTCTTAATCCAAAAATTAATAGCCATACTAAAACAAATTTAAAAATAAATTAGTACTATGTCATGTTAAATCCAATGAAATACGTATAAGATATCAGTGAAGAACAAAAACAAAAAAAATAAACTTATATCCCATTTGCTATAATTTTTTTGGAATTGTCAACCCCTTTTGATATTACTTTTAACAGACATTGACCATACTCTTAAGCCAGGCCGGAATGCATCCCTCCTCGTCTTGAAAGATTTGCAGCCCAATAATTCGAAGAAAACAAATAGGCCTAGCTTGGGTATTCTTCAAAAAGAAATACTGGCCTACCTATTTTCCCAAAGAACTGGTGCATGAGCATTTAGCTTTATTTATTTATTTATTTACTTATTTATGTTTAGGGGACCATGAGCATGTACCTGGGCCGGATTCATGTGAGAGCCTCCCTTCCAGTTAATTATGGGCTTCTCTATTGGGACTTCATCAGTGGGCTGCATGTTATCAACAAGTGGCAAATGTGTTCCGTACGAAAAATAGTATGCGCTACGTACGGTACGGGGCACTAAAGGATCGAACCGTGCAACGACTTCCAAAACATTGTGTTTGTCGTTCTAACAACACATTTATTCAACCAACAGACGAAATATACTACTGATTGTACATTGAAAACAGCAGCAGCAGCAACCAGGGTTGGGGGTGCAACAGAAGCAGTAAGCGGGCCAGAAGAGTGAAGACGCAGCTCTCTCTTCCAAACCAAACATCAGCAATCATTACAGAAGGGCTACCAAAAAAGAACAAGTGTATGCATCAAACTAAATAAAGATCCTACTACACCAAGTGTACGCATCTAACTAACTGGCTCTGTTAGACGTTACTATTTATTAAGCTGTGGAGATTGGCTGACGGCTTGAACCAGATGGGTGCCTGACGGGGGAAACTCTAGCCAGCAGGTCGAAGACTGATACTTGCGACCCTCTCTCCTACTTTGGGCTGCAGAGCGTGGCGGCACATATCAGGGTATGGTGCATGCAGAGACGCATGGTACGCTGTGTACACACAGTTTTGCCTGATGAACGAAACCACGCTGCCATCATGATCCTTGCCGTCGGTTATCTCCTGGTTAATCGGATAATTCAGTCCGACAAACAGAGAGCGTGTACCAAGGCTACTTACGAGCCTCCAGCCAAAAATTCCTGAAGGCCCAGAGAAGCTGGGATCCTGCTCAAAGACCTTGCAGTGACTGTGATTGTATTCCGCGAAAGAACATGTCCGGTACGTGTGAACGATCATCAATCTTTCGCCGTCGTCTGATCGAGCCAGGAACCACCTGCAACTGCCATGCCGCTTTTCTTTGAAAGGTTCTGGGATTAGGAAGGGTAGGGACACCAGGCGGCCTACAACATCATATCAAGTTGGAGTCAAATAAAAAAGGGCTCTTGATTTAGTCAATCTTAAGAACAGCATGTTATGAGCATGAATATTTTTTTAGCAAATGTTGACAGTAATATAAGCAAGCCATCATGATATCATAGGAAAGTAACATACTGCTGTAACAACCGTTTGTAGCGATGACTGGAGTAGGCCAGCAATACGTCCAGCCATAGAAGGAGTCGACAGCGTAAATGAAGCCCTTGTGTTCAATGGTATCAGAGAACCATGGAGGATGTATGATCCTGCGATGGACGTGTAGATTTATCCACTTACCGCAGTGACCTGTCAGATAGGTGAGACCGCGGTTGAAGAACGCAATTAGCCTGAAGTCTTTATAACTCGCAGATCTTGTGGGCACTTGGCAGATTACAACCTTGAGCAAATCAAACTTGGTATCATGTTGGCTACTATAAGATTCCCAGTATTCTGGGCCGCGGTGCCAAAGCAGTGCAGTGTTAATCGAAGGAAGGGGGGTCAATCGCCGGGTGTAGACCTCCACGAGCATCCAGCTGCCGCGACCGTCGACGAGCACCATCCAAGACGTGTTCATGCCGACCCAGTACATACCGTTAATGTAGTTGAGGCTGACGGGGATCGGATCGTAGTCAAGGGGGTTGATGCTCGCCACCCTACGATCGTTATGCTGCGTGACACGCTGTTTCTGAAGATCAGGCGGCATCAGCAAGCAAGGAGCTAGCTTAAAAAGCTCCGGCCTGAGGGCTTTGAGTAAACGGTACAGACCCGACGAGCACGCGGCGAGCGGCATGGTACTGAGATTGTCCACACGCGAAACAATGAGCTTGATTACCTCTGTGGGGAGCGAATTCCAGCCACTCTTTCGGCGGACGCTGCTCGGTTCTGCCATTGTTAGCGGGGATGGAAGATTGGACGAGATTATGTGCGGACAAAGATGGAGAAGCGAATATGTGCTGCGGGAAGTGGATAGGTGATGATGACTACAGCACGCCGCTTGACTTACGAGACACATACCAGCAGCATAGGGTCATGTCGATGCCAAACAACTTGCTTGAGTGATCACAGTATTGGTACTCCCTACAGTGCTATGCCCTAACTTACTTGAGTAGAGTAGTAGAGTAGAAATCTGCTCTACTACTAGCACCGGAGGAGTAGTATATTCTAATCTAAAACAGTTACAAACTTCAATGCCCGAGCGTGGAACGACTACGAACCGTGCTCAAAGACCGTGTCTACGTGGTGTTTGGACATGGGCGACAACCTCAACGTCAACGGTGCTGCTCCCGTTGCACCGTATGTGTTTTTGTCCTTCCTGTTCGAAATCGTGGTAGAATTCATGTTTCTACTCTGTATCCTACTACTATGCTAGTCCACATGATTAGTTTCATCTCTGTTATAGCCGTCATGAATTATTTTGTGCTTATTCAGATTAAATCTCGTAGTAACTTGCTCATATATTCAACTGGCGCAACGTCCCCTACAGCCACTCCCGTTTCATGGACGGCCTGGTCGATGCCTCCAAGGAGCCCTTCGTCCACTGCTATGAGTGCCCGATGCCGTTTTGTGGCTCGCCGGCGGACATGGTGCATCACCTCACGGATGTGTGCAGCGGTCACTGCTGGCCCTTAGCGGAGAACATCAATTACGAGACGTGCTACCCGTTCACCATGTCGGAGTCGCTGGAGGATCACCGCCGCCTGCTAGTCTCGGAGGAGGACGGCAGCGTCTTCCTCTTGATCGTGGGCACCGGCGAGGCCCGCGCAGGCCGCCGCCCCGTCTCTGTAATGTGTGTCAGGGGCGACGCCGCTAACACTAAAACGAGGCCGATGTACGGGTGCGTGGTCAGTGTTACTACCCCTCCGGGTCGCGTGGGCGGCGACACTGGCCTCATCGAACGGACTTGGACTCTGGGGAGCTGGGATTATCCCGCCAATGTGGACTTGGAAAACCCATGGCCTCCTTTACCTGCCGACGCGGTGCACGGGGACTCCAAGGAGGTTCACGTGGAAGTACGCATTATCAAGTTAAATGTTGATCATTAGTCTTCGCTCAATGTAATCCGCTGTCTAAGCATGTGGAGACTTCCATGCAGGATCTTGCTCTATTGGACTATCGTGCATGAATAAAAGCGTATCCATTTATGGTTTAGTCTAGAATCTTCCATGTATGAATTTTTACTACAGTACTGGTGAAAGACTTACGATGAACCATTTCTTACATCTTCTCTGCCCGCTTGCAAGTCATCCTGATTTAATCCCTCCGTCTAGGTGTATAAGGGCATGGTTAATATTACTTAATAGTATAGCCAACTGTTGACTATAAGAAAGTGCCATGTCATGTGTAGCCAACATGTATAACAATCGATACTCAAAAACTAATTCTTAAAGATCATTTCTTGCAAAGCACAATAAGTGTTATTTCTTCACAAGTTTTGGATGCAGGTTGAACAGTTGAACGCTTTTGTTTGCAAAAGATACCTTTTTATCTATTTCACCCGGATGTTTGTGAGCTCTAGAGATGAAATAATATCCGAATAAACCTATCGATACCCGTTACACATGAGATGACCCCCACATCCTTTGTCAAAATAAACAACTCCCCGATCAATGCATTTCACTCTTCGGTGCAACGCACGGGCACCTTACTACTATAGATTAGTACGACCAAAAATTGAACTAACATTATATATAGTACGATAAATGCTGATGCATGTCACCTAAAATTATATCATTCAAAACTATGTTCAAATACGAATCCAACGATATAGTTATTGTTGACATGCACTAGCATTTTGTTAGTTAAATCTTCAGTCAAATTCAATGGGGGACTAATAAACCACGACCGATGTAGTACAAGTGCAGAGCGCGGCGCTGCACGGGAGTCTCACCTCTCACCCCGCTCGTGGCGCGGCAGTAAAGCCGTCATATCACAAAACCCAACCACTCCCAGTAATAAGTGGCCTGGTAAAATAAACGGACAAGCAACCATCACATCCGTCTGTCTTTTTTGCATTTCATCTCTCTGCATTTACTTTCTTCGGTTCATCTCGCACACTCGATCCCTAGCTACTACTCCTAGGGCCAGTTCTTTTGGCGGCTTCCCCAGCTTTTCCCACAAGACTAGTCATAGTGGAGAGTAACAGTAGGCGCCTCACTCATTTATTTGGGCTTCTAAACTACTACTCCATCCTGGTTTATTCCTCACCATTGTAATTTGTGCTAAATTTTGACCAAAGATTTAACTGGTTTATTCCTCACCATTGTAATCCCTCCGTCTAGGTGTGTAAGTCATCTTACGAAAACCAAATAATCCCCAAACACTTAGGCGCGGTGCATTAACTTCTACCTCGTTTCTTGTTTCTTGACATATCAACCAATAAAAGATAAAGAGTGTGCATGCTTTTAATGACCTTCATTGCATGCAATACTATTAATTAGCAAATAAACATTAATGTTTCTCGTTTTATCCTCCTCCTTGGTCACGGTGCACAGCCTAAGATGACTTACTCACCTAGACGGATGGAGTAGTGCATGTGACATGCACTAACATTTCATTAGTTAAATTTATGATCAAAATTTTACACAGATTACAATGGGGACCAATTTCATTAGAGCATGGTTAATAGTATAGCCAGCTGCTGGCTATAAGCCAGTGCCATGTCATCTACAGCCCATCTTATAGCCAACATGTACAATAATAGATCAAAAGAGTGTACTACTTTTTTATTATCTGGCCCACTTCTCATTCTCACAAAGTGCCTAGGAGCACATGCTAGAGCTGGCTCTTCACAAAGAGCCCGCTTACCTTCTCTCTCCTCTTCTCTTTCCTCCAACTAAGCAGAAATATACTAGTTTATTTCTTATAGCCCGCTGACTCAGCTCTATTGTACTTGCTCTTATGGGATTACTAATCTAGAAGCCTAAAAGAACTGGCCCCTGGTACTCCTACTAGTAGTAGTACTCAAGTTGGAATTCCAATTGCACGGCACAACTTGTTAGGCAAAAAATTCGATACAGGGTGTAGGAAGCGGTTTGGGAATTTGCATGCCTTTCCAACCAGTGAGATACTCCGTACAAAGTACGACAGAGAAATAACCACAGAGAAGGAAGCTAAAAGTAAACAATCAAACGAGCATTTTTGCATTTGTTTTGCATTGAATCGTTTCACAAGCTTGGCTAGTGCTATTTTTCTTCTTTTACAAAAACCGCATCGTAATGTTAAAACGTGCATTTGCACGTACATAAGTAATAGTAGTACTCCCTCCGTCTAGGTGTATAAGTCTTCCCTCCTTCTTGGTCACGGTGCACAACCAAAGATGACTTATTGACCTGGACGGAGGGAGTAGCACAGTCTGCAAGCATATATCGAGAGAGACGTGTAGTGCGATAGTATATAGTAAAGTTTGTGCTATATGCACGGACTTGCAAAATGCGTACGAATACACAAGGTTTCCAAACTTTCCCTTTTACATACTTAATTAAGGATGCTAAAAATTCCTGAATGTTCGGGATTTATCATTTGCGTCCCAAAACTAATGAGATCGCCTTACGAAACAAAAATTATACTCCTCCTAAAAGCCACGACGCTCACAGGAGCGCTTGCGGCGTGCCACGAGTGCCCTGGTGCGCGGCCGTTTCCCAGCGTGCCGACACAACGCCTCTTCCTCACCCTCGCAACTCACGAGGTGCTGATTGGCGGCTTGCCGGCAGGCGAGCGCGATCTCACCGGTGTGGTGATCCGGCGCCAACAGGTACTCCTCCTCGCTGGAAGCGTGCACCCGGTCCACGTACCGCCAAGCGTAGATGAGGCGCTTGGGCCCGACTGCACTCAGGGAGCCAGCACGGGTGTCCTCCGCCACCCTCACGGCCCTCGCACGAGCCTTCTGCCAAAGAGCCAATTGCCTGACTCTCTCGGACGCGACATAGGCCTCCCAGGCAGCTTGTTCCGCGGTGTGCTTCTCTTCCTCGGCCTTCTTCTCCGCCTCTATTTTGGCGCGCTCTGCTGGAGGCAAAGCCTCCCACAAGGCGACATCCATTTCTTTCCAAAGCTCCTCAAGGCTGGGGGGGCTCGGCGGGCGGCGCGGCGTTCTCCTTATAGCGGGAAGCCGACGCGTCCTCCGGCGCGCATGCTGGCGAGATGGGGAACGCCGACGCGTCCACCTCGATGCGTCGCGGCGAGGAGTGCAACGCCGACGCATCCTCCTCGACTAGTGGCAGCGAGGAACGGAACGGCGACGCGTCGCGTCGCGGCGAGGAGCGGAACGCCGACGCGTCCTCCTCGACTAGTGGTGGCGAGGAACATAACGGTGACGCGTCGCGTAGCGGCAAGGAGCGGAATACCGACGCGTCCTCCTCGACTAGTGGCGGCGAGGAACGGAACGGCGACGCGTGACCGTCCGCGCGGTGCAGCGAGGGGCTCCTAGGGCTTGGGAGGGGCGATGCCATGGTGGTCGACGTGAGAGGGAGGGGGAGGAGATAGCGATGAACGTGAACGTGAGGGGAGGAGATAGCGATGTCGTGGGAGGCGCAGTCTTTATAGCGAGCAATGGCACACCTACGTAAGATATGGACTGAGCTGCACTGACTTAACTGCAGGTCCAGTTGCGTCACTGACATGTGGGCCAGACCCCTACTGGGCCCATATGTCAGTGACCCAATGCACCTGTAGTTAAGTAACAGCTACGTGGGCATATTTGTTGGAGTAAATTACGGGGGAGCGAAGGGGTGGAAATATTGCTGGTCACAACGGATTGGACGAGCGTGGGGGGAGGAGAGTCATGCATGCATATATTTTCACACGGGGTCGAGTGGTGGGACCGCCGGAGGGAGAAGGAGAGTTTGGCAGGCATATTGTTTCCACACATGGAGAGGAAAAGATTTGGAGACGAACGGGCTTCCTGCAGGTATGGGGAACGATGCATAATAAGTCATCTTGCATGCCGGGCTAGGTATAGTCTCAAGTCATTAAAAACATACACGCCCCACACATGTTCATATTTCAAGGTGCACTAAATTATTGCATGCGATGATTAAGGCTGGCCATAATGATGGTATCTTAGCTGGTATCATGCACATGGGAATAGCAAACATGCTGATGTGGCAGAGAATTAAAGAAGAGAGGGGGGTTAGAGTAACTAGTGTTCATGCATGCATTGGTAAACACATTTTTTTGTGAAGAACGACAGCACTAGTTGAGTACTTTTGCAGACTTCAAAAACTATTCCACCGCCTCTACTATCTTGCTAAGAGTAGGTGAAATTTTCGAATCGAGCCCTTTAAACTAGAAGGGAGGTAGTGGTACTCTAAGGCTGGTCATAGTGGGGAGTAACTTAGACTAGTAACATGCATATGTTACTAGTCTATGTTACTACCTCTATAGTGCATAGTATCATAGATTAGTATCATAGGTGGTCTCATTTATTGCCATGCATGACACATAGTAGCATCACATTTATTATGTTACGGTATCTACCTATGTTACTATAATCATCTCTCTCTTATACTCATTATAATCAGTATTGTAGATATTGATATTTTTAGTATAAATTTGGTCGTGGGATTTCATTGATGCCTGTCAAAGCGTGGAGGAAGCGGAGCTTAGGGTTTGCATTGCCGGTCTCTACATAGGTATTTCTCTTCATAATCCTGTAATTTTAGAGACTGATTGCGCTTTTGTGGTAGCGTATCTTCCATCGGGGGACTATGACAGGTCTACTATGCGTGACCTGAAGATGAAAGCGTTGAGCATCTCGAAGTTGATCAACAATCTTCAATTGTCAAAGATTAGCCGTTCGGCCAATAAGGTGGCACACTTAATCGCTAAGTATATCTTTGACAATAGATTAGATGGTATTCTTGTAAATAACGTACCGCCCTGTGTGGTGAATATTGTATCGAATGAGTGTACCGGTGTGGCTGGTTAATTAATATAAGGTGGTGTGCAAAAAAGTATAAATTTGGTCAAACACTTTGCAAACGGTTAACGGGAGTAAAAAGGACCAGAGGGAGTATCATGCATGCGGAGTAGGCAAAAAAATTGCTTGTCTAAAAAAAGGCAAAAAAAATTGCTCATTTATAGCTGGTCGAAGTCTCAAAGGGCGCGACCGCGTGAGGGAGGCGAAGGTCGTGGGAGGCGCGACGTTTGACGGAATTAAGTGAAGTTACATCCACGCGCCGGCATGGCGTGAGAACAGGCAGAAGCTATACCGTCAGGCCTACGATATGGGTCTAGTAGACATGACATCTAGTGGGTCCCGCATAGTTCTCGAGAACTCTTTGGGGGCTTGCAGCTGTTTATCCACCGGGCAAGCCAGCAACCCCACGCCGTTCGCACGTCCTACTCGTCCCCGTCTTCTACCTTACAACAACTCGCTCCCAGTCGTCCCGTCCTTTCACATTAGTTCGCTCCCAGTTTTTTTTGCGGGGTACAACAGTTCAACTTCTCCTAACCCTCCTCCAAAATCCATGGCCTCCCAAATCTCCATGGTCGCCGCTGAGTACCAGGTTAGAGCCATCACCGGCAATCAGTTCATCGTCATCTACACACGTGGATCCGAGACGGTGAAAGCATGGCTTGCTCGCTTCCTACGCATGTTCAACAGTTCAACGGATGAGTGGGTCGCTGGGCTAGATGTTGAGTACACCACAGTCCTGGGACGAGAGAAGGATCTAAAGGACGAAGAGAGGAAGAAGCCCGCCGTGATCCAGGTTTGTGTACATAATGTTTGCTTGGTCTACCACATATGCCATGCCGACGTTGAGTGCCAGGATTTTAAGAACTTCCTCAAGGACAAAAGAGTGAAATTCATTACTGTAGGCTTTAAGAACGACCGGGATGTCCTGCGTCGTATAGGTCTCATTGTAGGCCAGCCCTTCGATCTCCAGAAGGCAAGCCTGGTGTCCTTCTCTCAACCTTCAATGCTGACCCTAGCAGCAGCCATGATTGATTCTTCGTACGCTAAACTGAAGAAACCTCATCACGAGTTTCATCATGCATGGGAGTCGAAGACATTAGATGAAGATCACATCCTGTACGCAACAATGGATGCCTACCTTTGTTTAAATATCTACAAGGGTTGGATGAAGAAGCAGAGCCCAGTGTCCAGTTCAAGCAAAGAAGCGTCGGGGAAGAGGAAGAGGAAGAGTGACGAGGACGAAGTTGAGGACGTGGATTTGGACTCCGAGTAGGTGGCAGTGCCATCGCTCATGCTGGTTCTACTGTAGTGTCAAGCGGACTAGTTGCTTAGTTTATTTTCAAGGGTGTGTTGTGCTGAGGCCCCAGCAGAACTATGTTTATGTTCTTTCTCGTTATTTGAACTCTTTAGTACGTACTGTAGCACTAGTACTATGTCTTACTACTGTTCTTCTTGCAGTTGGTACTACTGCTCGTATCTTCGTGTTCCTACTGTACTTAATACGTTCGTACTAGTAGTATAATTTGGGTCAGTCGATTTGTGAAAGAAGTTCGACGGAGCGAAGGAAGAAGACGACAGAAGAGGTGGAAGAAGCCCTTCTAGCCATCCATGTTGCATCAAACGGCTCACATGAGTCGACTGACCCAAATTGCTCCTTCAGATTGTAGGATCCACGTGGCATTTAAGGTCTCGAAGGTAGATTCCACGTCCGCACCCAGTTTGCGGGCTCGACGCGTGCGCGACCGGCTTCCACCGCGACAGCCACCATGCGCGCCTCCTCTGCGCGGGCGGAGACGACAATGACACGTTAGTTCCTCCTCGCCGGCGTGCTGGAGCACGCGCTCGTCCTCCTCTTCGTACGCTGCGTGCATGGACGCGGCTCCACCAGCTACTCGCGTGCTTGGCAGCGCGGCGGCATCGCGAGGAGGGACTGCAGACGACGTGAGCGGGCGAGCTTTCGGCTTCATGGCACAGGGATGGCGGCGACACGCCGGTGATGGGCGAGAAATTGTTGGCGGGAGCCGGCATGTGCAACGGCGGCGGCGGCATATTGATGAGTGTGCATGTGGGAGCTTACTTTAGTTTTGTATATAAGGTTGGTCAAACTTAAAAGAAAACCGTACTAGTACACGTAAACATTAGACTTAGGCAGCGCTTTTATTAGTTAGTACCACAGCAACGATACGGAATCCTGTGCAAGCGCGTGAACCGCGGCCCCGCGGTCGATCGAACGGTGCGTCACCATGTCGCGCTCGAAGGACATCCACCGAACCTTTTTGTGTGTGTGAAAACAATCCTCGAATATTACTCAACTTTTTTTCCTGTGAAAGTTCTTGACGCTGCAATATTTCCATATATTTGAATTTAGCTCCAGTTCGTGTTTATTTGGATTTGGACGTTTTAGGTGCGCCCTAGTTTTTTTTAATACTGATTTTGTGTGTGTGACTGAGAGAGAACGTGTGTATGTGTCCATATGTGTGTTGTGGCGGAAGGGAAATTTGGAGACGGTGTGCGTGTGATATAGACATAGAGAGGTGTGAATGTGCAAATGATCATGCATGAGTGAGACATAGACAGATGCCGATACGTTGTGTATACATGAGAGAACGGTCTTCTAGTTTACTTTGTGTGTGTGTGTATGTGAGTTTGAGCATGTTGTGAAGTACTATAGACCTTGTATACATCTTGGGATTCGACAATGATTGTAACTATTGAATTGTATAGACCATTACACTCGAGGTCAATAGCCTAATATATTTATTTCACAATTTCAACAAATGATTAGTTCACTACAAACTATGAAAACAAATGTGTACTCCCTCCATTTTTATTTAAGTCTGCGTATTAGCATTGGTCAAAGTCAAGTTTTGTAAACTCTCAAAAAGCTTATAACAAAAAATATTAACATATACAATAACAAATAAATACCATTAGATTCATTATTGAAAGTACTTTCACATCATACATATTTGTTATGGTAAATGTTTATATTTTTCTATAAACTTGGTCAAACTTTAGGAAGTTTGACTTCGGTCAAACCTAATATGCAGAGTTTACTACTACTACTCGCTAGTTGCTTATCCGAATCACTCAACACGCCACACGGGGAGTCCAGTGTCACAAAATTTTGAGGTCGGCGAGAAAATCTCCCGCGACCCTGATTCGAGCAGTGGGAAGTTACCATCATAGCCTTCAGAACAGGCCTACAGATGAAGCTTGGTAGGGGGCTGTTTTCGTAACTTCGGGTTCACCCTACCCAGCCAACCCCACCCCGGCACCCAGAGTAGTACACCTGAATACTCCCCATTTTCTATCCCCACCGCAAAATAGACTTCTCCACGGCACTACAGCCTTCGTACTCCTCCCCTTTACATCGGCGCACTCATCCACCGCAGCGCATCTGCCTCATCGACGACCTCGTACGCCGCACTGGAGCCGGTCCACCGTCGTTGTCGTACACGGAGCCTCTTCCCCGGCATCGTCTTCCACGGTCTCGGATCTGCTTCCCGGAAGCCGACGCCAAGCGCAGAAGTACCACTGTTGTGGACAATGAACTGACTCCCGTTGGCGACCATGACTCATAGAGGCCGCCGCGACCATCGTTCTCCTACTCGATTGGTAATGTGTGTATTGAATCACTTAGCAGTACATGTGCAGTTCCAATTTTGTTCATACCTACCCTTCAAATTTCCTGGGTGATATTGTTCCCGTAAAAGTAATTGGTTATAGCCTCCATTGTCCAACAGAATATCAGCTTGTAATTGTGCGTCGCTCCTGTTCGCGCTGTGCTTGGGTAGGTTTTTCATCTGCAACCAGTAGTGTGGCAAATGATGGAAAGATTTTTAGAACTAGCAAGATGCCCATGCGTTGCACGTGTCAAGATGCATTTGTATGAGTAGTTTATCTTGTGGGAGAAAAGGATGAACGAGGGAAGGCCTTATTTGCAAATCTGGAGAGGGGTATGGGTATCTTTTTGCAAAATTCCCATTTGTTTCCTTCCTATCTGTCATATATAAATCAGACGGCCTATATTGCAAGAAAAAAAAGTATAGAGAAAAAAGTAGACAGTAAAGGAAGTAGAGATAAATATTAAATATTAAATATTAAATAAATATAACAGTAGAGAAGAGAGTATAGATAACAGAGACGTCGGGAAAGGATCGCGCACGCGCGGGAAAAAGCGGCCGGGCGTGCGCTAGTTTTGGCGCGCGGCGTCCGACGCGCTTTATAAAATCCAACGCCCTCCCACCGCTCTGTGCCTTGCCACCGCTCTCTCCCCGCTCTGTGCCTCCCACCGCTCTCTCCCCGCTCTTTTTCGCCTCGCCGCCGCCGCCCCACCATGCCGCCGCGTCACTGGGAAACTTGGGGATACCGCGGCGTCCGTGCGCGCTCCTCCGGCGGCTTCTCCGCCGAGATCCGGTTCCACTGGATGTGCCCCGGCCTCGGCAATTTCGACACCGCCAACGAGGCCGCCCGCGCGTACGACGCGGCGGTGTGGCGCCTCCGGTGGCCTCATAGAACAGTGACCTTCCCCAACGTGCCGAGGCGGGAGCGGGCGCAAGAGCTCGCGCCTCTGCCGCGGCTTAGCAACGACGAGGATTGTCGCGACAACCGGAGGCGGGAGCACCGTCTCGGCATCACCGAGATGGACGAGGAAGCCATGGCGCTGTGGCGCCAACACTTCCCACAGGACATCATCAAGGAGCGCGAGTTCTACGCGCAAAGGAGGGCGGAGAGGGATAAGAGGAGGGCGGAGCGAGCCGCCTATCACGAGGACAAGCGTAGGCGAAAAGCGGATGCTCAATTCAACATGAGGCTAGGAGCAGCGTCGCCCTGGGAATCCGACGACGATCGGTATCTTCACGCCTACAGTCAGACGTCGGAGGAGGACATCACCGAGGAGGAGTCGGACGACGAGGAGTAGTTGAATTATCTTTTTTTCTATCTATGCTAAGAACTATCCTCTACTCTCGAGTATCTACTTCTCGATCTCAGCACTGTAAATGCTTTTTTAAAGCGCCGCGCGTTGCGATTCTGTTGGAGATGCTCTAACATGGCAGACGAGTGATTTAATGTTGCCCACAAGATGCGCGAGTATTACTAGTAGTATATTTTTCTTGCCAAGTTGAGATTTTAAAACCACGAGTGCGAACATGCAGAGGAGCAATGAAGACCAAACACGGGATATTCGGGACATCTTCAAGGAGCGTGGCAAGTTAAAGAGGAGCTGCACCGAACCTGTAAAACGAGCTTTGGTAAGTAACACCCTTTCAATTACTTTCGTGTAGCCTCGTGTTCTTCGATGTGTATATGTTGTAGTTTTTGTTTCTCTTAAGCGTGGTGTTCTACGATGTGTAATAAGAAGAGTCTTAATCGTCCTAATGCTTTCGTTTTTAGCTTGATGTAGGAAGTGGGTGTTCTCACCTTGTAGTCTGTTTTTATTTTATTTTTCCTTTTGAATTCACTTCTCCGAGTTCTGTTTATCTGGCTTCTACTAAATGGATCTAGGTTGCTCGGATTATTGATCTAAAAAAGAAGTAACTTCATGTCAGGATGCAGTTCCTGCGAGGAGGGAAGTATGGTCAACCTCAAGATCATGTTTCCAAAATGAGGCTGGATTACACACAAGGTGCCAGTTCCCTAATGATGCTGGATTAGACACAAGGTGCAAATTCCTAGATGATGCTGGATTACACACAAGCCAGGTGGAGTTGTCAGCTGTTCGTGTCCTCGTGGCATTATTAAAGGCTGAAAGAAAGCGTGCAGCAGCCCTTGAGAATGTAGCTGAGTTCCTAAAGAAGCGAAAAGAGCAATCAGATGCTCTCTTCACCGAAGCCAAAGAAGAGATGGAAGAAGCCAGAAATAAGCTAGCAGAGGCAGAGCAGGCTAGGCGTCTCCTGCTATCTAAAACTGTTGTCAATACAAAATTTCCTTCATAATAGCTAGGTTCAAATGTTTATCCAGTCGGCATGCCTGTTGTGATGTCTGTGCATCTACTGATGTGGCAGAAAATGTTTTTTTTCGGGTCATGTAATAACAGCAATTACTTTCCAAACAATAACAGACGAAGCATTGGACATGGTATAGTTCACGCGCAAGCCCGACATTCCAAGTTCAACTTCCACATCAAACTCATGTTCACAGATATCTGCACATTCATACATAATGTCCACAACCATGATTCACTTCAAAGCCAAAAAAAAATGTGAGGAGAGTTATAAATAAAGAAAATCATCTACTAGTTCCTGCTACCAGTGCGAGCACAACAACTCAAGACCATGCGTAAATTAATTATATTTTAGTCATTTTTTGTGTTCTAAAATGCGTGCCGGCTCGCGGAAGGACGTGTTGCCGGCACACGCGCGGATTCAATGAAGGCAGGCGGGGCAGTCTTAAGCTGGTTGCACGCGGCGAGGAGGCGTGCTCAGCCGGGCCTGCAGCGAGTGCGGCCCTCTTGGCCGGCGCGCCGGTTCAATGCCTGCGCTATGAGAGGTCGCATCCGTGTCAGAGCAATCACTCCCTCCAGTCCTTTTTTGTTTGGGTATAACAAAATTTTGTTTTCCATTCACATTTTACAAGTAAAATTCATGGACAACCTTTGACCCAAAGTACGATGGGGACTAGTAAACCAGAATGGAGGTAGTAGTTTTTTTAATCAAAGAAGGGTTTCCCCTTCCGATTTTCATTACTGAAAACCAGCATCTAAATCTAAACCATAGTATTTGCCCTAGAACTACCAGGTTCAACATCTCGCAACATAAACCCATACAACCTCCATCGCAAAAAAAAACCATACAACCATACGCCAAGGAGGTACGTAGTACTATGAATTCCATTTTCGCTCCATACCAATCGTTCTAAAAACTACTTACTACTTATAACGCACCATTGAAAATCGGAACTCTTAACCCCGCTAAAAAATGATATTTTAAACGTGGCTACTCGATCTGTGGCAACTGGCGAGCCACCGCGCTCCAAGTCGTTCACCTGTGGTCCCGACCCTCAACTCCTATGGATCAAATTATCACGCGAGCTGATTATTCCTACAAAGGTGCTCCACCACGTACCCGGTACCCGCGAATGCAGCAATCGTGCACCTAGGGTTTTAGGGTTTATTTGTTAACGTCGCCTTTACGCAACACTCATGTGTGCGAGACGGCGAGAGGCCGACTGCGTGCGTGCGCCTCTTCTCTTCGTATATGTACTCCACCGTTTGTCTGGTGTCCAAAAAATTATAATAACTACTAGCAATGTGCCAATGCGTTGCCACACGATCAAAGTAGATTAATACATATTCACCGATTTGATAGAAAAAAAAGTCTAGTTTTGAAATACGTATATCACTAAAAATATGTTATGTTTCACTCAAAATATATTCCTTTGGTGGTTTTGATGAGATAAGGGAGGAATGTTGTTGGTTTCAAGATTCGAGAAGTGGTATATGTCTAATTTCTACTCTTACTAGCAAGATACCCGTGCGTTGCACGGAACATCAAGATCTTGTGGGAGAAAAGGATGAACGAGGGAAGGCCTTATCTGCAAATGTGGTGAAGAGTGCGGGTAAATTGCCATATTTTCCTTCCTATCCGTCAGATATAAATCGGACGACCTACATTGCAGGATGGCAGGCCCACCATCATCACCAACTCTATTTTTTATCCCTACTCTTATAAAAAGCATTGTCGGTGATGATCGTGTGCCTGCCATCCTGCAATATAGGCCGTCCGATCTATATCTGACGGATAGGAAGGAAACTATGGCAATTTTGCAAAAAGATACCCACACCCCTCTCCACATTTGCTAATAAGGCCTTCCCTCGTTCATCCTTTTCCCCCACAAGATAAACTACTCATACAAATGCATCTTGATGTTCCGTGCAACGCATGGGCATCTTGCTAGTTGTTGCAAAAAGCCCATGTGTGTGTGTGAGAGAGGGAGAGTGGAGGAGGACGGAGTGCATGTGTGACAAAGACACAAGGAGTGTGTGTCCGATAGGTATCAGCTTAAAATGAGGCGATAGTGTGTGTGTGCACGATCGAAAGGGCGTGTCTCAAGAAGGGAAGAAAAATCTACATAGATACAAGGAGCGGGAGAGAGACATGTATGCGATGGTGGAAGCACGAGTGTGCGGGTGTATAAACCTATCTAGAGGCTAGCTAGTCGATAAATGTTTGTGAGAGAAATACGAGTCGGGGTGCGAAAGTGAGAGTTTTGTGTGTGTGTGAGAGAGAGACGGTAGTCGGGAAGGGGAGTGGAAGCAGGAGTTGTGTGTGTGTGTGTCTGTGAGAGAGAGAGGAGACGGTAGTCGGGGTTGTCTGATCGGTAAACAAATGAATAATGTGAGTCTGGGATGGAGACGAAAAGGAGACCGCGACAAATGTTGTGTCTACAGGAGAGAGAGAGAGAGAGAGAGAGAGAGAGAGAAAGTAATTTTAGTGGTATGAGTCATATGTAGAGACATATAGGGTGTGTGAGAGAATCCCATAGAGAGAAAGAGAAAGACGAGTGGAGACTGCGTGTGTGGCGGTGAAAAAGAAAGCTCAGGTACCGAGTGATACCAGAGAACAGTAGAGACATGAGAGATAATGAAAACCGTGTAATGTATAATGATAGGGAGAGTGTGACACTTCTCAAGGGAGACGTCGAGAGACCATGTTTGCGAGGATAGGAGAAACATGAAGTGAGCGTGCGGGTGAGCTGGAGAAAAGAGAGTGATAGCTATCTGAAGGAGCATGCATGCGAGAGAGATGGGCGTGAAAGGAGTGAACAAAAAAGGGATTCAAATATTTGAATTCGAGATGATGATACATGTAATCCATACTCGAACCAAAATTGATCTATCAAACATGCATACTCATATGAATCACGCACATCTATGTTATTTAATATGTAGATATTACTGATCCATACATTTTAGCAGAACATAATTTGGTTAAAAAAATTCGAATTCAACCTTAAGATTTCGAGATCGTTGTATTTGTAAATCATATTATACATATAAAGGAGCAGAATTCTTTGTTGTGCTTTTGAAAGTATATATAAAAATGATGTTTATAGAATGTAATTCCAATTGAAAATGGATCCCGCCCAAAAAAAATAGAATACAAACGGGGTTCGAATTGAGTCGGCACGGTAAACTTGCACTCTGCAAAATTTGAATGAAGCGGGGAAAGTCGCAGTAACCGCCCGAAACCAAAATCTGCGAGATGGAAACCACTACTGCCTATCCCTGCCATGCAAAGCCTATCTGCTGGATTTCTATAGGTTTCGATAGGGGTAGGTTTGTAATTTCACCTAAACGTGACGTAACCGCCTCTCACCCGGATTCATACACGGTGGGCGCCAAAACACAGTGTGTCCTCGGCCGAAATCGACTCCCTCCCCGATTCATATTCATACACGGTGGGCGCCAAAAACAAACTCTCCTCGGCAAATATTCGGTGTATGCGAGATTACCGTCCTATCCCCAACCGAGTAATGTTGCTGTGATGTAGTAGAAATTTGAAACGGGGGCTAAGTTTGTAAATTTCCTCGCATTTGAGACAAGCACGCCCTGAATACATGGTTCCCCTTTCCTCTCTACCTCCCTTTTCCCCATTCATACTCCGTGGGCGCCAAAACACCCTCCCCACCCCATCCTCCTCCGTCCGCCGCTGTCCGCCACCCCATCCACCGCCGTCCTCCTCCACCATGCTGGAGCTGATACCCCGACGCCGCCGTCCATTACAAGAGATCGACCTCTCTCATCCACGGCTTCGGACCGGGATCCTTGCATCCCGTCCTCTCGCTTCATCCCCGCCGTCGTCCACCTTGCCGGCACCGCTCCTATGACCGTCTCGTCCACCGCGCCCCGCTGCCACCGTCTACCCTCCTAGATCTGCTTCCACTCGGCCGACAGCCATCGGTACCGCAGCACCATCAAATTCTCTGCAGATGCGTACACGGCGCCGCACCAGAGGCGGTACTCTTTCGTATTTGCTCAACTTATTTATCGGAGCAAGAAAATAGATCGCCACTGCTTTACTCTGATTTCTTGTCTTGGTTGAACCTTCAGATCCGCCATGGCACGCTCAACACTATACTCCCAATGCTTATGGTTTTCCCCTTTTATATTCCACACTAGTTAAATCACAGTAGACTAAATTTCAAAATTGGGTCAGTCAATTTTTCAGAGCTCGCCGGTGCGGTCAAAGGGGCTCGGGTGGTTGTGGGGCCTCGCCGAACGAAGAAAACTCGACACGGGTGGGGGTGGCGGAGGAACACAGGCGGTGGGGGCTGGTGGTCCGGCAGGCAGCCCGTGCGATGTTTTGTATGGGAAGAATCAGAGACGAGGAAGAAGAAGGGTTAGGAGACGTAGGATCTTCATCCAACCGCCTGAAATGGTCGAGAGACAGCTGGGAGTTGCATTCTTATTGCTCTCTGGTTCATCATGTGTGGGCACTGCGCAACCAACATTTTATTATCCAAAATCTGCTTGCTCTTATTTACCATGTTGCTCTTCCGTTCTTCTTTAATATGTACTCTCTCCGTTCCTAAATACAAGTCTTTGTATAGATTCCACCATGGACTACATATGGAGCAAAATGAGTGAATCTACACTCTAAAATGTATCTGGATACATCTGTATGTGATCCATAGTGGAAATCTCTACCAAGACTTATATTTTGGAACGGAGGGAGTATGATAGTAGTACAGTATGTTCCTTGTACTGAAGATGAGCAGGGACATTTGCAGTGTAGAGGTCTATACGGTCGGTTGTGATGGACACTTTGAGCCTCTTTGATTCGTAGGATCTTGTAAACATAGGAATAGGATTTGTAGTGGCCTGCCCACTTGAATCCTATAAGAATAGCAAGGAAATGCGGGGAGCTGTGTCGCCTTTGAGAGTTACACTGATATTAACAGTACCACACCTTCACTTGAAGAGAGCTGGTATGCAAAGCCTTTCTAGCCGTACCGGCAATACTAGCACATATATTCCAGCAAGTTCCACTTTGCTGATTTTACTCTGATGCTTAAGGTTTTCCCGTTATATCTACACTATGATCCGTGTAGCTGCTTTGTGTCGCACTAGCAGCAGTCCACTCTTGAAGCTAAACACTGCAATGACTTACAAAATTGGCACCAAGGCATTGAGTGCCATTCTGGATGCAATGAAACTCTTACGCTCCCCACCTGTTGATTCTTGTTCAGAATATGATCCTAATGACTATTCTAACCTCGAGGAGTCAAAGGCAGATGGCCTGTCCTGTTCACCCATCAAGGTGCCTGTTCTAATTTGGCAATGTTTTATTGATTGCGGGTATCTTGCATATGTTGTCTTGCATTTCTTCTACTTTGTTGCACCGCCATCTGCTTAGTTTACTCATCATATATGTCGAGATGCCATGCCCATCCATTATCAATACATATTCCATCTGTCATCAAACCATGTTTTTCCACTCAAATGTTGTTCTTGTGCATCATACATCAAAAAGGAAGAGGGTGATTGCCGAACCTGAAGGAGCACCAGCAAAGTCCTTGAAAAACATGGTGGTGCCGGAGAAATCAGACAACACCCCACTTATATTGGCTGTACAACCAGTGACACAAAACGTAGGACCGACTCCAGCAGACTGTACCCATACTTCACTGGCCACACCACTAGCCCCACCACATAGGACCTACACTCCAGCAAAAGGTATACCGATTTCATTTGCCATAGCACCAGCTGTACCACAGAAAAATCCCACTCCATCAAAAAGTACAGCAAATCCACCGGCCGAAGACCTATCCCAACTGCAGAGACGGCCAATTCCTGCAGATTGGAACCCCATTCCATTTATTCCCAGTTTAAAAGACAATGCTTTCAATGTTGTTAGGGACTACGTGCATATATTCCCATCATGGGAAGATTATTGTGAAGACAAACACCATTTTCACATCTTCCTATCCAACTTACGTGTAAGTGCTATTATTCATGGTTATTATTTTCCTGTTTTCTGCTGATTGAACACATCAATGATTTACATTACATTATTGTAACTAGGCGAGGGTCAATCTGGATAGTCATGACGAGCAAAGCTTGCTTGTGCTTTTCAAGGAAGTATTGTAGCAGTATCGGTGTTACCTGAGGAAATCACACTTTGATGGCAAGTCTATAAACGAATTTCTGGTGAAGTCTCCTGTGCTAAATTTAGAAGACATTGAATGGAAAAACCTTGTTATGCACTGGTCTCGTTCCCAGGATGAGGTACTGTCTATGAAATCACATGACAATTTGAACTTCTATTTTTCCGCATGTGCCTTACGGATCTTTTTTGCAGGAAATCTGCTCGAAGAAGAATTCCGGTTTGACAAGAACGACAGGATATCACAAATATGCTGCCCGCTGCTTTGCTCTTGTTAGTACCTGTTGTCCTGTATCACTGTACTTGCATACATACCTGGTTCATTATGTGACAACAGTATGCATGATAACTTGCTTATCAATTGTTCGCTCCAAATTATCTGATCTGTATGAATGGTTACATTAGTGTAGAATATATCCAATGCCACTGTTTTTTTAGCTCTGCATTGTTCTTGTAAGTACATGCTGTCCTTTATCAGTGTACTTATAATGACAGGTAGTTGTTCATGTACCATCACTCTGCAGCTTATTTTCCTTTGCCCTCCATTTTCTACACATCAGATCTATATTTACTCTTACCATAAGGTTAGTATTGAAGAAGTTTAGCTGTGCATTGCTCTTGGCTGTACCTTTTGCCTGTATCGCTGCACTTACATTTACAGCTACTTGGTTATGTAGCATCACTCTTCATCTTATCTTAAATATTCTCCATTTTTTCGTATATTATCACATCTATATTTACTCTTAACAAAATGTAGAATAAAGGCAATGCTTTTGAAGAAGATTCTGTGGTAAACTTCTTGAATTGCCCCCCCATCAGCATGGACAAGGCCTTTATAGAGCCTGTCTTCACCAATAATGTAAGTTTGTCCATCTCAAGCCTTCAAACTTTGTTGTATATATTTGGTTAGGCATGACTGCAACAGCTGTTTATTTTTGGTGTTTGCATCAAATTGCTTGTTTAAAGTTTATTATGTAGTTCATAAACAAAAGTTTGTCCTTTCTCAATTTAAGTTTTCAGTTGTACAACCAAGTTCCTTCTTCATACCATGTAAATTAAACTATACAGAGCAAGTGATCTTCTTTTGCACTGCATGTATGCTTCTGTTCTTCATCCGTAATCCAGTGGTGTGGTGAACCTACCCACTATAGCACAATGTCATATTCTGCAATGTCTTAACTATGAACAATGTCATATCATTCTACTATTATTTAAACCGTCTCTTTATTTGCCAATCCAAAATGGTATAAATTGACAGCACACTAACCATTGATACTTATGAGTTCTTGATCTTTAACCCAGTGGTGTCGTGAAGCTGCCAACTCCTTCACAGTGTCATTTCCTGCCATGTCTTGACCTGAACAATACCATATTGTGTTAATGCAATTTTAAACTGTGTCACTTTATTCGTCAGTAAGAAATGTGATGAATTGTCAGCACTGATACTTTTATGTGCAAAACCTGTCATCTGTCTGCTTGTTTATCTTTCAGAGTGAGGAAGATATAAGTGTTGAACAAGCGCAGTCTCATCATCTTGCTCAGCTGCTTGCGCTGCAGCTCCCCAGCAGGGCTAACCTTTCTTGAACTCTATTGAGGTGTTGTCGGTTTTGTATATTATTTTGTCGGCGTGTTTATTTGCACTAGTGGCGATCTTTGATGCCCAGTGTATGTAATCTGATGTCTGCTTGTGCTTTATTATCATAGTGGCATACTTTGATGCCCAGTGGATGTAATATGCCGTAATTTCTTTATTGGATAGTCTAGGTTTTTTCTTATTCATGATGCTGCAGTTATTTTACTGTATATATATCCTGTCTTCGCAGTAAACCGGCCAAACCGTAAAATTACGGTACATAATCAGGCCATCATGCAATCACGATGTAGGTTGGGCCTAAAACGTGCCGAACAGCTCACGGGCCGGCAGCAGCCCGAAATGAACCCCGGCCCATGATTGTGCGAATCAAATCACGGGCTTTTAACAGGCCAAAATTGTCTCGGTCCTTGTTTGGCCCAATCAGATATCGGCTGCGAGCAGGCCGGATGCAAACCGGGCTGTAGTTAGGCCCAACTATATGACGGGCTTTTAACAGGCCGAAATTAATATAGGGCCGAAATGTTAAACGGGCCCTAAACAGGCCAAAACTAATATCAGGCCGAATTACTAAGTGGGCCTTTAGCAAGTGGGCCCAAAAGCATAGTGTCCAGTTGACGGCCCGAATCTGATATGGGCCATAATTGAGCCCAAAGCCTCTTAAAGGGCCGGACCTGATCTGGGCCGTAATTTGGCCCAGAACGTGGTAGGCTTTTAACGGGCCGGATCTCATATGGGCCACTATTAGGCCCGGAGCATGGCAGGCCATTAATGGACCGGATCAAATATGGGCCGGCATTTGGCCCAAAACATGGCAGCCAGTTAATGGGCCGGCCTACTAGGGTCCTCAAAATCTTGTGGGCCTACAGCTGGGCCGGCCCATTAATATCGGCGAAATCTCGTGGGCCTTTAGCTGGGCCGGCCCATTATGATCCGCAAGAATCTTGTGGGCCTTTACCTGGGCCGGCCCATTATGGCACACACAAATCTTGTGGGCCTTTACCTGGGCCGACCCATTATGGCCCGCAAAATCTTGTGGGCCTTTAGCTGGGCCAGCCCATTATGGTCCGCAAAATCTCGTGGGCCTTTAGCTGGGCCGGCCCATTATGGTCAGCAAAATCTTGTGGGCCTTCAGTTGGGCCGGCTCATTTAAACTTGATGGGCCGGTCGACGTGTCAGCATATCATAGGCGCGTCTTGCCCATTGGATGAGTGACACCTGTGCCAACGCGGACCTGACACGTGTCTCCTCCAGCCAATGATGATTTTACACGTGGAAAATCCCCATTGGTCGGGGCTGTTAACGGGTTATCGGATCCAAAACCCGACCCGATAGCTTAACGGCGTTCCGTTACGGTGGATGCCACGTGTCGGTCACCCTTGACGAAAGCACTTCTGTGACGCGCGATTTATCATCATGGAAGTGGACACTTCCGTGATGATAATTTTGGTAATGTCATGGAACACTTCTACGACAGCACAGGTATGACTATCTTGATTCTGTCATAAATTTGTCACGGATGTACATGCATGACAAAAAACGCGACCTACTGTGACAAACACGTATCATCACGGAAGTGTATTTTTTTGTAGTGAAATCAAACCAACATGATGAAAGTGGCTAGATGAAATTCCCGTGTGCCCTCAAGAATGCTTTGCTTATTATAATAGAATGTTTTGGCTTGTCCTTTGCCACAAAAGGATTGGGCTACCTTGCTGCACTTTATTTACCGTTACCGTTACTTACTTGTTACAAATTATCTTGCTATCAAACTACTTGTTACCGACAATTTTAGTGCTTGCACACATTACCTTGCTGAAAACCGCTTGTCATTTCCTTCTGCTCCTCATTGGGTTCGACACTCTTCCTTATCGAAAGGACTACGATTGATCCCCTATACTTGTGGGTCATCATAGCCCGGCCTCTCTCTCTCTCTCCCTCTCTCTCTCCCTCTCTCTCTCTCTCTCTCATTGTACTGATGTCGACCACAAACCAGTTTATCTCATCATCCTTGTCGCATGGCCATGATTATCTTGGTCAGATCACACAAGGGTCCTAGAGTATATCTCTCTTGGTCGGAGGGGAAAATCCCATCTTACTCGACCATATCTCGTAGCATGGGTCTAGACAAGCCCGAAACATACCTTTATAACTACCCAGTTACATGGAGCGTTTTGTCAGCCCAAAGCAGGTCTGTCACCATCCCGAGTACATGTGTCGGCTCAGGTCTTAGGACATAGAATGTATATTGTACTAGAGACTCACAGATGACCTTACGTTGCGTCCCATAGTTGGCCCTATCCGACTCGGACCTTATCTGGACTCGGATCCGACTACGTCGAATACGACCAGATCTTCCTAAGTCCATATTATATGGTTAGCATCCAATGCTCCATGGCCAGCGAGACTAAGCCATCCACCATGTCATATGCTAGTCTAGTCGGCTGCACGTCCACACAGCCCTTTCGTCTAGCTAGGACAGTCATCATACAATGCATAGTCCCACAAATAAGTCACATACTTGCTGATACATATCATCGATAATGTCCAAGAACTATATGTATTCATAAACACATAGGAAATATCATCATACATGATAGCCTCTAGGGAATTTCTCCAACAGAGTCTGCGCCAGAGTCCATGCTGGCGTCGCCGCCCTGTTGCCGGGGGGGGCCACCGTGCAGCCGCGTGAGTGGGAGGATGTCGGTGTCAAAACCGGCGGATCTCGGGTAGGGGGTCCTGAACTGTGCGTCTAAGGTCGATGGTAACAGGAGATAGGGGACACGATGTTTACCCAGGTTCGGGCCCTCTCTATGGAGGTAATACCCTACTTCCTGCTTGATTGATCTTGATGAATATGAGTATTACAAGAGTTGATCTACCACGAGATCATAATATCTAAAACCCTAGAAGTCTAGCTTGTATGATTATGATCGTCCCTATGGACCAAACCCTCCGGTTTATATAGACACCGGAGGGGGCTAGGGTTGTACCAAGTCGGTTACAGAGAAAGGAATCTTCATATCCGAACGCCAAGCTTGCCTTCCACGCCAAGGAGAGTCCCATCCGGACACGGGTGAGAGTCTTCGGTCTTGTATCTTCATAGCCCATCAATCCGTCCCATGTCCAATAGGCCGGACGCCCGAGGACCCCTTAGTCCTGGACTCCCTCAGTAGCCCCTGAACCAGGCTTCAATGTCGAGGTGTCCGGCGTGCAGATTATCTTCGGCATTGCAAGACGGGTTCCTCCTCCGAATACTCCAAAACAGCCTTCGAACACAAAGAACGTGTCCGGCTCTTCAAAATAAGCACCACACACAACCGTGGAGAGTATAATATTTCACAAGTCCAATCCGCTGACAACTTTTGTAGCGTGACGCCGCATCACCACCCGGTCATTATTTCGAAGCGTTTTTCGGCCTCCCACTCCATGTTTTGAGGTGTGGTTTTATTGGCACGTCTTGTCAAAGCAGAGATCGTGTCCCCTTATTGCGGGATTCTCATCAATACAGGCGTGCGTAATCCAATCATGCCGTCTGCGCGACCCTTGGGATACAGGCGAGTTTTAAGGCGAGTGGGGAGGCGCTTGATATTCACCGCCTTTATAAAGGGGCACAAACCCGTCTTTCTCCTCTACGCCTGCCTCTTCCTCATCCTTTCCAACCTCGAGTTCCAGCACCCAGGTTTTAATTGCTACGAGCCTCTTAGTCATGTCCGGACCCAGCCTTAAAGGCCGGTGGGTGGCCTCTTCTGTTATAGAGGAGGATATTGCGAAGCTCCGAGCGGCAAGATACCTGAATGCGGAAATCCTCCACAAGCTCCCTGCTAAAGGGCAGGTTATCCCTACCCCCAGATCTGGCGAGAGGGTCGTATTCATCTCCCACTTCCTCCGGGGTCTAGGGTTCACTCTCCATCCCTTTGTCCGTGAGCTCATGTTCTATTATGGGCTAGATTTTCACGATCTAGCCCCGGACTCTTTTCTTCTCATCTCGGCGTTCATCATCATGTGCGAGGCCTTTCTCCGTATTCCCTCACACTTCGGCTTATGGCTCAAGACCTTTAATGTGAAGCCAAAGGTGATCGAGGGGAAGCAAGCGGAGTGTGTTGGTGCCACGGTGAGCAAGCTTACCAACTCTCTTTGGCTAAAGGGCTCTTTCACGGAATCCTCCAACTTATGGCAGCGGGAGTGGTTTTACATCACTGAACACCGTGGTACCAAGTGGGCAGCTACACCCGCGTTCCGATCTGGCCTTCCAATACAGCTCGCATCATGGATCAATAAGGGGTTGGACTGGGGATCAATTGACGAAGTGCAGACTCTCTAGAGAGCCACATCCGGAGTCTCCTTGGGAAGGACACCGATCTCATCAACGTAATCCAAGTAATGCTAGTCCGTCGGGCCCTGTCGTGCCAGCGACGGCCTCTCCGCATGTGGGAGTTCAATCTAGAAGGACCGCAGACCCTTCAGCACTTCTTCGGCATGACGCACAGAGGAATGTGGAAGTTATTTTTCGGGACACGAAAGCAGTGGCCGGATACCACCGAGGACATCGGCCTTGACTGCAACCATCCGGATACCTCGGTAAGCACTTGACTCCTGAACACAGCTTAGTTAAATATCCCGTAATAAGGTACTGAGAAAACCATCTTCTTCTAGGGCTAGATAAAGAAGGCGGAGTGAATTAGGTGTTCGGCCCCTCTCCCCAAAGACTCAACTGATCCTGTGCTAACAAGGATGCTGGTTCCGGCACCATACCAAGTGCTGGTGAAAGAGGAAAAGGAGGAGAGTAGGAAGGCCAAAGGTGGCCTCCATTCTGAAGGTACACTAGACACTGTGTCCGGGGAGATTAGGGCTCCCTCTTCCGAAGACAAAAGAGAAGGAGAAGCTGACATCCTTTCTCCCCATGGTAAGAAAAGGGTCGCCTCCGAAGGTTGGGAGGTAAAGGCTCCTAAGCGAGGTAAGATGGCCCTGTTAGGTGGTTCGGGCTCGGAAGACGACGTTGTCGCACAGTTCCTCCGTAAGGACAAGCCTTTAGCCGAATCGTAAGTGAACAAGGGTGTCTTAAACATATCCCGTTCTTTTCCTGTTACAAGGGTAACATCTAGAATATATGTTTGCAGTCTGGCACGCAGTCTTCCTCAACAATCCTCTTCCTTGGGGGATCTTCTTCCGGGGATGACGGAAAGCAAGACGCCTCCACAGGACTCTTCGCCCAATTGGGCGGACGACTTCGAGGTGTTGTCCCGGAGGATCTCTCCCGATCAACAAGTGGTGCGGGGGACAATGAAGACAACGCCCGAAGGTGAAACTTCGGTTGCCCAGGGTCCGGGTGTGCGGTCCCTATGGGGACCAACAATAAAGGCCCCGAACTATCCGGTTTATAGCCGGAGACGACTCTAGGGTCGAGTGAACATATCCCTTCAAAGGGAGTCCGTACTCCTGCAGCTGCTTCCAGGAATCCGGAGGCGCCGGATACATTGATGGACATGCTGCGACATGCGTCCGTCTCAGAGGAACATCGTACCTTGATGGGCACGGTGGTTGAGAGGATTCTGTCCGTGAAAAGCGGATTGAATGAAGCCTTCACGGGCCTGCTAAGAGGCTTCAAGGTACGTAATGTAATATCTTCAATTGTGCTCTACGCGCAAAATGCACCCGCGTATAGATAGTAGCCCCTGAGAATCTGGTTGGCGTCCAAAGGGAGGCAATCAGAGGATCAAAAAAGACATGCCCAGGAAATAATCTAACTAATTGGAATACATTATGTTACATCCATGGCGACTGCCCACACTACAGAGGTTGCAGGTCTGAAGCAGAAACTTGACATGGTGGATGACGACATCACGCTTATTAACAGGCGGCTCGACGAGGCGCAAGGTATGTTTTGGGGTGGCTAGTATATGTATGTATAATAACATGAGCACGAAGCTGAGGATTATATACTAAGACATGCACAATTGCAGATAGTGCTGCCGAGATTGAGACCCTTCGGGCAGAGCTTGCCCGAGCCAAGGAGCAAGCCAGGATGAGTAATGTGGCTGCCAAGAAGGCAGCTGAGGAGTTAAAGGCCGAACAGGCTGCTCGGCGCCAGTGCGAGGAGAGAATATCTTCCATAGAGCGAGATCTAAAGGATGACACTGGCAAATGCTGAGCACTCGAGGAGGAGAACAAGGCCAATGTAGCCGAACTTGAGAAGGCCTTACAAGAGGTGAGAGAAGCACGATCCGAGTCTAGAGCGGCTCGGGAGGAGATTCGGCAAGCCGGGGAGATAGTGGCCGGTAAGCCCTTTCTATTACAGACTAAATTCGGCAATCCGAAGTATGCCCCGCTTAATCAAATGTGGAGCTCTCCAGACGCATTCTTGGACTTGCCGAAGAGTGTCTCCGATGCGGCGCAGTTTTTCCAAGCGCAAGAAGGGTATGCAACGGAGAAGCTTTTTTGGTCACAATTTAGCACGCCAAAGCGTCCGCTGTTGCTGAACGAACAAATAGCCCAGTGGGCCGGGCTCCACAAGATATCCGGATCTGCCATGAAGGTCGTCGTGGTCGGGCTGTGGCCGACTGAGCCAATTCCGAATAGTTAATTCAGTTTGGTGCAGCGACTTGTTGATGCGGTGCCGCGTATCGACGTCGTTAAGCGGTCAACATGCATCAAAGGTGCACGGATGGCCTTTGCCCGCTTCAAGACGTACTAGGTAAAGATGAAGGCCACCGACGTCGCGGCACAGAGTCCACCCAGCGGGAAGGACCATCACACGCCGGAGCATTATTTTGAGGATGTCCTAGAGGGCGCCCGCTTGATAGAGGGTCAGTGCTCGAAGGATATGATCTTCGAGTGAATGTACCGAAATTGTAAAAACAATATTATGATATATTAGGGCTATGTTTTTTTATACTTTTTGCCCGAAAGTTTTGATTCCTCCTTTGCGGCCGTTTTTGTATAGTCTGAAAGTTTTCTTGTCGTCGGCTTCGGCCCCCTCGCATATAATACTGTCGGCGTTCTGGGAACGGGGGTCCCCAGACTTGCTTGCCTGCGGCCCACGGCGTGGCTATGCTAGCGGACTGTACGGCCCATCTTCATCAGCAAAGCATTCAAGACCCTCGCGAGGGGCCAAGCCTCGCGAGGCGGACGACACAAGACCTCCTCAGTAGCGGCCTCACCAGGCTGCCTCGCAAGGAGCGGAGATATCAAGGCAGTGCAAACCACACGAGGCTCATGTGACATGAGCCATGACGCTCAGCACCAGGCGGGCGAAAGCGAGCACAGCGTCCTTGTTTCCTCTTTGGTGCTAAGGAAGCAAGCGCAGGCGCGGAGTACCGAGGCATCAGGCAAAGGTTTCCATATCGGTGCAACAAGTCCAAGACCAGAAGGACGGCAAGACGAAGGTCATCGTGGAGCCCAAGACGGCGTCACCACCAGGGCCTTTTGCAGGCGAAGACCACTTTTGTCAGGATAGCTTGTACTAGTTGTCCCCTTTCAAATTGCCCGCCATTGTTGGCTCCCTTCCCGCTCAATATTTGGGGAGAGGACCAGGGCCTTTATAAGTAGAACTAGCCACCACAGTAGGGGGCATCTGATAGCTCATTGAGTCCTCACCCACAAGTTCGCAGAGCACAAGAGCACCTCAACCTCAGGAGGCTGTTCTTCCCCTTGTACTGTTCATCATCAGCCCAAGAGGCAATCCACCACCACCACACTGGAGTAGGGTATTACACCACAACGGTGGCTCGAACCAGTATAAATCTCGTGTCTTTCTGTGTTGCGAGTTCGTCTGCGAGATCTTAGCGAGCTAGGGAGTAGATCGGTAGGGGGAAAGAACTTCGCGCGCACCCCAGAGTTTGAACCTTAAGGGTTTTGCCGGAACCCCACATCCGACATTTGGCGCGCCAGGTAGGGGTGCGCCGTAGCTTCCTTCCCGTCGATTCGTCGCTCCGTCATCTCCATGGCGGACGCTCGCCGCGCAAGAGCTGAGCACCGGGCTGCTCTCACCGCCCACGTTGCTCAGACGGCTCCCGTCGGCGGGCCACCCCGTTGTTCTCCGTCTCCTGCCGCCACCGGCCCGGCGGGGAACAAGCAGCAAGCATCTTCGCTGCACCGTCGGTGCGGTAGGACGGCCGCACCGCCACTCCGTCGCTGACCCCAGCTGGTTCCTCGTCCCATGCACGTCGCGTTCCCATGGACGTGCGGGCCGCGCTCTTCATGGCGAACGAGCTCCTGCGCTACCGCCCCGTCGACGACCTCTACGAGGACTGGCTCGATCGCGTCGCCGAGCTCGTCCGTGCCGCAGGGGGCTCTCCGACACCGTCCCTTTCTCTGCCTCACCCTCCGCCAGCCACAGGCGATGTGTCTCATGGCGCGCCTCCACCACCTCTGCCCAAGACGGTGCCTTGGTGCCATGGCGCGCGGCCCCACGGCGTGATCCACCACGCCCGGTGCCTGCACGCGAGGAGAGAAGCTGCCAAGAAATTCCTCGGCCGCGAGAAGCTGCGCCTGCGCTCCCCGCGCCACCTCATCAAGACCGCGCGCTACCTGCGGTAGCGGCACGCAGGCCTCACCAAGACCAAGCTCCACCTCCGAGACGGGCCCCGGCAACCACGGCCGGCTGCCGCGCCTTCACCCCCGAGCTGCGTAGTGTCGCCTGGCCAGGCAAGTTCAAGCCGGATCTGCCTCCTCGCTACAACGGCACCAGCGACCCCGCGGAGTTCTTGCAACTCTACGAGCTGAGCATCGAAGCTGCCAATGGTGACGAGAAAGTCATGGCGAACTGGTTTCCCATGGCTCTCAAGGATGGTGCCCGCTCTTGGCTCCTGAACCTGCCTCAAGGCTCGATCTCCTCCTGGGATGAGATGCGCGACCGCTTCGTCGCCAACTTCCAGGGCACCCGCGACCGCCCGCCAGCCGCAGGTGACCTGCGCCGCATCAAGCAACAATCGGGAGAGACCCTCCAGAAGTACATCCAGCGCTTCAACAACACTCGCCTCAAGATCCCCAAGTTCACGGACGAGGCCATCATCTCCGCGTTCTCTGACGGCGTCCGCGACATCAAGATGAAAGAGGAGCTCGCCATCCACGAGGAGCTGTGCACATCTCAGGAGCTGTTCAACCTGGCGACCAAGTGCGCAAGAGCTGAGGAGGGGCGCCTTTCCCTCCTCGAGCTGCTCACTACGGGCGCAGAGGAGAAGAAGGCCAAGGCCAAGGACGTGAAGCGCAAGGAAGCAACCGTGCTCGCAGCGGAGCCGGACACCAAGCGGGGCAGAGACCAGCCCGAGTCATCCAAGGGCAGCCGACCGTTATGCGCCTTCCACAACCTGAACACCCACAACACCAGCGACTGCCAAGAGCTCAGAGCCATTCGCGAAGGATGCTTCGGTCGACGCCCCGAGCGCAGCGACCGGGGCTACAGCCGTGGAGGAGGACGTGGAGGCGGACACTGGGACGACCGTGGCCCGCGCCAGGAGTGGCGCGACAGGCCTCGTGAGGACCGCTGGCAGGATCATCCTCGCGAGGGCGGTTGGAGGGACCAGCCTCGCGAGGATCGTTCTCAGGGCAACGCCGGTCTTCCTCCACTGCCGCCGCCGCCAAGAAGGAACGACGACCACCATCAAGACGAGGGGGCTGGGGGCTTCCAGGAACCACGTCCAATCGCCTACATCTTGGGCGGAGCTAGGGCCCCAGCTTTGCAGAGTATCTTCAAGCAGTTTGCTCGTGAAGTGAATGCAAATCTTCCCAAACTTGAGGCCACGCGCTCGCTCAAATGGTCCCAGTGTGCCATCACCTTCAACTCTGCAGATCAGCTCAAGTGTGCGGCCACTGCCGGCGCCCTTCTGATGTTGTGCTCCCCAGTCATCAGCAACGTGCAGGTTACCAAGACCCTCATCGACGGCGGCGTAGGGCTCAACATCCTGTCCGTTGACACGTTCGACAACCTCCAAGTGCCATATGAGCAGCTCTAGCCTACCAAGCCTTTCTCAGAAGTGACCGACGGTTCCACCACACCGATAGGGCAAGTCCGCCTCCCTGTCACCTTCGGGGAACGCAAGAACTACCGCACCGAGCTCATCGACTTCGACGTCGCGCACATCCGTCTGCCGTACAATGCCATCCTCGGGTATCCGGCCCTGGCCAAGTTCATGGCGGTCACCCACCACGGCTACAACATCCTCAAGATGCTGGGAAGCGGCGGAATCATCACAGTCCCATGTGAAGAGAGAGATGCGGTGTGCTCCCTCGAGCGCGCCTTCCAAGCTGCAGCAATCGACGACCCCGACAGCAAGAGCGAGGGCCCTCATGAGGCCTTCCCCAAGAAGAAGAAGCAGCTGCGCCGTGCAGAATCTCAGGAGGATGGCGTCGCAGCTGGAGCCTCGTCAGGATCAGCGTCCGCTTTAGGGGCGCCTCCCTCCATCGCATAGGGAGGTGATACGTCTCCAACGTATCTATTATTTTTGATTGTTCCATGCTATTATATTATCTGTTTTCGATTTTTTATGGGCTTTCTTAAACACTTTTATATTATTTTTGGGACTAACCTATTAACCGGAGGCCCAGCCCAAATTGTCGTTTTCTTGCCTATTTCAGTGTTTCGAAGAAAAGGAATATCAAACGGAGTCCAAACGGAATGAAACCTTTGGGAGAGTTATTTTTGGAACAGAAGCAATCCAGGAGACTTGGAGTGCACGTCAGGGAAGCAACGAGGTGGCCACGAGGCAGGGAGGCGCGCTTGCCCCCCTGGGCGCGCCCCCACCCTCGTGGGCCCCTCGTGGCTCCCCTGACCGACTTCTTTCGCCTATATATATCCATATACCCTAAAAACTTCGGGGAACAGAATAGATCGGGAGTTCCGCCGCCGCAAGCCTCTGTAGCCACCAAAAACCAATCGGCACCCTGTTCTGGCACCCTGCCAGAGGGGGGGTCCCTCACCGGTGGCCATCTTCATCATCCCGGCGATCTCCATGACGAGGACGGAGTAGTTCACCCTCAGGGTTGAGGGTATGTACCATTAGCTATGTGTTTGATCTCTCTCTCTCTCTCTCTCTCTCTCTCTCTTTCTCTCGTGTTTTTGAGGTGGTACGATCTTGATGTATCGCGAGCTTTGCTATTATAGTTGGATCTTATGATGTTTCTCCCCCTCTACTCTCTTGTAATGGATTGAGTTTTCCCTTTGAAGTCACCTTATCGGATTGAGTCTTTAAGGATTTGAGTACACTTGATGTATGTCTTGCCGTGCTTATCTGTGGTGACAATGGGATATCACGTGATCCACTTGATGTATGTTTTGGTGATCAACTTGCGGGTTCTGCCCATGAACCCATGCATAGGGGTTGGCACACGTTTTCGTCTTGACTCTCCGGTAGAAAATTTGGGGCACTCTTTGAAGTTCTTTGTGTTGGTTGAATAGATGAATCTGAGATTGTGTGATGCATATCGTATAATCATGCCCATGGATACTTGAGGTGACATTGGAGTATCTAGGTGACATTAGGGTTTTGGTTGATTTGTGTCTTAAGGTGTTATTCTAGTACGAACTCTATGATAGATCGAACGGAAAGAATAGCTTCATGTTATTTTACTACGGACTCTTGAATAGATCGATCAGAAAGGATAACTTTGAGGTGGTTTCGTACCCTACCATAATCTCTTCGTTTTTTCTCCACTATTAGTGAGTTTGGAGTGACTCTTTGTTGCATGTTGAGGGATAGTTATATGATTCAATTATGTTATTATTGTTGAGAGAACTTGTGCTAGTGAAAGTATGAACCCTAGGCCCTGTTTCCTAGCATTGCAATACTGTTTGTGCTCACTTTTATCATTAGTTACATTGCTGTTTTTATATTTTCAGATTACAAAACCTATATCTACCATCCATATTGCACTTGTATCACCATCTCTTCGCCGAACTAGTGCACCTATACAATTTACCATTGTATTGGGTGTGTTGGGGACACAAGAGACTCTTTGTTATTTGCTTGCAGGGTTGCTTGAGAGAGACCATCTTCATCCTACGCCTCCCACGGATTGATAAACCTTAGGTCATCCACTTGAGGTAAATTTGCTACTGTCCTACAAACCTCTGCATTTGGAGGCCCAACAATGTCTACAAGAAGAAGGTTGCGTAGTAGACATCAAGCTCTTTTCTGGCGCCGTTGCCGGGGAGGTGAGTGCTTAAAGGTATATCTTTAGAACTTGCAATCGAATCTTTTTGTTTCTTGTTTTATCACTAGTTTATTCTATAAAAGAAAACTACAAAAAAATGGAATTGAGTTTGTCTCATACGCTTCATCTTTTTAATATCTTTCGTGAGAATGATGGGAAGGAAAAATGTGCTCAAGTGCTAGAAGAAGAAGTCTATAAAATGTTTGGCATTAAATCTTTGAATGATGGGCATGATTGCAATGTTTTTAGTATGAACTCTTTGAATATCCATGGTACTAATGATGATTGCACTAGTCATGATGAAAATGTCTCTTATAAGCATATCGATTTTTGTGGAGTGCATAGAGTTTGCAAATACATAACAAAAAGGGAAGATAGATTTTGTAAGAGGCATAAGTATTTAGAAACCAAATGGTTGCAAGAAAGGCTAGATGTTTGTGCTGAAAATTAAAATTTTCTTAGCCGTACTTGTGAACTTTGCAATGAACGTGATCATTTAACTATCCGATGCAAATTGTTTCATGATCTAATCATGTTCAAAAATTGTGATGACTTGATTTCCCTTGCACATCATAATGAACTTAGTTTACTTATGGGTTATGAAGAAATGAAACGTATAACTAACTATCTTCCAGTATCTGCCCGTGATAAACTTCTTGAATTTGAACTAGAGGAAATTTATATGTATTGTGCGGTGAATTGCATTGAAAATCCTTATATTGCCAATTACATAAAGACAAGAAAACAAATAGAAGATGAAGAGAATAATAATGAAAGGGAAGAGGCTTCCCAATATCCTCCTATTATTTCTTATGATGAATCAGGTAACGAGGAGGAGCCTTCTACTCAACCAATCTCATCAATAAGGAGCTCAAAAAAGAGGGTTAAAGCCACACATGATGTGAATAAGAAAAAGAAAAGACAGAGGAGCAAAGGTAGAAAGGTATCTCTCCCAAATGATGCTGCTCCTATTACTCATCGTGATAATGATAATTGCTATACTATTGGTGCTATCCATACTATTAATGATGAGAGGGATTATGCTTATGATATGAAAAGGCGCAAGCTTGGGGATGCTATGTTTGATGAAGATGATGTTTTTGAGAATATATTTTCTGCAATTAATGTTTGTCCCAAGCTTGGGATGCTATGTTTAATAAAGATGATATTTTTAGTCTCCCAAGTTTTGATATGAAAATTTATAATGATGATAGCATGCCTCGTACTTATGATGATTATATTGATGAAAGTGGGTTTGGAAGAGTGTCAAATTTACAAAGTAATGATCCCACTATTTTGGAGGATGTTGAATCTTATAATATTTATGAAAGTGGATTTGGAGATGTCATGACTTTATTTAGTGATGAATCCACTATTTCGGAAGAGGTTTCAATAGATTATGATGAGAACAAAGTTGCTACTTATGATGATTATTGTCATGAAACTTATGCTATAAAGAGTAGTGATGATTATATTTATAAAACTTGTGATGATTATGATTACCATCTTTCTGAACATTACTCCTTTAATGTGGAAACAATTTATAGTACTCGAGTTTTTTATGATACTCCCACTATTCCGAA
This sequence comes from Aegilops tauschii subsp. strangulata, assembly GCF_002575655.3. NCBI lineage: Eukaryota > Viridiplantae > Streptophyta > Magnoliopsida > Poales > Poaceae > Aegilops > Aegilops tauschii. The sequence goes on from NC_053035.3 coordinate 278,153,511, forward strand.
TGAGAAGAATTTTGCTTATGAGGAGAGTAGTAAAATTTCTATGCAAGTAGATCATGAAAAGAATGCTTTAGGTGCTGGTTATATTGTTGAATTCATTCATGATGCTACTGAAAATTATTATGACGGAGGAACATATGCTTGTAGGAATTGCAATAATATCAAGTTTCCTCTCTATGTGCTTAAAATCTTGAAGTTATGCTTATTTTACCTTCCTTTGCAAGTTGATTCTTGTTCCCATAAGTTGTTTGCTCACAAAATCCCTCTGGATAGGAAGTGGGTTAGACTTAAATGTGCTAGTCATATTCTTCATGATGCTCTCTTTATGTTTCAATTCTTATATTTTAGATGAGCATCGTTGAAATCATCATGCCTAGCTAGGGGCGTTAAACATTAGCGCTTGTTGGGAGGCAACCCAATTTTATTTTTTAATTTTTGCTCCTGTTTAGTAATAAATAATTCATCTAGCCTCTGGTTAGATGTGGTTTTATGTTTTAATTAGTGTTTGTGCCAAGTAAGACCTATAGGATCTTCTTGGATGATAATTATTTGATCTTGCTGAAAAAGACAGAAACTTTCTGCTCACGAAAACAATTGTTAAAAATCACCAGAACGTGATAAAATACTGATTCCAATTGCAGAAGATCAATAATCAAATTATCTGGGTCGTCCTATTTGTTTAGAATTTTTTGAGTTCCAGAAGTTTGCGTTAGTTACAGATTACTACAGACTGTTCTGTTTTTGACAGATTCTGTTTTTCGTGTGTTGTTTGCTTATTTTGATGAATCTATGGCTAGTAAAATAGTTTATAAACCATAGAGAAGTTGGAATACAGTAGATTTAACACCAATACAAATAAAGAATGAGTTCATTACAGTACCTTGAAGTGGTGTTTTGTTTTCTTTCGCTAACGGAGCTCACGAGATTTTCTGTTGAGTTTTGTGTTGTGAAGTTTTCAAGTTTTGGGTAAAGATTCGATGGGCTATGGAATAAGGAGTGGCAAGAGCCTAAGCTTGGGGATGCCCAAGGCACCCCAAGGTAATATTCAAGGACAACCAAGAGCCTAAGCTTGGGGATGCCCCGGATGGCATCCCCTCTTTCGTCTTCGTTCATCGGTAACTTTACTTGGTGCTATATTTTTATTCACCACATGATATGTGTTTTACTTGGAGAGTCATTTTATTTTCTTTTTTTCTCTTTCTGTTTGAATAAAATACCAAGATCTGAAATTCTTAAATGTTAGAGAGGTTTCACATAGTTACATAATTATTCAACTACTCATTGATCTTCACTTATATCTTTTTGGAGTAGTTTGTCGTTTGCTCTAGTGCTTCACTTATATCTTTTTAGAGCACGGCGGTGGTTTTATTTTGAAGAAATAGATGTACTCTCATGCTTCACTTATATTATTTTGAGAGTCCTAAACAGCATGGTAATTTTCTTTGGTTATGAATTTAGTCCTAATATGATGGGCATCCAAGATGGGTATAATAAAAACTTTCATATAAAGTGCATTGAATACTATGAGAAGGTTGATACTTGATAATTGTTTTGAGATATGAAGATGGTGATATTAGAGTCATGCTAGTTGAGTACTTGTGAATTTGAGAAATACTTGTTCTAAAGTTTGTGATTCCCGTAGCATGCACGTATGGTGAACCGTTATGTGATGAAGTCGGAGCAAGATTTATTTATTGATTGTCTTCCTTATGAGTGGCGGTCGGGGACGAGCGATGGTCTTTTCCTACCAATCTATCCCCCTAGGAGCATGCGCGTAGTACTTCGTTTCGATAACTAATAGATTTTTGCAATAAGTATGTGAGTTCTTTATGACTAATGTTGAGTCCATGGATTATACGCACTCTCACCCTTCCACCATTGCTAGCCTCTCTAATACCGCGCACTTTTCACCGGTATCATACACCCACCATGTACCTTCCTCAAAACAGCCACCATACCTACCTATCATGGCATTCCCATAGCCATTCCGAGATATATTGCCATGCAACTTACCACCGTTCCATTTACTATGACACGCTCCATCATTGTCATATTGCTTCGCATGATCATGTAGTTGACATCGTATTTGTGGCAAAGCCACTGTTCATAATTCTTTCATACATGTCACTCTTGATTCATTGCATATCCCGGTACACTTCACATAGAGTCATATTTTGTTCTAAGTTTTGAGTTGTAATTCTTGAGTTGTAAAGTAAATAAAAGTGTGATGATCATCATTATTAGAGCATTGTCCCAAGTGAGGAAAGGATGATGGAGACTATGATTCCCCCACAAGTCGGGATGAGACTCCTGACAAAAAAAGAGAAGAAAAAAAGAGGCCATAAAAAAGAGAAAAGGCCCAAAGAAAAAATGAGAGAAAAGAGAGAAGGGACAATGCTACTATCCTTTTACCACACTTGTGCTTCAAAGTAGCACCATGATCTTCATGATAGAGAGTCTTCTATGTTGTCACTTTCATATACTAGTGGGAATCTTTCATTATAGAACTTGGCTTGTATATTCCAATTATGGGCTTCCTCAAAATTCCCTAGGTCTTCGTGAGCAAGAGAGTTGGATGCACACCCACTTAGTTTCTTTTTGAGCTTTCATACACTTATAGCTCTAGTGCATCCATTGCATGGAAATCCCTACTCACTCACATTGATATCTATTGATGGGCATCTCCATAGCCTGTTGATACGCCTAGTTGATGTGAGACTATCTTCTCCTTTTTGTCTTCTCCACAACCACCATTCTATTCCACCTATAGTGCTATGTCCATGGCTCACGCTCATGTATTGCGTCAAGATTGAAAAGGTTTGAGAACATCAAAAGTATGAAACAATTGCTTGGCTTGTCATCGGGGTTGTGCATGATTTAAATATTTTGTGTGATGAAGATACAACATAGCCAGACTATATGATTTTGTAGGGATAACTTTCTTTGGCCATGTTATTTTGAGAAGACATGATTGCTTGGTTAGTATGCTTGAAGTATTATTGTTTTCATGCCAGTATTAAACTTTTATCTTGAATCTTATGGATCTGAATATTCTAGCCACAATAAATAAAATTACATTGAGAAATATGTTAGGTAGCATTCCACATCAAAAATTCTATTTTATCATTTACCTACTCGAGGACGAGCAGGAATAAAGCTTGGGGATGCTTGATACGTCTCCAACGTATCTATAATTTTTGATTGTTCCATGCTATTATATTATCTATTTTGGATGTTTTATGGGCTTTACTAAACACTTTTATATTATTTTTGGGACTAACCTATTAACCGGAGGCCCAGCCCAAATTGTCGATTTCTTGCCTATTTCAGTGTTTCGAAGAAAAGGAATATCAAACGGAGTCCAAACGGAATAAAACCTTCGGGAGAGTTATTTTTGGAACGGAAGCAATCCAGGAGACTTAGAGTGCACGTCAGGGAAACAACGAGGTGGCCACGAGGCAGGGAGGCGCGCTTGCCCCCCTGGGCGCGCCCCCACCCTCGTGGGCCCTTCGTGGCTCCCCTGACCGGCTTCTTTCGCCTATATATATCCATATACCCTAAAAACTTCAGGGAACAGAATAGATCGGGAGTTCTGCCGCCGGAAGCCTCTGTAGCCACCAAAAACCAATCGGGACCCTGTTCGGCCACCCTGCCGGAGGGGGGATCCCTCACCGGTGGCCATCTTCATCATCCCGGCGATCTCCATGACGAGGACGGAGTAGTTCACCCTCAGGGCTGAGGGTATGTACCAGTAGCTATGTGTTTGATCTCTCTCTCTCTCTCTCTCGTGTTTTTGAGGTGGTACGATCTTGATGTATCGCGAGCTTTGCTATTATAGTTGGATCTTATGATGTTTCTCCCCCTCTACTCTCTTGTAATGGATAGAGTTTTCCCTTTGAAGTTATCTTATCGGATTCAGTCTTTAAGGATTTGAGAACACTTGATGTATGTCTTGTCGTGCTTATCTGTGGTGACAATGGGATATCACGTGATCCACTTTATGTATGTTTGGTGATCAACTTGCAGGTTCCGCCCATGAACCTATGCATAGGGGTTGGCACACGTTTTCGTCTTGACTCTCCGGTAGAAACTTTGGGGCACTCTTTGAAGTTCTTTGTGTTGGTTGAATAGATGAATCTGAGATTGTGTGATGCATATCGTATTATCATGCCCACGGATACTTGAGGTGACATTGGAGTATCTAGGTGACACTAGGGTTTGGGTTGATTTGTGTCTTAAGTTGTTATTCTAGTACGAACTCTATGAGAGATCGAACAGAAAGAATAGCTTCATGTTATTTTACTACGGACTCTTGAATAGATCGATCAGAAAGGATAACTTTGAGGTGGTTTCGTACCCTACCATAATCTCTTCGTTTGTTCTCCGCTATTAGTGACTTTGGAGTGACTCTTTGTTGCATGTTGAGGGATAGTTATATGATCCAATTATGTTATTATTGTTGAGAGAACTTGCGCTAGTGAAAGTATGAAACCTAGGCCTTGTTTACTAGCATTGCAATACCGTTTGTGCTCACTTTTATCATTAGTTACATTGTTGTTTTTATATTTTCAGATTACGAAAACCTATATCTACCATCCATATTGCACTTGTATCACCATCTCTTCGCCGAACTAGTGCACCTATACAATTTACCATTGTATTGGGTGTGTTGGGGACACAAGAGACTCTTTGTTATTTGGTTGCATGGTTGCTTGAGAGAGACCATCTTCATCCTACGCCTCCCACGGATTGATAAACCTTAGGTCATCCACTTGAGGGAAATTTGCTACTGTCCTACAAACCTCTGCACTTGGAGGCCCAACAACGTCTACAAGAAGAAGGTTGCGTAGTAGACATCAGGAGGCGCGCCCGGCGCCCTCCTTGGGCAGGGCTCGGGGGCTCTCTCCTAGAGGGCCTCAGATCTTGCCGGCATCACGAGGGAGGCGCTCGGGCACCACTTGGAGGTGTGCTTCAAGGCATGTTTCCCTCAGGAGAACACAGGGCCAGGATTGCCCACCGCTCAAGAGTTCATCACCAAGACCAGTCAGGAACTACAAGACGCAAGGGCTATGCGCAGCAACAGCCACTCACGAGGGGCAGCTCCCCAACCAGGCGAGGATGCCGGGCTGTGTGTCTGCATCGACGTACCAGGGCTCAACAGGGCCGCTTCTCAGGAGCGTTTCTGGCCCTCATGCGCGGGCTGTTGTGAAGGTCCACCACACAGCTACGTTCGCATGCCTTTCGGCCTGCCAAGCGTGTCGTTCGTCTACCAGCGCAACTTGTGGCATGCCCTGGCGGCTCAGGAGGCCAGGCACCGCACTGTCCTGGCGGAGATGGAGACAGTCCTCTGGGAACCACCTGAGCCCCCAGAGCCTCCCGAGGCTCAGGGCCCCGGTGGCTCGTGAGGAGCCATTCCTTCGCCGCGTACCTTCAGCTGCCCCAACCCTCCTTCGTCAACAGAACCAGGTGACATTTTCCAAGTTTGTTTAGTTGGGAGTGCCCCTCGGGCTGCATTATTCCCAGGCCACATGGGTCCGTCCCTGTGGCATGTATCCCTTTTGCTTATGTATTTAGCTTACCTTGTTGGGGGCGCCCCTCGGGCTGCATCCTCCCCAAGCCGCTCGGGCCTGACCCAGTGGCATGTATCTTTCTGCATTTACCCAAGTTGATTTGTCTTCCATGCTTAATCTGCCTATGATTTCCGCCTGCGCGGTTGCCACCCGTCACGGGTCCACACCTCTGTGATGCAATCCGCTTGCGCGTTAAAAGGGGGCTCCTGAGCATCGCGGTTCAGGAGCTCTTACTGGCTCTCCAGCCCTCACCCCCTGGCCTTGACCACGGCATCACGACCTGGCATACCAGCAGCGGCTGAGCTCGCTCAAGGGACGGGACCTGAGGACGTAGAGCGCTTGCTCCTAACCGTCTCGCAGGAACACACAGCCATCAAAGACTCAAGACCAGGCGCAACCCGCCTTGAGGTAGGGCCTCGTGAGTCCCGCGCTGGCTCATGAGTGCCCAGATACACCTCGCAGCCATGTCGTGCAAGCCACGTGTCAGGGCGGGGCTGTACACGCCCCGGGGGCTCCTGCCGGAGGGGGAGGCCCTCCCACGCACAAGTGGAAGCACCATGCTCCGTGCTGGCCGTCGACACTGCCGAGGAGCGGCTATGCCCGTGCACAAGCGGAAGCACTATGCTCCGCGCTGGTGATAAACAACTGAGGGCGGCTCCACGGTCGTACCAACCTCAGGGAGCCCAGAGCTCAGCGTCCGGCCTCACCGCAACGCCTCCCCTCGGGCGAGCCGCGCGAGGGGGCTGGACACGGGGGGTCACGCCCAAGCGTACGCCACCCAACCAGGTCTCCCGGGCCTGGGGGCTGCTCTCGGGTCACGCCCAAGTGCACGCCGCCCAAACAGGTCCCTCGGACATGGTCGTCGCATGCCCCTCCCGAGGTATGGAAATTGTTTGCATGTCAAGGGGGACTCCTGAGCATCGCGACTCAGGAGCCTAACTGGTCACATAGCCCCTCACTCCTTGGTCCGTCCTGGTCTCCGGTCGGCCCAATGGCGGTTGAGGTATGCGCGGGGCCAGGCTCTGCCAACGTAGAACATTAATCTATCCTCGCGCCCTCTTCCTATAAGCTGTTTGCGCGTCAAGGGAGACTCCTGAGCATCGCGACTCAGGAGCCTAACTGGTCACGTAGCCCCTCACTCCTTGGTCCGTCCTGGTCTCCGGTCGACCCAACGGCGGTCGAGGTATGCGCGGGGCCGGGCTCTGCCGACGCAGAACACAAAGCGGATAGGAAGAAATCGCAAAATCTCGAAGCAAATATTACAAAACATATTGTCCTCACAATATCAAATGAAAGTTTAATGCCTCCACGAGGCCCGATGCATGTTACAGGAACGAAACTGGAGATCAGCTGCAGCTCACCCCTGGACACCGCCATCGCCTACCGAAGGTGCTCCTCCCCGGGTAGCGATGTCTTCACCTGCACCACCAGCCGCTGGGTTGGCGGCATCGCTGGACAAGGGTGCGGAGGCAAAGCCGCGGAATCTCTTCAGCAGGGCCTCCACCTGACCTTGCACCTCTACGGCGGCGGCTTCGCAGTCATCTTCAGCCACATGCTCCAGCAGCTCGTCAAGACAAGTGTTGGGGTCGTGAACGTGCAGGTGACTGAAGACACGAGTCAATGCAGCTGAAGACAGGACGCGAGCTTCTGCCTCTGCCATGGGACCGATACCATCCACAACCTCCTCAAGTGCCTTCACCAAAGGAGGAAGCAGCAGGGCGGGGCCATCCTCGTCGGTGGACAGCGGCCTCTCCAAGCCGTGCTCGTAGAGCGTCTTCAGTGCCTTGCGAGACCTCTCCTCGAGATCAGCAAAGGCCACGCGGTCTTCGGCCAAGACTCGCGCCTTGGCATCAAGATCGGCTTCCCTCGCCCTCACCTTCCGCTCCAGCTCCTCCAGCCGGCTGCGCTCAGCGACCTGCATCTTCCCCAACTCCTCCAGCTCAGCATCATGGTTCTTGACGGCATCCTCCTGGGCCTTCATCTCCTTCTCGCTCGCCAGGCGGCCGCGTGCTTCTTCGGCATGCTTGTCACGCAGGTCCTTTAACTCGTCCTCCAGCTCTTGGCAGCGGTCACGGGCGGCCCTTGCGTCTTTTAGCGCCGCCTCACAATCGGCTGCAGCGTTGGCGGCACTCTACTTCTCCTTCTCGGAAGACGCCGCGGCCTGGCTCAGCGTCGCGTGCACCGCCAAGTCGGAGTGAAGCCAGCCAGAGGCCAGCTCCAGGCGCCCGGCCACCAGGCGCGGGTCCGTGCTTAGGAGATATGCCTTCAACTGGGTCATCTCCAAAAGAGCGTGCTCCAGATCAACAGCAGGAGCAGAACAAACTGAGAGTGGAGGTGCAGCAGTGGGAGGAGACGACGCTGTCACCAAGGCCTGGGAGACTGCGGGCTCCGGAGCAGTTGGGACCTCTTCAACCGGGCCAGACGCCGGCACTTTCGGAGCCAGCGGGGCCATGGGGGCTGACTCCTCCCCGCGATGCTCCTCCTGGCCTCGCGAAGACGACCGGGCTGGGGAATTGTGGGCGCTGGCGCCTCCTTTCTCAGCAGAAGAGGGCGCGGTCACCGTACCCTCTTTCCTCTTCTTCGCCGCAGACAGCGGCCTGGACAACCAAAGACGAAGGTGAGGAAGCAGCGGCATGAGCAAAAACAAGATGGAGATCAGGCACTTACCGATCCACCATGACATATTCCACCTTCCGCTTGGGAAGCTTGAATCCTGAAGGCATCGGGACCAGAGGAGTAGGTGTGCGGGCTCCGGCGGCGGCAGGCGGCGCAAAGGCAGCGCCGGAGCCAGCCCCAGGAGGCGTCAGGACGGAGGCAGCATCGCGAGGAACCAACGGCGACCTACCCCTCGTCGGGATGAGGGGCTGCCCCCTCTCCTCCTGGCGAGCGTCAGCCTCGGCGTCGTCAGGCAGGGCGCGGAGGATCTCGGCCTTGCTTAGAGGAGAAGTCTCCCCCACCTCTTCGAGAATCTTCTCCGAGTCCACCTCCTCTTCCTCCTCCCCACGGGACTCATCAGAGGACACCTCCACCGGCTTCGGTGCTGCAGGGGCCCCTGTGAGCGTCGATGGCACCAGCCCGCGCGCGTTAAAGGTCGGCCTGGAGGCGACGAGTTCCTCCCAGTCCCTGGGGAGGAACAAGGGAACGATGGCGCTAGGCGGGAACTCCTGGTTGTCCCCAACTATGAGGCGCAGGACAGCAGCCAGTTCGTCGCCAGGAAGGGCCCCAGGCCTCAGGCGGGTCTTGTTCCCCTCTTCTTCAAGCTCCCATAAGGGGCGCGTGCGCGCCTGGAGTGGGGCAACTCGTAGCATCAAGAACTCCCTCAGGAGCATTGCCCCCGTCACCTTGGCCACCTTCGTGTTGCCGGGCTTCAAGTCAGTCGTCATCTGCCCCAACACAGACAACGCCCGCTCATCGGCAAGCTCCGCCTTGGGCCACCCCTTGTTGAGCTGGGGCACCTCCGTCGGTAACACCAGATGCGGATGGGCGCGCTTGGCGTCCATCATGACCCATTTGGATCGGATATTGTCGGCCCTCTTCCCGGTGCTCGAGATCGAGTTGGCCTTGCCAGACGCGACGAAATTGGTGCATCCAGAGATTTTCCCATCGGTGACGCAAAGGAAGAAGAAGTGGCGCAGAAGCGCCACGGATGGCAGCACGCCTAGGTACGCCTCGCAGTAGTAGGCGAAGATGGACAAGAGGAGGATAGAGTTGGGATGGAGGTGCAACGCCAACAGCCCGTAGTGGTCGAGGACCTCATAAAAGAAATCGGAGAAGGGAGGAACACACCCGATGGCGACGCTGCTCGAGAAGAAGGGGAAGAAGGTGCTTCCCTCAGGCTCCGGCATGTCGGAAGCAAGCCGTAGCTCCGTCTTCCCCCACTCATTGCTCTCCCCGCCGTCAGCAGGCGGACGGAGACGAGGCCCTTCTCTGTGACGGTGGGCGCTTTAAGAGCCGGCTCATACCAAGCCAGTGCCGAGGAAGTCTTGACCTTGCACGGCGCCATGGATCGCAGATGCGGAGCGAGACTGGAGCAGATCTGGAGGTAGCGGTAGCGAGGAGCGAGAAAGGGGATCTGGAGCGAGGCTAGGAAGAAGCAATGAAGAAAAGCATCATCTGTGCCAGCCTTTTGTCAAACTGAGCAGTTGCCGAGGCTGCATGGGGAAGCGGAGACGCCCACGTCCAATCAACCGCCACAGGTCGACTGAGGCCGCAAGCTTTTGGGGCCCGCAGCGCTCCGTACTTGACCCTTGGCTTCGCCGCGAAGCCAAGCCCGAGCGCACCTTGGGCCCGGGGGCTACTGTCGGTGTTCTGGGAATGGGGGTCCCCAGACTTTCCTGCCTGCGGCCCACGGCATGGCTATGCTAGCGGGCCTGTACGGCCCATCTTCAGCAGCAAAGCATTTAGGACCCTCGCGAGGCGAACGACACAAGACCTCCTCAGGAGCGGCCTCACCAGGCTGCCTCACGAGGAGCAGAGATATCAAGGCAGTGCAAACCTCATGAGGCTCATGTGACGTGAGCCATGACGATCGGCACTAGGCGGGCGCCAGTGTGCGCAGCGCCCTTGTTTCCTCTTTGGTGCTAAGGAAGCAAGTGCAGGCGCGGAGTACCGAGGCATCAGGCAAAGGTTTCCATATCGGTGCAACGAGACCAAGACCAGAAGGACGGCAAGACGGAGGTCATCGTGGAGCCCAAGACGACGTCACCACCAGGGCCTTTTGCAGGCGAAGACCACTTTTGTCAGGATAGCTTGTACTAGCTGTCCCCTTTCAAATTGCCCATCGTTGTTGGCTCCCTTCCCGCTCAATATTTGGAGAGAGGACCAGGGCCTTTATAAGTAGAACTAGCCACTACAGTAGGGGGCATCTGATAGCTCATCGAGTCCTCACCCACAAGTTCGCAGAGCACAAGAGCACCTCAACCTCAGGAGGCCGTTCTTCCCCTTGTACTGTTCATCATCAGCCCAAGAGGCAATCCACCACCACCACACTGGAGTAGGGTATTACACCACAACAGTGGCCCGAACCAGTATAAATCTCGTGTCTTTCTGTGTTGCGAGTTCATCTGCGAGATCTTAGCGAGCTAGGGCATAGATCGGTATAGGGAAAGAACTTCGCGCGCACTCCAGAGTTCGAACCTTAAGGGTTTTACCGGAACCCCACATCTGACAAATACGGGGGTGTTCGGAAAAGCACTTGATCACTCTTGACCCAACGTCTTGGTCCGTGAAGGAGGTGTCAATGCAGCGAACCAGACAATCGGACTATAGGGCTTTAACACTTTCACTTAGCCATAGGAATTTGACGGTGGGTCCAAGATATAGCCCCTGGTATGTATGCGGTTATCCGAATACGGTGCGTTACATAGGCGACTTGAAGAACGGTCCTTCGTGTAATACCGAAGGAATCGCGAAAGATTCTGATGAGTCATCGAGTGGTTGACCAGCTCTCGCCGCATCATGACAGTCAGTTTTCGGCTTTCTCTACTGAGATGCTTCACCAGATGAACCGGGAACACAATCGCAGTAGTTCTCCCTTTACTACTCTAGCTGATAGAGCGGAACGTAAGGTAGTAAGCACAGGAGCCGGGCAACCCAACTATTGACCAAAGACATGATTCGGAGCTGATGCATATAAGGCCAAACTTGTTCGGACTTGTCGGCAACTCATTTGTTCCCATATCGAGCCCCTGGCAATTTGTGCCGAGGTGCGTGTGTGGAACAACCGAAGAAGCAAAATTCAGTTCTTTAGAAAAAGCGAATACTGAATATGGATTATGTTCACTGGAATTTGATTGATACGGTAAACGCAATCTTACAGATTATGACGCCCCTACCCGGGCTATTTGACATGCCGGGGGTCGAAGGCTGAGAGAAAAGGCACTTCATAGGCTCGAAATAAAGAGTGCGGTCTACAAAAGATTATTTGGACCTCCTGTTGCATGTCTGCGCCGCCTTGCCTCAGCGAAAGGACTCCTTAACGGGAATAGCCTTTGGGTAAGTATACGAAGCCGGGAGGTGACCAGCTCTTGAGTCACCTGTGGTAAAAGATAAAAAGTAGTTAGAAAAGAAAAAAAAAGGCTATGGGAGTGCTTCTAGGCCTGTCCGTATTGTGCCTCCGCCGATGACCAGGGTACTTTAAGTGCATAATTATGTATGCGTTGTACAAACTTCGCAGGTATATGAGGTGAACGACGGAGGCCGAACTGCTAATCCGACTCTGAGATTGGTTGGTCCTGTTTAATAGAGACCGGCGGCTTGATGGCCGATGAGATATGCGGCTTGATCAGGCCGCTTTGTACTTCGGATGTAGTAGCCATAGTATGATCCTCTGTACGGAGGGAGCGTTCCGTATTTCCATTTATCATTATGACGCCGCGTGGACCGGGCATCATAAGTTTTGCATGGGTGTAGTGTGGGACCGCATTAAAACGAGCAAAAGCGGTACGCCCTAGAAGTGCATGGTAGCTACTGCGGAATGGGACAATATCGAAGGTCAAGCCTTCGCTTCGGAAGTTGTTCGGCGAACCGAAAATGACTTCCAATGTGATGGAGCCCGTGTAGCGAGCTTCTACGCCGGGTACTGCTCCCCTGAGGGTAGTTGTGGTGGGCTTGATTCTTGAAGGATCAATGCCCATTTTGCGGACAGTGTCTTGGTAGAGCAGATTAAGGCTACTGCTGTCGTCCATAAGGACTTTCATGAGATGGAACCTGCGTGACGGATACTAACTGGGTGGTCCTTGCGATCAAAAGTGATCGGGCAGGCCGCCCATTGATTAAATTTTGGGGCGACCGGCTCTATGGCGTAGGCATCCCGTAGTGCGCGCTTGCGCTCCCCTATAGGGGTGCGCGTCACGTATACCATGTTTACTGTTTTTACTTTGGGGGGGATTGCTTCTGACCCCCGGTGTTCAGTTGGCGAGTCTCTTCGTCATCGCTGTCACTGGGCAGCCCCTTCCCCTTGTGTTCGGCATTAAGCTTGCCGGCTTGTTTGAAGACCCGACACCTTCTGTTGGTATGATTGGCTAGTTTATCGGGGGTGCCATGAATCTAGCAAGGCCGATCCAGTATCTTGTCTAAATTGGATGGTCCGTCTCTGTTTGCCTTGAATGGCTTTTTCCGTTGACCGGGTTTGGAGCCGCCGAATCCAGCGTTGACCGCCGTGTCTTGCGTTCCTTCATTATTATTCTGACGCTTGTGTTTATTGCATCGTGGCTTGCCGTTGCCATCTCGGACTTCGAAGGTGCCTGGATCGCTAGCGCTGTTGCTTCTACGAGCGAGCCAGCTATCTTCTCCCGCGCAAAAGCGGGTCATCAGAGCGGTAAGGGCTGCCATGGATTTTGGTTTTTCTTGACCGAGGTCGCGGGCGAGCCACTCATCTTGGACGATGTGTTTGAAGGCCGCGAGGGCTTCGGCGTCTGGACAATCGACAATTTGGTTCTTTTTAATTAAGAACCTAGTCCAGAGCTTCCTGGCTGACTCTCCGGGTTGCTGGATGATGTGACTTAGGTCATCGGCATCTGGTGGCCGGACATATGTACCTTCGAAGTTATTGTGGAAGGCGTCTTCCAGGTCCTCCCAGCTGCCAATGGAGTTCTCTGGAAGGCTGTTTAGCCAGTGCCGCGCTGGTCCCTTTAGTTTTAGTGGGAGGTATTTGATGGCGTGGAAATCATCACCGCGGGCCATGTGGATATGGAGAAGAAAATCCTCAGTCCATACCGCGGGACCTGTTGTTCCATCGTATGATTCGATATTCATAGGTTTAAACCCTTCTGGGAATTCGTGCTCCATTACTCCATCAGTGAAGCAGAGGGGGTGTGCGGCGCCTCTATATCGGGCCATGTCGCGACGTTGCTCGGATGGAGGTCGTCTGCAGTTTTCGGCCCGGGCGTGATTATGCCTGTCGCGTCCGGCTAAGTAGCCTTCATCGCGTGTCGGGGCACGCCCCCTCGATCCATAGATCGATCTGGTTTGTCCTGCTCTACTGTCCAGGTCCTGCCGCAGGTCATATGTATATCCCCGAGTTGTTTTATCTCTGCCTTTACGGTGAGGTAGTACGGGCTGGAGTTTGGCTTGAGTTGCCGCTTTGTCCCGGCCACGTGGTGGTCGATCAGCCGCATTGCGCGATGATGGCACTACAAAAAAATACACTTCCGTGATGATACGTGTTTGTCACAGTAGGTCGCATTTTTTGTCATGCATGTACATCCATGACGATTTTATGACAGAATCAAGATAGTCATACCTATGCTGTCATAGAAGTGTTCCATGGCATTACCAAAATTATCATCAAGGAAGTGTCCACTTCCATGACGATAAATCGCGCGTCACAGAAGTGCTTTCGTCAAGGGTGACCGACACGTGGCATCCACCGTAGCGGAACGCCGTTAAGCTATCGGGTTCGGTTTTGGATCCGATAACCCGTTAACAACCGGGACCAATGGGAAATTTCCACGTGTAAAATTCTGATTGGCCGGAGGGAACACCTGTCAGCTCGTTAGTGGGCCAGATGTCGCCCGTCCATTGGAGGAGACATGCCTACGATACGTCGACACGTGGCTAGGCCCAATAGAGGCCCATATAGGTTAAAAAGGCTGGCCCAGTAAAAGGCCCATAGTACTTACTCAGATACTAGTGGGCCAGCCCAATAACGGCCTGCTTAATAAAGGCCCATTTACGGCCCGAAGCCAGTTCTGGCCCGTTAATTGTTTGCCAAATATTTGGGCCCATTTACGGCCCGAAGTCAGATCTGGCCCGTTAATTGTTCACCGAATATTTGGGCCCAATTACAGCCCAGTTACTTTCGACCTGTTAGAGGCCCGATGTAGACATGGGCCCATTTCAGCCCGGTGTGACTTTCAGCCTGGGAATGGCCCGTGCTTCCCATGGGCCATATATGGTCCGACGGGACATCGGGCGCACTAACGACCCGTGATAAAGGTGGCAACAGTTAAGCCCAACGTGATTTTGGGTCTGTTAAAGGCCTATCGCATAATTGGGCCCGTTGATGTCTGTACTAAGCTTTCGGCCTCTTAAAGGCCCATGATATCAGTGGGACAACTAAGGCCCGACATATGTTTCGGCCTGGTAACTGCCCGTGATATAACTGGGCCCAAAAAGGCCCGGTTTACATTTCAGCCTGCTGAAGGCCGTCGACGACTAGTGAAAATTGAGACCCAACATACATTTCGGCCTGCTAAAGGCCCATGGTTTCATCTGGGCCATAACAGGCCAGTACAATATTCAGTCTGTTAATGGCCCAACGCTACCTGGGCCAAACTAAGCGCTGGGTCCACAAAAGGCCCAACTAAAATATAGGCCGGTGTAAGTTGTGGGCCTCGCGCAAAGTGTGAAGGCCCCAATCATTCGGGACCAAGAAAGATGCAGGCCAGCCCAATTGTGGCCCACTAAAAACCAGGTCCATTAGAGGCGAATGTTTCGGCCCGGTCGACTGCATCTGATTTTTTTTCAGATAGCGAATGACGACAGTAACTAGTAGGAATTAAGAACAAACATACTCTATACAATAAAGAAAGTACGGCATAGTAACTAAGAATAAACCTACACTATACAATAAAGGATTTATGGTATATTACATCCAGTGGGCATCAAAGTTCGCCACCAGTTATCATAAAGCGCAACGAAGAAGCAGATTACAAAAACTGGGCACCATTGTACATAACAAAATAATACTGAACCCAGACCACTTCCAAGACAGTTCAAGAAAGGTTAGCCTTGCGCGGGAACTGCTGTGCAAGATGCTGAGCATGGCTGTGAGACCGGCCTAGCATGTCGGTCATAGCTTCCAGGTGTAGCTGTTTAGAGATGAGGTTCTCATTGGTGTTCTTCGCAATCTTTCTTAGAGATAGGACTTCAAGTCGAAGTTGAGTTGCAGAATGCCTTTCTGCTAGAACTTGGGACTGAAGAAGTCGAACTGATTCAGACAACGAATTCTGTGAGATTGTCTGACTGCTAGTCTCAAGTAACTTGAACACTACATCAAGACAAGACTTTGGGGTTGTCTCGCTATCTTCAAGATGTTTTGCCTTCTTTGCTGCAATATATGTTGGGTTTGTCTGATAGCCTTCAGCAGACTTATGCATGCCATCAGGCATATCACCCTGAAACAAAGTAGAGAGATGACAAGTTTTGCACGTGTATAAACAAAGATGATAACTGTGCTGTCAGTTCCATCCAATTTCGAATTAGAAAATAAAGAGTAAGTTCAAAATATCAATAGCATAATTTGGCATTGTTCATAATGCGGGGAGCTTCACCACACTACTAGATTACCATGTCAACATAACAACCATAGATAAAGGGCAAAGAAAATCATTGTATCTATTTTGGTTAATGTGCATGGCATGTTGTTCATATCGTCAGCCACATCAGTAAGATAAAACAGGAGATGACAAGGTGCAAACGTGGGTTGCTTCACCACACACTGGATTATAGATCCACAAAAACAAGCATACATATAGGGAGTATTGAGTAATGTGCATGGTATGAATAAGGAATTTGGTTTTATGAGTAAAACTTAGAACTTATGGTTCTTGCAAACATGCATTTTGGTAGAAACAGTAAACTAAACAACAGTAAACGATAGGGAGTATGAGCAAATTAAACAGCAGTTGAGGATAAAGGCTTTAGAAGGACTGACTTACATTAACAGTTAACACTGGCTTTATAATGCCCTTCTCCATGTCAAGGGAAGGATAACTCAAGAATTTCATTATAGAATCTTCTTCATAAGGATTGCCTGTACTCTACATTTTGTAGAGAGTAATTATAGATATGATAATACTGGAAGGGAAAGAGGATAATGAAGATAAGATGCAGATTGATGCTACATAATCAACTACCAATCCCTGGAAGTACAAGCGTTACAGGACAAAATGTACTGACAAGAGCAATGGGATACACTTCTGCACTGGCATTATCTGTGTATTCTACTTTTTGGTAAGATTAAATATAGGTCTGATATTTTTTAGTAAATGGTGGGCGAGGGAGATAAGATGCAGAATGCTACACAATGAACCAATCCCTCTTCCCATAATACAAGAGTGTTTTGAACACTGGTGTACTGTACAAAACGTTCTTATATTATGGGACGGAGGGAGTAGTTGTTAATGTAAGTACAGTGATAGACGACGTCCAGTCCTTACAAGAGGACTGCAGAGCTAAACCTCTTCAAAAGCATTGGGTTGATTCTAAATTTATGTAAGAGTCCATACGGATCTTATAACGTCCACCAAATGGACGATAACGAGGCTAACATGTGCAGTGATGCTACATAATCAAACAGCTATGAAAGTAAGTATGGTCATACAGGGAAAGAGGTACTCACAAGAACAATGCAGTGTGCAATATAGTTGCGAGATTCTGTGGTCCCTTGAGAATGAATGTTCTTCTGCTAACAGTTTTCGTACAAGTGAGACGTTAAGGCAAATGCAGAAATGTAGTTCAAATTGTGATGTGATATCATAGACAGTACCTTACGCTGCAGCCGAGACCAATGTGTAACCGGATTATTCCTGTCACTGTCGGATAAATGTAGCACCGGAGACTTTACAGAAATTTCATTTAGAGGCTTGCCATCAAAGTGCGCTTGCCTCAGGTAGGAACGATACTTCATCAACGAGTGCTTGAAAAGCGCAACCAACCCTTGCTCGTCTTCACAATCCAGTTTGGTCCTCACCTATTTAAAAGAATGAAATCTTGTGTCTTCTGTCAGCAGAAACATATGCAGTAATGACCATGAATAACATTAGTACATTACTTACGCGTAAGTTGCGGAGGAAGACTGGAAATTGTTCTGTGTCTGCGGTATAATCTTTCCACGAAGGAAAGATGCGCACAAAGTTCCTGACAACAATATAAGCTTCGTCTTCTAAACTGGGAAGAAATGGAACAGGGGTCCTATTTGCTGCAATTGGGGATCTCTCTAGTTCGAAAAGGGATTTGGCAACTAGATTTGGTGTACTCTTTGCTGGAATGGGGGTTTTGCGTCGTAGAGTTGGTGCTATGTCAACTGGCATAATCATACTATTTGCTGCAGTTGGGGTCTGCTGAGTTGGGGCATCAGAAATGACCAGTGTAGTAGGGCTAGAGTCTGCTAGAGTTGGGGTGTTTTGTGGGTCAGGTGATATTGCAACTACACCTAATGGGCTATTTTATTTATTAGGTGTCACTACCTTTTCCAAATACTTTGCTTGTGCTCCTCCACGATCAGCAATCACCCTCTTCCTTTTGAACGTCTGATACACAAGAACAGCATTTGAATGGATAAATATGGTATGATGACAGATGGAATATGTACTGAAAATGGATAGGCAGGGCGTATTCACATACACGATGTGTAAACTAAGCTAATGGCAGTTTAACAAAGTAGAAGCAATGCAAAGCATTAGTTGCGAGATATGTGCGACCAATATAACCTTGGAAAGTTAGAGCAAGCACCTTGATGGGTGAATAAGATAGGGCATCTTCCTCTGACTCCTCCACTAGGGAGCTACATTGACTTAGGTCTCCCTCTAGCTTAGAATCACTTTTAGGATCATATTCTGAGCATGAATCTGTAGGTGGAGAGCGTTTGCATTGCATTGCATCCAAACTTGATTTCAGTCCCTTAATGCCAAGTTTGACAGCCATGGCATTGTTCTGCTTTATTCTTTTCATGCGCTCAAGCTCATAATCATTATGATGTTGTTCAGAATCTGAGATTCATGAAAACATAAAAAGTAGTCAGATTATCTATGGAATGCATTGCGGATTCAACTCAAAGAGTGTCTCCCTATAAACCCCTGCATATGCAAAGTTCACCCCCCAACCGTGCTGACGAGACCACACACAGAAATACAAAACCCTTATGTCTCTATAACAGGCAGACACACATTTCAAAACTGAAGTAGGAACATTAGAATCATATGAAATTCGTATTTCAACAAATAAACTAAGGAATTATGAGTGGCATGATGTTTAGCTTCAAGGGTGGAGTGTTGGTAGTGCGACACAAAGCAAGTAGGCAGATTGTATTCCATGTAAAAGATCGAAACCTATGTAAAAGCTGGAAATGACACTTTCTTTCTATACAATGCAGTGTTCGTTGCCCACACATGATGGAAGAAATCACATAGAGAAATACTATTCACTCATGTCTACGGTTCCAGTACTTAGAAATAGGGTGATCCACCCTGAAAGAATATTGACAACAAATATGACAAGGCAAGCATAGATGTAGTGAATCAATCATTTACTTGTGAGCTTACTAGGACAAGTATGCAGAATTGTAACTGCAGTAAGAGACCGTCCAAAATCTGAATCTAGAAGTTTGTCTAGCACTTATTGTTTGCAACTAATCGACGTGAATAATTGGATATTATATCAAATGAGTAAGAAAGACAAGTAAAATTGTCAACAGACCTGGCTTGCAGTAGTAATCTGGGTCAATGTCACTACGACCAACAATCCAAAATGACTAGTGTCTGTTCCTAGGGCCGGAATTTTGAAAACCCTGTGAACTTTACACGTACTAAAGATTACCGAAATACATCTGAACCATTAAGTGTAGGTAGCACTGAGCACACAACAAACCCTAATGACAGTCCTGCCTAATGAGTAACGAATCAATCAGAAAATGGGTGATGAGGAGTGGCTGCTGAGTGTTGAGGACGTATCTCAGGATAAATCGGGTTGGCTTAGTGGATGCTGCACACCTGAGCCGTGAACGGACTGGGAAGGTAGGCACGGCGGTGCGCCCGGGCAGCGGTGACGCTGTTGGGCGAGCGGCTCCTGACCTCCTGTTAGTCCGGCGTCTCCTCCTAGAGTCATGCCGTCTGGGGACGGCAAGTTGCCGACGAGGCAGGCGGCTGGGGGCGAGTAGAGATCGGAAGCGCGTAACAGAACAAAGGGGAATCGAGGCCTGGGATGACCCAAAATCCCAGGGTGGGCCGGCCCACCGTCGGCACCCTGTAGAGATACACACCCGAGCGGCGAACATGCATTTTTGAAACTAATTTAGGAACATTTAGCTGACCAATTAAACGACTCTGTTTTAATAATATCAGATTCATATTTGAACAACTAAGCTTGTGTAGCTTGATGGGTGGAGCAGTGCTATTATGACACGAAGCACGTATTCTGATCGTATAGTGATCATAAAAGGGGGAATTCTAAGCATATTTTTTTAGCAAAAGACGGTTTCCCCTCCGATTTCTATTAAAGAAACCACCACGGAACCAACATGATCAATTAAACCGTATTATGACTGTGCCATGGCAGATTTGAAGCTGCAAACCAGAGAAATGATATTTAGCAGCCATTGTTTGCTTCGAACTAAGAACTAAATTCTAAGAGCTGAAAATAAAGTAGACTAACCAAGTTAAGATCTATTTTCTGGTTGAGATCAAAAAGTTGAGGAAATATGAAGTACCACCTCTCTTGCGGCGCCGTGTAGGCATCGGGGGTGCGATGGTTGTCCGTGGCGTTGAAGCAGATCTGCGACGGTAGACGGGTGCATCGGGGGATAAGTCCCGTTGCGGTGGAAGAGAAGGTCGTGTGAGAGGCCCCGGCAAAGAGGACAACGGCGCCGATGAAGCGAGAGAACGTGATGCAAGGCTCTTGGTCCGTCGCCGTGGATGAGAATAGTCCATCTCTAGTAGTGGACGACGCGGTCTTGGTAGGCGCTCCGGCATGGTGGAGGACGGTGGCGATGGATGTGGTGGAGGACGGCGGCGATGGATGGGGTGGAGGACGGCGGCGATGGATGGGGTGGCGGACGGAGGCTGGTGTGGGGATGGTGTTCTAGCACGGATGGTGTATGAATGGGAAAATGGAGGGAGAAGTACGGGGAACCATGTTTTTGGGACGTGCCTGTCTGAAATATGGGAAAGTTTCGAACTTAGCCCTCGTTTAAAATTTGGACGTCTCGTCGGTTGGGGATACGACTGTAATCTCGCATCTCGCCAATATTTGCCCAGAGCGATTTCACGCGAGGAGAGGGTGGTTGGCGCCCATGGTTGGCGCCCACGGTGTATGAACGTGGCTGACAGGTAGGGCGGTTGTGTCACGTCTGAGTGACGTTACAAACCTGCCCCTATTGAAAATGTTTTCCTCCATCGATTTCGGCCGAGTCGAGTTTGTTTTGCCGCCCACTGTGTATGAATGGGGAAATGGAGGGAGAAACAGAGGTCTTTCGACGAGCTTGAATCAAATGTGTTTTGCCGCCCATGTTTGGCGCCCACCATGCCGGAATGGGCTCAGAGGCGGTCGTGTCACGTCTAATTGAAGTTACTAACCTACCCCTATTTAGAGCAGTGGAAATCGGGCCGATGGATTGTCCGTGTAATGGGTAGACAGTAATTTCCATCTCCCAAACACTTGGCTTCGGGCAGCCGACGTGGGAGTGGACATTTTGTCGCTTCTTTCGAATTTTGGGACAATAAGCATCCATGTTTACCCTGGCAACTAAATTCGAATCCATTTTGTATTCCTATACAAATCTTTATAAATCATTCTATGTGTTTTTAACTTTTTATATATCTTCAAAAGGACGACAAAGATGTATTCCACTATCATATATGAATATGGTTTATAAATGCCGATACTCAAATTCAGAAGCTAGAATCCAGTTTAAGATGAATTCGAATATTTTTAACACTTCATGTCCAACTCAAATGTCACACGCGGCATAATGTGTACTCCCATTTAGATATGTACACACGCGATGTATCAAGATTCAAATAACGAATCAATCAACCAAGAATGTACAGAACTAACAGACATATAAACACTTATAGAGTATATGGATCAATAATATCAACTAACATGCATAAGCCAGGCCGCTGTACTTTTTTCTACAACATCATCCTTTTTTTAGCCAAGCTACTACAGCATCTTGGCCCTTTCCGATGCGTGCCACTTATGGTCCATCAATACTACTATTATTGCTGAATGCACATTCAGCCCGATTGGCATATTTGTAGGTCTGGCACAGCAATCAAAATGAAATGTCTCCGAGTCTTATCAATTAATACAGACTTGTGCTCAAATAAAATTACAAACCAAAAAACAAAAAACAAAAACAATTATTACATGATCTCTAAAACAAATGGTTTGATTGTTTAGATGAACAAACAACACAAAGTTTATTCAATGATGGAAAGACATTTCACCTATGATTTACCAAGTGGGAATTTAATTTCCTTTTTTCCTTCAGGACCTTAACAATGTGGTCAGTCTCAGCTTGCTTCGTTTTGAAATCCACCAAATATTTAATGGTTGCCTTGAGTACTGCTTGTGATTGTGTTGTTTGCTTCCTCAACATGTCAACTTCATCTCTAAGTGCAGAAGTAGAATCTCTTTCTACCACTAGTTTAGCCTCTAGAGCATCAGCAGTTGGCAATTCATAATGCATGATTGGCCGGTGCCACTGCTGTGGGATGATACAACGTCCATGGGGACCTCGCTCTTTGATCTTGGGCTTACCTGTTTTCCCATTAAAGTTCCGATTGGATTCATAAAAGTTGAAGTTAGCAAAACATATCAATTGGGAGTTATAACAGCAAACCAGTTAAACAAACAAGGAATTAAAGAGTTTTAATTGGATGCTGAAAAGTAGTTGTTAACATCATTGTAACTCGTTGTTGCAGCAGCAAAGCAGTTAAACAAACAAGTAGCTATTTAAGTTCAGGCAAACAGGTAATTCTTAACAGTAAGTATCAAACACATAGATATGCGCAGTCTATAATAGGATTAACAGGTTGTGGCATTATGTAGTCGGTAGCAAACTAAATTAAGCCAAGCAACATAATTGAACAATTTTGCAATAAGTAGCTAACAAAAATTCCGAGAAGCAGGTAACTGAACTTACGCTAGTTCTTTGTACAGGCACACTGCAACTTCTTTTTTGCTTACAAGGTTGTACGAAGGAGTCCATGGCATCAATTGCTTGGATACGCAGTCCCAATACTTCTTTCTTCCCACACTGCATTCATAAGTCGAATGGTTAATCTGGTAAGATGGTGCGTCCTTGATATGTTATATGAGGACGTGTAGTTAGACTAGTTGTATCCACACACATCACACTGGCTTTTACAGTATATTTCATGCAATTACTTTTGGCATATCGAGATCTAAGCAATCTAGAATAGGATGAAAAGACTGGCATCCTTCACATTATTGGCGAACTCAGTTCATAGAAACAAGCAATTCAACCATTCCGTGGGTAAATCAAAAGCGCCACTGGAATATTTTTCACTACCCCAATCATACACGCAAAAAGGGGCGACGCCACCATAGGGGCTGGTATGGGCGGCCGCCTCGGGTGGCTGGAAAGTGTGCACCTAGTTTGAGTCGTCCAGGTTGGCCCAGGCTAGTTTTGTTCGTCCCAACGCATGAGCAGGCAATGTAAAAAATGAAGAAAAATGTTTCAATTTGGATGGGCCAATAACATAAGTGCAAGGCAGGTCCTATAGTGGGTTCGCGGCCCAAATGAGCGCCTCCCATATCGATCGACGGCAGGAAAAATCCCAATTCATTCGCTCCAGCCTCCAGTCTGGTTTGCTCCTAACCTAGCCGCCGCTGGACAGACCGACACAACACTTCCTCGCGCCCTCGTTGGAGGGCGGTCGCCCGGTTTCAAGCGAACGGAAGGACAAGAAGATGAAGATCCAACCCTGGGTGTAGCCTGCGTGGGAGGCAGCGGCGGCAGCACGGGCATGCCATCGAGCTTGCGCAAACGGACAGTCGCAGCTTGCAAAAGTAGCAGGCGCAATGTGCAGGTACATCACATCCCTGATTATATCTAATTCAACTCTTCAATTTCTGGCCAATAGTTAAACCTCACGGTGTTGTAAAACTGCTTGTATGTAGGGAATCTATGAGAAAATGAAACCAATTTCTACTTATTTTATAACTCCCCCAATCAATACTGAACTGACTGAATCTGATGTATCTAATCAAGTTTTTGGTGCAAACATCCAAGCTCATGTTGTTCTTGAGCCTGAAGTGTCTAATGAACAGACTGCTAATGAAGGATTTGATGCAAACATTTTACATGCTCCTGGTGATGAACATATAGTGTCTAATGAGGGATCTAATGCAAGCATTTTGCAAGCTCCCATTGAAGGATTTAGTGTCTAATGATGATCTGCTATGTTGAGAGAGACATAGAGATTTGCAGGCATTGATGACAAGCAAATTATAGTGCATTTTCATGGCTTGAGGAAACGTCGAGGCCATCTACCAGAAAGTCCCCGTATCATGACAACGTAGCATAAATACTTTTCTAATCTGTGGTTTGAAACTATTGGCATACTTGTGCAGGATAGATATATTGATATGCAGTTTGCGCCCCTGTTCAAGAATTCGTCCGATTAACCAGTTAACTTGTGGATTAATCCCTACTCGTAGGGTCACCGAGTAGCCGATAAACCGATAAATCGTCCGATTAATTGATTAGAGGGCCGATTAACTTGCCGATTAGCCTATTAATCCCCTACTTGCCAACCGACCGAGCAGCTACCAGTTAACGATTTCCTCAACAATGGTTTGCGCACTGGTTATAGGTGCAATTACACTTCGATATTTTTAGCCAGAGAACGAATAATTCAAGCAGGTACAGACCATGTTTGTAGTCCTTGTACACCATGTTGCATTTTGTGTTTTTTGGTGCTTGCATCATTTAGTGTTTATAATCTGAACTACTTTGGATCATTAGCTAGTTTTCAAAGTGCATGTAGCTTCACATTTCTCAAGTTATGTTGATTTCTGCAGTGCAAGTGCCTTCGTATTTTTTAAGTTAAATGTTCACCCCTGGTAACTTGAATTCGTGGATCCGCCACTGCACACAAATCATACATGAATGCCAGTACGAATTAAATGAAATGCGAGGACTTATGCTAGCTCGTTGTACAGGCTCAATGCAGATCTGCTTGCGCTTGGGATGTTCCATGTACAAGTCCATGTTACCACTTGCTTGGATGTGCAGGACTTGTGCTCCTTGCACCCCCCTCTGCATTTTTGACACGGCGAATGGTTGATCAAATAAGAGGAATCGACCTTGTTGTTGTACGCTACCTCTTGAGCATGCGTTGGTTTTCCCTTGAAGAGGAAAGGGTGATGCAGCAAAGTAGTGTAAGTGTTTCCCTCAGTTTTTGAGAACCAAGGTATCAATCCAGTAGGAGGCCACACGCAAGTCCCTCGTACCTACACAAACAAATAAGAACCTTGCAACCAACACGATAAAGGGGTTGTCAATCCCTTCACGGCCACTTTCAAAAGTGAGATTTGATACAGATGATAAGATACTAATTTTGGTATTTTTATGATAAAGATTGAAAGTAAAGATTGCAAAATAAATGGCGACAGAAATAACTCGTTGACGGGAGATTAATATGATGGAAGATAGACCCGGGGGCCATAGGTTTCACTAAAGGCTTCTCTCAAGATAGCATAAGTATTACGGTGGGTGAACAAATTACTGTCGAGCAATTGATAGAAAAGTGCATAATTATGAGAATATCTAGGCATGATCATGTATATAGGCATCACGTCCGCAACAAGTAGACCGACTCCTGCCTGCATCTACTACTATTACTCCACACATCGACCGCTATCCAGCATGCATCTAGAGTATTAAGTTCATAATAACAGAGTAACGCATTAGGCAAGATGACATGATGTAGGGGATAAACTCAAGCAATATGATATAAACCCCATCTTTTTATCCTCGATGGCAACAATACAATACGTGTTGTTTCCCCTACTGTCACTGGGATCGAGCACCGCATGATTGAACCCAAAGCTAAGCACTTCTCCAATTGCAAGAAAGATCAATCTAGTAGGCCAAACCAAACTGATAATTCGAAGAGACTTGCAAAGATAACCAATCATACATAAAAGAATTCAGAGAAGATTCAAATATTGTCCATAGATAATCTTGATCATAAACCCACAATTCATCGGATCTCGACAAACACACCACAAAAAGAGTTACATCAAATAGATCTCCAAGAAGATCGAGGAGAACTTTGTATTGAGATCCAAAGAGAGAGAAGAAGCCTTCTAGCTAATAACTATGGACCCGAAGGTTTGTGGTAAACTACTCACACATCATCGGAGAGGCTATGGTGTTGATGTAGAAGCCCCCCGTGATCGATGCCCCCTCTGGCAGAGCGCCAGAAAAGGCCCCAAGATGGGATCTCACGGGTACAGAAGGTTGTGGCGGTGGAAATAGGGTTTCGTGGTGCTCCTGGATGGTTTCCGGGTACGTAGGTATATATAGGAGGAAGAAGTAGGTCGGTGGAGCCACGAGGGGCCCACGAGGGTGGAGGGCGCGCCCAGGGGGTAGGCGCGCCCCCTGCCTCGTGGCCTCCTTGTTGATTACTTGACGTCCACTCCAAGTCCTCTGGATCATGTTTGTTCCAAAAATCATGCCCCCGAAGGTTTCATTCCATTTGGACTCCGTTTGATATTCCTTTTCCGCGAAACACTGAAATAGGCAATGAAATAGCAATTTGCACTGGGCCTTGGGTTAATAGGTTAGTCCCAAAACTAATATGAAAGTGTATAAGTAAGGCCATTAAGCATCCAAAACAGAATATATAATAGCATGGAGCAATCAAAAATTATAGGTACGTTGGAGACGTATCATTGTACCGGAGGACAGATACTTACAAGGTTATACGGGTGTGTAGGATGTGTACCAGATCCCATAGCACCGTCATGCTTCACTAAAAAATGGATTTGCTTGTTTCAGATGATATCTCCAGAAGAAATAAGAGTTAAAGTCAGAATTGCATAGGCATGTAAGCTAAGAGAGCAGTGAAAGGATATCCAAAGATCATCGGAACAGTGCACAAGGGAGTGATGTGTGGATACCTAGTTCGGGCCGGCGTTTGGGCATGCTCGCCTAGCTAGAGTGCGGGTCACTTCAGAGCCGTTGAGGGTGATGCGCTGGCGTTGGCTGGCCGCGCACGGATGCAGATCTTGAGTGGCAGCGGAGCGCTACGATGCGGTGGAAGAGACCGTTGGTGAAGCCCTAGCGGCCTCGGGGGGCGGAGGTGCAATGATGTGCTCGGTGAAGTAGCCCCAGTGAGCTGGGAGACGGCGTCGGTGAAGCGCACCTGATACGGTGGAAGTCGGTGTCTGTGAGGCATGTCGGTTGCGGCGGCCGACGTTGTCAGTGGACCACCCTGTGCGGTGGACGAGGGCGTAGATGAGGTAGCTCCGGTGCGGTGGTGAAGTGCGACCGTCGTCTTCGTCGTTGTCATCCGGCACAGAGGTGGGGAAAGAGACGAGACGAGGGGCGATTCGAACTTTGCTTGGGTTGGCGGCGAATTAGGGATTTGAGCAATCTGGGCGCAGAAGGGGACGGTGGAGAAGGGAGATTTTGCAGGGCTGGAATTGGGGCTGCCAGATATTTCAATCCGAAACATGGAAGCACGAACTTATTTTTTCATCGTCCTTTTTTGGGGGGGAGGGGGGTGGGTGGGACGCAGCTTCGGTGCCTTAAAGGCACCTGCCTTTGGGTCACTGACATGTGGGCCAGGCACCTGTTGGGCCTACATGTCATAGACACAAAGGTAGGTGGCTTAAGGCACCGAAGCATCGTCCGGGCGGGTGGCTGGGTGCTAAGCCACCGTACGACACACACGACCACCACGACATGACCCTGGTCTGCCTGGTGCACCTTCTTCTGTATGTATTACCATGCCCGTGTTTTCCTTGCATATAATTAGTCATTCGAAACGAGATACTATAAATTAATTAATGAGGAGTTATTTGAAAAAAACGAAATGGTATCCACGCTAACGTGGATTAGAGTGTGTGTCACATAATTAGTTATTTGAATTAGAGTGTGTGTCACATAGCGATCTCCAATTCTAACGTGGATTTCGCATTTCACTATATCCACACTACTTTTTTAATACAAATTAATATGTATATGATGAACACCATGGTAGTGAGAAAACTTTTGGATGGATTCAAACATATGACCTACAAAATAGCACAACAAATCGAGTCAATGTCAACTTTTCAAAACCTAGTATGTCACGAATTCGAAATAATTACCCATATGCATGGTCCTCAGTTCAAATCTTACAATGTACACCGAATTGAAACATCGATATTAAGTCTCGTACTACCTACATTCAAATGTTGTTTTTAGCCCCCCCCCCCCCCCCGCACACACGCTACATACTTCCTGTATCGGTCAATCTTCCTGTCCTAACCACCTTAGGAAGCTATCGGTTTCTAGCGCACATTCATTCTTTCTCTCCATGTTTCGAGTCTAACTCTCTCAACTACACAACCCCCTTTTCCACTCTGTTACCAAATGTATTTACCTCACACACCCGCCATTGCGCCCCATGCCGAGCTCTCTCTCTCCCTCTCCCTCTCACCCTCTCGCGCTAAATACATGCATTGCTATCTAGACCCCAACCTCTCGTGCGCACGCACGCACGTTGTCTATCTAGGTCACTCCCTCGAGACTGTCTCACTCTTTCTTCCGCACGGCGGGCCACACTCGCTCAATCTCGCTCTCTTTATCTGAGTCTCGTTTACCTCGTTTTCTTTCACACACAAATGATATATCTCCCTGTTCGGGCCTCGATCGACACACTCTATACTCTGTCACGCAGATTGTCTATCTAGGTCAGTCCATCCAAGCCACCCCCACTCCTTCGACCTCATGGCAGGCCACGCTCACTCAATCTCTCTCTCTATCTCTCTCTCTCTCCCTCTCTCTCTCTCTCTCTCTCTCTCTCTCTCTCTCTCTTTGTATGTCTCGATTGACCTCGCTCTTTCTCGGACAAAAACGATATATCACCATGTTTGAGCCCAATTCGACCTATTCACATTGTATACTCTCTCACGCACATTGTCTATCTAGGTCACTCTCTCCAACCCGTCTCACTCTTTCGATCGCACAACGACCCTATGTGATTGATTGACCTTGCTTCCTCCCACGCACAAAATATATCTACACGTCTGTGACTGGATCATCTCTCAAGCTCTATCTTACAGCCCTCACCCTTGCCAAAAGCTCAATCGGACAATATCTCTCCAGAGCATATATATCTGTTCAATGAATGTCGGACCACACTCACTTTGTCTCTCTATCTATATGTCTCTCGATTGACCTTGCTTTCTCACGCCGTATCTTCCACACATTGAAGCTACCTCTCCGTCCCTCGCAAAGCCGGAGCTATTTACATTGCGAGGGGCACTCCAACATTGGATTAATTTGTGTAGGCATTTATTCCGGTCGGTTTAGATTATATTTTCGTAGCATTCGGCCCACAACTACTCCAAACACCGTTGCAACCCCCGCAACTCCCCCAGTTGATTTGCCTCTGGCTCGGTCATCGCTCTCTCGCACGTCCTTTCTCGCCTTCAACATCGCACCATGATATTATTGCAAAAAACTCGGTTGTTCTCTTTAATTATTATAAATAAGCTACAAAACTACACACCGATAGTACACTTGGAATGGAACAAATTTTGACCCACAAATTAAAGTGCTACAAACTACACACCGAGGGGCCCACATGTCATGAAACAAATTTGGACCCATATACAAATTTAAAAATAAAGGACGAGGATCGAACATGCGACCAGGGCCTTCAAGCCGCACGTCAATAGGCAACATACGTAGAACAGCAATGTTTGTTGTACCTCCCTTTGTTCACATAATGTTTTTATATTACCACAGCCTATTTAATGGATAACATGTAATATTTTTTTAGTACTATTCGCCTTCACTTACTGGTGGGTTCCGTGTGTGCTCTCTCTCTCTCCTCCCCTTCTATGTTTAGATGCACGGGCAAACACGAAGAACTCGCGGGCGATGTTGCCGTTGACCATATCTGGACGCGTTCACAAGTTACAGCACCAGTTTCACGTACTAGCAGCACTAGTCACTGTGTACATGCAATGCACGTTAATTTGGAAGTATATTAAGTGCATGCGGATATTAAGTAGGATATTATTTGCGTGTTATTATGTGATTAGCACTATTTTTGGCATGAAATTAACTGCACGCTAAACGTGTTGAGCGCTCGACATTGAAGCAGTCTAGGTCGTTGGATGACAAGGAATACATGTGGCTTGATGACGTTTTATATTTTATTTGATACGGCTATAGCAGAACATTCAATCGATCAAACCATAGATTTCGTTCAGTCTGACTCCGACTTTAAATTATATGATGATCGATCTAAAATAAACGGAAATGATAAACGTTCGGATTTTAAGCATGGCAATCCGAACGTTTTTCATGGCAAATTTACGCGGCGGCGGCGGCGTCTTGCGGTGGGAAGCGGCTCCTCTGCCGTGCTCTGTGTGTCGTCAGGCCACGGACCAACGGTGACGGCGGCGCCTTGCTCCGTTGTTGGCTTACTCCTGGACGTTGGCCTAGCTTCAAGGAAAGCCAAAATGTTCTAGACTTCGGAGCGAGTCAACTGGCGAGAGGAGGCGACTGGCGTTGGTGCAAGGAAGCGGTTGACGGTGGCCATCCATGCTGCAGAGGGGGGCACTGGCACCCGCGCGGGGACAGGCGCTGTCAACGGCGCGGCGGAGACATTCGTGTGCACGGGCACCGGCAAGGGCGCGCACGTCAGTGCATACACTGGCAGGTGCACAGGCACTGGCACGGGCGTGCGCGTCAGTGCACGCGTAGGCGCATGCGCTGGCAGGTGCACGGGCACGTGAAAGTCACCGGGGACCTCGTGGAACCCCGTGGCATAAAGCTCGGCAACAATGTGCGGCTCCCAACCCATCAATGCCACAGGGATGGGCGCTGGCGCGGTCAGGGCGACGGGAGCCGGAACGGGAGCGGGGATAGGCGCAGCGTCTTCCCGCAAGGCCAGTTCAAGCTCGTCCCAAAGCGCCTTATGTTCTTGAGACTCCGGCTGGGTGTCTTCCTCAGGAAACTGGAAGACTAAGGGCAGACCATCGTTATGCGGCATGGCGTACGTTTAGGTCAGGCTGGTTGGAGGTAGACGGCAGGAGAATCGGAGAGGAAGAGAGAAGATTGTAGCGATACCGGGTAGTGCGGGGTTGATTTTAAACTGCGGCGCCAGTGACATTAAAAGTGGGAGCAGTTGGGACGAAGGTGGGCGGCGGAGCCTGGTCAAAGGGCTCGCCTCCTAGTGAGCCTGCACAACGGTCTGCTCGCACGCCTCCCTGTCAGCCGGCGCAGCGGTCTGCTCGCACGCCTCCCGTCGACTCACACGCTTGCTCGGACGGCACCTGCCGATGAGAAGCGGGACTCGTGGCGGCACATAAACGCCCACGATTTCAATAGTGAAAGCATTCGCCTTAACGTGATAGGTCTTTGTTCCAAAATACCTTGGCTCTTCATTTGTGCAACTTGTCATAAGCAGCTTGTCTCAAATTGAAGAAAAAAATTACGAAGTAATATTTGTGCCATATCACGTGACCATGCTCAGTTTCAAGAATTTATGGTCACTTTTGGATTTTCTGAAATTTAAGATCCTGGATTCGAAACAATATCATAACCTACATCATGCAATAATTTTTCAAGCCATACATCTGTCCTGTTGTATTTCTTAAGAAAGGATTTGGTCAAACATTTTTCTTAGTTAGACTTCAGACAAGTTATATATGCAGAGTAAAAGGATAATCCCTCCGTATCAGTGCATTGCCTGATATATTAACTCAAGTACCAGGCATGAACAAACGGGCTCAATTCTGTGCTCATCCTGGTGTAGTAGTAGTAGTAGTAGTACTAGGCAATGCAGTTGACGGGTGACCTTGGCAAGCAGCGACTGAGGGAATTGAACCGTGCTCGACACGGTAGGTAACGTTGTCTAGTTACTAAAGCATCCCTCCGTTGTTCATCGGTAGTCATTATGGACCGGGGACATGAGGGGAATTTCCAAGGGCTGGAATTCTGGCCGCCAGATATTTCGACTCAAAACGCGGAGGCTCGACTGGTTGGCGTTGCCTAATGTGCGTACGACGCACGGCACTAGAAGGACATGAGCCCCCTTTTTTTTGTTTTTTTAGGATCAACACGAGCCAAGGTCTGGCTGGTACGCCGTTGGGTCCTACCATTTGAGAATATGAAAGGAACCTTTTAAATTGCCAAACGAATCTATGTGTATTACAATGCCCGTATTTTCCTTGCAAATACTAATCTCAACGTGGTAATTGATTTATGACGAGTTGTTGAATTAGAGTGAGTTTGTGATATAGTGTTCTCAACGTGGATTTCACATTTCATGGTATCCCTAGTATGTTTTTCACTGCAAATTCAAATTTAAAAGATGAACAATATGGAGGTGAGAAAACTTTGTATGTATCAAGCATATGACCACACACACACACACACACACACAGAGACACACACACGAACACAACAACAATCCAATAAGTATAGTGCATCTATTTTTCCGAACCATGCATGTATGACACGAATTCAAAAATACTCCTTCTGTTCCTAAATATTAGTCTTTTAGAGATTTCAACAAGTGACTACATACGGAGCAAAATGAGTGAATCTACACTCTAAAATATGTCTATATACAGCCGTATGTGCCAGTCCATTTGAAATCTCTAAAAAGACTAATATTTAGGAACGAAGGGAGTAAAATGTAAGACATGCATGGTCCTCAATTCAATATTTAAAATGAACATGAAACTGAAACATGAATATTAAGTATAGTACTACAGTACATGCAAATGTTGTGTTTAATTAGGCGGAGCTATGATTGTCGGGGGTCAACCCCTCGACCTTAGATAAAATTGTGATGCTCTATTTAGGGTTGTTTAGATTATATTTGTCCCCACCCTCCCAACCACCGATTGGTTGTGCACCCCCACCCCTCCTCCCCGGGAGAATATCATGTGCCCCCATACCTTAGATGCTATATGCCGATACGAGTTGCTTGGAGCTTGTAGATCTGAGATATAGAAGCTCACATCATGTCTTAATATTTTTACAAGAAACCTTGATGAGTTTGAGAATTGCACACAGTTTGTACAAATACTCAAATGCCCTTGGATCCCACATCCAATGACCTCGAAGCTCGTATCACCATAGCATCTAAGATGAAGGAGGACATCATATTCTCCTGTATGTAAGAATATCATGTGCTACCACACCTTAGATGCTTTGGTGATACAAGCTCTTCGGAGCCGTTGGATTTGTGACCCAACACCTCCTCGGTGGTTCGAATGGTTTTTTGCAGAAAAGCCCTCATAGAGTTCGGCCACTGCTTACAAGCACAAAGACTGCACAGATGCAATTGGATCTCAGATCAAACGACCTCGAAGCTCGTATCACCGTAGCATCCAAGCTGCGAGAGCACCTTATGTTTTCTCGCACGGGAGAATATGAGGTCGTCCCGCACCGTAGATTCTATGGTGATGCGAGTTCACGGAGATCTAATGGCCCACAGTATGAGGTTTGAATGTTTTTGCAATATACGGCTGAGAGAGTTTGGGAATTGCGCAGAAAGTACAAGTATTACGCATGTGCCGTATGATCACTGATCGTACGACCTAGATGCTCATATCACCGTAGCAGGTAATTAAGTTATGGGGAGCACCTAATATGAGCAACGGGGAGCCGTTGGATCCAAGATGTAGCGGCACACACGAGGCCTGAATGTTTTATTGGCAAAAAAACCTTTGGAGAGTTTGGAAATTGCGCATAATTACAAAGACTACTCCCAAGCCATTGGATCTCACTTCCAACGGTGTAAAAACTCGTATCACCATAGCATCTAAGCTGCGGGGTGGATGTGATATTCTATGCCGCTGTCATTTTTGTTCGTAAACTTGCAAAATACGTGTAACTCGTGCCCTTACTTGTCTAACCGCGCAAAGTGTTTGTTCAAAAAAACCATCCTACACTGAAATATCGGAACAACACACGGGGGTCCCACTTGTCATTAATCAAATTTGGACCTAAAACTAACAAATCTGAAAGACGAGATTTGAACTGGCAACCTGGACTACAAAGCGTAAGTTGATAGCCTGAAACAACAACGGTTGTTGGCTTTGTCCCATAACTTGATTTTATACAGTATTATGTTGAGTAGAGTAGAGGGACTGCCTCGTCAACACGTGCATGACCGTTGACTCACTTACTGGTGGGTCCCAGGTCTGCGATCTCTCTCTTCTCTCCATCGTCTAACCTTTGCACGGGCACACACGAAGAGCGGCGCTAACTTGCCGTGGTGTTATTACAACTAAAAAAAGCTTGGAAAATAGAAGAATCGCCTAGAACAAGAGACGTTGTGGCTGGTCGAGACGGAGCTAACCACACCTATCCTCCGTGCCACGTTATAATGATGAAGCTGTGGGGCTAGTGGGGTGTTTTCGACCGACTGGCTGGGTCCCGAGGTCGAACCATAGGTACTACGTCTGATATAGTATATTTTTACACGCACATTTTTCCTCCGTGCCGAGACATGGCACACCCTACCGCGCGGTTTTGGGGTCCTCCGGGTGGTGCACGCATATATTCTTCTTGACGTGGGACGCCCTACCGCGCGTTTTCGCCAAAGCAAGTAAATGAGTCATCAAATCACAAAAGACCACCTTTCCCGTCGAGTACAGCAGTGAAGCACGGTGGCTAGCTAGTTGGCTAGTTCGACCGATTAGCTAGGCCGCCGCCACATTTGTTTTTTCACCCCTTTTTTATCTACTTTCCAGCGGGTAAATTTAAATATCCACCGTGGCGTTGCTCTGGTGTTTGGGTGCGGTAGGATTTTTAATTTTTTTATTGACGGGAGCAGGCGCGGCAACAATTAGTCACGATGACTCCACTTGTAAAACCCACTGCTCCCTGATGTGAGAACTTGTCGACTGGTGTTTTACCATGGTGAAAACCAAAAGATTCCCCGCTCCTCGGCTGGCTTCCTCCGCCTTCCCATAGATTGCATTGCCTTTCAGCTGTTTCGCCCCCTGCATCACCAACGTCGTGCGCCTCGAGAAGCAAAGGGACTTCAATGGTGTTTAGGCACCCTCTGCATGGGCATGTCCATGTCTCGGTGCAACATGACCGTTCGATCAAACTCAGACGGTGCAAATCAGTCACTGTAGCACAAAGCGTGTGGGTGTGTTTGGTTGCATTCTCATCTCAATATAGTTGTTTCCTCTTCGTGTATTTGTGTTAACCCACTAGTGTGGACTCATGCACTCTACCAAACACCCAAAAGTGGGTCGAGAAGGGAACTTTTCCTCCCATCCCGTGCACCCTTCATACACCCTGCCTAACACTATTCGTGCTTCATATGGTTCATGTTTCATGGAGTACTGTAGCACCGTACTCTCCGTGCGCTGTAGACCTAGTTCTGTTAACATTGATCTCACCGGTCATTCTCGACCGTACAGTCGAAAAAGTGGTACTATGTTACTACATTACTGTTCATATAGTTGACATGCGCACAACATCATTTGTTGTCGTCATATCTTACTACACTAGCAACAAGATTATGTAGTACTGACATATGAACCACTGCACATGCCTAGTAGTAGGAGCACTGTGTATGTTCAAGTGGCTGTCGTGTTTTGCACTCCTCCGTCGTAAGAGTGGAAACTCTTGCTGTAATCATTTTTTTTCTTCAGAAAAAGAGTGGACACACTCTACCGTGCGGATCCTCCTCCAGCCATGCACTAAATTACTCACTTTCACCGACGTGTGGGACAGCCAGCATCGGGGTCCACCAGCCATGCACTAAATTACTCTGTAGTAGAGTGAAGGTAGACTACCCCGATCGAAGCGTCGCAGTAATGCCCAATGAGCCGTCAAATCACAAAACCCCCTCCTTTCCAGCAGTAAGTTGGACGGACGAAGAAACCATCATTTCACTCTTCTCTCTCAGCTTCCTCTCTACCCAACTCGCTTCTCCCTCATCTTGTTCCTCATTTCTTCAAGAAAACCCCGACCTGCTTCAACCATTGTTCTTCTCTCCCAAAGAAGGAAAGGTGAGCGCATCAATGGTGGTGATTCTGGCCAAGGCCTGGTCTTGCAACCCCGAGACTGATCCTATAACGCCCTCTCTGTTCTTCTTTTGGGTTTGTGATTATAGTTTCTTTTCTTTTATTTCTATTTGACAGTTTCTTGATGGACGCTGGAGCACCGGCCGAAGTGATGTCTATGGATCTGGCCAAAACCGTCGAGGCTCATGGTACGAAGAAGCGCAAGCACCCCGCCGAGACTACCGCAGACAACCTCAAAGCCATCGCCCTGTCCAAGCCCCCCTCTCCGGGATCCCTCATTAAGCAACTCCAGGTAATATCTCTTATTGACGATCTTTTTCTCAATCTTGATCGTGTTTTTTCATCTAACATGCAGTACTAGTACTAGTACTAGTAGTACAACTTTCTGGTGATCTTGCATGTGATTTTTGTGTGCCAAATGACTGTTCTAAATTCCTCTTTTGACCAAAACATGCGAGAGGTTGACACTGATTTCTTATAGATTACTTTCAACTACTCCCTCAATCCCAAATTTCTTGTCTTAGATTTGTCTAGATACGGATGTATCTAATACTAAAATGTGACTTGATACATCCGTATCTAGACAAATCTAAGACAAGAATTTTGGGATGGAGGGAGTACTTTATGAACATCAATGCTACCTTTGAAGAGGGTATATTTGCCTCAGTAACTTGTGTTATGGATATTGCAAGTAATCCCTCTGCTCTCATGCCTTTGAAGACATGTTCTAGTGTCTTTGTTCACTCATTTCTGTGTGTATATGCAGTCATATATGGAGTATAATATCAAAAATCGTCTTATATTTCTGAACGGAGGTAGTAATAAAATATGGTTTCTGTTTGAATTAGAACCAGGTCCGCGGTGGAGGTGAAGTTCTCAAAGTCATGCCGTGTGAACTGGAAGACCTGAGGATGAGTTCTACTGCTAAACTATCCAGCTGATGTGTCCTTGTCGCCACGTGTCCTAAACTAGTGTTTTCCTGTACCATTGTTGTCAGGCGTGTTCTTGAGGCTGTACTTGACCACAACAATTTCCTGGTTGTGCCTTCGATTACGAAGGGTGTGGTTCTTGTAAAGCTTCCCAACAAATCTGATGTGGCCTGTCTTCATCATCATGTTTATGAGTGGAAAGACCACTCTGTTAGGTTCTCCAAGGTTGACGAGATGGTGATGGTGCATGTAGACATCTCTCACGAAGTCCATGGCCTAGTCAGTTATGTGGGGTTCATCCCGTAGGTTGGTGGCAAGAAATAGTCTGCAGAGTTTAATTAGTGCAACTTTGCTTGTCTGTAGTAAGTACTATTGTTCAGTACTTGATTTGTGTTTGTGAACCCTGTATTGTTTATTAGTACTGCCGCTTTTGGTGTGTGGTCAGTCCTGAGAACAGTCTATGTTAATGTCTGTCCACTCAATTCAGTCTGTATATTTTGAAGTATCCAAATCATCTTTTTTTAGGACGGTTTATCAATTATGGCTACACTCCAATATTTGTATGCATTGCAGGGTTTATCGCACCCACCAGGATTTCCAATCCCATGGATATTTGGTCCATACGATTTGTCACGACCTTTGGACTGTCCTGCTTGTAGGAGTAGGCAGCCCCTGCATGCCACCCGTAGTTGGACGATCAATCTTCTGTTTAGTACTTCAACATAGTGATTTCCTGGTAAGGATTCACTCGTGTCACATCAAGTAAATCTTATTGATTTACTGTCTAAATCTTATTGATTTAATGTCATGTTTTCTTTCTTTTCCTGCAATTTTACGATGCAGGTTTTGCCATGTGACATTCACCACAGAATAAACTGTTTGGTTTGCTCTACGATGGCTATTTTTGTAGGTTTCACTTCTTATGTCGTGTCAGTAACGAAGGCATTGTCCATCACTTATATTACTAGAAAAAATTGGATCAGTCTGTTGTCTGAGTACAAGCTGAATCCCTATGATGAACTGCAGTTTGGTTTAACAAAAACGCCACAATTAGTCCTTCTCGTGTTTAAAAGAAATGAAGAAAAAAATGGATCACGGTCACGGAGCCTAATCAAGTTAGAAAGCTGATCATAGCAGACCAGACACGATCGCCGCTGTCTCGCACATCGGTACCACCTTCAGCAACGGATCGAGCATCGGCAGTTGCTCTAGCACTGACAGCGGTAGCAGCTCAGTCTGATCCAGCTGAGGATTGGGCACCGACCGCGTCAGCGGATCAGGCTGATCTACCGGAGGATCGAGCATCAACACCGGCACCTGCTCCGACACCGGCACCAGCTCTACAAGGAGCACCATCTCCGGCAGCAGCAACAGCAGCTTAGGCACCTGCACCAACACTTGAACTTGCATCTGCTCCGGCCCATGCAGCGGCAATCGAACGAGCGGTTGCACCGGCAACAGACTGGGCTGCAGTTCGCACTTCATATACCAAAGTCCTTACAAAAACAGACATGT
This sequence comes from Aegilops tauschii subsp. strangulata, assembly GCF_002575655.3. Classification (NCBI taxonomy): domain Eukaryota; kingdom Viridiplantae; phylum Streptophyta; class Magnoliopsida; order Poales; family Poaceae; genus Aegilops; species Aegilops tauschii. Next base: position 278,191,501 of record NC_053035.3, read on the forward strand.
CCACCTTCTTGGTAAGCATTGGCCGCCCAAGTGCTTCGTTCTTTTTTCTTTCCATGTTGTTTCGCATGATTCACTGTGTCAATCTAACTGTTTGGGTATGTCTTCTTTTTTGCGAACAGAGAATTCCTAGAGCAACGAGGGAGTCGTTCAACAATCCGGGCGACAGCGGCCAAGTTTCTCTTACCATGCGCAGCCTTGGTGTGAATGAACCTGCTCAATATACCGTAAGTACAAAGGATGGTCGCATGATGATTGATGCTAAAGGATGGTCAAGGTTCAAATCTAAATCATATCTTGCGGTAGGGGATGATCTCAAAATCGAACTTTCTCGGCAAGAAGAGCTGGTCCAAATCAACTTTGAAATTCTTCAATAGCAGCACGCAACTGCCGAACTGATCTATCCTCCGAGAGATTTTGATGTAATAATCTGGCATGGTGAAACAAGTGTCCTGTGTGTATAAGTAATACGACAGTATTATTTAGCACATGGTATATCGTTGATTGAATTGCAACTCTCATTGCTGGTTAGGAACTGTCGTTCGATTTCATTCCAACAGCTGCCGTGCTTTATTCAATTTTGTGTATTCGCCTTGCGACAACATCTAAAACTAGCACCGTACCGATCGCTTGCAATATGAAAAGCGCTAAGGTAGAACACATGGGCCCCCAAACATGCAGGGTGGGCCCGCGGCCCAAAGTACAGAACCGTGAGCCTGTCTGAGTACTATATTCTCAGCTGAACCCCCATAATGCCCGTGCATTGCATGTAACATCAAGATGCATTTGTATGAGTATTTTATCTTGTGAGAGAAAAGGATGAACGAGGGAAGACATTATTTGCAAATGTGGAGAGGTGTGTGGGTACCTTTTTGCAAAATTGCCATAGTTTCCTTCCTATCTGTCGGATATAAATCGGACGGCCTATATTGCAGTATGGCAGGCACACCATCATCACCAACTCGTCTATACTGTGTTAAAAACAACTCTGTTTTTTATAATTATATATGTTATATATATTCCCCTTGATTTTTCTTATGTATAAAGTTGTGATATAAAAGATTTGTATATTTCTTTACAGAGGGAGTATCTCTTTGTCAAAAATATATTTATGTGTAACTACTTACTCCTGTCTTTCTACTTCCTTTCGCTGATATGTGGGGCATCCGGCAACGGGGTCCATGTGCCATATGCACAAATTAGAGTGCACAACTGCACGGTAGACACACCCCGGTCGTAGCACCACAGTAATGCCCAATGAGCCATCAAATCACAAAACCCCACCCTTTCCAGCTTTAGCAGTAAGTTGGACGGACGAAGCGGCAATATTTCACTAGGCCGGAATCCCCTTCTCCTTCGTCTTCTTGTTCAGAGAAAACCCCCTCTCAGCGATTGCATAGGGTTTTCTCATGGAGAACCAGGTACGAATTCTTCATCCATCCCCGATAAATCCAAGTCCCTTGGTCGCGGGTAATCCTAGGATGGCAGCCGCCGCCGTTGATGCATTTTTCTTCCTACTGAATCTAGTGTGTTTCATTTGCAGTGCCCAAAGTGCGAGGACCCTACAGGTTTCTGCGCCCTCGGCAAGACGCCACACTTGTTCTTTCTCATCCTAACACAGGATTTTAAAACGCGCACAGTATGTTCCTAGAATCCTCTTTTCTATCCGGGAGGGTGGGGGTTTTTTGAACATGCTGTCGACTAATTTGGAAATTTGGATTGCTATATTTGGATAAAAGGTACTACCAGTACGATGGTCAACACTGACGTGAAGAAGGAAGTTATTTCTAGATTTGGATAGGGAATACATTGTGTTCTCATATTATTTTTCCTGCAGTGCATTATTTGCTCTGCCAGAACACATGTACTCAAGATGCTCGGCCTTGCCATAACTGAATACACCAGTTTAATGGTCACAGTGAAGACAAGCCATGGATATAAGTTCCGAGTTGGGTTCATGAACTAAGAAGATCACTGCTTTTTATGGCCGAACTTGGATAAACTTTCTCAAGTGTTACGGACTGAAAGTTGGTGCATGAATGTTGATGGAAATAGCAGAACCTGGTCTCATCTTCACTGCGATCTTCCACCCCAGCGTCGTTCCAATTGTTCATCCATGTTAGTTTTGTATCTGGTTCTTGCTTGTTGCCTCGATTACTTCTTAATCCACCTATTCTGTCTAACTAATCACAGTTTAACTTTAGAAGTAGCAATGAATCTCTCACGAAGATGCTACTTCTAACTAATATTTTCTTATAATTGGTGGCACGTGTAGGTTTTTTCAGAGTTAAGCAGGCTGCTCGTTTGTTATTCTGTAACAACTCGGCTGTTACTGATGGCACTAAAGTTGACTGGGACGACATCCACAAGTTCCTACACTTTATTGATCGTCCTGAGGTCCTTGTGGGGCGTTTCAATGGTGGAAGGCCACGTGGGATATGTGTGCCACTGTTGCACTCGTTGAACAGGCCCAACTGTGTCGAGAAACTTATGGTACGAGCTGTTTTATGTTATATATGTTGTTCATAAACTATTGCTTATACACAGTTTTACAGTTGTGATCTTCTTGAAACAGAAACTCCCAGTTCTATTGTTCCTATACAGATGCCTGACCATGGTCGGGTCAGACTTGCGCTTGGTCACAACATGATGTTTATGTCGACCTACTCCATTCCCCTTGGAGGTGAAAAGATACTTATTCATGGGTGGTCTCAAATAATGAAGGCCCGTCCATCTTGGAGAATAGGACAGAAGATTATGTTCCTGCTTTTCCATGGCTCTAAAGCGAATATCATGTTTATTGACTACATTGCGAGATGAAGCCGCTTTCAGAAGGTTGTGGATGTGCGGGGTGGCGCCTGGGCCTTGTCCTGGGGCTTGGCGGCCTCACACTTGGTTAACTGTAGGCAAAGTAGCACTGTTCGAGGCGTGCTTTGTACGGTTGAACCTGTATAAGTACTCATACTGCTTTCAGCTATGGTTGTTAAGTGCCCCTGCTGGTTTTGGTTAAAGTTGTTAAGTACACCTGCTGCATTTACAGTCTGTCGTGTTTCTTCAGTCTTGTCTTCCTCTAGCCGCCAAAACCAAACTAGTGCCGCCGGGGCCGCCTGCTTCCGCCTCCCACGGCTGGCTGCGCCTCAGCGCACGCATCGCCGCCCCACCATCTCCTAAATCGTTAACGCCGATGTCCGACGCCTCGCTGTCGTCCTCCGCGCACTTTGGTGCGCTCGCCGCGGCGCCGCCCTCTCGCGTTGTCAACATGGTCAACAAACAACGGGAATCGGCAGAAGTACGAGGAGAGGATGATACTAGGGGCCCACCATGTCAGCATATGGAAAAATAAAATACTTCCTCCTAGTGTTTTCTTGACATCTGGGACCCACGACATTGTGAGCGTATATAGTCTAGACAAGAGAACAGCACAAGATCGGCTGACACCTGGGACGTAGCTGCTCGAGCAGTATTTTTTTTGTTATTGTTGAGACGGAGAAGGGTTTGAACTGGGTTGTGGCCCGTCTAGCCCAGGCTTATATTTTATGTTCACCATGTGACCAGCCCAGCTATTTTTTCTTTGTGAAAATGAGCCCAGTTTATTTTTTCTGAAGAATACCCAATCCAGGCCTACTTATTTTTCTATGCCCTGATGGGCTGCAACTCTTTCAAGATGCCTGCAAATCTTGAAAGTAATATGAAATGGGTTGTAAATATAAAAACAGATGACAAATTGGCAATTACTTTATAATTTCTGAATTTTTCACATTTTCATATTCCTATTTCACTGGGCATTAACCTAATTTAAATATATTTTCAAAGTACTTTAAATCTGGCTCAACATTTCGGTATTAAAAATAGTTTGGAACCCACAGAAATATGCGAAATTGGCCCTGGCCAACCAAAAAAACAAACTGCAATAAATTGCATAAGAAGTCGTAATGAGCTATATATAAATTATTAAAAAAAGAGGGAATGGTCTGACTTGTGGGCCTATTAAGTTGATGCGTATGCAAGATTTTTTTAGTTATTATATATGTCAACAAACGATTCTAGCAGATGTAACCGTTGGATGTCAATCCAATGGCCGTCGTGTTTCTTCAATCTCTGATCTTCTTGCTCCAGCCGCCAAATCCAGCGCTGGCGGGACCGCCTGCTCCCGCCTCCCGTGGCCGGTTGTGCTGCCACGCAGGCCACACCGCCCCTACTACTCCCACCGCTGGCCAGGGCATCCCTCTACTCACCCACACCCCCTATTATTCTACGGCGACGGCAGCCTCACACCGCGGCCAAACTTGTGAAACCTCATACTCCTCTACGCGTGGGCATCCACTGCCGCGTCTTCTCCGGGTCCGCGTTGTTCGCTTCCTAGGCCTCACCGTTGTCCACCGCCCTGGTGCTCTCGGCGCGGTGTGGTCAATGTGGTCAAGGAACAACTTCCATCGGAAGAGTACTATACGTGGAGAGGCTGACAGCTCGGTCCACGGCGGCCGCAAGGAAGTGCCTCCTTATTACGCGCAAAAAAAAGACACATCCGTGAAATTTTGGGCTGAACGATTTTTTTTCTGTCATACTTATGACACTTCTATGACGATAATTGTGACAAGACCCGGTATCATCATAGATGTGGTGGGCTCCTACTTCTATGATAAAAATCATGACAGAAAATGGGCTTTTCGTCCTGGGCGGGCCGGAGACGCAACTGCATGACATTCTTTGGGCCGTCCATCATGGAAAAAACCGTGGTAGAAGCGAGGGCGAGGAAAATATCGGGGTGTTCCCGGTTATGGTGGGTGGTCAGGGCCGAGCGATGCATGGAGGTTTGCGCGTTTCTCTCGTACACGCACGCGCGTCGGTGCGAGGCGTTGGGCTCTAAGTGAACCCGAGCGAGGCGTTCGCCTACTGAACCCGTGCGATTGCAGTGCAGGCTACGTTACTGAACCCGACCGATCAATCAATGGCTATTAACTGAACCCGATTGAGCGATTCCTTCGCTACTGCTGCTAACTGAAGTCGATCGATGCTGCCTCTGGATGAACAGTGAGAGTTGCTGGGGGGTTTGGATGAACAGTTCCCAGTGGGGGTGGATGAACAGGACCCCGTGGTGTTGCCTTTGGATGAACAGGACCCCGATCGATCGAGCCGGTTGGGGCTGGATGAACAGGACCCCATGGAGGGCTGGATGAACAGGACCACCCCGTGGAGGGCTGGATGAACAGTAGACGGTGGAGGGCTGGATGAACAGTAGCCCATGGAGGGGTGGTTGAACAGGAGCCCGTGGAGAGGGTTGGTTGAACAGTAGCTGGTGGAGTAGCGCGCGGTGGAGGCTGGATGAACAGGAGCCCGTGGATGAACGGTCGCAGGTGGAGGCTGGAGGAGGTCGACGGTGGATGAACAGTAGCCCGTGGAGGCTGGAGGGGGTCGACGGTGGAGATGAACAGTATCCCGTGGAGTCCTGTTTTGTGGTAAGCCACACCCCTCCCGATGAACAGGACCCCTGTTTCGACCGTAGCGCTCCAACACAAATCCGTTTCCTCCATTTTGTGGTACGCCACACCCCTCCCGATCAACATGACCCTGTTTCGACCGTAGGAGGTCCAACACAAGTCCGTTTCCTCCGTTTTGCGGTATGCCAGACCTCTCCCGATGCACAAGATCCCGTTTCGAACGTGGCCGGTCAAACACAAGGCCATTTCCTCCGTTCTGCGGTACGCCAGGCCTCGTTTCCATCGGCTGTTCCGTCCAAGCCCTCCCGATGAACACGACGACGCATTCCGTTCCGACCCAGCCAGTTGGCTCCCCATGAACACGACGACGACGTTGTTTTTCCGTTCCGACCCAGCCATGTACACGAGCCCTGGCCGTACGTATGCGCGAGTAGGTGTTCGAGAGCCCGCCCGTATGTACGTACGTGGCCATATTTTCTTTCTTGCACACTGGCCACTGTACATACGTGTACATGCTACATGCGCGCCCCTACTACGACACGTGCGCGCTCTACATCGACCAGTATGTACGTACACGTTCGCGACCAGAATGACAACGCTATGTACGCTTTGACCAGGTGGGTCCCGACTGTCAGGCACTTCCTTGCGTGCGAAGATATAGCTGGTGGGTCCCAGCAGTCAGGAGGCGAATCATTTTTTTTACCAGGACGCACTTCCTTCCGTGTGAAGATGTAGCTGGTGGGTCCCAGCAGTCAGGGGGGAATGTTTTTTCGCGAAATACGGTGGCCCATCCGGTGGGTCCCCGCTGTCAGGTGCATGAATAATTATTTTGCGCGTAATAAGGAGGCACTTCCTTGCGGCTATCGTTGACCACGTTGACCACGCCGCGCCGAGAGCACCAAGGTGGTGGACGACGGCGAGGCCTGGGAAGGGGACGACGTGGAGCCGGGGAAGACGCGGCAGTGGATGCCCGTGCGGAGAGGAGTACGAGGGTTCACTGGTTCGGCTGCGGTGTGAGGCTGTCGACACCGCAGAATAACAGGGGCTGTGGGTGAGTAGAGGCATGGCCTGGCCAGTGGTGGGAGTAGTAGGGGGCGGTGAGGCCTCCGCGGCATCACAACCGGCCACGAGAGGCAGGAGCACGCGGCACGACCGGCGCTGGTTTGGGCGGCTGGAGCAAGAAGACCAGAGGTTGAAGAAGCACTACGGCCGTTGGATGGACATCGTACGGTCACTGGAGCTAGAATCGTTTATGTATTGACTAAGTTGACAAAGCCCTCCATCCCCGTCAACTTAGTAGGCCCACAAGTCAGCCTCCCACTATGGTGGGTCCCAGCTGGCAGGGGGTATTCATTTTTTTGTGCGCAATAAGGAGGCACTTCCTTGCGTGCGAAGATATAGTTGGTGGGTCCGACCTGTCAGCGGAGGGAACATTTTTTTCGCGAAATACAGAGGCCCTTCCAGCGGGTCCCGGATGTCAGGTGGAGGAATCATTATTTTACGCGTAATAAGGAGGGATTTCCTTGTGTGCGGTCGTGGACCCAGCTGTCAGCCTCTCCACGTACAGTCCACTTCCGATGGATGTCGTTCGTTGACCACGTTGACCACGCCGCGCCGAGAGCACCAGGGCGGTGGACGACAGCGAGGCCTACGAAGGGAACGACACGGAGCCGGGGAAGACATGGCAGTGGCTGCCCACGCGATGGAGAGTACGAGGGTTGACTGGTTCGGCTGCCGTCGACGGAAAATAACAGGAGGTGTGGGTGAGTAGATGGATAGATAGGCCAGGGATGCGAGTATATGATGGGGCCGTGAGGCCTGCCCGGCAGCACAGCCGGCCACGGGAGGCAGGAGCAGGCGGTTCCAACGGTGCTGGTTTTGGCGGCTGGGGCAGGACGATCAGAGATTGAAGAAGCACGATTGTCGTTGGATTGACATCTAATGGTCTGACACTGGTAGAGTCGATTGTTGACTAAGTTTCTTTTTTGAGAAACCTTGTGTACGCATGAACTTAGTAGGCCCACAAGTCAGCCTCCAAATCTGTGGCAGACAACATAGAGCCCATTTGCTATTTTTAAATAATTTGCAGCCCATTTGCTAATTCTTAAGTAATTTATTAGAACCCATTTTCTGCCCAGGACCACGGTCAAAAAGTTCAACCTTATTTTGCATATTTCGGTGGAGTCCGAACTTTTGTAATCCTGAAATGATAAACATTTTTTAAGAACTTATTGATTTGCCAAAAAATCATTTTATTTTTGTAAGCAAATAAGACGTGGGGCAATTGAGTTGGTTCAAGGGAAAACCCGTGGTAAAAAAAATAAGCGCTGGGAGGGAAAACAACAACAAAAATAAGGATGTAAATATGAAAAGGGAGTTTTATGTATTTTCAGTATAATGATACGTGTATATGAACTAGTAAAACTATAGGTAGAGATTAGAAAACGGATGTAGGACATGCGTTTCAAGAGGAAAATAGAACTGGGCTGTGTGTTTGATTCAGTAAAAAACTGCCTGCGGATGTTGTAAGACAAAATATAACTAACGCTGGCGGGCCAGAGGCCAGTAGATACCTGCTGGATCTTTGTGCCCCGTTGTCGTCATGGGCTGGGCCTGTTAAAAACAAAACCAAGCCTGGACAGTCTACAACCAGTTGAAACTTGCTTGACCTGAAAAAACAATATACGTGCTCAATAAACGAGAGAATTCTGCAAGTACAGACTGATAACTGCGATGCAGCAGGGATATTGTTTTTTCATCGTGATAATAAGTGCATGCACTTGTTTCGAAAAATTTGGAGAACTGGGAATTCGAACGGCAGGTGCTTATGCTACCCATCAAATAAAAATTAGGTGCCTGAAAATTCGTTTTGAAACAAATGATTCAGCTTTATATCCACGTCAACCCTCAGCATGATGGTTGGAAGAAAATGCCAAGTTCATACCAAAAGATCGTTAACAACAATACCAACTTGCGGACGACAAGGTAGTACAAGTACCAATACCAAACTAACTTATAATATTTGTACTCCTGGCCCTAGTGTTCGTCTGGTAGAAAATCTTGCAGAGTACCAGCTCCCGCTCCTTCTCTTGCTCCAGGTCCCCGAGGTGGTACTGGTGCATCACCCAGTTGGTCCTTTGCTGGTCGAAGTTCTTGTTGGTGTGCAGCACCAGAACATTTTTGCCGCCCGTCTGCCGGCCGTTGACCATCACCGGCAAGGTATTGCCGGTGTTGTGCCACATCGCATGCATGCCGCACTCCGACTGTATCTTGCGACGCGTCCATGTGCCCCTTTTGAACGCCCTAGAATTGCACTGGAAGAAATGCTTGCTTAGGCCACTCAGTGTGATACCTGCAGTATTGTCGAGTATAGGTTTTAGTGTACGTAGTTGGAATTTTCATAACATCTTTGGCATGTTGCAGTCACTTGTTTCACTTTTTATTAACTGTCAAATTGTAATTGCTTCACTAGGTCTGCGTCTAAAAAGAAAAATAGAGTTATAAACAAAGGAATATGTTTGTGCAAGTAGACGGCCGATCGGTGTCTTACCTGGAAGTTTCTCAGGATGGGTGTAGCATATGCCGTGCTCGCTGTCGATGGTTGGTATGAACAAATTGATGAGAGGGTGAGATATCGCGCTGTCAACACTCACTTTGGCCTCAAGGTGCTCGATCGGCTCCTGATCCGTGGGATCGAATTTGACGCCAGCCGGCAGCACCGGCCAATCCTTCTTCGACTTGCATCGGTTAATTCCAGTTATATGGTACTCAATGTATGATCAATCGACTGTTTTAAGTGAATGATGAAAGATTTTGACAGATAAGTGGTACTCCAAATCTGAAGTCCAGAATACCCGAACAGCCGCCGGGATTCTTGTGTCACCTCACGCGCAGCGTGTTGTCACGTCAATTCAATGTGTGGACATGATGAATAATTTGACCGACGTATACTAGTACTGCTATTGTACTACTCCCACCGTTCCAAAATAGATGACTCAACTTTGCACTAACTTCGTACTAAAGTTAGCACAAAGTTGAGTCATCTATTTTGGAACGGAGGGAGTACTTACTAGTCGTATTTAGTATCACATTTTAACCGTAGGTTTAACTAACAAGTACACACTTGAAGCCTAATTGATATATATATATATATATATATATATATATATATTGCACAGCATCTCCATCATCATTATCAATACATCCTGCGCAGGTGAGTTAGGATGGACTTGATCCCAGAAAGGTATCTATCCTTCAAACCAGAGGAGTGCTTCAAACTACCAACAGTACATAATATCCAACAAAAGAGGGTCGTGCTACAGCAGCAGAATACATGGCTCAGTCTAGATATCAGTACGAATCAAGTTGCGCATATTTGCTGTTGGCATGAACCACATCGCCGCATGTCGGATTTGTAAAAGCCATCCATCGCATGGAAGCTTGATGCCTTTGACACACTGAAGATTATCTGGCAACAAGCTGTGTCGACGAATCTCTAGATATGGTGATTCATGAAACTCATGGTATGATGTGTAAACACAGCCCCCCCTGGCGAATGGAAGTTGCATAGCACGGTAATCATCGCCGGTGATATGATCAATGATTGGTTGGATGATCGGATAATTGAGCCCGAGGAACATGGAGTGGTTGCCGAGGCTGTAAACCCGCCTCTAGTTGAATACGCCTGGCCCAACGGAGCTGGGATCTTTCTCGAACACGAAGTAGCCATAGCCATCAATGTCACAAACGCCCCAGGCATTGTACTGCATGTGGTTTGATGTAATGGTTTGGTCAATTTGTTACGTGTGAATGAGCATCAAATGACCGCCGTCAGCTGAACGAGCGATAAACCACCACCCATCGGCTGGTATGATTCCAGGTCCTAGAATCATGAAGGCCAGCGCATTTGCATCTGCTGCAACAATTCAAATTGGAGACCAAAAGGACAAAAATAAACAATCATGTTCAGAGTATGTGTGGAATTAAGATTATTATAACAGTGACACATATCATAGACAGAGAATTGCAATGTCGTGGTCATAATCATGCCCCAAGTTAAAAAAATAAGCCAATGGCTTTCATATTCTAGCAATATGTCATGGTTCAAACATCATGTAACAATGAGAGGAAAGCAACTATGATAGAGCCTACTCATATTCTACTATAGCACTTACTACTACTGTTCTCATATCAACTCTAAGCAATAACATGCGTTGTTATAAAAATCTTGGAAATGAGAGTAACATATAGCAATCATGATGTTATGCTCATAATATCTATTCTAACAATCATTACATGCCAATTGTTCTCATATCAACTCTAACAAAAACATGTGTGGTCATAAAAATCTAGGAAATGAGAGGAACATATAGGAATAATGTGGTTATAGACATACTATCTATTCTAAATTTGTAAAAATGAACAGGCAGTCGTATTCATAAGGTAAAGATGAGATGAGATGAGATAGAACAATTACACGACGATAGATTCCACCAGTATAGGTAGCCAAGTGGTGCGTCGACCGCATAAACGATGCCATTGTGCACTATAGCATCAGACAGAAATGTTGCCTCAACAGGATTGACGATGAACCATAACCATGTATGACGACCGGATTCCAGATAGACTAATCCCATGTTGAACAAGGCAACGAGCTTGTAATCCATGTAGTCTCCTGATGGTGTGGGCACTTCGCAGATTACAACTTTCAGCAAACAGAGGTCGAGCCAAAAGCTTGACGCTTCTCGTGCGTAGTATGCAGGAGTGTTCGACGGGCCGCGAGGCTCGATGGCGGCGGTATCCAACGATGGAAGGGTGATCCCTCGCTGGGTGTAGATATCCATGAGACGCCACGGACTACCAGATTGGTGGATGAGGACGATCCAGTTGGCCTTCATGCCCGCCCAGTAGTGGCCGCGCATGAAGGACAGGTGGACGGGTAGTGCTAGCATGTCGAGGGGCACGACGGCAACCTCCGTAGGATCGTCGAGTCGGTGTCTGGGCCACCTGCGAGGATCGGGCATCAGCAAGCAAGGTGTCTTGAAAAGAGACGGCCGGTTGCAGACGAGTAGACGGTACAAAGACACCGGGGATGCCGCCAGACGGACGGTGCTGAGTAGGTCCATACGATTACAGATCCTATCCAAGAGAACATCGGGGAGGGAATTCCAATCGCGGCTCTGCGTGTCAGTCAGTTCTGCCATTGGGGTTTTCGGTGCCTGCGAGCCAGCGGGGAAGTGGATTCGGGCGGGCGAGCGAAGAAGCTTCTCCTTGTGTGGCCGAGTGATGTCTACTACGCAACCTTCTTCTTGTAGATGTTGTTGGGCCTCCAAGTGCAGAGGTTTGTAGGACAGTAGCAAATTTCCCTCAAGTGGATGACCTATGGTTTATCAATCCGTGGGAGGCGTAGGATGAAGATGGTCTCTCTCAAACAACCCTGCAACCAAATAACAAAGAGTCTCTTGTGTCCCCAACACACCCAATACAATGGTAAATTGTATAGGTGCACTAGTTCGGCGAAGAGATGGTGATACAAGTGCAATATGGATGGTAGATATAGGTTTTTGTAATCTGAAAATATCAAAACAGCAAGGTAGCAAGCGATAAAAATGAGCGTAAACGGTATTGCAATGCTAGGAAACAAGGCCTAGGGTTCATACTTTCACTAGTGCAAGTTCTCTCAACAATAATAACATAATTGGATCACATAATTATCCCTCAACATGCAACAAAGAGTCACTCCAAAGTCACTAATAGCGGAGAACAAACGAAGAGATTATTGTAGGGTACGAAACCACCTCAAAGTTATTCTTTCGGATCGATCTATCATAGATTTCGTACTAGAATAACACGTTAAGACACAAATCAATCAAAACCCTAATGTCACCTAGATGCTCCAATGTCACCTCAAGTATCCGTGGGTATGATTATACGATATGCATCAAACAATCTCAGATTCATCTATTCAACCAACGCATAGAACTTCAAAGAGTGCCCCAAAGTTTCTACCGGAGAATCAAGACGAACATGTGTGCCAACCCCTATGCATAAGTTCATGAGCGGAACCCGCAAGTTGATCACCAAAACATACATCAAGTGGATCACGTGAATATCCCATTGTCACCACAGATAAGCACATGCAAGACATACATAAAGTGTTCTCAAATCCTTAAAGACTCAATCCGATAAGATAACTTCAAAGGGAAAACTCAATCCATTACAAGAGAGTAGAGGGGGAGAAACATCATAAGATCCAACTATAATAGCAAAGCTCGCGATACATCAAGATCGTACCACCTCAAGAACACGAGAGAGAGATCAAACACATAGCTACTGGTACATACCCTCAGCCCCGAGGGTGAACTACTCCCTCCTCGTCATGGAGAGCGCCGGGATGATGAAGATGGCCACCGGTGAGGGATCCCCCCTCCGGCAGGGTGCCGGAACAGGGTCCCGATTGGTTTTTGGTGGCTACAGAGGCTTGCGGTGGCGGAACTCCCGATCTATTCTGATCCCCGATGTTTTAGGGTATATGGACATATATATGCGAAAGAAGTCGGTGAGGGGAGCCACGAGGGGCCCACGAGGGTGGGGGAGCGCCCAGGTGGTAGGGCGCGCCTCCCTGCCTCGTGGCTTCCTCGAAGCTTCCCTGACGTCTACTCCAAGTCTCCTGGATTGCTTCCGTTCCAAAAATAAGTTTCCCCAAAGGTTTCATTCCGTTTGGACTCCGTTTGATATTCCTTTTGTTTGAAACACTGAAATAGGCAAGAAAACAGAATTTTTCGGTTAATAGGTTAGTCCCAAAAATAATATAAAAGTGTTTAGTAAAGCCCATTAAACATCCAAAAGAGATAATATAGTAGCATGGAACAATCAAATATTATAGATACGTTGGAGACGTATCAGCATCCCCAAGCTTAATTCCTGCTCGTCCTCGAGTAGGTAAATGATAAAAACAGAATTTTTGATGTGGAATCCTACCTAACATATTTATCAATGTAATCCTCTTTATTGTGACAAGAATATTCAGATCCATAAGATTCAAAACAAAAGTTTAATATTGACATGAAAACAATAATACTTCAAGCATACTAACAAAGCAATCATATCTTCTCAAAATAACATGGCCAAAGAAAGCTATCCCTGCAAAATCATATAGTCTGGCTATGCTCAATCTTCATCACACAAAATATTTAAATCATGCACAACCCCGATGACAAGCCAAGCAATTGTTTCATACTTTTGTTGTTCTCAAACCTTTTCAACTTTCACGGAATACATGAGCGTGAGCCATGGACATAGCACTATAGGTGGAATAGAATGGTGGTTGTGGATAAGACAAAAAGGAGAAGATAGTCTCACATCAACTAGGCGTATCAATGTGAAGGAAATATGCCCTAGAGGCAATAATAAAGTTATTATTTACAGGTGCTCTACAGGTGTCTCTGAAGGTACTTGTTGGGTTGGCGTATTTCGAGATTAGGATTTATGAATCCGATTGTCGGAGAGGTATCTCTGGGCCCACTCGGTAATGCACATCACTATAAGCCTTGCAAGAATTGCAACTAATGAGCTAGTTGCGGGATGATGTATTACGGAACGAGTAAAGAGACTTGCCGGTAACGAGATTGAACTAGGTATTGAGATACCGACGATCGAATCTCGGGTAAGTAACATACCGATGACAAAGGGAACAACGTATGTTGTTATGCGGTTTGACCGATAAAGATCTTCGTAGAATATGTGGGAGCCAATATGAGCATCCAGGTTCCGCTATTGGTTATTGACCGGAGACGTGTCTCGGTCATGTCTACATAGTTCTCGAACCCGTAGGGTCCGCACGCTTAACGTTACGATGACAGTTTTATTATGAGTTTATGAGTTTTGATGTACCGAAGGAGTTCGGAGTCCCGGATGAGATCGGAGACATGACGAGGAGTCTCGAAATGGTCGAGACGTAAAAATCGATATATTGGACGACTATATTCGGACATCGGAAAGGTTCCGATTGATTCGGGTATTTGTCGGAGTACCGGAGGGTTACGGGAATTCGTATTGGGCCTTAATGGGCCATACGGGAAAGGAGAGAAAGGCCCCAAAGGGTGGCCGCACCCCTCCCCATGGACTAGTCCGAATTGGACTAGGGAGGGGGGGCGCCCCCTTCATTCCTTCTCCCTTCTCTTCTCCTACTCCAACAAGGAAAGGAGGAGTCCTACTCCTAGTGGGAGTAGGACTCCCCCCTTGGCGCGCCCTACTCCTAGGCCGGCCGCCTCCCCCCTTGCTCCTTTATATACGGGGGCAGGGGGCACCCCATAGGCACAACAATTGATCTCTTGATCTCTTAGCCGTGTGCGGTGCCCCCCTCCACCATAATCCACCTCGATAATATCGTAGCGGTGCTTAGGCGAAGCCCTGCGTCGGTAGAACATCATCATCGTCACCACGCCGTCGTGCTGACGAAACTCTCCCTCAACACTCGGCTGGATCGGAGTTCAAGGGACGTCATCGAGCTGAACGTGTGCTGAACTCGGAGGTGCCGTGCGTTCGGTACTTGATCGGTCGTATCGTGAAGACGTACGACTACATCAACCGCGTTGTGCTGACGCTTCCGCTTTCGGTCTACGATGGTACGTGGACAACACTCTCCCCTCTCGTTCTATGCATCACCGTGATCTTGCGTGTGCGTAGGAAATTTTGAAATTACTACGTTCCCCAACAGTGGCATCTGAGCCTGGTTTTATGCATAGATGTCATATGCACGAGTAGAACACAAGTGAGTTGTGGGCGATATAAGTCATACTGCTTACCAGCATGTCATACTTTGGTTCGGCGGTATTGTTGGATGAAGCGGCCCGGACCGACATTACGTGTACGCTTACGCGAGACTGGTTCTACCGACGTGCTTTGCACATAGGTGGCTGGCGGGTGTCAGTTTCTCCAACTTTAGTTGAACCGAGTGTGGCTACGCCCGGTCCTTGCGAAGGTTAAAACAACACCAACTTGACAAACTATCGTTGTGGTTTTGATGCGTAGGTAAAGAACGGTTCTTGCTAAGCCCGTAGCAGCCACGTAAAACTTGCAACAACAAAGTAGAGGACGTCTAACTTGTTTTTGCAGGGCATGTTGTGATGTGATATGGTCAAGACATGATGCTAAATTTTATTGTATGAGATGATCATGTTTTGTAACTGAGTTATCGGCAACTTGCAGGAGCCATATGGTTGTCGCTTTATTGTATGCAATGCAATCGCCATGTAATGCTTTACTTTATCACTAAGCGGTAGCGATAGTCGTAGAAGCATAAGATTGGCGAGACGACAACGATGCTACGATGGAGATCAAGGTGTCGCGCCGGTGACGATGGTGATCATGACGGTGCTTCAGAGATGGATATCACAAGCACAAGATGATGATGGACATATCATATCACTTATATTGATTGCATGTGATGTTTATCTTTTATGCATCTTATCTTGCTTTGATTGACGGTAGCATTATAAGATGATCTCTCACTAAATTTCAAGATAAAAGTGTTCTCCCTGAGTATGCACCGTTGCCAAAGTTCGTCGTGCCCAGACACCACGTGATGATCGGGTGTGATAAGCTCTACGTCCATCTACAACGGGTGCAAGCCAGTTTTGCACACGCAGAATACTCAGGTTAAACTTGATGAGCCTAGCATATGCAGATATGGCCTCGGAACACTGAGACCGAAAGGTCGAGCGTGAATCATATAGTAGATATGATCAACATAGTGATGTTCACCATTGAAAACTACTCCATTTCACGTGATGATCGGTTATGGTTTAGGTAATTTGGATCACGTGATCACTTAGATGATTAGAGGGATGTCTATCTAAGTGGGAGTTCTTAGGTAATATGATTAATTGAACTAAAATTTATCATGAACTTAGTCCTGATAGAATTTTGCAAATTATGTTGTAGATCAATAGCTCGCGTTGTTGCTTCCCTGTGTTTATTTTTGATATGTTCCTAGAGAAAATTTATGTTGAAAGATGTTAGTAGCAAAGATGTGGATTGGATCCGTGATCTGAGGATTATCCTCATTGCTGCACAGAAGAATTATGTCCTTGATGCACCGCTAGGTGACAGACCTATTGCAGGAGCAGATGCAGACGTTATGAACGTTTGGCTAGCTCAATATGATGACTACTTGGTAGTTTAGTGCACCATGCTTAACGGCTTAGAATCGGGACTTCAAAGACATATTGAACGTCATGGACCGTATGAGATGTTCCAGGAGTTGAAGTTAATATTTCAAGCAAATACCCGAGTTGAGAGATATGAAGTCTCCAACAAGTTCTATAGCTAAAAGATGGAGGAGAATAGCTCAAGCAGTGAGCATGTGCTCAGATTGTCTGGGTACTACAATCGCTTGAATCAAGTGGGAGTTAATCTTCCAGATAAAATAGTGATTGAGAATTCTCTAGTCACCATCACCAAGTTAGTAGAACTTCGTGATGAACTATAGTATGCAAGGGATGACAAAAGTAATTCCCGAGCTCTTCGTGATGCTGAAATCGACGAAGGTAGAAATCAAGAAAAACATCAAGTGTTGATGGTTGACGAGACCACTAGTTTCAAGAAAAGGGCAAAGGGAAGAAGGGGAACTTCAAGAAGAATGGCAAGCAAGTTGCTGCTCAAGTGAAGAAGCGTAAGTCTGGTCCTAAGCCTGAGACTAAGTGCTTCTACTGCAAAGGGACAGGTCACTGGAAGCGGAACTACCCCAAGTATTTGGTGGATAAGAAGGATGGCAAAGTGAACAAAGGTATATTGGATATACATGTTATTGATGTGTACTTTACTAGTGTTTATAGCAACACCTCGGCATTTGATACTGGTTCAGTTGCTAAAAGTAGTAACTCGAAAAGGGAGTTGCAGAATAAACAGAGACTAGTAAAAGGCGAGGTGACGATGTGTGTTGGAAGTAGTTCCAAGATTGATATGATCATCATCGCACACTCCCTATACTTTCGGGATTAGTGTTGAAACTAAATAAGTGTTATTTGGTGTTTGCGTTGAGCATGAATATGATTTGATCATGTTTGTTGCAATATGGTTATTCATTTAAATTAGAGAATAATTGTTGTTCTGTTTACATGAATAAAACCTTCTATGGTCATACACCCAATAAAATGGATTGTTGGATCTCGATCGTAGTGATACACATATTCATAATAATGAAGCCAAAAGATGCAAAGTTAATAATGATAGTGCAACTTATTTGTGGCACTGCCGTTTAGGTCATATTGGTGTAAAGCGCATGAAGAAACTCCATACTGATGGGATTTTGGAATCACTTGATGCTTGCGAAACGTGCCTCATGGGCAAGATGACCAAAACGCCGTTCTCCGGAACTATGGAGAGAGCAACAGATTTGTTGGAAATCATACATACAGATGTATGTGGTCCGATGAATATTGAGGCTCGTAGCAGGTATCATTATTTTTTGACCTTCACAGATGATTTGAGCAGATATGGGTATATCTACATAATGAAACAGAAGTCTGAAACATTTGAAAAGTTCATATAATTTAAGAGTGAAGTGGAAAATCATCGTAACAAGAAAATAAAGTTTCTACGATCTGATCGTGGACAAGAGTATTTGAGTTATGAGTTTGGCCTTCAGTAAAAAACAATGTGAAATAGTTTCACTACTCACGCCACCTGGAATACCACAGTGTAATGGTGTGTCCGAACATCGTAACCGTACTTTATTAGATATGGTGCGATATATGATGTCTCTTACCGATCTACCACTATCGTTTTGGGGTTATGCATTAGAGACAGCTGCATTCACGTTAAATAGGGTACCATCTAAATCCGTTGAGATGACATCTTATGAACTGTGGTTTGGAAAGAAACCAAAGTTGTCATTTCTTAAAGTTTGGGGTTGCGATGCTTATGTGAAAAAGTTTCATCCTGATAAGCTCAAACCCAAATCGGAGAAATGTGTCTTCATAGGATACCCAAAGGAGACAGTTGGGTACACCTTCTATCACAGATCCGAAGGCAAGACATTCGTTGCTAAGAATGGATCCTTTCTAGAGAAGAAGTTTCTCTCGAAAGAAGTGAGTGGGAGGAAAGTAGAACTTGATGAGGTAATTGTACCTGCTCCCTTATTGGAAAGTAGTTCATCGCAGAAACCAGTTTCTGTGACACCTATACCAGTTAGTGAGGAAGTTAATGATGATGATCATGGAACTTCAGATCAAGTTATTACTGAACCTCGTATGTCAACCAGAGTAAGATCCGCACCAGAGTGATACGGTAATCCTGTTCTGGAGGTTATGTTAGTAGATCATGACAAACCTACGAACTATGAAGAAGCGATGGTGAACCCAGATTCCGCAAAATGGCTTGAGGCCATGAAATCTGAGATGAGATCCATGTATGAGAACAAAGTATGGACTTTGATTGACTTGCCCAATGATCGGCGAGCCATTGAGATTAAATGGATCTTCAAGAGGAAGACGGACGCTGATAGTAGTGTTACCATCTACAAAGCTAGAATTGTCGCAAAAGGTTTTCGACAAGTTTAAGGTGTTGACTACGATGAGAGTTTCTCACTCGTATCTATGCTTAAGTCTGTCCGAATCATGTTAGCAATTGCCGCATTTTATGAAATCTGGCAAATGGATAAACAAAACTGCATTCCTTAATGGATTTATTAAAGAAGAGTTGTATATGATGCAACCAGAAGGTTTTGTCAATCCTAAAGGTGCTAACAAAATATGCAAGCACCAGTGATCCATCTATGGACTGGTGCAAGCATCTCGAAGTTGGAATATACGCTTTGATAAGTTGATCAAAGGATATAGTTTTATACAGACTTGCGGTGAAGCCTGTATTTACAAGAAAGTGAGTGGGAGCACTACAACATTTCTGATAAGTATATGTGAATGACATATTATTGATCGGAAATAATGTAGAATTATTCTGCAAAGCATAAAGGAGTGTTTGAAAGGAGTTTTTCAAAGAAAGACCTCGGTGAAGCTACTTACATATTGAGCATCAAGATCTATAGAGATAGATCAAGACGCTTGATAAGTTTTTTCAATGAGTACATACCTTAACAAGATTTTGAAGTGGTTCAAAATGGAACAGTCAAAGAAAGAGTTTCTTGCCTGTGTTACAAGGTGTGAAATTGAGTAAGACTCAAAGCCCGGCCACGGCAGAAGATAGAAAAAGAATGAAAGTCATTCCCTATGCCTCGGCCATAGGTTCTATAAAGTATGCCATGCTGTGTACCAGATATATTGTATACCCTACACTGATTTTGGCAAGGGAGTACAATAGTGATCTAGGAGTAGATCACTGGACATCGGTCAAAATTATCCTTAGTGGAATAAGGATATGTTTCTCGATTATGGAAGTGACAAAAGTTTCGTCGTAAAGGGTTACATCGATGAAAGTTTTGACACTAATCTAGATGACTCTAAGTCTCGGTCTAGATACATATTGAAAGTGGGAGCAATTAGCTAGAGTAGCTCCGTGCAGAGCATTGTAGACATAGAAATTTGCAAAATACTTACGGATCTGAATGTGACAGACCCGTTGACTAAAATTATCTCACAAGCAAAAAGAAGAACACACCTTAGTACTCTTTGGGTGTTAATCACATAGCGATGTGAACTAGATTGCTGACTCTAGTAAACCCTTCGGGTGTTGGTCACATGACGATGTGAACTATGGGTGTTAATCACATGGGGATGTGAACTATTGATGTTAAATCACATGGCGATGTGAACTAGATTATTGACTCTAGTGCAAGTGGGAGACTGAAGGAAATATGCCCTAGAGGCAATAATAAAGTTATTATTTATTTCCTTATATCATGATAAATGTTTATTATTCATGCTAGAATTGTATTAACCGGAAACTTGATACATGTGTGAATACATAGACAAACAGAGTGTCAGTAGTATGCCTCTACTTGACTAGCTCGTTGATCAAAGATGATTATGTTTCCTAGCCATAGACATGAGTTGTCATTTGATTAACGGGATCACATCATTAGGAGAATGGTGTGATTGACTTGACCCATTCCGTTAGCTTAGCACTCGATCGTTTAGTATGTTGCTATTGCTTTCTTCATGACTTATACATGTTCCTATGACTATGAGATTATGCAACTCCCGTTTACCGGAGGAACACTTTGTGTGCTACCAAATGTCACAACGTAACTGGGTGATTATAAAGGTGCTCTACAGGTGTCTCCGAAGGTACTTGTTGGGTTGGCGTATTTCGAGATTAGGATTTGTCACTCCGATTGTCGGAGAGGTATCTCTGGGCTCACTCGGTGATGCACATCACTATAAGCCTTGCAAGCATTGCAACTAATGAGCTAGTTGCGGGATGATGTATTACGGAACGAGTAAAGAGACTTGCCGGTAACGAGATTGAACTAGGTATTGAGATATCGACAATGAATCTCGGGCAAGTAACATACCGATGACAAAGGGAACAACGTATGTTGTTATGCGGTTTGACCGATAAAGATCTTTGTAGAATATGTGGCAGCCAATATGAGCATCCAGGTTCCGCTATTGGTTATTGACCGGAGACGTGTCTCGGTCATGTCTACATGGTTCTCGAACCCGTAGGGTCCGCACGCTTAACGTTACGATAATAGTTTTATTATGAGTTTATGAGTTTTGATGTACCGAAGGAGTTCGGAGTCCTGGATGAGATCGGGGACATGACGAGGAGTCTCGAAATGGTCGAGACGTAAAAATGGATATATTGGACGACTATATTCGGACATCGGAAAGGTTCCGAGTGATTCGGGTATTTTTTGGAGTACCGGAGAGTTACGGGAATTCGTATTGGGCCTTAATGGGCCATACGGGAAAGGAGAGAAAGGCCCCAAAGGGTGGCCGCACCCCTCCCCATGGACTAGTTCGAATTGGACTAGGGAGGGGGGGCGCCCCCTTCCTTCCTTCTCCTTCTCCCTTCCCTTCTCCTACTCCAACAAGGAAAGGAGGAGTCCTACTCCCGGTGGGAGTAGGACTCCCCCCTTGGCGCGCCCTCCTCCTAGGCCGGCCGCCTCCCCCCTTGCTCCTTTATATACGGGGGTAGGGGGCACCCCATAGGCACAACAATTGATCTCTTGATCTCTTAGCCGTGTGCGGTGCCCCCCTCCACCATAATCCACCTCGATAATATCGTAGCGGTGCTTAGGCGAAGCCCTGCGTCGGTAGAACATCATCATCGTCACCACGCCGTCGTGCTGACGAAACTCTCCCTCAACACTCGGCTGGATCGGAGTTCGAGGGACGTCATCGAGCTGAACGTGTGCTGAACTCGGAGGTGCCGTGCGTTCAGTACTTGATCGGTCAGATCGTGAAGACGTACGACTACATCAACCGCGTTGTGTTAACGCTTTCGCTTTCGGTCTACGAGGGTACGTGGACAACACTCTCCCCTCTCGTTGCTATGCATCACCATGATCTTGCGTGTGCGTAGGAAATTTTGAAATTACTACATTCCCCAACACAACGGGCTATGGAGATGCCCATCAATAGATATCAATGTGAGTGAGTAGGGATTGCCATGCAACAGATGCACTAGAGCTATAAGTGTATGAAAGCTCAACAAAAGAAACTAAGTGGGTGTGCATCCAACTTGCTTGCTCGCGAAGACCTAGGGCATTTTGGGGAAGCCCATCATTGGAATATACAAGCCAAGTTCTATAATGAAAGATTCCCACTAGTATATGAAAGTGACAACATAGGAGACTCTCTATCATGAAGATCATGGTGCTTCTTTGAAGCACAAGTGTGGTAAAAGGATAGTAGCATCTTTTTTTTCTTTTTTTTTCTTTTTTTTTTGTCCGGAGTCTCATCCCGACTTGTGGGGGAATCATAGTCTCCATCATCCTTTCCTCACTTGGGACAATGCTCTAATAATGATGATCATCACATTTTTATTTACTTACAACTCAATACTTAGAACAAAATATGACTATATGAATGCCTCCGGCGGTGTAACGGGATGTGCAATGAATCAAGAGTGACATGTATGAAAGAATTATGAAGGTGGGTTTGCCACAAATATGAAGTCAACTACATGATCATGCAAAGCAATATGACAATGATGGAGCGTGTCATAATAAACGGAACGGTGGTAAGTTGCATGGCAATATATCTCGGAATGGCTATGGAAATGCCATAATAGGTAGGTATGGTGGCTGTTTTGAGGAAGGTATATGGTGGGTGTATGATACCGGCGAAAGGTGCGCGGTATTAGAGAGGCTAGCAATGGTGGAAGGTGAGAGTGCGTATAATCCATGGAATCAACATTAGTCATAAAGAACTCACATACTTATTGCAAAAAACTATTAGTTATCGAAACAAAGTACTACGCGCATGCTCCTAGGGGGATAGATTGGTAGGAAAAGACCATCGCCCGTCCCCGACCGCCACTCATAAGGAGGACAATCAATAAATAAATCATGCTCCGACTTCATCACATAACGGTTCACCATACGTGCATGCTACGAGAGTCACAAACTTTAACACAAGTATCTCTTGAATTCACAACTACTCACTAGCATGACTCTAATATCACCATCTTCATATCTCAAAACAATCATAAGGAATCAAACTTCTCATAATATTCAATGCACTTTATATGAAAGTTTTTATTATACCCATCTTGGATGCCCACCATATTAGGACTAAATTCAGAACCAAAGCAAATTACCATGTTGTTCTAAAGACTCTCAAAATAATATAAGTGAAGCATGAGATTTCATCTATATCTTCAAAATATAACCACTGTCGTGCTCTAAAAAGATATAAGTGAAGCACTAGAGCAAATGACAAACTACTCCAAAAGATATAAGTGAAGATCAATGAGTAGTTAAATAATTATGCAACTATGTGAAGACTCTCTAACATTTAAGAATTTCAGATCTTGGTATTTTATTCAAACAGCAAGCAAAACAAAAGAAAATAAAATGACGCTCCAAGCAAAACACATATCATGTGGTGAATAAAAATATAGCTCCAAGTAAAGTTATCGATGAATGAAGACGGAAGAGGGGATGCCTTCTGGGGCATCCCCAAGCTTAGGCTCTTCGTCATCCTTGAATATTGCCTTGGGGTGCCTTGGGCATCCCCAAGCCTAGGTTCTTGCCACTCCTTATTCCATAGTCCATCGAATCTTTACCCAAAACTTGAAAACTTCACAACACAAAACTCAACAGAAAACTCATAAGCTCCGTTAGTATAAGAAAATAAAACCACCACTTAGGTACTGTTTTGAACTCACTCTAAATTCATATTGGTGTAATATCTTATTTATTCCAACTTCTCTATGGTTCATACCCTCCGATACTACTCATAGATTCATCAAAATAAGCAAACAACACAGAGAAAACAGAATCTGTCAAAAACAGAACAGTCTGTAGTAATATGTATCAAACGTATACTTCTGGAACTCCACAAATTCAGAAATAAATTGGTGGACCTGAGTAATTTGTCTATTAATAATCTTCAAAAATAATCAACTTAAAATCACTCTCCAGTAAAAAATGGCAGCTAATCTCGTGAGCGCTAAAGTTTTTGTTTTTTACAGCATGATCATAAAGACTTCACCCAAGTCTTCCCAAAGGTTCTACTTGGCAGAAACACTAATTAAAACATAAAACCACATCTAACCAGAGGCTAGATAGATTATTTATTACTAAGCAGGATCAAAAGGAAAAGAACTAAAATAAAATTGGGTTGCCTCCCAACAAGCGCTAACGTTTAACGCCCCTAGCTAGGCATGATGATTTCAATGATGCTCACATAAAAGATAAGAATTGAAACATAAAGAGAGCATCACGAAGAATATGACTAGCACATTTAAGTCTAACCCACTTCCTATGCATCGGGATTTTGTGAGCAAACAACTTATGGGAACAATAATCAACTAGCATAGGAAAGCAAAACAAGCATAACTTCAAAACTTTAAGCACATAGAGATGAAACTTGGTATTATTGCAATTCGTACAAGCATAAATTCCTCCTCATAATAATTTTCAGTAGCATGAACGAATTCAACAATATAACCAGCACCTAAAGCATTCTTTTCATGATCTACAAGCATAGAAATTTTATTACTCTCCACATAAGCAAAATTCTTCTCATTCAGAATAGTCGGAGTATCATAAGAGACTCGAATACTATAAATTGTTTCCACATTAAAAGAGTACTGTTCAGAAAAAGGGTAATCATAATCATGACAAGTTTTATAAATATAATCATCACTACTTTTTATAGCATAAGTATCATCACAATAATCATCATAAGTAGCAACTTTGTTCTCATCATAATCAATTGAAACCTCTTCCAAGATAGTGGAATCATTACTAAATAAAGTCATGACCTCTCCAAATCCACTTTCATAATTACCACAATAAGATTCAACATCCTACAAAATAGTGGGATCATTACTTCCTAAAGTTGACACTCTTCCAAACCCACTTTCATCAATATAATCATCATAAGTAGGAGGCATGCTATCATAACAAATTTGCATATCAAAACTTGGGAGGCTAATAACATCATCTTCATTAAACATAGCATCCCCAAGCTTGGGACAAACATTAATTTCAGCAAATATATTCTCAAACTTGTCATTCTCATCAAACATAGCATCCCCAAGCTTGGGCCTTTTCATATCATAAGCATAATCACTATCATCATTAATAGAATGGATAGCACCAATGGTATAGCAATTATCATCATCACAATGAGTAATAGGAGCAACATCATTTGGGAGGGATACCTTTCTACCTTTGCTTCTCCATCTTTTCTTTTTCTTCTTCACATCATGTGTGGGTTTAACCCTATTTTTTGAGCTCCTTATTAATGAGATTGGTTGAATAGAAGGCTCCTCCTCGTTACCTGATTCATTATAAGAAATAATAGGAGGATATTGGGAAGTCTCTTCCCTTTCGTTAGTATTCTCTTCATCTTCTATTTGTTTTCTTGTCTTTATGTAATTGGCAATATAAGGATTTTCAATGCAATTCACCGCACAATACATAAAAATTTCTTCTAGATCAAAATCAAGAACTTTATCAAGGACAAATTCTGGAAGATCCTTAGTTATACGTATCATTTCTTCATAACCCAAAAGCAAACTAAGTTCATTATGATGCGCAAGGGAAATCAAGTCATCACAATTTTTGGACACGATACGATCATGAAACAATTTGCATTGGGTATTGAAATGATCACGTTCATTGCAAAGTTCGCAAGGACAGCAAGGAAAGTTTGAATTTTCAGCACAAACATCTACCCTTTCTTGCAACCATTTAGTTTCCAAATACTTATGCCTCTTGCAAAATCTATTTTCCCTATTTGGTGTGTACTTGCAAGCTCTATGAACTCCACAGAAATGGACATGCTTATAAGAGACATTTTCATCATGAATAGTGCAATCATCATTAGTACTATGGATATTCAAAGAGTTCATACTAACAACATTGCAATCATGCTCATCATTCAGAGATTTAGTGCCAAACATTCTAATGCATTCTTCCTATAGCAATTGAGCACAATTATCGGAATCCTTATTCTCATGAAAGATATTAAAAAGATGAAGCATATGAGGCACCCTCAATTCCATTTTTTCATAGTTTTATTTTATAGACTAAACTAGTGATAAAACAAGAAACTAAAAGATTCGATTGCAAGATCTAAAGATATACCTTCAAGCATTCACCTCCCCCGCAATGGCGCCAGAAACTGCTTGATGTCTACTATGCAACCTTCTTCTTTTAGACGTTGTTGGGCCTCCAAGTGCAGAGGTTTGTAGGACAGTAGCAAATTTCCCTCAAGTGGATGACCTAAGGTTTATCAATCCATGGGAGGCGTAGGATGAAGATGGTCTCTCTCAAACAACCCTGCAACCAAATAACAAAGAGTCTCTTGTATCCCCAACACACCCAATACAATGGTAAATTATATAGGTGCACTAGTTCGGCGAAGAGATGGTGATACAAGTGCAATATGGATGGTAGATATAGGTTTTTGTAATCTGAAAATATCAAAACAGCAAGGTAGCAAGCGATAAAAATGAGCGTAAACGGTATTGCAATGCTAGGAAACAAGGCCTAGGGTTCATACTTTCACTAGTGCAAGTTCTCTCAACAATAATAACATAATTGGATCACATAAATATCCCTCAACATGCAACAAAGAGTCACTCCAAAGTCACTAATAGCGGAGAACAAACGAAGAGATTATTGTAGGGTATGAAACCACCTCAAAGTTATTCTTTTGGATCGATCTATCGTAGATTTCGTACTAGAATAACACGTTAAGACACAAATCAATCAAAACCCTAATGTCACCTAGATACTCCAATGTCACCTCAAGTATCCGTGGGTATGATTATACGATATGCATCAAACAATCTCAGATTCATCTATTCAACCAACGCATAGAACTTCAAAGAGTGCCCCAAAGTTTCTACCAGAAAATCAAGACGAAAACATGTGCCAACCCCTATGCATAAGTTCACGAGCGGAACCCGCAAGTTGATCACCAAAACATACATCAAGTGGATCACGTGAATATCCCATTGTCACCACAGATAAGCACATGCAAGACATACATAAAGTGTTGTCAAATCCTTAAAGACTCAATCCGATAATATAACTTCAAAGGGAATACTCAATCCATTACAAGAGAGTAGAGGGGGAGAAACATCGTAAGATCCAACTATAATAGCAAAGCTCGCGATACATCCACATCGTACCACCTCAATAACACGAGAGAGAGAGAGATCAAACACATAGCTACTGGTACATACCCTCAGCCCCGAGGGTGAACTACTCCCTCCTCGTCATGGAGAGCGCCGGGATGATGAAGATGGCCACTGGTGACGGATCCCCCCTCCGGCAGGGTGCCGGAACAGGATCCCGATTGGTTTTTGGTGGCTACAGAGGCTTGCGGCAGCGGAACTCCCGATCTATTCTGCTCCCCGATGTTTTTAGGGTATATGGACATATATAGGCGAAAGAAGTCGGTGAGGGGAGCCACGAGGGGCCCACGAGGGTGGGGGCGCGCCCAGGGGGTAGGGCGCGCCTCACTGCCTCGTGGCTTCCTCGAAGCTTCCCTGGCATCTACTCCAAGTCTCCTGGATTGCTTCCGTTCCAAAAATAACTTTCCCGAAGTTTTCATTGTGTTTGGACTCCGTTTGATATTCCTTTTCTTCAAAACACTGAAATAGGCAAGAAAACAGCAATTTGGGCTGGGCCTCCGGTTAATAGGTTAGTCCCAAACATAATATAAAAGTGTTTAGTAAAGCCCATTAAACATCCAAAAGAGATCATATAATAGCATGGAACAATCAAAAATTATAGATACGTTGGAGACGTATCACCGAGCAGTGAGCGGGGGGATATGGTACATGCGAGCTACCAAGGAAGATAGCGCGGGCGGGCGAGCAGTGAGTGGGGGGAAATGGTGTGCGGTCGACGATGGGGAAGAGAGGAGGAATAAGAAGAGAGGAGGAAGAAGAGTGGAAGACGGAGAAGAAAGTGCATTAAATTTCAATTCTACTAGTACTACTACCAGGATATACTGTCCTTCGGAGTGTAAATAGTTACACCGATGACATGTGAGTCTACCACAAGAGGGCCCATATGTCAGTTAATGGAGCACAGAAGCATGCTCTACTAGCAAACATGATGGCAGTACTGGGTAAGGCTGATTTAGTAACACCAACACACTGGTTCAGCTTATTAATTAAGTGTCCCATCTGCTGCAGCGTGTATTGTCACTTCACTGTGAAGACTAGTTGAATAGTTCCCGTTGACCGAGATGGGGAATAATGGATCGCGAAGACTTCCTTTCTACAGTATCCCTATGCCTCTACGCTCACTTCACTCATTTTGCTCCGTACGTAGTCACTTGTTGAAATTTCTAGAAAGACAAATACTCCGTATTTGGGAACAGAGGGAGGATTTTACTCCGTATTTGGGAACAGAGGGAGTATCACCATATGGAGGGAACAGAGGAAGCTTGAAATATGAACATGTCAATGGGAGGGAGTAAGCCCCATGCAAGCATGCATGCATGCAACATGCAACACTCACACGTACACATGGACGCACGCAACACTCACGCACCCATGCGGCACACAGCACACGACGCAACACACACGCTCACGCTCAAGTGCTCAACCTACTCCCTATGTCCGTGAAAGACTGTACATTTAAAGATTTACACATTGACCAGGGCATAATTAACGCCCAAAAGTAGCAGACCTATGTGTGCATGCGACCATTGAGAGAAGAAGATTAAATGAAGGTCATTGCATGTTGTAATTAAGGATAGACATGTAGCCTATACCTAGAGCACAAGTTGGTGCATTAGTCAATCAATATCGATTTAGATTAAAGGCTAAATGCATTGGAAGTGTAGATGTACTTACACTCTATGTTTTTTAGCCGATGTTCACTCTTTCTTGGAAGACCGACGGGGTACACGTGCATGCACTCACATACACAGCCAGGGTGGTTCGCGCGCAAGGGTTGGACGCCTGTCGCGCCTGCGTAAAGTTTTGTTTAACTGATTTCTTTGCTCTGCCAACTAACAAGTGGGACCCAGAAACCAGGTGACAATTTAACCAGTCAACAAAGTGCCACGTCGACTATGTGGCCGGTCAGTAGGGTGCAATAGGGTGCTCTACGATGAGCTAGTGGTCGTATAATCACCGCAAAACTATATATAGTGACCGTAAAGAGCGTATTGTTACATACGTTGACTGCCAGTGTATTTTTCTCGTTTCAAATTAAGCCATATTAACCGGAAAGGACGCAGTATGGACTAGTACTAGTACTGCTTTGATTTGTCCCGTCAACTCGCCGAGCGAGGAGAAGCTTCCTTACTACACCTCTCCCTCGCCCACGCATGCGGTGGTTCACAGGACGAGGAGAGGGTTTTGACTACAGCGCCCTCTCCCTCTCCCTCTCCATCGCCCTCGCCCTCGCGGTGGACATGCAGCAGCTCAATCGGTGTCAGATTACCAGAAGCATATTGTACTGTAGTATCATCATTGTTGGACCTTCCAAAGAGGCGAAGAGCCAAGTGCAAGGTTCACACGAGTACGACCTGTTGAACCTCCCGAAGAGGCAAAGAGCCAAGCGCAAGGTTTTATAGGAGTTGTCGTCCTAGTAGGAGTGTACTACAACTATAGTGAACGATGCTACTATATGATGCCGCCACGTCACATATATCCAAAGTTGTGCCACCTTTTTTCTCAAAGAGCGTGTTGGAACCCGTGCAACAACCACACAAGTTGCACGTACACATAACACATTTACTAGTAATAAATTCTAAAGGACAAATGCCAGTATGCCACACAAGTTCATCTCCAATTCATGTGATAAATGTGTGCACGACTAGTCTACATATGTTCACAGCGCTACCATTCACAATTTACCGTACTCCACTTACACGTTATAGATGGGCTACATGTCCTCATCCAGGTTCCAGTCCCAAGTGTTCTTCGTGGATGGCACGATCCATAGCAGTGGTCAACGGGAATCATTGTCGCAGCTTTCTAGTCCGGTTCCACACGATGGAGACTCATCCAAGCTGAAGCAGTATAAATCAGGGATAGCGTGTCCCAGCATGTCATTCATCCGGCAGTGCGCACTGAAGACACAACCATGCTTCATGAACGGCAGGCCTTCCGTGTCGTGCACGGAAGGTGGCATCCGCTTCACAATGGGGTAGCTGCCCCAATGAAAAGCGAGTACTCTCCAAGAGTGTTCCTCGGCACCCACGTAGCATCACGGGGGTCGAACTCGGTGTCGTTCATTTGGTACACGCGGCATCTCAGATCTAGACACATGGTGACGTACATAGTCAAGGTCCATGCATAATAATGTTGTGCTCAAATATGGCGATCAGTAATACTGTACAGCAAATAGTACTACTCCGGTATAGAGGAAGTAAAATAACCGGCTTATTATATATAGCCACTCTTGGCTACATGGATGAGATAGTAAGACATGGAAAAACAAAAATGGTGGCAGCTAGTGGGTTCAAGTCTTCAAGGGCCTAGCTAGCTATACGCGTCCTCCAAGGTAAAAAGTACTCCTACTAGTACTAGTAAGTAGAGTACTAGTACAACAATGAAAGAGAAGGCGAGAGGGTTAAAAAATGGAATACATGGGTAGATGGTGACGGTCCGATCGTGGTAGATTGTGTGACCATGTTGCACATCAGTGGTACCATGGGTAACGACTGCTAAGATAGTTGATCCCAATATGCCAAAGTCAGCTGCAAGGTTCCAGGTTAGACCGAATCACAGATGCAAATGCACATCTAGGATCGGCGATCTTTTTTTGATCGGGGGATGACTGGTCCCTGCAAAATAATGGAGTACCGTTAGGGATGCAAATGATTGTTTGTGCATTCCGTTTGTAATCTCCCGTACCGTAGGATGGCAACCAGATAAAACAAGTCCCCTGGCTTATCACCGCGAAGATGCGACCTAGATGGCGCACGGCGTCTTCGAACGTGTAGGGGGACAAATCTGCCGCCGCCAACATGCACCAGCCTCTGCCGTTACTGCCTCTTGCATTGATGGCAATCCTTATGTCGAACACCATGATGAGATAGTAATCGTCGTAGCTGCGTCGCTTTGTCGGCGGGTCTGCAATTGCTATCTTCTTCAATCTCATGTAGGCATCATCATACGTATTCAAGCCCAGCCAGTCCTGAAGGCCGAAACCAATGGTGGAGAAGGGGTCTACCGGAACGGCCGCACTGCTGTGGATGTTGTGCAAAATGATGGTGGTATCCGGCCGGAGGTATGCAAGCCAATCTTTGTTGGCACCGACCCAGACCTATATATAAGATGGTGGGTAGCAGAGAAATTACGGGATGGAAATGGAATAACTAAGTACTACATGATTAAACTCCATTACTGACCTGCTCATCGGACAAAATCCGACTACCTCTCAACGTCGGCAACTCTACCGGAGTCAACGTGCAACCATGGCCAGGGAGCGGTGGACTGTTCGAAGGATTGTCCCATAGAAGAACCTTCTCCTCGAGGACGCATGGAAGACCAACAAGCATGGCCTTTTCCCAAGCCTGTTTAAGCACCATCTTGAAAAAGTTGGTGCAGGAAGCACCGAGTCTTGCGGCAGTGAGGACGTCGGAGCAGCGTGCGATTTCTCCCAGAGGATCGTCGTCCAAGGTCTCCCAGCCCCGACGAGGAGGAGAACCGCTTGGCGAATCCATGGGAGCAGCAACGAACTGCCTTCTCTTCGGGGGGAGGGGAACTGGCGAGGATGAGATAAGAGCGTAGTAACCGCAAGGCCTTGTCCCTTCCAACTGTAGATCGTTCCTTAGCGAAGGGGTGAGGCTAGTATTTACTACTAGTACTAGCATTATGGGACGTTATGGGATTGCATTATACTGTAAATAATAGCACTAGTAAGAAATTTTTGGCACTAGCTAGTATTTTTTGGCGTGGATTAAGAAATTTTGGGTATGTTTTTGCTTTTTCTTGTACACGCCAACTACTATCAAAAATGTCTTACATTATGTGACGGAGGAGTACGTACTCGTACTATAGCAGTACTAGTACTACTTTCTCAACTAGTAGTGCGATGTACTATACTTCTAGTATAGTGCACCAGTTTTGAACTCTTGAATCTCAGGGCCAAGGAGCTACAGTTGGAAGTGGAGGGTACTACTGTTCTCTAGAACCATCGATGTACTATCAATGCAGGGAAAGTACACCTGTGTAGTGGCCTAGTGGGTACTCTCGGTGCTCTATTTAGCCGCTCCTCTCACGTAGCTGGCCTACTCAGCAGCTCCTCTCACACACACACTAGCAGCCTATTTATCAGCGACGGTTACTGTGGGGGCAGAACATTTGAGTTATTTGATACAGCGAGACTAGGCTTTTCGCTTCCATTTGTGGAGGTGTAATGGATCTCGTCGAACTTTGTTAGTAGTTCCTTCTTTATGAATGAGATGAAGCAAAGCTTTTGCCTCCGTTTCAAAAAAACACGTCAAGAGGAATTTCTTTTATAGTAGAGCCGATAATGGAGTGAAGTCCATGCGTGCAACACCACAAGCTATAGAGTAGTAGTAGAGCACTTTACGTACAGAGCCAATATTGCACAGTTCCCAATGCCCCGCCAGGCTTTTCTGGCTCCTCGGGCTTAATTGGGAGGCGCTAGTTTAAATATGCTACTAGCTGATGAGGAAGCTGCAAGCGAGGTGCGGCTAGGGCGAGCACGCGAGCCACGAGATGCTGGGAAGGAAAACCCGTTCACGTGGCTAGGCTATCCAGTGCACCCAGATTGTGGTGCCACACGTCCGTTTGACTTCAAAACTCAAACTACCCATGTAAAATATTGGCTCGCAGCGAAGTTACTATTTAAAAAAAAGGCCGCCGTGCCTTCGGCTGGGATCGATCCCACAAAATGAGGTATACACTCCCGCGACCACTAGTAGTACTCATTGGAGTACAACGCAACCTAGAATCGCCTTTTGTCGCTAGTAGTACATTGTTCCTTAGAAGAAACCCCTAATAATGCAAGAAACCACTAATAATGCCAAGAAACTACTACCACTTGCATACATGGCAGACTTAAGATAAGACTACCTTATCAACCATTGTACATGCTCTTACCAACCAGCCCTACCAAGAAACGAGTACTCTACAAAGTGCCATTATAGGCACGTTTCAACCCATGGCCCTGTTTGGATACATTTGTTGTCCATCTAACCCTGCCATCCAAACACCACTTTGGTTAGAGTTAGTTCAGGGTTAGAATATAACTCTAACCTCTGACTTAGAGTATCAAAACAGGGCCCATGTCGCCAATTAAGTCAACGCCTTCTATTCGACCGGGCGTTATGACTTGTGGGACCTACATGTCAGTCTGCACAAAACTCCCCGAGTGACCTCCTACCTCCGGCCCATCCACCTAGTCATCCTCGGCCATGGGACGCAGCTACCACCGCCGGCAGAAGGCGAGGTCAAAACCGCCGGCGGTGCAGAGCCCATCTTGCGGCAGCCAAGATGCCAGCTCCGTCCGGCGCTCGCGGCTGCTAGCTAGCCAAGATAGCTCCGTCCAGCTGCTTGTCTCCAAGGTTTGCTAGCTAGATTGCCATGGCGGCGCGGCGGCTTGTTCGCGCGTGCCGCACTAAGGCCAGCCATCTGGCTCGAGCGAAGGCCAGCGCGGCGGCTTGCTCGCTCGTGAGTCACGCTCGGGCTAGCCTGCCAACCCGTGCGGAGGCCCGCGCGGCGTCCGGCCCGTCCGGCGGAGCGGCGGCCAACTCGCTCATCACCGGCGCCACCGATGAACATGCATCAGTGTTGTTTGAAGTAATGTTCAGGAAAAATAATGATTTGAGGGGGAATAACAGGATAGAAGGTCAGATGTGGGTCGCTCGTGTCAACGGTCAAACAAAATGTCACTACAGGAATCAGCTATTTTGCCGTCTGCCATGGCGGACGGCAAAGGCATGAATGGCGGACGGCAAAGACCTTTGCCGTCAGCCGCGGACAGCAAAAGGCTCCGGCAAAGTAGGCTACGGTAAAGAGCTACTTTGCCGTCTGCTTCCTGGCGGCTGACGGCAAAGGCCCTTTGCCGTCTGCCGCGGACGGCAAAGAGAGCGGACGGCAATAATTGTGTTGTCAATCCGTTAAGTGGCTAACGGCAGGCCTTTGCCGTCCGCCGCTGACGGCAAACTTTCTAGTGCCTTTGCCATCCGCGGCAAACGGCAAACTTTCTAGTGTCTTTGCCGTCCGCCGTATGATGTCATCTACACGTCACTACATGGCAGGCCTTTGCCGTCCGCCGCTGACGGCAAAATCGTTTACTCTTTGCCTTCTGCCACTATAGGCAAACTGACCAAATGGGTTAGCTCCCAGGAAGCACAGCTGGATGCCACGTGTCTTCTTTGCCGTCCGCGGCAGACGGCAAAGAGCCCGTTGCCGTCGGTGGCAGACGGCAAAGAGCCTGCATATTGGCTCTTTTTCTGTTTTTTATTAAATCCAACAATTTTCACAGCAAATATATATGACATATATAGATATATTTCACAAGGCAATTACAGAGCAAACATATAAGATATCCAACACATAACTTCATCATACATGCATAGTTCCATCCAACCATACCAAGTTCCATGCATAGTTCCATCATACATAGCAAGTTCAACATAGAGGCATCCAACCATATATATTACAATAGTTTCATCCAACGATACATGCATAGTTCAACGATACAAAAGAAACAGAGAAAGGGATAAGGAGCACTCCATCTATGCAAGCTTTCATCAAGTGAATGAAATCTGCAAAATGAAAAATAAGAAAGTTAGAAATAGGTGACTAGAATAAGAAGACTAGAACAAGAAGAGTAGAACAAGAAGAAGACTAGAACAAGAAGAGTAGAACAAGAAGAAGACTAGAACAATAAGAGTATGTCATTTATGAGCTAACTTACGTGAAATGGATCATATATGAGCTAACTAAGTTGAAATGGGTCGTTTATGAGCTAGCTAAGGTGAAATGGATCATTTATGAGCTAACTTAGTTGAAATGGGTCGTTTATGAGCTAACTAAGGTCAAATGGATTGTTTTTGAGGTAACTAAGGTGAAATGGATCGTTTTTTAGCTAACTTAGGTGAAATGGATCATTTATGAGCTAACTTAGTTGAAATGGATCGTTTTTTAGCTAACTTAGGTGAAATGGATCATTTATGAGCTAATTTAGTTGAAATGGATCTTTTTGAGCTAACTTAGGTGAAATGGATCATTTAAGAGCTAATTTAGGTGAAATGGATTGTTTTTGAGCTAACTTGGTGAAATGGATCGTTTATGAGCTAAATTAGTTGAAATGGATCGTTTATGAGATAACCTAGGTAAGATGGGTCATTTTGGAGTTAACCTAGGTGAAATGGGTCATTTTAAAGCTAACGTAGGTAAAATTGATCATTTAGGAGCTAATCTAGGTAAAATGGGTCATTTTTGAGCTAACTTGGATGAACTGGATCATTTATAAGGTAACCAAGGTAAAATGGGTCATTTTAGAGCTAAGTTAGGTAAAATGGATCGTTTATGAGCTAACTAAGCTAATTATGCAATTTTTGACATAAGTAAGCTAAGTACAGATCGTTTTAGAGCTAACTTAGGTAAAATGGATGGTTTTGGAGGTCAATAAGCTTATTAAGTCATTTTGGAGGAGAAGAAGCTAAGTCTAGGTCATTATGGTAAGCATTGGAGGAAATAAAGCTAAGTCTAGGTCTTTATGCATGTGTTAAGCAAAACACTAGATAAACTTACCATGATCCAGGAGGTGTAGGAGCGGGCTGGCTCGTGTCGGTAGCTGGAGAAGGATCGTGCGATGCTTGTCTGGAGTTACGCTGCACCAAAGATCATTTCCAATGTCTTGTTAGCATGATGACACTCAAATGTTAAGACTAGCAAGTAATGTCCATTCAAATTAAACTCACCGTGGTCCCAGGAGCAATCACTGGCATCGGCGGAGCGGTCTGACCGGTCTTCTCACACACAGACTGGACATTTGGTTTTGACGACTCAGTCATACTAGTTAGTAATGAGACAAACACTACATGAATGTTTTGGCTAATCTGCAGAAGAAACTTACCACAAGGAGCTCGTACATGGCCCTTGCCTGCATGTCATTCCGTGCCCTCTCCTCCTCCATCATCTTTGTCGTCCTCTCCTCCAACTCCCGCTGCCTCTCCGCCGCCTCCGCCAGAAGTTTCTCCGTTCTATCTCTCTCACTCTGTATAGCAGCCTGCAACACCACTCACATGACCCTTTGTAATCATTGATGGAAGCGCACACAATGTAATGGAGAAAGATAGCTGAGTACGTATCACTAACCTTGATGGCGAGTTGCACTGGCCGTTCACGAGGCCTTATCTCAGGAGCGGAGCTCGACTGGCGCGCCTTGATCTCCGGGAGAGTGCTAGGACAACGGATAAGTCCATCTCCAATGGCTATGGAGCCATGGGACCTCCCGCCACCAGATATCATCACCAGCTCTGGATCAATGGGACCCTGGCTCGGGTT
Organism: Aegilops tauschii subsp. strangulata; assembly: GCF_002575655.3. Taxonomy (NCBI): domain Eukaryota; kingdom Viridiplantae; phylum Streptophyta; class Magnoliopsida; order Poales; family Poaceae; genus Aegilops; species Aegilops tauschii. The sequence continues at coordinate 278,228,043 of NC_053035.3, forward strand.
AAAGTCCTCCCCTTTCCTCGCCTTCCCCTCATCTCTATATCTCACGAGCTTGTTGTGGGAGGAGATGTTGGTGAAGTTGTTTGCATCATCGAGGTCAGACTGAGAGAAAGCCTTGACTTTCTTGAAAGAGGCAGTGTGGGCCATGGCATACAGGTCGTACACCTCTGGCACCTTATCCACCTTATTGTGGCGTGCCTGAAAGAAAGAAACAATGTAAATTAGTAATTAAAGGGCTCAAGCTAGCATGATGAATGAATTGCATGAATCATGAAGCAAACCACATACCCAGTTCCGCCCGAACTGATATAAGTTGGAGCTGCCTTGATGGTGTGGCACACCTTCCATTTGGGCACGTTTGTCCTTGGCCTCGTTGTGGAGGGCTATCCATTCCTTTGAGCACCACTCATTGACCAACACCTCCCAACAATCCATCTGATCCGCACACCATCTCGGAGGCGCCTAAGTTAGCAAATAGAAACTTGAGCGCTACGGCTAAGAATTACTAAATGAAGGAACTTAAGTAGAAGGCCTTAAGAATTACCTTCATGTACTGCTCCTTACTCAGGAACTTATCGCGGCACGCCGGCTTGGTCTTCTTGATACCACGCAAGGCGTAGTAGTCTCGAACAGCCTGCACCCGAGCCTCGTGCCGTAAGTTCTGTAGTAGGCGCTTGCAGACATTCTCGATAACATGTGCCGCGTCCTCCTCGTATCCCTCCTCACACCTGTAGAATGTCTGCAATCAAATGAGACAATATTGATTAGTACAATTAATAACTAGCTAGTTGAAGATTTTTAAATGTGTAAAGGAGAAATTACCCAGAACTTTCTGATCACCATGTCTGCCCTCGTGTCGCACACGACACCATCGATAATCTCATCCGGTGGGGCCGGGGCAGCCACGTAGTGCTCCCAGCTCAATCCAAGCTCTGGAAGCCGACCCTCACCAGGCAACGTGACAAACCCCAGGAAGTTTTGCCGGCAAAGAACTCCAAGAACGGAGTTGGGCCGGCGGACACTATGATGGTGGTCCCAACCCCTGCAGCATGACAAGGCCAACGCATTAGTTATTTGAAGAAACATGAATGCAGAAGGTACAAAAATATTAAATGCACTTACGTACCTCTCCCCATCAGGGAAAATCAACCACCTCTGCTCGCGGGTCGCCGGCACGGACGGGAGCCGAGTAGCACCACGCTGGTAGACGGTGCCCCCCTCCTCCTCAAAATCAGTCGGCTCCCCGCCATCATCAGCATGGCCACTCGGCTCCTCGGGCTGATCCGGCCAGGTACCCCATCCGGACATGTGCTCCTCCGGGGTCTCGTGGGCCGAACTCTCGTGGGACAAAGGCCAGTCGACCCGAGGCTCGTGGGCCCAAGACCCGTGGACCGGAGGCTCATGGACCGGAGTCCGTGTACCCTCCTCCTCGGACGAGTCCACCCTAGCAGTCACGTGCTCGGGTGAAACAGCTGGGGGTGGCGGCGAGGAAGGCGCCGTAGCAGTCACCCTACCTCCTCTCCCGCGACCACGTGCCCCACCTCCTCTCTTCCTACCTCGTCCCCTACTGGGCACCGCGGTCGATGAAGAAGGGCCCGGCGGTGTGGCCATACTGTCCAGCAACACTCGGCGGAGAGGTGCGTCTGGAATGGAAGACCTCAGACCACGCGCCGACGAAGAAGGGGCCTTGGCGCGCTCCCGACCAGCGCCCACCATCTTTCAACACCTGCCATGACAAACAGTAAACGAAATTAGTACAACATAAAAAAAAGACCGACATGAATAATAATATGTGTATCACTTAAGTGTATCATCATCAAGTACAACATAAAAAAATTTAATACCTGACACTACTAATAATCTCGATCAGTATCATCAATAAATGCATAATCATCATCATCACTATAATCAATGACGGGCTCATAGGGTTCAGTGGCATCAACATGTGGAAGGCCACCTTGACGTAATCGGTCAAGCAATGACAGGTCATCCGCAGCAGTAACCTCTTCTTGTTCCGGCTCTTCTTGTTCCTCCTCTGGGGTGATGTCGGATTCACTGTCGCTGTCTACTTCAATGTTTTGGGGTGAAGTATAGCGGTTCTTGAAACGCTTTTTGGAAAGACGTGTCTCTTGGAAGAATTCTCCTTCATATGTGTCTGGATTAATGTGATGTTCTGTCTGGCCGTCTCTTCGACCATGAAAAGACGTTGAAGTCTTGGTACGATTGGCATATACCGAAGAGCACTAACGGGGATTTTGGTTTGTGTCTTCTCACCCATACCGTTGTCTACCACAACATACCAGGAAGACTTGCAAATGGGACAATAGTTCAAGTCCGCATAGTCAAGCCTAAACAAGACACATCCTTTCTCACAGGCATGTATCTTATCATAGGGCATCTTCAGTGCACGGAGGATTATGTCCGACTGGTACAGGTTTGCAGGCATTACATGGCCTTTGGGTAGAAAGCGTCCAAATACTGTCATCATTGCATCGTAGCATTCTCTGCCCAAGTTGAACTGAGCCTTCAGAGCCATTACTTGTGAGATGGCATCCAACTGACAAAGCTCAGTGTGCTCATGGAGCGGACGTTTTGAAGACTCCAACATTTCATTGAGGGCCTTTGCAGATTCCTCCATCTCCTCGTCCGAATCCCGAGCATCATCGAAGTCTTGCACCATGTTTTCCATCCCGGTACCATGCTCGTCGGTGCGACGACGATCCACCTCAGCTCGGTCACGTTGGGCAGACTCACCATGAAATGTCCACACCATATAATCGGGCGTAAAACCACTCTTCTACAGGTGTTTGCCCATTTCAGCCTCTGTCCTCTTTTCCCAATTGCCGCACCGTAAACAGGGGCACCAGGTTTTCCTCTGGCCATTTGCAAATGCGGCTCACACAAACCCCTTGGTTTTTGTGAACCATTCAGTGCTCCATTTGTTCTGACCAGTGTGACCGGTGTACATCCATGCATGATCACTCATCTTGACTTTCAGAGCTACTAAACACAACAAATATATATATATATATATATATATAATTCACCATGTATATATTCATCAGTTGATCTACTTTGTCAATTTTATTACGTCCATGCAACCTACACTCTAATAGGTAATGATAGGTCCTAATCCCACCCGAGTATGTTTAGATTGGGTTCATTTTCCCATGCTATGCTCCGGATCCTATGCAAAATTTCGGCAGCACCTCCCCGCTGTTCTCCTGATACACGTCTCTGCAATAAACAGAGAGGATGTGTACCCGGAGAAAAACAGGGGAGGCACTGACGAAATTTATGCGTCGGATCCGGAGGAAAGCATATGGGAAAACGAACCCAATCTAAACATACTTGGGCTGTCCACGGATAGCGTTGGACAATTCGAAAGAATCAAGGTTATAAATATGCAAATGCATGCATATTTATAACTATGACGCTTTCGAACGGGAGACACATATTGGTTACGCATACTGATGATTCAAGACACATATATAGCTAGCTATCAAGTTTCATCGGAATAGATCAAATAATTAATGGGGAGGAGGACATGTCATTTGTGCTCACCCACGAACGAAGGGGCAGAGCTCGTCAAACGCACGGCGAGGTCGTCGAACACCAAACCTCGCAGCGATGAAACAACTGCACATTTAAAACTACCCGATCAACACAATTATATATGATGTTTTTCATAACAAAATCGAAAAATATATGACCTAACTAATAATTCACAAATATATGACCCCGTCGGCTTCTCGAAGGCCAAAGAACACATTTTCGGGAGGTGTCGGGGGTCGGGGTGTCGTGTCGGTGTCGGGGTGCCGTGTCGGGGTTGGGGTCGGGGTCTCGGGGTCGGGGTGTCGGGGTCGGGGTCGGGGTCTCGGGGTCAGGGTGTCGGGTCGGGGTGACGGGTCGGGGTCGGGGTGCCGTGTCGGTGTCGGGGTCGGGGTGTCGGGTCAGGCTCGGGGTCGGGGTCTCGGGGTCGGGGTCTCGGGTCGGGTTGCCGGGTCGGGGTCGGGGTGCCGTGTCGGTGTCGGGGTCGGGGTGTCGGGTCAGGCTCGGGGTCAGGGTCTCGGGGTCGGGGTCGGGGTCTCGGGGTCGGGGTGCCGGGTCAGGGTCGGGGTGCCGTGTCGGTGTCGGGGTCGGGGTGTCGGGTCAGGCTCGGGGTCGGGGTCTCGGGGTCGGGGTGTCGGGTCGGGGTGCCGGGTCGGGGTCGCGGTGCCATGTCGGTGTCGGGGTAAGGGTGGGTGTGGTGTCAGGGTGTCGGTGTCGGGGTGTCGTGTCGGGGTCGAGGTGTCGTGTCGGGGTGTCGTGCCGGGGTGTCGTGTCGGGGTGTCGTGTCGGGGTCGGGGTGTCGTGTCGGGGTGTCGCGTCGGGGTGGGGGTGTCGGTCGTCGAGGTCGGGGTGTCGGTGGTCGGGGTGTCAGGTGTCGGGGTGTCGGTGGTCGGGGTCGGGGTGTCGGTGGTCGGGGTCGGGGTGTCGGTGGTCTTCTTCTTCTCCTCCTCTCCTCTAGCTTTCTCCTCCTCCTCCTCCTCCTCTCCTCTTTCTTCTTCTTCTTCTTCTTCTTCTCTCTTCTCCTCCTCCTCCTCCTCTTCTTCTTCTTCTTCTTCTCCTTTTTCCTCTTCTTAAACCTAGCACTAAGTAACCTAAAACAAAACTAAAACTAAACTAAAAGTAATCTAAACTAAAAAACAGAAAAAAAAATCTAAAACTAAAAAACTAAACTAAACGAAATCTAAAACTAAACTAAAAGTAATCTAAACTAAAAAACAGAAAAAACAGAAAAAAAAAAAAAAAAGGAGAAGAGGGGTGGGGCTCACCTGCGGCAGGGGTGGGGCGCTCGCCGACGAAGGGGCGGCGGGGTGGCGCTCGCCGACGGAGGGGTGGGGGGCGACGGGGCGGAGGGGGGCGACGGGGCGGAGGGGTGGGGGGCGACGGGGCGGAGGGGGCGACGGGGCGGAGGGGTGGGGGCCGACGGGGCGGAGGGGGCGACGGGGCGGCGCCGGGCGGCGGGTGGGGGGCGACGGGGCGGCGGCGGGCGGTGGGGGGCGGGGGCGGCGGCGGTGGGGTGGGATGTGGTGGCGGGGCACGTCGGGAAGGAGAGAGAGGGAGAGAACAGAGAGTAACGGGCGGGGGGGTACGGGCCGTTAGGTACTCTCCTCTTCGCCGTCCGCCAATCTTTGCCGTCCACCTTTTTGTCTCTTTGTCGTCCGCTAGCAGACGGCAAAGAGGTGGGGCGTTAAGTTTTTTCCAAACGGGCGGGGGGTGGGGGCCACCTCTCTCTTTGCCGTCTGCCAGCTGACGGCAAAGATTCTTTGCCGTCTGCTAGCAGACGGCAAAGAGCTCGCAGATGGCAAAGACCTGTTTTGTCGTCTGCCATTTCTTTGCCATCTGCTTTTAGGTAGCTGATGGCAAAGAGCTTCTTTGTCGTCAGCTAGCAGACGGCAAAGAGCTGGCAGATGGCAAATTAGCTGATTCCAGTAGTGTGTGTTGGTTTAAGCTGCCTCGTCAGCACGGACTTGTGGGCCAACCCTGTCATAAATGGGTTTAAACTAACCTAATCGGTACTTCCTCTGTCCCATAATATAAGATGTCTTTGCAAGCTAAACTAGCTTGCAAAAATGTCTTACATTGTGGGACGGAGGGAGTACTAGGTAGTAGTTTTTGGCGTGGATTAAGAAATTTTGGGTATGTTTTTGCTATTTTTGTACAATAGATTCTTCCTAGGGCTGGTTGAAAGTGGTAATTTTTGTTAAATACTCTACATATTGTAAGTAGGAGTGAAAGTTAAGCTTTGGAAGCCAATAAGCAAGGCTAGTTACATAGTGCATATGTGTACATGATTGAAAGTAAATATCAACCATGTGTGACTAATATCTTGATGGAAAACTCGAAACTATGGAATACTAGGAAAAAAAATTGCATGGTTGGAAATACTAGCAATGTTCATGTGCATTGCAACGAATCATAATTAGAATAATACTTATTCACAAACTTGATACAAAACACTCTAATTTTGATATACATATATCACTAGAGATATATTATGTTTCAATTAGAATATATTCCTTGGGCTGTTTTGGTGAGGTCAGGGAGGGATGTGGTTGGTTTTAAGATACTAATTATGGGTTTTTCTACAAATTGGTAGACAAGTGGGATGTTGGTGAGAAAAGGCAACAACTTACCTCACAGTCGTTAGATGTAGATCTAATGGTCACAAACGACGGATGGCAGACACACCATCATCACCAACTTAGTCTTCTGTAGGAGTACTAGCAAGATCCGTGCATTGCACGAAACATCAAGATGCATTTTTTATAAAACACTTGTTGTGATTAACCCATGCGGGAGTAATCCCATGTGTAAAAACTAATGATATCTCAAGAAATAGGAGATAAGGTGAAGAGGAGTGGGGCGTGGTGGTGATTGGTGGTCGGACTGAGCGGAGGCATGGGGATTGACGACGCCGGCAGCGGCCACCAGGCCAGTTTGTTCCAGAGGCTTCCTTTCTTAATTGCTCAACAATGAGGTTGTTGGAGATAAGGATGAACGAGGGAAGGCCTTGTCTGCAAATGTGGAGAGGGGTGCGGGTATCTTTTAGTTTAATTTCCATCCGTTAGATATAGATCGGACGGTCTATATTGCAAGATGGCACACGTACCATCATCACCAACTCGGTTTTTTATAAGAGAAGAAATCTAAAGTCTATATTGCAAGATGGCACACGTGCCATCATCACCAACTCGGTTTTTTATAAGAGAAGAAATCTAAGTATGGAGATACAAACGTATTATCGATACTTGTTTCCATAAACTAGCATCTACATTCTATTCAACGCCTCAGCATATGGGGCCTTAGCACAATGACTTCTCGACTGTGTAAAACAAAGGTTTTCCCGTCGCCGATAAGGAGGGGTGACGGCGGCGCGCTTTTTGGTTTGCTCTAGTCCTAGTAGTCATACTAGGTGGTCTAAGCACGTGTAGATTTATTCTTTTTCACGTCTCGTGTTCGCCATACTACCACGACTGTTGATGAATAGACGGTAAGTTATTCACGGGGAAACCCTTGTTGAGCGTGTTTGCGAGAGAGAGAGAGAGAGAGAGAGAGAGAGAGAGAGAGAGAGTGCATGTGTGATATGTCTATAGACTGAGGCAATGATAATAGATTCTTTGTGTCTATGTGTGTGGAGGATAGAGAGAGACATGTACATGGGGCTTTGTGTTGTGTAACGTGGAGACACATATACATAATTAGAGAGTGAGTGTGTGAGATACACATGCGGACGTGGGGAGAGATGAGGATCCAGATTAATGGGTGTTTGTGCGTGTCTGTGTGTGTTTGTGCGCGCGTTTGTGTGTGATAGGGAGTGTGTGTATGTGGAGTAGAGAGACCACTAATGATGTGACCTAGTATAAGGGAAGGGGGAATCGTGTGACATGTGTAGTAGCGGGATAGCATGGGTGCGGGCGGGGGGAGCAGACTATTTGGAAGAGACATCGACTGTGTGTGGGAGAGGGGTGTGAGAGCGAGAGAGAGAGAGAGAGAGCGCTAGCGACGGAGAGAGAGAGGAAGAGAGGGGGGTGAGAGAGGGGGCATTTGTGTCCATAAATGGTGTATAGATAGGGAGACAATGTTGATGTTGTTTGAAATTGGCCTATGTACGGAGACGCAAGGGAAGCGAGTCATCGTGTGTGTGTGATAGGGACTTCATGAGAGATCTAGAATAGATGGTGTAGAGAACAATGTGCGAGATCGAGAACGATGATACATTAGGGAGCTATGGAAAGAGTCACGACATATATGTATACAGGGAAGGAGCTGGGGCAGGTCCGCATGTGGGAGAGATAGAAAGAGGAGAGTGGTGCACAAGGAGACAAAGTGTGCTTGTTTGCAGTGGGGGTGGTGTGTGAGGTGAGTGTGCGAGAACCACATAACTAGGGAGATAGACGTTTGGGGGCGACGTTTTGTGTGTATGGGAAAGATACACTCCACATAGTGCGTGTGCTTGGGAAAGAGAGATGCCGGGAGACCTAGCTTGAGAGTGGGGGAAGAGATGTGTGCATGCCCAAGAGACAAAGTGATAGAGACCTATATTGGGGTCCGGACTTTACAAGAGAGAGGGGTGTTAATGTGCTCGTGTGTTGGTGTTTGGGGGAGAGAACGACTTCTCTGTGTGTGTGGGGGGGGGCGACGAGGGGGGGTTGGCTTCAGATAAAGAGTGAGGTGTCTATATTTGAGGGACTTTAGCGTAATTGAGATATACATGGTCAATTGTGTGTGCACTCATGGTTGATCAATTTGTTTCACAGTTTGGACTATGATATAACGATACTTTTGAACATGCGTAATATACCTTGATGTGCCAGAATTACAAACGTAAGATTGGAATTTTGGAATTCGACTCCATCATTAGCTTTTGTAATTCATTTAAACGGAGGTACATTTTTAAGCCAGGATTTCGTGATTTCAAATTCATAGATCAAACCTAGAGATATACACATACGGGCATGTTCAAACTTTATAATCATCCACTTTATTCATACACATACACATTTTTGCTTTTGTCATCATATTTAGGATAAACACATTTGGAATTTCATTTGAATTGGACCGTATGATGGTATTTGCTTGTAGTAGCTCAATGATCCATATTTGAATTGAATGGACAATCTAAGTTTCGAGTTGGAGACATTGATTTTCAAAACTTGCACCTTTTTTTTGCGTGCAAAACAAACAAATTCTCGGCCATGATATCATAGTCGCCGTACAAGAGCAGAATATAATTTCAGGCGCCAAAAGCTTTCAAACTTCCCGCTCACATCGAAATATCTCGCGCCTGAAAGTTTAGACTTGAGATATTCCTGTTTTACCCCTGCCACATGAACGGAAAAGGGCTGCTTTGGTAACTCCATTGTTTTCCCCTTTTTGCCCCCAACATTCTTCCCCATAGCCCCTCCCCTTCCCCTCCCCGACCCCCCCCCAACCATGGCAAGCTGCCGAATCTAGTCCTCCGCCGCAGCGGTGGACCTCACACCCCGACGGATCTACCTTCCGCACCTTGGAACCCCCAACTGCCAACTCACCACTACACCGGAGCTGCTTCAGCGACTGGCTTGTCCACCGCTCCAGATCTCCTTGATCGCCATCATGGTCCACCGCACCGGATCTGCTTAACCGGCGCCCTCGTCCACCACAGTCTAGGCCCTTCACTGACTCCCTCGTCCGCCCCTTCGCTGGCCCTTCATACAAGCCCTCGTCCGCCGCAACAGATCCGCCTCACCGAAAGCACTGTACAATGCCCCCGCCGAAGCCTTCGTCCACTGCACCGGACCCGCTCCACGGACGCCATATTCAACTCCACCGGCCCTGCTTTACCGACGACGCAGCCTCATCAGGTTATTTCGATTTGTACTCCTTCGGTTTTTCTCTTTATCGTGCAACTGTTCACTTACCATAGCTGAGCTTTCTTGTATGTCGATAGGCGCCGCAACCGTAGCACCGGAGCCTCTTCAGCGACGGCGACAGCTGGCCCAAACTCAACCGCAACACGAGCACCATCGACGATCCTTAGCTATCAAGTATGACAACGATACCCATACGCCGCCGAGAATCAGGTACTATTATCCAACGGCCGGCGCCTACGTTCACTTTCTTAGCATAAGCACCGCACCTTTGAATTCCTTCAGGGCATCATTCAGTTTTTCATGAGACGCGTTATTCTGCTTGCACCTGTAGGGCCATACTTCTGGCAGTGAACATGTTACATGTGCTAAATTACATACCAGTGCACATATAGTTAATATGCTTTAGTTTTGTCCTAAGTATTACTGTACTTCCTAGATATCACTGCCTACTATTTTACTTCTTGAATGCTATATTTATGATAATGGTGTTGTTCTGATGCCACCTGTTGGTTCCATCAGACTGCTTAATGTTCTCTATGCTTAATTACACATCAGCAAACTAGCATGTGGTTCCGCTGCTTTTTGTTCGTTTTACCCTACATTTTCTGATGCTAGCTATTACATCACTGCTCTGAGCCTCTGTTCATTACTTGTTTGTGTGTTCTTGATCTTCCCAAGTTGCATGACTAATTTGATGCTTCTATTAATTATGGAGCTGCCAACCCCATCAAGCAAAAAATATGTTCTTTTGGGGCTGGCACCTCAAACAAGCATAAAAATAGAGGGAAGCAGATATATTGTCGTGTATGCACACACCCTTCTTTCATTAGTTTAGATGAACCATTGATGATCAATTCGGACCAGTGCATGCGACTAAAATTAATTTTACCTAAAGAGAGGGTGCAGAATAAACTACAACAACTAGATTTGCAACCACGGGATGCTGACGATATCTTCAAAGAACATTGCAACAGTAGCGAGGCTTCACAGCAACATATGGTAAGCCAGTGTGTTTTAGTACATGTGAAATGTAATGCGAGTGGGCTGCTTTCTTGGCTTGTGCTCTCAACCTGTAATCCTACAGAATTACAAATAGTTCAGTTGTCTGCTTTGCTGTATTGCTTGATTCGAATGCTTGTTTGTTGTTACGCTATACCTGAGTTCGCCAATATGTCAGCAGTGCCTGCTATACTATCGTAAAGAAATGCATGCCTAGTTCTTTTGAGTCCTTAACTTTTCCTCTGAACTTCATCACAAGACTGTCTTCGTAGTTTATATGAGGCCACACTATTAAGTGCTTTCTCAGATTATTTCAACTGCTTAGATGCCTTGGCAACTTAAATATTGCGGTGGTACACTCCCTTTCAACTTTCATCTTACCATTTTAATTTCTTTTCGGCTGATGCTGCTTCGAACCATTTAAATATAGCTTTCCATGCTCGGCAATAATTCGTATGTCGTTTACCATGTAAGCTTACTGCCTGGATCATGCAATAACTATCTCTTACTTATGTCCAGTGGAAACCTTCCAGGATGCCGTTCACACTAGGACACAATGTACAACCCCGAAATCTATTTGTGGAAGCACTGCGCCATCCATGTTACCAGATGGTAGCAGTTCAGAGGCAACACCGCCGGAGAGCAGTCTGAGCACAGATATTATAGTTCTTGAGGCTCTACTAGAGGCAGAAAGAGATGGTGTGGCTGCCATGAATGAGGTAATCTTTATCTTGAGGCTGGAAATTATGGAATTAGCGGCACGCATTATGCAAGCAACCCAAGAATTGGAGGAAGTAAGAATGTTGCATTTGAAGACGGAGGAGGTCCTGCTGTTTCTGCTATCTGAAGCCCAGGGTAATCCCGGTTCTTCTTTATATACCAGTTGAAATTGTCATTAGATTATTGTACTTGCATGTTGTGCCATGTCTCTGAATGGATTATGTTGTAAGACCCCCTATGTTGTCCATGTGTTGTAATGATCCAAAAAATTTAGGCGAGGTAATCCTTAGTACTTGTATGATTGACATAAGGTGAACTGTTTTTCGTGTGAGCATATTGTATTGGATGAAATAACTGTTTGACTCAAAGTGTATCCAACCTACTGAATTCGAAGATCACGGCATTTCTAAATCATAATCATATATAAAGGTGTAATAAATCTTTGTTGTGGTTTTGAAGAAATAAATAACAAAACGTATAATTACTGTGGATATTTGTAATCGGATAAAAATTGGATTTGAATTTAGTTTGCCAGGGCCCAAGGCAAACGTGAATGCTAATTCTCCCAAGTTTTGAACGAAGCGGCTAAACACCCACTATAATTTGTGGGCTGCCCAAAGCAAGTGTTTGCGAGATGGAAATTACTGTCTACCCCTGACACTTACATCCTTATCGATCGGATTTACACTGTTGTCGATAGGGGTAGACTAGTAACTTCAATCAGATGTGACACGACGGCCTCTGAGCCCATTCAGACACGGTGGGTGCCAAACGTGGGCGGCAAAACACATTTGATTCAAGCTCGTCCGAAAGACATGTGTCTCTCCCTCCATTTCCCCATTCATACACGGTGGGCGGCAAAACAAACTCTCCTCGTCCGAAATCGATGTAGGCTAATATTTTAAATAGGGGCAGATGTGTAACTTCCCTCAGACGTGACACAACCGCCCTACCTGGCAGCCCCGTTCATACACCGTGGGCGGCAAAACACCCTCTCCTCGCCCAAAATAGTTACCGGCAAATGTTTGGGAGATGCGAGATTACCGTCCTATCCCCAACCGACGTGATGTCCGAAATTTTAAACGGGGGATAAGTTCATAACTTTCCCACATTTCAGAGAAGCGCGTCCCAAAGTTTGAGATCCCCCTCCCCTCCATTTCCCCATTCATACACCGTCGGCGCCACGACAACCTCCCCACTGCGGCCAGCCTCCTCCGTCCGCCACCCCATCCTCCACCTTGCCGGAGCCGCTACCCCTACCCCGTCGTCCACTTCATGAGATGGAGTCTCTCATCCACGGCGCTGGACCAGGATCCTTTCATCGCGTCCTCTCACTTCATCGGCGCCATCGTCCACCTTGCCGCTCCTACGACCGCCTTGTCCACGGCAACGGGATTTATCCCTCGACCCGGCCGTCTGCCGTCTAAAGTCTTCTTCCCCGCCGCCGACAGCCATCGCACCCGCAGCACCCTCAACGTATCAGTAGAGACCTACACGGTGTCGCAAGAGAGGTGGTACTCTTTCATATGTGTTTAAGTTATTGATCTCACCCGGAAAATAGATCGTAATTTGTTTACTGTACTTTTCTTGTCCGTACCAAATCGTAGTGGCTAGTTGAAAGCAAACATTGGTTGCAAAGTAGCTTTGTCTGGTTTGCACCTTCAGATCCGCCATGGCACGGGCACTATACTCGTAAAGCTTATGGTTTCCCCCTTTATATTCACTACCATCATCGTAGGTGCTTCGTGTCGTGCTAGCACTACTCCTCAAGACCTCAACCCAAAGCTTACGTGTTGAATTACGAATCTGATATGATGCTCATATCACTAAAACAGAGAATGTTTAATTGGTCACCTAATGTTCCTATATTCGTTTCAAAAAGCATGTGCGCCACCCACTGGTCCAGCTAGTTCCACTTTCCTGATTTTTCTCTTGATGCTTAGGGTTTTCCCCTTTTATCTACTCTACTATGATCTGCGTAGGTGCTTTCTGTCGTACTAGCATTACTCCACCCTTCAAGCTAAACAACACAACACTCAAAATTTGAAAGCTTAATTGTTCAAATATGATTGTGATATGATACTGATATTAGTTAACAGACACATTTAATTGGTTAGCTAAAGGTCCCACTTGAGTTTCCAAATGCATGTCGCGACATATAGAGAGATAGCAGAATTGCATTTCTTTGTCACTTTTTGACTGTACTTTCTTGTCCATACCAAATTTTAGTTGTTATTTCAAAGCAAACATCAGTTGCTAACTACCCTTTGCGTGGTTTGCAGCTTCAGATCTGCCATCCCACTGCCACGGTCAACACTGTACTCATCATGCTTATGGTTTCCCCATTTTACGATGACCACGATCAGCCTACGTGGTTCGTGTCGTAATAGCACTGCTCCACCCATCGAGCTAAACAAGCTTAGTTGTACAAATTCATATATGATATTATGCTGATATTAGTAAAAGAGAGATGTTTAATTGGTCAGCTAAATGTTCCTACTTTAGTTTCGAAATGCATGTGAGCCACATATGGAGAGACCGGAAAGAATAGTATTTCTCTGTGCGCTCTGGTTCGTCGTGGGTGGCCAACCGACATTGTATTGAAAGACTTGTAATATCTTCAATCTGCTTGCTCTTCTGCTCTTCTTTAAGATGATCCTCTTCTCTTGCGGTCGACCGGTCAGGTCGAGTTGTTCTCCCTTAGTATATTTCGAATCTGTCAGGTCAGGTCGACTTGTTCTTCTTTACTATATGTTGAAGTTGTCATCTGCGAAGTGTCATCACTTCTGGAGCTCTCATATTTTGAGTAGTAGGCCACATTATATTAATGCACACACCAAATTACAGCATGCATGGCATCTCTTAAAAGAATTGCAGAGATAGCACAAAGGGGTTTACAGGGAGGCCGTATTGGATTAGAATCACTTCTGCATTACAAAGATAATCTCACTTGTTTTTATGTTTCATGCATGTCAGATATTGAACATTATCAAAATGAATATGAGAATGGGCGCACGAGAGGAATATTGCAGAAGAATCCACTAGCTAACAAAATTGGCATGGTGGAGGATGGCCTATCTTATTCACCCATCAAGGTGCTTGCTCTAACTTGGCAAGGTTGTATTGGTCGCACATATTTTGCATCTGACCTCTTGCATTACTTCTACTTTGTTACACCATCTGCTTAGTTTAAGCATCATATATGAGTATATGCCATACCTATCCAGTTTCTGTACCTATTCCATGTGTCGTCATACTATGTTTTTCCAGTCAAATGTTGTTCTTTCGTAATAGATGTCCAAAAGGAAGAGGGTGAGTGCAGATCCTCAAGGAGTACAAACTAGGTATTTGGAAAAGGTAGTGATACCTGTTAAATCAGATAGATCAGCAACCACAGAAAACACAGGCCCAACTGTACCACACTTTACCCCTACTCCAGTGGCCAAACCCCTATTAGAACTGCTGGGAGCCCAGCGTTAGGTACTGTCTATGATATCAATTCAAAATTTGAACTCCTAAATTTCTGCATGTGCCTTACCTTCTCTCTTGTATGAAAACTAATTTCAGATGAATCTCCTTGCTCAAAGGATCATACGATCTCACAACAATACTGGGCTCTGCATTGCTCTTGTTAGTACCTCTCTCCCTTTTGCCTTGTCACGTTGTACTTAATTAATTGCTATTTGATTATGTATCATCAGTCTGCACCTGAGTTTCATTATCCTCTGTTTCTTCCAATATTATTTGAACTATATTTACTCTTTGCAAAATGTAGAATAATGGCAACGCTTATAAAGAATTTTCTTTGGGGAATTTATTGAATTATCCTTCCATTAACATGGAGAAGGGCTTTGTCCAGCCCGTGTTAACATGTAATGTAAGTTCATCCTTCTCACGCCTTCAAACTTTGTTCTAGTATAGATTTGGATAGGCATCATTTCCTCCACTGCTGTTTGCTTTGCTGTTTACATCTGATTGGATGTTTGCAACAACTACCAGTTTCAAATTGTAGTTGTAAAAACATGTTCCTTATGCACAACAGATCCATTTATTTGCTTATATAATTGTGAAACATGTTACGTGTCTCCTTGTTTCTCTTTCAGAGTCGTATCTCTTATGCCAGGCAGAACTTTAGGGAAGATAGTGAGCCAAACCATCTTGAGGACAGCGAGATGACCCCAAGGTCCTGTCTTGATGAAGACAGTGAGTTGAAGCAACTCACCAGCAGGTGTGAGACAACCTCTGTGCAGTCGCTGCCTCAATCAGTTCGACTTCTTCAGTCTCAACTTAAAGCGGAAAGGCTTGCTTCAGCTCAGCTCCGACTTGAAGTCAAGATGTAATGAAGATGTCAGAGGACTGCCTTGCGCACCATCATGCCATACAGCTACGAGTGATGCATCTATCGTTGACACAATTGAGGTCTAATCAGCTTGTTTGGCTATTTGGGAGGCCCGACCTGGCCAGGCCTAGTGCCTTCTGAAGTGCTCTCAGTTTTGTATATTCTTTTGTTGGCGCGTTTATTTGCACTGGTGGCGAACTTTGATGCCCAGTGGATGTAATATGTGTAATAGCTGTGATAGCCTAGCGTAAGTTTGCTGCTTATTTATTTCCTTCTTGTCTTGTTTATTTGTGTGCTTGTAGTCAGTGCAGTTCTTTTTCCGCGGTTTGCTAGTGGCCACAATAACCTATTTTTTTAAAACTAGGCGACAATAACCATGGGCTACATATTTACTATAGTGACACTGGGCCTCCTACGGGCCGTAGAAACAATGGGCCTTCTACGGGCCGTAGAAACAATGGGCCTTCTACGGGCCGTATCATCAATGGGCCTTATACGGGCCGTATGATCGATTGGCCAAACATGGGCCAAAAACAGACCGCATTGTGGTTGTAAACGGGCTAGAGTTGGAGTCGTTCGTTCATGGGCCGACCATAACGGGCCGTCGTTAATAGGCCGTATTTGATGACGCTATGAAAACGGGCCAACGTATTAACGGGCCACAAACGGGCCGACTGTAACCACGGGCTGAATTTGGCCTACAAGCAGAAAATGGCAGTTACGGGCCGTAAGTAACCGAATGCTGGAAATGAGCCCAAGAATAAATGGGCCCTGAGAAGGCCGAAAGATAACATGGGCTGCAAACGGCCCAATGGATTAATGGGTTGTTAATGGGTATAAAGTGATACACTGTTCATTATAGGCCAGATTCACCACGGGCCGTTAATGGGCCAAGAGTTACAAAGGGCCTCATATGGGCCGAAAGACGTCATGGGCCATACATGGGCCGAAACTTAAAATGGGCTGGAATCATATTGGACGGCCCAGATGACGGTAGTGGGCCTAATTTGGATAGGTCGTAACGGGCCCTGGGTTAGCGGGTTGTAAATGGGCTATATGCGAACAGGCCGTTAACAGGCTTTCCGTGGGCCGGCCCGCCACCTTTTGACCTAGTCAAACGGGTCGACCTTTTCACAGGAATGGGCCTCTGTTCGACCGTGCCACGTGTCGACGTATCATAGGCGCCTTCGGTCCAATGAGTGGATGACATCTGTCCCAACGGTGAGCCGACACGTGTTTCCTCCAGCAAATGATGATTTTGCACGTGGAAAATCCCCATTGGTCGGGGCTGTTAGTGGGTTATCGGATCCAAAACCGGACTCGATAGCTTAACGGCGTTCCATTACGGTGGATGCCACGTGTCGGACACCCTTGACGAAAGCACTTCTGTGACGCGCAATTAATCGTCATGGAAGTGGACACTTTCGTGATGATAATTTTGGTAATGTCATGGAACACTTCTACGACAGCACAGGTATGACTATCTTGATTCTGTCATAAAATCATCATGGATGTACATGCATGACAAAAAACACGACCTACTGTGACAAACACGTATCATCACGGAAGTGTATTTTTTTGTAGTGCTTGCAGTGGCTATTAGCCGGCGCTTAAAGCGCTCCTGCTCGAGAGGTTCCTCAGGCACGATGAAATCCTCGTTGCTGAGGCTCACCTCATCCTTGGAGAGCGGAAGATAGTTACTATCCTCCGAGTCTTCGTTTACGGCCTGTTCATCAGGGCTGACTCGCCCATCTTCCCGTTCGTCCTGTTCGGCAGTTGGCTCAATGGGATCTTCATTGTCTTCGACATTGTCTAGAGTATTATTTTCTCCTGTGTCGGTATTGCTGTTTTTTCTACGGTGTGATTTAGAGCGGCGCCGCTGACGCCGGTGCTTTGGCTGTATCTGAGGAGGTTTATCCTCAACTGGGTCTTCTTTGTCATCGTCGTTAGCTTCTTTGGGTGTATCCACCATGTACACGTCATACGAAGAGGTGGCCGTCCAACATCCGGTAAACGGCGGGTTTTGGGCCTGTTCTTCTCCGGCATCGTCGTCCATAACGTCACTATTTTTAGAGTCGTAATCGAGCATGTTGGTTAAGTCCTCGATAGTGGCTATAAAGTGGGTGGTGGGTGGGATGTGAAGTTCCCTGCTTTCAGCCCCTAGTCCGGGTTGGGCATAGTTCGGACGTTGCTCCTTTGTAATAATAAGGGATCGCATTAAGTCCAGAGCCTCGCTTAAAGGCGAGGTTTGCCCTAAGAGAAGAGAGCTCATGGAGTACGGCGAGAGGGAGACTCCTTGGCCGAACTCACACGATGTGGACTCCGAAGGTTTGGAGCCAGTGTCCGGTGAAGGGTCCGGCTTCCCGATGGTTGCCAGCGACACTGCTTCATCTGGCTCTCCCGTAATGGGCTTAGCGGCCGCGGATAGTCCGGCAGGCTCAAGAAGCCCGTCTTCGGACCTGGCCATGCGCTCCGGATCTAAGGCCAGAGCGGAAGTTGGGGTCGTGAATCCTTGGAAGATCACGTCTTCCCGAACGTCGGCGACATAGTCTAGGTTTCCAAAACTAATCTGGTGCCCCGGGGCGTAGCTGTCGATCTGCTCTAGATGGCCAAGCGAGTTGGCCCACAGTGCGAAGCTGCCGAACACAAAGGTCTGTCTGGGGAGGAAAACTTCCCCTGGGCAGCCTTGTTGTAGATGATTGACGGAGCCATCGAACCTCTTGGTGACGACGCAGCGGAACTCTCAATGAAAGCACCAATGTCGGTGTCAAAACCGGTGGATCTCGGGTAGGGGGTCCCGAACTGTGCGTCTAAGGTCGATGGTAACAGGAGACAGGGGACACGATGTTTACCCAGGTTTGGGCCCTCTCTATGGAGGTCATACCCTACTTCCTGCTTGATTGATCTTGATGAATATGAGTATTACAAGAGTTGATCTACCACGAGATCGTAATGGCTAAAACCCTAGAAGTCTAGCATGTATGATGTTGGGGAACGTAGTAATTTCAAAAAAATTCCTATGCACACGCAAGATCATGGTGATGCATAGCAACGAGAGGGGAGAGTGTTGTCCACGTACCCTCGTAGACCGATAGCGGAAGCGTTAATACAACGCGGTTGATGTAGTCGTACGTCTTCACGATCCGACCGATCAAGTACCGAATGTACGGCACCTCTGAGTTCAGCACATGTTCAGCTCGATGACGTCCCTCGAACTCCGATCCAGCCGAGTGTTGAGGGAGAGTTTCGTCAGCACGACGGCGTGTTGACGATGATGATGTTCTACCGACGCAGGGCTTCGCCTAAGCACCGCTACGATATTATCAAGGTGTAATATGGTGGAGGGGACACCGCACACGGGTAAGAGATCAATAGATCAATTGTTGTGTCTCCTTGGGGTGCCCCCCTGCCCCCGTATATAAAGGAGCAAGGAGGAGAGGGCCGGCCAAGGGGAGGTGGCGTGCCCAAGGGGGGAGTCCTACTACCACCGGGAGTAGGACTCCTCCTTTCCTTGTGGGAGTAGGAGAAGGGAAGGGGGAAGGAGAAAGAAGGAAGGGGTGCCCCCCCTCCCTAGTCCAATTCGGACTAGCCCATGGGGAGGGGTGCGGCCACCCTTTGGGGTCTTTCTCTCCTTTCCCGTATGGCCCATTAAGGCCCAATACGAATTCCCGTAACTCTCCGGTACTCCAAAAAATACCCGAATCACTCGGAACCTTTCCGAAGTCCGAATATAGTCGTCCAATATATCGACCTTTACGACTCGACCATTTCGAGACTCCTCGTCATGTCCCCGATCTCATCCGGGACTCCGAACTCCTTCGGTACATCAACATACATAAACTCATAATAAAACTGTCATCGTAATGTTAAGCGTGCGGACCCTACGGGTTCAAGAACTATGTAGACATGACCGAGACACCTCTCAGGTCAATAACCAATAGCGGAACCTGGATGCTCATATTGGCTCCCACATATTCTACGAAGATCTTTATCGGCCCGAGATTCGATCATCAGTATCTCGATACCTAGTTCAATCTCGTTACCGGCAAGTCTCTTTACTCGTTCCGTAATACATCATCCCGTGACTAACTCATTAGTCACAATGCTTGCAAGGCTTATAGTGATGTGCATTACCGAGTGGGCCCAGAGATACCTCTCCGACAATCGGAGTGACAAATCCTAATCTCGAAATACGCCAACCCAAGAAGTACCTTTGGAGACACCTGTAGAGCACCTTTATAATCACCCATTTACGTTGTGATGTTTGGTAGCACACAAAGTGTTCCTCCGGTAAACGGGAGTTGCATAATCTCATAGTCATAGGAACATGTATAAGTCATGAAGAAAGCAATAGCAACATACTAAACAATCGGGTGCTAAGCTAACGGAATGGGTCAAGTCAATCACGTCATTCTCCTAATGAGGTGATCCCGTTAATCAAATGACAGCTCATGTCTATGGCTAGGAAACATAACCATCTTTGATTAACGAGCTAGTCAAGTAGAGGCATACTAGTGACACTCTATTTGTCTATGTATTCACACATGTATTATGTTTCCGGTTAATACAATTCTAGCATGAATAATAAACATTTATCATGATATAAGGAAATATATAATACTTTATTATTGCCTCTAGGGCATATTTCCTTCAGTCTCCCACTTGCACTAGAGTCAATAATCTAGTTCACATCGCCATGTGATTTAACATCAATAATTCACATCACCATGTGATTAACACCCATAGTTCACATCTCTATGTGACCGACACTCAAAGGGTTTACTAGAGTCAATAATCTAGTTCACATCGCTATGTGATTAACACCCAAAGAGTACTAAGGTGTGATCATGTTTTGATTGTGAGATAATTTTAGTCAACGGGTCTGTCACATTCAGATCCGTAAGTATTTTGCAAATTTCGATGTCTACAATGCTCTGCACGGAGCTACTCTAGCTAATTGTTCCCACCTTCAATATGTATCTAGACCGAGACTTAGAGTCATCTAGATTAGTGTCAAAACTTGCATCGACGTAACCCTTTACGACGAACCTTTTGTCACTTCCATAATCGAGAAACATATCCTTATTCCACTAAGGATAATTTTGACCGCTGTCCAGTGATCTACTCCTAGATCACTATTGTACTCCCTTGCCAAAATCAGTGTAAGGTATACAATAGATCTGGTACATAGCATGGCATACTTTATAGAACCTATGGCCAAGGCACAGGGAATGACTTCCATTCTCTTTCTATCTTCTGCCGTGGTCGGGCTTTGAGTCTTACTCAATTTCACACCTTGTAACACAGGCAAGAACTCTTTCTGTGACTGTTCCATTTTGAACTACTTCAAAATCTTGTTAAGGTATGTAATCATTGAAAAAACTTATCAAGCGTCTTGATCTATCTCTATAGATCTTGATGCTCAATATGTAAGCAGCTTCACCGAGGTCTTTCTTTGAAAAACTCCTTTCAAACACTCCTTTATGCTTTGCAGAATAATTCTACATTATTTCCGATCAACAATATGTCATTCACATATACTTATCAGAAATGTTGTAGTGCTCCCACTCACTTTCTTGTAAATACGGGCTTCACCGCAAGTCTGTATAAAACTATATCCTTTGATCAACTTATCAAAGCGTATATTCCAACTCCGAGATGCTTGCACCAGTCCATAGATGGATCGCTGGAGCTTGCATATTTTGTTAGCACTTTTAGGATTGACAAAACCTCCTGGTTGCATCATATACAACTCTTCTTTAATAAATCCATTAAGGAATGCAGTTTTGTTTATCCATTTGCCAGATTTCATAAAATGCGGCAATTGCTAAACATGATTCGGACAGACTTAAGCATCGCTGCGAGTGAGAAAATCTCATCGTAGTCAACACCTTGAACTTTGTCAAAAACCTTTTTCCGACAAGTCTAGCTTTGTAGATAGTAACACTACTATCAGCGTCCGTCTTCCTCTTGAAGATCCATTTAATCTCAATGGCTCGCCAATCATTGGCCAAGTCAATCAAAGTCCACACTTTGTTCTCATATATGGATTTTATCTCAGATTTCATGGCCTCAAGCCATTTCGCGGAATCTGGGCTCATCATCACTTCCTCATAATTCATAGGTTCGTCATGGTCAAATAACATGACCTCCAGAACAGGATTACCATACCACTCTGGTGTGGATCTCACTCTGGTTTACCTACGAGGTTTGGTAGTAACTTGATCTGAAGTTACATGATCATCATCATTAACTTCCTCACTAATTGGTGTAGGAGTCACAGGAACAGATTTCTGTGATGAACTACTTTCCAATAAGGGAGCAGGTACAGTTACCTCATCAAGTTCTACTTTCCTCCCACTCACTTCTTTCGAGAGAAACTCCTTCTCTAGAAAGGATCCATTCTTAGCAATGAATATCTTGCCTTCGGATCTGTGATAGAAGGTGTACCCAACTGTCTCCTTTGGGTATCTTATGAAGACACATTTCTCCGATTTGGGTTTGATCTTATCAGGATGAAACTTTTTCACATAAGCATCGCAACCCCAAACTTTAAGAAATGACAACTTTGGTTTCTTGCCAAACCACAGTTCATAAGATGTCGTCTCAACGGATTTAGATGGTACCCTATTTAACGTGAATGCAGCTGTCTCTAATGCATAACCCCAAAACGATAGTGGTAGATTGGTACATCATAGATCGCACCATATCTAATAAAGTACGGTTATGACGTCCGGCCACACCATTATGCTGTGGTGTTCCAGGTGGCGTGAGTTGCGAAACTATTCCGCATTGTTTCAAATGAAGACCAAACTCGTAACTCAAATCTCCTCCATGATCAGATCGTAGAAATTTTATTTTCTTGTTACGAAGATTTTCAACTTCACTCTGAAATTCTTTGAACTTTTCAAATGTTTCAGACTTATGTTTCATTAAGTAGATATACCCATATCTGCTCAAATCATCTGTGAAGGTGAGAAAATAACGATATCCGCCACGAGCCTCAATATTCATCGGACCACATACATCTGTATGTATGATTTCCAATAAATCTGTTGCTCTCTCCATAGTTCCAGAGAACGGCATTTTAGTCATCTTGCCCATGAGGCACGGTTCGCAAGCATCAAGTGATTCATAATCAAGTGATTCCAAAATCCCATCAGTATGGAGTTTCTTCATGCGCTTTACACCAATATGACCTAAACGGCAGTGCCACAAATAAGTTGCACTATCATTATTAACTTTGCATCTTTTGGCTTCAATATTATAAATATGTGTATCACTACGATCGAGATCCAACAAACCATTTTCGTTGGTGTGTATGACCATAGAAGGCTTTTATTTATGTAAACAGAACAACAATTGTTCTCTAACTTAAATGAATAACCGTATTGCAATAAACATGATCAAATCATATTCATGCTCAACGCAAACACCAAATAACACTTATTTAGTTTCAACACTAATCCCGAAAGTACAGGGAGTGTGCGATGATGATCATATCAATCTTGGAACTACTTCCAACACACATCGTCACCTCGCCTTTTACTAGTCTCTGTTTATTCTGCAACTCCTGTTTCGAGTTACTACTCTTAGCAACTGAACCAGTATCAAATACCGAGGGGTTGCTATAAACACTAGTAAGTACACATCAATAACATGTATATCCAATATACCTTTGTTCACTTTGCCATCCTTCTTATCCACCAAATACTTGGGGCAGTTCCGCTTCCAGTGACCAGTCCCTTTGCAATAGAAGCACTTAGTCTCAGGCTTAGGTACAGACTTTTGGGCTTCTTCACTTGAGTAGCAACTTGCTTGCCGTTCTTTTTGAAGTTCCCCTTCTTCCCTTTGCCCTTTTCTTGAAACTAGTGGTCACGTCAACCATCAACACTTGATGTTTTTCTTGATTTCTACCTTCGTCGATTTCAGCATCACGAAGAGCTCGGGAATTACTTTCGTCATCCCTTGCATACTATAGTTCATCACGAAGTTCTACTAACTTTGGTGATGGTGACTGGAGAATTCTGTCAATCACTATTTTATCTGGAAGATTAACTCCCACTTGATTCAAGCGATTGAAGTACCCAGACAATCTGAGCACATGCTCACTAGTTGAGCGATTCTCCTCCATCTTTTAGCTATAGAACTTGTTGGAGACTTCATATCTCTCAACTCGAGTATTTGCTTGAAATATTTACTTCAACTCCTAGAACATCTCATATGGTCCATGACGTTCAAAACGTCTTTGAAGTCCCGATTCTAAGCCGTTTAAGCATGGTGCACTAAACTATCAAGTAGTCATCATATTGAGCTAGCCAAACGTTCATAACGTCTGCATCTGCTCCTGCAATAGGTCTGTCACCTAGCGGTGCATCAAGGACATAATTCTTCTGTGCAGCAATGAGGATAATCCTCAGATCACGAATCCAATCCGCATCTTTGCTACTAACATCTTTCAACATAATTTTCTCTAGGAACATATCAAAAATAAACACATGGAAGCAACAACGCGAGCTATTGATCTACAACATAATTTGAAAAATACTATCAGGACTAAGTTCATGATAAATTCAAGTTCAATTAATCATATTACTTAAGAACTCCCACTTAGATAGACATCCCTCTAATCATCTAAGTGATTACGTGATCCAAATCAACTAAACCATGTCCGATCAACACGTGAGATGGAGTAGTTTCAATGGTGAACATCACTATGTTGATCATATCTACTATATGATTCACGCTCGACCTTTCGGTCTCCGTGTTCCGAGGCCATATCTGCATATGCTAGGCTTGTCAAGTTTAACCTGAGTATTCCGCGTGTGCAACTGTTTTGCACCCGTTGTATTTGAACGTAGAGCCTATCACACCCGATCAACACGTGGTGTCTCAGCACGAAGAACTTTCGCAGCGGTGCATACTCAGGGAGAACACTTTTATCTTGAAATTTTAGAGAGAGATCTTCTTATAATGCTACCGTCAATCAAAGCAAGATAAGATGCATAAAAGATTAACATCACATGCAATGAATATAAGTGATATGATATGGCCATCATCATCTTGTGCTTGTGATCTCCAGCTCCGAAGCACCGTGCTCGTGATCTCCATCTCCGAAGCACCGTCATGATCACCATCGTCACCGGCGCGACACCTTGATCTCCATCGTAATATCGTTGTCGTCTCGCCAACTTATTGCTTTTATGACTATCGCTACCGCTTAGTGATAAAGTAAAACAATTACATGGCGATTGCACTGCATACAATAAAGCGACAACCATATGGCTCCTGCCAGTTGCCGATAACTCGGTTATAAAACATGATCATCTCATACAATAAAATATAGCATCATGTCTTGACCATATCACATCACAACATGCCCTGCAAAAACAAGTTAGACGTCCTCTACTTTGTTGTTGCAAGTTTTACGTGGCTGCTACGGGTTTAGCAAGAACCGTTCTTACCTACGCATCAAAACCACAACGATAGTTTGTCAAGTTGGTGCTGTTTTAACCTTCGCAAGGACCGGGCATAGCCACACTCGGTTCAACTAAAGTGAGAGAGACAGACACCCGCCAGTCACCTTTAAGCAACGAGTGCTCCCAACGGTGAAACTAGTCTCGCGTAAGCGTACGCGTAATGTCGGTCCGGGCCGCTTCATCTCACAATACCGCTGAACCAAAGTATGACATGCTGGTAAGCAGTATGACTTATATCGCCCACAACTCACTTGTGTTCTACTCGTGCATAGCATCAACGCATAAAACCAGGCTCGGATGCCACTGTTGGGGAACGTAGTAATTTCAAAAAATTTCCTACGCACACGCAAGATCATGGTGATGCATAGCAACGAGAGGGGAGAGTGTTGTCCACGTACCCTCGTAGACCGATAGCGAAAGCGTTAATCCAACGCGGTTGATGTAGTCGTACGTCTTCACGATCCGACCGATCAAGTACCGAACATACGGCACCTCCGAGTTCAGCACACGTTCAGCTCGATGACGTCCCTCGAACTCCGATCCAGCCGAGTGTTGAGGGAGAGTTTCGTCAGCACGACGGCGTGGTGACGATGATGATGTTCTACCGACGCAGGGCTTCGCCTAAGCACCGCTACGATATTATCGAGGTGTAATATGGTGGAGGGGGGCACCGCACACGGCTAAGAGATCAATAGATCAATTGTTGTGTCTCCTTGGGGTGCCCCCCTGCCCCCGTATATAAAGGAGCAAGGAGGAGAGGGCCGGCCAAGGGGAGGTGGCGCGCCCAAGGGGGGAGTCCTACTGACTCCTCCTTTCCTTGTGGGAGTAGGAGAAGGGAAGGGGGAAGGAGAAAGAAGGAAGGGGGCGCCCCCCCTCCCTAGTCCAATTCGGACTAGCCCATGGGGAGGGGTGCGGCCACCCTTTGGGGTCTTTCTCTCCTTTCCCGTATGGCCCATTAAGGCCCAATACGAATTCCCGTAACTCTCCGGTACTCCGAAAAATACCCGAATCACTCGGAACCTTTCCGAAGTCCGAATATAGTCGTCCAATATATCGATCTTTACGTCTCGACCATTTCGAGACTCCTCGTCATGTCCCCGATCTCATCCAGGACTCCGAACTCCTTCGGTACATCAACATACATAAACTCATAATAAAACTGTCATCGTAACGTTAAGCGTGCGGACCCTACGGGTTCGAGAACTATGTAGACATGACCGAGACACCTCTCCGGTCAATAACCAATAGCGGAACCTGGATGCTCATATTGGCTCCCACATATTCTACGAAGATCTTTACCGGTCAGACCGCATAACAACATACGTTGTTTCCTTTGTCATCGGTATGTTACTTGCCCGAGATTCGATCGTCGGTATCTCGATACCTAGTTCAATCTCGTTACCGGCAAGTCTCTTTACTCGTTTCGTAATACATCATCCCGCGACTAACTCATTAGTCACAATGCTTGCAAGGCTTATAGTGATGTGCATTACCGAGTGGGCCCAGAGATACCTCTCCGACAATCGGAGTGACAAATCCTAATCTCGAAATACGCCAACCCAACAAGTACCTTTGGAGACACCTGTAGAGCACCTTTATAATCACCCATTTACGTTGTGACGTTTGGTAGCACACAAAGTGTTCCTCCGGTAAACGGGAGTTGCATAATCTCATAGTCATAGGAACATGTATAAGTCATGAAGAAAGCAATAGCAACATACTAAACGATTGGGTGCTAAGCTAACGGAATGGGTCAAGTCAATCACGTCATTCTCCTAATGAGGTGATCCCGTTAATCAAATGAGAACTCATGTCTATGGCTAGGAAACATAACCATCTTTGATTAACGAGCTAGTCAAGTAGAGGCATACTAGTGACACTCTATTTGTCTATGTATTCACACATGTATTATGTTTCCGGTTAATACAATTCTAGCATGAATAATAAACATTTATCATGATATAAGGAAATATATAATACTTTATTATTGCCTCTAGGGCATATTTCCTTCATATGATTATGATTGTCCCTATGGACTAAACCCTCTGGTTTATATAGACACCAGAGGGGGCTAGGGTTGTACCAAGTCGGTTACAGAGAAAGGAATCTTCATATCCGAACGTCAAGCTTGCCTTCCACACCAAGGA
The DNA here is from genome assembly GCF_002575655.3 of Aegilops tauschii subsp. strangulata. Taxonomy (NCBI): domain Eukaryota; kingdom Viridiplantae; phylum Streptophyta; class Magnoliopsida; order Poales; family Poaceae; genus Aegilops; species Aegilops tauschii. The sequence goes on from NC_053035.3 coordinate 278,255,125, forward strand.
GAGTCCCATCCGGACACGGGTGAGAGTCTTCGGTCTTGTATCTTCACAGCCCATCAGTCCGGCCCATGTCCAACAGGCCTGACGCCCGAGGACCCCTTAGTCCAGGACTCCCTCAGAGGACGCCGAGGGGATGGAGTGCCACGTAGCCGCGTGTTCAAGATTGAGTGTCGCGTGGGGCAGCTGGAGTCCGCGCCGACGTGGCTGCCTACTCCCGGGGTGGGAAGGAGGAGAAGTGGCCCCCGCAAGCTCGACTGCCACCGGGCCAGATGGTGGCCACCCTCAACACTGTTGTCAAGACACTCGCCTCCGTATGGAGGATCTCTGGGTGGAGAAGGAGAGCGAGAGGTGGGCGATAAGCGGCATACGGGAGCTGCGGTGGAGCCATGGCCGGAACCGTTGGCGCCTTAAGAAGATGCCATCAACTCAGGCCGAGCCCACTATCAAGGACATCTGTGAGATCGGTGCCCTGTCTCCCCACCGTTGGCTCCCCTTGCTGATGTTGCTCCATGGACGACGGTAGTGGGGTCTTGTGCTCGGCACCGCCATGCGCAAGTAGTGAGAGGTGGAGCTGGCCGCCAAATCGATTGTCGTCACGTGCAAGGAGTGAGAGGCTGATACGCCTCCATCGTATCTATGTTTCCTAACGCTTTTGCTCTTGTTTTGGACTCTAATTTCCATAATTTGAATGAAACTAACCCGGACTGACGTTGTTTTCAGCAGAACTACCATGGTGTTGTTTTTTGTGCAAAAATAGAAGTTCTCGGAATTGGACGAAACTTTTTGGGGAATTGTTGTGAAATAAAAAGGAAAATACTAGAGCAAAGACCCACTGGAGGGGGGCCCCTGCTGCCCATTAGGCACCAGGGCGCGCCACCCCCCTACGGTGCGCCCTGATGGGTAGTGGGGCCCACGAGGCTCCGCTGACCCTAATCTAGATACTATAAATTCCAATTTCCTGAGAAAAAATAGGAGAGAAAATTTCAGCGCGTTTCATGATACGGAGCGGCCGCCACCTCCTGTTCTTCATCGAGAGGGCAGATCTGGAGTCCGTTCTGGGCTCCGTAGAGGGGGGTTCGCAACCATCATCATCATCAACCATCCTCCATCACCAATTTCATGATGCTCACTATCGGCAGTGAGTAATCTCTTCGTAGGCTTGCTGTACGGTGATGGGTTGAATGATATTTATCATGTAATTAAGTTAGTTTTGTTAGGGCTTGATCTCTAGTATCCACTATGTTCTGAGATTGATGTTGCTATGACTTTGCTATGCTTAATGCTTTTCACTGGGGCCCGAGTGCCATGATTTCAAATCTGAACCGTTTATGTTTTCACTAACATATTTGTGTTCTTGATCCTACCATTTAAGTTGTATGCACCTATTACGTGTTATGATCCGCATACCCCAAGGTGACAATAATTGGGATTCTTCCCGGTGATTACCGTAATTTGAGGAGTTCATGTATTCACTATGTGTTGATGCTTTGTTCTGGTTCTCTATTAAAAGTAGGCCTTAATATCCCTTAGTTTCCTTATGGACCCCGCTGCCATAGGAGGGTAGGACAAAAGATGTCATATTCTTTCCATAAGCACGTATGACTATTTACGGAATACATGCCTACATTATATTTATGAACTGGAGCTAGTGCCGTATCATCCTAGGTTATGACTGTCACATGATGAATATCATCCAATGAATCGCCGATCCAATGCAAGTTCTTTCCATAAGCACGTATGACTATTTACGAAATACATGCCTACATTACAATGATGAATTAGAACTAGTTCTGTGTTGCCCTAGGTTATAATTGTTACATGATGAATGTCATCCAACATAATTATCATCACCGATCCAATGCATACGAGCTTTTCACATATTGATCTTTGCTAAGTTACTACTATTGCTGCTACTGTTACAATTGCTACAAAGCTACTACTGTTACGTTACTACTACTATTGCTATCGTTACTATTGCTACCAAATTATCATACTACTGTGCTACTAATCAATTTGTTACAGATATTTAGTTCTCTAGGTGTGGTTGAATTGACAACTCAACTGCTAATGCTTACAAATATTTTTTGGCTCCCCTTGTGTCGAATCAATAAATTTGGGTTGAATACTCTACCCTCGAAAACTGTTGTGATCCCCTATACTTGTGGGTTATCAGAGGCGAAGCTGGCCGCCAATTCAACCATCGCCATCGACAAAACTATGAAGCAACCGCCTGAATGGAATCAAGCATCGATGTGCATCTTTTTCGTGTAGAGCTTATCTCGAATCGAAGCATCTTTGTGTAGATCGGAAGGGACGAGGAAGAATGAGATTAGAGAGGAGCTTAGTGGAGGAAGGAGAAATAGCACGTACATGGTGTATAATAGCTTGCGTCTCTCCAGACTCCTCTCGTGCAACGAGGCGCATCATGTGCGCTCGACGTGTCTCACCTCCGCCTGGCTCTAGAGAAACTACCGATTCCAGCGTTCCCAACAGGCCTGACTAGGAGGTGGTTTGAGGTCCGTGCGATGCAGCCCAAATAGTGAATGCAGGTAACCGAACAACCCATTTTCTTCCCACGCGGGTCTGCTTGGACCTAATGCGGGCAACCAAACACGCCCTACAATGATCTAAAAGACGCATGCCACACAACAACCATCGACGAACGCTAGACAAGCGCTCACAAAACATAGCACAACTATCAAAATCTCCATTGGGGGTGAGTAACAAGTGTTGATTTCTTGCTCGCGGGCTCCATGGAGCCCAGTTTTGAAAAATTTGAAAAATGAGATTTTTAAGTATCAGGAATTTCTACAAAATAATACTCTATATGCCTGCATAGTGATGTTCTATAACCCTGCAAATTTTCAAGATCAAATATGTTTTGTGTGATCTACACAAATAAAATATGAAATCAATAACTCCCGAATATGACAAATTATAATATGTAGCATGCCAAATATACTCGAGTAGCCATGGCAATTTTTAATTTATTTCCATGGCAAAGTTACTCCATTTTTGCCATGGCATAGTTTTAATGACATGGCAAATTTTACTTTATTTTTTTCCATGGCAAATTTTTTCTAAAGAGCATGGCAAATTTACATTTTTCCATAGCAAATTTTACTATGTGGCATGGCAAATATACTTGTGTTCCCATGTCAATTTTTAATTTATTTTCCATGGCAACATTTAATCCATTTTTTCCATGGCAAAATTTACTCCATTTTCCATGGAAAATACTTTTATTCACATGTCAAATTTTAGTTTAATTTGCCATGGCAAGTTTTTCTTATTTTTACATTTGTGTATTAAAAGTGGCAAAGTTAAGAAATATTGGTCCATTGACATGTCATCGCTCAGAATTTTTCTATACATGCCCAATGATATTTTTTGTAGATCTTTTTTGTTCTGTCATATATGTCCATTTTTTGTGCTTTTTTGTTTTTTCATTATATCATGACAAACTTATCCGCACTCAATTTTAATGAAGTGTGTATGAACATAATGGCAAATCATGTAAATTTCTGTGATATATCTCTTTTTTGTAATTATATGGTAGTTTTGTTCATTAGAGAATGACAACTTTTTGTTCCTAGATTTTTTCCAGGGAAGGTTTTTCTTGTTCTAGTGAAATTTTTAGGGCTTTTTTGTGTTTTCTTTGTTTGTTTGGACAAAAGCAGTTTTGGGCCTAGAATATTGCAATTCTTCTGTTTTTTTAATTCTTGAAGGCAATCATCTTTTTGTGCTGGCTTGCGCGCGCGGGGGGCGGGAGGAGGGGGAGGCCAGGAGCAGGTTGTTCGGGAGGGAGGGACATCATACTGAACAGAATCGTTCGTTCGCTCCCCTCTCCTAGATCGAACATAATGTTCGATCTGGCTCCCCCTCTCCCCAAACATCCGCGTGATATCGGGGTCCATGAAATAAAATTGCGACACACTATGTTAATAATATTGATAGACTACGCATATCAACCATGATTTCACTATGACCAGCCTTAGGCGGTATAGCGGATTTGTGAGGCGATATATTGGGGTTTGGTGGCTCTAGCCCTGTTGCCCGATCTGAATCACTTCAGTTTGAGTTTAATTTTATTTGGTTGAAGATTGTTTCCAGGGATTCAAGTTAATTCATTTTGTTTTCTTTGGGAGCACAAACCAATTTACCAGCTGATGGGCATTGAAGATCTATCTGTGGCTCTAGTGAAACCAATATTTTCATGTGCTGTGCATCTATTTATTTTATGCTCGCTTATTGGGTGAATGGGCATGGGTTATTTGTTGTTGTAACTATTTCTTTTGGGTCTGAAGAAATGACATTTGTATGAGATGGCTTGCGCCTGAGCTTGTATTATATCAGTTGATTGAATGAACTGTTATTGTATCTAAAGCTTGTAATTTTGTGTACACTTATTTAAACATTCCATTTATATCTGAGTTAAGATATTTGCCTTTTATTATCTTGTTGACACCCAATTTTGGCATCGTCAAGAACTTAATTAAGATGACCTCAAATGGAGAAGTGGTCTACATGAAAGATTTCCGTATTATCAACATGAACAGCTTCGAAGTTTGGGCCATCGCTATCCGATCTCATCTCAAGGGCGGAAACTATACTCGAAGTACTCAGATTTTGTATTCAGAGTATTATTCGGCCAATTAAGCCTCCAAGATGGCCTCGTATGAAAAACCTTTCTACATGAATTGTCTTAGCCTCGTCAAAACGGTCAATTTTTACATAAAAATCGTTCCAATCCGAGTTCGTATGCAAAAATTACAGTCATCTGAATACAGCCCTATCACGAGCCAAAAGTGGCGTGCCCCACCAGTCCCTCAATATGACCTCTGATCAAAAAACGTTCAACATGAAAGTTGTTCGTCTTGTCGAAATGGTCAAGATTGCTTTTGGGCTCGTTTCCATCCGAGGTCGTTTAACACCTCAAAAATTACCTGCAAAGTCCAGCCAGTTTAAACCGAACAGTTTTGGAAAGTTTGGACAAAACCAATCCGAATTTGACTAGGGTTTTGGATGTGAATCCAAGCCTTTTCATTGCACGGGAAGTCTAGCTGCCTCTTATATACCTAAGGGCTGACGGCCGATTGAACAACACACAATCGAACAAATCATCTATCACCTTTTATGTTTTATTGTTTCTCCTTAACCCTAGTTGTTCTTCTTCTTCCTCGTTCTTCGTTCGTTCTTCTTATTGCAGGGCGGCGAACCTTGGGGCCCTAGGGGCGATCAGGTCGACCTAGGGCAGCCCATAGCCACCGCACGCCCTGACGGGGTCCCTCCCGGGCACGTGGGGTTTCGGGTCTTCAAAAGCGCATGCCGGATTGCTTACGTACCGCGCTTTCGGACGGGTCTCCTTCGACGTGATCTGCGGTGCATCACCCCCGGCACCGAGGGTACACGGTGACGTGTTCATGTGCGAACACAATATTTGGCGACTTCGCTGGGGACGAAGCTTTGAACGGTCTCTGTCCCGTTCTTGCTACGAAGAGATCGTCATCTAGGGTTTGCGATCTACAAAGAAAATATGAATACCCAACTCCTTATGTAGATGCAAATAATGCATATGTTGTTGCTAGATCGTCTAATGAGCACATGTATCGGCTAGCCCTAGTTTTATCAATCATGCATCTAATTATGTGCAACAGCCGATTCAGAATAATCTTCATGCTTCAACTTCATATAATTTTAGCAACATGCAACATATGTATCCCAACTTCCATGCATTGGCAACCCCACAAATCTATATGCCGATGAACAACATGATGAGTTCGGTTAATCAAGTTGAAACACTCCATGTAGGAACTTTCAATGGCATGCAACATAGTGTTTCATCATTTTATTCATCGGCAACTAATTTGCAACATGTTGATCCAAACATGTCGGTGGATAGGGGAATTGGCCATGCTACTACTAGTTATTCGGCCAATTACCCTAAAACATCATATGCTACACCTCATACTACTAATTTTTTGGCACCATACGCAACTGTTGATATCCATAATTCAGCTCCGCACCTTCACGGTCATGGCCGAATAAGTGAAACTTCTGCATGAGCACAAATGCCTTCACCTACTACCGTGGCATATCATGTCCCCCCTGCACAATTACAGAATTTTGGCAACATCTCATTATCGAAAGAATCTAAAAGCATCGGGAGGCAACCATATCCAGACTGGGTAATTGAGAACAAGCTTACATTCTCTTGGCATTTGTGCAACTCTATTCGCCAGGAACTAATAGAAGGCGGGAAGCCTCATGATTTTGCTACTGTAAAAGCTAGAGTTGTGCAAATGATGCAGTTGCCCAGTGTTGTACCATCCAGTGTACCACCTAAACAATTGCAGAGTTTCGGCACCTCATTGCTGAAAGAGTCTCAAAGTATTGGGGGCCAATCTCATGAGGAGTGGATGGAAATTGAGATGAGAAGGTTCAAAGCTCGCCAAGCTGAGATGTGGGCTAAAATTAGACAAGAGCGAGAAGCCTTGCAAATTCAAAAAGATAAAAGTATTGATTCAGGTAACAAAGAAAATTCGGTTATTGAAAAAGCCGAATCAAATAGTATGTGTACCGAATCTATCGAAGAAAAAGAGGATGCCAAGGCATTGGAGAGTTATTCAAACATGGAACATAGTATTATTCAAGTGATACAACCATCATGCTCTCCCAACGTGTATGAAGAGGTATGTCTACCAACTGATTTACCTATTTTCAGATTTGGTCACAACTTTATTATTGATGCATCTATTAGGAAAAATCTTATAAGTAATTTTGAAAGACGAATGATGAAGGGTAATTTACTTGTTAGCAACAAAATTGTTACAAAGTATATCAGTCAACCTATTGTGCCATTCATAAAGACCGATAGTGACTTATTATTGCAGCCAAAGGCTTCCCCATTGCTTTACTTAAAACTTATCTCTAAGGGGATAGCTTTGCTTGTTTCACACTTGGCTTGCACTTGGTCTCAATTGAGACACGTGTGTTCTAACTATTTTCGTTTCAGAAATTTAAAGCCAATGTTAAATTCTTTTGAGAAATCCAATGCTAATATAATATCTTATCCAAAGGCATCGAAGATAAAGTGTAAAACACAATGCATAGCCTAATGGGGAGATTTCAAATATGTACCATTCGTTTGCTTACCTCCAAATTCGTTCGTACACCAAGATCGGCTAGAAAACAAGAAGTATACCTTCAACTCAAGCATGTGTGATCAAATATTTGATTTGTTGCTGAAAAATAATTGCATTAGAATTCTTGATCACTGTGTCAAGCCATCCATTCAGGGACAAATGTATTGTAAGTTGCATGATTCGTCCAAGCATAATTTCGAGGATTGCAACATGTTTCATCAAATAGTTAAATCGTCCATTGATAAAGGACGATTGAAATTTGTTGAAACACCAAGAGATGACCAGTCTATTCGGATTGGTCCTGATGGCAAAAACTTTTTGCATCGGCTGCTTCAAGCCAATCCATTTAAAGAGAAAGTAAAAGTTGCAGGTGATGAAATCAAGCTTTCAAGTAAAGAAGTTTTTCAAGAGCACAATAAAAATATTCTTGAAGGCATGAGTTATATTGAAGTTACAGTGAAGACGCCAAGGACTGGGGGCAGCAAGCAAATCCTATGATCAATGAAAGCAAACAAAAAGAAAACAAAGACCGAAATAAGCGCAAGGGTAAGAGATCGAAAATAACCTTCGCTGAATTATTAGATAAATATCAAAAGAAGAGTGAAGAGAAAAGTGCTTATCGCTCAAGTAGTTCAGAAGCATCAAGATCATCCCCTAGGCGCAAATCCAAGGATCGATATTGGCAAGAAGAGAATTTGAATGCAACTTGTTCATATCCTTATTTTGGGCCGCCAATGCTAATGTCATGGATGCCTCCCTATGCTTACATAAATCCATATCCATCATGGGACAAGTATGATACAAGGGCACATTCTCCATATTATTATAAACCATCTCGCCAATATTATGCAGCTCCAAGAAGACCAATGTTCAATGAGCAGTCATATGTTCAAGACCGTTTCAACAAAAAAGAATCGGTCCGGAGCACAAAGAAGAAAAAGGTGATCAAACAAGTCTATCGAGTTAAAAAAGATGGTCGCAAGAGTGTCAATTCAGATTTGATCTTAAAGTATAAAGAGCCAATTAAAGTGTTAACATTGGCTACTAAAGGCAATGAGATGAAGCAATCAATTGTCGACAATGAAAGTGCCAAATCTCAAGAAAAGAAGTTGAAAGTGCACAAGGTAAAACAAGAATTGTCATTAGTTCAAACAAAATCACAGTTGGGGTGCTCGCTCGGCTTATCGTATTGGCAAAAGAAGAAATTACAAAAACTTAGTGCACAAGAGCTCAAAAAGAGGAACATGGCATGGGTTCCCAAAGAAAATAATCAAAACGAGAGTGATGTGCAATGTTCCATTGCAAGAAGTGCGACAAAGGTAAAGAAGGAAAAGAGTGAAAATTATGAATGACCAAGCCGAAGGTTTCAACGTCTTCGGTGCACACATTATCCACATTCTCCAACTATGCCACTGATGCCGATGACATGGAATTCATTCTTATGTATGACTGGTTATCCTCCATGGACTTATTTTGATCCATGGATGCAATATAATTTCTTACATCATGAAAGGGTATTACTAAATCATCATACGTTCAATTAACTTCACTTTTGTTGCTAATTTAAATGGCCGATACACAATTATCGTCCTATAAATAAAATGGCCAATATATACTTATAGTCCTAAGCACATAAAAATGGCCGATGGAGTGTTGCCATCGTGCTTAGAACAAACTCCGTGCAAGTTATTTTTCGGCACAAAAGTTTTGCCGAAAAACAGGGGGCATGTGTTGACACCCAATTTTGGCATGGTCAAGAACTTCAGTAAGATGACATCAAATGGAGAAGTGGTCTACATGAAAGATTTCCATATTATCAACATGAACATCTTCGAATTTTGTGCCATCGCTATCCGATCTCATCTCGAGGGCCGAAACTATACTCGAAGTACTCAGATTTTGTATTCAGAGTATTATTCGGCCAATTAAGCCTCCAAGATGGCCTCATATGAAAAATCTTTCTACACGAATTGTCTTCGCCTCGTCGAAACGGTCAATTTTGACATAAAATAGTCCCAACCTGCGTTCGTATGCAAAAATTACAGCCATCCGAATACAGTCCTCACGAGCCAAAAGTGGCGCGCCCCACCAGACACCCTGTCTGATGGGTAGCGCGAATAATACCCTGTTTTTCACGAGCGATTTGTCCCTCAATATGACCTCTGATCAAAAAAGTTCAACATGAAGGTTGTTTGTCTCATCGAAACAGTCAAGATTGCTTTTGGGCTCGTTTCCATCCGAAGTCGTTTAACACCACAAAAATTACCCACAAGGTCCAGCCAGTTTAAACCGAACAGTTTTGGAAAGTTCGGACAAAACCAATCCGAATTTGACTAGGGTTTTGGACATGAATCCAAGCCTTTTCCTTGCACGGGAAGTCCAGCCGCCTCTTATATACCTAAGGGGTGACGGCCGATTGAACAACACACAATCGGACAAATCATCTATCACTTTTTATGTTTTATCTTTTCTCCTTAACCCTAGTTCTTCTTCTTCCTCGTTCTTCATTCGTTCTTCTTGTTGCAGGGCGGCGAACCTCGAGGCCCTACGGGAGATCAGGTCGACCTAGGGCAGCCCATAGCCACCGCACGCCCTGACGGGGTACCTCCCGGGCACATGGGGTTTCGGGTCTTCAAAAGTGCCCGCCGGATTGCTTGCGTACCGTGTTTCCGGACGGGTCTCCTTCGACGTGAGCTGCGGTGCATCACCCCTGGCGTCGAGGGTACACGGTGACGTGTTCGTGTGTGAACATATCTCATGTATGTAATTTTGCATCTTGTGCCCAGTCGTATTAAAGTTGCTGATACAATTTTTCTATGAAATTCCATTCACTGGTAGGTGTATCCCATAGTAAAAGTTTTTTTTGCGAATGATCCACAGTAAAAGTGCATACATGCTATTCTACGTATTACTTAGTTATTAGAATCTTATCCTTAAACTTGTATCAACGTCCTTCTCATGACTTGAAGACGTGAATGGAACCAAGCAAGCTTGCGCGATTAAAGTGATCCACGGTGTTTTTTTATAGTAAATAGACTTCATTCCTCATATGATCGTCGAATCGTTTAGCCCTTGTGCAATGCAAGGTGCTTTATGAGAGGTGCTTCAAGAAATAAATATGTGTTTCTTTTAGCACATGTGCCTATTTGTAGAGCATAGATGCTTAATTAGGCACCCCTTTATTTTCTAAGCATCCTCTAAGCATTTAGCATTGTACAAGTACCTTACAAGCAAAAGAGGAGCAAAGTTAGGATCAAAGAGTTCCAAAATGATGAGGACATCCCAACCATGGGCACCACACCACCAATCATCAACGGTCCAATCACAAGAAGCCGCACAATGCAAATACATGATCAGGTGAACGCTAACTTAAGTATATCATTTGACCTTGAAAACATGGTTGTGCCTTCACCTCCTTTGTTGTTGGTTGAACTCAGGTGCGATATCAAAGGCCAAACACATTTCAGTCCGTGCAAAACAATGTTTTATGGCGAAGAAACAAAGTTAGGAATTCATGAAGAATGAGTTGTCTCCTTAAGAAACATTGTTCCGATTCTGACGAAATAATGTTTTGCACGAGTTTGGATATCCCAACTTGCGAAAGGTTTCCAGAACTCGAGTTTTCTGTTGAAGAAAACATTGTTCGACCCAAGTGAACAATGTTTGGTCGGGAACTGCCAACCACCTCCAATGAGAGTTTTCTAGAAGCTACCCCATTAAGTCTTGAAGCCATTTAGTCAAACAAAGATGGTTCACTTTCACACCTAAGCTGGTTCCAGAAGCTAGTTCTCTTTCACACCTATCAGGGGGGTTGCCCCGATTATAAATAGGCTAGTTCTTCCCTTCGTTGGGGACTTTTGTCATTTCTATCAAAGACCAAAGACATAGACTCCTCCTGAGATTGGAGAGATCTTGTTATCCTTATTCTCGTGATTCCTTGAGATTTTGCTCCTAATTCGTGCTCCACGACTAGATCGTGTTGTGTGGGTTAGAGTTCGTGGTTTCCCTTACGGATTGCACCTATCCCGTGCTCCACGACTTGAGCGTGATTGTGTGGGGTAGTATTGTGGGTTGTGGATCGGCGAATGTTCGGATTGTAAGGTTCGGTGAGCATCCTCCTCGTGGGGTCATAATCTCTTATTTTCCATTTTTCGGCTGCTTGCAGCTAGTTATCCCCATCCGTTTATCGATCCTACACTATGAAGATCGGACCTCCCCTTGAACACCCTCTTCTCCGAAGATGATGTCGCATCATCTGGTATTCAGAGCAAGGTTTACACGGTAGGATCTGTATCCTTTTAGCTAGATCTATCCTTTTTAGTTTGGTTTTTTCCCCGTCCTAGAGTCCAAAGCCAAAAAGCCACAAAAAAAACCCAAGCCTGTGTTTGCCGAGATCTAGTTGTTTGCTTTCCTCTTTTTGTTTGCACCAAGTTCTATCCAATGTTGTTGCTATTTTCTTTGAGTCCTGTTGGATCTGTTGTGCTTCAAAAAAAAGAGAGAGAAAGAAAAAGAGTGAAAAAAGCAAACAAAAAAGAGAGGAAAAAAAGAGCCAAAAAAAGAGAAGAGAAAGTGCTGCGTAGGTGTGCAATCTTTTTCAGTTGGGTGAGAAATTTCAGAAGTTATAGTGGCAAGTGTTGCAGCTCAAACGTGGTGCAAGGATCTACAATTTTTTCTTGTTCATTTGGTTTGCATCGATTGGATCTCAGCACTAGCCCTCCCTTTTTACCCCACCCAGATCCACCTAGAAACCGTCAGCTTCCTTCCTCGATCGTCCACTCCTGATTTGCTACTTCCGCACAGCCGCCAAGGAATCATTAGAATTTGGGTAAGCAAGAAGGTGAGCTGAGTGTTTTCCACATATATTTTTCTTTTGTCCACTTGTTTCCAAAAGTTAACATGACAGGATCCAACTCGAGTGTACATGGACATCAACATGTGGAAGATGATCTCCCAAAAACTCGCGCAACACTTGGTGATATGATTGAGGAGAGTATAGTTGCAGCTATGCGAAGGATGTTCGGTGGTCGTCTTCCTATCGCGGGTAATGGGGATCAACATCAACACAGCCCCGCTGCCTCGCTGGCCGCCGACAACCGGCAACATCAAGAACACAACGATCGCCATGTTGGTCGTGGAAGAGCGGGAGGAGCTGCTGCCCACGGCGCCCCTGCTGTTGGTGCTGAACGGAGGCGTGGCGACTTTGCTGCCCCCCGTGAGGGTGGGCTGCATGGAGGAGAAGCTCGCGGGCGAGGCCATGACCCCCGCGGGTTTGCTGCTGATCACCGGCGACGAGCAGCACATGATGGTGATGCCATCTTCCTTGAAGATCTCTCCGAGCATGGTGACGAAGATGAAGGCATGGGGAACTACGAACCCTACTCCCTGCCTCGCCGTGGTGCTGCTTTTGGTCGCAATGGTCATCATTACGATCGTCGTGATCAGGATGATCATGACAACCAAGCGAGAGTGAAGCTACATGTGCCATCATTCACGGGAAAAGAGGATCCGGATGCATATATTGAGTGGGAAGAGAAGTGTGATCAAATCTTTCGCATCCATAGGTTTTCTGAAGCCAAGAGAGTTGATCTTGCTGTTATGGAGATCTCTGGTTATTCTCTTACATGGTGGAATCAGCTGCAAGATGATCGATTAATATCGGGCAATAATTATATCCGCAGTTGGACTTTGATGAAGCAAGTCATGAGGCGCCATTTTGTTCCATCATACTATGAGAGGCAACTGTACAAGAGATTGCAGGGGCTCACTCAAGGTTCCCGCACTGTTGAGGAGTACTATAAAGAGATGGAGGTGCTGCTAATTCGGACAAGAACCAGTGAATGTGATGAGGCGAAGATGGCGAGATTTTTACATGGGCTGAATGATGAAATATCAGATTTTGTGGAGATGTTTCCTTATGATACACTACAAGATGCGGTTCATCAAGCTATACGAGTAGAGAAGAAGAATCTGCGTAATGGTCGTACTCGTGCTTTCCAAGGCCGCACCACCACCCGTTCCTGGCAGCGAACACAACAGCCATATGGTTCTCAGTTTGAGGGTGCACCACCTAGACACCCACATACCTCGACGGCTTCCTCACCTGCTATTCGCAATCAAGATAAGAGGTCATCAGCTACAGCAGGAGTATCCTCCACTCCACCTCCAGAAAAGAGTTCTACACGCAGCACGACATTCAATGCCACAAGTGCAAAGGAAGATGCCATATTTCTTCGGAATGTCCAAGCAAAAGAACTATGATCATCAATGAACGAGGTGAATGGGAGTCTGAAAGTGACCCTCAAGGTGGAAATGATGAAGTGGGAGAGGAGCAAGGTTGGGAAGTAGGAGGAACTATTTTGTCTCATGAGGAACTTGATGGAGAAGCGTTGGTTGTATGTCGTTCACTTAACGCCCAAGTTGTGGAGGAGGGAAAGGGGCAGCGGCATAATCTTTTCCACATCCGTTGCCTTATCAACTCAAAGATATGTCGAGTGATTGTTGATAGTGGCAACTGCAACAATATTGCAAGCACGGACATGGTCGAGAAGCTTCAATTGCAAACAAAACGTCACCCACACCCATACCGCATGCAATGGTTGAATGATTCTGGCGCAATTAAGGTGATTAGCAGCATGCAAATACCAATTTTAGTTGGGACATATCAAGATGATGTTGAGTGTGATGTGGTGCCAATGCACGCTTGTCACTTGCTTCTTGGACGACTGTGATTGCTTGACCGTGATGTGCAAATCAGCGGGCATGCGAATCGCTTATGTTTTGTCCATAAAGGAGAAAAGTTCACTTGGCTGCCCATGACACCCAAGGAAGTCTATCATGATGAGATGAAAAGAAAAGGAAAGAAAAAGGGAGAGAGTAATCATACACAACGAGTGAGCCACCAACATAGTAAGGGAGTGTTTTCACAGCCAAAAACTCCATGGCCAAATATGACCAAGCCCCGGAAAAAATAGGGATTAGTTATGATGGCTAGAAAAAGGGATATGCGGGAATTGAGAGAACCTAATGCTCCATTCCTTGTACGCATGTACAAGGAAACTTTATTGGCTGCTAATGACTTACCCTCAACTCTTCCTAGTGTGGTATTGGATCTTTTGCAGGGGTATGGGGATGTGCTTCACAAGGAGGTGTCACCCAGATTGCCGATGAAGCGAGCCATTGAACACCAGGTTCCGAGCACCCCGCTTCCAAAAATTCCATATATTGAGAGTGCTAAGAGGGGTGAGTTGAGTGACTCCACCAAATGTGAGAAAGAATGTCCATTTTTCAAAAATCCACATATCTATTATATAATTAAAACAAGAGTCAAACAAGCCATCACATTGATCCACACAGGTTAAATTATCTAGATCGTTAGTTTTAGATATTGACGTCTGAGATTTAAAATATGTGAACGTTACAAATATTGTTACGTTGTACAAAATAGTACAACATGGCACGTACAAATAATGGGACATATCAAGTCGGATGTATATACAAATAATAATGGAACATATATGTCTTGTCTTCTGACTCATGTCTTCCGATCGAATCTATACGAGACAACCGCAAGCAGAGAGTCTGGGTCCAAGTCAACCACGAGCACATGGAAATTACTTTAAAGACTACCATGAATACACGACATGCAAAGGGAAAGCAAATACGCCTTTCTATTAATGGGTAAAAGCACCACACATACATGACGCCAACACAGAAACCGAATACGTAACCACACCTCACGTGCTCGCCATCCCAAACTGATCATGGTTTTCACACAAGAACACACCAAGAAGTCAACCAAAATAGGGCATCGAACACCCACCAAGAAAATCAACGTTCGCCAGTATGCAGCAAGCAATTCGACGCCTGGCGCCATCAAGAATATCAAAATCGGTCGGTATTGCGGCGCAATGACCGGACCAATGCCAACAAGAAAATTGAAGTCAACAACAATGCCACCAGATGTGAAACTTGAATCCTGACGAAGCCACACAACTGCTTCACATGACATGCAACTCGAGTCCGAGGAAGTCACGCCCAACGATTCTCACCTGAATCATCATATTTGGTTATTATTATTAGATAACTCACTTATTCCATATATACACTTCATAGGTTCTTTATCAATTGACAAGTATTTTTCTGTTACTTTTATAGGCAAAACGCTATGACGTACATGAAGCTGAGTGACTTGTAACAATAGGAGGAAACTAGAACATTCAAGTGGAAGTAATGACAGTGGAATTCAGACAATCCTACAACTCATGAGCTTATTGGCTTAGATAAGATATTAATGGATGAATAGGTATATTATTTATAATATAATTTTAGTTGTAATGAAGACTTTTGACTAATTAATCTTTCCAATTGTTATAATAATTATAATGTCCAAATCTACAGATGCCATTGGATTACTCGCACAAATGAAGCATGTGGAAACAAGAATGACAAGGCAGAACCCACAAGCTTCATCTATATGTGAGATTGAAATTCTAATACCAGTGTAAATGCATAATGTATATGCATGCCTCAAAATTTTAACTAAACCTCCTCCATTTTAGCACTAACTTTTTGGATTAAATTTTTCAAGGGTTATAAAATCAGAGTCGTGGGGAAGTTTGCTTATTGTTTGACAGAGGACATAATCGACAAACCAAACTGTCCTTATTGTGTGACCACAACAATGGTGCAGAATTTCAATGATAAGTCCAATAATCTTACAAAGTATTCTATTAATTAGAAAAATTAAAATAAGAGTTGTAAATCATTGTTGATTAAATATGTTGTGTGTGCCTATAGTCAACAAGTGCCACAAGAATATATACAGAACATGACATACCCGAAAGGAACTTCTTGACAGGTATTGAACATTATCGGATTTTTAGCCAGTAATGTAAAAAAACTCTTAATTACTTCATATTTTTAGGTACTCGGCAGAAGTAACTTCACCAAAAATGCTCGAGATAGATAGAGTTACTCAATGAACACTAGAAGATCAAATGTTTTACAAGAGAAGAACATTACGAGACCTTACTAGAGGCACGGAAACAACGTAAACTGGGTAATGCATATCAGAGTTACAAAAGATGGCATCTTCACTTTTCGGGGATGATGAGTCTCTGGGATCTGCAATGATAACATATCAGTTATAATGGTACATATCTAATTTATTCACATCTCTTAATTTATTCAAAACTAACATTTAGTTTTGGGGTACTTTTAGGACTTTGTATTCAGAGCAATAGATACAAATAGATCAGTTACAAAAAACTATGCAATGGTGGCACATGCCATGTAATGATTGTTACAAACTGACTACCAGGAAACTGCCAAGTAGTAGTATTGCAAAAGTTGTGGTATATATTCAGAGAGGGTAACACCTCGATAAGCATATTACCAATATGACTAAGTACTAGAAGCTGCACCTTATTTGACAAGAAAGCTGCTAGATTGCCTAATACACCTGTCTCTAACTTGCTGAACTCACTGAATGGGGATCAGAAGAAGCGCCAAAACAGATTATACAACAATTATGTGGAAGACATAGCTTTCAATTCAAGCTCAACGGTAGTAATTTGACCTTCCGCACACAAAGGTATGCAGTAAAAGAATAGTTGGATAAAACTGAGGGGGCAAAGGTGCTTTTAATTCTTTTCAAAAATTAAGCACTGTGTTTCTAAGTTCCCAACTGATTCATCTTATATATGTTACCTACAATTTGATAGATGATGAAGTGAATGCCTTGCTAAAAAATGAAACCAAAAATTCAAACATGCCAGATAAAAGGCGATTGGTTTTTTCAACGTACACACTTCTATATTTTTAGAAACGTGTCAATTTTTTAAAATGTATACTTATTTTGTAGTCGCGGAATATTTCTGAAACCATAAGGAAGAAGACAAGTGCCCAGCTGGATGAGAAAGTAGGCAAAGCAAAGCCTAGGAGAACGATGAAGTTATCCAGAAAATTACTCGATTAGTAGGTTATCAATTAAATAGTAAGGCAGACTCTGTATTTACAAATATGATGTATAAGAGTACTCGACAACAACCATGATAAGAAGGATATACTTATTAGATCGTAAGGGTGTGAATTTTAGCATTATCATCACGTGAGCTCAAAGGAGACTCAGAGATATTGTACTATCAGATGATTCAGAGGATGAATACATTGAGACAAGTGTGCCAGAAAGAAAGGAAAAAAGATGCCCACACGAAGAAGATATCTACTAAAGGAAAAAAAGAGAAAGGTTTGACGATTTAGAATCAGAAGTTCGCTGTGGCAAAATAAAACCCACTGTTACTGACACCATAAGTAGAAGACAAGTGCTCAGCTGGATGATAAAGTAGGCAAAACAAAGCATAGGAGAATGATGAAGTTATCTACAAAATTAGTGGATTAGTAGGTTATCAACTACTCCCTCCGTACTAAATATTTGTTTTTCTAGAGATTTCAACAAGTGACTACATACAGAGCAAAATGAGTGAATCTACACTATAAAATATGTCTATATACATCCGTATGTGATAGTCCATTTGAAATCTCTAAAAAGACAAATATTTAGGAACGGAGGGAGTATGTATTTACAAATATATTGTGAGAGTACTTGACAACAACGATGATAAGGATATACATATTAGATCTTCCCTACCATATGGACCACCTACAACACATATAAAATTTCAACTACTATATGTCAACTATAACATATGAACTAAATTACAGTTGACAAACGAAAGCCTTCTTGCTAGGACATGGTAACAAACTAACAATAAATAAAATATTACACTTTACGGTGCTATGGAGGAACCAAAGACATAATCTGCATTAGGAAGGATGCTTATCAGTAGCACTTACATTTGGTAGGCGTCCGACAACACCAGCAATGAGGACTGAGTGGTCGCCCCAGGCATTGCTCATCCTGCTGCTATTTATTTGTCCCGCAATCTTCTCATGTGAATCTGCCTCCATTACCCCCATACCTCTCATGCATAGCCGCAGTTCCACCGTCTGTCACGTGCCTCAGATGCAACCATTCTCCATTAGCCTGCCTTGGCCAATCATTATTTTGTGCCATATGTTGCCCTGGCACCAACAAGCTTAGACTCAGAAAAATGATTCCATCCAGGAAATCGACCAACCGGTGCTCCATGCTCAGCGAAATCCCTCGCCGCTCATTGATCTGAAGAAACCCAAAGATTATATACACTAAATATGTGGAACAAGTCTTATATTTCGGTTCATGCTCAAAAATAACAATCTCATCTTCTGCCTGATGATAGGCTTCCGATGTTGTACTTCAACGATACTTTAACCAAACTACAAATAAATCTTTAATGTAAAAGGCACCACCTACAACACATGTAAAAAGTCAACCGTTGTATGTCGATTAACACATATGAACCCAATTACAGTTAATAAATTAAGGCCTTCTTGCTTGGACATGGTAACAACAAATAAAAGAATAAAAGACTTCTAGTGCTACAAATGAACTATATAAGACATAATCTACCATTTGACAGCAAGATTCCAGAAGCCAGAAAAGAGAACGTGCGAGTAGCTACTACAGATGCCTTGCATTTATATGTTCACCAATATAGCATTGCCTCTACGTGGAAATTAAGATGCAACAAGCAAACAAGAAGGCTAGCGGCAGCCGGCAGGTAAAACCACTGGACTTAAGAACTTAACCTGCAACAGGCGTATGCATGTCTCATATCAGGCCGATGCTTTTGCTACCTAGCCCAGCAAATGTGCATGTAAATCTCCGTTTTTATTGTCAAACAAAAATTACATGCAAGAATTGCTTGCTAGGTTGAGATCAACTTAATTTAGAGAAATCCACATGTTTGCTTTACTCTGTTCTCAATTGCAGAATTCAGAGGACAAGTACAAATGCCGCTTTCCACATGGAAAGTTGTGATATGAGTAACATTAAACAATGAAATTATAAAAACTAATTCTGAATTCATTATAATTCCCTTCAAAGAAACCTGTATGATTGTAGTAACACTTACAGATTGTAGGAGTCTGACAGCACCACCAATAAGGGCAACAACTAAGCAGCCGCCCGCAGACGCTGCTGCTGCTATTCCCTCCTCTATGAGCTGCCTCACTGCCTCCTCCATGGCGCAAGATCCTGAACCTCCAGCACAGCCGCTAGCCTCCCCCTGGTCAAACAACGCCCGCGTCGTCCTCCCCCTGGGCGACTCAGGCGGCTAGAAACCAAGCCGCCGCCGCCGGGCTAAGCCCGGGGGCCGACGGCGGTGGCGGGGGATCTCCTCTCTCGCGCGTCTCCAGGGTGGGGAGGACCCCAAGGCGTGTGGTGGCGCGACCGATCTGGGATCTGCGGTGCGGCGGATGGCGGCAGGCGGCGGGAGGCCGGCCCGTCCTCGGACGGCGACTGCTTGGCGCGGCGGAGGCCAGGGCTGTGGGCGCTCCGGATAGCCCTTTGGGCGGCGGCGGCGGCTGCGGTCGACGGCGGCCGGCTTGGCTGCGGCGGCGTGCATGCTGCCTTCAGATCGACGACGGCGGCGTGGAGGGCCTGGTGGTCTCGTCGGCGGCACCTACGATCAGATCTGTCCTGACCAGTGCAGCCGGCGGTGGTGGTCATCTCTTCCATCAGAGGTTGGCGGCCTGAGGCTGGGTGTTCGGATCTCGGGATCCGTCATCTGGCACCAGCTGCGAGTCGGGGAGACGTAGTTGCCGGTGAAAACCGAGCCGACGGCGGGCGATGGCGGCGTTCCACGTCGTTACCTTGATGAAGGCATCGTCATGTGACTACCGTCGACCCACTCGTATTGCTCCGAGGGAAACCCTAGGATCTGGTGTTCCAGACCGGACGATGGCGGCACTGCGGTGTCGTTTCTCTTTTGGGAGCGTCGTTTTATGGAGCAGCCCTGGAAGTCAGAGGCAGGAGGTGGAGCGGCTTCGTCTTGCACGGAGTTTCGGTGGAGATGTCAAGTCATGCCTGACCGACAGGTGCTACGCTTGGTCATGCCTTGTCGGGAGGTGCTACGCACGACAGATCTTCCAAGGGCTTCAAACTGTGTCGGCTGGTAGTACGTGGCAGCATGGCGCCGAGGTGTATCAGTGGCGACTGCGACGTGTACAGCTGTTTGCGCGCAGGGAGGAGGTGCCGTTGGGCGCCGTGGTGGCGTCGACGATAGCTGGACCGAGCAAGGTTGATGCATCAGTACAGTTCTGAAGATGGAGCGATGGCAGTTGGCGGCGGCGGCCTCCGAGAGCACGCCGGACCAGTGTGTGCCCCAGACCCGGCAAGTGGCTAGGTTGGGGTCTCAGGTCTTAGATGTTAGGCTTGGTTGCGATGTCTGTTTGGTATTAGGCCTAAGCTATCTACGCTCCTTCATCAACTGAATAGGTGTAGCAACAGTTTGTTGCTTAGACGGCGGCTTTAGTCTTACTGTTGTATGACTTTGTAAGGTCTTGCGAGAATAATTAATAAAATGACCGTATGCATCGCCAAGATGCAGAGGCCGGGGGTCATCTTTCTTTTCTAAAAAAAAAACCGCTAGCCTCCAGCCATGACAAGTTTGATCCACGCATGTGACGCACTCACCCAGCCATGCGCCACCAAGGATTAAATCCCCCACTCAGGAAGCAAAATTTGAGGAACATAAGCTTTCTGTCCCAACGCCAATGGCCTCCTCGGCGACCACCCTCTACCTTTCCAGCTTAGCGACGGCGAGATGCGTCCTCGCTGGTGGGTGGCGCCACAATCGCAACTCGAGCAAGCGCCCCAGCGTAGGTCAGACATCGATCCCCTCCTATCAGCCGACTCAATTACGTAGAGCCACTCAATTTGGTCACGCGAGAGCAGGCTCGATCTATTTTTTTCACAAGACGGTGGAGAAGAGAAGGAGAAATGGGATTTGTTTACCCCTACGACGTATCTCTACTACTATTAAACAAGCAAACATATTCATCGCTAAGTACACCCAGTCTAGCCTCCACATAACAACACAAAAAAATTACGGCCTTATGATCAGACCCACAAATTTGAATCTAACCGTTCAGATGATCACTAATCCACGTCAAAAGTACGTTTAGCAGTTTGATGGAGCGGACGAAAACTCTGTCACCCGCCTCCGCACTTATCCCGCAACAATCACAATCGATTCCAGAAAAAGACCTACAATTGCAACCCCAATATCCTCCCGGGAGCTCTCCCCGTCGACCGCACAACGCCCTCATCGGCACGCTCTTCGCCGGAGCGGCCCAGAGCGGCGTGCGCTGGAAGCTGGATCCGGGAAGGAGTGCGGCCACAAGCGGGAGACAAGGGGAGGCGCGGTTGTGCTCTCTCTGGTCGCCGGCGCGGCCACCAGAGGGGAGACGGCCAGGGGAAGCGGCGGCCTACGACTCTGTAGGGGATGCAGCGTCTGGCGGGAGGGGGCGCGCAGTAGGGAAGGCAGCGGTCGGATCCAGGCGCGGGTGAGGCCTGAATGCCACACGGGGCCCATGGCGGCCAGATCCGGGCCACGCATGGGAGTCGGTGGTGTCCCGCCGATGCGTAAAGGAAGCACGGGGCGGCGCGTCAGTGTGTCGTCGTGCACAGCACCGTGCGGGGTGAGCGATGGGATGCAAACGACATTGTAGGCGCCGATGCCGCACATGCTTGATTTGCTGCTGCCGCCGCCTCCGCTTGAGGTCTACGGACGCTGTCGACGAGTTATGAGGCGGAACCATCGAGCACCGAGCTGGAAACGACACCATCGAGGATGACAGACCGCCACCGAGGCTGATTGTTGTGGACGCGCCTGCCCACTACAAGTCTCCTATCGCTGTTGTGTTCCGAGCAGCCAGAGAACTACAGGTGCACGACTCCTGCAACCTGGTATTTGAGATGCATTTCCCAATCGTCCTGATTATGGACTTCTGCTCACGTTTGGTATGAATGAATCTCTGAGAATAATGTGGAATCATCTCATCTTCATACTTCTTCCAGCCAAGTAAGCTTACTTATTTTTCTGATCTGTAGTTCATTTTTATTACAGGAGCGATCTGAATTAAAACAAGAATTCTGTGGAGTCTGCTTGAATCAATTGTTCATCTCTACATTAACGAATAGGTATGGAGTTGCTTACTATTACTTCAAAATAGCAAGACTGTCTGATGCTTGCTACATAGTGATTAGATACCAATAAAAATAATATATATTTCCTTTTAAGAAGTGCTATATACATTTGCTCTCTGAAACTGGAAGTAATGTCATTGTACCGACTTGTCAATAGATGCTGGTTTTTATGTATGCTTCTTTAATAGCAAGAACATAGTTAATTGTGTTCTTCTTTATTTCCATAAGGCGCTGATTGATTGCTATTTCTTCCTATTTTGTAGTGAGATTACCAGAGCATCCTGGGCCTCCGACTTCTTGATATGATCACTGGATTGTTCTTTAATATTTAACAACCAAGACTGTTCTTTCCTGCAAAAAATATATTTTCTGTCATGAACTACTAATGTCACTATGATGTCTCAAAGAGCTTTCTTATAAGTTTGTGGTTATGCACATATACATGATCTGGTAAAGGGGGAGACAATGCAAGTGGCAGAGATAGAAAGGTAGAGGTGGAAGAAGAGGGTGTGGTAGAGGAAGAGAAAGTCATGCCAAACAGAAGTGGCAGGGGTTGAGGAAGGTCAGGTACAAGCTGAAGATTAGGAGGAAGATTTACAACCCAGTGTTGAAGGATGTGTCACATTTTGTTTGGCCGTAGCTACAATCCAAAAGGGAGAAATGCAGAAGAATTTGTTCAGACTTGAAACATGTGTGATCGAGGAGAGAGCAACACCCAGCAGTCTGCACTACACACTTGACATATGTACAAAGGTGAAAATTTGCCCTTTTCTTGGTGCTTGTAATTATTGATGTCTCATGGTTAAGATAATAAGTATGCACTTTGTGATGCTTTTGTTTTGTTATCTCTGATTAGACCTTGTTCTGTGTCCATGTATAGAAGAAAAATATTTTTTGGGGCGTACTATGACATTTCTGTGCCATGGCACATTTGATTTCAGTTTTTTTGGAGCATACAGATGTACACACCATGATAATATGCTTCTAAGCATGTTCAAGAAAATAACACTTATGTTGGATCATGCTGGATTTTACTAACCTCATCGGTAATGCATCTGTGCATGATCATACTTGATTGCATATTCTCATTCAACGGGAATGGGTGCCCTCACAACCAATATATAGTTGTACATCAATGAAACAACTTCATGTTGACTGAAGTACCAATCAGGCATATTGGCTCTTCTGTACGTGTACGTGATCTAGATTATCTTCTGTTGTGAAGCCCGGGAAGGATATAACCAGATAGACCATGTTGAAATTAGGAGTTAATCATGGCTTAGAATTTTTTTAGTTTCATAGACGTGAAAGAGTTGAGTGTTCTTGAGCAGCTTATAAAATGTAGTCCGTGTTTGCTGACATGTTAGCTCCTATTATATTTTTTCGGGTCTCATATAAGAGCTATTCAACTTATAATCCTGAATAGTTGCATGCAATTTTAAGAATGATTAAAAACCTGTTGCAGGATTTATGTGGGCACATGACATACCCGTACATATTGTGAAAGTTTACAAGAGAAGCATGTTGTTCTAAATGAATAGTCGCAAATACGGACCTGGCCATGGAAAGATGAACACTAATTGGCCACAAATGAGCTACATTGTTCAGGTTATGAGTAGTTCTACCTTTATTAGGCTTGCACATCTGTTTTGTCCGTCAGTTAGTTCTCTGACTGGTTTTCATGGTGCACAAACTTGTATCTTACAACTTAGATGAATTATGTCATTTAACCGGCTTATGTGGATTCCACTTATTTCTATGCACACTTGCATATCAAATTTATTTTATTTCCGGTGCCTATTGTAATGTCCGTTTCATAGGAACCAAATAGAAGGAAATAGGATTGGTATTTTTCTGATTGGAAATAGTATACCTTATATTTAGTTATTTTGGATACAATTATGAAAAATCTTAGATAGATCGTGCTATGAAATTGTTTCTGTGATACAGTATGAACAGTGATGTGTGGCAGACAAACATCTATGGTACAGTGGTTGCCGGCGCTAGCTAAGGGGTGTGGCCATGGTGCATCAATTTCTATAAAAGGTCTATATGATGATAGAATTAGGAACCATATGCTCTTCGTATGAGTTATCAAATTTTTTAGAAGGTTTATATGATGATAGAATTTTTATATTTCATAATAAAATGTATTTTAGTTGAAACGTGCGTTGCACGTGCATACTTACTAGTACATTCTGGGAGGCGGTCAGAATTCTGAGGGGTAAAAATGAAATATTTGGTCCTTCAAAAATGAATGTATTTAATACTCACTCCGTTTCATACATATACTTCTTTTTTTTAAAGTCGAACCTCACAAACTTTGGCCAAGTCTGTGAAGAAAAACATTTACATCTAGAATACTAAACATATCACTAGATTCATCATGAGATATAGATTCATATATTTATATATTTTTTATTATAGATATAAAAAGTTTTTTCTATAAACTTGATTAAAGTGTATAAAATTTGACTTCTCAAAATATTTATACGCGGTACTTTTTTTAATGTCGGCAGAAGAACTGCGAAATTCATTGATCACAAGAAGGTGTTACACGAGTTCTCACGGGAGGAAAGCATTGCAAAGGGCAGCGCAAAAAAAAGAGAAAGAAAAAGAACCCGTCGACAGAACCACAAACCCAAGCTCTACCATCAATCGTGAACACCATCAGAGCCCTGTTGGGGATCGTTGCAGAAATTTAAAATTTTCTACGCATCACCAAGATCAATCTATAGAGAGACTAGCAACGAGAGAGAGGGGAGTGCATCTTCATACCCTTAAAGATCGCGATGCGGAAGCGTTACAAGAACGCGTGTTCGACGAGTTTTTGTGCACTGTTACATAAGAAAATATTTATTTAATTGAGTTTTGATGCAGGCTAGACGTGCGAAGGCAAGGTGTTAATAAAGGCAAAAATGCTATTGCATGGTACATGCACGTGCGTACTGTTCATGCATGGTGCGACTACTACATGTTCATGCACACACACGTCTTGGCCACGGGTTATTTTAGTCTAAACACATACCTAGCTTAGACACATATACATATTTATGTATTTGAATACCCGCAAGCTCGCGTTACACATCCGAATACCCGTTTGTATGCATATATCATATAGATACGTATTCGAGTGTGTACGGCTGGCCGGTGAGCACGACACGCATACTTCTCGGAATACCCGAAATACCTAGCTAACCATGCATGTACGTGTATCTTCTTTTTGCTGTTTGATTTGAATTGAACAGGTACATGAAATATCCATGTTTTAGCGGGGTGCAAACTACAAACAAGTACAAAGCTGGCTAATTGAATCGTTTGCTTGGCAAGTATAAATATTTGGGTGCGTACAAGTACATGCCTATAATCGGCAGGAGAAGAAAATATGGAAATAAGTGCAACCGATGCTCCAGAATCACCTAGATGGTCAGGCGTCGCATAAGCAAAGTATATACGAGATTTTTTTTTGTCCTTTTCTTCGTGCAGGTTTGTGCGTCAAGAAAAACAACAGAGGAAACCTCAGCGATGGGGCTGCGCATTAAACATCCATCCAACCCTAGCTCCTCCAGCCTATAAATACTTGACCAGGGCAAGGCACAAAGGGGGGAAGGAGGGACAAGGCATCCAAGAGAAGAACCACGCAGGAAGGAGACGCGTCGGTCCTTGCTGCAGCGTCGAGGATACATAAGAGAAAACACGAGGAGCTAGCACGCAGCGGCGGCGGCAACGACGGGCTGGAGCCAAGACCTCACGTACGCAACAGAGGGGAGAAAGAAAACATGCAGAAGAAGACGCACCCATGGCGGCAGCGTTGAGGATGAGCGGCGGACGCGCGTACACGCCGGCCGCAGAAACACGCGTGTGGGAAGATACACACGTAACCATGCAATGATCTTCTTTTTTCTATGTGTTATCTATTTCGCAGGATGCCTAAGAACACCCGAGGAGAGCTGAGGCACGGGAGCAAACCTACGTACACGCATCCATCCATTAAGAAGGAACACACGAAGATACCTCACGCAGCAAACCCTACGATCTAGAGGGAGGCGCTGCCTCAGCGGCCGCGGCCGACTGACGCGCCATGGTGCCGAGCACGTTGTCGAGATGGCGGTTGTGCACTCGGGCGATATTGCCATGGATAGCAACTGCATGTGTGCATCTATGGTACGTATAATATATTTTTTAAGCAGATCGCAGGAGACGCGTCCATGGCAACGGCATCGAGGACGAGATGCACCCATGGTGGCAGTATCGAGGATGACACGCGCTTGCGGCGGCAGAGTGTGCGCGGGACACAACGTTCTTCACCTAACATGTGCAATGAAGGTGGCAGACGACGTGCCCAATAAAGGTGGCCGCGGACGATGCGGTGCTCTTTTTGTACCAGGTGTTGTGGAGGCGGCGGATGACGCACACAATGGAGGTTGCCTCGGACGAGCGGGGCGCTTCTCGTACCATAGGGCAACTCCTGCTACGCCGCCGCCGGAGACGACTTCATCCCACCAGGAAACGACACCAACACCACCGGAGATTGCCTACGACAAGTGAGGCATCATGCTTCTGTTTGGAGATACTCGGAAGCAGCCGGAGCTCGCCAACGACGTAGCCCAACTGCTAGCTCTGGGTCTCTATCATGGCGGCCTACATGTCCTTGGCGAACAGGACATGGTGTACAGGTTGCGACGAACAGGTCATCGATGAACAAGACACGACGCACAGGTCCTTCAAGAACAAGTCACCGGTGTACAGGTCGCGACGCACAGGTCCTTGGGGAACAGGTCACCGGTGCACAGGTCCATGGCGCTCGGATCCCGTGTAACAGGTCTGGTGTCCTGAAGAAGACGGTGTGGCCGAAACAGAGCTCGCGACGACGTAGCCCGAGACAAGTCCATGACGAGCAGATCTTTCTGTTGCACAAGTCCTTGGCGTCCCGATCGCGACGAACAGGTCGATAGTCTTGCTTACCGGAGGAGACGGGGTGGCGGAGCCGTAGCTCGCGACGATGTAGCCCGAGTCAAGTCCATGGAAAACAGGTCTCTCTGGTGCACAAGTCTTTGGCGTCCCGATCGTGCTGAACAGGTCGGTGGTCTTGCTTACCGGAGGAGACTATGTGGAGGAACCGGAGCTCGCGCCGACGTAGCCCGAGTCAAGTCCATGGCGAACAGGTCTCTCTGGTGCACAAATCATTGGCGTCCCGATCGTGGCGAACAGGTCGATGGTCTTGCTTACGGGAGGAGACGGGGTGGCGGAACTGGAGCTCGCGACGACGTAGCGCGAGTCAAGTCCATGGCGAACAGGTTTCTCCGGTGCACAAGTCTTTGGCGTCCCGATCGCGGTGAACAGGTCGGTGGTCTTGCTTACCGGAGGAGACGATGTCGAGTAACCGGAGCTCGCGACAACGTAGCCCGAGATAACTCCATGGCGAACATGTCTCTTCGACGCAGAGGACCATGACTAACAGGTCCACGGCAAACAAGTCACCGGCGTACAGGTCTTTTGCTACCTTTTGTCGGAGGGGACGACATTGGCGGAACCAGAGCTCACGATATTGCAGCCCAAGGCCGGTCCCTCCTTCGAGAGGTGCACCCGCCATGGCCGACAGGTCCTGCGTACGGGTGCTGGTGTACAGGTCCATGGTGTCGCCGACGTACAGGTCACCCTTTGGTGTAGCACCTACCGAGACGGCACGGCCTCTATGACACCACCTTTTGTCGACCCCATTAGGAGGCACCCTTGTCTTGGCAAACCATGAAAACTGGCGTCCGGCTGAGACAAGGCAACGCAACAAATACGATCATCCCTCCACAAGTTCGCCAGACGGTGCACCTTGATAAAGC
This sequence comes from Aegilops tauschii subsp. strangulata, assembly GCF_002575655.3. Taxonomy (NCBI): domain Eukaryota; kingdom Viridiplantae; phylum Streptophyta; class Magnoliopsida; order Poales; family Poaceae; genus Aegilops; species Aegilops tauschii. The sequence continues at coordinate 278,283,195 of NC_053035.3, forward strand.
GGACTGTCATAGACTTGGCGTTCAATCAAGTGAGGCGCACTCTTCACGGTGGATAGATTCTTGGCGTACAGGTCTCGACGTACAGGTCAATGGCGTCACCGACGTTCAGGTCACCCTTTGGTGTAGCATCAAACAAGGCGACGCCACGACAACACCTTTCCACGGCCCTGTGAGGCGGTGCTCTTTGTCTTAACGGACCGTCGAATACTTAACGTCTAGGCGAGATGAGGCGCCAACCACACCGGCCATGCCGATATCAGCGTGCGACGGTTTTACGACGACGCCGGTCTCCGAAGCAACTTACTCCCGCGAGGCATACCCCTTGCATACCCCGACAAGTCGTCTAGGTTGTCTAGAAGTCTAAGCCGAGCAGGACCCATGCAACTTCAACCCCAACTACATCATCGCCGCCAAGACCAACGAGGCGTGACGGCGAGGGCGAACGTGGCTAGCAGAAAGCCATGTTTTGAGCGGCGCGTGTACCAACGAGGACACAGGCTCTGCCGCTGCCCATAGACCACCATCATCATGCATGGAGAATGCAAGGCGAAGACGACGAAGACGACCACACAGCTTAATTGGAGGTATCTCATGGAGCAACCCACGGGAGTAATTAACCTGGAGCCTTCCGAGGCCCCGGGAACCAAGAGAGCGCAATCGCTACAGTCAGGCAGGCCGCGCTAGTAGGCCATAGAGCGCATATGTAAAGGGATCTTGTATTTTTGTTTCTCCATTGAGAGATTAATAAAGTGCATGTTTCCCTATCTTTACCTGTGTACTTAGTACACTGGCACGCCCGCAACATTTTATTTCTCCTGGTGCGTAGAGAGATAATAATACAATAACCCACGTTATTTTTATTACTTCTCGTGTCAAACAAATTGGCACGCCCGGTGGGACGTGGTTCTCCTCCCATCTTTGCTGTGCAACAATGGTCGTCGAATTCTTCTTCAAGTCTTCTCCAACAATATGAGATGGCGTCAATCCTTGGGTGCAATTTTAAGTCGCCTCATCATCGTCAGGAATTGGAGGCCAAGTTTGTGTCCATGAGATAATGCTATTGTATGGGGGCATTCGTTGCTGCAAGGGCAGGAAGATGACGTCTATACATGAAGGCGGTTCTATGGAGCAGGGGGCACACCCTATGCCCCAAGTTCCTCGCTAAAAGGCAAGGTCGTCGCCAATAATTAAGAGGCTTGCGACGCGTGCACCAAGGATATGCCCCTATGATGGCATCATGGAGGGCGAGCCTACGGTGGTGGCATACTTGCTCGATAGCACACGTGCCCTAGCCCCATCCCCGACAGTCGTGCAATGGGGAGACAACCTGCACCGTCAGTGTCTGTGGGGCATATGAAGAAGCTACGCACCTGGGGATGGGCACCCACGGTGGTGGTGTCACACGGTCCACAAGAAGGCGGTACTATGTCTGGCTCGGCGGACACGTCGACGGCGGCAACGCCATGCTGCAAGGCATAACAATGCATTTTCTCTCTCCTTGTCTTCTTTCTTGTAGAAGGGCATGCATCCAGAGGGAGTTCGTCTACATGGGATCGGCTCACAGCTGGCGGAGACTCACTGAAGGGAGGCGACCCAGCCAGCAGGATACTTTGCCCCGATGCCCATGGTGGCAGCGTCGAGGAGGGCGTACCCGACAAAGGCTAGCTCGTAGTGGCGCCACACCGGTGGTGGTGCGAACTACATCCGAGCTTGAAGATGCACCAATGACGGCGACCGGGGAAGTCGCGGAAGAGGCCCGGGCGTACCACTGGGTGCGCGCTACCATGGCGACCACAGACAACAGTAGAAGAGGCAGCGATGCTGACGTAGGTATCGCACCCAGGAGGATGATGTGCAGGGTACACCCGTAGCCGAGGCGGGCACGGATGACGCACTGGTGGCCGCGGCAGCAATGTCGGACGCACGCCGAAGAACCAGCCAGCGATGCCTCCTCCAATCTACTCGAACACGCTTCATCAACCCATATGACATGTATGGCGGCGGTAAGCACCAGCGTCGGCGGAAGCTGCGGACAATGCGCCGAGCGAAGGAAAAATGGCGAGGAGGCGATGGCGCGCCCATGGAGGCGGTGTCATGTTGATCGCGCTCATCGGAGACGCACTACAAGAAATATGTCAACTAGTGACCTTCTGGCAGTGACCCTGGAAGAATTGGTCATAGATCTATGACCATTTGAGACCAATTGGTCAAAAGCTGTTCGGGGGGCTCCAAACGCTAAACTATATCGACCATTTTGGTCAGAAAGGTCGTAATTTCCTTACACGAAATGGTCACAAAGCAGACAGTACTGATCCGCTGCCTTATTTCTAGATGGTCATGACAAAAATAGATGGTCATAACCTTGTAAGTTGTGGTGGATTGCTATGACTAGGCGCCACCTCATCAGTTTTGCCTATGTGTCATGTCCATGTGTCAATTTTTTCCCTAGGTTGTGAAGCAACCTATATTTCTATCATTCCCAAAATTCCCAAAAAAATTGGGCATTCTTTACTATCCAAATCATTGCCTCATGACAATATTCAACTCCATTTGCCTGTTAAATCTACCTCGGCAAATTTCCAAAGTTTTTGTTCAACTCGAACTGTTGTGAAGGAAGTACTAGCTAGGCATATCCTAATGAGTTGAATTTTTGCCACATCTTCTATATTCCCAAATCATTGCTCTCCACAAAATTTGAGCCCCATCTAACAATACATGTGAGTGTCGCTTCAACATTCATATTTCTGTCCAGTGTGGTACGTTGCAAAGCAAGTGACACCTAGGCTCCTCCATTTGAGCTGCAAATTTTCCAAGATAGTGTCCTTAGTAGATAATCATCCTCAGCCAAAACTCAGGCCCATTGGCCATGTGCAGTTCCCGTACCACTAATCAAACACTTGGGTGCTAATTCATGTTTGAGCATTGTTTGGTCTCCTCGTGAGATTCTTCTGTTGTTATTTTCTTCCAAGCATCTACCTGGGGAGTGCCAAACCTACTAGACATGCCTAGGCTTCCCAGAACGCATGGCAACGCCACGGTCACGCGGTGACCATGCGGCGGGCATGCGAGTCTACGCGCTTTGGAGTTGGGGCCCTGGGCCACCATCCAAACCTCAACGTATCACCACCAAACCATTTATTTATGCTTAAATAGATACTTATGTACCTAGAAATTATTTTTGGAAAAAATAAAGAGCAAACTATAAGGTAGCTGCAGTTCAAATTTGACCCGCTTCCTCCTGAATCGGCAGAAATTTGTCTTTTTCACCAGAGATGGATCAAAGCTTTTGACACCCAACCATTTTGTCGATTGTGCATTAAATATGTTCTAGTATTTTAGAAAATTGATTTGGTCCAATTTTGCAACAAATATATGGTAGGTCCTTCATAAAAAACTCATTTCGGGCACTCGAAAAATGGAAAATGAATTTTCTGTGCAAAGAAAATGAAAACTCCCTTAGGCAACATTGTTTGGAATTCCAAGATGCACCCTTGTGCACAATATGAGATCATTTGAACAAACTATGCCATGAATGTGGCCATAAGATTGATCATTTGGCTTGAAAGCCATGAATCTTCACGCATGATAGCTCGTTTCTGAGAACACATTTTTAAAATAATTGCCGTATTACAAGTTTATTATTTTTCCTGGAAACTTGGTCACATATAATGACACAATGCGAAGGTTTTCCAATTTTTTGATTTTTTTGAATTTTTTATGCCCGTTTCAAAATGCGGTCAAAACGGCGGGCTTGACCGTTCCTAGCTAGTGGATGAATCTTGGAAAATTTTTGATGTTTCTCTGATTAAATAGATACTTATGTACCTAGAAATGATTTTTGGAAAAAATAAATAGCAAACTATAAGGCAACTACAGTTCAAATTTGACCCGCTTCCTCTTGAATCTGCGGAATTTGTCTTTTTCACTAGAGATGGATCAAAGCTTTTGACACCCAACCATTTTGTCGATTGTGCATTAAATATGTCCTAGTATTTTAGAAAATTGATTTGGTCCAATTTTGCAACAAATATATGGTAGGCCCTTCATAAAAAAACTCATTTCGGGCAATCAAAAAATGGAAAATGAATTTTCTGTGCAAAGAAAATGAAAACTCCCTTAGGCAACATTGTTTGGAATTCCAAGATGCACCCTTGTGCACAACATGAGATCATTTGAACAAACTATGCCATGAATGTGGCCATAAGATTGATCATTTGGCTTGAAAGCCATGAATCTTCACGCATGATAGCTCGTTTCTGAGAACACATTTTTAAAATAATTGCCGTATTACAAGTTTATTATTTTTCCTGGAAACTTGGTCACATATAATGACACAATGCGATGGTTTTCCAATTTTTTGATTTTTTTTGAATTTTTTATGCCCGTTTCAAAATGCGGTCAAAACGGCGGGCTTGACCGTTCCTAGCTAGTGGTTGAATCTTGGAAATTTTTTGATGTTTCTCTGATTAAATAGATACTTATGTACCTAGAAATGATTTTTGGAAAAAATAAATAGCAAACTATGAGGCAACTACAGTTCAAATTTGACCCGCTTCCTCCTGAATCGGCGGAATTTGTCTTTTTCACCAGAGATGGATCAAAGCTTTTGACACCCAACCATTTTGTCAATTGTGCATTAAATATGTCCTAGTATTTTAGAAAATTTATTTGGTCCAATTTTGCAACAAATATATGGTAGGTCCTTCACAAAAAAACCTCATTTTGGGCACTCAGAAAATGGAAAATGAATTTTCCGTGCAAAGAAAATGAAAACTCCCTTAGGCAACATTGTTTGGAATTCCAAGATGCACCCTTGTGCACAATATGAGATCATTTGAACAAACTATGCCATGAATGTGGCCATAAGATTGATCATTTGGCTTGAAAGCCATGAATCTTCACGCATGATAGCTCATTTCTGAGAACACTTTTTTAAAATAATTGCCGTATTACAAGTTTATTATTTTTCCTGAAACTTGGTCACATATAATGACACAATGCGAAGGTTTCCCAATTTTTTGAATTTTTTTGATTTTTTATGTCCGTTTCAAAATGCGGTAAAAATGGCGGGCATGACCGTTCCTACATGGTTGAATCTTGGAATTTTTTTGTGTTTCTATGATTAAATAGATAGTTATGTACCTAGAATTGATTTTTGGAAAAAATAAAGAGGAAACTATGAGGCAACTATAGTTCAAATTTGACCCGCTTCCTGCTGAATCGGCGGAAATTTGTCTTTTTCACCAGAGGAGGATCAAGGCTTTTGACACCCAACAATTATGTCAATTGTGCATTAAACATGGCCTAGTATTTTATAAAATTGATTTGGTCCATTTTTACAAAATTTATTTGGTAGTTCCTTCACAAAAAAATCTCATTTCGGGCACTCAAAAAATGGAAAATGAATTTTCCGTTCAAAGAAAATGAAAACTCTCTTAGGTAACATTGTTTGCCATTCCAAGATGCACCCTTGTGCAGAATATGAGATCATTTGAACAAACTATGCCATGAATGTGGCCATAAGATTGATCATTTGGCTTGAAAGACATTGATCTCCACACATGATAGCTCGTTTGTGAGAACACTTATTTAAAATAATTGCCGTATTACAAGTTTATTATTTTTCCTGGAAACTTGGTCACATATAATGACACAATGCGAAGGTTTTCCAATTTTTTGATTTTTGTTGAATTTTTTATGCCCGTTTCAAAATGCGGTCAAAACGGCGGGCATGACCGTTCCTACATAGTGGTTGAATCTTGGAATATTTTTGTGTTTCTATGATTAAATAGATACTTATGTACCTAGAAATGATTTTTGGAAAAAATAAAGAGCAAACTATGAGACAGCTACAGTACAAATTTTACCCGCTTTCTACTGAATCGACGGAAATTTGTCTTTTTCATGGGAGGTGCATCGAAACTTTTGACACCTAACCATTTGGTCAATTGTGCATTATATATGGCCTAGTATTTTAGAAAATTGATTTGGTACAATTTTGCAACAAATATATGGTAAGTCTTTCACAAAAGAACTTATTTTGGGCACTCAAAAAATTGAAAATTATTTTTTCATGCAAAAGAAATAAAAACTCCCTTTGTCATTGTTGTTTGCCAATCTAAGATGTAAACTTGTGCAAAATATAACATCATTTGAACAAATATTTGATAGGTCTTTCACAAAAAAACTCATTTTTAGCATTGAAAAATGAAATGAAAAATTTATATGTAATCAATCATGACCAATTTATATGGTTAAAAAATCTTCAAATTGTTTGGTGCGCTCTGATTGGTCCATAAGCATATCACGCGGATCATGCATCAACCACCGTCAGATGCTTCTGGATCCAACGACAGCCCTCACCCCCTCACCCAACCGCAGCCCAACCACCCAAACCCTAACCCTAACCCGCACTCCTCCTCCCTCGGCTCCTCGCCGCCGCCACCTCCTCCCCGTCCCGCAGCGGCGCCCACCGCGTCACCTGCCGGCCGCCCTCGCGGGTGGCTGCGTCCGCGGCGACGACGGCGGCCTTGTCGTCCCTGGAGGCCCCGGTCGGTCATCTCCTATCCGCCTCTCTCCCCAACGCCAGACCACAGAGATCTGCCTCCCTCCGAACGACTGCGGTCGGTTCCTCGCCGTCGCCGGCCCGCTGCCCCTCCCCCGCGGCGCGCCCAGCAGGCCGAGCCCCCCCCCCCCCCCCGCCGCCCGCCCATAGGCCGAGCCCCCCGCCCACGCGCCGCCCGCATCGGAGCCCAGCAGCGAGATCTCCTTCTTCCACGCGGCGTCGCGGCCGCGTTCGTCGCAGCAGGACCTCGTGCGCTCCATCATGGACTCCCTCCTCGCGCTCGACACCATGACAGGCGCCAAGGTGCTGCTCCCCTCTCTCGCGTCTTTACCCTCTGACCCTCAAGAGCTCAGCCACGACACCTTCCCATGGCTAGGGTTTCGAGGGTGTCCCCTCCAACTCCGGCGCGGCGCCGGTGACTCTTCTCCGCCCTCTCTGAAGCCCACCGCAAGTCCCACGGGCGGCTCCGCCTCGTGGATGGTACTCCTGCACCCGGTGGCTGCGGGGCGGACGCGCGCCGCCGGTAAACTGCGGCTAGACGGTGGCTCCCTCCGGCGGCTCCCTCCACGGCATGACGTCGGTGCACTGCATCCGCTAAAGCACCCCCATGGTGAGCCCCTCTCCACTCCTCTGTTCCCCATGTTTGCTTCCATGCACATCACCTGTATTTTTCTAACTGTACAATAGCACTCACTCCTCTACTGTCACATAATAGATTAGCCTTGAATTCATCTAGTTTGGATCAAAACAGAACCATTGATTAATACTAGATGATTGTTACAGTACATTTGGTTACAGATTTCTGTGAGCTAATTTGATTCCCTACTGATCTACATCTTTTGCTTACTCAAATGCTTGACTGAATTTGCTACTACTGTTACTCCAGTGTTGAACGAGATAGGCATTCTATTTGTACTGGTATGATGAACAAGAGCTTCCAGTTAATTACATAATATTGGTGATGTAGTTTTACTTGCTATGTATGCTTGCTTAGTTGTTCACCGGGCCACTCTCTTGTATCGTTTGAGTGCGCCAATTAGTTCGGCCAGCCTCTATGATTTATTCTGATAGCTTCTGGTTGTATGATGTGCTCTTTGCCCTGCAAAATTAAATGCCCTGGTTCGTAATGTGTGAGTAATCAACATTGTTTCCACTGCAGCATGTTTCTCTGCAGCATTTGTCCTAGTACTATTGATGCATATAGGATACACTATTTTTATGAAGTGAAAAAAATTCAACTCTTTAACCTGAAAGCTATCCCCCTCCCCCCTACTTTTATCTCTTGGTCTTGGGAGTCAGGCCTTCACGTCTGAACTAGTGACTGACATGCTTCTGTTTGCGGTGGCAGGAGGAGGAGGAGTTCAGCACCGGGCCCCTGTCCCGGCTCCTGATGAGCGTTAAGAACAATACTCATTGGGTGGTCCTCTTGTTTCTGTCGAGATCCCAACTTCTTACCTGTAGTGAAACTGGAATCGGAGATATACTATGGGCTGAAATTTCCTTTTTACTGTCTGCCTGCCTGTTTTCCGTGTCTCTGTTTGAATTGAACAGCAGGTGGTGTTCTAGCTGTGCGACTCACTTGCTGAAAATCCAATCGACTTAGTTGCTTCTGATCAATCCTTCTGTGCAAGAGAAAGCGGCTTTGTCAAATGTTTTTGCTAATAGTGCTGCCCTCGTAGTGCTATGAAGTTAAATTGGCCTCGTGAGATAAGAATTTCTTTTTTATAATTATTGAGAATCACCTACAAAGATAAGAATTTGCACGTGGCATCTTCTAAAATAACCTGCACACTGCACCACAACTACTGTAACTTAGTGAGTATATATACAATAATATATAGGATTCATCTGCAGCAATAACAATTTCCACATAACACTCTGTAGATACAAATCTTCAAATAACATTTGCTATCGTTACTTGAGAGTAAAAGATGGCACTGTATCCTAAATTCAGTTCGTTTATCACCCCTTCTAAGTATATGCTGTTACCTACTTAGCTCTAAAATAGAATCATCCCCCGTTTCAACTATTTTATTGTAGGAACCTCCCTTCTGAATCATGCACAGTGCCTGTTACTATGGCAATGAATTTTATCTATGTGAGATTAGAATTTGAGTGCCATCATTCATCTCTTGGTATCTTGTTCTCTGTGATAACTGTTCATTGTTGAGTGCTATATATATACTCTAGTTGTCATGCAGTGCTTGTTGTTCCATATTTTGTTGATGCACCGATAGCTGTTCAAAACTGCAGTAGTGTAGTTAGTTTTTTGAATGATTTGGTGTGCATGGAACACTGATTTTTCTTTAATACACAGTCCAAGTCATGATGTACATATATTTGGGTGCTAGTCAATTAGAGAATGTCTGTGATACCATGTTTGTACTATGTGCCAGTGTAGCTGTACTGATGCTTTGGGTTTCATCCGTGCAGCAGAGGACAAGGGCTTCATGGCCAACCAAGGCGCATGGTGCTCGCAAGCGACGAATGGAGGTTGTTCGACATAGGCACGGAGGAGGAGGAGGACGGGCACGGATGGAGGAGGATAGAGCACCTCTCTTCTTCTAGGTTCTTCTCCATACCTTCACTTCTTGTATGTGCATGTGCTGCAGCTCACCCATGGTCTTGTTTGTCCTGCAGGTTAGTGAGCAGCATCAGGAGGAGGAGCTCAAGCACGACCACCAAGAGGCACCATCGCAACAGCAGGTAGCACGTCCATCTCCACTTCCCTCTCCCTCTTCTCCCAATCCTTTTTATTAGAATATATTGAGTACATTCTGTCAACTTGTGTGTCAGTAAGAACGAAAACTAATTATCTAAGGTCCTGTTATTATTACCTATATATGACATTGCTACTGGATTGCCTAGCGCCCCTGTTCATGGTGGTCTAAACTTGTATTTGCTCCTGCTACTGCGTTTTGATGATCATGAGTGTGATGCATTTTGATGATCTCCTTGTACCAGATGAGTCCGTCGATCAAGCGGCAGCGTCTCCTCTAGAGGGTGACGGTTGCGGCGGCGCCGGCGCCTGTGTGCGGCTTCGACTACAACCTCCTCTCCGGTGAGTCCATCTCCTACCTCTAGCTCCATCTCTGAGCTGCTGTAATACCATGCTCTGTTTCATGCCGTGGCTTATTTAGTCTCTGCTTGCTGTGCATTGTGTATTGGAGCCTAATTAGCTTCTGTTAGGGGATAATCTACTAGTTATACCAAGATTTTACATGAAATTTTGTTCTGCTTATTCTGCTAAGGTTGTTTGCAATGGTTATACATATGTTACACAATTTTTGCTGCTGGCTAATCAGCTTTAGAGATGGTAACATGGTGCTGCACTCTCAGGATCATCTTATGACACAGAATCAATTTTTGGTGTCCTCCTATTTTTAATTTTAGTGATAAGGAAAGATCCCACTGATTTATCCACCTTTTGCTGTGAGCAAGTAATTTGCTTTTTACTAGCTGCTTTATTTGCTTGCTTGGTTGATCACTAGCATGAGCTTCAGTGTTTTATTTTCTTGCTTCTCAGTCTCTCTCCCTCCTTGCAGGTGCCACCGGACGCAAGGGTGCAGCCTATGCCTCCTTGCTGAAGCTTCTCGCTCTACACCAGTTTATGGTGCTGCGGATGTGGTTAAGATGGGGTTCTACACTATGCTTCTTATGTTGCATGTGAATGGGGGTGAGTAGATAGAACTGGAGTGTTCTTATAGGAAGGCAAGTTGTTGCATCTGGAGCACATGAGATGTGCTAATATGAGTTGGAACAATGTGATGTAGTAGTAAGTTAAGGCAAATTGTGTATGTATTCCTGTGTAATTAAATGTTGTATTCTCTGTGTACATGCTGCTTTAAATGACATGAAGATTATGAAAATTGTGTACATGCTACTTCATATGGAAAATAGTACTGGGCCTGAATTGGCCATGTCCCAAACAAAGTTGGACTGGAGCTATTTATTTAATGGAAAAAACATGCTAGAGAAGGGCGAAAATAATAAGAAATTGAATATTAAAAGGCCATGACCTAGAATATAAAAGGCTGAATTGTGAATATAAAAAGGCTGCGATGTTGGGCTTGGCCCATGAAGCTAACAAAAATTGATAGAAAAAATACACTAAATTGGCTGAATTAATGGGCTCGGCCCATATAAACACACAATTGGACCGGGCCGATTCTAATTTTTGACCTTTTCGATTTGTCACAATTTTGCCACGTCGGATCCGACGTGGCCTGGGCAGAGAGCTAGCGACCAAAACAGAAGGTCATGGAATCAACGACCTTTTGTTTTAGTCGTGGAATTCCACGACCTTCTCACAGAGAAGGTCGTTAATTTCAGTTTACGACCGCCAGCTTTTGACCATCTGTTTTTGGTCAAAAAAAGGTCGCAAATGAAAATCAATGACCTTTCAGTGACCAATAGTGAGGATCGCAAGTTGACATATTTCTTGTAGTGACGGCATACCCTGACCTCGGCTGCGCGTGCTCTGGGAGGGAGCAGGCCAAAGGAGACACGTGAGGTCGCGGATGCGTTCGCCCGCGTCGTCATGGTGATGGCACCGGCGCCCTCGCCCACACATCTTGCATGCTGGATTCCACATACATTCCGTGTAGAAGAACATGCCATGCACGTTAAGCTATGGTCATGTCATTTTCTATCTTGCAGATGGCCTACCGATGAACATGGGTGAAGCACGGTTCCATGTGTGGCCATGCATGCGTACACAAGCTCGTAAAGAAATTCCAACGGCCCCACATGCTACTCATGTTGGCAGGAGAGTACCCTGATCAGCCCTCTAGACGATAATACTGGAGCCAAGGAGATGGACGAAGGGGAGCCGCAACACATAGTACACCCCCACCCGCAAAAAAACACATAGTACACCCCACATGCGGAAAAAATAAAGAGGCGGCGGCTGTAGGCGCGCGGACGGAGTCCGTGGGCACCGCGCCAAGGAGGACCGCACGCTGGGTGCACTTATAGCCAGGATGGTCACGAATGACATGTCGGCATTCGGTGATGACGGACGTCCGCCGGCGAGGCCGGCGAAGCCTTCTTTCATATAGACTTCCACACGCTACATCAACACAGAGTATGCTCTGATGGGGAATGCACACACTCAGTCGGAGGCAGCGACACCATGCCGCCAATATAAGTTGTGCCATAGGGAAGCCGCAGAAGAGGCCCTAGCACTTGACGCACTTGTACCCAAGGAAGCCGTGGACGACGCACCGGCGGCTGCACCCCATGGACGTACCACAACATCGACGGACGCCTGCCGGAGAGCTCGTCGGCAGTGTCTTCTTTCATGCGTGCTTCCACAATGGCAGTGGCAAGGCTGCCGGCGAGTAGCTCGGCGCTAACTACACGTCGCTGATGACATTAGAGGGACTGCCAGTGTGCAGCCCGGTGCCATCTACACCACCCGTGACCATGTTGGAATCGTCATCATCAACCTCTGACTCAATGAGGAAGGCTGCTACATCAACATGTCCTCACCATCTTCATCGACTTCGCACCCGACGGGGACGCCGACTACATCGGCATGCTGTCATCCAACTACATCGACAAGTCGTCGCAATCTTCATCAACTCTTCATCTGGCGAGGGTGTCAGCTACATCGATGCCGACGGATGTCCACATGACGTTGCCATCTGCCTTGACTTATTGCCTGGCGAGGACAAAGACTGGATCGGCACGCCATCATTCTTCTATACCAACCGTCTACACCGAGCGGAGGTCGTCCCCGTAACTGCGACGCCCCAAGGTCTACATCGACGAGCTAGTATTGTCGTCATCTATAAGCACCGCTATCATGCGGCGAGACTCAAGTTTACTCCAACTTCTACATGAACACACTTCCCCGACATCATCCAAGCTCCAACGAGGCAAAGCTATACTCCATCGACATGTCTTTTCCCGATGAAGCAACCCATATCTTGCCAGGCACCGACGAGGCGAAGGCAAGTCATCCAGTCCGATACCGACAAGGCGGACACCACCAGGCCGGGCACTGACGAGGCGAAGGCCCCCCATTTCATCGTCAGACAATCGACAAGACGGAGGGATACGACTAAGCATGGCTGGAGCGATGGGCGTACCGCTCTCCCCTTCACTTCATCACCACATCCCCACCATCTACACCAATCCAACGGCGCGATCGAAGCCTTTAGCAAGACTCTCGGCAATATACTCAAGAATACGTGACAAGGAATAGGAGAGACTGGCATGATCATCTCTTCAAGTGCTTATGGGCGTACCGCGTCACGGTCCGTACCCCAACACAGGCGACTCTGTTTTCTCTCATTTACGGGACTGAGGCGGTCCTACCACTGGAGGTCCAGCTACCCTCTTTAAGGGTGGCTATCCAAGATGAAATCACCCAAGACAAACAGGTACAACTATGGTTCCAGGAACTCGATGCCCTTGAAGAGGGGTGACTTCATGCCCTACAGAACCTGGAGCTTTACCGCCAGAATACGGTGAGAGCTTACGACAAGCTCGACAAACAACGCGTCTTCCGAAAGGCGAGTTGGTTCTCGTGCTCAGGCGACCCATCATCATGACGCATAGGGCAAAGGGCAAGTTCGAGCCAAAGTGGGAAGGACCATACGTCATTGAGCAAGTCTATGATGGGGGAGCATACCAGCTCGTCGATCCCCAGGAAGTCTGACCTATGTCCCCAATCAACGGAAGGTTCCTAACAAATAATTTTTCTTAAAATTTTGCCTCTTTTGTTGCCTTTCGAATTTTTATTGGAAACTTTTTCTGTGGGCTATCGGATCCATGGTGCATTCTCCTTTGCATTTTGTGGATATATCTAGTTTTACGGACTAAATCCAACAAAAAAATGGCTTTCTCCTATCACACCATGTTGTTGATTGAAGTTTTGGCTACCCTAGGACTTATTGGAGGGTGGCACAATGTGTCAAGTTGCGGGTGGAGCGGCTCCTACACCCACAATGCACGACACGTACCAGGTGTATGCTTCCGGAGGCAGCGGAGATGATTACTTGGGCACTTCTGAGTATTGAGACCCGCGCTCTTCATGTTTCCCGGCATGCCTCATGTTTAGAGAGGCTCGCACTCCAGGGAAGACTATAGGAAAAGATCATGGGGGGCTGCCTGACCCCAACACAAGTTGGTTTGGTGCATAGTCACATGGCAACCCTGGGGTGCGTCACTAGAAGCCCCAGATAAAGTGCTAGAGGGTTTTTCCTAGTCCACAGAGGTGAACAGTTGCCTTCAAGTTCTCAAGGTGGGTCCCGAAGAATCCTGAAAGAAGAGTTCTCAAGAAGTTCAAAACGAATGTCAAAGCAAGTCAATGAAGTCCGCGACCAATCAATCATCCGCGTGAGCAATCATAATAAAATTCCAGAAGTCCAAGAAGCAAATTCAAGAAAAAAAATCCTAACAGTTCAAGAAGCAGTCAAGTGCTCCCAAGCAGTAAGGGACCCTCTGGAAGGAAGGAGGAAGGTAGTTGTTCACCACCCCTCAATATGCACGAAGAAAAATCGCCAAGCCGTTGTCCCAAAACCATTTGCCCTAAACCTATCATACCTAAGTATGTGGGTTCATGAGGTGTGTGCAGGGGGCATGTTGAGTTGTGGGGGCCCTCAGTATGATGATGGGTTAGAGTATGAATTTCTGTTGCCTCTCGGAAGAATCCCGAAACACGGCGTCTTCATACACATACACCGAAGCTTATTTAAGTTGTTAAGTTGCAATCGTCAAGGTCTTTCGACGGTTCCCAATGACAAGTCCTTCGTTAGCCTTCTCGGATATCACGCCTAATAGCCGGTGTATATTGGGAAAGCCAACATTTTAAAAACCCACAACTTTTTTTCGCCTATTTTTTTGTTTGGTGTTTCTTGCTGTGCTCCTCCAACATCTTTGCAGCCATGGAGAGGCACTCCCTGTCATCGTCGACGGCATTCTGACGACAAACCACTACATCGAACTACGTCATGGGTGTTTGGGTGCAGCAATACCCATGCGCCCCTGACAACGCCGACGACAGCCCGACAACCAATGGTCTACACCGACACGCATGATGGGTGCCAGAAGGCAACACCTGCGCTCACAGAGGTGGTGCCGATTTGTCTCCCTGTCTCTGTCTCCAACAACAATGAAGCATGGGGGCAACGTCAACCCTTTAATCATTCGTAAGGCCAATAGCGTCCTGGCGTACCACCAGAATTGGCATGCCATGAGTGGTGTGACGATTCAGCCAATGAAGGGGAGCTATCGATGGTCTACCGATGCCTTGCCTACATCAACACAAGGAGATCATGGGAGCAGTGTAATGCGGCAGTGCGGCCAGCGTGAATCTATGAAACCCTCCAATCAAGCCGGTTGGCACCGTAGCAGCTAGACGGTCACGGCGAGATTGGTAAAAAAAATTTGTTTTCAGGATAAGGCATGTTCTTTCCCCATGGAATGAAGACAGGAAAGGGTTCTTTCATTGGCTTGCATCGTGCCCATAATACGATCCAACGAGCTCTTTAAAAGAACACAAGTGTGGATGGACGTACGTACCTACACTAAGTCATGTTGTTTTCTCACCATCTTTGGAACGACGCGCATGTTGTGACTCTCTGAAACGGTTCTTCAGGCCGCATAGGACCAACGCACCAGAAAAAGCAAAAAATAATAATAATCGTGGAGTCAAGCTCGATTTGCTTCGCACTCAAGCTCAACTCGACAACGGGGCATTTGTTCGACGAGTTTTTGTGCACTGTTGCATAAGAAAATATTTATTTAGTTGAGTTTTGATGCAGGCTAGACGTGCGAAGGCAAGGTGTTAATAAAGGCAAAAATGCTATTGCATGGTACATGCACGTCCATACTGTTCATGCATGGTGCAACTACTACATGTTCATGCACACACACATGTCTTGGCCACGGGTTATTTTAGTCTAAACGCATAGCTAGCTTAGACACATATACATACTTATGTATTTGAATACCGGCAAGCTCGCGTTACACGTCCGAATACCCATTCGTATGGACGTGCATGTACCATGCAATAGCATTTTTGCCTTTATTAACACCTTGCCTTCGCACGTCTAGCCTGCATCAAAACTCAACTAAATAAATATTTTTTTATGCAACAGTGCACAAAAACTCGTCGAACAAATGCCACGTTGTCGAGTTGAGCTTGAGTGCGAAGCAAATCGAGCTTGACTCGACGATTATTATTATTTTTTGCTTTTTCTGGTGCGTTGGTCCTATGCGGCCTGAAGAACCGTTTCAGAGAGTCACAACATGCGCGTCGTTCCGAAGATGGTGAGAAAACAACATGACTTAGTGTAGGTACGTACGTCCATCCACACTTGTGTTCTTTTAAAGAGCTCGTTGGATCGTATTATGGGCACGATGCAAGCCAATGAAAGAACCCTTTCCTGTCTTCATTCCATGGGGAAAGAACATGCCTTATCCTGAAAACAAATTTTTTTTTACCAATCTCGCCGTGACCGTCTAGCTGCTACGGTGCCAACCGGCTTGATTGGAGGGTTTCATAGATTCACGCTGGCCGCACTGCCGCATTACACTGCTCCCATGATCTCCTTGTGTTGATGTAGGCAAGGCATCGGTAGACCATCGATAGCTCCCCTTCATTGGCTGAATCGTCACACCACTCATGGCATGCCAATTCTGGTGGTACGCCAGGACGCTATTGGCCTTACGAATGATTAAAGGGTTGACGTTGCCCCATGCTTCATTGTTGTTGGAGACAGAGACACGGAGACAAATCGACACCACCTCTGTGAGCGCAGGTGTTGCCTTCTGGCACCCATCATGCGTGTCGGTGTAGACCATTGGTTGTCGGGCTGTCGTCGGCGTTGTCAGGGGCGCCTAGATGGTCACGCGCATAAGCAAGGTATATACGAGATTTTTTTTGTCCTTTTCTTTGTGCAGGATTGTGCGTCAAAAAAACAACAGAAGGAAACCTCAGCGACGGGGCTGCGCATTAAACATCCATCCAACCCTAGCTCCTCCAGCCTATAAATACTTGACCAGGGCAAGGCGCAAAGGGGGGAAGGAGGGACAAGGCATCCAAGAGAACCACGCAGGAAGGAGACGCGTCGGCCCATGCGGCAGCGTCGAGGATACATAAGAGAAAATACGAGGAGCTAGCACGCAGCGGCAGTGGCAACGACGCGCTGGAGCCAAGACCTCACGTACGCAACAGAGAGGAGAAAGAAAACATGCAGAAGAAGACGCACCCATGACGGCAGCGTTGAGGATGAGCGGCGGACGCGCGTACACGCCGGCCGCAGAAACACGCGTGTGGGAAGATACACACGTAACCATGCAATGATTTTCTATTTCTATGTATTATCTATTTCACAGGATGCCTAAGAACACCCGAGGAGAGATGAGGCACGGGAGCAAACCTACGTACACGCATCCATCCATCAAGAAGGAACACACGAAGATACCTCACGCAGCAAACCCTACGATCTAGAGGGAGGCGCTGCCTCGGCGGCCGCGTCCGACTGACGCGCCATGATGCCGAGCACGTTGTCGAGATGACGGTTGTGCACTCGGGCGATATTGCCATGGATAGCAACTGCATGTGTGCATCTATGGTACGTATAATATATTTTTTAAGCAGATCGCAGGAGACGCGTCCATGGCAGCGGCACCGAGGACGAGATGCACCCATGGTGGCAGTATCGAGGATGACACGCGCTTGCGGCGGCAGAGTGTGCGCGGGACACAACGTTCTTCACCTAACATGTGCAATGGAGGGGGCAGACGACGTGCCCAACAAAGATGGCCGCGGACGATGCGATGCTCTTTTCGTACCAGGTGTTGTGGAGGCGGCGGATGACGCACACAACGGAGGTTGCCTCGGACGAGCGGGGCGCTTCTCGTACCATAGCGCAACTCCTACTACGCCGCCGCCGGAGACGACTTCATCCCATCAGGAAACGACACCAACACCGCCGGAGATTGCCTACGACAAGTCAAGCATCACACTTCTGTTTGGAGATACTCGGAAGCAGCCGGAGCTCGCCAACAACGTAGCCCAACCGCTAGCTCTGGGTCTCTATCATGGCGGCCTACATGTCCTCGGCGAACAGGACACGGTGTACAGGTTGCGACGAACAGGTCAGCGATGAACAAGACACTATGCACAGGTCCTTCAAGAACAGGTCACCGTTGTACAGGTCGAGACGCACAGGTCCTTGGGGAACAGGTCACTGGTGCACAGGTCCATGGCGCTCGGATCCCGTGTAACAGGTCTGGTGTCCTGAAGAAGACGGCGTGGCCGAAACAGAGCTCGCGACGACGTAGCCCGAGACAAGTCCATGACGAGCAGATCTTTCCGTTGCACAAGTCCTCGGCGTCCCGATCGCGACGAACAGGTCGGTGGTCTTGCTTACCGGAGGAGACGGGGTGGCAGAACCGGAGCTCGCGACGAAATAGCCGAGTCAAGTCCATGGCGAACAGGTCTCTCTGGTGCACAAGTCTATGGCGTCCCGATCACGGCGAACAGGTCGGTGGTCTTGCTTACCGGAGGAGACGGGGTGGCGGAGCCGTAGCTCGCGACGATGTAGCCCGAGTCAAGTCCATGGCAAACAGGTCCCCGGTGCACAAGTCTTTGGCGTCCCGATCGCGCTGAACAGGTCGGTGGTCTTGCTTACCGGAGGAGACTATGTGGAGGAACCGGAGCTCGTGCCGTCGTAGCCCGAGTCAAGTCCATGGCGAACAGGTCTCTCTAGTGCACAAGTCATTGCCGTCCCGATCGCGGCGAACAGGTTGGTGGCCTTGCTTACCGGAGGAGACGGGGTGGCGGAACTGGACCTCGCGACGACGTAGCCCAAGTCAAGTCCATGGCGAACAGGTTTCTCCAGTGCACAAGTCTTTGGCGTCCCGATCGCGGTGAACAGGTCGGTGGTCTTGCTTACCGGAGGAGACGATGTCGAGTAACCAGAGCTCGCGACAACGTAGCCCGAGATAACTCCATGGCGAACATGTCTCTTCGACGCACAGGACCACGACTAACAGGTCCATGGCAAACAAGTCACCGGCGTACAGGTCTTTTGCTACCTTTTGTCGGAGGGGACGACATTGGCGGAACCAGAGCTCACGATATTGCAGCCCAAGGCCGGTCCCTCCTTCGAGAGGCACACCCGCCATGGCCGACAGGTCCTGCGTACGGGTGCTGCTGTACAGGTCCATGGTGTCGCCGGCGTACAGGTCACCCTTTGGTGTAGCACCTACTGAGGCGGCACGGCCTCTAAGACACCACCTTTCGTTGACCCCATTAGGAGGCACCCTTGTCTTGGCAAACCACGAAACCTGGCGTCCGGCTGAGACAAGGCAATGCAACAAATACGATCATCCCTCCACAAGTTCGCCAGACGGGGCACCTTGATAAAGCGGACTGTCATAGACTTGGCGTGCAATCAAGTGAGGTGCACTCTTCATGGTGGATAGATTCTTGGCGTACGGGTCTCGACGTACAGGTCAATGGCGTCACCGACGTTCAGGTCACCCTTTGGTGTAGCATCAAACAAGGCGATGCGGTTTCCACGACAACACCTTTCCACGGCCCTGTGAGGCGGTGCTCTTTGTCTTAACGGACCGCCGAATACTTAACGTCTAGCCGAGATGAGGCGCCAACCACACCGGCCATGCCGATATCAGCGTGCGACGGTTCTACAACGACGCCGGTCTCCGAAGCAACTTACTCCCGCGAGGCATACCCCTTGCATACCCTGACAAGTCGTCTAGGTTGTCTAGAAGTCTAAGCCGAGCAGGACCCATGCAACTTCAACCCCAACTACATCATCGCCGCCAAGACCGATGAGGCGTGACAGCGAGGGCGGACGTGGCTAACAGAAAGCCATGTTTTGAGCGGCGCGTGTACCAATGAGGACACGGGCTCTGCCGCTGCCCATACACCACCATCATCATGCATGGGAAACGCAAGGCGAAGACGACGAAGACGACCACACGGCTTAATCGGAGGTATCTCATGGAGCAACCCACGGGAGTAATTAACTTGGAGCCTTCCGAGGCCCCGGGAACCAAGAGACTGTTGGGAATCGTAGCATAATTTAAAATTTTCCTATGCTCACCAAGATGCATCTATGGAGTCTACTAGCAACGAGGGGAAAGGAGTGGATCTACATACCCTTGTAGATCGCGAGCGGAAGCGTTCCAATGAACGTGGATGACGGAGTCGTACTCGTCGTGATCCAAATCACCGATGACCGAGTGCCGAACGGACGGCACCTCCGCGTTCAACACACGTACGGTGCAGCGACGTCTCCTCCTTCTTGATCCAGCAAGGGGGGAGGAGAGGTTGATGGAGATCCAACAGCACGACGGCGTGGTGGTGGATGTAGCGGGTCTCCGGCAGGGCTTCGCCAAGCTTCTGCGAGAGAGAGAGGTGTTGCAGGGAGGAGGGAGGCGCCCAAGGCTTAGATCTTGCTGCCCTCCCTTCCCCCCACTATATATAGGGCCAAGGGAGAGGGGGGGCGCAGCCTTGCCCCTTCCTCCAAGGAAGGGTGCGGCCAGGGGGGAGTCCTTCCCCCCCAAGGCACCTCGGAGGTGCCTTCCCCCTTTAGGACTCTCCCTTTTTTTTCTTATCTCTTGCGCATGGGCCTCTTGGGGCTGGTGCCCTTGGCCCATATAGGCCAAGGCACACCCCTTACAGCCCATGTGCCCCCCCGGGGCTGGTGGACCCCCTTGGTGGACCCCCGGACCCCTTTCGGCACTCCCGATACAATACTGATAAAGTGCGAAACTTTTCCGGCGACCAAAATAAGACTTCCCATATATAAATCTTTACCTCCGGACCATTACGGAACTCCTCGTGACGTCCGGGATCTCATCCGGGACTCCGAACAACTTTCGGGTTTCCGCATACATATATCTCTACAACCCTAGCGTCACCGGACCTTAAGTGTGTAGACCCTACGGGTTCGGGAGACATGCAGACATGACCGAGACGCCTCTCCGGTCAATAACCAACAGCGGGATCTGGATACCCATGTTGGCTCCCACATGCTCCACGATGATCTCATCGGATGAACCACGGTGTCGAGGATTCAATCAATCCGTATGCAATTCCCTTTGTCAATCGGTATGTTACTTGCCCGAGATTCGATCGTCGGTATCCCAATACCTAGTTCAATCTCGTTACCGGCAAGTCTCTTTACTCGTACCGCAATGCATGATCCCGTGACTAACACCTTAGTCACATTGAGCTCATTATGATGATGCATTACCGAGTGGGCCCAGAGATACCTCTCCGTCACACGGAGTGACAAATCCCAGTCTCGATCCGTGCCAACCCAACAGACACTTTCGGAGATACCCGTAATGCACCTTTATAGTCACCCAGTTACGTTGTGACGTTTGGCACACCCAAAGCACTCCTACGGTATCCGGGAGTTGCACGATCTCATGGTCTAAGGAAAAGATACTTGACATTGGAAAAGCTCTAGCAAACGAAACTACACGATCTTTTATGCTATGCTTAAGTTGGGTCTTGTCCATCACATCATTCTCCTAATGATGTGATCCCGTTATCAATGACATCCAATGTCCATAGTCAGGAAACCATGACTATCTGTTGATCAACGAGCTAGTCAACTAGAGGCTTACTAGGGACAGGTTGTGGTCTATGTATTCACAAATGTATTATGATTTCCGGACAATACAATTATAGCATGAATAATAGACAATTACCATGAACAAAGAAATATAATAATAACCATTTATTATTGCCTCTAGGGCATATTTCCAACAGAGACTGCAATCACAACAGTTAGGCAGGCCACGCTAGTAGGCCATGGAGCGCATATTTAAAGGGATCTTGTATTTTTGTTTCTCCATTGAGAGATTAATAAACTGCATGTTTCCCTATCTTTACCTGTGTACTTAGTACACTGGCACGCCCGCAACATTTTATTTCTCCTGGTGCGTAGAGAGATAATAATATAATAACCCACGTTATTTTTATTGTTTCTCATTTCAAAAAACGCGGTTGGAGGAGTCGTACACGCAGCGATTCAGATCGCGGTCGATTCCGATCTAAGCGCCGAACAACGGTGCCTCCGCGTTCAACACACGTGCAGCCCGGTGACGTACCGCACCTTGATCCAGCAAGGAGGAGGGAGTGGTTGGGGAAGACAACTCCAGCAGCAGCACGACGGCGTGGTGGTGGTGGAGCAGCGTGGTTTCCAGCAGGGCTTCGCCAAGCACTACGAAGGACGAGGATGTGGAGAGGTAGGGCTGCGCTGAGAGAGAGAGACTCGTGTGTTTGGCAGCCCCAAAACCCTCACTATATATAGGAGGAGGGGAGGAGGGTGCGCCCCCTCTAGGGTTCCCACCTCTAGGGGGGCGGCAGCCCTAGATGGGATGGAGGGGGGCGGACAAGAGGGGGAGAGAGGGGGGGCGCGCCCTAGGGTGGGCCTTAGGCCCATCTGCGCCTAGAGTTTCCCCCTTCTCCTCTTTGCTGCGCCTTGGGCCTTGGTGGGAGGTGCACCAGCCCACTCAGGGGCTGGTCCCTTCCCACTCTTGGCCCATGCAAGCCTCCGGGGCTGGTGGCCCCTCCCGATGGACCCCCGGAACCCTCCGGTGGTCCTGGTACATTACCGGTGACGCCCGAAACACTTCCGGTGGTCAAAACCTCACTTCCTATATATTATTCTTTACCTACGGACCATTCCGGAACTCCTCGTGACGTCTAGGATCTCATCCGGGACGCCGAACAACATTCGGTAACCACGTACAAACTTTCCCTATAACCCTAACATCATCGAACCTTAAGTGTGTAGACCCTATGGGTTCGGGAGGCATGTAGACATGACCGAGACATCTCTCTGGTCAATAACCAACAGCGGGATCTGGATACCCATGTTGGCTCCTACATGTTCCACGATGATCTTATCAGATGAACCACGATGTCGAGGATTCAATCAATCCCATGTACTATTCCCTTTGTCTACCGGTATGATACTTGCCCGAGATTCGATCGTCGGTATCCCTATACCTTGTTCAATCTCGTTACCGGCAAGTCTCTTTTACTCGATCCGTAACACATCATCCCGTGATCAACTCCTTGGTCACATTGAGCTCATTATGATGATGTCCTACCGAGTGGGCCTAGAGATACCTCTCCGTCACACGGAGTGACAAATCCCAGTCTTGATTCGTGCCAACCCAACAGACACTTTCGGAGATACCCGTAGTGCACCTTTATAGCCACCCAGTTACGTTGTGACGTTTGGCACACCCAAAGCATTCCTACGGTATCCGGGAGTTGCACAATCTCATGGTCTAAGGAAATGATACTTGACATTAGAAAAGCTTTAGCACACGAACTACACGATCTTGTGCTATGCTTAGGATTGGGTCTTGTCCATCACATCATTCTCCTAATGATGTGATCCCGTTATCAATGACATCCAATGTCCATGGTCAGGAAACCGTAACCATCTATTGATCAACGAGCTAGTCAACTAGAGGCTCACTAGGGACATGTTGTGGTCTATGTATTCACACATGTATTACGATTTCTGGATAACACAATTATAGCATGAACAATAGACAATTATCATGAACAAGGAAATATAATAATAACCATTTTATTATTGCCTCTAGGGTATATTTCCAACAGTCTCCCACTTGCACTAGAGTCAATAATCTAGTTACATTGTGATGAATCGAACACCCATAGAGTTCTGGTGTTGATCGTGTTTTGCTCGTGGAAGAGGTTTAGTCAATGGATCTGCGACATTCAGGTCCGTATGAACTTTACAAATATCTATGTCTCCATCTTGAACATTTTCACAAATGGAGTTGAAGCGACGCTTGATATGCCTGGTCTTCTTGTGAAACCTGGGCTCCTTGGCCAGGGCAATAGCTCCAGTGTTGTCACAGAAGAGAGTCATCGGCCCCGACGCATTGGGAATAACTCCTAGGTCGGTAATGAACTCCTTCATCCAGATTGCTTCATGTGCTGCCTCCTAGGCTGCCATGTACTCCGCTTCACATGTAGATCCCGCCACGACGCTTTGCTTGCAACTGCACCAGCTGATTGCCCCAGCATTCAAAATATACGTGTATCCGGTTTGTGACTTGGAGTCATCCAGATCTGTGTCGAAGCTAGCATCGACGTAACCCTTTACGATGAGCTCTTCGTCACCTCCATAAACGAGAAACATATCCTTAGTCCTTTTCAGGTACTTTAGGATGTCCTTGACCACTGTCCAGTGTTCCATGCCGGGATTACTTTGGTACCTTCCTACCAAACTTACGGCGAGGTTCACATCAGGTCTGGTACATAGCATGGCATACATAATAGACCCTATGGCCGAGGCATAGGGGATGACACTCATCTTTTCTCTATCTTCTGCCGTGGTCGGGCATTGAGCCGTGCTCAATCTCACACCTTGCAATACCGGCAAGAACCCCTTCTTGGACTGATCCATATTGAACTTCTTCAATATCTTGTCAAGGTATGTGCTTTGTGAAAGACCAATGAGGCATCTCGATCTATCTCTATAGATCTTGATGCCTAATATGTAAGCAACTTCTCCAAGGTCCTTCATTGAAACACACTTATTCAAGTAGGCCTTTATGCTTTCCAAGAATTCTATATCATTTCCCATCAATAGTATGTCATCCACATATAATATGAGAAATGCTACAGAGCTCCCACTCACTTTCTTGTAAACACAGGCTTCTCCATAAATCTGCGTAAACCCAAATGCTTTGATCATCTCATCAAAGCGAATGTTCCAACTCCGAGATGCCTGCACCAGCCCATAGATTGAGCGTTGGAGCTTGCATACCTTGTCAGCATTCTTAGGATCGACAAAACCTTCCGGCTGCATCATATACAATTCTTCCTTAAGGAAACCATTAAGGAATGCCGTTTTGACGTCCATTTGCCATATCTCATAATCATAGAATGCGGCAATTGCTAACATGATTTAGACGGACTTCAGCTTTGCTACGGGTGAGAAGGTCTCATCATAGTCAACCCCTTGAACTTTTCGATAACCCTTAGAGACAAACCGAGCCTTATAGATGGTCACATTACCATCCGCGTATGTCTTCTTCTTAAAGATCCATTTATTCTCTATGGCTGGCCGATCATCGGGCAAGTCTGTCAAAGTCCATACTTTGTTTTCATACATGGATCCTATCTCGGATTTCATGGCTTCAAGCCATTTGTTGGAATCTGGGCCCGCCATCGCCTCTTCATAGTTCGAAGGTTCACCGTTGTCCAACAACATTATTTCTAGGACAGGTTGCCATACCATTCTGGTGTGGAACGTGTCCTTGTGGACCTACGAAGTTCAGTAGTAACTTGATCCGAAGTTCCTTGATCATCATCATTAACTTCCTCTCTAGTCGGTGCAGGCACCATAGAAACATTTTCTTGAGCTGCGCTACTTTCCGATTCAAGAGGCAGTACTTCATCAAGTTCGACTTTCCTCCCACTTACTTCTTTCGAGAGAAACTCTTTCTCTAGAAAGGATCCATTCTTGGCAACAAAGATCTTGACTTCGGATCTGAGGTAGAAGGTATACCCAATAGTTTCCTTAGGGTATCCTATGAACATGCATTTTTCCGACTTGGGTTCGAGCTTTTCAGGTTGAAGTTTCTTGACATAAGCATCGCATCCCCAAACTTTCAGAAATGACAGCTTAGGTTTCTTCCCAAACCATAATTCATACGGTGTCGTCTCAATGGATTTTGACGGAGCCCTATTTAAAGTGAATGCGGCAGTCTCTAAAGAATAACCCCAAAATGATAACGGTAGATCGGTAAGAGACATCATAGATCACACCATATCTAATAGAGTGCGATTACGATGTTCGGACACACCATTACGCTGAGGTGTTCCAGGCGGCGTGAGTTGTGAAACAATTCCACATTTCCTTAAGTGCGTGCCAAAATCGTAAGAACTTTATTTTCCTGTCACGTTGATTCTCAACCTCACTCTGAAATTCCTTGAACTTTTCAAAGGTCTCAGACTTGTGTTTCATTAAGTAGACATACCCATATCTACTTAAGTCATCAGTGAGGGTGAGAACATAACGATAACCACCGCGAGCCTCAACGCTCATTGGACCGCACACATCAGTATGTATGATCTCCAATAAGTTGGTTGCTCTCTCCATTGTTCCGGAGAACGGAGTCTTGGTCATTTTGCCCATGAGGCATGGTTCACACGTGTCAAATGATTCATAATCAAGAGACTCCAAAAGTCCATCTGCATGGAGTTTCTTCATGCGTTTGACACCAATGTGACCAAGGCGGCAGAGTGACAAGTATGTGGGACTATCATTATCAACCTTACATCTTTTGGCATTCACATTATGAATATGTGTAACATCGCGTTCGAGATTCAATAAGAATAAACCATTGACCAGTGGGGCATGACCATAAAACATATCTCTCATATAAATAGAACAACCATTATTCTCATATTTAAATGAGTAGCCATCTCGCATTAAGCGAGATCCAGATACAATGTTCATGCTCAAAGCTGGCACTAAATAACAATTATTGAGGTTTAAAACTAATCCCGTAGGTCAATGTAGAGGTAGCGTGCCGACAGCGATCATAGCGACCTTGGAACCATTCCCGACGCGCATCGTCACCTCGTCCTTCGCCAGCCTTCGCTTATTCCGTAGCTCCTGTTTTGAGTTACAAATATGAGCAACCGCACCGGTATCAAATACCTAGGAGCTACTACGTGTGCTGGTTGTTGGGGAACATAGTAATTTCAAAAAAATTCCTACGCACACGCAAGATCATGGTGATGCATAGCAACGAGAGCGGAGAGTGTTTTCCACGTACCCTCGTAGACCGAAAACAGAAGCGTTAGCACAACGTGGTTCATGTAGTCGTACGTATTCACGATCCGACTGATCCAAGTACCGAACGTACGGCACCTCCGAGTTCAGCACACGTTCAGCTCGATGACGTCCCGCGAACTCCGATCCAGCAGAGCTTCACGGGAGAGTTCCGTCAGCATGATGGCGTGATGACGGTGATGATGTTGCTACCGACGCAGGGCTTCGCCTAAGCACCGCTACGATATGACCGAGGTGGAATATGGTGGAGGGGGGCACCGCACACGGCTAAGAGATCAAGAGATCAATTGTTGTGTCTAGAGGTGCCCCCTGCCCCCGTATATAAAGGAGCAAGGGGGAGAGGCGGCCGGCCAAGGAGGGCGCGCCAAGGGAGGAGTCCTACTCCTAGGACTCCTCCTTTCCTTGTTGGAGTAGGAGAAGGGAAGGAAGGGACAGAGGAGGAGAAAGAAAAAGGGGGGCGCCCCCCTCCTTGTCCAATTCGGACTAGAGGGGGAGGGGGCGCGCGGCTGCCCTGGCCGCCCCTCCTCTTCTCCCACTAAGGCCCATTAGGCCCAATATACTCCCCGGGGGGTTCCGGTAACCCCCCGGTACTCCAATAAATGTCCGAAACCTCCCAAAACACTTCCCGTGTCCGAACATAGTCATCCAATATATCAATCTTTACGTCTCGACCATTTCGAGACTCCTCGTCATGTCCGTGATCATATCCGGGACTTCGAACTACCTTTGGTACATCAAAACACAAAAACTCATAATACCGATCGTCACCAAACTTTAAGCATGCGGACCCTACGGGTTCGAGAACTATGTAGACATGACCGAGACACATCTCCGGTCAAT
Organism: Aegilops tauschii subsp. strangulata; assembly: GCF_002575655.3. Classification (NCBI taxonomy): domain Eukaryota; kingdom Viridiplantae; phylum Streptophyta; class Magnoliopsida; order Poales; family Poaceae; genus Aegilops; species Aegilops tauschii. Next base: position 278,310,456 of record NC_053035.3, read on the forward strand.
AACCAATAGCGGAACCTGGATGCTCATATTGGTTCCCACATATTCTACGAAGATCTTTATCGGTCAAACCGCATAACAACATACGTTGTTCCCTTTGTCATCGGTATGTTACTTGCCCGAGATTCGATCGTCGGTATCTCAATACCTAGTTCAATCTCGTTACCGGCAAGTCTCTTTACTCGTTATGTAATGCATCATCCCGCAACTAAATCATTAGTCACATTGCTTGCAAGGCTTATAGTGATGTGTATTACCGAGAGGGCCTAGAGATACCACTCCAACAATCGGAGTGACAAATCCTAATCTCGAAATACGCCAACTCAACAAGTACCTTCGGAGACACCTGTAGAGCACCTTTATAATCACCCAATTACGTTGTGACGTTTGGTAGCACACAAAGTGTTCCTCCGTTAAACGGGAGTTGCATAATCTCATAGTCATAGGAACATGTATAAGTCATGAAGAAAGCAATAGCAACATACTAAACGATCAAGTGCTAAGCTAACGGAATGGGTCAAGTCAATCACATCATTCTCCAAATGATGTGATCCCGTTTAATCAAATGAAAACTCATTTCTATGGTTAGGAAACTCAACCATCTTTGATCAACGAGCTAGTTAAGTAGAGGCATACTAGTGACACTATGTTTGTCTATGTATTCACACATGTATTATGTTTCCGGTTAATACAATTCTAGCATGAATAATAAACATTTATCATGATATAAGGAAATAAATAATAACTTTATTATTACCTCTAGGGCATATTTCCTTTAGTCTCCCACTTGCACTAGTCAATAATCTAGATTACACAGTAATGATTCTAACACCCATGGAGTCTTGGTGCTGATCATGTTTTGCTCGTGGAAGAGGCTTAGTCAACAGGTCTGCAACATTCAGATCCGTATGTATCTTGCAAATCTCTATGTCTCCCGCCTGGACTTGGTCCCGGATGGAATTGAAGCGTCTCTTGATGTGCTTGGTTCTCTTGTGAAATCTGGATTCCTTTGCCAAGGCAATTGCACCAGTATTCTCACAAAAGATTTTCATTGGTCCCGATGCACTAGGTATGACACCTAGATCGGATATGAACTCCTTCATCCAGACTCCTTCATTTGCTACTTCCGAAGCAGCTATGTACTCCGCTTCACACGTAGATCCCGCCACGACGCTTTGTTTAGAACTAGACCAACTGACAGCTCCACGGTTCAATATAAACACGTATCCGGTTTGCGATTTAGAATCGTCCGGATCAGTGCCAAAGCTTGCATCGATGTAACCATTTACGACGAGCTCTTTGTCACCTCCAAAAACGAGAAACATATCCTTAGTCCTTTTCAGGTATTTCAGGATGTTCTTGACCGCTGTCCAGTGATCCACTCTTGGATTACTTTGGTACCTCCCTGCTAGGCTAATAGCAAGACACACATCAGGTCTGGTACACAGCATTGCATACATGATACAGCCTATGGCTGAAGCATAGGTAACATCTTTCATTTTCTCTCTATCTTCTGCAGTGGTCGGGCATTGAGTCTGACTCAACTTCACACCTTGTAACACAGGCAAGAACCCTTTCTTTGTCAAGGTATGTTCTTTGTGAAAGTCCTATCAAGCATCTTGATCTATCTCTATAGATCTTGATGCCCAATATGTAAGCAGCTTCACCGAGGTCTTTCATTGAAAAACTCTTATTCAAGTATCCTTTTATGTTATCCAGAAATTCTATATCATTTCCAATCAGTAATATGTCATCCACATATAATATTAGAAATGCTACAGAGCTCCCACTCACTTTCTTGTAAATACAGGCTTCTCCAAAAATTTGTATAAAACCATATGCTTTGATCACGCTATCAAAACGTTTATTCCAACTCCGAGAAGCTTGCACCAGTTCATAAATGGATCGCAGGAGCTTGCACACTTTGTTAGCTCCCTTTGGATCGACAAAACCTTCTGGTTGCATCATATACAACTCTTCTTCCAGAAATCCATTCAGGAATGCAGTTTTGACATCCATTTGCCAAATTTCATAATCATAAAATGCGACAATTGCTAACATGATTCGGACAGACTTAAGCATCGCTACGGCTGAGAAAGTCTCATCGTAGTCAATCCCTTGAACTTGTCGAAAACCTTTCGCAACAAGTCAAGCTTTATAGACAGTAACATTACCGTCAGCGTCAGTCTTCTTCTTGAAGATCCATTTATTCTCTATGGCTTGCCGATCATCGGGCAAGTCAACCAAAGTCCACACTTTGTTCTCATACATGGATCCCATCTCAGATTTCATGGCCTCAAGCCATTTTGCGGAATCTGGGCTCATCATCGCTTCCTCATAGTTCGTAGGTTCGTCATGGTCAAGTAACATGACCTCCAGAACAGGATTACCGTACCACTCTGGTGCGGATCTTACTCTGGTTGACCTACGGGTTCAGTAGTAACTTGATCTGAAGTTATATGATCATCATATAGCTTCCTCACTAATTGGTGTAGGAGTAACCGGAACCGGTTTCTGTGATGAACTACTTTGGTTTCTTGCCAAACCACAGTTCATAAGGCGTCGTCTCAACGGATTTTGATGGTGCCCTATTTAACGTGAACGCAGCCGTCTCTAAAGCATAACCCCAAAACGATAGCGGTAAATCAGTAAGAGACATCATAGATCACACCATATCTAGTAAATTACGATTATGACGTTCGGACACACGATTACGCTGTGGTGTTCCGAGTGGCGTGAGTTGTGAAACTATTCCGCATTGTTTCAAATGTAGACCAAACTCATAACTCAAATATTCTCCTCCACGATCAGATCGTAGAAACTTTATTTTCTTGTTATGATGATTTTCCACTTCACTCTGAAATTCTTTGAACTTTTCAAATGTTTCAGACTTATGTTTCATTAAGTAGATATACCCATATCTGCTCAAATCATCTGCGAAGGTGAGAAAATAATGATACCTGTCGCGAGCCTCAAATTCATCGGACCACATACATTAGTATGTATGATCTCCAACAAATCTGTTGCTCGCTCCATTGTTCCAGAGAACGACGCTTTAGTCATCTTGCCCATAAGGCATGGTTCGCAAGTACCAAGTGATTCATAATCAAGTGATTCCAAAAGTCCATCAATATGGAGTTTCTTCATGCGCTTTACACCAATATGACCCAAACGGCAGTGCCACAAATAAGTTGCACTATCATTATCAACTCTGCATCTTTTGGCTTCAACATTATGAATATGTGTATCACTACTATCGAGATTCAAAAAAATAGACCACTCTTCAAGGGTGCATGACCATAAAAGATATTACGCATATAAATAGAACAACCATTATTCTCATATTTAAATGAATAACCGTCTCGCATCAAACAAGATCCAGATATAATGTTCATGCTTAACGCTGGCACCAAATAATAATTATTTAGGTCTAAAACTAATCCCGAAGGTAGATGTAGAGGTAGCGTGGCGACGGCAATCACATCGACTTTGGAACCATTTCCCACGCGCATCGTCACCTCGTCCTTAGCCAGTCTTCGCTTAATCCGTAGTCCCTGTTTCGAGTTGCAAATATTAGCAACAGAACCAGTATCAAATACCCAGGTGCTACTGCGAGATCTAGTAAGGTACACATCAATAACATGTATATCACATATACCTTTGTTCACATTGCCATCCTTCTTATCCGCCAAATACATGGGGCAGTTCCGCTTCCAGTGACCAGTCTGTTTGCAGTAGAAGCACTCAGTCTCAGGCTTAGGTCCAGACTTGGGTTTCTTCTCCTGAGCAACAACTTGTTTGCCGTTCTTCTTGAAGTTCCCCTTCTTCTTCCCTTTACCCTTTTTCTTGAAACTGGTGGTCTTGTTGACCATCAACACTTGATGCTCCTTCTTGATTTCTACCTCCACAGCTTTTAGCATTGCGGAGAGCTCAGGAATTGTCTTATCCATCCCTTGCATATTATAGTTCATCACGAAGCTCTTGTAGCTTGGTGGCAGTGATTGAAAAATTCTGTCAATGACACTATCATCCGGAAGATTAACTCCCAGCTGAATCAAGTGATTGTTATACCTAGACATTTTGAGTATATGTTCACTGACAGAACTATTCTCCTCCATCTTACAGCTATAGAACTTATTGGAGACTTCATATCTCTCAATCCGGGCATTTGCTTGAAATATTAACTTCAACTCCTGGAACATCTCATATGCTCCATGACATTCAAAACGTCGTTGAAGTCCCGGTTCTAAGCCGTAAAGCATGGCACACTGAACTATCGAGTAGTCATCAGCTTTGCTCTGCCAGACGTTCTTAACATCTCAGTTGCATCTGCAGCAGGCCTGGCACCCAGCGGTGCTTCCAGGACGTAATTCTTCTGTGCAGCAAGGAGGATAATCCTCAAGTTACGAACCCAGTCCGTGTAATTGCCACCATCATCTTTCAACTTTGCTTTCTCAAGGAACGCATTAAAATTCAACGGAACAATAGCACGAGCCATCTATCTACAATCAACATAGACAAGCAAAATACTATCAGGTACTAAGTTCATGATAAATTTAAGTTCAACTAATCATATTACTTAAGAACTCCCACTTAGATAGACATCCCTCTAATCATCTAAGTGATCACGTGATCCAAATCAACTAAACCATGTCCGATCATCACGTGAGATGGAGTAGTTTTCAATGGTGAACGTCACTATGTTGATCATATCTGCTATATGATTCACGCTCGACCTTTCGGTCTCAGTGTTCCGAGGCCATATCTGCATATGCTAGGCTCGTCAAGTTTAACCCGAGTATTCTGCGTGTGCAAAACTGGCTTGCACCCATTGTAGATGAACGTAGAGCTTATCACACCCGATCATCACGTGGTGTCTCGGCACGACGAACTTTGGCAACGGTGCATACACAGGGAGAACACTTTTATCTTGAAATTTAGTAAGAGATCATCTTATAATGCTACCGTCAATCAAAGCAAAATAAGATGCATAAAGGATAAACATCACATGCAATCAATATAAGTGATATGATATGGCCATCATCATCTTGTGCTTGTGATCTCCATCTCCGAAGCACCGTCATGATCACCATCGTCACCGGCGCGACACCTTGATCTCCATCGTAGCATCGTTGTCGTCTCGCCAACTATTGCTTCTACGACTATCACTACTGCTTAGTGATAAAGTAAAGCAATTACAGGGCGATTGCATTGCATACAATAAAGCGACAACCATATGGCTCCTGCCAGTTGCCGATAACTCGGTTACAAAACATGATCATCTCATACAATAAAATATAGCATCATGCCTTGACCATATCACATCACAACATGCCCTGCGAAAACAAGTTAGACATCCTCTACTTTGTTGTTGCAAGTTTTACGTGGCTGCTACGGGCTGAGCAAGAACCGTTCTTACCTACGCATCAAAACCACAACGATAGTTCGTCAAGTTAGTGCTGTTTTAACCTTCACAAGGACCGGGCGTAGCCACACTCGGTTCAACTAAAGTTGGAGAAACAGACACCCGCCAGCCACCTGTGTGCAAAGCACGTCGGTAGAACCAGTCTCGCGTAAGCGTACGTGTAATGTCGGTCCGGGCCGCTTCATCCAACAATACCGTCGAACCAAAGTATGACATGCTGGTAAGCAGTATGACTTGTATCGCCCACAACTCACTTGTGTTCTACTCGTGCATATAACATCTACGCATAAACCTGGCTCGGATGCCACTGTTGGGAAACGTAGTAATTTCAAAAAAATTCCTACGCGCACGCAAGATCATGGTGATACATAGCAACAAGAGGGGAGAGTGTTGTCCACGTACGCGGAAGCGGAAGCGCTAGCACAACGCGGTTGATGTAGTCGTACGTCTTCACGATCCGACCGATCCAAGTACCGAACGTACGGCACCTCCGAGTTTAGCACACGTTCAGCTCGATGACATCACGCGAACTCCGATCTAGCAGAGCTTCATGGGAGAGTTCCGTCAGCACGACGGCGTGATGACGGTGATGATGTTGCTACCGACGCAGGGCCTCGCCTAAGCACCGCTATGATATGACCGAGGTGGAATATGGTGGAGGGAGGCACCGCACACGGCTAAGAGATCAAGAGATCAATTGTTGTGTCTAGTGGTGCCCCCTGCCCCCGTATACAAAGGAGCAAGGGGGGAGAGGCGGCCGGCCAAGGAGGGTGCGCCAAGGGGGGAGTCCTACTCCCACCGGGAGTAGGACTCCTCCTTTCGTTGTTGGAGTAGGAGAAGGGAAGGAAGGGAGAGAGGAGGAGAAGGAAAAAGGGGGCGCCCCCCCTCCTTGTCCAATTCGGACTAGAGGGGGAGGGGGGGCGCGGCTTCCCTGGCCGCCCCTCCTCTTCTCCAACTAAGGCCCATTAGGCCCAATATACTCCTCGGGGGGTTCCGGTAACCCCCCGGTACTCCGGTAAATGTCTGAAACCTCCCGAAACACTTCCGGTGTCCGAACATAGTCGTCCAATATATCGATCTTTACGTCTCGACCATCTCGAGACTCCTCGTCATGTCTGTTTGTCATATCCGGGACTCCGAACTACCTTCGGTACATCAAAACACAAAAACTCATAATACCGATCGTCACCAAACTTTAAGCGTGCGGACCCTACTGGTTCGAGAACTATGTAGACATGATCGAGACACGTCTCCGGTCAATAACGAATAGCGGAACCTGGATGCTCATATTGGTTCCCACATATTCTACGAAGATCTTTATCGGTCAAACCACATAACAACATACGTTGTTCCCTTTGTCATCGGTATGTTACTTGCCCGAGATTCGATTGTCGGTATCTCAATACCTAGTTCAATCTCGTTACCGGCAAGTCTCTTTACTCTTTATGTAATGCATCATCCTGCAACTAACTCATTAGTCACATTGCTTGCAAGGCTTATAGTGATGTGCATTACCGAGAGGGCCGAGAGATACTTCTCCGACAATCGGAGTGACAAATCCTAATCTCGAAATACGCCAACTCAACAAGTACCTTCGGAGACACCTGTAGAGCACCTTTATAATCACCCAGTTACGTTATGACGTTTGGTAGCACACAAAGTGTTCCTCCGGTAAACGGGAGTTGCATAATCTCATAGTCATAGGAACATGTATAAGTCACGAAGAAAGCAATAGCAACATACTAAATGATCAAGTGCTAAGCTAACGGAATGGGTCAAGTAATCACATCATTCTCCTAATGATGTGATCCCGTTTAATCAAATGAAAACTCATGTCTATGGTTAGGAAACTCAACCATCTTTGATCAACGAGCTAGTTAAGAAGAGGCATACTAGTGACATTATGTTTGTCTATGTATTCACACATGTATTATGTTTCCGGTAAATACAATTCTAGCATGAATAATAAACATTTATCATGATATAAGGAAATAAATAATAACTTTATTATTGCCTCTAGGGAAAATTTCCTTCACTGGTAAGGTACACATCAATAACATGTATATCATATATACCTTTGGTATTGCCGGCCTTCTTATCCGCTAAGTACTTGGGGCAGTTCCGCTTCCAGTGAACGTTTCCCTTGCAATAAAAGCACTCAGTCTCAGGTTTGGGTCCATGCTTTGGCTTCTTCCCGGCAACTGGCTTACCGAGCGCGGCAACTCCCTTGCCGTCCTTCTTGAAGTTTTTATTACCCTTGCCTTTCTTGAAACTAGTGGTTTTATTGACCATCAACACTTGATGTTCCTTTTTGATCTCCACCTCCGCTGATTCAGCATTGAATATACCTCAGGAATGGTTTTCTCCATCCCCTGCATATTGAAATTCATCACAAAGCTCTTGTAGCTAGGTGGAAGCAACTGAAGGATTCTGTCAATGACCGCGTCATCCGGGAGATTAACTCCCAGCCGAGACAAGCGGTTGTGCAACCCAGACATTTTGAGTATGTGCTCGCTGACAGAACTATTCTCCTCCATCTTACAACTGTAGAACTTATCGGAGACTTCATATCTCTCGACTCGGGAATGAGCTTGGAAAACCATTTTCAGCTCTTGGAACATCTCATATGCTCCGTGCTGCTCAAAACGCTTTTGGAGCCCCGATTCTAAGCTGTAAAGCATGCCGCACTGAACCAGGAAAATCATCATGTGACGCCCCCGATTCAATCGTACACTAATCATGCACGCAAACGTGTACGATCAAGATCGGGGACTCACGGGAAGATATCACAACACAACTCTAAAACATAAATAAGTCATACAAGCATCATAATACAAGCCAGGGCCTCGAGGGCTCGAATACAAGTGCTCGATCATAGACGAGTCAGCGGAAGCAACAATATCTGAGTACAGACATAAGTTAAAGAAGTTGCCATAAGATGGCTAGCACAAACTGGGATACAGATCAAAAGAGGCGCATGCCTCCTGCCTGGGATCCTCCTAACTACTCCTGGTCATCGTCAGCGGGCTGCACATAGTAGTAGGCACCTCCGGTGTAGTAGGAGTCGTCGTCGACGGTGGCGTCTGGCTCCTGGGCTCCGGCATCTGGTTGCGACAACCAGGTAGAAGGGAAAGGGGGAAAAGAGGGAGAAAAGCAACCGTGAGTACTCATCCAAAGTACTCGCAAGCAAGGAGCTACACTACATATGCATGGGTATATGTGTACAGGGCCATATCGGTGGATTGAACTACAGAATGCCAGAATAAGAGGGGGATAGCTAATCCTGTCGAAGACTACGCTTCAGGCCACCTCCATCTTGCAACATGTAGAAGAGAGTAGATGGTAAGTACACCAAGTAGCATCGTATAGCATAATCCTACCCGGCGATCCCCTCCTCGTCGCCCTGTTAGAGAGTGATCACCGGGTTATATCTGGCACTTGGAAGGGTGTGTTTTATTAAGTATCCAGTTCTAGTTGTCATAAGGTCAAGGTACAACTCCGGGTCGTCCTTTTACCGAGGGACACAGCTATTCGAATAGATAAACTTCCCTGCAGGGGTGCACCACATAACCCAACACGCTTGATCCCATTTGGCTGGACACACTTTTCTGGGTCATGCCCGGCCGCAGAAGATCAACATGTCGCAGCCCTACCTAGGCACAACAGAGAGGTCAGCACGCCGGTCTAATCCTAAGCGCGCAGGGGTCTGGGCCCATCGCCCATTGCACACCTGCACGTTGCGTGGGCGGCCGGAAGCAGACCTAGCAACCTCCATTACAAAGGAAGTCACGTTACGCGGTCCAATCTGGCGCGCGCCGCTCAGTCGCTGACGTCACGAAGGCTTCGGCTGATACCACGACGTCGAGTGCCCATATCTTTCCCACGTAGTTGGTTAGTGCGTATAGACCAAATGGCCAGACTCAGATCAAATACCAAGAACTCGTTAAGCGTGTTATTTTGAAGTAACCGCGGACGCCGACCAGGGCCAGGCCCACCTCTCACCTAGGTAGTCTCAACCTGCCCTGTCGCTCCGCCACAAAGATCCACCCAGAGGGCCGTCGGGACAAAGGTCCTTTCAGCCCCCAATCCGTGAATCACTCGCGGGTGCTCCACGAGCCGAACCAACTTTAGTCACCACATGTATCATGTATAAAGTATATAGTATAAACCCGTGATCACCTCCCGAGTGATCACGGCCCGATAGTATAGCACAGCAGACGGACAAGAATGTAGGGCCACTGATGGAAAACTAGCATCCTATACTAAGCATGTAGGATTGCAGGTAAAGGTAACAACAGTAGTGGCAAAGACAGGCTATGCAGCAGAATAGGATTAATGGAAAGCAGTAACATGCTACACTACTCTAATGCAAGAGTATAGAGCAGAATGGACGATATCTGGTGATCAGGGGGGCTTGCCTGGTTGCTCTGGCAAGAAGGAGGGGTCGTCAACAGCGTAGTCGGTCGGGGCACCAGCAGCGGCGTCGGTCTCGTAGTCTACCGGAGAGAAGAGGGGGAAGAAACAATGAATACAATGCAAACAGATGCATAACGATGCATGACAAAGCAAACAGCGGTGTTAGGTGTGCCCTAACGCGGTAAGAGGTGATACCGGCGAAGGGGGGAAACATCCGGGAAAGTATCCCCGGTGCTTCGCGTATTCGGACAGATGAACTGGAGGGGGAAAGTTGCGAGTTCGATATGTTAGGGATGTGTGGCGGACGAACGGGCTGCATATCCGGATTCATCTCGTCTTTCTGAGCAACTTTCATGTACAAAGTATTTTCATCTGAGCTACGGTTTATTTTATATTTATTTTAAAAGATTTAAATCACTTTTTAGCATTTATTTAATTATTTTAATCCAACATTATCCAGAACAGTGCACGCTGACGTCAGCATGACGTCAGCAGTCAACAGGGGTGTTGACTGGTCAAACTGACGTGTGGGTCCCGTTCGTCATTGTCATAGATTAGCTAATCAGAGTTAATTAGTTTTAACTAAGTGTCTAGGTTAATTAACATGATTAATTAGGTTAATTAATTTAGTAATTAACTATTTAAATAATTTATTTATTATTTATTAAATTATTTAAAAAAACATTCTGGAGGCGGGGCCCTCCTGTCATTGACCCCAGGGAGCCATAGCGGGTTCTGGGCAGTGGATACGGGGCGGGCGCCGGGTGCCCGCACACCCGAGCCACCAGGGGGTTGCAGGCGAGGCTGCAGAGGTGGGGTGGTCGCCGGAGCACGGCCACGGCGAGCAAGGCGGCCGCGTGGGAGGGCAGGGGCGCGTGCAGGGTCGCGCTGGACGCGGTGGCACAGCGCAGGCCGGCGGTCAGCAGTAGGGGCGGCGGGTCTGCAGGCGAGGTGCGACGCAGGTGGGGTGCGTGGCAGGGAGGCGCAGGGAGCAGAGCAGCAGCGCTGACGGGGGTGGCGAGCAGAGCAGGGGCAGATGCGGTCGCGCGGCGATGGGCCAGTAGAGGCGAGGCGCGGAGCGCGACGATGGAGCGGGAGTGTGCGGTCGGGGTGCCGCGAGCGCGGGCGCAGGACGCGCCCTAGCGCAGCGAGGCGCGTGCGAGCGCGACGAGCGGGCACGGCGCGTGAGCGGGAGGAGTGGTGAGCGGGGCTTCGCCCGTGCAACGGCGCGGTGAACGGGGGTGACGACGCGGGGCGCGACGAGCGCGCGCTGGCGGTGCCGGACGAGGTGACGCGCGCGAGAGAGAGAAGGTGGAGGCCATGGCCTCACCGGGGTCGTAGGGTCTGGGCAACGGGTGTCGAGGAGGGGGTTGGGGACGGCGTGCGTAGGGGGAGGCAGGCCGACGGGGTAGACGACGAGGTGGCTGAGGCGGTGTTGGCGACGACGGGGCGGTCCTCGGGTGGCGGCTGGCGGCGTAGAAGCCCGATCCCGATCCAGAATTGGATCGGGGGAGGGGGAAGCAAATGAGTGGGTGGGGGTTCGTGGGGGAAGTGGGCGAGTGGGGCTAGGGTTTCGGGCGCCCAGGGGGTAGTAGAGGGCGCGGGTGGGTCGGCCTGGCGGCCCGATAGCGTGCTGGACCGAGGTCCAGCTTGGGGGGGGGGTCTTTCTCCTTTTTCTTTTCTCTTTTGTATTGTTCTATTTTCTATTTTACTTTCAAAAACTTATTCTTTTATACCTTTAATAGATTTTAGTTCAAATAAAATACAATAATAGTCCCTAAATTAGTATTACTAAATATCCCACTGCCACAAGCAATTTACACATTTTAGAAAGTAGTTTGTATTTGTCTATTAATTTACGAGCATTTAATTAATAGTTCTACCACTATTTTATTTATTTTAGTGCATTTAACTACTTTATAACAGTGTGTCTTCTCCACCAATATTTATTATGAATTACTTGCTACATTTAGAACATTTTAGTTTTGGCTTTTGAAAACTTTTCTAGTTTGACTTTATTTCAAATTTGAATTTGAACGAGTTTTGAATCATCGCGAGATTATCAACAGTAATCGTGGTGACGTGGCAACATTAGCAGAGGTTTACTGTAGCTTGATTATCCGGGCGTCACAATTCTCCTCCACTACAAGAAATCTCGTCCCGAGATTTAAGAGGTAGAGCAAGGGGGGAAGGTCTGGTTACGATATTCTAACGAGCGTTCTCGATCTTGGTTGCTCTTCTGGAAGCGGTCGATCCATTACATTGATGTCTACATTTCTCTGCTTTAGGTCATCATGATGAAGTTGGCATCCTTTCTTCGGGATCTTCATCGTACTTATGAAAATGATAAGGGGTAACTCGAAGGAACGAAACTCTGCATGGTTGCTTATTCGATAGATAACATTAGGGAAGGTGGCGAAAAGTAACTCTCGAACTAACACATAAGAAAAGGCCGAGAGCAAGTAAGAAAGTACCATGAGAAGTTTCAAACGAGTAGGCAATCGTTCGAAGCCTGAAACAAAGTGTAAAAGAGGGTCCAGAGCAATGGTAATAAGTTTTGTGTTTGATCCAGAATAGATCACTAGGCAGGTGGCCCGTGAATTACATACGAAGTCCAGCGCGAGGAATAACTTTGACAACAGGGTCTACAGGAGAGTCAGGTTTTGATCCTGTGGATTTGTGGTTTATGGGCCCACCATGTGGGTTAAAAGTAGGAAGGCGATGACGTCTTACACGATCATGTAAGCAAGGTATGTCAGAGGATAGCCTATCAGTTATGTCGGCAACAACATTAGTACCAAGGGCGAGGGACGAAGAGAACCATTTTCCTGCTCGTTGAACGAGGCGGACCAATAGGCAAAGTTCTCATCCATCAGTGGCTACCAGAATGTCATCAACAATAGTAATAGGGTCTTGCTGACAGAATTGTACAACGAGGGGTTTACATAAGCAGGAGAATATTACTACTTAGATCATATAGATCACAAGAAAGGTTAAACCAAACAAGGGAAAGGAAAATATGATTATCAGATTAAACAGAACAATGGAAAGGAAAATGTGTTAAAACACATATTCCAGGGGTATATCCTTCCCAAGGACAGGCAGCACATGATATCCATGACAGGATATAATGTAGAAAACTCTTTAGGTAGGGGAGAGAATTTTCATGACATAACCCATACAGCGGTGTTTGGATAATTGAGCAGGAAACATTTAGCATTGGGCTTCAAATGTTCCTGTTGAAAATCAGAGTACTATAGACATGCTTCGAGATAGCATTGACATGGTCAACAGGTGAAGATCAGACTTTGGAAACAAAAAGGATCCATCAGGAACAACTTATAGAATAAGTCTTACAATTTCCTCAGGGAATAATGGATAACCTTGCTAAAATGGAAACTATAACAATAGTTCCTCTCGCCAGGTGTGCTAGGCATGACATCACCTTACCGGGTCATATAAAGACCAATGTTGTGACTCTTGGAAAATGTTCCAACCATCATATCTGACCGAGATTCAGATCTAATTGGTGTCAGGATACCTCAGGGTTGGGATGTCTGAGAAGGAAAGGTGCAACACAATTTGACGAGATGGTGCTGCCAGATTCTCGGGAAATGAACTATGGAAGCAAGTCCCGAATCATGAGTTCATCATTAAACCAAGGAGATGATGAGGAGGTAGCTGATGGACTTGGCGACAACTCATCGAGATTCCCTAAAAGATGGATTGAAATTCCACAATTATGTGAACAAGGAGATAACATTTGTCAGATCAATTGATATCATGATGTATGCCCGAGGAGAACATCCACGAGTAAACATTGGTTGAAGGGCGCACCCGAAATATGGGCTTAGGTAGCATGATCAATGTTAGAATGGTGATTCGATAACCAATACACAAGGAATGAAACTATCATTCATTAACTTACAAGCAATAAGGTTGTTGGAAGTACATAATCCAAGCAGTACCGTTCACCTGGGTATCTCGGTTAGAATCAACACGTGGACCAAGAAAGAATGGTGATGGTGTGAAGTATCACCATACCAAGAATTCTTTAGAGGTGGTGAAATTCCCACGACATTCTTGACATAAAAGGTGGTAATATCCAAGGTAAAGAAGAACAATGTTGCGTAGCAATGAACTCAAGGTATAACACCAAACACGAACAAGTTTGTGTTGAACTGAAGGAAATAAAGTGGTCGATGATAACACAAATCATCGAGAGGAAAAGGTGGTATTTCTCATCAAGAATTCGATAGATATCTTGGAAGAGCTCAGGAGGTTGATGATGTTCACGACACATTTGTCGCGAGATTTCATGAAGATGTAATCGATCGGCGATGATGTCAAGTGAAAGGAATGATGAAGCGAAAGGTTATTGGAACCACGGTTACGACACAAACTCAAAATTAAGCTTGATGTTCAAGGCGAAATGATACGACGAGGAAGAATGGCGTAAGGTTATCTCATCGTCGAAAATTATGCTCTGGGAAGAAGGACCAGGTAGCACAGTTAAAATTTAGCACAATGATATAGCCGATCAGGCTAGGAATGACTTGAAGGATTATTAAACTCGTAAGCAATGAAAATTACTTAGAGTTATTGAATCGAAGTGCGGAATCGATTCACTTATCGGTGTTCTCGAGTGAAATAACTCAGAACCCGGGGGAAATCTGAAATCGGTGAGAAGCAATAATAGATAAAGACTCGTAGGAAGCAACACAGCTCGTTGATATTCTCGAGATACTGGAGGGTATTACTCGAAGGAAGATTGACATAGGGGTTGCGGAGATGTATTGATCCGCAGAAGACAAGTGTTTTCACTTACTTGAGAAATGGGATCAAGTAGAAAATATGGTCGGAACCACGATTAGAAAGGATCAATTCACAGATACCAGATGATATTATATCAAGGCAATAGTTATTATTACAAGAAGCTTCCATGATAGGATCTACATCGTGTCCATGGGCATGAACACAAGTTCAAGGTCGACTCCCACTTCTTCAATGTATAACCTTCCATTCACCTCTCGCTTTTCGAAAATGACATTAGTTGTTGAAAGTTTTACCTGGTGCAATACCAGATAAGTATGACCCGTGAAATCTTTCGGGTTCACACAGATAAGGGAAGGCATTGGTTCAACCCATCGGGGCATCTTAGGAACCTATACCAGAAATTTTGGAGTAAATAATACAAGCTCGAAAGTAGAGCATGGTTGACAAAGCAGAGGATACAATTTACCAAAGGCATTTTATACCCGCGGAAAGGCTCACAAGGTTAATGAATATGAAGGACGATGTCGAATGAAATCCAACAATGAATCTGGTGATCCACAACGGAGCTGATGTGAGTATCGATACTCAATCAGAGGAAGAAAGAATGCAAGGGCATCAGATTATAGAACATCTGAATAATTCGATGCTTAGATAACAAAGGAATTATGATTTCCAAAACGAAGGATCAGAAGCAGACGCTCTTAATCAAGGATGGATAAGTTGAATAGACCAGAGGCACAATCAACGACAAATAGTTTGGTCAAGAACCAGCTCATGTTCAAAATGACATCTGAGCCGGAAGGACGAATTCTAGGATCTGGTTGAGGATTGCGAGCATTCGCAGCATGTTGAATCAGCAGACTCAAAATGAAAATGACGAGGGATGCCAATAAGATTACGAGATTTATGGTATTAACCATAACGCAAGCAAGCAAGAATTTCAGGAGCAATAGGCTACTCAGGATTTTTGGAAGACCGAATGGTATTTCAAAGAATTTTGTGAAATACATGAATCATCTGGGGATGAGCGGATACTCGAAAGTGCGAGAAATTATCTATAGGGGTATTCAGGTGGCAAAGAACTGCAAGGCAGTAGGTACAAAGTATTCTCGGAACAATAGAGAGAATTTCGGTGTATCTTGTAATAACAAGATCAACTCAGGGTAAAAGTAAGAACGACAGGTGTATGTATTCATCCATAGGGATATTTCGGTGGTAGGGAATTGCAAAAGCAACGGGCATAAAGTCTCGAGAGAACATCGGAGAGTATCTTCGGAATCCTTCGGTGCACCAAGCAATCATCTGGAGTGAGGGGCTCTCCGGGAGGAAGTAATTACGAGAACCTAGAGTTTAGAGTTAGCAAAATCATTTAACCCGAATAGAAGAGAGTTCAGAGTCCCAGAGTATAGGTCGAGGAATAAAAGGTCTTAATACCACCCAATGGCGACGTGGCCCATAGGCCACACAGCCATGTTAGTAAAGGTTTTGCAATGACTACACTCAACTTCAGCCAAGGAGTTGGAAAGGGGGATTCCTACAGGCAATCGGCTCTAATACCAACTTGTGACGCCCCCGATTCAATCGTACACTAATCATGCACGCAAACATGTACGATCAAGATCGGGGACTCACGGGAAGATATCACAACACAACTCTAAAACATAAATAAGTCATACAAGCATCATAATACAAGCCAGGGGCCTCGAGGGCTCGAACACAAGTGCTCGATCATAGACGAGTCAGCGGAAGCAACAATATCTGAGTACAGACATAAGTTAAACAAGTTGCCATAAGATGGCTAGCACAAACTGGGATACAGATCGAAAGAGGCGCAGGCCTCCTGCCTGGGATCCTCCTAACTACTCCTGGTCGTCGTCAGCGGGCTGCACGTAGTAGTAGGCACCTCCGGTGTAGTAGGAGTCGTCGTCGACGGTGGCGTCTGGCTCCTGGGCTCCGGCATCTGGTTGCGACAATCAGGTAGAAGGGAAAGGGGGAAAAGAGGGAGAAAAGCAACCGTGAGTACTCATCCAAAGTACTCGCAAGCAAGGAGCTACACTACATATTCATGGGTATATGTGTACAGGGCCATATCGGTGGACTGAACTGCAGAATGCCAGAATAAGAGGGGGATAGCTAATCCTGTCGAAGACTACGCTTCAGGCCACCTCCATCTTGCAGCATGTAGAAGAGAGTAGATGGTAAGTACACCAAGTAGCATCGTATAGCATAATCCTACCCGGCGATCCCCTCCTCGTCGCCCTGTTAGAGAGCGATCACCGGGTTATATCTGGCACTTGGAAGGGTGTGTTTTATTAAGTATCCAGTTCTAGTTGTCATAAGGTCAAGGTACAACTCCGGGTCGTCCTTTTACCGAGGAACACGGCTATTCGAATAGATAAACTTCCCTGCAGGGGTGCACCACATAACCCAACACGCTCGATCCCATTTGGCCGGACACACTTTTCTGGTCATGCCTGGCTGCGGTAGATCAACACGTCGCAACCCTACCTAGGCACAACAGAGAGGTCAGCACGCCGGTCTAATACTAAGCGCGCAGGGGTCTGGGCCCATCGCCCATTGCACACCTGCACGTTGCGTGGGCGGCCGGAAGCAGACCTAGCAACCTCCATTACAAAGGAAGTCACGTTACGTGGTCTAATCTGGCGCGCGCCGCTCAGTCGCTGACATCATGAAGGCTTCGGCTGATGCCACGACGTCGAGTGCCCATATCTTTCCCATGTAGTTGGTTAGTGCGTATAGACCAAATGGCCAGAATCAGATCAAATACCAAGAACTCGTTAAGCGTGTTATTTTGAAGTAACCGCGGACGCCGACCAGGGCCAGGCCCACCTCTCACCTAGGTAGTCTCAACCTGCCCTGTCGCTCCGCCACAAAGATCCACCCAGAGGGCCGTCGGAACAAAGGTCCTTTCAGCCCCCAATCCGTGAATCACTCGCGGGTGCTCCACGAGCCGACCCGACTTTAGTCACCACATGTATAATGTATAACGTATATAGTATAAACCCGTGATCACCTCCCGAGTGATCATGGCCCGATAGTATAGCACAGCAGACGGACAAGAATGTAGGGCCACTGATGGAAAACTAGCATCCTATACTAAGCATGTAGGATTGCAGGTAAAGGTAACAACGGTAGTGGCAAAGACAGGCTATGCAGCAGAATAGGATTAACGGAAAGCAGTAACATGCTACACTACTCTATTGCAAGAGTATAGAGAAGAATAGGCGATATCTGGTGATCAGGGGGGCTTGCCTGGTTGCTCTGGCAAGAAGGAGGGGTCATCAACAGCGTAGTCGGTCGGGGCACCAGCAGCGGCGTCGGTCTCGTAGTCTACCGGAGAGAAGAGGGGGAAGAAACAATGAATACAATGCAAATAGATGCTGGTGACGTGGTGACGTGGCAACATTAGCAGAGGTTTACTGTGGATTGATTATCCGGGCGTCACACATCACTACGCGACTGCCAGGCATTCATAACGTCTTGAGTTGCTGGGAAAACATGTGCTTCACCTAGCGGTGCATCAAGGACATATGCTTTCTTGGCAGCTATGAGGATGATCCTCAAGTTACGGACCCAGTCCGTATAGTTGCTACCATCGTCTTTCAGCTTGGTTTTCTTTAGGAACGCATTGAAGTTGAGGGCAACATTAGCGTGGGCCATTTGATCTACAAGACATATTGCAAAGATTTTTAGACTTTGTTCATGATAATTAAGTTCATCTAATCGAATTATTTAATGAACTCCCACTCAGATAGACATCCCTCTAGTCATCTAAGTGATACATGATCCGAGTCAACTAGGCCGTGTCCGATCATCACATGAGACGGACTAGTCATCATCGGTGAACATCTTCATGTTGATCGTATCTACCATACGACTCATGTTCGACCTTTCGGTCTCTCGTGTTCCGAGGCCATGTCTGTACATGCTAGGCTCGTCAAGTCAACCTAAGTGTTTTGCATGTGTAAATCTGACTTACACCCGTTGTATTCAAACGTTCGAATCTATCACACCCGATCATCACGTGGTGCTTCGAAACAACGAACCTTCGCAACGGTGCACAGTTAGGGGGAACACTTTCTTGAAATTATTGCGAGGGATCATCTTATTTAAGCTACCGTCGTTCTAAGCAAATAAGATGTAAAAACATGATAAACATCACATGCAATCAAATAGTGACATGATATGGCCAATATCATTTTGCTCCTTTTGATCTCCATCTTCGGGGCGCCATGATCATCATCGTCACGGGCATGAGACCATGATCTCCATCATCGTGTCTTCATGAAGTTGTCTCGCCAACTATTACTTCTACTACTATGGCTAACAGTTAGCAATAAAGTAAAGTAATTACATGGCGTTCTCATTGACACGTAGGTCATACAATAAATTAAGACAACTCATATGGCTCCTGCCGGTTGTCATACTCATTGACATGCAAGTCGTGATTCCTATTACAAGAACATGATCAATCTCATACATCACATATATCATTCATCACATCCTTTTGGCCATATCACATCACACGGCATATGCTGCAAGAACAAGTTAGATGTCCTTTAATTGTTGTTGCAAGTTTTTACGTGGCTGCTATAGGTTTCTAGCAAGAACGTTTCTTACCTACGCCAAAACCACAACGTGATATGCCAATTTCTATTTACCCTTCATAAGGACCCTTTTCATCGAATCCGATCCGACTAAAGTGGGAGAGACAGACACCCGCTAGCCACCTTATGCAACTAGTGCATGTCAGTCGGGGGAACCTGTCTCATGTAAGCGTACATGTAAGGTCGGTCCGGGCCGCTTCATCCCACGATGCCGCCGAATCAAGATAAGACTAGTAACGGCAAGTAAATTGACAAAATCGACGCCCACAACAACTTGTGTTCTACTAGTGCATAGAAACTACGCATAGACCTAACTCTGATACCACTATTGGGGATCGTTGCAGAAATTTAAAATTTTCTACGCATCACCAAGATCAATCTATGGAGAGACTAGCAACGAGAGAGAGGGGAGTGCATCTTCATACCCTTGAAGATCGCGATGCAGAAGCGTTACAAGAACGTGGTTGGAGGAGTCGTACACGCAACGATTCAGATCGCGGTCGATTCCGATCTAAGCGCCGAACAACGGCGCCTCTGCGTTCAACACACGTGCAGCCCGGTGACGTCTCCCGTGCCTTGATCAAGCAAGGAGGAGGGAGAGGTTGGGGAAGACAACTCCAGCAGCAGCACGACGGCGTGGTGATGGTGGAGCAGCGTGGTTTCCAGCAGGGCTTTGCCAAGCACTACGAAGGACGAGGATGTGGAGAGGTAGGGTTGCGCCGAGAGAGAGAGAGACTCGTGTGTTTGGCAGCCCCAAAACCCCCACTATATATAGGAGGAGGGGAGGAGGGTGCACCCCCTCTAGGGCTCCCACCCCTAGGGGGCGGCAGCCCTAGATGGGATGGAGGGGGGCGGCCAAGAGGGGGGAGAGGGGGGCGCGCCCTATGGTGGGCCTTAGGCCCATCTGCGCCTAGGGTTTCCCCCTTCTCCTCTTTGCTGTGCCTTGGGCCTTGGTGGGAGGTGCACCAGCCCACTCAGGGGCTGGTCCCTTCCCACACTTGGCCCATGCAACCCTCCGGGGCTGGTGGCCCCTCCCGGTGGACCCCCGGAACCCTCCGGTGGTCCTGGTACATTACCGGTGACGCCCGAAACACTTCCGGTGGTCAAAACCTCGCTTCCTATATATTATTCTTTACCTCCGGACAATTCCGGAACTCCTCGTGCCATACGGGATCTCATCCGGGACTCCGAACAACATTCGGTAACCACGTACAAACTTTCCCTATAACCCTAGCGTCATCGAACCTTAAGTGTGCAGACCCTATGGGTTCGGGAGGCATGTAGACATGACCGAGACATCTCTCTGGTCAATAACCAACAGCGGGATCTAGATACCCATGTTGGCTCCTACATGTTCCACGATGATCTTATTGGATGAACCACGATGTCGAGGATTCAATCAATCCCGTGTACAATTCCCTTTGTCTACCGGTATGATACTTGCCCGAGATTCGATCGTCGGTATCCCTATACCTTGTTCAATCTCGTTACCGGCAAGTCTCTTTTACTCGATCCATAACACATCATCCCGTGATCAACTCCTTGGTCACATTGAGCTCATTATGATGATGTCCTACCGAGTGGGCCCAGAGATACCTCTCCGTCACACGGAGTGACAAATGCCAGTCTCGATTCGTGCCAACCCAACAGACACTTTCAGAGATACCCGTAGTGCACCTTTATAGCCACCCAGTTACGTTGTGACGTTTGGCACACCCAAAGCATTCCTACGGTATCCGGGAGTTGCACAATCTCATGGTCTAAGGAAATGATACTTGACATTAGAAAAGCTTTAGCACACGAACTACACGATCTTGTGCTATGCTTAGGATTGGGTCTTGTCCATCACATCATTCTCATAATGATGTGATCCCGTTATCAATGACATCCAATGTCCATGGTTAGGAAACCATAACCATCCATTGATCAGCGAGCTAGTCAACTAGAGGCTCACTAGGGACATGTTGTGGTCTATGTATTCACACATGTATTACGATTTCCGGATAACACAATTATAGCATGAACAATAGAAAATTATCATGAACAAGGAAATATAATAATAACCATTTTGTTATTGCCTCTAGGGCATATTTCCAACAAGCCCATCGTCGGGATCTTCAAGGTGACGCCTCCAAGGAGGAAAATAAGGTTGAGGATACCACCGGCACCCGATCTGGCACTGCCTGATCTTAGGTTTTCACCCGAAGATCTCATGCTATTGAGTAGGAAGGGCAAACGGCTCCACAACGGTACCTCCAAGGAGGAAGACGACATCCCTGGATGCTGTTACCGCTGGCAACGACAAAGTCGATGCATGATTTTCATCCGGAGCTCAGCCTTCCACCACAAATCCCATGATCCGAAGCCGCCAGTGCCAGTATCACCATGAGCCCAAGCAAACACTGCCAAAAACGAATTGGTCAAAGTTGCACGCTGAAACTCGGCGAGCACACGCCAACCCGACTAGTCCGCACCGCCGCTCGCAGGCCCTGGACGAGCCAAGCCGGATCTGACCAACCTCTACCTCCACGTGCAGAACAGGGCGATTCTCCGCACCACAGCGCACAAGAAAGGCCCCGCCACACACTACATTATTGATTGGGGGGACTATAACATTTCATGCACCGTTGGGACTACTTGCTACAGACTTCGTCGTGTTGCCACGATGGACTAGGAGTTTAGGACCATTACTTGTTGATGCATAACACATGTTGGTTAATATATTTCTATTCGACCAAGCCAGCATGTAGAAGAAAAAATTGGTTAAACTAAAATAATAGATGAAGATAATAGGAACATGAAGCTATAAAAATACATACATATGTTCTCAATAGATAGAAAACTACAAATTTACGTAGAATTTTAGAAATTAGAAATGCAAGTGCGGATTACTGAAACAAAATAACAGAACGAAGCTCATTTACTAATAATATGAAATATATTTCACAAAAACTATAAAATGTAACAAAAAACATAACACAATCTAGCCGCGCAATTGCGCGGGTGCACCCGCTAGTTGAGAATGATAAGAGAGGTGAGATGAGTGACTCCACCAGATGTGAGGAAGAGTGTTCACTTCCCAAAAGTCCACATAATCAGAGTGATAAGAGAGGTGAGGTGAGTGAGTCCACCAAATGTGAGGATCAGATTGTTCAAAATGAGATTAGAGAGATAGAATATCTCCACCCATATATACCTCACATTCAGCGAGAGAGGATTAGTGAGTTGTGTGAGTCCACCAAATATGAGGGTGAGGTAATCCACCACAAGATTGAAGAAATGAGTGAACCACAACATATTATACTAGACCATCAAAGTGAGAGGAGTAGAGAGTTGTGTGAGTCCACCAAATCTGAGCTTGGGGTGTTTATACACAATATCAAGGAGATGAGCGATCCGCCAAATGAAAGAAGAGAAGACTATTCAACTACTAACCATTCACAAAGATCTCTTTCTTTGAAGTATGTGTAGATGCAAAAATCATACTTAGCTGCCCTACTACAGCGATGGGAGGATGAGATCCATGAACAAATATGGCGCACGTGGAGCACCATCAAAGAAACATCATGTGGGGTAAGTGATCTTCAAAAAGGCATGGAGGTACTCAGTGAGGTAAAAGAAAAGAGATCATTCATCTTGAAGCACCCAGAGGTATACACTT
Source organism: Aegilops tauschii subsp. strangulata (assembly GCF_002575655.3). Taxonomy (NCBI): domain Eukaryota; kingdom Viridiplantae; phylum Streptophyta; class Magnoliopsida; order Poales; family Poaceae; genus Aegilops; species Aegilops tauschii. The sequence continues at coordinate 278,333,359 of NC_053035.3, forward strand.
ATGAACTCTTGAAGCATTGGCGCGATGAAATTAGAGAAAAGATGATTGCTATGTCACCCATCAAACAATATCCTTTTGTTAATCATAATGAAACCATCAAGGAGCCAATAAAACAAAAAACTGAATATGCTTATTCGACTTTTACTTGGCCAAGATATTTTGTATTGTCCTTGTGCTATTATTTTGTAGACCGAAGAAAGTCGAGGGCGACTTTTCTTCAAAAGAGGGAGGATGATACAAACATGGATGTGCCTGATTACAAGTTTGTACTCCATGGAAATTTTAGCTGGAAAGAATTGCTGAGCCGAACAAAACATTTGAAGTTCGCAAAGGTGAAAGCTAAACTTAAGCATTTGATAAAATCTTGGCATTGTTTCTTTGTACTGGCCAATTTTCTTTTGTGTGATGACCAGCTAGAGTCGAGGACGACTCCTTTTCAAGAGAGGGAGGATGATAAGGACATAAAAATCATTCAACCTTTAGAGTCGAGGACGACTCCTTCTCAAGAGGGGGAGGATGATGAGGACATCCCAACCATGGGCACCACACCACCAATCATCAACGGTCCAATCACAAGAAGCCGCGCAATGCAAATACATGATCAGGTGAACGCTAACTTAAGTATATCATTTGACCTTGAAAACATGGTTATGCCTTCACCTCCTTTGTTGTTGGTTGAACTCAGGTGCGATATCAAAGGCCAAACACATTTTAGTCCGTGCAAAACAATGTTTTATGGCGAAGAAACAAAGTTAGGAATTCATGAAGAATGAGTTGTCTCCTGAAGAAACATTGTTCCGATTCTGACAAAACAATGTTTTGCATGAGTTTGGATATCCCAACTTGCAAAAGGTTTCCAGAACTCAAGTTTTCTGCTGAAGGAAACATTGTTCGACCCCAGTGAACAATTTTGGTCGGGAACTGCCAACCACCTCCAACGAGAGTTTTCTAGAAGCTACCCCATTAAGTCTTGAAACCATTTAGTCAAACAAAGCTGGTTCACTTTCACACCTAAGCTGGTTCCAGAAGTTAGTTCTCTTTCACACCTATCCAGGGGGGTTGTCCCGATTATAAATAGGCTAGCTCTTCCCTTCGTTGGGGACTTTTGCCATTTCTATCAAAGACCAAAGACATAGACTCCTCCTGGGATTGGAGAGATCTTGTTATCCTTATTCTCGTGATTCCTTGAGAAATTGCTCCTAATTCGTGCTCCACGACTAGATCGTGTTGTGTGGGTTAGAGTTCGTGGTTTCCCTTGCGGATTGCACCTATTCCGTGCTCCACGACTTGAGCGTGGTTGTGTGGGGTAGTATTGCGGGTTGTGGATCGGCGAATGTTCGGATTGTAAGCTTCGATGAGCATCCTCCTCGTCAGGTCATAATCTCTTATTTTCCATTTTTCGGCTGCTTGCAGCTAGTTATCCCCATCCGTTTATCGATCCTACGCTGTGAAGATCGGACCTCCCCTTGAACACCCTCTTCTCCGAAGACGGTGTCGCATCACAAAAGCTAGAAGATCCGGTGGTAATATAGTTTTTTGCTAATCCATCTGCAACTTCATTAGCTTCAAGAAGAGATTTTCCCAAACTCCATCGCCAACTGCTTGTGTTCCATTATTTTAAGGAGTTTAAAACCCCAGGCCTCTGCATCATTGTGATGCACACTGAAAGGGCATGTTTACTCCCAGAGGGGAGGGGGGTGAATGAAAGATTTTTAGAATTTCGTCAAACTCTGATGAATTTACGATGATCAGAGTGAAGAATTACAAATGCGAGCAAGACTAAATAATCACATAAACGAAATGCATGCATACATGCTATGAGGGAGATTGAGCGCTTGACTAAAGAACCAAACACTCTTAAGTTAGCTCATGAAACAACTAAATAATATCATAGAGAGCTCCCAAGAATTCATGAGAAACTACACTTCAAGAAGCTAAATTTAAAGCAAGAGCATGAGTTTCTAAAAGCTATCAATGACGATCTTCGAAAAAAGATTTCCTCTTACTATAGTGGTGGTGGTGCGAGATAAGGAACTTATACAGTTCCACAAAAGCATACTATGTGATAGTTCACTTGATCACCTTGGCGTTCGACTCTTTGCATGTCACATCTTACGAACCTATTGTTAGTATTTTGTTTAGTCAATTAGTCACTACTACAAAACAAGCTAGTAGTGATGGACGTAAGTCACACAAATGACGAGCAAGGCAGTGGAAGGTGCTCGTCACCACAAGCTTCCGTCACAAGTGACGAGCGAGGCATGCCACATAACAGTGGAAGGCGTCCCTCACCATAAAAATACACCTAGGAGCTCCTGTGTATTTTTTATTTCCCTAATGTACCAGTCACAAGGATGACGCAAATTTACCAAGTATATTTATACATGGCCTACATTTCATTGATTTGCAGCTGATAAGCGTGACGCAAATTTACCAAGTATATTTATACATGGCCTACATTTCATTGATTTGCAGCTGATAAGTGTGACGCGATAGAGGTTCCATGATTTCAATATTAACCGACAGATTTGGAACACGGAAATTTCAAAAGAAAATCGACGCCTTCCCGCGAGTGTTAGCGAAGAGGGGCAAGGCAAGAACAACACTTGATGAGCAATCTCCACCGAACCTCGGAAAAATTACTGAACATCAGTCGCGACCGAACACAAGACAGAGTGGACAGTCACGACGCTAGTGACTCCACGTTTACGCACCATCCAGCTGAGCTAAACTAAACTAAACACGGTGCGGAGTAGTGTAGGACGCATCCTTCTCTTTTCTTTCTCTTCCTGGGGAACACTTGACCCATTCCGCCCCCAAGAGTCTGGCGGTGGTGCACCGTGCCCGCTTGGCCGCCGGCTCTCTCTGCGCCCTGAGTCTCCTCTTCTGTTTCTGCTCGACGCAGCTCTGTGATCGACGAGGTAGGCGCCTCGTCGTAGCTCAACGGGTCGCCCTTGACCACATCGTGCTGGTTGACCTTCGCTGCACAGGATCATCAGCACAAGGCCGAAAGAAATAAACATCGTCAAGCAATAAATATTTGTTGCCAATATTTGTCCTGATAGCAAGAAACAATTGCAAGCTCTTCAATTATTATATGGTTCGGGTTATTTCATCTGTCCATTATAATGATGATAACTTGATATCACTTCGTAAAAAGGTCAAATAAACTAACTGAAGGGTTTCTAAAAGCGACCACTTACAAGCAAATGATGCTTCCGAGAGTTTAGCAAGCGCATCCAAAAGGTGAATTCCTTGATCCTAGTTCAAGAAAAATGTGAAATGTTAGCAAATTTATATAAGTGCATAAGAATGCAACATACTGAGTTCTATAAAAGTTCAAGGGACCCTCACTTTGAGGATTAACTTCGCTGTCTGTAAACTAGCTGGATCTGGCTTCACTTTAAATAGTTCTTCAACCTGCAAATAAGAACACATGAGGCAAAAACTAATTATGCTACTTTTAAATTACACTATAAGGAAAGTTGAAACATAAACAAATGCATGTATACATCATAAAAGAGATGGAAAGTTGAAACATACTCCCTCCGTCCGAAAAAGGTTGTCCCAAGCTTGTCTCTCAAACACTAACTTGGTGCTAGATACATCCATTTGAGGGACAAGTTTTTTCGGACGGAGGGAGTACAATTCAAAAACTGACATCCTAACTAAAGAGTTTGATATAGCACAAAATAAACATATAACTTGACATAAATAGGGAGGTAATACACGACATAAATTTGTATAAATAGGATTTACGAAATCTTTGTCTTTGGAACATATCGGTATGTCACTGGCACGCAATGTACAAGATAGTAAGGGATGAAGGGCCAGTTCTTTTGCTGACTTCCAGAATAAGCTGGAATAAGCTGCCCCCTACCAAGCTTATTCTAGAAGTCAAACCAAATTTATTATTTTAGAAACCTACTCCCTCCGACCGAAAAAGCTTGTCCCAAGCTTATAGTGCTAGATACATCCATTTGAGGGACAAGCTTTTTCGGATGGAGGGAGTACTAATTAAGACCTGACTAATAGGCTTCTCAAAAAATATTTTTGGTTGGGCTTCTAGAATAAGCTGGGTAGAGGGCGGATTATTCTAGAAGTCCAAAAAAGCTACCAAAAGAACTGGCCCCAAAGATTAGGAGGAATCAAGCTTCTCAGGGGGCTCATCTGCAGCCATGTTTTTTGCGTTTGACCACAAGAGGGATACACGTACCTTGTTTACAAGGCCACAAGTTAGGAGAATCTTAATTATATCAGAGCCATGGTCTGTATTTCCAGCGCTGTCAGTGATGACGCTCAGGCTCTTAGATCTGCTCACAGGAGACACTTCACTTCCCCTTTTTCTTGATACTTCCATATATTTGTGAACACACCAAGGAACATCACCAGCATTTGATTCGTTGTGCTTTTCTTGAAACATGGGAGATACAGCGCATCCAGCTTTCATTGCGCAGGGTGATTCCTTACTACTATCAAGCAGATCATGTTTGGGACTTTCCTGTAAACAGTTACAATCAGCATAAAGGTCCAGAATATTATAAGTGAACATTAAACAGCTTTAGGCCCTTATCGTTTAAAAGCAGCTTTAACTTATTTGATTTTGATGGTAAAAACATGCATATACACTCTGGAAAAACACAGAGATTCAATAGAAAAACTGTCATTTATGGTCCACATAATAAATGTAGACGGGCATATTATCGATGAACGCTGATAGCTTCCTACAGAATAATTTAAGTGTGGTTTTCTCGACCTTATAGTTAAAGAACATTAATGGAGATTAGAATCGCCAGCAGAGGAACAAACATGCATAATTCATATTCAAAGTTGAGTGCAACTGTTACAAGAGAAATAAAATTACATACCGCCCGCACAGAAGAAACTGCCTCGGGCAACGGTTCCGCGCAAGGGGGGCATTTGAAGTATGCTAATGCACTCCCACTGCCAGATTTCAACTTCTTAGCTGGCACAGTGGCGTCGGGATCAAAACAAGAACCTTTTGTGGTGCTATAAGAGATACCTAATATGCAAATGTTCCTGCACTATAAATATTAGTCACTGGAACTGCAGAAAATCTAACATTACGTGATTTCAGAACATTATCACCTTGCTGGTGACATCATGTGTGCTGGCGTTGATGATTGTGGAACCAATGAGGTGAAGGACTGTCCAGTTTTGTCAATCTTGTCAGGAACAACAGCATGTAGATCAAAAGCAGGAGTCCTCTTCATAAGACCAGAATAATTTACTAAACTAAATTTCCTGCTCAGAGCAAAGAAAGATTATATATGTGAAACACTGAAACTGCAGTGCAGACAACTCTTTGTGTAAGCATTCATTTTTGATTGTCAAGAAGTCTGGACATGCTCACCTCAAAGACTTGATATACTCATTCGAACTGACCCTTGCAATAACTTCTCGATGCTCCATGTATGATAATCTAAGTTCATTTCTTAGGTTAGTAAGAAGCCTGGCCTGTATATTTATTTTAAGATCCAAAGGTAAAAGATCAGTGAAAAAAATATATAGATCTACCCATACTAATTATGATATATGGAACAAATTCATCGGAACATAATGATGCAGAGATAACTAGAGCTGGTATGATAAGACACTGCAATAATAAAATAATGATAGCAGCTTTATTTAAGTAGAAAAATAAAAAAAATGAAGCTACGACGCCTTTCCCCAAAGTTTACATACAAATGTAAAAAAGAAAGACAATGCTCAGAATAAATCATTGATAACAGAGTTGGAAAAATATATGATCAAAGAAGCAAAAGACAAGTTTTGTATAACGTTTTGATCATATCCTTTTGCAACTTTATCTTTAATGTGTAGTGATTTATGCTATGCATTTTATCTTGCAATTATGTCTTTGTACAACTCTATTATTCTACAAAGTCTGGCAGTGCTCCTGCTGTTTCCTCAGAAAGAAAAGTCCTGTATAACAAATCTGAAAAATATGATCCAGCAATTCCTATTGTTTGTGATTTGCTTAGTGATATTTCACAACTGATCTTGTAGGTACAAGAACTATGGCTGAAAGATATACCCATGAGAGGAGGTCTGACTGAGCATAGAAAGCTCTTAACACAGAAGCGTATGCTGATCGCTCCAAGCAGTGTATCTGAAATAAAGCATCTCCAGCATCTCGTATCACACATTTGAGATCTAGAGATTCTTTTGCAACTTCCGCATTACCAATGTTTCCCTTATACCAAGCACTGCAACAAGGCATGCAACGCCATATCAATCAATTTGTTATCTAATCATTGTCAAGATTTGGGCAGATAATTACATCAGTGAGGAGGCAGGAACAGGAATTTTAACAACTAGAGTACCAAATATAGGGAAATGTTAGATTTGAAAATATAGAATAGAAATGATCTTAAGTCTTTCTGCCGGCATACATTTTTTATTCTGCAAAAGTGAGAAGCAATGCATGCATGCTTTTTTAGGTAAACCGTACAACATTTACTCACCTCAAAGACTTGATGTGCTTATTTGTACTGGCCTTTACAACATATTCTCTGTGCTCAGTGTCCGATATTTTAAGTTCATTTCTCAGTCCAGCAAGACATTCTTGCTTGGCCTGTAATAAGCCAAAAATTACGATCACAGAAAACATAGATATATAGTTAAAGCTGTGCTAAATGCTGATTATGCTAAGTAAAATAAATTGATGCCGATTTCGGTCAAAAATTAACTGATGGAGGGTAAAATCATGTGGGATGAAATAAGGCTGAAAAGTATAGCTGCATGAATAACAAAATTAAGAGCCTTGATAGTGAGGTATAAATCACCTTTCCCCAGAATTTACATGTAAAACCAACATATATCATGTCTTTGGTGAAAACTCAACATGCAGTAAAAAGTTACAAATGAACCGATAACCCTATTATGTATGATTTGTCCACCAATTATTTTCATTTGAACTTGTAGGAATAAGAGGGAAGGTCCACGAAACATACCCGTGAGAGAAGGTCTGATTGAGCATAGAACGCTCTTAACACAGCTGCATATGCCGATGGCCTCAAACAGTGAATCTGAAATGCGGTATCTCCAGCATCTGGTACTACACATGCAATTACTACAGAATCCTCCCTCACTTCAGTATTCTGAATGCTTCCTTTGTTCAAACTAGCACTGTTGTGCGGTGGTGCGCCAACGCCCCCTCCTAAGTCGTGCGTGCTCCCCTGGCCTGCCTGCTTGCGGCGACTGTAAACCAGGCTGTTCAACCTAGCATTGCCATGTGATGTGCTAACGCCGTGCGTGCTCTCCTGGCCTGCCCGCTTGTCGTGGCTGTAAACCTGGCCCCTAACTTCAGTATTCTGAATGTTTGCTTTGTTCAAACTAGCACTGTCATCCGGGGGGGCAACAATGTGTGTGCTCTCCTGGACTGCCTGCTTGCGGCGGCTGTAAACCAGGCCCCACATACTAAGCACTGCAACAAAATGTGCACACTCCATCAATTGAATTATATACAATACTGTATGCTGAATATCAGGACTCAGAAATTAACCATGTTCCAACAAATAAAGTTGGCACCAGACCTTCAAAGCTCCAAAGATACCAGACTCGGGATGATGTACGCAAACTCGGCAAATTTTATTGGTTTCGGCGATATTTCAAACTACAATTTCCACAGTTTCAAACTACAGTTCGACCTTCTCCACTGTTCCATGTTCTAACAAAATTCGAGTTAGTGTCAGAGCTAACCACATTCGCCACCCAGCCTTATTAAAGCAACATGTCTATACATAAGGAGCCATCGAACCGGCCTTCCAGGATTTTTCGAACCAAATCGTGGCTCAATATCATCCTCACCAAACATACGTACGATCACACTGCATACATACGAGCATTCTAAAGCCTGATCAAGGTATCAAACCCGTAAGTAAAACAGCTTGGAACCCTAACGGGAAAAAATCAGCGGCGCCGGTGTCCAGTTGGACCGATGGAGCAGCGGCATACGTAGAGCGGCCCCCGCACAGTATATCGCAGCAACCACGAATGCTCTCGATCGTCTCGTATCGACGATCCTGCGGAAGGGGAGGCGAGGGAGAAGGGAGGGGAGGGGTACCCGTACCTGCGGAGGGAGCGGCGGCGACTGAGACGGGACGGGTTTGGGCGGCAGGAGAGGCACTCCGGCGCGGCGCGGCGACGCGAACTTGGACGGGGAGGAGAGTGGAAAGGAGAAGGCTGCAGCTGCAGCAACTGAGGTTCCCGAGTAGAGATTTCAATATTACAAAATGGAGGCATCCGGAAAATATTTATTCTTCTTTCTTTCTGCAAACTTAGCCATCCGAGGGGGGCTCCCTTGCGTTGTATTCCAAATCGAAATCCAAAAAATATTGCGAGAAACCAGTTGAAGAGAATTATCTTTTGCCTTGTACTCCTTCCGTTCCAAAATAAGTGTCTCAACTACAATTATTTTGAGACGGAGGGAGTATTGATCAGTCACAAAGTACACCATATAGAGAAGTGCATGAATGCCCTACACAAGAGGCACGCAGGCCCTGTCGTGATGTGATCCTGAATTACACGAGAGTTACAACAGTACAATAGTCTAACACCCCCCCCCCTCCCCCCCCCCCCCTCCCTCAGCCGGAACTCCGTTGGCAAGGATGTTGAGGCTGGTACTGAATCATGAAAGATCGGCGATGGCAGTCCCTTTGTGAATAGATCGGCGAATTGCGAGGAAGAGGGGACATGCAAGACCCGGACCTCACCAAGTGCCACACGATCACGTACGAAGTGTAGATCGATCTCAACATGCTTAGTACGTTGATGCTGAATGGGATTGCATGCAAGGTAGGAGGCACTTATATTGTCACAATATACCACTGTTACGCGGTGAGGAGGATGCTTTAGCTCTAGAGAAGTTGAAGGAGCCAACAAGCCTCGACAACACAATTTGCAACCCCCCGGTACTCTGCCTCGGCACTCGATTGGGATATAGTGGGTTGCCTCTTGGAGGACCACGAGATGAGATTGGACCCATGGAACACACAAAACCAGAGGTTGAACAACGCATGTCCGGGCACCCTGCCCAATCGATGTCAGTGTAAGAAATAAGATCAGTGGAAGAGGATTTGTAGAACTGAAGGCCATAGTGGGATGTGCCTTGCAGGTAGAGAAGAAACCTCTTAATGAGATGCATGTGGGTATCCTGAGGCTCATGCATGAACAAGCACATCTGTTGTACAGCATATGCAATATCCGGACGTGTAAGTGTAAGATACGGGAGTGCGCCGGCCAAACTACGATAGTGGGTGGGGTTGGAAAGGACATGGTCGTCGATGGAAGATAGTTTGGAGCTAGTGTCAATGGGAGTGGACACTGGTTTGCAATTTAACATCTTTGCTCTCTCTAGGATCTCCAAAGTGTACTGTTGTCGGGGGGTTAGACCCCGGGCAGGCAACGGAACCCGGATCCTCTCAAAAACATCAGGGCTGGCAACGCCCCTCAATCCGGCACATCACTGGCCGGCTTCCCGACGCAACCCGGTCAGATGTCGCAACCCGGGCAGCCAGCTAGTGCATGCCGGCCGGTCCCCAGAAGACGGACCTCCATTGACAAGCAAGCATGGCCACAGTACGCCCCCTTTACACCGGCCCCGGCGGGCGCGGCTGTCGTGCCGACCAAGCCACCGCCTGGGGCGGGCGGCGTCTCGGAGGCGCAACCCTGTAGCAAGATGGCGCGGGCGTCCCATGACGTCCGACACGACGTGCCTACAGTACCCAGCAGCCGGCCGTACCCGCGCCCGACGGGCCTGAAAGTGCAATTAATCCTCGCGTGGTTTTGGTAATTCATAACAACATATAGCTCATTGAACTAATGATCATTCAAGTTGATTATTTCAGAAAGTTCAATGATTAGCATGGCATGGACTAGAGATGTGGACCCCTCAAAATGCTAAGGACAAAGATAGGCAAAAGCTCAAGACTCTTCATTTCTATTTTAGTGATCCAAGATCACATTGAGTCCATAGGAAAGCCAATACTATTAAAATTAAAAGGGGATGAGGTGTTGCTTGATGGTCTACTTACTCAAGTGCTTAGTGATATTGCTCCAAAACCCTCAGCCACTTTCCCGTTCCAAATATGTCCAAACCCAAAGTCAAACTCGGCCCCACCGATTTGATCTATCCGGTGCCACCGAGTTCTTTTGACATAGCCACTGCCAGAAACACTAACAGTTCGGTCACACTGATACGGATCCCGGTCTCACCGAGATGGCCTTGCATTCCCACTGTGACATGTTGCACTCTTTCGGTCTCACCGAGTCAGTGCAATCAGTGACACCGAGTTTGCTTGTCATTCGCTCTGTTGTCCTATTACTTCACTTCGGTCCCATCGAGTCGATGTAATCGATCACACCGAGTTGATGTTTTCCCTAGCCCTAGCACATCGGTCACACCGAGTTGTTCCAGTCGGTCCCACCGAGATTCCTAATGTTCACATTTTGAACTAAATGGTCTCACCGAGTTCCTCTATTCGGTCTGACCGAGCTGGGTCAAATGTGTGTAACGGTTGGATTTTGTGTGGATGATATATATACCCCTACACCCCCTTCTCCATTTGAGAGAGAGAGCCATCAGAACGTGCCTACACTTCCACTACTCATTTTCTGAGAGAGAACCACCTACTCATGTGTTGGGACCAAGATATACCGATCCTACCACAAGAATCTTGATCTCTAGCCTTCCCCAAGTTGCTTTCCACTCAAATCATCTTTCCACCATAGCCAAATCTGTGAGAGAGAGTTGAGTGTTGGGGAGACTATCGTTTGAAGCACAAGAGCAAGGAGTTCATCATCAACACACCATCTATTACCTTTTGGAGAGTGGTGTCTCCTAGATTGGTTAGGTGTCGCTTGGGAGCCTTCGACAAGATGTGGAGTTGAACCAAGAAGTTTGTAAGGGCAAGGAGATCGCCTATTTCTTGAAGATCTACCCGAGTGAGGCAAGTTCTTCGTGGGCGATGGCCATGGTGGGATAGACAAGGTTGCTTCTTCGTGGACCCTTCGTAGGTGGAGCCCTCCCTGGACTTGCGCAACCGTTACCCTTCGTGGGTTGAAGTCTCCATCAACGTGGACGTACAATAGCACCACCTATCGGAACCACGCCAAAAATCTCCATGTCTACATTGTGTTTGCCTTCTCCAAACCCTTCCCTTTACTTTCATATGCAATGTTTTACATTCTGCTGCTACACTTAGAATTGCATGTGTAGGGTGATTGCTTGACTTGTGCTAGTTGATAAAATCTGCCAACACTTAAAATTGGGAAAAGGCTAGATTTTTATTTGGTCAAGTAGTCTAATCACCCCCTCTAGACCTACTTTCGATCCTACAAGTGGTATCAGAGCTTTGATCTCCATTTGGCTTGATTCACATAGCTTTGATGATCATAGCCTTGGTTTCACAACCTAGGAGAGTATGGCGTCTAGCGAGGGAAATTACCACCGTAGAGGTCCTTATTTTGATGGTACTAATTTTGCTAGTTGGAAGCATCAGATGAAAATGCATATTCTTGGTCATAACCCCGCCGTTTGGGCTATTGTGCGTATTGGCTTGCAAGGTGATTTCTTCGAGGATGGTAGAGAACCGGATCGTGAAGTAACAGCGGAAGAAATGAAGATGTTGCAATACAATGCTCAAGCGTGTGATATTATCTTCAATGGATTGTGCCCCGAAAAATTCAAAAAAATCAGCCGCCTTGAGAATACAAAGGAAATTTCAGATACTTTGGTTAATATGCACGAAGGTACCGAGTCCGTCAAGGAATCCAAATTGGATGTGCTCCAAAGTCAACTTGACAGGTTCAAAATGAAGGATGGTGAAGGAGTCGCTGAGATGTACTCTAGGATTGCTCTCATCACAAATGAGATTGCCGGCTTGGGAAGCGAAGAGATGACCGACAAATTCATCATTAAGAAGATCCTAAGAGCCTTGGATGGAAAATATGATACCGTGTGCACATTGATCCAAATGATGCCCAACTACAAAGATCTCAAGCCAACGGAAGTCATTGGTAGAATTGTTGCTCATGAGATGTCAAGTGGTGCTTACAAAGCCTCATGTGAAGCACCTACAACATCAAGTGAGAAACAAGTCTTCAATGAAGAATTGATCTTAATGGTGAAGAACTTCAACAAGTTCTACAAGAGTAGAAGCAACGAGAGAAGTTCCAAGTCAGGGTCCTACAATGACAAAAGATCTTCTAGTCGTGATCGTAATTGCTACAATTGTGGAAGACCCAGACACTACTCCACCGAGTGTACGGCTCCCTAGCTACAAGAAAAGAGAAGATTCACCTAAAAGGAGAAGTAAAAGAGATGAATCACCACCAAGAGAGAGAAGGAGTCGAGATGATCGTTGTGAACGAAGATCCTCTCGTAGAAGCAAGGATTCAGAAACGAAGGACAAGTCATCAAAGAGCTACACAAGACGAAGACATCAAGCTCATGTTGGTGAATGGGTTTCTGGTTCCGACTCCGACAACTACTCCGAGAGAAGTTATCACTCCGACTCCGACTATACTCAAGATGAAGGTGTTGCCGGTCTTGCACTTGTGTCATCCAACTCCTATGATATATTTGACTCACCAAATGAAGGAATTGGAAGATGCTTCATGGCTAAAGGCCCTAAGGTATCACACCCGAGTATGTTGATTTCAATAGTGATGAAGATGATTTGCTAGGTGATGATGATTTACTTGTTGACAACACTAGTGATGAAAACTATGATGAAATTGCTATTAATCATGCTAATCAAGATGAAACAAATGACAATGATAAGAAGGAGATTGAGCATCTAACTAAAGAACTAAACACTCTTAAGTTAGCTCATGAAACAACTCTAGAGGATCATAGAGAGCTACTAAGGACTCATGAGAAGCTACGCTTCGAGAAGCTAAATTTAGAGCAAGAGCATGGGTTCCTAAAGGCTATCAATGATGATCTTCGAAAGAAGAGTTCTTCTTACCTAGCCAAGCGTTTACTCTTGTCTACTTATATGCCACAAGTAAAATCTAGCATAAGAGCAAGAAAGATTCTTCTTCTAGTAGTAACAATAACAATGTTAAATCCAATATTGGTGCTTCTAGTAGTTCTCTTGATTCCACTAATGATTCTCTTAGCCAAGTTACACTTGAGCAAGAAAATAGCTTATTGAAGGGAATTATAGAGAAAGGTGTTTACAAGAGCCTTGCCAAAAGTAAGCAATTTGAGGAAATTGTGCGCAAGCAAGGAAGGCACCGGAAGAATCAAGGTGTTGGTTTTGAACGAAAGTTCAATGCCAATGGAGTTGAGTGGGAAGAAGATCAATACCCCAAGACGAAGTTTCTTCCTCAACAAGAGAAGTATGATCCCACTTCTTTCAAAGGAACACAAGCTCAAGATGATCTTCCACCATAAGACCACAAGCTAAAAGGCAAGGACAAGCTTCAAGAGGAGATTTATTTATTTGAAGAAGCTCCTAAGGCCATGGTCAAGTGGGTTCCCAAGACTACATCAAGTTCTACTTCATCAAGTACGACTACAACTCCAAGGATTCCCATCAAGTTGATGTGGATCCTAAAGAATAAGAACTAGAGAGTTCTTGAGGGTGACTTCGCCAGCATACTTCACTCATATTCATTTTGGCAAGGACATGTGCAATCAACTTTCATATCTTGCACAAGTTCATGGAGTCACAAACCATCTTGTTGGTAAGACAAGGGACAAGGTAACCTAATGCTTTCATGGACATCATCATATGTGTGTTTCACTATATGTCTATGGATATTCTTGCATGTTCCTTGTGGGACTAACCAATGTAGGTATTGAAAGTGCAACTCACTCCAATGGTTTGCTCCAAAATGATCCACATCAACATTGAGCATCCACATCTTCAACACCTACATGAAGTCATAGTCGAAAAAACCCAAGGTTAGTTCATCCCTCTAAGGGGGATATCACATCTAGGGGGAGCTTTGCTCTAGGAATTGAGCTAAAGCAACTCTAATGGTGTGAACATAACAATGCTTTTATGTAAAAGTGGTAACCCCACTTGCACTTAAACGATTAGTATGACCTATGATCAAATGTTATCATTTGACTCCTAAGTCAATATACTCATCTATAGATGACCCAGTCATCACCAATTGCTTGATAGATGCTAGAGTGTATGTGCATTCTTTGCCACATGTTTTATTTGTTATCTTATTGTGTGAGCATGTTGGTTGCATAATTTTCTCCATTCGAGGACATCCATTTGTTGTTTTGCTTGTTTGGTTTTTCTTTGGCCAAATGGATGGACAAGAATGCCTAAGCACTCCCTCTCACTACTAGGGAAGACCTTATACACAAAACTTTAGCAGTAGCGATGGGTAAAATGGGGCGCTACTGCTACTTAGCAGTAGCACGGGCCAACGGAAGGCGCTACTACTATGAGCATAGCAGTAGCGCGGCCAGGGCGAAGAGCGCTACTACTAAAATTAGCCCACCATTGCCGCCAGGCTAAGTGTAGTAGTAGCGCTTTCCTATGAAACGCGCTACTGCTAGCTAGTTTAGCAGTAGCGTTTTCTCCTAAACCGCGCTACTGCTAATCCAGCCTTACCCCCCCCCCCCCCCCCCGCGCCCGCCCATTTCCTCACTCTCGTGTCTCACTATCGCGGCTGTCGTCCTCCTCCTACCATCGCCCACATCACCGCATTCTCGCCGCTGTCGCCGCATTACTGCTGGCGTCGCCGCCATCCTCCGGCCTCGGTAAGCCTCCTCCTTCTCCTCTTCATCCTCCCTCCTCCCTCCTCTAGCTGCCCCTCCTCCCTCCCTCCTCCGCCCCACTCCTCCCTCCTCTAGCTGCCTCTCCTCCTCCCCTCATCCCCCTGCTCCTCCCTCCTCTAGCCGCCCCTCCATCAACAGCACCTCCTCCCTCCATAGCCCCTCCTCCCTCCACAACCCCTACTCCCTCCCCCTCCTCCATCCACAACCCCTCCTCCCTCCATAGATTTAGTTGATAGTATAGATAGGTATGATGTAGGTTTTTTCAATAGTATAGATAGGTAGAATTTTGTAGAATGTACATAGAATTTAAGTGGTTAATAGAACTAGTTTATTTATAGTAAGTGCTTAATAGAATTAGTTGAATTAGTAAGAAAATTAATTATTTTTATTTATAGTAAAGTGCTTAGTTGAACTAGTTGAATTACTAAGAAAATTAATTATTTTTATTCATAGTAAGTGCTTAGTTGAACTGGTTGAATTAGTAAGAAAATTAATTATTTTTATTTATAGTTGACCGAGCGCAGAGCCAAGGCCTAGCCGCATCCAGCCGGCCTGCTTCCGCCAGGGCACATGGGTGAGCAGCCCCTCCAGCGCCTCTCCTGTACACTATCGGGCCAGCCAGATTCGGCCCGCGTACGTTTTTTTTTCAGATCTACGAATTTCCTAATTATCCATAGACTGTCAGTTTTGCAGGAAAACCCTTCATGTTCATGCATTTAATAACTAATAAACCATGCATTGGATTAAAACGATTTATATTTGTAACTGCTTAGAATTTCATCTAGTTTCATAATATGTTGCTTTCATCCATGTTTAAAATGTTTAAACTTGATGTTTGTTTAATTTTGCATAAATGCCATGTTAATATGCTTTATTTCATAACTAAATAACCGTAGCTCCATTTTAAATAAACTTTATATGTAAATGGGGTGAAAAATGCATAGAGTAACTTGGTTCACTTTATTTTGATGTTTAACAACTTTAAAATATGATTTAGGGCAGAACAGTACCAAATTCAAAATATGCACATGGGGATTTTCCGGAATTGTTGTTTGTTATTCCGGCCTCATTTAAACTTGCCTAGATAGGTAGTTTTCATATGCTTCACCCCTTGCCATGTTTAATAACATTTAATATTGTTGGGTACATAAACGGGAGAGAACTAAATAAATGAAAGTGGTGTTTCGTGATATGCAACTCGTTGCATATTTTGCTCCCCTTAATTTGTAGTATTGTTTGTTGCACTTTGCCATGCCATGCCTCATTAAACCGGACATGCATCATACTTGATTGTGCATCATGCCATGTTGATGTGATGGTTGTTTACCATGATGTTTCCTTCTTTCCGGTTGCGCTTCTCCTTGATAGTGCGGGTTACGTTGCGATTGTGGATTCGTTCGACTATGTTGATTCATCTTCTTCATGGACCCGATCTTCTTCCTAGAAGGATTTCAGGCAAGATGACCATTACCCTCGATATCACTTCTATCTTTGCTTGCTAGTTGTTTGCTCTATCGCTATGTCGCGCTACCTACCACTTGTTTATCATGCCTCCCATATTGCCATGTCAAGCCTCTAACCCACCTTCCTAGCAAACCGTTGTTTGGCTAAGTTACCGCTTGTGCTCAGCCCCTCTTATAGCGTTGTTAGTTGCAGGTGAAGTTGAAGTTTGCTCCATGTTGGACCATGATGATTTTGGGATATCACGATATCTCTTATTTAATTAATGCATCTATATACTTGGTAAAGGGTGGAAGGCTCGGCCTTATGCCTGGTGTTTTGTTCCACTCTTGCCGCCCTAGTTTTCCGTCATACCGGTGTTATGTTCCTTGATTTCGCGTTCCTTACGCGGTTGGGGTTATGGGACCCCCTTGACAGTTCGCTTTGAATAAACTCCTCCAGCAAGGCCAACATTGGTTTTCCTTTTATCTACCACATATTCCCTTCCCTTGGGGTCTGCAGCCCCGAGGGTCATCTTTATTTTAACCCCCCCGGGCCAGTGCTCCTCTGAGTGTTGGTCCAAACTAGAGCCCTTTGCAGCGCCACCTCGGGGAAACTTGAGGGATGGTTTTAGTTGTACGGATTGCTCATCTAGTGTGCCCTGAGAACGAGATATGTGCAGCTCCTATCGGGATTTGTCGGCACAGTCGGGTGGTCTTGCTGGACTTGTTTTACCATTGTCGAAATGTCTTGTAACCGGGACTCCAAGTCTGATCGGGTCTTTCCGGGAGAAGGAATATCCTTCGTTGATCATGAGACCTTGTGATGGGCTAAGTTGGGACACCCCTACTGGGTATAAACTTTCGAGAGCCGTGCCCGTGGTTATGTGGCAGATAGGAATTTGTTAATATCCGGTTGTAGAGAACTTGACACTTGACTTAATTAAAATGCATCAAACGCGTGTGTAGCCGTGATGGTCTCTTTTCGGTGGAGTCCGGGAAGTGAACACGGTTTGGGTTATGATTGAATGTAAGTAGTTTCAGGATCACTTCTTGATCACTTTTAGCTTCACGGCCGTTGCGTAGTTTCTCATCTTACTCTTGTACTCATATGTTTAGCCACCATATTTGCTTAGCGCTTGCTGCAACTCCACCTCATTACCTCATCCTACCCATAAGCTTAAATAGTCTTGATCTCGCGGGTTTTGAGATTGCTGAGTCCTCGTGACTCACAGATACTACCAAAACAGTTGCAGGTGCCGATGATACCAGTGCAGGTGATGCTACCGAACTCAAGTGGGAGTTCAACGAGGACCTTGGTCATTACTATGTTTCGTTTCCGGATGATCAGTAGTGGTGCCCAGTTGGGACGATCGGGATCTAGCATTTGGGGTTATCTTCTTTTCATTTGGATTTGTCCGTAGTCGGACTATGTGTGTACTCTGAATGATGTATGAATTAATTCTTCATTGTGTGAAGTGGCGATTGTAAGCCAACTATTTATCTATCCTTGTTCTTGTACATGGGATTGTGTGAAGATGACCCTTCTTGCGACAAAACCAACATGCGGTTATGCCTCTAAGTCGTGCCTCGACACGTGGGAGATATAGCCGCATCTTGGGCGTTACAAGTTGGTAATCAGAGCCATCCCCGACTTAGGAGCCCCCTACTTGATCGAATCGCTGACGTTGTTGAATCTAGAACAAAAATGTTTTGAGTCTTAGGATTATATATATCGGAGAGTAGGATTCTTTTTACTCCTCAGTCCCCTTTGTCGCTCTGCTGAGATCTCCCGACGTAGATGTTTTGTCTTTCCTCTCCTCAATTTTAACAAAAAAAAATTAGGATCACGCGGGTATCTTGGGATCGTTCCGATATTCTTGTGGCAAGAACATTGTTCTTGGTGCCTCCTGACATTTAGGGGTTGTGGCAGTGTCCCGGGGAGTTGAGCTCCAAGGTGTTGTCGTCACAATTTTATCGTTGCAGTTCTGGAATACCTGAGTTTCGCCGACATTGAAAATCTCTTTTATGCAGTTGTTGGTGAGATAACCTCAATGTCACCCAGTACTGGGGCGAGAGTTCGGGAGTATTGCCATAGCTTGTATAACGGATGCTTTTCGAAGGTTGAGGTGCATGATTTCTGGAGTTTTCTTGGTTATGTGTTGACGGATGGATACAGCTGGATGTAGGGATTGTTAGTTTGGGTGAGATATATTGCTTCCCCTGTATCCCCAACACCAGATTGCATAACCATAAAGTTTCAGGAGTTTATAGGTGGGAATTCAAGTAGCTCCTAGAATATCTTTCCGACAAATGCATGATATGGGATTGGGTAAATCTCTATCATATGTATTTGTTCCGGCTTATTCTGCAAGCCAAATCCTTTGTTTTGTTTTGAGTTGTGGTATTCGAGTTGCTTCAATGTCAAGTGTTGATTCCATACCTATCCTAAGCGGTGTCCTCATATTTCTATGGGAGTGATAATCCTTTTTGATCATCGGGATGGTCATGCCAATTCTTTTCCAACTGACGTGCTTCTCTTCAAGTGGATCCGATCATTTTCAACATCCGCAAGATAAATTCTAAGTTTTCTCAACGGTGTTTGTTTCATCCATCCCAAGTTGCCTTTGTTTTCCCGCCCTCCCACCCTTTTTCTTCAAGGACTCAGATTTCTTAATCATATATCCTTTTATTGATGGGAAGTCCCTCCATTCTTTTCCATCAATGTTCTTATCCGGTGATTCTCAGGAAGATACTAACGGAGCTTCAAGTTTATTATTCTTCATTTTTTTTCTTCTCCGGTGGATCCAATTCAAGCCTTGTTGATCATATCCTTTTTCCCCGTTTCAAATGTTTTCCATACCGGTGCACCTCATTTGTTCCGAAGTGCTTAAGATTATCTCAAGAGATTCAAGTTTCTATTCTAGATCCGTTCAAGATATATCGAGGTTGTTATCTCATTGAAGCCATTTAATTCAACCGGTGCAATCTCTCTTCCAAGCAACCATTTCAATGGTGTATCTTTTGAGTGGGCCCTAACCCACAGGTCTTTTTCCATGATCTTACCTGACTCTTCTAAATTTTTCAGAGCTATTCCCAAATTCATTTCAAAGGTTGACGTAAGAATGAATTATCATCAGTCAAATGTCTTTCTCCAAGATCTTTCAAATTCTTTTCATCGTTCGTTCAATCTTTCTAATTTTCATTCCGGAGTGCCTCAACAATTCATGGTGGTGTTTCTCATCGTCATTCTCGGATTTCAAAGTCCGAAGAGGAGTTCCTCTTAAATCCTTACCCGTTCTTCCAAAGATGCGTAGTTCAAGCTTGTTGACATCCTCTCATAATTATTTTCGATTGCGAGAATTCTTTTTATACCCATCCGGAGCATTTCATGAGTTGTTTCCATTTCTCTCCTCCGAAGGCCATCATGTCATAATTATTCATTCCAGTTTTCAGCTCTCGTTCTCCAAATCTTACCGGTGCATCATTCAAGTATTCTCTAATCAGCTCGTGATCTATTCGTTCTCATGTATCTAAATTCTCTCAAGTATCTTCGTTCTTTTTCCAATTCTTCCTGGTGATTTGTGCTTTTTCCTTCATGTGTTTGAAGTTCTTACGGTGGTTTTGATCAAGATTCCTCTTCCTATGTTCTCATATTAATTTATTCGTTGTTTCAATCCTGCCGGTGGTTCGTTGAAGACCTTCTCAAGTTTACGCTATATCTCTCTTAATCCCTTCTACGAGAATAAGTAGTATGCCAAATCCGTTGCTTGTCATCAATTTAAATTGGTGAAGGATACGCATAACGTAATTCTTATTATTGTTTCATCCAAGTGGTCTAGTTTCTTCTTTCCAGAGTTGTTCATCATGTCACATTTCTCGGTTCGATATGCTTCATCTTTTTCTTTTCCGGAGTTCCAAGTTTTCCGCATTATCTCGTCGCGAAGCTCCAACTAAATCATTGCAAGGCTTCAATCCTATTCGCTTCAACCTTCAATTCTTTGCTGTTATCCTATCCTACCCAGAGTTTTTCATGCAGGCTCAACATGGTGGTTCGTCAAGGATTCCTTTCATTCTTCATTCGTTCTTCAAGATTTCTCTCGGAGTTAAGATCTGCCAAGCTATACTCAAAATTAAACAGGGTGCTCAACACATGTTTTGTTTTGAGGAGTTCAAGCATTCTTCATCTTGCATTCCAAAGTGCAATTCTTTCTACCTTATCTTTTGAGATGGTGATATGTCATTCTTGATAATTTCCGTTCGTGCTTCATGATTCAAAACTAGCAAAAGTGAGTTATTCTAAATCCATTAATCTCTTCGTTGGTGTTATCTTGTGTCATATTTCACCAAAGCCTTTCCCTAAGGAATGTTGCTATTGTGGTGTTTATCAATGATCCAAGTGTCCTCCTATTCTCACGGTGAAAGAAGTTTTTCCATCTCTTCGTTCCTCTCAGCTAATCAATCTTTTGGTAATTGCTGGTTGTCACCTCATAATTTTGAGATGTCTCCATAAGCCCATGAGGATCATATCCTTTCGTATTGATCTTCCAACAACTCCGTTCAATCCTTCTTTTTAAGGACGCTCTCCCAAATTCATTTGAGGTAGAACATGTTGTTTTCTTCTCCGTTCCTTTCATTCCATTCTTTCATTTTCTCCGGAGGCATTGTGATGTTGCTCTCTTCGACTCGTCATCTTGTTTTGTCAAGACCATGTTTTTTTCCTTGCTTATCCATTTAACCAGAGTGTTGTGTACTCTATTCAAGTTCTTTTCATCTTATGAAGTCTTGCATCTCTTTTCAACCGGAGTGTTGTCCGAATTTGTTCTTCCTTGCTCCTTGTTTATCTCGTTTCAACCAGAGTGGTTTCAATTCCTTCTTGTCCATTGTACTCGTCATTCATAGCTTTGCAACCTCCAAGGTTCACATGGTGTTCCTTGTTTCTCTTTTCTACCGAAGTGCTCTCAATTTTGTTCAACTATGTTGTGTTCTTCTTTTAAGTTTTCAACCTCTCAAGGTTCATTGGTTTCACTCGTTCGTGAAAGAAGCAACTTTGTTTTACCTCTTCCTCTTCTGTTTCTCCCCAGTGCCATCCTTAGATCTCGGGGCGAGATCTCTTGTAAGTGGAGGAGAGTTGTGACGCCCCAAGACCGATGCTCTAGAAGCCTTCCATGTTTTTCATTACCGTCATGTGTTTTATTTTTGTTTGTTGCATTTCATCATGTCATCACGAGCCTTGCATCCGCATGTTTTCATAAAACTTGCATCCGCTCCTATTTGCCGTTTCTTGTCTCTGTTGACCTCCTCTCAGGTCAACTGGACTGCTCTCTTCTCTCTCTTCTCTGAACCCATCAAAACCCATTGTCTCTGTTGACCTTTGGCGAGACCTCTTTATCTTTGTCGACCTCTCTCAGACCCCCTCGCGTGCGCGTCCGTAAACTTCCCCGAACCCGAACCTGGCTGTCGTTACCGATGGGTCCGGATCATCTTCAAACATCCCTAAGATATCTTTGTTTTATTTATTTGACTCCCTAGCCTATTTATTTCGGGCTGTCCGATTACGACCGGAGGGACCCATCAGCCCCAAACCTAACCAACTTGATATAAATAGACCCCTAACCCTAAATTTTAGGAGAAATGTCCCATCCCTCCCGTCGCCGCCGCCAGCCAACTACCCACTCCTCTTCCACCTCGGGATCTTCCCAGATCCATCTCCAGCCGACCCTCCCTCTCCTGCCTTCGGTCCTCTATTTTTCTGAAGCTCACGTCTCTCTCTGCTCTCTCTATCGTTCGAGCAGGATGCCATGGCCGTCCTCTTCTTCAGATCAAGGGGCCGCCCATCGGATTCGGTTCCCCTCGGCATCCACATCAAGCTCCGGCCCGGTCCAGCCTTGCGCCTTCCCCGCCTTCGCCAAATCCCGCTGCCGTCGTCTTCTGCATCGCCATGGGTGTGCTGCTGTTTCTGTTCTTCAGAAACGAGCAGCAGCAGCTCACCCGATCGTCTCGCTCGCGCATTGACCGAGCGCATCGCCAAGGCCCAGCCGCATCCAGCCGGCTTGCTTCCGCCAGGGCCCATGGGTGACCAGCCCCTCCAGCGCCTCTCCTGTACACTATCGGGCCAGCCAGATTCGGCCCGCCTATGTTTTTTTTTCAGATCTGCGAATTTCCCAATTATCCAGAGACTATCAGTTTTGCAGGAAAACCCTTCATGTTCATGCATTTAATAACTAATAAACCGTGCATTGGATTAAAAACGATTTATATATGTAAACTGCTAGAATTTCATATAGTTTCATAATATGTCGCTTTCATCCATGTTTAAAATGTTTAAACTTGATGTTTGTTTAATTTTGCATAAATGCCATGTTAATATGCTTTATTTCATAACGAAATAACCGTAGCTCCATTTTAAATAAACTTTATATGTAAATGGGGTGGAAAATGCATAGAATAACTTAGTTCACTTTATTTTGATGTTTAACAACTTTAAAATATGATTTAGGGCAGAACAGTACCAAATTCAAAATATGCACATGGGGATTTTCCGGAATTGTTGTTTGTTGTTCCGGCCTCATTTAAACTTGCCTAGATAGGTAGTTTTCATATGCTTCACCCCTTGCCATGTTTAATAACATTTAATATTGTTGGGTACATAAACGGGAGAACTAAATAAATGAATGTGGTGTTTCGTCGATATGCAACTCGTTGCATATTGAGCTCCACTTAATTTGTAGTATTTTTTGTTGCACTTTGCCATGCCATGCCTTATTAAACCGGACATGCATCATACTTGATTGTGCATCATGCCATGTTGATGTGATGGTTGTTTACCATGATGTTTCCTTCTTTCCGGTTGCGCTTCTCCTTGATAATGCGGGTTACGTTGCGATTGTGGATTCGTTCGACTATGTTGATTCATCTTCTTCATGGACCCGATCTTCTTCCTAGAAGGATTTCAGGCAAGATGACCATTACCCTCGATATCACTTCTATCTTTGCTTGCTAGTTGTTTGCTCTATCGCTATGTCGCGCTACCTACCACTTGTTTATCATGCCTCCCATATTGCCATGTCAAGCCTCTAACCCACCTTCCTAGCAAACCGTTGTTTGGCTAAGTTACCGCTTGTGCTCAGCCCCTCTTATAGCGTTGTTAGTTGCAGGTGAAGTTGAAGTTTGCTCCATGTTGGACCATGATGATTTTGGGATATCACGATATCTCTTATTTAATTAATGCATCTATATACTTGGTAAAGGGTGGAAGGCTCGGCCTTATGCCTGGTGTTTTGTTCCACTCTTGCCGCCCTAGTTTTCCATCATACCGGTGTTATGTTCCTTGATTTCGCGTTCCTTACGCGGTTGGGGTTATGGGACCCCCTTGACAGTTCGCTTTGAATAAACTCCTCCAGCAAGGCCCAACATTGGTTTTCCTTTTATCTACCACATATTCCCTTCCCTTGGGGTCTGCAGCCCCGAGGGTCATCTTTATTTTAACCCCCCCGGGCCAGTGCTCCTCTGAGTGTTGGTCCAAACTAGAGCCCTTTGCAGCGCCACCTCGGGGAAACTTGAGGGATGGTTTTAGTTGTACGGATTGCTCATCTAGTGTGCCCTGAGAACGAGATATGTGCAGCTCCTATCGGGATTTGTCGGCACAGTCGGGTGGTCTTGCTGGACTTGTTTTACCATTGTCGAAATGTCTTGTAACCGGGACTCCAAGTCTGATCGGGTCTTTCTGGGAGAAGGAATATCCTTCGTTGATCATGAGACCTTGTGATGGGCTAAGTTGGGACACCCCTACAGGATATAAACTTTCGAGAGCTGTGCCCGCGGTTATGTGGCAGATAGGAATTTGTTAATATCTGGTTGTAGAGAACTTGACACTTGACTTAATAAAAATGCATCAACCGCGTGTGTAGCCGTGATGGTCACTTTTCGGCGGAGTCCGGGAAGTGAACACGGTTTGGCTTATGATTGAACGTAAGTAGTTTCAGTGATCACTTGCGTAGTTTCTCATCTTACTCTTGTACTCGTATGTTTAGCCACCATATTTTCTTAGCGCATGCTGCAACTCCACCTCATTACCTCATCCTACCCATAAGCTTAAATAGTCTTGATCTCATGGGTTTGAGATTGCTGAGTCCTCGTGACTCACAGGTACTACCAAAACAGTTGCAGGTGCTGATGATACCAGTGCAGGTGATGCTAGTGAACTCAAGTGGGAGTTCGATGAGGACCTTGGTCATTACTATGTTTTGTTTCCACATGATCAGTAGTGGTGCCCAGTTGGGACGATCGGGATCTAGCATTTGGGGTTATCTTCTTTTCATTTGGATTTGTCCATAGTCGGACTATGTGTGTACTCCGAATGATGTATGAATTAATTCTTCATTCTGTGAAGTGGCGATTGTAAGCCAACTATTTATCTATCCTTGTTGTACATGGGATTGTGTGAAGATGACCCTTCTTGCGACAAAACCAACATGTGGTTATGCCTCTAAGTCGTGCCTCGACACGTGGGAGATATAGCCGCATCTTGGGCATTACAGCCTCTTTGCTCTATAAATACCCCAATATTCCAGAAACACTAGGGGAGTCGACGAAAATCAATTCCAGCCACCGCAGAGTCCAGAACCACCAGATCCAATCTAGACACCATCACGGATGGGGTTCACCACCTCCATTGGTGCCTCTCTGATGATGTGTGATTAGTTCCTTGTAGACCTACGAGTCCGTAGTTAGTAGCTAGATGGCTTCCTCTATCTCGCTGAATTCTCAATACAATGGTCTCTTGGAGATCCATATGATGTAACTCTTTTTGCGGTGTGTTTGTTGGGATCGGATGAACTTTGAGTTTATGATCAGATCTATCTTTTTATATCCATGAAAGTATTTGAGTTTCTTTGATCTCTTTTATGCATGATTGCTTATAGCCTCGTATTTCTTATCCGATATTTGGGTTTTGTTTGGCCAACTTGATCTATTTATCTTGCAATGGGAAGAGGTGCTTTGTAGTAGGTTCGACCTTACGGTGCTTGATCCCAGTGACAAAAGGGGAACCGACACGTATGTATCATTGCTACTAAGGATAAAATGATGGGGTCTATCTATACATAGATAGATCTTGTCTACATCATGTCATCGTTCTTATTGCATTACTCCGTTTCTCCATGAACTTAACACACTAGATGCATGCTGGATAGCGGTCGATGTGTGGAGTAATAGTAGTAGATGCAGGCAGGAGTCGGTCTACTAATCTTGGACGTGATGCCTATATAATGATCATTGCCTGGATATCGTCATGAGTATTTGAAGTTCTATCAATTGCCCAATAGTAATTTGTTTACCCACCGTTTGCTATTTTTCTCGAGAGAAGCCACTAGTGAAACCTACGGCCCCTGGGTCTCTTTCTCATATTATTTTCCTTTGCGATCTATTTTCCTTTGCTTTTATTTTCAGATCTATTAAACTAAAAATAAAAAATACTTGCTGCAATTTATTCTCATTTATTTTATTTGGTGTTCGATCTATCAATCTACTACAATTTTACTCACGTCTGTTTGCCTATCTTGAGGCACCGTTACCCGAAAGGGATTGACAACCCCTTTAATACGTCGGGTTGCAAGTAGTTGTTATTTGTGTGCAAGTGCCGTTTACGTGTTGTTGCTTGGTTCTCCTACTGGTTCGATAACCTTGGTCTCATCACTGAGGGAAATACCTACCGTCGCGGTGCTGCATCATCCCTTCCTCTTTGGGGAAATACCGACGTAGCTTCAAGCCGCATCAAAAGGAATTTCTGTCACCGTTGTCGGGGAGGATCTTCAGCATATACCAGGTTCCTAATCAGAAATCTCATCTCCTCGCAATTTACATTATTTGCCATTTGCCTCTCGTTTCCCTCTCCCCACTTCACAAAAATTTGCCGTTTTGTTCGCCCCTCTTTTTTGTTTGCCATTTTCTCGTCAGATCTATCCGTGATTTTGCTTCCTAGTCATAATGGCTAGCGTGCCTACTCCTCCTTTGTCACCCGATTTCGAAGTTCTTTACTTCAAACAAAGACAGGGAGAAAATTTAAAAGATGCTTGGTATAGGTTTATGGAATCTTATCGTATTTGCAATTTAAAGGGGGACGCTAAGATCTTGCTTCATAATTTTTACATAGGATTGGATTTGCATCATAGAAAACTCCTAGACTTTGCCACTAAAGGGAATTTTATTGAGCTTGATGCCAATGCTGCCTATGAAATTTTAGAAGGAATTTTGGGAGTTCCACCTCAAAAGAAGGGGTTTTCTTTCACCCCTGAGAGAGTTCAAATGTTGGACAAACTTGGTGATCTGCATAAACATATGGTTGGAATACAGAAATATAATGAACCCCTCAAACACCTCAATGGTAGTATCAATCGCATGAATACCCTGATTACTCTTTGCAACAAGCTATTGGATATTTTGGATCTAAAGATGGTTTCTTTTCTGGAGAATTTAGGGAAGCGTAAAGAGCCTCCCGGGTTTGAAAAAATGCTGACAAAAGTTGCCAAAACTTCGGAAGACAAAACTTAGATCCTTGTTTTATGCCTAGCTAAGGGCGTAAAACTATAGCGCTTGTTGGGAGGCAACCCAATGAATAATATTTATTTTTTCCTTTTGCTTTCTGTTCTTGAGTGTTAACACAATTATGCTACTGTTATGATTGTGTTTTTTGTGTTTTAATTAGAGTTAGTGCCAAGTAAAGCCTTTAGGATCTTCTTGGGTGTCAATTGATTTGATCTTGCTGAAAAACAGAAACTTTTGACTCCAATCCCCGAATTTCTAAAATTCACTGGAGCGTGATTTTGATCTGAATTTTTTACTGTAGATTGATAAACAAATTACCTAGGACGTCCTGATTTAGCAGCATTTTTTGAGTTACAGAAGTATTCAAACAAATCAGATTGCTACAGACTGTTCTGTTTTGGCAGATTCTGTTTTCTTTGCGTTGTGTGCTTATTTTGATGGCTCTATGGTTTTCTTTGATGGGTTTTTGCCATAGAAAAGTTGGAATACAATAGATATAATGCAAGAATAAAATATGAATTGGTTTGATACAGTACTTATATTAGTGATTTATTTTTCTTATACTAACGGATCTCACGAAGGTTTTGTTGAGTTTTGTGTGATTGAAGTTTTTCAAGTTTTGGGTTATCTTACGATGGATGAAGGAATAAGGAGTAAGAAGAGCCTAAGCTTGGGGATGCCCCGGCATCCCAAGCTATTATCCAAAAATGAGCAAGCAACTAAGCTTGGGGATGCCCCGAGTGGCATCCCCTCTTTCTTCTAACGACCGTCGGTATTTTACTTGAAACTATATTTTTATTCGTCACATACTATGTGTTTTGCTTGGAGCGTCTTGTATGATATGAGTCTTTAGTTATTTTGTTTTTCTTTTTAAGTCTTGATCCTTGCTGGACACACCTATTTGAGAGAGCCAAAATTATGTCATGACTTGTTAGAATTGCTCTCTATGCTTCACTTAAATTTTTTATGAGCTATGGACTTGCTCTAGTGCTTCACTTATATCTTTTTTGAGCACGGTGTGCTTTATTATTTTTGAAGAAATGCTCTCTTGCTTCACTTAGATTTATTTGAGAGTTAATAAAATTTTCAAGAAATTCTCTCTTGCTTCACTTAAATTAATTTGAGAGAAAGAAAAATTATGCTCATGGTCTTCACTTATATTTGTTTGAGCTTATCAAAAGCAACATATTAAAATTAGTTCCAAAGTGATAGATATACAAGAAGGATATAATAAAAACTTTCATGAAGATCATTGGACAAAATAAACTTGATTCTTAGTAACAGTTTTGAGATATGATGATGTGATATATGAGTCATGATTGATAAGTAATTGTGCTTTAGTAAGAATATTGGTGTTAAGGTTTGTGATTCCCTATGCAAGCACGAAAGTCAATAGTCATGCAATGAAATTATATCCTACTTGTGGTGCATTATTCGGTGTTAATTATGCTTAATGCTTGCTTATGAGATTATTCGTTTCTTGGTTGGTCGCTTCCCAGTCTTTTGCTAGCCTTCATTTTGCACTAAGTATGATCTCTACTTGTGCATCCAAATCCTTAAACTCAGTTTTGCCATATGAGTCCACTATACCTACCTATATGCGGTATTTCCGTGTCGTTCTAAGCAAATTTGTATGTGTCATGTCTAATTTTCAAAATAGATTTCCCTTTTGTGTGCACGTACGGCTCGCAAGGCGGTGAGGAGTGACCCATATTTTCCATGCTAAGATGTGTATTCTCACGATGACTATTTATTCACTTGTCATTGAACGAGAGTAAGGCAAAGATATTAGGGATGCCCAGTCCCAAAATGAAAAAAATAATAATATGTACTTTATGTTGTCAAATAATAAATTCCTTGGAAAGTGTTTGTATGGAAGGCAACCATGGATTCGGCTAGCCATGGAAAAGTGAAAGCATGGTGGAGAAAGGAATAAACTTTAATATCTATTTGGGAACCGCCTATGATATATCTAAGCATGGAAAGTATGAAGAACTCTAAGTCGTTTTCGTTGGTGGGAAAGGCATAGCTCCCGAAATGTTTTTATCTCTCAATTTTTCGCTTTGAGCTCTGGCACCTCTACAAATCCCTACTTCCCTCTGCGAAGGGCCTTTCTTTTACTTTATGCAATTTTTATTTTTGAATTTGAGTCTCCATCTTCTCGTATAAAGCACCAACTAAGAGGCACTATGATTGTACTTGAGCATTGGGTGTAACTAATATGCGGGTATGTTTCATGAATGGATCGATGTTTGAGCATGATGGGCTAGCGATAACTTATTTTAGCGTTGATATTTTGAAAGACATGGTTGCTTGTTGATATGCTTGAGTATTTAAATTATCATGTCAAAACTAGACTATTGCTTTGAATCACATAAAAGTCCAAATGTCCATGCTATAAAGAAAAGAATATGATATGACATGATAGGCAGCATTCCACATCAAAAATTCTATTTTTATCACTTCCTACTCGAGGACGAGTAGGAGTTAAGCTTGGGGATGCTGATGCGTCTCCAACGTATCTATAATTTTTGATTGTTCCATGTTGTTATATTATTAATCTTGGATGTTTTATAATCATTTTATAGTCATTTTATATCATTTTTTGGTACTAACCTATTGACATAGTGCCAAGTGCCAGTTGCTGTTTTCTGCATGTTTTTTACATCATAGGAAATCAATACCAAACGGAGTCCAAATGCAATGAAACTTTACGGAGAATTTTTATGGACCAGAAGAAATGTAATGGGCCCTGGCTGCGCCTGGGGGTGCTCCGAGGAGAGCACAACCCACCAGGGCGCGCCAGGAGGCCCAGGCGCGCCCTGGTAGGTTGTGCCCACCTTGGGTGCCCCCCGGACCGCCTCTTTGCTCTATAAATACCCCAATATTCCAGAAACCCTAGGGGAGTCGATGAAAATCAATTCCAGCCGCCGAAGAGTCCGGAACCACCAGATCCAATTTAGACACCATCATGGATGGGGTTCACCACCTCCATTGGTGCCTCTCAGATGATGTGTGAGTAGTTCCTTGTAGACCTACGGGTCCGTAGTTAGTAGCTAGATGGCTTCCTCTCTCTCGCTGAATTCTCAATACAATGGTCTCTTGGAGATCCATATGATGTAACTCTTTTTGCGGTGTGTTTGTTGGGATCGGATGAACTTTGAGTTTATGATCAGATCTATCTTTTTATATCCATGAAAGTATTTGAGTTTCTTTGATCTCTTTTATGCATGATTGCTTATAGCCTCGTATTTCTTCTCCGATATTTGGGTTTTGTTTGGCCAACTTGATCTATTTATCTTGCAATGGGAAGAGGTGCTTTGTAGTAGGTTCGATCTTATGGTGCTTGATCCCAGTGATAGAAGGGGAACCAACACGTATGTATTGTTGCTACTAAGGATAAAACGATGGGGTCTATCTCTACATAGATAGATCTTGTTTACATCATGTCATCGTTCTTATTGCATTACTCCATTTCTCCATGAACTTAATACACTAGATGCATGCTGGATAGCGGTCGATGTGTGGAGTAATAGTAGTAGATGCAAGCAGGAGTCCGTCTACTAATCTTGGACGTGATGCCTATATAATGATCATTGCCTGGATATCATCATGAGTATTTGAAGTTCTATCAATTGCCCAACAGTAATTTGTTTACCCGCCGTTTGCTATGTTTCTCGAGAGAAGCCACTAGTGAAACCTACGGCCCCCGGGTCTCTTCCTCATATTATTTGCCTTTGCGATCTATTTTCCTTTGCTTTTATTTTTAGATCTATTAAAATAAGAATACAAAAATACCTTGCTGCAATTTATTCTCATTTATTTTATTTGGCTTTCGATCTATCAATCTACTACAATTTTACTCACGTCTGTTTGCCTATCTTGAGGCGCCGTTACCCGAAAGGGATTGACAACCCCTTTAATACGTCGGGTTGCGAGTAGTTGTTATTTGTGTGCAGGTGCCGTTTACGTGTTGTTGCTTGGTTCTCCTACTAGTTCGATAACCTTGGTCTCATCACTGAGGGAAATACCTACCGTCGCGGTGCTGCATCATCCCTTCCTCTTTGGGGAAATACTGACGTAGCTTCAAGCCGCATCACCCAACAAAACAAAGAGGCCTAAGATTCAGTTTATACCTCATCGCCTTTTGCAGGAAAACAAGCAGGAATTATGCAAAAGGGTACTGGACCTTGAGCAAGAGATCGGTGAGCTGAAGGAGGAGAACTTCATCCTCAAGTGTAAGCTGAGGAACAGGGACAAGACCGCTTCTACTTCATCACCACCACCCTCTTCTTCATCACCAAAAGAAAAATTGAGTATCGGGTATGGGCACTCCCCTTGGCTTCTGCCAAGCTTGGGGGAGGTGCCCCGGTATCGTATCATCCCCACTATCTTTTACCTCTACTTATTTTAGTTCGATCCTTTGCTTTAGATGAATAAAATTTTTAGTTCGATCCTTTCTTCTCGAGAGTTTGCTTAGTGATCTATCCTTGTAATCGTGTGCGGGATATATAATAAAGTTTAGTTTGAGTTTTTGCTTTCTTTACTTTCATGCTGCAATAAAAGAAAGGAATTAAATGAAAAAGATCATATGCTAATCTTATGGTAGGTGTCGACACCACATAAGGAAAAGTATTAGTAGGAAATTTTATTAGAGATTGACAAACATAGCATTGGTTAATGATGCAACTCATGAAATAATTAATAAGGGAAGAGAAGATTCACATATAAATACACTATCCTAGAAATCTTTTGTGATTGTGAGCCCCCATCAAAATATTATATGCCAAAATTGTTGACCTTGGACAAGGAAGACAATGTAATGATTTATTTTTGTTCATTTCACATAGAAGTTATATTGTCATAGATCCTTCAACATGTGGTGCTTGCCCCCCTATCTTTGCTACCCAAAAATTCTGCACTAAGTAGAGATACTACTTGTGCATCCATAAACCCTTAAACCCAAATCTTATTTTCAAGAGTCCACCATACCTACCTAAGGATTGAGTAAGATCCTTCAAGTAAGTTGTCATCGGTGCAATAAGGCAACAAAAATTGCTTCTAAAAGTGTGAGATCAATTAGTGTAAGAGAAAATTGAGCGTTGTACGAACTTGTGATGGTGGAGAATAAAAGTGACTGACTGCATAATAAAGGATGCAATCACAAGGGGAAATATAACATGATGTTCTCTTGCACTAAGGGATTGAGCATACAAACAAAAAGCGCATGGCAACCTCTGCTTCCCTCTACGAAGGGCCTATCTTTTACTTTTATGCAAGAATCAAAGTTTCCTCTCTCTATTCCTTTTATTTTTATCCTTTGGCAAGCATCATGTGGTAAGGAAAGATCTAGGCACATATGTCCAGTTGAATATGGGCAGCATGAGTTATTATTGTTGACATCACCCTTGAGGTGAATACGTTGGGATGCGAAACTATAAGCCCCCATCTTTCTATGTGTCCGGTTGAAATGTTTTGCTCATGTGTATGTGGTGAGTGTTAGCAATCATAGAAGACTATATGATGGTTGAGTATGTGGACTTGCCTAAAGGCTCCGATAGGTGACCCTTCCTGAAAAGATGATGCATTGTAGTTGCAAAGTTGACTGAGAACATAGTTTGTTGGTTTCTAATAGAGTTTATGCTTTATACTTCAGTTGTGTGATGAATTGTCACTGATTCATGGGAAGTTCTATGATAAAAGTTCTATGATTAAATTTGTTGTTGTTATAGTAATCGACATGATGCTTCTATGTCCGTATTTTATTTTTATCAACACCTCTCTCTCTAAGCATGTGGACATGTTTCTCGATTTCGGTTTTCGCTTGAGGACAAGCGAGGTCTAAGCTTGGGGGAGTTGATACGTCCATTTTGCATCATGTTTTCTTACTATTATTTATGATGTTTTTGTGCATAATAATGCTTTTTTGAGTAATTCTAATGCCTTTTCTCTCATAATATGCAAGGTACACACAAAGAGGGAGAATTCCGGCAGCTGGAAATCTGGTCCTGGAAAAGCTACGTCAGGCTACCTATTCTGCACAACTCCAAACAAGCTGAAACTTCATAGAGATTTTTTATGGGATATTTGAAGAATATTGGAGCAAATAAGTACCAGAGGGGGCCCACCAGGTGGACAACCCACCTGGGCGCGCCAGGGAGCCCAGGCGCGCCCTGGTGGGTTGTGCTCACCCCGGGCCACCTCTGGTGCCCATCTTCTGGTATACAAGTCATTTTGACCTAGAAACATCAGGAGAGGACTTTCAGGATGAAGCGCCGCCGTCTCGAGGCGGAACTTGGGCAGGAGCACTTTTGCCCTCCGACGGAGCGATTTCGGCGAGGGAACTTCCCTCCCGAAGGGGTAATCATCGCCATCATCATCACCAACAACTCTCCCATCTTGGGGAGGAAAATCTCCATCAACATCTTCAACAGCACCATCTCCTCTCAAACCCTAGTTCATCTCTTGTGTTCAATCTTAGTGCCGGAACTATAGATCGGTGCTTGTAGGTGACTAGTAGTGTTGATTACATCTTGTAGTTGATTACTATATGGTTTATCTAGTGGAAGATTATATGTTCAGATCCAATATGCTATTTAATACCCCTCTGATCTTGAGCATGATTATCACTTGTGAGTAGTTACCTTTGTTCTTGAGGTCACGGGAGACATCACATTGCAAGTAATCATGCGAACTTGATATGTGTTTGATATTTTGATAGTATGTATGTTGTGATTCCCCTAGCACTACAAAAAAAGACACATCCGTGACATTTTGGGCCGAATGATTTTTCTTTCTATCATACTTATGACACTTCTATGACGATAATTGTGACAAAACCCGGTATCATCATAGATGTGGTGGGGTCCTACTTCTATGACAGAAAATCATGACAGAAAATGGGCTTTTCGTCCTGGGCGGGCCGGAGACGCAACTGCATGACATTCTTTGGGCCGTCCATGATGGAAAAAACTGGGGTAGAAGCGAGGGCGAGGAAAATATCGGGGTGTTCCCGGTTACGGTGAGTGGTCGGGGCCGAGCGATGCGTGTTTCTCTCATACACGCACGCGCGTGGGTGCGAGGCGTTGGGCTCTAACTGAACCCGAGCGAGGCGTTGGGCTCTAACTGAACCCGAGCGATTGCACTGCAGGCTACACGTTACTGAACTCGAGCGATCGATCGATGGCTATTAGCTGAACCCGATCGAGCAATTCCTTCTCTACTGCTGCTAACTGAAGCTGATCAATCCTGCCTCTCGATGAACAGTGAGCGTTGCTGGGGGGTTTGGATGAACAGTTCCCGGTGGGGGTGGATGAACAGGACCCCGTGGTGTTGCCTCTGGATGAACAGGACCCCGATCGATCGAGCCGGTTGGGGCTGGATGAACAGGACCCCGTGGAGGGCTGGATGAACAAGACCACCCCGTGGAGGGCTGGATGAACAGTAGACGGTGGAGGGGTGGATGAACAGTAGCCCGTGGAGGGGTGGTTGAACAGGAGCTCGTGGAGAGGGCTGGTTGAACAGTAGCCGGTGGAGTAGCGCGCGGTGGAGGCTGGATGAACAGTCGCAGGTGGAGGCTGGAGGAGGTTGACGATGGATGAACAGTGGCCCGTGGAGGCTGGAGGGGGTCAACGGTGGAGATGAACAGTATCCCGTGGAGTCCCGTTTTGCGGTACGCCACACCCCTCCCGATGAATAGGACCCCCGTTTCGACCGTAGCGCTCCAACACAAGTCCGTTTCCTCCGTTTTGCGGTACGCCACACCCCTCCCGATCAACAGGACACCCATTTCGACCATAGGAGGTCCGTTTCCTCCGTTTTGCGGTACGCCAGACCCCTCCCGATGAACAGGATCCTGTTTCAACCGTGGTCGGTCGAACACAAGGCCGTTTCCTCCGTTCCGCGGTACGCCAGGCCTCGTTTCCATCGGCTGTTCCGTCCAAGCCCTCCCGATGAACACGACGACGCATTCTGTTCCGACCCAGCCGGTTGGCTCCCCATGAACACGACGACGAGCAGTTTCTCTGTTCCGACCCAGCCATGTACACGAGCCCTGGCCGTACGTATGCGTGAGTAGGCGTTCGAGACCCTGCCCGTATGTATGTATGTGGCCGTATTTTCTTTCTTGCACACTAGCCGTTGTACGTATGTGTACATGCTACGTGCGCGCCTCTACTATGACACGTGCGTGCCTCTACATCGACCAGTATGTACGTACACGTTCGCGACCAGAATGACAACGCTATGCACGCTTTGACCAGGTGGGTCTCGACTGTCAAGCACTTCCTTGCCTGCGAAGATGTAGCTGGTGGGTCCCAGCAGTCAGGGGCGAATCGTTTTTTTGCCCGGACGCACTTCCTTGAGTGCGAAGATGTAGCTGGTGGGTCCCAGCAGTCAGGGGGGAACTTTTTTTTGTGAAATACGGTGGCCCGTCTGGTGGGTCCCCGCTGTCAGGTGGAGGAATAATTATTTTGCGCGTAATAAGGAGGAACTTCCTTGCTATGGGCATGGACCCAGCTTTCAGCCTCTCCACGCACAGTCCACGTCCGATGGAAGCCGTTCCTTGACCACGTTAACCACGCCGCGCCGAGAGCACCAGGGCGGTGGACGATGGTGAGGCCTAGGAAGGGGACGACGCGGAGTCGGGGAAGATGCGGCAGTGGATGCCCACGCGTAGAGGACTATAAGGGTTCACTGGTTCGCTGCGGTGTGAGGCTGCCATCGCCGCAGAATAACAGGGGGTGTTGGTGAGTAGAGGGATGGCCTGGCCAGCGGTGGGAGTAGTAGGGGACGGTGAGGCCTCCGTCGCATCGCAGCCGGCCACGAGAGGCAGGAGCACGAGGCACGACCAGCTGGTTTGGGCGGCTGGAGCAAGAAGACCAGAGGTTGAAGAAGCACTACGACCGTTGGATGGACATCGTACGGTCACTGGAGCTAGAATCGTGCATATTGACTAAGTTGACAAAGCCCTCCATCCCCGTCAACTTAGTAGGCCCACAAGTCAGCCTGCCACTATACTGGGTCCCAGCTAGTAGGGGGAGTATTCATTTTTTTGTGCGTAATAAGGAGGCACTTCCTTGCCTGCGAAGATATAGCTGGTGGGTCCAAGCTGTCAGCGGCGGTAACGTTTTTTTCGCGAAATACAGAGGCCCTTTTGGTGGGTCCTAGATGTCAGGTGGAGGAATCATTATTTTGCACGTAATAAGGAGGCATTTCCTTGCGTGCGGCCATGGACCCAACTGTCAGCCTCTCCACGTACAGTCCACTTCAGATGCATGTCGGTCGTTGACCACGTTGACCAGGCCGCGTCGAGAGCACCAGGGCGGTGGACGACGGCGAGGCCTAGGAAGGGAACGACACGGAGGCAGGGAAGACTCGGCAGTTGTTTCCCACACGGAGGGGAGTATGACTGTACGAGGGTTTACTGGTTCATCTGCCGTCGCCGGAGAATAACATCAGGTGTGGGTGAGTAGAGGGATGGCTAGGCCAGCGATGGGAGTACGGTGGGGCGGTGAGGCCTGCGTGGCAGCACAGCCGGCCGCGGGAGGAGAGAGCAGGCAGTCCCGCCGGCGCTTGTTTGAGCGGCTGGAGCAGGAAGAGCAGAGATTGAAGAAGCACAATGGCCGTTGGATGGACATCCAACGGTCACTGCTTGTGCGTCAACCTTTTTTTAGGAAAGCCTCAAATCTGTGGAAAACATCATACAGCCCATCAGCCATTATTTCTAATAATTTACAGCTCATTTGCTAATTCTTAAGGTTTTTTTGAGCCCATATTCTTTGTGTTAGCATTACAGCCCATATTGTGGCCACGGTTAAAAAATTATATGAAATTTTGCATATTTCGGTGCGGTCCGAACTGTTTTTAATCTCGAAATTTCGAGTCACATTCAAATTGATTTAAAAAATAAATGTATATCAATATAAAATCCAGCAAATTGTCCACGCATAAAAATCAATGCAATTTAAAATCTCGAAATGAAAAAAAGAAATTTGAAACTAATTGTCTGTTTGTTGTGTTTTAAAAATGTACAACCCATTTCTCATTACTGATAGGCCATTTTCTCGGCCGGCCGAATGAAGCTCTCCTTGTCTTGAAAGATTTGCAGCCCAACAGGCCTGACAAAGCGACTTACTAGGCAAATCACAAAAAAACTGGGCTGTGGCCGTGGACCCAGCTGTCAGCCTCTCCATGTACAGTACTCTACCGATGGAAGTCGGTCGTTGACCACATTGACCACACCGCGCCGAGAGCACCAAGGCGGTGGACGACGGCAAGGCCTAGGAAGGGGACGATGCAGAGCCGGGGAAGACGTGGCAGTGGATGCCCACGCGGAGAGGAGTACGAGGGTTCACTGGTTCAGCTGCGGTGTGAGGCTGCCGTCGCCGCAGAATAACAGGGGGTGTGGGTGAGTGGAGGGATGGCCTGGCCAGCGGTGGGAGTAGTATGGGGGCGGTGAGGCCTCCGCGGCAGCACATCCAGCCATGGGAGGCAGGAGCAGGCGGCACGACCGACGCTGCTTTGGGCGGCTGGAGCAAGAAGACCAGAGGTTTAAGAAGCACTAAGGCTGTTGGATGGACATCGTACGGTCACTGGAGCTAGAATCGTTCATATTGACTAAGTTGACAAAGCCCTTCGTCCCCGTCAACTTAGTAGGCCCACAAGTCAGCCTCCCACTATGGTGGGTCCCAGCTGGCAGGGGGTATTCATTTTTTTGTGCGCAATAAGGAGGCACTTCCTTGCGTGCGAAGATATAGTTGGTGGGTCCGACCTGTCAGCGGAGGGAACATTTTTTCGCGAAATACAGAGGCCCTTCCAGCGGGTCCCAGATGTCAGGTGGAGGAATCATTATTTTGCGTGTAATAAGGAGGCATTTCCTTGTGTGCGGCCGTGGACCCAGCTGTCAGCCTCTTCACGTACAGTCCACTTCCGATGGATGTCGTTCGTTGACCACGTTGACCACGCCGCACCGAGAGCACCAGGGCGGTGGACGATGGCGAGGCCTACGAAGGGTACGACATAGAGCCGGGGAAGACACGGCAGTGGCTGCCCGCGCGGTGGAGAGTACGAGGGTTGACTGGTTCGGCTGTTGTCGCCGGAAAATAACAGGAGGTGTGGGTGAGTAGAGGGATAGACAGGCCAGGGATGCGAGTATATGATGGGGCCGTGAGGCCTGCCCGGCAGCACAGCCGACCACGGGAGGTGGGAGCAGGCGGTTCCGACGGCGCTGGTTTGGGCGGCTGGGGCAGGAAGATCAGAGACTGAAGAAGCACGATTGCCGTTAGATTGACATCTAACGGTCTGACGCTGGTAGAGTCGATTGTTGACTAAGTTTCTTTTTTGATAAACCTTGTGTACGCATGAACTTAGTAGGCCCACAAGTCAGCCACCAAATCTGTGGCAGACAACATAGAGCCCATTTGCTATTTTTTAATAATTTGCAGCCCATTTGCTAATTCTTAAGTAATTTATTACAGCCCATTTTCTACCCAGGACCACGGTCAAAAAGTTCAACCTTATTTTGCATATTTCGGTGGAGTCCGAACTTTTGTAATCCCGAAATGATAAACATTTTTTTAAGAACTTATTGATTTGCCAAAAAAATCATTTTGTTTTTGTAAGCAAATAAGACGTGGGACAATTGAGTTGGTTTAAGGGAAAACCAGTGGTAAAAAAATCAGCGCTGGGAGGGAAAACAACAACAAAAATAAGGATGTAAATATGAAAAGGGAATTTATGTATTTTCAATATAATGATACATGTATATGAACTAGTAAAACTATAGGTAGAGATTAGAAAACGGATGTAGGGACATGCGTTTCAAGAGGAAAATAGAACTGGGCTGTGTGTTTGATTCAGTAAAAAAACTGCATGCGGATGTTGTAAGACAAAATATAACTAACGCTGGCGGGCCAGAGGCCAGTAGATACCTGCTGGATCTTTGTGCCCCATTGTAATCATGGGCTGGGCCTGTTAAAAACAAAACCAAGCCTGGGCAGTCTACAGCCCAGTTGAAACTTGCTCGACCTGAAAAAACAATATACATGCTCAATAAACGAGAGAATTCTGCAAGTACAGACTGATAACTGGGATGCAACAGGGATATTGTTTTTTCATCATGATAATAAGAGCATGCACTTGTTTCAAAAAATTTGGAGAACTGGGAATTCGAACGGCAGGTGCTTATGCTACCCATCAAATAAAAATCAGGTGCCTGAGAATTCGTTTTGAAACAAATGATTCAGCTTTATATCCACGTCGACCCTCGGCATGATGGTTGGAAGCAAATGCCAAGTTCATACCAAAAGATCGTTAACAACAACACCAACTTGCGGACGACAAGGTAGTACAAGTACCAATACCAAACTAACTTATAATCTTTTTACTCCTGGCCCTCGTGTTCGTCTGGTAGAAAATCTTGCAGAGGACCAGCTCCCGCTCCTTCCCTTGCTCCAGGTCCCCGAGGTGGTACTGGTGCATCACCCAGTTGGTCCTCTGCTGGTCGAAGTTCTTGTTGGTGTGCAACACCAGAACCTTTTTGCTACCCGTCTGCCGGCCGTTGACCATCACCGGCAAAGTATTGCCGGTGTTGTGCCACATCGCGTGCATGACGCACTCC
Organism: Aegilops tauschii subsp. strangulata; assembly: GCF_002575655.3. Taxonomy (NCBI): domain Eukaryota; kingdom Viridiplantae; phylum Streptophyta; class Magnoliopsida; order Poales; family Poaceae; genus Aegilops; species Aegilops tauschii. Next base: position 278,372,738 of record NC_053035.3, read on the forward strand.
GACTATATCTTGCGACGCGTCCACGTGCCACTTTTGAACGCCCTGGAATTGCGCTAGAAGAAATGCTTGCTGAGGCCACTCAGTGTGATACCTGCAGTATTGTCGAATACATGTTTTAGTGTATGTAGTTGGCATTTTCATAACATCTTTGGCATGTTGCAGTCACTTGTTTCACTTTTTATTAACTGTCAAATTGTAATTGCTTCACCAGGTCTGCGTCTAAAAAGAAAAATAGAGCTATAAACAAAGGAATATGTTTGTGCAAGTAGACGGCCGATCGGTGTCTTACCTGGAAGTTTCTCAGGATGGGTGTAGCATATGTCGTGCTCGCTGTCGATGGTTGGTATGAACAAATCGATGAGAGGGTGAGATCTCGTGCTGTCAGCACTCACTTTGGCCTCAAGGTGCTCGATCAGCTCCTGATCCGTGGGATCAAATTTGACGCCAGCCGGCAGCATCGGCCAATCCTTCTTCGACTTGCATGGGTTAATTCCAGTTATATGGTACTCAATGTATGATCAATCGACTATTTTAAGTGAATGATGAAAGATTTCGACAGATAAGTGGTACTCCAAATCTGAAGTCTAGAATACCCGAACACGCCGTCGGGATTCTTATGTCACCTCACGCGCAGCGTGTTGTCACGTCAATTCAATGTGTGGACATGATGAATAATTTGACTGACGTATACTACTACTGCTACTGTACTACTTACTAGTCGTATTTAGTGTCACATTTTAACCATAGGTTTAACTAACAAGTACGCACTTGAAGCCTAAGTGATCTATATATATATATATATATATATATATATATATATATACTGCACAACATCTCCATCATCATTATCAATACATCCTGCGCAGGTGAGTTAGGATGCACTTGATCCCAGAAAGGTATCTATCCTTCAAACCAGAGGAGTGCTTCAAACTAACAACAGTACATAATATCCAACAAAAGAGGGTCGTGCTATAGCAGTAGAATACATTTCTCAGTCTACATAGCAGTACGTATCAAGTTGTGCATATTTTCTGTTGGCATGAACCACATCGCCGCATGTCGGGTTTGCAAAAGTCATCCATCGCATGGAAGCTTGATGCCTTTCACACACTGAAGATTATCTGGCAACAAGATGTGTCGACGAATCTCTGGATATGGTGATTCTTGAAACCCATGGTATGATGTGTAAACACAGTCCCCCCTGGCGAATGGAAGTTGCATAGCACGGTAATCATCGCCGGTGATATGATCGATGATTGGTTGGATGATCGGATAATTGAGCCCGAGGAACATGGAGTGGTTGCCGAGGCTGTAATCCCGCCTCCAGTTGAATACGCCTGGCCCAACGGAGCTGGGATCTTTCTCAAACACGAAGCAGCCATAGCCATCAATGTCACTAACGCCCCAGGCATTGTACTTCATGCATGTGGTTTGATGAAATGGTTTGGTCAATTTGGTACGTGCAAATGAGCATCAAATGACCACCGTTAGCTGAACGAGCGATAAACCACCACCCATCGGCTGGTATGATTCCAGGTCCTGGAATCATGAAGGCTAGCGCATTTGCGTCTGCTGCAACAATTCAAATTGGAGACCAAAAGGACAAAAAACAATCATGTTCAGAGTATGTGTGGAATTAAGATTATTATAACAGTGACACATATCATAGATAGAGAATTGCAATGTCGTGGTCATAATCATACCCCAAGTTAAAAAAATAAGCCAATGGCTTTCATATTCTAGCAATATATCATGGTTCAAACATCATGTAACAATGAGAGGAAAACAGATATGACAGGGCCTACTCATATTCTACCATAGCACTTACTACAGTTATCATATCAACTCTAAGCAATAACATGCGTTGCTATAAAAATCCTGGAAATGAGAGTAACATATAGCAATCATGAGGTTATACTCATAATATCTATTCTAACAATCATTAGATACCAATTGTTCTCATATCAACTGTAACAATAACATGTGTGGTCATAAAAATCTAGGAAATGAGAGGAACATATAGCAATGATGTGGTTATAGACATACTATATATTCTAAATTTGTAACAATGAACAGGCAGTCGTATTCTTAAGGTAAAGATGAGATGAGATAGAACAATTACACGACGATAGATTCCACCAGTATAGGCAGCCAATCTGTGCGTCGACCGCATAAACGATGCCATCGTGCACTATAGCATCAGACAGAAGTGTTGGGTAAAGAGGATCGACGATGAGCCATAACCATGTATGGCGACCGGATTCCAGATAGACTAATCCCATGTTGAACACGGCAATGAGCTTGTAATCCATGTAGTCTTCTGATGGTGTGGGCACTTCGCAGATTCCAACCTTCAGCAAACAGAGGTCGAGCCAAAAGCTCGACGCGTCTCGTGCGTAGTAGGCAGGAGTGTCTGGCGGGCCGCGAGGCTCGATGGCAGCGGTATCCAAAGATGGAAGGGTGATCTCTCGCTGGGTGTAGATATCCACGAGACGCCATGGACTACTAGATTGGTGGATGAGGACGATCCAGTTGGCCTTCATGCCCGCCCAGTAGTGGCCGCGCATGAAGGACAGGTGGACGAGTAGTGGTAGCATGTCGAGGGGCACCACGACAACCTTCGTAGGATCGTCAAGTCGGTGTCTGGGCCACCTACGAGGATCAGGCATTAGCAAGCAGGGTGTCTTGAAAAGAGCCAGCCGGTTGCAGACGAGTAGACAGTACAAAGAGACCGAGCATGCGGCCAGACAGACGGTGCTGAGTAGGTCCATACGATTACAGATCTGCTCCAAGAGAACATCGGGGAGGGAATTCCAATCGCGGCTCTGCGTGTCAGTCGGTTCTGCCATTGGGGTTTTCGGTGCCTGCGAGCCAGCGGGGAAGTGGATTCGGGCGGGCGAGCGAAGAAGCTTCTCCTTGTGTGGCCGAGCAGTGAGCGGGGGGATATGGTACGCGCGAGCTACCAAGGAAGATAGCGCGGGCGGGCGAGCAGTGAGCGGGGGGAAATGGTGTGCGGCCGGCGATGGGGAAGAGAGGAGGAAGAAGAAGAGAGGAGGAAGAAGAGTGGAAGGCCGGGAAGAAAGTGCATTAAATCTCAATTCTACTACTACTACCAGGATATACTGTCCTTCGGAGTGTAAATAGTTACACCGATGACATGTGGGTCTACCACAAGAGGGCCAATATGTCAGTTAATGGAGGATAAAAGCATGCTCTACTGGCAAACATGATGGCAGTACTGGGTAAGGTTGATTTAGTAACACCAACACGCTGGTTCAGCTTCTTAATTAAGTGTCCCATCTGCTGCAGCGTGTATTGTCACTTCACTGTGAAGACTAGTTGAATAGTTCTCTCTGACCAAGATGGGGAATAATGGATCACGAAGACTTCCTTTCTACATTATCCCTATGCCTCTACGCTCACTTCACTCATTTTGCTCCGTACTTAGTCACTTGTTGAAATCTCTAGAAAGACAAATACTCCGTATTTGGGAATAGAGGGAGGATTTTACTCCGTATTTGGGAACAGAGGGAGGATTTTACTCCGTATTTGGGAACAGAGGGAGTATCACCATATGGACGGAACAGAGGAAGCTTGAAATATGAACATGCCAATGGGAGGGAGTAAGCCACATGCATGCATGCATGCATGCATGCATGCAACATGCAACACTCACACGCACACATGGACGCACGCAACACTCAGGCACCCATGCGGCACGCAGCACACGACGCAACACACACGCTCACGCTCAAGTGCTCAACCTACTCCCTACGTCCGTGAAAGACTGTACATTTAGAGATTTACACATTGACCAGGGCATAATTAACGCCCAAAAGTAGCAGACTTATGTGTGCATGCGACCATTGAGAGAAGAAGATTAAATGAAGGTCATTGCATGCTGTAATTAAGGATAGACATGTAGCCTATACCTAGAGCACAAGTTGGTGCATTAGTCAATCAATATCGATTTAGATTAAAGGCTAAATGCATTGGAAGTGTTGATGTACTACACTCTTTGTTTTTAGCTGATTTCTTTGCTCTGCCAACTAACAGGTGGGACCCAGAAACCAGGTGACAATTTAACCAGTCAACAAAGTGCCACGTCGACTATGTGGCCGGTCAGTAGGGTGCAATACGGTGCTCTACGATGAGCTAGTGATCGTATAATCACCGCAAAACTATATATAGTGACCATAAAGAGCGTATTGTTACATACGTTGACCGCCAGTGTATTTTTCTCGTTTCAAATTAAGCCATATTAACCAGAAAGGACGCAGTATGGACTAGTACTAGTACTGCTTTGATGTGTCCCGTCAACTTGCCGAACGAGGAGAAGCTTTCTTACTACGCCTCTCCCTCGCCCACTCGCGCGGTGGTTCGCAGGACGAGGAGAGGGTTTTGACTACAGCGCCCTCTCCCTCTCCCTCGCCCTCGCGGTGGACGTGCAGCAGTTCAATCGGTTTCAGATTGCCAGAAGCATAATGTGTACTGTAGTATCATCATTGTTGGACCTTCCAAAGAGGCGAAGAGCCAAGTGCAAGGTTCACACGAGTACGAACTGTTGAACCTCCCGAAGAGGCAAAGAGCCAAGCGCAAGGTTTTATAGGAGTTTTCGTCCTAGTAGGAGCGTACTACAACTATAGCGAACGATGCTACTGTATGATGCCGCCACGTCACGTATATCCAAAGCTGTGCCACCTTTTTTTTCTCAAAGAGCGTGTTGGAGCCCATGCAACAACCACACAAGTTGCACGTACACATAACACATTTACTAGTAATAAATTCTAAATGACAAATGCCAGTATGCCACACAAGTTCATCTCCAATTCATGTGATAAATTTGTGCACGACTAGTCTACATATATTCACAGCGCTACCATTCACAATTTACTGTACTCCACTTACACGTTATAGATGGGCTACATGTCCTCCTCGAGGTTCCAGTCCCAGGTATTCTTCATGGATGGCATGATCCATAGCAGTGGGCAACGGGAATCATTGTCGCAGCTTTCTAGTCCGGTTCCACACGATGGAGACTCATCCAAGCTGAAGCGGCATAAATCAGGGATAGCGTGTCCCAGCATGTCGTTCATCCGGCGGTGCGCACTGAAGACACAACCATGCTTCATGAACGGTAGGCCTTCCGTGTCGTGCACGAAAGGTGGCATCCGCTTCACAATGGGGTAGCTGTCCCCAATGAAAAGCGAGTACTCTCCAAGAGTGTTCCTCGGCACCCACGTAGCATCACGGGGGTCGAACTCGGCGCCGTTCATCTGGTACACGCGGCATCTCAGATCTGGACACATGGTGACGTACATAGTCAAGGTCCATGCATAATAATGTTGTGCTCAAATATGGCGGTCAGTAATACTGTGCATCAAATAGTACTACTCTGGTATAGAGGAAGTAAAATAACCGGCTTATTATATATAGCCACTCTTGGCTAGATGGATGAGATAGTAAGACATGGAAAAACAAAAATGGTGGCAGCTAGTGGGTTCAAGTCTTGAAGGGCCTAGCTAGCTATACGCGTCCTCCAAGGTAAAAAGTACTCCTACTAGTACGTAAGTAGAGTACTAGTACAACAATGAAAGACAAGGCGAGAGGGTTAAAAATGGAATACCTGGGTAGATGGTGACGGTCCGATCGTGGTAGATTGTGTGACCATGTTGAACATCAGTGGTACCATGGGTAACGACTGCTAAGATAGTTGATCCCAATATGCCAAAGTCAGCTACAAGGTTCCAGGTTAGACCGAATCGCGGATGCAAATGCACATCCAGGATCGGCGATCTTATTTTGATCGTGGGATGACTAGTCCTTGCAAAATAATGGAGTACCGTTAGGGATGCAAATGATGGTTTGTGCATTCCGTTTGTAATCTCCCGTACCGTAGGATGGCAACCAGATGAAACAAGTCCCCTGGCTTGTCACCGCGAAGATGCGGCCTAGATGGCGCACGACGTCTTCGAACGTGTAGGGGTACAAATCTGCCGTTGCCAACATGCGCCAGCCTCTGCCGTTACTTCCTCTTGCATTGATGGCAATCCTTATGTCGAACACCGTGATGAGATAGTAATCGTTGTAGCCGCGTCGCTTTGTTGGTGGGTCCACAATTGCTATCTTCTTCAATCTCATGTAGGCATCATCATACGTATTCAAGCCCAGCCAGTCCGGAAGGCCGACCCCAATGGTGGAGAAGGGGTCTACCGGAATGGCCGCACTGCTGTGGATGTTGTGCAAAATGATGGTGGTATCCGGCCGGAGGTATGCAAGCCAATCTTTGTTGGCACCGACCCAGACCTATATATAAGACAGTGAGCAGCGGAGAAATTATGGGATGGAAATGGAATAACTAAGTACTACATGATGAAACTCCATTAGTGACCTGCTCATCGGACAAAATCCGACTACCTCTCAACGTCGGCAACTCTAGCGGAGTCAACGTGCAACCATGGCCAGGGAGCGGTGGACTGTTCGAAGGATTGTCCCATAGAAGAACCTTCTCCTTGAGGACGCATGGAAGACCAACAAGCATGGCCTTTTCCCAAGCCATTTTAAGCACCGTCTTGAAAAAGTTGGTGCAAGAAGCACCGAGTCTTCGGTGGTGAGGACGTCGGAGCGGCGTGCGATTTCTCCCAGAGGATCGTCATCCAAGGTCTTCCAGCCCCGACAAGGAGGAGAACCGCCTGGCGAATCCATGGGAGCAGCGACGAACTGCCTTCTCTTCGGGGGGAGGGGAACTGGCAATGAGGAGATAAGAGCGTAGTAACCGCAGGGCCTCGTCCCTTCCAACTGTAGATCGTTCCTTAGCGAAGGGGTGAGGCTATTATTTACTACTAGTACAAGCATTATGGGACGTTATGGGATTGCATTATACTGTAAATAATAGCACTAGTAAGAATTTTTTGGCACTAGCTAGTAGTTTTTGGCGTGGATTAAGAAATTTTGGGTATGTTTTTGCTATTTTTTGTACACGCCAACTAGTGTCAAAAAACGTCTTACATTATGTGATGGAGGAGTACGTACTCGTACTGTAGCAGTACTAGTACTACTTTCTCAACTAGTAGTGCGATGTACTGTACTTCTAGTATAGTGCACCAGTTTTGAACTCTTGAACCTCAGGGCCAAGGAGCTACAGTTGGAAGTGGAGGGTACTACTGTTCTCTAGAACCATCGATGTACTATCAATGCAGGGAAAGTACACCTGCGTAGTGGCCTAGTGGGTACTCTCAGTGCTCTATTCAGCCGCTCCTCTCACATAGCTGGCCTACTCAGCCGCTCCTCTCACGCACACACTAGCAACCTATTTATCAGCGACAGTTACTGCGGGGGCAGAACATTTGAGTTATTTGATACAGCGAAACTAGGCTTTTTGCTTCCATTTGTGGAGGTGTAATGGATCTCGTCGAACTTTGTTAGTAGTTCCTTCTTTATGAATGAGATGAAGCAAAGCTTTTGCCTCCGTTTCAAAAAAAACACGTCAAGAGGAATTTCTTTTATAGTAGAGCCGATAATGGAGTGAAGTTCATGCGTGCAACACCACAAGCTACAGAGTAGTAGTAGAGCACTTTACGTACAGAGCCATATTGCACAGTTCCCAATGCCCCACCAGGCTTTTTCGGCTCCTCGGGCTTAATTGGGAGGCGCTAGTTTAAATATGCTACTAGCTGATGAGGAAGCTGCAAGCGAGGTGCGGCTAGGGTGAGCACACGAGCCACGAGATGCTGGGAAGGAAAACCCGTTCACGTGGCTAGGCTATCCAGTGCACCCAGATAGTGGTGCCGCACGTCCGTTTGACTTCAAAACCCAAACTACCCGTGTAAAATATTGGCTCGCAGCGAAGTTACTATTTAAAAAAAGGCTGTCATGCGTTCGACCGGGATCGAACCCACAAAACGAGGTATACACTCCCGCGACCACTAGTAGTACTCATTGGAGTACAACGCAACCTAGAATCGCCTTTTGTCACTAGTAGTACATTCTTCCTTACAAGAAACCCCTAATAATGCAAGAAACCACTAATAATGCCAAGAAACTACTACCACTTGCATACGTGGCAGACTTAAGATAAGACTACCTTATCAACCATTGTACATGCTCTTACCAACCAGCCCTACCAAGAAACGACTACTCTACAAAGTGCCGTTATAGGCACGTTTCAGCCCATGGCCCTGTTTGGATACATTTGTTGTCAATCTAACCCTGCCATCCAAACACCACTTTGGTTCGAGTTAGTTCAGGGTTAGAATGTAACCTCTGACTTATAGTATCCAAACAGGGCCCATGTCGCCCATTAAGTCAACGCCTTCTATTCGACCGGGCGTTACGACTTGTGGGACCTACATGTCAGTCTGCACAAAAATCCCCGAGTGACCTCCTACTTCTGACCCGTCCACCTAGTCATCCTCGACATGGAACGCAGCTACCGCCGTCGGCAGAAGGCGAGGTCAAAACCGCCAGCGGTGCGAAGCCCATCTTGCGGCAGCCCGGATGCCAGCTCCGTCCGGCGCTCGCGGCCGCTAGCTAGCCAATATAGCTCCGTCCAGCTGCTTGTCTGCAAGGTTTGCTAGCTAGATTGGCACGGCGGCGCGGCGGCTTGCTCGCGCGCGCCGCGCTAAGGCCAGCACGGCGGCTTGCTCGCTCGTGAGTCACGCTCGGGCCAGCTTGCCAACCCGTGCGGAGGCCAGCGTGGCGTCCGGCCCGTACGACGGAGCGGCGGCCAACTCGCTCATCACTGGCGCCACCGACGAACACGCATCAGTACTGCTTGAAGTAATGTTTAGGAAAAATAATGATTTGAGGGGGAATAACAGGATAGAAGGTCAGATGTGGGTCCCTCGAGTCAACGGTCAAACAAAATGTATTGGTTTAAGCTGCCTCGTCAGCACGGACGTGTGGGCCAACCCTGTCATAAATGGGTTTAAACTAACCTAATTGGTAGGTAGTAGTTTTTGGCGTGGATTAAGAAATTTTGGGTATGTTTTTGCTATTTTTTGTATAATAGATTCTTCCTAGGGCTGGTTGAAAGTGGTAGTTTTTGTTAAATACTCTACATATTGTAAGTAGGGGTGAAAGTTAAGCTTTGGAACCCAATAAGCAAGGCTAGTTACATAGTGCATATGTGTACATGATTGAAAGTAAATATCAACCATGAGTGACTAATATCTTGATGGAAAACTCGAAACTATGGAATACTAGGGGAAAAATTGCATGGTTGGAAATACTAGCAATGTTCATGTGCGTTGCAACGAATCATAATTAGAATAATACTTATTCACAAACTTGATAAAAACACTCTAATTTTGATATACATATATCACTAGAGATATATTATGTTTCAACTGGAATATATTCCTTGGGCTGTTTTGGTGAGGTCAGGGAAGGATGTGGTTGGTTTTAATATACTAATTATGGTTTTTCTGCAAATTGGTAGACAAGTGGGATGTTTGTGAGAAAAGGCAACAACTTACCTCACAGTCGTTAGATGTAGATCTAATGGTCACAAACGACGGATGGCAGACACACCATCATCACCAACTTAGTCTTCTGTAGGAGTACTAGCAAGATACGTGCATTGCACGGAACATCAAGATGCATTTTTTTACAAAAACACTCGTTGTGATTGACCCATGCGGGAGTAATCCCATGTGTAAAAACTAATGATATCTCGAGAAATAGGAGAAAGGTGAAGAGGAGTGGGGCGTGGTGGTGATTGGTGGTCGGACTGAGCGGAGGCATGGGGATTGACGACACCGACAGCGGACACCAGGCCAGTTTGTTCCAGAGGCTTCCTTTCTTAATTTCTCAACAATGAGGTTGTTGGAGATAATGATGAACGAGGGAAGGCCTTGTCTGCAAATGTGGAGAGGGGTGCGGGTATCTTTTAGTTTAATTTCCATCAGTCAGATATAGATCGGACGGTCTATATTGCAAGATGGCACGCGTACCATCATCACCAACTCGGTTTTTTATAAGAGAAGAAATATAAGTATGGAGATACAAACGTATTATCGATACTTGTTTCCGTAAACTAGCATCTACATTCTATTCAACGCCTCAGCATGCGAGGCCTTAGCACAATGACTTGTCGACTGTGTAAAACAAAGGTTTTCCTGTCGCCGATAAGGAGGGGGTGACGGCGACGCGCTTTTTGGCTTGCTCTAGTCCTAGTAGTCATACTAGGTGGTCTAAGCACGTGTAGATTTATTCTTTTTCACGTCTCATGTTCGCCGTACTGCCATGACTGTTGATGAATAGACGGTAAGTTATTCACGGGGAAACCCTTGTTGAGCGTGTTTGCACAAGAGAGAGAGAGACAGTGTGCGTGTGTGATATGTCTAGAGACTGAGGCAATGATAACAGATTCTTTGTGTCTATGTGTGTGGAGGATAGAGAGAGACATGTACATGGGGCTTTGTGTTGTGTAACGTGGAGACACATATACATAATTAGAGAGTGAGTGTGCGAGATACACATGCGGACATGGGGAGAGATGAGGATCTAGATTAATGGGTGTTTGTACGTGTCTGTGTGTGTTTGTGCGCGCGTTTGTGTGTGAGAGGGAGTGTGTGTATGTGGAGTAGAGAGACCACTAATGATGTAAACCTAGTATAAGGGTAGGGGGAATGGTGTGACATGTGTAGTAGCGGGATAGCATGGGTGCGGGCGGGGGGAGCAGACTATTTGGAAGAGACATCGAGTGTGTGTGTGAGAGGGGTGTGAGAGCAAGAGAGAGAGAGAGAGCTAGCGATGGAGAGAGAGAGGAAGAGAGGGGGCGTTTGTGTCCATAAATGGCGTATAGATAGGGAGACAATGTTGATGTTGTTTGAAATTGGCCTATGTACGGAGACACAAGGGAAGCGAGTCATCGTGTGTGTGATAGGGACTTCATGAGTGATCTAGAATAGATGGTGTAGAGAACAATGTGCGAGATCGAGAACAATGATACATTAGGGAGCTATGGAAAGAGTCACGACATATATGTATACAGGGAGGAGCTGGGGCGGGTCCGCATGTGGGAGAGATAGAAAGAGGAGAGTGGTGCACAAGGAGACAAAGTGTGCTTGTTTTGCAGTGGGGGTGGCGTGTGAGGTGAGTGTGCGAGAACCACATAACTAGGGAGATAAACGTTTGGGGTGACGTTTTGTGTGTATGAGAAAGATACACTCTACATAGTGCGTGTGCTTGGGAAAGAGAGATGCCGGGAGACCTAGCTAGAGAGTGGGGCAAGGGATGTGTGCATGCCCAAGAGACAAAGTGATAGAGACCTATATCGGGGTCCGGACTTTAGAAGAGAGAGGGGTGTTAATGTGCTCGTGTGTTGTTGTTTGGGGGAGAGAATGACTTCTCTATGTGTGCATGGGGGGGGGGCGACGAGGGGTGGGGGTGGGGGAGTGGGCGACGAAGGGGGGGGGTTGGCTTCAGATAAAGAGTGAGGTGTCTATATTTGACGGACTTTAGTGTAATTCAGATATACATGGTCAATAGTGTGTGCACTCAAGGTTGATCAATTTGTTTCACAGTTTGGACTATGAGATAACGATACTTTTGAACATGCGTGATATACTTTGATGTACCAGAATTACAAACCTAAGATTGGAATTTTGGAATTCGACTCCATCATTAGCTTTTGTAATTCATTTAAATGGAGGTACATTTTTTAAGCTGGGATTTCGTGATTTCAAATTCATATATCAAACCTAGAGATATACACATACGGGCATGTTCAAACTTTATAATCATCCACTTTATTCATACACATACACATTTTTGCTTTTGTCATCATATTTAGGATAAACACATTTGGAATTTCATTTGAATTGGACCGTATGATGGTATTTGCTTGTAGTAGCTCAATGATCCATATTTGAATTGAATGGACAATCTAAGTTTCGAGTTGGAGACATTGATTTTCAAAACTTGCACTTTTTTTGCGTGCAAAACAAACAAATTCTCGGCCATGATATCATAGTCGGCCGTACAAGAGCAGAATATAATTTCAGGCGCCAAAAGCTTTCAAACTTCCCGCTCACATCGAAATATCTCGCGCCCGAAAGTTTAGCCCTGCGATATTCCTGTTTTACCCCTGCCACATGAACAGAAAAGGGCTGATTTGGTAACTCCATTGTTTTCCCCTCTTTGCCCCCAACATTCTTCCCCAGAGCCCCTCCCCTTCCCCTGTCACGACCGGTTTTTCAATAAAATAATTATTGAGAGACCAATCCCTTTTACGGACCAGCGAGGAAGAATTCCTTCTCACTGGTAGACAATATCTTGGTCACAGAAGAAAAATACCAGGAGTACTAAATATAATACAAGGCTGAGCAGAGACTGCCCAACAATTTATTACATGCACGCCGCTAAAACAAAATGGCGGATAGGGTGGCAACTACTAACTCACGATAATAACGGTGGTGGAAATATCACCGCGAAGCGAGTGATATGATTCCAGAAGACTACAACTCATCGAGCGTCGGAGTGAGGCTCGAGGAGACTTATTGCGGGTGGCGGAAGCGTATACAATACAAGTGACCATTATCCGGGATCGCGCAGGACTGACTGGGACTCCTCTAGGCATCGGACGCGCTATCAAACTCTTCATCCAAGAGATCGCCTTCGTCAACATCTGGCCAAATCAACAAGCCAGGTGAGTACTATGAAAGTACTCACAAGACAGTTCGGACATAAGATATAATAAATGTAAGCATGAAGCACATGGACAAGTTAACCGGTGCGATCAGACATAGAGATAATAAATACTGGGTGCCAAGCGAGGGTCTGAATGACGCCTCGAGCGGAAACTGCAGAATAGTAATACTGGTGCCAAACGAGTGTCTGAAAGACTCCTCGAGCGGAAAATGCGGAATAATAATACAGGTGCCAAACGAGTGTCTGAAAGACTCCTCGAGAGGAAAAATGCAGAATAATAATGCGGGTGCCAAACGAGTGTCTGAAAGACTCCTCGAGAGGAAAAATGCAGAATAATAATGCGGGTGCCAAACGAGTGTCTGAAAGACTCCTCGAGAGGAAAAATGCAGAATAATAATGCGGGTGCCAAACGAGTGTCTGAAAGACTCCTCGAGAGGAAAATGCGGAATAATAATGCCACAGTCGGGCGTCGGGGCGACACCACATAAAGGGCTTATAACAGAAAATAAATACAGTGCATGCCACAGTCGGACGTCTGAGCGACATCACAGAAAGGGCTTATATTTAAAGTAAAGAACAAGAACATGCCACAGTCGGACGTCTGCGCGACGTCACATAAAGGGCTTATATCACAACTCAATAATACAACAGTTCGGGAACATGAATTATCACAAGCGTGAGACAAAAATAAAGTTAGTCCATCCACAGGAATAACACTAAATCTGAATTTACCACTTGAGCTTGTTCACCGGGGACAAGTTTTTCACACGGATAGATATGGATATAATGTTTACACTACTTGATCATGGATACGATGATTTGGAAAGAATTGACTCTGCAGAGTTTGTACTTAACCACAGCCAACGGATTTCAGTAGTCACGGGGACTAGTTCCGTCTACGGTATTTTGGAAGAAACACGTCTAACCAGTACACACCCAATTCAACCATCCGAAGCCAGGGATCACCCTCGGCAACGTTCAAGAAAAACCTTGAGACGGGGAGGCTACAACCTCGCGTAGCATGGGATCAAATTTCTATACGCGCGCTTTAAGGGGGTGCCCCCCCTCTCGGTCCCAACCGGAAACACCCATGCCCCCTGACCGGATGACTGGCTTTAATCCTGGGCCAAGGTACCATCATCCCGGCCTCTCTGTTTGGTGTGTACACGGAAAGAGGTTACCAACTTACTAAATCGCATCCTAGCAATGAGACATGTGGTAGCACGGAAGGGGAAAGAACGGTAACGTGGCTCCAACCACGTTAACGTCGGAGGAAGTCGGATGACGCAAGGCTGGTATGCTACAACAGTACCACCTTGCTGCCCTTCATGTCACCACATGATTAGGCCACCTCTCATCAGAGGTCATCGCAACTTTGGAACATGCGGGAAAAGAACGATAACGTGGCTCCAACCACGTTAACGTCGGGGAAAGTCGGATGACGCAAGGCTGGTATGCTACAACAGTACCACCTTGCTGCCCTTCATGTCACCACATGATTAGGCCACCTCTCATCAGAGATCATCCTCACTTTGGGACAACCGGGTAGTTGCCTTACAAGCAACGAGGTATTTACCGACACTCATATGCCACGCACAAACTTTCACGCAAACATGCAAAACACCTGTCATATCAAATGTTCAAAACATGCTTGCCTGGTTCGGAGAAGTCGGAGTCTAGCTCGGCGAAGTTCGCGGCTCCGTCACCTCTTCCGGAACCTACGGCAATCACGAAACGGGTACTAACGTGAAAACCAACACATACACAGAAACTTTTCCAAATATTTTTCAAATAAATCCCATAAAAAACTAGACAAAATTTGAAGATTGTCAGAAAAAGAATCACTCAAAAATACCTTTTTATTAAAAAGTTATAAAGGTTTCTGTCGAGGGACTTATCTGTAATGAAACAGAAAAGTTCCAGGGTTTTAACTGAGAAAACAGAAAACGCTTCGGTTGAGAATGCGCAAGCGCAAAGGAGAAAACGTATTTTGCCTAAAGGCGCCAACAGAAAACGGTTCGCGAATAAAAGAACAGAGGCTGACACGCGGGGTCCACATGTCAGGTTTGAAAAGCTCGCCGGCGCCCGAAGACTGCGGTGGACGCCGGCGTCGAACCGCGGCGAGTTAGGAGAAACGGAGGGTACCAAGAGCTCCAGCGTCCTCTTCCGCGTCGGTGGGTGGTGGACTCGTCCAACGGGGAGCACCACGTCGACGGCGACACTTTCTCCGGCGGACGGCGGCTCGGGTGAGGATGGGGAACTCCGGTGGAGGGCTACAAGCTTCAAATTGAAGTGCGGGTCAGAAAGAGGGATGCATGGTGGAGCTACTGGTAAGAGAATGGAGGCGGTGGAGCACACACGGGGGCGAATCGGGCTGGATCCCGTGGCGGGTCGCGGCAGCCGGAGTCGAGGAAGGAGACCTCCTCGGGGCTCTTCCAGTGGCTAGGCGTGCTCTAGGGGGAGGGCAGGGCTGGTGGGTGCTCGAGTTGAAGCTCGGGGCCTCTATTTATAGGCAGATCGACGGGGTGGCCATGAACGGAGAATCTCCGGCGAGCGATTACGGCGGAGCAGTGGATTGGCAGGTGGTCTGAGCGGCCAGGCAGCATCAGTGGGGGTTACTGGAGTCGTTTTACAGCTAAACGGAGATGGTCTTGGCGTAATGGCGTCGGTCCACGGTGAGGTGACCGCACGGGCTCAACGGCGGCAGAGAGCGCGCTCCGCGCCCTGCGGTTCACGACGAGAGCGGTCAGCGCGTTCGGGGAAGTGGAAGGCCACGCGGCGAGCTCCGGTGGTTTGGGCGGCGCTGGGTGGCGTCGTCGGCGCCGTGTCTCCCGCTGGCGCCCGCAAAGCCGCCGCCGGCGTCGGTCACGGGGCGACGCACCTTCTGCTGCTCGTCGCCGACGCCCGCAAGGCGCCAGGCGTTCGTGCGGTGCAGGAACAAGAGGGCGGGGACGAGGAGCAAGGCGACGCGGTGGCACTGGCGAGATCGACGTCCGCCTCTGAAGAAAACGACAGCAAGCCACTGCAGTGTTCTCTGAACTTTCTGAATGTGACAAAGACAGTGCACTGCAGGTGTTCGACAGAAGGTTTTGGCTATGAGATAAATTTTTCTGGAGCTGTAACTTGGTGAGATGACCACTCAAAGCACCCAGGGGCTGCCTGATTTTACTTGGAATTTTTGGAGAAGGTTTTGAATGAATTTCACCAAATTTGTCAAATCTGGTCCAAACTTGCAGCAGGTGTAGTTTGAAAATTTTGAACTGAAGACCAGTGGATCTTCATGGTTCTAGGTTGAGGGTTCAAAGGACTAGGAGGGGAAGAAGGTTTGGTGGCAAAAATCAAGACAGAAAGTGGAGTTCCTTTGTAAATCTCCAAGTGCTAGAAAAGAAGGCAGAAATTTTATTTGAATAGAATTTGAATGGAAATAATCATATGGGGAGGTTCAACTTGCTGGATTTGATGCAAATCATGATCCAAAGGTGAGGAAATGGTTAGAAGAGAGGATTTGCACTAATGCCATGGCAAGAAGGGATTGTTGAAAGTGGCAAAGGAGTTTCCAAAAGCCATAGTGCAAATTTCAAAAAGATTTTCAAAAGTTATTTTCCCAAATGAAAACATTTTGTCTTGAGTCCAAATGAAAAGCAGGAACTTCCAAGACCAAAGGCAGATCTTGGGTGAATCCAAACAAAACTTTTGCCATAAAGAAAAATATATGAGAGGGAGAGTTCTCTTGAAGAAAAACTTAAATCACTCCCCTCAAGTCAAATAAAATGTTTTGGAAAATCAAAACAAAAACTTGGGTGTCACAACACCTACCCCCTTAGGAAAAATCTCATCCTCGAGATTTCTGCTGATCCTCAAATAAATATGGATACTCTGCTCGAAGGATATCCTCCCTTTCCCATGTAGCTTCATCCTCAGTGTGGTTGCTCCACTGAACCCTGAAAAACTTGGTCGTTTTCTGACGGGTCCTCCGTTTAGACTCTTCTAAAATCTTTACTGACCTTTCTCTGTAGGTGAGATCTGGTTGCATATCAATGTCCTCATGAGGTACATGTTTTCTGGGTTGCTCACACATTTTCTTAACTGTGAGACGTGGAACATGTCATGGACGTCTGACAGCTCCTTGGGGAGGTCTAGTTGGTAGGCCACCGTGCCTCTTCGTGCCTTTACACAAAATGGTCCAATAAATCTTGGGGCTAGCTTCCCCTTTATTTTGAACCATTGCAGACCCCTCATAGGAGATACTCGGAGGTACACGGAATCACCGGGTTCAAAGCTGACCTCACGGTGCTTCTGATCATAGTAGCTCTTTTGGCGGCTCTGTGCTGTCTTGAGTCTGTCCCTGATTTGTTTAACTTTCTCCTCGGCCTCTTTAAGCATATCTGGGCCGAAGATACGGCTGTCACCTGTCTCTGACCAATTCAATGGGGTACGACACCTTCGTCCGTACAATGCTTCAAAGGGTGCCATTTGCAAGCTGGCTTGGTAACTGTTGTTGTAAGCAAATTCGGCATATGGCAAACTCTCTTCCCAACTGGATCCATAGGTGAGCACACAGGCCCTTAACATATCCTCTAGGATCTGGTTCACACGTTCCGTCTGTCCGTCAGTCTGAGGGTGGTATGCTGTACTGAAAGCTAGCCGCGTGCCCAGAGCTTGTTGTAGGTGATCCCAAAATTTGGAGACGAATTGGGTGCCTCGGTCTGATATTATAGTCTTTGGGACTCCATGCAAGCAAACTATACGGGAGAGATAAAGCTTTGCCAGTCTTTGTGTGGAGTAGGTAGTCTTCACGGGAATGAAATGAGCAACCTTGGTTAGTCGGTCTGTGATGACCCATATGGCGTCATTCCCACGTTGTGATCGGGGCAATCCGACGATGAAATCCATTCCTATTTCATCCCATTTCCACTCCGGTATCCTGTTTGGCTGGAGTAGCCCTGCTGGCTTTTGATGCTCGGCCTTGATGCGCTGACATGAATCGCAACAAGCAATAAATGTGGCTATATCTCTTTTCATACCGTGCCACCAAAATCTTTCCTGAATGTCCTTGTACATTTTGGTCCCTCCAGGATGGATCGAGTATGGAGCGGTGTGGCTCTCCGTCAAGATCTGTTGCTTGAGTTCCTCAATGTTAGGTACGCAAAGTCTGTCTCGGTACCACAATGTTCCTTCACTGTCGGTGACGAACTCGGAAGTCTTACGAAGATTCACTTTCTTCTTTATGCCTTCGATGCTGGGATGTCCCTGCTGGGCCTTCTTGATTTGATCCACCAGGGTGGGTCGTATCTCCAGGTTCGATACGGTGCCCTTAGAGACTAACATCATGTTGAGCCTAGCAAACTCTTGCTGAAACTCAGGCCTCAAATTTTGCGGACCGTCATTGTCCGGGCTGGGGTTTCGACTAAGGGCATCGGCCACTACATTAGCTTTCCCTGGGTGG
Organism: Aegilops tauschii subsp. strangulata; assembly: GCF_002575655.3. Classification (NCBI taxonomy): domain Eukaryota; kingdom Viridiplantae; phylum Streptophyta; class Magnoliopsida; order Poales; family Poaceae; genus Aegilops; species Aegilops tauschii. Next base: position 278,390,838 of record NC_053035.3, read on the forward strand.
TAGTGAATACCGACGTCATAGTCCTTGACTAGTTCCAACCAGCGTCATTGGCGTAAATTCAGCTCTGGCTGTGTGAAAATATATTTGAGGCTCTTATGGTCCGTATATATTTCAGAGCGATTTCCCAACAGGAAGTGCCTCCACTCCTTGAGTGCATGTATAACTGCTACTAGCTCCAAGTCATGTGTTGGGTAATTTTCCTCATGTTTTCGCAGCTGCCTGGAGGCATATGCGACAACTTTGCCATCCTGCATTAGCACACATCCGAGACCTTTTCGGGACGCGTCACAATACACCTCAAAGCTCTTGTGTATGTCTGGCACAGTTAAGACCGGTGCGGTTGTCAGCTTCTTCTTGAGTTCTTGGAAGCTCTGCTCGCATGCTTCCGTCCATACAAATTTCTTGTCCATCTTGAGTAACTGTGTTATAGGCTTCGCCACAGTGGAGAATCCTTCAATAAATCTCCTGTAATATCCGGCCATTCCTAGGAAACTCCGCACATCTGTGACATTGGCGGGTGGCTTCTAGTCCAGTATGGCCTTGACTTTTTCTGGGTCTACGGCCACGCCTTCTTGGTTCAGTATATGGCCCAAGAAACCAACTTGTCTTAGCCAAAATTCGCACTTGCTAAATTTGGCGTACAACTGATGTTTCCTCAATTCTCCCAAAACAATTCTGAGGTGTTCAGCATGCTCTTCTGGTGTCCTCGAGTAAACCAGAATGTCGTCAATGAATACCACCACAAATTTGTCCATGAATTTCATGAATACTTTGTTCATGAGGTGGACGAAATATGCGGGAGCGTTTGTTAGTCCAAAAGCCATCACTGTGAACTCGTATAACCCATATCTGGAAGTGAAAGCTGTCTTGGGAATATCTTCTGTCCGTACCTTCAGTTGATGGTATCCTGATCTCAAATCAATCTTTGAAAATACCTTGGCTTGTGCGAGCTGGTCAAACAAATCATTGATTCGTGGCATCGGATATTTGTTTTTGATGGTGACCATATTGAGGGCTCGATAGTCTATGCACAGCCTCAGTGTCCCATCCTTCTTCTTGGCGAATAACACGGGCGAACCCCATGGTGAGGAGCTGGCTCGTATAAACCCCTTGTCCAATAATTCTTTTATCTGCTTCTTCAACTCCACCAATTCTGAGGGTGCCATTCTATAAGGCTTCTTATAGATGGGAGCGGTGCCTGGTGCTAGTTCGATGCTGAATTCGATCTCTCGGTCTGGTGGCATGCCTGGTAGTTCTTCAGGGAATACATCAGGGAACTCGCATACCACTGGAAATTTTCTCAGTTCTGCAATGTCCATTTTGTTCAGTTTTGGTTGCTGTGATCTTGGCCTTTCTTGGGCGGAAACTCTTATAGTCTTGCTGTGATGGTGAGTGAGAATCACTGTTCGATTGAAGCAGTCGATGAATCCTTTGTTGGTGGTTAACCAGTCCATCCCTAAAATGACATCCAGTCCTTTACTTTCCAACACGATGAGATTCGCGTGGAATTGTAGTCCTTCGAACTCAATGACCATTCCTTGGCAGTAACCCTGAGCGATTTGCTTATTTCCGGGGGACTTGATGATCATAGATTTTTCCAAGGGAAGTATCGGAAAACCATGTTGCGAAACAAAACTCTTCGAAACAAACGAATGGGAAGCTCCAGAATCAAACAAAACCGTGGCAGGTACTGTGTTGACAGGGAACGTACCGAGCACGATGTCTGGGGCATTCTGTGCTTCTTCCCTGGTCACATGGTTCAGGTGACCCTTCCTGTGGTTGTTGCTGGGATTGAAGTTGTTGCGCTTGGGGGCTGGATTGTTTCCACCATTGTTCGGCTTGGGTGCCGAGTCTCTTGGCTTCGGGCACTGTTTAGCATAATGCCCTTGTTGACCACATGCATAGCAGGTGACCCCTGGACGGTATGTGAACTCCTTGTCTCTGGCATGAAATTGTCCGACGGGTCTTGGCTCAGTAGTCGTGGATCTCCTTGCGTCTGTCCTCGGGACCTCAGTCTTGCCTCGGTTTCTGCGAGCAAGAGTCGTCTTGTCCCTCTTTCGCTTGCGGATATCTTCCAGACTACGGCGCTCATTCTCCAGGGTGATGGCCTTGTCCACCAGCGTCTTAAAATCCGGAAAGGTGTGTACAATCAGTTGGCATCTCAGTGCTGGTGCTAGGCCGTCCAGGAATTTTTCCATCTTTTTGCTTTCTGTCATGTGCTCGTCGTAGGCATAATGTCGGGTGGTTGGTACGACATATGCCAAGGGATGGCTTATCATTGTGGGAGCCAATAAAGCGTCGCCGGTGCCTGGAAACGGGATGAGGCGAAGACATGCACGCCGGCGAATCTTACCCAGGTTCGGGGCTCTCCGAGGAGATAACACCCCTAGTCCTGCTCTGCGGGGTCTCCGCATGATCACTAGCTCGATAAAGAGTAGCTACAATCGCTCCTAGAGCTGTCGGGATCAAGGGAGAAGAAGAACAAGGCTAGCTCTTGCTTCTCTCTATCTATGGTGACTGTGTGTGTGTGCTATGCTTGGAAGCCAAACATGCAGAGGGGCCAACCAGAAGCGAACTATGCTCAGTGGCCAGCTATGCTTGGGTGCGAACCCTTTGCATGGGTGCTCCGGGGGGTTTATATAGGCCTACCCCCCGGGGATACAATGGTAATCCGGCTGGGATCTGGTCCCAGCCGTCAGTGTCTATGCTCGCCGGCTTCTCCGCCGGCTGCTGGGTCCCGCCGGCTGGTGGGTCCCGCCGGCTGCCGGTTACTTGGTCGACAGGCCGGCCCCACCGCCTAGGGCTCTGTCGGCGGCTGCTTCCTGTAGCCGCGCCTCTGATGATGAGGGCTTTGTCGAGGTGAGCATGGCTACAGTGGGCCGCCTCGGGGGCTATCACTGTAGCCTCACCTCGTCTTGTCTCCTTAATGGGGCTCCTGCTTCGAGGAAGGGAGTAGCCGGCTTCCGGAGGCCGGCCATGCTCCTGGCCGACTAGGGAAAGCCGGGCCACCTTCACGCCTCTCTCTGGCTGAAGGGGCCCGCAGTCCTCGGGCCGTACAGGAGGGGGTCGTGGATGACGTCGTAGCTGGCGTGGCTACAGTGCCGGGCCGCACGGGAGACATCCCTCCCGTACGGCCTCCTGTAGCCATGCCCGCCTCGGGCTTCGGGGGTCGTGGGCCGCACTGTGGCCATGCCCCGTCAGGTCGTCGTTATGCAGGGGCGGTTGTGGTCTCGGCCGGCTTCTAGGAGTCGGCGTTCTTCTTGGCCGGCTTCTTGGAGTCGGTGAGGCTGGGTCGCCTTCCGGGAGTCGGCTTTAGTGGTAGCCGGCCGGGGAAGGCGGCCCAAATGCTTGGAGTGCTTGAAGGCCCTAAGGCCTGATAAATTTTCTGAAGAGCCAGGGGTAGCCGGATTGGCTACCCGTGGCCACTTACTCCGACAGTAGTCCCCGAAGCTGATCGGGCTTCGAGGGGGAGTAGGGTTCGAGAAGCTCGAACAGCTTCCCATCGTGACAAGCCGGCAGCTGGGAGCCGGCCTTGGTCAGGCACGTCGCCTGAGCCGAAATCTTCTGGAGTCGGAGGGCGGGAACCCGCTGGTATGTGCGCCGGGCTGCGGGCCGGCCGCGGGCCGACGGCGCGCCACGTAGCCGGAAAGCCTGCCAGCCCACGCGTGAGACGGGACGTTGCCGCAGAGAGGGGGCCCGCCACGTCCGCGCCCCGGCCCAGGCGCGGATCTCTTGTATCCCGGAACCGCCCGCACGTTCCGTGCGGCAGTTTCGGCTCGCACTTATGCGTAATAAACGCGAGACGTGGGGGGAGTGGGCGCAGTTAATCCCACATCTCCCCCCAACGTCCGGCCTCTTCAGCCGCGCGAGGCTATAAGTAGGGGGAGGTGGAGGGCGGCAGGCCCTCGCACGCTCCTCCTACTTCCGCCGTCTTCTTGCCTTGCTCGTTCTCGCAATAGCGTCTCGCCGCCGCGCTCTTCCTCCGCACGCTCCTCCGCCGCCGTGCTAGCTTCCGCCATGCCTCCCCACGTAGAGCAGCGTGGCGGGGATTGGGATGGCTCCATCGTCCACAACGACCACATCGACTTCCTCCGCGACACACGGTGTCTTCCCAGTGCGGACAAAGTGGAGGTCCGCCTCGCGCCGGAGAAAGAAATCAGGCCGGCGCCGCGGGATGGCAAGCGGGTGGTCTTCCGCTCGCACTTCCTGCGCGGCTTCGGCTTGCCAGTGAGCGCCTTCTTCCGCACCTGGCTGGACTTCTATCAGCTCCAGCCGCACCACCTCACCCCCAATGCGGTGGTGCTGCTGTCGGCCTTCGTCACCCTGTGCGAGGGCTATCTCGGCGTCCTCCCCACCCTGGAGCTCTGGGGGGAGTTCTTCCAGTCGAAGCTGGGTACGCGCAGCCAGGGCGTGCCGGCCCACACTGGCGCCTTCATCGCGTCGCGGAGATCGGGCGCCGACAACCCCTTCCCCGTCATCACGCTGATCCAATCGGTGAAGAAGTGGCAGAAATCATACTTCTACGTGCGGAACATCGCTCCACGGGGCGACTACGTCAACCTGCCGGCTTTCGTAGCCGGCCCGCCCGCGGGGAGGCTGCCCCAGTGGTCCTTCCGGGCGGTGACGCTGTCGCAGGGAGGAAACGCCGCCATCGCCCGCCTGCGGGTGATGGTCCAGACGGAGGGCCTGACGGGGCCCGACCTCCTGGCCGCGTTCGTCACACGCCGGGTCCTCCCGCTCCAGAGCCGGCCTCATCTGATCTGTCAGATGAGCGGCCAGCTCGATCCGAGCCGGATGTGTACCAAGGAGATGCCGCAGGCCGACGCTGCCGACATGGTGAATTACCTCACCAACTGCCAGCTTCCCGACGACTGGCAATTCGGCAAGGAGCCATACAGCCGCGCCAATCCTCCGCCTACGGTACGCTCCCCTTCTCTTTTTCTCTTTGTCGCCGAGTTCCTCCGGGCCGACTCTAACTCAGTCGGCTCGCTCTTTCGACAGAATCCTCTGCTTCGGCCGGCCAGCGGGGCGGACGTGGAGCGCCGCTTCGTCCCCGACCGGACGGAGCACGACCAGGAGGACCCCGATCTGGGGATGGTCCATATGGAGGAAGCCGCCGAGCCGGCTGGTGGCCGAGCCGGCTGGTGGCCAAGCCGGCGGCGAAGCAGGCGGCGCCGGGTTCTCCGCGACCTTCGATGATTGGCCGGACGAGGACGAAGCCGAAATCGTCCCGCCCCGCCAGCCAGCCTCCGGACACGGCGCGGGCTCCTCCGGCGCGCAGCCTGCTCGGGGTAGAGGCCAGAAACGTCGCGCCGCCCAGGGCATGTTCGGTAGCCGGACGAAGAAGCCGAGGGGTGGGGCGGTGGCCACCAGGCGGGAAGAAGCGGCCGCGAAGGCGGCTCGCTTCCGCAAAGTGGTGAAGCAGCCGCAGGCTGTGTCAGCGTAAGCTTTCTTTCTTTCTGTGTATTCTCCTTCTTTCTTTTCTTGGGTGGTCTTCTGAACCTTTGTCTTCTTTTCTTTGATCAGAGCTCCACTGTCACTCGAGCGGGCGGCCGCCGGCTCCGTTGTCGAGTCGCCGGGGGGCTCTGGGAGCACCGCCCGCCGCGTGGATCCCCGCACCGCCCTCCTGGAGGCGACGGAAAGGAACGCGCGGGAGGCGCGGGAGGAGCGGGAAGCGCGGGAGGCGGAGGCACGGAAGGCAGCCGCCGCCCAGGCAGCTCGGGACGAGGAGGCGGCGAAGGCGCTCGCCGAGGCCGCAGCCAAGGCCCAGGCAGAGGCCGAGGCCGAAGAGGCGGCAGGGGAGGCCTTGATGGTCACCCCCCTGCGCGCCATGGCGCCCGGGGACACGGATCCCTCGCCAGGGGGAGCTAGCGGCTCCCAGCCGGGTCTGGGCAGGAGCGGTGATGACGTCATCTTCGTGAGGGAGGCGCCAGGGCCGGCTCCTCCGACCAGGGCGGCCCAAGGCGGTCAGACCGAGCCTGCGCCCGCACAGTCGGCGGAAGGCGAGCCGGCCGCGGGAGCTGCGGTGGCGGTCCGGGTTCCGCCAAGCCGGCGCGCAGGGAAGGCCGCGTCGGAGCCGCGGAAGGCGGCGTCAGAGCCACGGCCGGCCGTGGGCTCCAGCTCGTAGGCCCAAGACGCGGAGGCGGCCAGCGCTACCTCCGGGTGGACGCCAGGCGGAGGGTCGGCCGTAGTGAACATCGCCGCGCAAGACGTCCGGACCCGGCTCCAGGGCCAAGCCGCGGCGCTGCGGCAGTTCACCGACGAGTTCCTCGCCACGCGGGCTGCCATCCGGGTTAGTATTCTCATTTTTGCCCTTGACTTTTCTCGTGGGGGCGCGTCAGCGCACCCACTGGGTGTAGTCCCCGAGATTCGGGCCGACTGCTGAGCAGTCGGCTCGGATCTTCCTTGATGATTTCTCGTCGTTGCTTTCGTTCTCACGTTGATCTTCTGTCCATCTTGCAGGATTATCACAACCTCCGAGCGGCCGCCTTCAACTCCCAGGCTCGGGAGCTGACGCAGAAGACCGCCGATCTCACTGAAAGCCAAGGTATGTGACTTGATCTCTATCTCATGTGGGGGCGCGTCAGCGCACCCACTGGGTGTAGTCCCCGAGATTTGGGCCGACTGCCGAGCAGTCGGCTCGGATCTTCCTTGATGTTTTCTCATCGTTCTTCTTGTTCTTCTATCTCTGCAGCGGCCAACGCCAGTCTGAGGGCACAGCTGGGGGAGTCCCAGACTGCTCTTCGTGCCAAGGACGCGGAGCTTGCCGCCTTGGTGCAGGAGCGCGATCGCCTGGTCAAGAAGCTGGCCGACCAGGAGGAAAGCCACAAGGCGGCGCTGAAGGCCGCGCAGGACCGCGAAGCCGCCCTCCAGGCCGAGTTCGAGACGGAGGCGGTCGCCTGGGACGAAGCCAGGCAGACTCTGGTCTCCGGCTATGGCCAGATTGAGGATCTGGTTGACGGTAAGTCGTCTACCCCTTCGTCCTTTCTTGCCATCTGTCATTTTGACTTATTTTTCTGACTTGGGGTTCTTCTTTTCTTTTCTGCGCAGAGTACTTCCCCGGCTATTCCACTGCCGCCAACCAGGCCATCGAAGCTCGTCGCCAGGAGAAGAGGCGAGCCGGCTTCGAGATTTCGCCGACTGCCGGCCGCTCGCTGGAGGAGCAGCTCCTGGCGATCCAGGCTCGTATCCAGCCGGCTCACAGGCTGCTCCGCCGGCTTCAGCATGCCGGGTCGCAGGTCTTGGCCGCCCTCTGGCCCGGCCAAGCGATCCCGCGCACTCCCAGCCGGACCGCCGACTGGCTGGAGGTGGCCGTCGGGCGCTTCGAGGCTTGGAAGGCGTCAGCGGCTCGCTCCGGCGCCGGGCGGGCGCTGGAGTTCGTCAAGGCCTGGTACCCAGGCCTGAATCTGGACCAGCTGGCCACCTGGCGGCAGCAAGCCGACGCGGAGCTGGAGCCGGCCCGGCCGGCCATCATTCGGCGAGCTTCGGCGATCGCCGACTACACCGACACCAACGTCTTCGCCCCCGAGGTGGACGACAATGGAGTCGCCCAGCCGGAAGATTGGTTCGGGCTGGACCCGGCGCACGGCGAGGACTCAGCGGAGGAGATCGACTCCAGCGACGAGGGCGAAGAAGAGGAGGAGGAGGGTGAAGACGTCGAGCCGGCTGGTGGAGCAGCCGGCCAGCCTGACCGCGCCTCCAGCACTACGCTGCGTGCGAGTGCGTCTCCTGTTGCGGGAGGCGGTCAAGCCGGGACCAGCTAGGCGGCCACTCCTTCAGCCGGCGAGCTGCCTTCACCAACCAACTCGGCCTTCGCGCCTTTGTATTCTTTCTTTTGTTTCCTGTCTTGTTACTCTTGAACAATGTTTTTGGTTAAGTCTGCGCAGTTCCACCCACTGGGTGTATTGAAACTCAAGTCTGTTGCCGCCTATCGGGGGCTTTTATGTATATAAGTTATGCAATCGGTCTTTCCTTATACTTTTGCTTTTTGTCCTTCTACTTTGTTCCTTTGCCGCCCTCCCTTGGTTGCCGTCTCCCTAGTCAAACAGTTGCTCTGCAATCTGTAGCCGGGGAGTGCCGGGCCGATTGGGGAGGGGGAAGTACTTTTAGCTCGGTCGGACTTAAGCTAAGTTTTTAGGAATCCGGCCAGCCGGCTGCTGTGACAAACGGCAGGCATATATGGAGGCCGTCTTTTTGCTATATAGGTTAGTTGTTCCTTAGCCGTTTTCGTGTGGGCGTCCTTTCTGTCTTCTCTCTTGCTAGTCGGACAGTCAGTTCTTTGAGCTGCGACTTTCAACAAGAGAGGACTGGGGAGCCGGCGCACTACTTTGTTGACTTCGGGAAGAACTTATAATATAGCTTAAGGCGGCCAGTCCCCGGGCCGACTAGTCGGACCCGGTGCCGGACAAGAATTCAAAATGTAATAAGACATTCATGGATATGACACTCGTCATCCATAGATAAATAAAAGGCAGTCCCCGAGTACTGTTCGGGGGGCCTGTTGGTTTGTAACTTAATACAAAAGGGGTAGCGTGATACATACTGCTTTTCAGCTGTAAAATCGTCTTAGGAGGTTTGCGTTCCATGGTCGCTATGGTCGCTCCAACTCCTTGCCGGAGTCGTCTCTCTTGCGTGCTCTTGGCTTTTGCGCGTCGATCAAGTAGTAGGAGTCGTTGCCGAGTGCCTTGCTGACGACAAAGGGGCCTTCCCAAGGGGCCGAGAGCTTGTGCTGGCCGGCTGTTCGCTGGATCAGCCGGAGCACAAGGTCGCCCTCTTGGAAGGATCTTGGCTTGACCTTGCGGTTGTAGTAGCGGCGCAGGCCTTGCTGGTAGATGGCGGACCGGCTGAGGGCTAACAGCCGGCCTTCTTCCAGTAGGTCGACGCCGTCTTCTCTTGCTTCTTTGGCCTCTTCCTCCGTGTACATGGTGATCCGAGGCGAGTCGAACTCGATGTCGGTTGGGATGACAGCCTCGGCACCGTACACGAGGAAGAATGGAGTGAAGCCGGTTGACTTGTTGGGTGTAGTGCGCAGACTCCAGAGGACAGTCGGCAGCTCTTCGAGCCAGCAGCCGGCCGATCGCTCCAGTGGTACAACCAGTCGGGGTTTGATGCCGGAGAGGATAAGTCCATTTGCTCGCTCGACCTGGCCGTTTGACTGCGGGTGGGCAACGGACGCTAAGTCCAGTCGGATGCCCTGTGTCGCGCAGAAGCGTGCCAGCGCGCCTTTGGCGAAGTTTGTGCCGTTGTCGGTGATGATGCTGTGCGGCACGCCGTACCGAGTGGTGATGTCGGTGATGAATGTCACGGCAGTCGGCCCGTTCAGCTTCTTAATCGGCTTTGCTTCGATCCACTTTGTGAACTTGTCCACAGCAACAAGTAGATGTGTCAAGCCACCGCGGGCCGTCTTGAAAGGGCCCACCATGTCCAGTCCCCAGACGGCGAAAGGCCAGGTGAGGGGAATGGTCTTGAGGGCAGAAGCCGGCAGGTGTTGTTTGGAACTGAAGACTTGACATCCTCTGCAGGTCTTGACTATTTCTTTAGCATCCTCCAAGGCAGTCGGCCAGAAGAACCCATGGCAGAAAGCCTTGGCCACGAGGGATCTTGAGGCGGCGTGGTGGCCGCATTCGCCTTGGTGGATGTCTTTGAGGATTGCCACTCCTTTTTCTGGCTCGACGCAACGCTGGAAGACTCCAGTAACGCTGCGCTTCACCAGCTCCCTGTTGATTATTGTGTATGCTGCGGCTCGTCGTTGCACTAGTCTTGCTGCGATCTCATCAGTCGGCAGCTCTCTGCTGACTAGGAACTTGAGGATGGGCTGGGCCCATGAGGGAGCTGTGACTTCTTCTGCTGTTATCGTGGCCACCATGACTCGGGTGGGTGGGTTGGGTGTTGCGTTGGGGTCGACCACCACTTCTTGCGTCGTTGCAGTCCCCGGGCCGACTGCTGCAGTCCCCGGGCCGGGCTCTGAGGTCCCTGGGCCGGGTGCGACTACGTCGGTTCCCGGGGCAGTCGTCGAAGTCCCCGTGCCGCCTGCGGGATTTCTTGAGCCGGATCCGGCTGTTTCTGGCGCAGGCGGTACGAAGATGGAATCCGACTCTGGAGACGGCTTGATGGACGGCTTGAGGAGGCGCTGGAGGGAGACGCCAGTCGGTATGGCTTGTCGGGTGGAGCCGATCCGTGCTAGGGCATCTGCTTGGTCGTTGTCGGCCCTTGGCACATGAAGGAACTCGCACCCTTCGAAGTGTCCGCTCATCTGCTGGACGAGGAAGCGGTAGCTCGCCATGTTCGCGTCCTTGGCGTCCCAATCGCCAGATGATTGCTGGACCACTAAGTCGGAGTCGCCGTAGCACAGGATCCGGCGTATGCCGAGCTCTTTGGCTAGCCGGAGCCCATGTACGAGCACCTCGTACTCGGCCACGTTGTTGGAGGCGGCGAAGTGGATCTGCAGCGTGTACTTGAGCTTGTCGCCTTTGGGAGAGGTGAGGACGATGCCGGCTCCCAAGCCGGTGCGCATCTTGGACCCATCAAAGTGCATCCGCCAATGGGTAGAGTCGGGAGCCGGCGGTAAGTACCGGGTCTCGGCCCAGTCGACGAGGAAGTCGGCCAATGCTTGCGACTTGATGGTGGTGCGGGGTTGATAGAAAATCATGTAAGGCGCCAAGGCAATGGCCCATTTGGCCACCCGGCCGGATGCATCCCGGCTGCTTATGATCTCGGCGAGCGGGGCAGTGCACACGACCGTGATGGGGTGCTCTTGGAAGTAGGGCTTCAATTTCTTGGCAGCGAAGTACACCCCATAGCACATCTTTTGGTAGTGCGGGTAGTTTTGCTTCGAGCTAGATAGTACTTCGCTGAGATAGTAGACCGGCCTCTGGACCAGCCGGGCTCGGCCTTCCTCCGGGCGCTGGACCACAACAACAGTGCTGACGACTCGGCTTGTCGCGGCGATGTAGAGGAGCATGGGCTCCTTCTCAGTCGGCGCAGCCAGGACGGGCGGAGTGGTCAACATTTTCTTCAACTCATGGAAGGCTTGGTCGGCTTGATCATTCCACTCAAAGTGAGTGGACTTCTTCATGAGTCGGTACAGGGGGAGGGCCTTCTCTCCTAGTCGGCTGATAAAACGGTTCAGGGAGGCTAAGCAGCCAGTGAACTTCTGCACATCTCGCAGCTTGGTGGGTATCTCCATCCTCTCGATGGCCTTGATCTTGACAGGGTTGCACTCAATGCCGCGTTCGGAGACCAGGAAGCCGAGCAGCTGGCCGGCTGGCACTCCGAACACGCACTTCTCGGGGTTGAGCTTGATCTGGAATCGGCGCAAGTTGGCAAATGTTTCCTTCAGGTCTTCTAGCAAGGTACCGCGCTTCTCTGTCTTCACCACAATGTCGTCTACGTAGACGTGGGCATTTCTGCCGAGTTGTTTCAAGAGACATTTCTGCATGCAACGCTGAAAAGTGGCACCGGCGTTTCTCAAGCCGAATGTCATTGTCAGGTAGCAGAAAGCTCCAAAGGGTGTGATGAAGGCAGTCTTCAGGCGGTCAGCTGGGTCCAACTTGATCTGATGATACCCTGAGTATGCATCCAAAAAACACAACAGCTCGCATCCGGCTGTAGAGTCTATTACTTGGTCAATCCGTGGCAAGGCAAACGGATCCTTTGGGCAGGCCTTGTTCAGACTTGTGTAGTCTATACACATGCGCCACTTGTTATTCTTCTTCAAAACCAGAACGGGATTGGCAAGCCATTCTGGAAAGAACACCTCCATGATGAAGCCGGCTGCGAGGAGCCGGGCTATCTCTTCTCCCACGATTCTTCGCTTCTCTTCTGATAGTCGGCGGAGGGGTTGCTTGACCGGCTTCGCATCAGCTCGGACATGTAATTTGTGCTCGGCGAAATCCTTCGGGACACCCGGCATGTCCTTTGGGGACCATGCAAAGATGTCTCGATTCTCACGAAGGAAGTCGGCGAGCTCGCCTTCCTATTTACTGTCCAAGTTCGCCCCAATCACGGCGAACCTCTCCGGGTGCTCCGGGTCTAGAGGTATCTTCTTCGTCTCCTTGGCAGGCTGGAAGGAGCCCTGCGCGTCACAGTCCTTGGGGTTGGGGGACAAAGTCGGCTGCTTGCCGGCCATGGCCACAACCCGTTCCAGCATCTTCTTCTCTTCCGCCACCACGAGGGACTCGGCCAGCCGGCTGCTGGCCATGGCACACTCGATGGACTTCTTGTAGTCGCCGGCTACCGTGATGATCCCCTTCGAGCTCGGCATCTTCATCTTCAGATAGGCATAATGGGGCACAGCCATGAACTTGGCCAAAGCAGGTCGGCCAAGTAGTGCATGATAGGGGCTCTGCAGGTCCACCACCTCGAACCATATTGCTTCCCGGCGGAAGTGATCTTTGTCTCCGAAGAGAACATCCATCTTGATCTTGCCGATTGGAGAGCAAGATAGGCCGGGTACGATACCATGGAAGACAGTGCGGCTCGGCATGAGCTGCTTTGCTTTGATGTTCAGCTTGTCCATGGTGTCGCGGTACAGTATGTTGATACTGCTTCCGCCGTCTATCAGGACGCGGGAAAATCTGGCAGCTCGCCTCTCCGTCGCAAGGGTGACGTCCAAGACCATAGCATAGGAGCCAGGCGAAGGCATCACCTCTGGGTGGTCGGCCTGGCTCCAGCTGATGGGCTTTTCTGACCAATGCATGAACCCGGCGGTGCTAGAGGCGGCTGTGTTTACTTCTTGGTGTTGCCGGCGTCGGCTGCGCTTGTCGTCGACTTGACTCATGAAGACGACGTAGGCGTCGTGCGCTTCAGGGAACTCATCTTGGATGGCGCCGACTGCCGGCCGGGCCGCCGGCTGCTGGGGAGTCGGAGGCGGCGGGCCGGGAGGCGGAGGCGGCACTATCCCTTCGCCCTTGGTGATGCGGGTGAGCCAGTGGCATTTCCGTGTTGTATGGTTGGACGGCTTCGCGCCGCTGTGGAACTTGCAGGGGGCATCGAGCGCTTGCTCATAGGAGAAGGACGGCTGCCAGGGCGGCCGGCCTCCCTTCTTCTTGGGAGCGGGCCGCTCCTCGGGCTGCCCGTCTTCAACTGTGGCCACCGGCCGACTGGAGGAAGTCGGCATGGGGCCCTTGCGCTTGTGGTCGTTCTGGTAGGGGCGCCGGTTTGGGTCGCCAGCCGGCGTCTTGGGAGCCGGAGCGACTACCTTCCCCGAGGCATCTACTCGGAGCTCGGTCTTCATGGAGGAGTCGGCAGTGGCGTACTTGTCGGCGGTGATCAGCAACTCATCGAGGGTAGCGGGTTCGTCGCAGAGGAGTCGGTGCTTGAGGAGGGTGCCCTCTCGGCACCCGGCGGTGAAGTACTCGATGGCCTGGACCTCATGCACTCCCTCGCAGGAGTTGCGGAGCTCGGCCCATCGAGTGAGGTAGTCGCGGGTCGACTCGTTGGGCCCTTGGACGCAGAGGGAGAGCTGGCGAGGCTTGGGAGGCCGCTTGTAGGTGCTAGTGAAGTTGCGGACGAAAACCTCTGTGAAGTCCAGCCAGCTGTTGATGCTGTATGGCTTGAGGCTGTTGAGCCATGTGCGCGCCGTGCCCTGCAGCATCAGGGGGACGTACTTCACGGCAACGCGCCGGTTGCCGTTGGCGATGCTGACGGCTGTGGAGTAGTCGATGAGCCAATCTTCCGGCTTCACCGAGCCGTTGTACTTGGGCGTGTCTCTGGGGAGCGAGAACCCTTTGGGGAAGGGCTCGTCGCGGATGCGGGGGCCAAAGCATGGCGGGCCGACATCGACTTCTTCTTCTAACGCCAGGGACCGAGCAAGGCAGTCAATCCTGTGGCGGGCGTCACTCTCACCGATTCCTTCTCGGCGGCCGAGTCGGTCGCCAAGAGTCGGATGTGTGATGGGCGGCGGAGTGAGGCGTCTTTCTCTTCGAGGCGGAGGAGGAGGCGGCAGGTTTCCCTGATGTTCAACCGCCCGAGGGCGGCCTTCCGCGTCGCGCTCGATAGTGATGCGGGTCCGGCTGCGGCTGGCAGCCGGCTCCTTGTCTTTCTTCTGGCGCGTGCCGCTCGCAGTCGGCGAGCGGGACGTCGCGGCGTGCTCCCGGCGCAGGGGATGGCTATCAGCTCGGGCGCCGGCTTCGTGCCGTTCTGCAGCCGCGTCGATCAGCTGCTGGATCCGTCTTGTCATGTAAGGAAGCTCATCGGCTCCTAGCCCATTGAGCTCCTCTGCCGCTGCCTGAGCGGCTCGCAGATTCTCGAGCGGGGTGGCGTAGACGGGGCGATCTGCGCCCAGCATACTGGCAACGGCTGCGCCGCGCTTCTGGACGAAGCCGGCTCGGCTCGGGCCGCTTGGCGGCGGCGTCCCGAAGGCGGCGCGGTCGACTTCGCGCTGGTGGGCCTCGGTGAGGCGTCTCATCGAGGCTATCTTCTTGCTCTCCGTGATGAGGGCAAGACGGCGTGCCTCCAGGGTCTCGGCGTCCGCGTCAGCCTGGAGGGGGATGGAGAGGTCGTGGATCGCTGCTTGCTGAGCGTCGCGGGCGCTCCCGCCCGAGTTGGAGACGTGGCTGATGACCAGCACTTCGGTGACAGCGCTGCTGCCGCTGTCAGCTCGAGGGAGTGGGTCGTCGAAGACCACCACGTCGGAGGGGTAGGCGTTGAGCGACGCGGTGTCGGAGTCGATGAGCATCGGGTCGGTGGGGCCGACAGACTCCGTGTCCGCAGCAAGCTCGCTGGAGACGTGGAGTTGGTCGAGGAGGCTGACGAGGCGGCTCTCGGGGTAGTCGGTGCCTGCGTCGGACGCAGGCTCGTCGGAGATGCGAGTCTCGCCGAGCTGATCGGCGAGGCGGCTCGCTGCGCAGGCGTCGTCGACGCCTTGCAGCGCGTCGGGGCAAGCGCCATCGGGCGCAGCAGGCAGGCTGCGCTCGCGGGGAAGGAAGAAGGTTCCCGTCCAGAACAGGTCTCCGGACGACGGTGCACCTGGCCCCACGGTGGGCGCCAAATGTCGGGTGGTTGGTACGACATATGCCAAGGGATGGCTTATCATTGTGGGAGCCAATAAAGCGTCGCCGGTGCCTGGAAACGGGATGAGGCGAAGACATGCACGCCGGCGAATCTTACCCAGGTTCGGGGCTCTCCGAGGAGATAACACCCCTAGTCCTGCTCTGCGGGGTCTCCGCATGATCACTAGCTCGATAAAGAGTAGCTACAATCGCTCCTAGAGCTGTCGGGATCAAGGGAGAAGAAGAACAAGGCTAGCTCTTGCTTCTCTCTATCTATGGTGACTGTGTGTGTGTGCTATGCTTGGAAGCCAAACATGCAGAGGGGCCAACCAGAAGCGAACTATGCTCAGTGGCCAGCTATGCTTGGGTGCGAACCCTTTGCATGGGTGCTCCGGGGGGTTTATATAGGCCTACCCCCCGGGGATACAATGGTAATCCGGTTGGGATCTGGTCCCAGCCGTCAGTGTCTATGCTCGCCGGCTTCTCCGCCGGCTGGTGGGTCCCGCCGGCTGGTGGGTCCCGTCGGCTGCCGGTTACTTGGTCGACAGGCCGGCCCCACCGCCTAGGGCTCTGTCGGCGGCTGCTTCCTGTAGCCGCGCCTCTGATGATGAGGGCTTTGTCGAGGTGAGCATGGCTACAGTGGGCCGCCTCGGGGGCTATCACTGTAGCCTCACCTCGTCTTGTCTCCTTAATGGGGCTCCTGCTTCGAGGAAGGGAGTAGCCGGCTTCCGGAGGCCAGCCATGCTCCTGGCCGACTAGGGAAAGCCGGGCCGCCTTCACGCCTCTCTCTGGCTGAAGGGGCCCGCAGTCCTCGGGCCGTACAGGAGGGGGTCGTGGATGACGTCGTAGCTGGCGTGGCTACAGTGCCGGGCCGCACGGGAGACATCCCTCCCGTACGGCCTCCTGTAGCCATGCCCGCCTCGGGCTTCGGGGGTCGTGGGCCGCACTGTGGCCATGCCCCGTCAGGTCGTCGTTATGCAGGGGCGGTTGTGGTCTCGGCCGGCTTCTAGGAGTCGGCGTTCTTCTTGGCCGGCTTCTTGGAGTCGGTGAGGCTGGGTCGCCTTCCGGGAGTCGGCTTTAGTGGTAGCCGGCCGGGGAAGGCGGCCCAAATGCTTGGAGTGCTTGAAGGCCCTAAGGCCTGATAAATTTTCTGAAGAGCCAGGGGTAGCCGGATTGGCTACCCGTGGCCACTTACTCCGACACATAACGAGACAGCTGAGTGAACTGACCATTGTATTATGTGACGGACATGCCTCTTTGCTTCAGGTCGTCAAACTCTCTCTTCTTGATCTTTAGGATGCTCCTGGGGATGTGCGCCCCACGGAAGCCTTCCTTGAACTCTTCCCAGGTGATGTTGTGTTCCCGGGGATGCATGTGTAGGAAGTTTTCCCACCATGCTGCGGCTGCTCCAGTAAGGTAGTGTGGTGCATAAAGCACCTTCTCATGATCTGAGCACTGAGCAATACTCAGTTTCCTTTCAATCTCACGAAGCCAATCATCGGCTTCCAGCGGCCTATCGGTGTGAGCAAAAGTTGAGGGGCGAGTCTTCTGTAACTCAGATAACTTGGAATGGGGTTGATAGGGTTCACGGTGGTTTCCCATGTTGATGACATGGTTCATCATCTCTTGGTGCTGTTGCTGGCTTTGCTCGAAGAGACGGCATACTTGATACAGTGCTGCTTCGCTGTCTTGTTGGCTGGACTGACCCTGAGTGAAATTGTTGCTGGTCTGTGTCCCGTAGACCTCTTCTAGCTGATTGGGCATGGAGCGAGTCCACGGGCGAGACATTTTTCCAGTCTGGGGTATTATTTGCAAAACCCATGAGAAAAACTGTGTAGCACAAGAAAAATCTTGCAAAGGCAATAATCAAAAGGCTTCAAAGTTTTCGAAGAAACACAAATGATTTTTCATGGAGAAGAAGTGCTTAACATAAATCTTACATGCGAAAAGCAAACACAAGATACAGCACTCAGGATGCGCGTACACAATCCTGACATGTTATTAAAAACTAACGTACTACTCCGGAAGGCAGCAAACACACCAATACAAACTAGCGTACAGATAAAACAACACATCATACAAGAAGGCATAACACGCGGCTACTCGGTGCTCTCAGTCAGAGATGGTGAAGATCTCCTTCCCCTTGCCGATGGCAAGGCTCAGCGGTCCAGGAGAATCAACTTCCTCCTCTCTAGCTGGCTCCTGGCGCGTGACGCTGCGCTGCGGTGATGGTGCGGGGGCGACTGGTGGTAGAGTGCGTGCGGCAGGCGGTGCGGCTCTGACTGGAGTAGGAGCGATGACTCGGTCGAACTCCTCAGTGGTAGGCAGACGGCGAGCAGTGGCCAAAACGGCCGGTGCATAAGAGGCTGAAGACGAGACGAATGTCAGAGGCGGCGCCGTGTGGAGAAGCTCCTTCCTGCTGGCAGGACTGCCCCGGACTAAGTCCATGCGGGCAGCCACAAGATCATCTACGAGGTTGTCGAAAGACTCCTCCAGAGCCTTGAGATACTCCACAACCATCTCGATGGCTTCATCTCGCTCTCCCCGATGGCAGGCGAACGCATAGTGGCTGGTGTAGGGCACATGGCATGGGAGGTAGCGGTAGCGACGAGTCTTCATCGTAGGAAGGATGTCCCGAAGGCGAGCTATCGCCTCACGGGCAGCCATCTGCATGGCATGCCTCTCCGTAGGCATGGCCCTTCCCACAAAACGGAAGTGGCATGCAGCAGAACGTCCTCCCTTGAACTGCACCACAGCTTGGTGCATAGACACGTCGTCACTGAGCTTGTGCTGATAGAGTGTGAACTCCGGGCGAGCTGTTGGCCCGATCGCGAGCTTGGTGATGGAGACGAGGAGCTTGACAAACCCCTCGGGCACGTTGGTGAACACTCGATTCTCACAGTGGTTGCCAGCCATCTACAAAAGTAGGCAAAAATTCTGAGTAGTCATGTCATAAATTTATGATGACCAACAGAAAATAGCTCCAATTGCAAAATGCTGAAAAAGCACAAAAGACGCTAATAACCGATTAGCGATCGCACCTAGTGGCTTCCTACAGTTAGCCTGGCTCTGATACCAAGCTTGTCACGACCGGTTTTTCAATAAAATAATTATTGAGAGACCAATCCCTTTTACGGACCAGCGAGGAAGAATTCCTTCTCACTTGTAGACAATATCTTGGTCACAGAAGAAAAATACCAGGAGTACTAAATATAATACAAGGCTGAGCAGAGACTGCCCAACAATTTATTACATGCACGCCGCTAAAACAAAATGGCGGATAGGGTGGCAACTACTAACTCACGATAATAACGGTGGTGGAAATATCACCGCGAAGCGAGTGATATGATTCCAGAAGACTACAACTCATCGAGCGTCGGAGTGAGGCTCGAGGAGACTTATTGCGGGTGGCGGAAGCGTATACAATACAAGTGACCAATATCCGAGATCGCGCAGGACTGACTGGGACTCCTCTAGGCATCGGACGCACTATCAAACTCTTCATCCAAGAGATCGCCTTCGTCAACATCTGGCCAAATCAACAAGCCAGGTGAGTACTATGAAAGTACTCGCAAGATAGTTCGGACATAAGATATAATAAATGTAAGCATGAAGCACATGGACAAGTTAACCGGTGCGATCAGACATAGAGATAATAAATACTGGGTGCCAAGCGAGGGTCTGAATGACGCCTCGAGCGGAAACTGTAGAATAGTAATACTGGTGCCAAACGAGTGTCTGAAAGACTCCTCGAGCGGAAAATGCGGAATAATAATACAGGTGCCAAACGAGTGTCTGAAAGACTCCTCGAGAGGAAAAATGCAGAATAATAATGCGGGTGCCAAACGAGTGTCTGAAAGACTCCTCGAGAGGAAAAATGCAGAATAATAATGCGGGTGCCAAACGAGTGTCTGAAAGACTCCTCGAGAGGAAAAATGCAGAATAATAATGCGGGTGCCAAACGAGTGTCTGAAAGACTCCTTGAGAGGAAAATGCGGAATAATAATGCCACAGTCGGGCGTCGGGGCGACACCACATAAAGGACTTATAACAGAAAATAAATACAGTGCATGCCACAGTCGGACGTCTGAGCGACATCACAGAAAGGGCTTATATTTAAAGTAAAGAACAAGAACACGCCACAGTCGGACGTCTGCGCGACGTCACATAAAGGGCTTATATCACAACTCAATAATACAACAGTTCGGGAACATGAATTATCACAAGCGTGAGACAAAAATAAAGTTAGTCCATCCACAGGAATAACACTAAATCTGAATTTACCACTTGAGCTTGTTCACCGGGGACAAGTTTTTCACACGGATAGATATGGATATAATGTTTACACTACTTGATCATGGATACGATGATTTGGAAAGAATTGACTCTGCAGAGTTTGTACTTAACCACAGCCAACGGATTTCAGTAGTCACGGGGACTAGTTCCGTCTACGGTATTTTGGAAGAAACACGTCTAACCAGTACACACCCAATTCAACCATCCGAAGCCAGGGATCACCCTCGGCAACGTTCAAGAAAAACCTTGAGACGGGGAGGCTACAACCTCGCGTAGCATGGGATCAAATTTCTATACGCGCGCTTTAAGGGGGTGCCCCCCCTCTCGGTCCCAACCGGAAACACCCATGCCCCCTGACCGGATGACTGGCTTTAATCCTGGGCCAAGTTACCATCATCCCAGCCTCTCTGTTTGGTGTGTACACGGAAAGAGGTTACCAACTTACTAAATCGCATCCTAGCAATGAGACATGTGGTAGCACGGAAGGGGAAAGAACGGTAACGTGGCTCCAACCACGTTAACGTCGGAGGAAGTCGGATGACGCAAGGCTGGTATGCTACAACAGTACCACCTTGCTGCCCTTCATGTCACCACATGATTAGGCCACCTCTCATCAGAGGTCATCGCAACTTTGGAACATGCGGGAAAAGAACGATAACGTGGCTCCAACCACGTTAACGTCGGGGAAAGTCGGATGACGCAAGGCTGGTATGCTACAACAATACCACCTTGCTGCCCTTCATGTCACCACATGATTAGGCCACCTCTCATCAGAGATCATCCTGACTTTGGGACAACCGGGTAGTTGCCTTACAAGCAACGAGGTATTTACCGACACTCATATGCCACGCACAAACTTTCACGCAAACATGCAAAACACCTGTCATATCAAATGTTCAAAACATGCTTGCCTGGTTCGGAGAAGTCGGAGTCTAGCTCGGCGAAGTTCGCGGCTCCGTCACCTCTTCCGGAACCTACGGCAATCACGAAACGGGTACTAACGTGAAAACCAACACATACACAGAAACTTTTCCAAATATTTTTCAAATAAATCCCATAAAAAACTAGACAAAATTTGAAGATTGTCAGAAAAAGAATCACTCAAAAATACCTTTTTATTAAAAAGTTATAAAGGTTTCTGTCCAGGGACTTATCTGTAATGAAACAGAAAAGTTCCAGGGTTTTAACTGAGAAAACAGAAAACGCTTCGGTTGAGAATGCGCAAGCGCAAAGGAGAAAACGTATTTTGCCCGAAGGCGCCAACAGAAAACGGTTCGCGAATAAAAGAACAGAGGCTGACACGCGGGGTCCACATGTCAGGTTTGAAAAGCTCGCCGGCGCCCGAAGACTGCGGTGGACGCCGGCGTCGAACCGCGGCGAGTTAGGAGAAACGGAGGGTACCAAGAGCTTCAGCGTCCTCTTCCGCGTCGGTGGGTGGTGGACTCGTCCAACGGGGAGCACCACGTCGACGGCGACACTTTCTCCGGCGGACGGCGGCTCGGGTGAGGATGGGGAACTCCGGTGGAGGGCTGCAAGCTTCAAATTGAAGTGCGGTTCAGAAAGAGGGATGCATGGTGGAGCTACTGGTAAGAGAATGGAGGCGGAGGAGCACACACGGGGGCGAATCGGGCTGGATCCCGTGGCGGGTCGCGGCGGCCGGAGTCAAGGAAGGAGACCTCCTCGGGGCTCTTCCAGTGGCTAGGCGTGCTCTAGGGGGAGTGCAGGGCTGGTGGATGCTCGAGTTGAAGCTCGGGGCCTCTATTTATAGGCAGATCGACGGGGTGGCCGTGAACAGAGAATCTCCGGCGAGCGATTACGGCGGAGCAGTGGATTGGCAGGTGGTCTGAGCGGCCAGGCAGCATCAGTGGGGGTTACTGGAGTCGTTTTACAGCTAAACGGAGATGGTCTTGGCGTAATGGCGTCGGTCCACGGTGAGGTGACCGCACGGGCTCAACGGCGGCAGAGAGCGCGCTCCGCGCCCTGCGGTTCATGACGAGAGCGCTCAGCACGTTTGGGGGAGTGGAAGGCCACGCGGCGAGCTCCGGTGGTTTGGGCGGCGCTGGGTGGCGTCGTCGGCGCCGTGTCTCCCGCTGGCGCCCGCAAAGCCGCCGCCGGCGTCGGTCACGGGGCGGCACACCTTCTGCCGCTCGTCGCCGACGCCCGCAAGGCGCCAGGCGTTCGTGCGGTGCAGGAACAAGAGGGCGGGGACGAGGAGCAAGGCGACGCGGTGGCACTGGCGAGATCGACGTCCTCCTCTGAAGAAAACGACAGCAAGCCACTGCAGTGTTCTCTGAACTTTCTGAATGTGACAAAGACAGTGCACTGCAGGTGTTCGACAGAAGGTTTTGGCTATGAGATAAATTTTTCTGGAGCTGTAACTTGGTGAGATGACCACTCAAAGCACCCAGGGGCTGCCTGATTTTACTTGGAATTTTTGGAGAAGGTTTTGAATGAATTTCACCAAATTTGTCAAATCTGGTCCAAACTTGCAGCAGGTGTAGTTTGAAAATTTTGAACTGAAGACCAGTGGATCTTCATGGTTCTAGGTTGAGGGTTCAAAGGACTAGGAGGGGAAGAAGGTTTGGTGGCAAAAATCAAGACAGAAAGTGGAGTTCCTTTGTAAATCTCCAAGTGCTAGAAAAGAAGGCAGAAATTTTATTTGAATAGAATTTGAATGGAAATAATCATATGGGGAGGTTCAACTTGCTGGATTTGATGCAAATCATGATCCAAAGGTGAGGAAATGGTTAGAAGAGAGGATTTGCACTAATTCCATGGCAAGAAGGGATTGTTGAAAGTGGCAAAGGACTTTCCAAAAGCCATAGTGCAAATTTCAAAAAGATTTTCAAAAGTTATTTTCCCAAATGAAAACATTTTGTCTTGAGTCCAAATGAAAAGCAGGAACTTCCAAGACCAAAGGCAGATCTTGGGTGAATCCAAACAAAACTTTTGCCATAAAGAAAAATATATGAGAGGGAGAGTTCTCTTGAAGAAAAACTTAAATCACTCCCCTCAAGTCAAATAAAATCTTTTGAAAAATCCAAACAAAAACTTGGGTGTCACATCCCCTCCCCGACCCCCCAACCACGGCAAGCCGCCGAATCTAGTCCTCCACCGCTGCGGTGGACCTCACACCCCGACGGATCTACCTTCCGCACCTTGGAACCCCCAACTACCAACTCACCACTTCACCGGAGCCGCTTCAGCGACTGGCTTGTACACCGCTCCAGATCTCCTTGACCGCCATCATGGTCCACCGCACCGGATCTGCTTAACCGGCGCCCTCGTCCACCACAGTGTAGGCCCTTCACTGACTCCCTCGTCCGTCCCTTCGCTGGCCCTTCATACAAGCCCTCGTCCGCCGCAACAGATCCGCCTCACCGAAAGCACTATACAGCGTGCCCACCGAAGCCTTCGTCCACTGCACCGGACCCGCTCCACGGACGCCATATTCAACTCCACCGGCCCTGCTTTACCGACGCCGCAGCCTCATCAGGTTATTTCGATCTGTACTCCTTCGGTTTTTCTCTTTATCGTGCAATTGTTCACTTACCACAGATGAGCTTTCTTGTATGTCGACAGGCGCCGCAACCGTAGCACTGGAGCCGCTTCAGCGACGGCGACAACGGGCCCAAACTCAACCGCAACACGAGCACCATCGGCGATCCTTAGCTATCAAGTATGCCAACGATACCCATACGCCACCGAGAATCAGATACTATTTTCCAATGGCCGGCGCCTACGTTCACTTTCTTAGCATAACCACCTCACCTTTGAATTTCTTCAGGGCATCATTCAGTTTTTCATGAGACGCGTTATTCTGCTTGCACCTGTAGGGCCATACTTCTGGCAGTGAACATGTTACATGTGCTAAATTACATACCAGTGCACATATAGTTAATATGCTTTAGTTTTGTCCTAAGTATTACTATACTTCCTAGATATCACTGCCTAGTATTTTACTTCTTGCATGCTATATTTATGATAATGGTGTTGTTCTGATGCCACCTGTTGGTTCCATCAGGCTGCTTCATGTTCTCTATGCTTAATTACACATCAGCAAACTAGCATGTGGTTCCGCTGGTTTTTGTTCGTTTTACCCTACATTTCCTGATGCTAGCTATTACATCACTGCTACGAGCCTCTGTTCATTACTTTTTTGTGTATTCTTGATCATCCCAAGTTGCATGACTAATTTGATGCTTCTATTAATTATGGAGCTGCCAACCCCATCAAGAAAAATACTTGTTCTTTTGGGGCTGGCACCTTGAACAAGCATAAACATAGAGGGAAGCAGATATATTGTCGTGTATGCACACACCCTTCTTTCATTAGTTTAGATGAACCATTGATGATCAATTCGAACCAGTGCATGCGATTAAAATTAATTTTACCTAAATAGAGGGTGCAGAATAAACTACAACAAGTAGATTTGCAACCACGGGATGCTGACGATATCTTCAAAGAACATTGCAACAGCAGCGAGGCTTCACAGCAACATATGGCAAGCCAGTGTGTTTTAGTACATGTGAAATGTAATGCGTGTGGGCTGCTTTCTTGGCTTGTGCCCTCAACCTGTAATCCTACAGAATAACAAATAGTACAGTTGTCTGCTTTGCTGTATTGCTTGATTCAAATGCTTGTTTGTTACTTGTTACGCTATACCTGAGTTGGCCAATATGTCAGCAGTGCCTGCTGTACTATCATAAAGAAATGCATGCCTAGTTCATTTGAGTCCTTAACTTTTCCTCTAAACTTCATCACAAGACTTTCTTCGTAGTTTATATGAGGCCACACTGTTAAGTGCTTTCTCAGATTATCTCAACTGCTTAGATGCCTTGGCAACTTAAATATAGCGGTGGTACACTCCCTTTCAACTAGGGATGTCAACTGGGTCCCATTTAATCCCGATTAAAGTCCACTAGTGGTATGACAGTTCAAAAGAGTTTTTGTTTTTTGAGGAAAATGAACCTGGGAGCTAGCAAAAATAACTAGATGGGACTGGCGGATGTCGCTTATTTGCCACTTACATCCCTAGTTTCGTCTTACCATTTTAATTTCTTTTCGGCTGATGCTGCTTTGAAGCATTTAAATATAGCTTGCCATGCTCGGCAATAATTCGTATGTTGTTTACCATGTAAGCTTACTGCCTGGATCATGCGATAACTATCTCTTACTTATGTCCAGCGGAAACCTTTCAGGATGCCGTTCACACTAGGACACAATTTACAACCCCAGAATCTATTTGTGGAAGCAGTGCGCCATCCATGTTACCAGATGGTAGCAGTTCAGAGGCAACACCGCCAGAGAGCAGTCTGAGCACAAATATTACAGTTCTTGAGGCTCTACTAGAGGCAGAAAGAGATGGTGTGGCTGCCATGAATGAGGTAATCTCGATCTTGAAGCTGGAAATTATGCAATTAGCTGCATGCATTATGCAAGCAACCCAAGAATTGGAGGAAGTAAGAATGTTGCATTTGAAGATGGAGGAGGTCCTGCTGCTTCTGCTATCTGAAGCCCAGGGTAATCCCAGTTCTTCTTTAGATAGCAGTTGAAATTGACATTAGATTATTGTACTTGCATGTTGTGTCATGTCTCTGAATGGATTATGTTGTAAGACCCCCTATGTTGTCCATGTGTTGTAATGATCTGAATTTTTTAGGCGAGGTAATCCTCAGTACTTGTATGATTGACATAAGTTGAACTATTTTTTGTGTGAGCATATTGTATTGGATGAAATAACTGTTTGACTCAAAGTGTATCCAACCTACTGAATTCGAAGATCAAGGCATTTCTAAATCATAATCATATATAAAGGTGGAATAAATCTTTGTTGTGGTTTTGAAGAAATAAATAACAAAACATAGAATTATCTGTGGATATTCATAATTGAATAAAAATTGGATTTGGATTTAGTTGCCAGGGCCCAGGGCAAACGTGAATGCTAATTCTCCCGAGTTTTGAACGAAGCGGCTAAACACCCACTATCATTTGTGGGATGCCTGAAGCAAGTGTTTGGGTGATGGAAATTACAGTCTACCCCTGACACTTGACATCCTTATCGACCGGATTTACACTGCTGTCGATAGGGGTAGACTAGTAACTTCAATCAGACGTGACACAACGGCCTTTGAGCCCATTCAGACATGGTGGGCGCTAAACGTGGGCAGCAAAACACATTTGATTCAAGCTCGTCCGAAAGACATGTGTCTCTCCCTCCATTTCCCCATTCATCCACGGTGGGCGGCAAAACAAACTCTCCTTGTCCGAAATCGATGTAGGCTAATATTTTAAATAGGGGCAGATGTGTAACTTCCCTCAGACGTGACACAACCGCCCTACCAGTCAGCCCCGTTCATACACCGTGGGCGCCAACCGTGGGCGCCAAAACACCCTCTCCTCGCCCAAAATCGTTACCGGCAAATATTTGGGAGATGCCATATTACCGTCCTATCCCCAACCGACGTGATGTCCGAAATTTTAAACGGGGGATAAGTTCATAACTTTCCCACATTTCAGACAAGCGCGTCCCAAAGTTTGAGATCCCCCCTCCCCCTCCATTTCCCCATTCATACACCGTCGGCGCCACGACAACCTACCCACTGCAGCCAGCCTCCTCCGTCTGCCACCCCATCCTCCACCTTGCCGGAGCCGCTACCCCTACCCTGTCGTCCACTGCAACAGATGGACGTCTCTCATCCACGGCGCCAGACCAGGATCCTTTCATCGCGTCGTCTCGCTTCATCGGCGCCGTCGTCCACTTTGCTGTTGCTGCTCCTACGACTGCCTCGTCCACGGTAACAGGATTTATCCCTGACCCGGCCGTCTGCCATCTAAAGTCTTCTTCCCCGCCGTCAACAGCTATCGCACCCGCAGCACCCTCAACGTATCAGCAGGGGCCTACACGGTGTCACAAGAGAGGTGGTACTCTTCCATATGTGCTTGAGTTATTGATCTCACCCAGAAAATAGACCTTAAATTGTTTACTGTACTTTTCTTGTCCGTACCAAATCGTAGTGGCTAGTTGAATGCAAACATTGGTTGCGAAGTAGCTTTGTCCGGTTTGCACCTTCAGATCCGCGATGTCACGGTCACTATACTCGTAAAGCTTATGGTTTCCCCCCTTTATATTCACTACAATCATCGTAGGTGCTTCACTGCTTCGTGTCGTGCTAGCACTGCTCCTCAAGACCTCAACCCATCAAGCGAAACAACATGCCACTCATAATTCCAAAGCTTACGTGTTGAAATACGAATCTGATATGATGCTCATATACTAAAACAGAGAATGTTTAATTGGTCACCTAATGTTCCTATATTCATTTCGAAAAGCATGTGCGCCACCCACTGGTCCAGCTAGTTCCACTTTCCTGATTTTACTCTTGATGCTTAGGGTTTTCCCCTTTTATCTACTCTACTATGATCTGCGTAGGTGCTTTCTATCATACTAGCATTACTCCACCCTTCAAGCTAAACAACACAACACTCAAAATTCCAAGCTTAGTTGTTCAAATATGATTGTGATATGATACTGATATTAGTTAACAGACACATTTAATTGGTTAGCTAAAGGTCCCACTTGAGTTTCCAAATGCATGTCGCGACATATAGAGAGACAACAGAATTGCATTTCTTTATCACTTGTTGACTGTACTTTCTTGTCCATACCGAAACTTAGTTGTTATTTCAAAGCAAATATCGGTTGCTAACTACCCTTTGCATGGTTTGCAGCTTCAGATCTACCATCCCACTGCCACGGTCAACACTATACTCATCATGCTTACGGTTTCCCCATTTTATGATGACCACGATCAGCCTACGTGGTTCGTGTCGTAATAGCACTGCTCCACACATCGAGCTAAACAAGCTTAGTTGTACAAATTCAAATCAGATATTATGCTGATATTAGTAAAACTGAGAGATGTTTAATTGGTCAGCTAAATGTTGCTACTTTAGTTTCAAAATGCATGTGAGCCACATATGGAGAGACTGGAAGGAATAGTATTTCTCTGTGCACTCTGGTTCATCATGGGTGGCCAACCGACATTGTATAGAAAGACTTGTAATATCTTCAATCTGCTTGCTCTTCTGCTCTTCTTTAAGATGATCCTCTTCTCTTGCGGTCGACTGGTCAGGTCGAGTTATTCTCCCTTAGTATATTTTGAATCTGTTAGGTCAGGTCGACTTGTTCTTCTTTACTATATGTTGAAGTTGTCATCTGCGAAGTATCATCACTTCTGGAGCTCTCGTATTTGTGTAGTAGGCCACATTATATTAATGCACACACCAAATTACAGCATGCATGGCACCTCTTAGAAGAATTGCAGAGATAGCACAAAGGGGTTTACAGGGAGGAAGTATTGGATTAGAATAACTTCAGCATGACAAAGATAATCTCACTTGTTTTTATGTTTTCATGCATGTCAGGTATTGAACATTATCAAAATGAATATGAGAATGAGCGCACGAGAGGAATATTGCGGAACAATCCACTGGCTAACAAACTTGGCATCGTATTCACCCATCAAGGTGCAAGCTCTAACTTGGCAAGGTTGTATTGGTCACACATATTTTGCATCTGACCTCTTGCATTACTTCTACTTTGTTACACCATCTGCTTAGTTTAAGCATCATATATGAGTATATGCCATACCTATCCAGTTTCTGTACCTATTCCATGTGTCGTCATACTATGTTTTTCCAGTCAAATGTTGTTCTTTCGTAATAGATGTCCAAAAGGAAGAGGGTGAGTGCAGATCCTCAAGGAGTACAAACTAGGTATTTGGAAAAGGTAGTGATACCTGTTAAATCAGATAGATCAGCAACCACAGAAAACACAGGCCCAACTGTAACAGACTTTACCCCTACTCCAATGGCCAAACCCCTATTAGAACTACTGACAGCCCAGCGTCAGGTACTGTCTATGATATCAATTCAAAATTTGAACTCCTAAATTTCTGCATGTGCCTTACCTTCTCTCTTGTATGAAAACTAATTTTAGATGAATCACCTTGCTCAAAGGATCATAGGATCTCACAACAATACTGGGCTCGGCATTGCTCTTGTCAGTACCTCTTGCCCTTTGTCAGCATAATTACACTCACTGCTGTTTGATTATGTAGCATCACTGTAAATGTTCGCTTCTTTATCCTCCCTTTGCTTGAAATTATAAGATCTATATTTACTCTTAGATAAATGTAGAATTAACACAATGGTTATGAATTTTTGGATTGCTCATGTAAGTACATCTTGTCATGTACTCCCTCTGTATCGAATTAATTGTTGATCAATTGGATGTATTTAGAACTTAATAGTGCTAGATACATCCATTTGAGCGACAACTAATAACGGACGGTGGTGGTATTACTGTACATGCATCGCGAGATAGTTGATTGTCTAGCATTACTCTGCATCTTATGTGCCCTGCCCTCCACTGTCTCCAAATTATCATATCTACATTTACTCTTACCAAAATGTTGAATAAAGCCAATGCCACTTCACATGTTGATGTCTGCATTCCTCTTGTCAGTACCTTTTGCCTTGTAACGCTGTACTTAATTAATTGCTATTTGATTATGTATCATCAGTCTGCACCTGAGCTTCATTATCCTCTATTTCTTCCAATATTATTTGATCTATATTTACTCTTTGCAAAATGTAGAATAATGGCAACGCTTATAAAGAATTTTCTTTGGGGAATTTATTGAATTATCTTTCCATCAACATGGAGAAGGGCTTTGTCCAGCCCATGTTAACATGTAATGTAAGTTCATCCTTCTCAAGCCTTCAAACTTTGTTCTAGTATAGATTTGGATAGGCATCATTTCCTCCACTGCTGTTTACATCTGATTGGATGTTTGCAACAACTACCAGATTTAAATTGTAGTTGTAAAAACATGTTCCTTATGCAGAACAGATCGATTTATTTGCTTATATAATTGTGAAACCTGTTACGTGTCTCCTTGTTTCTCTTTCAGAGTCGTATCTCTTATGTCAGGTAGAACTTTAGGAAAGATAGTGAGCCAAACCATCTTGAGGACAGCGAGATGACCCCAAGGTCCTGTCTTGATGAAGACAGTGAGTTGAAGCTACTCACCAGCAGGTGTGAGACAACCTCTGTGCAGTCGCTGCCTCAATCAGTTCGACTTCTTCGGTCTCAACTTAAAGCGGAAAGGCTTGCTTCAGCTCAGCTCCGGCTTGAAGTCAAAGATGTAATCAGGATGTCAAGGGACTGCCTTGCGCACTATGGTGCCATACAGCTAGGGATGAAGCATCTACCGTTGACATAACTGAGGTCTCATCAGCTTGTTCGGCTGCTTGCGGGGCCCGAGCTTGCCGGGTCTAGTGCCTTCTGAAGTGCTCTCAGTTTTGTATATTCTTTTGTCGGCGCGTTTATATGCACTGGTGGCGACCTTTGATGCCCAGTGTATGTAATCCGCGGTCATGTTGCGCTTTATTATCACCGGTAGCGAACTTTGATTCCCAGTGGATGTAATATGCCGTAATTTCTTTATTGTATAGTCTAGGTTTATTCTTTGGTCGGTATGCTGTAATTTAGGCCAGAAGGTTCAGTGGATCTCAGTGTTGTCGGTCTTCAGGCCGGCCCGTTACTCATATGGGCCAAAACGTGGGCCTATAATCATCTTGGGCAATTAGCAGGTCTAAACCTATAGTAGTTTCCCGCCTTTAACAGGCCATGGGCTACATATTTACTGTAGTGACACTGGGCTTCCTACAGGCCATAGAAACAACGGGCCTTCTACGGTCCATAGAAACAATGGGCCTTCTACGAGTCGTATCATCAATGGGCCTTAGATGGGCCGTATGATCGATTGGCCAAACATGGGCCAAAACAGACCGCATTATGGTCGTAAACGGGCTAGAGTTGGAGTCGTCCGTTCATGGGCCGACCATAACGGGCCATGTTAATAGGCCGTATTTGATTACGCTATGAAAACGGCCCAACGTATTAACGGGCCACAAACGGGCCGACTGTAACCACGGGCTGAATTTGGCCCACAAGCAGAAAATGGCAGTAACGGGCCGTAAGTAACCGAATGCTGGAAATGAGCCCAAGAATAAATGGGCACTGAGAAGGCCGAAAGATAACATGGGCTGCAAATGGCCCAATGGATTAATGGGTCGTTAATGGGTATAAAGTGATACACTGTTCATTACGGGCCAGTTTCACCACGGGCCGTTAATGGGCCAAGAGTTACAAAGGGCCTCATATGGGCCGAAAGACATCATGGGCCATACATGGGACGGAACTTAAAATGGGCTGGAATCATATTGGACGGCCCAGATGACGCTACTGGGCCTAATTCGGATAGGTCGTAACGGGCCCTGGGATAGCGGGCTGTAAATGGGCTATATGCGAACAGGCCGTTAACAAGCTTTCCGTGGGCCGGCCCGCCACCTTTTGACAAAGTCAAACGGGCCGGCCTTTTCACACGAATGGGCCTCTGTTCGGCCGTGCCACGTGTCGATGTATCATAGGCGCCTTCGGTCCAATGAGTGGATGACATCTGTCGCAACAGTGAGCCGACATGTGTTTCCTCAAGCCAATGATGATTTTACACATGGAAAATCCCCATTGCTCGGGGCTGTTAGTGGGTTATCGGATCCAAAACCGGACCCGATAGCTTAACGGCGTTCCATTACGGTGGATGCCACGTGTCGGTCACCCTTGACGAAAGCACTTATGTGACGCGCGATTTTTCGTCATGGAAGTGGACACTTCCATGATGATAATTTTGGTAATGTCATGGAACACTTCTACGACAGCACAGGTATGACTATCTTGATTCTGTCATAAAATTTTCATGGATGTACATGCATGACAAAAAACGCGACCTACTGTGACAAACACGTATCATCACGGAAGTGTATTTTTTTGTAGTGTAGTGTTGTCATGTGAACGTCGACTACATGACAATTCACCATATTTGGGCCTAGGGGAATGTATTGTGGAGTAGTTATTAGATGACGGGTTGCGAGAGTGACAGAAGCTTAAACCCTAGTTTATGCGCTATTTCGTAAGGGACCGATTAGATCCAAAAGTTTAATGATATGGTTAGAATTTATTCTTAATACTTTTCTCGTAGTTGCGGATGCTTGCGAGGGGGTTAATCATAAGTAGGAGGTTTGTTCAAGTAAGAACAACACCTGAGCACCGATCCACACCCACATATCAAATTATCAAAGTAGCGAACACAAATCAAACCAACATGATGAAAGTGACTAGATAGAATTCCCGTGTACCCTCAAGAACACCTTGCTTACTATAAGAGACCATTTTGGCCTATCCTTTGCCTCAAAATTATTGGGCTACCTTGATGCACTTTTTTACCATTACCGTTACTTACTCGTTACAAATTATCTTGCTATCAAACTACTCTACTACTTACAATTTCAGCACTTGCAAACATCACCTTGCTGAAAACTACTTGCCATTTACTTTTGCTCCTTGTTGGGTTCGACACTCTTACTTATTGAAAAGGCTACAATTGATCCCCTATACTTGTGGGTCATCAGCGCCAGCTGCCCGCATTCATGTCGTCCGTCCATATGCCATCAATAAGAGGCTCGGTGCCCGAGGAACCAACTCCGGCGACTTAATGACGCACCCGGGCGCTTGGCCTCACCGGAATGCGCTACTTAAAGCGGCAACGCCCAGCTAAACTCCACACCATAGCGCGTCGTCCTGCTACTTGGCACGACATCCGCCATGACCGCGAGCGCGAATGCTCTGCGTGAGATCTTGTCTTCAGGGATGAAGCTCGAGGTCGCCGCCCTCGCTCAAGTCGCCGCTCGTGATGCAATAGCGGCTTAGCCGGACACGGACGCGACCGCACAAGCGGTGGCCACGCTGGCGGCCAACGACGGGAGCATCGTCAGCCACGCGTCCTACACTACAAAAAAATACACTTCCGTGATGATACATGTTTGTCACAGTAGGTCGTGTTTTTTGTCATGCATGTACATCCATGACAAATTTATGACAGAATCAAGATAGTCATACCTGTGCTGTCGTAGAAGTGTTCCATGACATTACCAAAATTATCACCACGGACGTGTCCACTTCCATGATGATAAATCGCGCGTCACAGAAGTGCTTTCGTCAAGGGTGACCGACACGTGGCATCCACCGTAACGGAACGCCATTAAGCTATCAGGTCGGGTTTTGGATCCAATAACCCGTTAACAGCCCCAACCAATGGGGATTTTCCATGTGTAAAATCATCATTGGCTGGAGGAGACACGTGTCAGGTCCGTGTTGGCACAGGTGTCACTCATCCAATGGGCGAGACGCGCCTATGATATGTTGACACGTGGACCGGCCCATCAAGTTTAAATGGGCCGGCCCAACTGAAGGCCCACAAGATTTTGCGGACCATAATGGGTCGGTCCAGCTAAAGGCCCATGAGATTTTGCGGACCATAATGGGCTGGCCCAGCTAAAGGCCCACAAGAATTTGTGGGCCATAATGGGCTGGCCTAGGTAAAGGCCCACAAGATTTTTGTATGCCATAATGGGCCGGCCCAGCTAAAGGCCCACGAGATTTCGCCGACATTAATGGGCTGGCCCAGCTGTAGGCCACAAGATTTTGAGGACCCTAGTAGGCCGGCCCATTAACTGGCTGCCATGTTTTGGGCCAAATGCCGGCCCATATTTGATCCGGTCCATTAATGGCCTGCCACGCTCCGGGCCTAATAGTGGCCCATATGAGATCCGGCCCGTTAAAAGCCTACCACGTTCTAGGCCAAATTACGGCCCAGATCAGGTCCGGCCCTTTAAGAGGCTTTGGGCTCAATTATGGCCCATATCAGATTCGGCCCGTCAACTGGACACTATGCTTTTGGGCCCACTTGCTAAAGGCCCACTTAGTAATTCGGCCTGATATTAGTTTGGCCTGTTAAAGGCCCGTTTAACATTTCGGCCCTATATTAATTTCGGCCTATTAAAGCCCGTCATATAGTTGGGCCTAACTACGGCCCGGTTTGCATCCGGCCTGCTCGCAGCCGACATCTGATTGGGCCAAACAAGGATCGAGAAAATTTTGGCCTGTTAAAAGCCCGTGATTTGATTCGCACAATCATGGGCCGGGGTTCATTTCGGGCTGCTGCCGCCCGTGAGCTGTTCGGCACGTTTCAGGCCCAACCTACATCGTGATTGCATGATGGCCCGATTATGTACCGTAATTTTACGGTTTGGCCGGTTTACTGCGAAGACAGGATATATATACAGTAAAATAACTGCAGCATCGTGAATAAGAAAAAACCTAGACTATACAATAAAGAAATTACGGCATATTACATCCACTGGGCATCAAAGTTCGCCACTATGATAATAAAGCACAAGCACACAGCAGATTACATACACTGAGCATCAAAGATCGCCACCAGTGCAAATAAACACGCCGAAAAAATAATATACAAAACCGACAGCACTTCAATAGAGTTCAAGAAAGGCTAGCCCTGCTGGAGAGCTGCAGCGCAAGCAACTGAGCAAGATGATGAGACTGCGCTTGTTCAACACTTATATCTTCCTCACTCTGAAAGATAAACAAGCAGACAGATGACAGGTTTTGCACATAAAAGTATCAGTGCTGACAATTCATCACATTTCTTACTGACGAATAAAGTGACACAGTTTAAAATTGCATTAACACAATATGGTATTGTTCAGGTCAAGACATGGCAGGAAATGACATTGTGAAGGAGTTGGCAGCTTCACGACACCACTGGATTACAGATCAAGAACTCATAAGTATCAATGGTTAGTGTGCTGTCAATTTATACCATTTCAGATTGGCAAATAAAGAGACGGTTTAAATAATAGTAGAATGATATGACAGTGTTCATAGTTAAGACATTGCAGAATATGACATTGTGCTGTATTGGGTAGGTTCACCACACCACCGGATTACGGATGAAGAACAGAAGCATACATGCAGTGCAAAAGAAGATCACTTGCTCTGTATAGTTTAATTTACATGGTATGAAGAAGGAACTTGGTTGTACAACTGAGAACTTAAATTGAGAAAGGACAAACTTTTGTTTATGAACTACATAATAAACTTTAAACAAGCAATTTGATGCAAACACCAAAAATAAATAGCTGTTGCAGTCATGCCTAACCAAATATATACAACAAAGTTTGAAGGCTTGAGATGGACAAACTTACATTATTGGTGAAGACAGGCTCTATAAAGGCCTTGTCCATGCTGATGGGGGGGCAATTCAAGAAGTTTACCAGAGAATCTTCTTCAAAAGCATTGCCTTTATTCTACATTTTGTTAAGAGTAAATATAGATGTGATAATATACGAAAAAATGGAGAATATTTAAGATAAGATGAAGAGTGATGCTACATAACCAAGTAGCTATAAATGAAAGTGCAGCGATACAGGCAAAAGGTACAGCCAAGAGCAATGCATAGCTAAACTTCTTCAGTGCCAACCTTATGGTAAGAGTAAATACAGATCTGATGTGTAGAAAATGGAGGGCAAAGGAAAATAAGCTGCAGAGTGATGGTACATGAACAACTACCTATCATTATAAGTACAATGATAAAGGACAGCATGTACATACAAGAACAATGCAGAGCTAAAAAAACATTGGCATTGGATATATTCTACACTAATGTAACCATTCATACAGATCAGATAATTTGGAGCGAACAATTGATAAGCAAGCTATCATGCATACTGCTGTCACATAATGAACCAGGTATGTATGCAAGTACAGTGATACAGGACAACAGGTACTAACAAGAGCAAAGCAGCGGGCAGCATATTTGCGATATCCTGTCGTTCTTGTCAAACCGGAATTCTTCTTCGAGCAGATTTCCTGCAAAAAAGATCCGTAAGGCACATGCGGAAAAGTAGAAGTTCAAATTGTCATGTGATTTCATAGACAGTACCTCATCCTGGGAACGAGACCAGTGCATAACAAGGTTTTTCCATTCAATGTCTTCTAAATTTAGCACAGGAGACTTCACCGGAAATTCGTTTATAGACTTGCCATCAAAGTGTGATTTTCCTCAGGTAACACCGATACTGCTGCAATGCTCCCTTGAAAAGCACAAGCAAGCTTTGCTCGTCATGACTATCCAGATTGACCCTCGCCTAGTTACAACAATGTAATGTAATTCATTGATGTGTTCAATCAGCAGAAAATAGGAAAATAATAACCATGAATAATAGCACTTACACGTAAGTTGGACTGGAAGATGTGAAAATGGTGTTTGTCTTCACAATAATCTTCCCATGATGGGAATATATGCACGTAGTCCCTAACAACATTGAAAGCATTGTCTTTTAAACTGGGAATTAATGGAATGGGGTTCCAATCTGCAGGAATTGGCCGTCTCTGCAGTTGGGATAGGTCTTCGGCCGGTGGACTTGCTGTACTTTTTGCTGGAGTGGGATTTTTCCGTGGTACAGCTGGTGCTATGGCAAATGAAATCGGTATACCTTTTGCTGGAGTGCAGGTCCTGTGTGGTGCGGCTAGTGGTGTGGCCAGTGAAGTATGGGTACAGTCTGCTGGAGTCGGTCCTACGTTTTGTGTCACTGGTTGTACAGCCAATATAAGTGGGGTGCTGTCTGATTTCTCCGGCACCACCACGTTTTTCAAGGACTTTGCTGGTGCTCCTTCAGGTTCGGCAATCACCCTCTTCCTTTTTTATGTCTGATGCACAAGAACAACATTTGAGTGGAAAAACATGGTATGATGACAGATGGAATATGTATTGATAATGGATGGGTATGGCATCTCGACATATATGATGAGTAAACTAAGCAGATGGCGGTGCAACAAAGTAGAAGAAATGCAAGACAACATATGCAAGATACCCGCAATCAATAAAACATTGCCAAATTAGAACAGGCACCTTGATGGGTGAACAGGACAGGCCATCTGCCTTTGACTCCTCGAGGTTAGAATAGTCATTAGGATCATATTCTGAACAAGAATCAACAGGTGGGGAGCATATGAGTTTCATTGCATCCAGAATGGCACTCAATGCCTTGGTGCCAATTTTGTAAGTCATTGCAGTGTTTAGCTTCAAGAGTGGACTGCTGCTAGTGCGACATAAAGCAGCTACACTGATCATAGTGTAGATATAATGGGAAAACCTTAAGCATCAGAGTAAAATCAGCAAAGTGGAACTTGCTGGAATATATGTGCTAGTATTGCCGGTATGGCTAGAAAGGCTTCGGATACCAGCTCTCTTCAAGTGAAGGTGCGGTACTGTTAATATCAGTGTAACTCTCAAAGGCGACACAACTCCCCGCATTTCCTTGCTATTCTTATAGGATTCAAGTGGGCAGGCCACTACAAATCCTATTCCTATGTTTACAAGATCCTACGAATCAAAGAGGCTCAAAGTGTCCATCACAACCGACCGTATAGACCTCTACACTGCAAATGTCCCTGCTCATCTTCAGTACAAGGAACATACTGTACTACTATCATACTCCCTCCGTTCCAAAGTATAAGTCTTGGTAGAGATTTCCACTATGGATCACATACAGATGTATCCAGATACATTTTAGAGTGTAGATTCACTCATTTTGCTCCATATGTAGTCCATGGTGGAATCTATACAAAGACTTGTATTTAGGAACGGAGAGAGTACATATTAAAGAAGAACGGAAGAGGAACATGGTAAAGAAGAGCAAGCAGATTTTGGATAATAAAATGTTGGTTGTGCAGTGCCCACACATGATGAACCAGAGCGCATTAAGAATGCAACTCCCAGCTGTCTCTCGACCATTTAAGGCAGTTGGATGAAGATCCTACGTCTCCTAACCCTTCTTCTTCCTCGTCTCTGATTCTTCCCATACAGAACACCGCACGGGCCGCCGGCCGGACCACCGGCCCCCACCGCCTGTGTTCCTCCGCCACCCCCACCCCCACCCCCGCCCCAACCCCCACCCGCGTCGAGTTTTCTTCGTTCAGCGAGGCCCCACAACCACCCGAGCCCCTTCGATCGCACCGGCGAACTCCGGCGAGCTCTGAAAAATCGACTGACCCAATTTTGAAATTTAGTCTATTGTGATTTAACTAGTGTGGAATATAAAAGGGGAAAACCATAAGCATTGGGAGTATAGTGTTGAGCGTGCCATGGCGGATCTGAAGGTGCAAACCGGACAAAGGCAACTTCGCAACCAAGACAAGAAATCAGAGTAAAGCAGTGGCGATCTATTTTCTTGCTACGGTAAATAAGTTGAGCAGATACGAAAGAGTACCGCCTCTAGTGCGGCGTTGTGTACGCATATGCTGAGCATTTGACGGTGCTGCGGTAGCGATGGCTGTCGGCGGCGTGGAAGCAGATCTAGGAGGGTAGACGGTGGCGGCGGGGCGCGGTGGACAAGACGGTCGTAGGAGCGGCGCCGGCAAGGTGGACGACGGCGGGGATGAAGCGAGAGGACGGGATGCAAGGATCCCGGTCCGAAGCCGTGGATGAGAGAGGTCGATCTCTTGTAATGGACGGCGGCGTCGGGGTATCAACTCCGGCATGGTGGAGGAGGACGGCGGTGGATGGGGTGGCGGACGGTGGCGGACGGAGGAGGGTGGGGTGGAGAGGGTGTTTTGGCGCCCACGGAGTACGAATGGGGAAAAGGGAGGTAGAGAGGAAGGGGGGAACCATGTATTCAGGGCGCGCTTGTCTCAAATGCGAGGAAATTTACAAACTTAGCCCCCGTTTCAAATTTCTACTACATCACAGCAACATTAGTCGGTTGGGGATATGACGGTAATCTCGCATACACCGAATATTTGCCGACGAGAGTTTGTTTTTGGCGCCCACCGTGTATGAATATGAATCGGGGAGGGAGTCGATTTCGGCCGAGGACACACTGTATTTTGGCGCCCACCGTGTATGAATCCGGGTGAGAGGCGGTTACGTCACGTTTGGGTGAAATTACAAACCTACCCCTATTGAAACCTATAGAAATCCAGCAGATAGGCTTTGCGTGGCAGGGATAGGCAGTAGTGATTTGCCTCTCGCAGATTTTGGTTTCGGGTGGTTACTGCGACTTTCCCTGCTTCGTTCAAATTTTGCAGAGTGCATGTTTACCGTGCCAACTCAATTCGAATCCCGTTTGTATTCTATTTTTTTCGGGCGGGATCCATTTTCAATTGGAATTACATTCTATATACATCATTTTTTTATATATACTTTCAAAAGCCCAACACCATTTATCATAAATATGGTTTACAAATGGCATATCTCAGATTCATAAGGTTGTATCCATCAATTTGGATTTTCAAATATTTGAAACCACTTTATGTTGAAATCCAATGTATGCATTCCTCGCTAACTGTCTCCAATTAATGTGTGTTTCATGCGGGTTTTTTTTTACTTCTCAAACATGTAAAATGTGTTTCACACACACAACATATAGTGTAATCCCATTTAGACATTAATTGCATATAAACCATGCATTGTTTGTAATTGAAGAATCTATGGATCACCAATATTGATAAACTATATAACATTACACGTGTGCCCAAATTCAAATGAATATGCATGTTTGATACACCAATTTGCGTTATGATATTATCGATGTCGTGATCTCCAGTTTAAATATTTGAATCCCCTTTAATCCAGATATTCATCTCACATAGCTATCACTCATGCTTATATAGGACTATCTCTCTGGACCTATACGCGTTCATCGTCTCTCAGGTATCTCTCGTGCTACCTGTATGTCGACAATGATCTTTTATCTTCGTAACACACTGACGGTAGTCTCTCCCTCGACCTTCATCACTCTATCTCTCTCTAAGTATATCTCGCTCCCTGCTATGTGTCTCTAACTATGATTCTCCATGTGGAATGTCTTTCTCTCACACAAACACAAAACTTTGTCTCCCGGGGTCTCATTTCTCTCTACTATTCCCATGTGTGCCACTCGCACACCCCTCATACAGAGATGTCTTTCGCTCCTTAGATATGAGAACCTACGACTCTTCCTCTTCAATATATCTTTCTCACACACAAACACAAACTCTGTCTCCCAGGGTCTCATATTTCTCCATTGTTCTCTTGTATGTCGCTCACACACACCCTCTTTCCCTAGAGATATCTTGTGTTCCCTCGTATGTCTCTCTAGCTATCACTCTCGTTGTGAAATATCTTTCTCTCTTGCAGACACAAAACTCCGTCTCTCTGGATCTCATTTCTCTCTGATATCTGTTTGTATGTGACTCACATTCACCCTATCTCTATCTCTCTCACACCCACACACATAACCCAGCCTTCTGATCCACTCGACTCCTATCTCTAACGCACACTAGCTAGCATCTTTATCTTTCTATTTATCTGTTTCTCCATCAACCTTCTTTCTCGCCCTCACTCTTGATTCCTATCACGCACACTACATATGTTTCTCTCTACATGCAGTCAAGTGCCCTCTCACACACATATATAACTTCACCCTTTGAACCACCCGACGGTCATGTCCAACACCCAAACTAGCGGATGTCCCTCTAGCTAGCATCTCCATCTCTGTATCTATCTGTAGTTTCTCCGTCAACATTTCTTTCTCGCACGGAGTCTTGCTTCCTATCACCCACACTATATATGTCTCTCCATACATATGCATTTATAGGTTGGTCTCTTTTGCACAATCGTTGCGCCTCACTCCCACTGCTCGCCATAGATGCATGCTCCAGCCCACGCCACTATCTCTTAAAGACAAAAACACATGCTCAATTGTCGGGCCTTCTTCCCTGCATTCTCACATGCATGCATATTGTCATACCAATCCATCTCTCCCATGTCGTTGATCTTATGACTTATGTCTTCTTTCTTTTATCTCGATCATGCGCGCGCACACACACACATCCCACGTATACATGTATACCTCTCACACATGCACGTTCAAGGTCTCTATGTCTCCATACGTTTAATTACCCTCAATCCTAACGCCACATCGAATCGTTCTCCTCTATTGTGCACATAACTTCCGCCTGGATGGGTAAAACACACACTCACACTTAACAATCGCCTTCTAGCTACCCCCCCCCCCCCCCCCCCCCCCGCCGCCTCTCACTCTTCCCCTATATCCCCGAAACCAATAAGACCATCCCTTTGTTTAATTCCCGCCTACATGCACCATCGATATATAGTAGTCTTCCTCGGTGTCTCTCAAACAAACACGTTCTCTCGATGTCGACTCCTCTCACGCGCACACACCTTCTCTTCCCTCTCTACGGGTATTTTCTCTCTCGCACCCCATCGTTGGTGGCCTCTGCCATACACATCACCTCTCTATGATGAAGCCATGCACACTTAAATTACATCCTCCACAGAGGACCCCGCGACACACACACACACACACGCACGCACGCATCCCCCCCCACACACGCACACTAAGACTCCATCTCTCTCTCTCACACACACACACACAAACACACACACACACACACACACACGCACGCACACCCCCCCCCACACACACTAAGACTCCATATCTCTCTCTCACACACACACACACACAAACTAAGACTCCATCTCTCTCTCTCCTCTCTCTCTCTCTCTCACACACACACACACCCCACACACACACTAAGACTCCATCTCACACACACATGCTCTAGGCGGAGCATTTGTTCCTACCACCCTTCATCCAACCTTACCCGTATGATAAACAATCACCTTTATTTACTTGCATAACATGGACAAATTCCACTTTACTTTAGTAGTCAGCAAACTTATCATCTGTACCCTTATAAAAAAACGAGTTGGCGGTGATGGTGTGCCTGCCGTCTTGTAATACAAACCGTATGATCTATATCTGAGGATAGAAAGCAAACTATGATAATTTTACAAAAGATACCCGCACCTCTCTCCACATCATTATCTCCCGCAACCTCATTGCTCAGCAATTAAAAAAGGAATAAGTCTCTGGAACAATCTAGCATGCATGGTGGCCGCTGCCGCCTGCCGGCGCCGTCCATCCCCATGCCTCCGCCCATTCCGACCACCAGTCACCACCACGCTCCACTCCTCCTCGCCTTATCTCTCATCTTTCATTTTTTTGATGACATTCTCGAGATACCAGTTTTCCGATAAAATTCTCGAGATATCATTAGTTTTTACACATGGGATTACTCCTGCATGGGTCAATCACAACAGGTGTTCTGTAAAAAAATGCATATTGATGTTCCGTGCAATGCACGAGAATCTTGCTTGTAATTATATAACGCAAATCACGAGCAGGAAGTGACATTTTTTTGACACAACCACGTTAACATGGCCACGTAAATCACTAGCTAAAGTAAATACCATTATACTTATATCCCGATGCAAAAGGTTGAGTACATGTCCGAAGAGTAGAGTCGCACACACGCACTCTATCTCTCAGAATCTCTCTCTCACACACACCAGTTACGTGACGCCCACTTAAGCAGACACGTATGTTACAATTTGTGCACCCGCGGGTACACATGATGCTGCACATTTATTTAAGCCGGAAGGCGAACCCAAACAGTAGCTGCATTCATTCCCCTCCCGCCGCCTCTTCTCTGGTCGCCGTCGCCCGGTAGCCATGGGCCGGCCGAAGGTAACAACATACGCCATACTCCCGCCGGAGTGGCGCTTTAATATGGAAATTTTAGTGGTCATGCATGCATCTTTTTGTGCTAGCACTCCTATATAAGGGTTGACCGGTCGCTTCCCGCAGACGTGCGCGGGCGGTGGAAGAGGAAGGAGAAGGGAAGCAGGCTGTGGAGTAACGTTTTTTACCACAATTTCTTAGGAAACTGAGTGCAATAATTGAGTAGTTTTGCAAACTACCAGTACTACACCTGAAACGGTTCAAAACCTATACTCCCTTGCCAGCGCGCGCTTCCCGCGTGAAACGGTCAGCATCGCCCTGGAGCGTCAGTGCCGCATTAATGCCCGGCCAGAGCGGAGGCGACCTCTCACTGGCGCCGGCTTTGAAGTGGCGCGACGCCCGAGAGAGC
This sequence comes from Aegilops tauschii subsp. strangulata, assembly GCF_002575655.3. NCBI lineage: Eukaryota > Viridiplantae > Streptophyta > Magnoliopsida > Poales > Poaceae > Aegilops > Aegilops tauschii. The sequence continues at coordinate 278,433,105 of NC_053035.3, forward strand.
GCCGCTTCCTGGTGCACACGACTGCTCCGCGTCGAGACTGGCCATAGGCCCTGTTTGGATCCATGGGTTAGAGTTAGTTTGAGGTAGTTGGGGATCAAATAGCCCTAAAGTATCCAAGCATGAGGGTTTAAATTGGAGCAAGTTGCACCGAACCCACCAAAAAAAACTATCCCACCCAAGAGGTGCTAACTGGAGATAGTTCTCATTGGGACCACTGAAAAATCACTTTTCTCTCTCCATGAAGTGCATTTGTTGTCAATCTAACCCTGTCACCCAAACACCTCTTTGGCTACAGTTAGTTCAGGGTTAGTCATGAGTTAGTCTAACCTCTAGCTAAGTTAGAGTATCAAACAGGAGCAGTATAGGACATGCAAGTTGCTCAAAGCATACAGGCAAATTCGTACGTGAAAGGATTTTTTTCTTTTTGAAAACGGAACGTGAAAGGAATTTTTTTAGAATGCTCTTGGCATGTCGCTAACATGTGATAGTTAACCGACCTCAATAGACGGCAGAAACGCCAGCCCGCCGCACTTTGATAGAGACGAGGAGGGAGAAGCGATACAGGCTGCTGGATTACTAGAGATAGGTGTCGCACGGAAGCCAAGAAATATGGTGATAGCGTGGGTTAGCCATGTACTAGTATGATGTAACTACACTGGGCTGCCATGTTTCGTACTCTTCCAGTCCACCGTGGAGATGATTGGTTAATTTTATATTGCTGAATAATATTAAATATTATGAGTGCAGACGCTCCACCACGAGGTTCCTTGCTCCTTCTCGATCGTCCGGAATCTATGTTCTTCCACTCTATTTTTTTTACGTGAGCTTTGTTCATCCTTTTGCCAACACGCGAGACATCTAGCATCAAGGTGCACGTGTTATGCAAGGATCGTTCCATCTATATGAAGAACACGTGGGACTGGAACTACGAGACGGACATGTACCCAGGAGTGGACATACGAACCTGAGTAATGTAGCGCAGTAAGTGAAGTAGAAAGGCATAAATGGTATGAACATGCGTGGCATATAGGGTGTGTTTGGTTGCGTTCTTGTCTCAGCATAGTTGTTCCCTCTTCATACATGCTCAACTCAACACCCCTCTTCATGCATGCTCTCTTCATGCATGCTTCTAGTGTATTTGTGCTAAACTAGTGTGGACTCATGCACCCTCCATACACTCTACCAAACACCCAAAAGTAGGTCGAGAAGGGAACTCTTGCGCAGCATTTGTCTCTTACTACGTACTACCACTAAATGTTGTACGTGCAATGCACGGTGATGTTATGGAGTACGTGCCTAAGTACTCTACTACTACTATATTAGTTGGAGGCACATATTAACTTTTATATTTGTTTACGTGTATGCCCCGAGACCTTCCAACTAGACGTGTCTTTCTCTCCAGGTCGCACTTTGTATCGTTCATACCACTAAGTACTACTACGTGTGGTCTCCGACCCAGAAGTGGAAGAAGTGGAGACGCTCTACCACGCTGTTTTTTTACGCTCGGCTCTACCACGCTGTTCATGTCCCACTCCTTTCACTGACGTGTGGGACATCCAGCACGTGCCGTGTTTGGCACCCTTCGTCGTAAGAGTTGAAACGCTAGCATTCATCAGAAATAAAAAATAATTATAAATCGGCAGTGATACTATTTTTTTTGCGAACCAATCAGCAGTGATACTATACCACGCGGTTTCCTTGCTCCTCGATATCGGAAAGAATACTTCCGTTCGCCAACATGTGGGACGACGACCATCCTGGTCCACTTGCCATGCACGCAGAACTCCAAGGGAGAGTCACCCAGGTCGTCGTGCCGCAGTAACAATGACTAATGAGCCATCAAATCACAGGCCCACTTCCCACTTTGAAGTTGCTCGGACGAAGGAACCATCATGACTTCGTTGAATTCCGCTTCTTGAAGAAAACTACTATACCAGTAGTACTGCTAGCTACAGTAGTTACTCCAACAGAGGCCTCCTTTCGTTCATAGGATAGGAATATGAAAATCATAGGAAGTGAGATGACATGCATCTCAATTCCTATAGAGAAAGAGATGCCATTTGATGCTTAGGATAGGAATTTTTCCATTTAATCTAGGCTAATGTACTAGTAATTTGCTGTAAAACTACAGTAGTAACTAGTAGTATTGGTACATGCTTGTACTCAGACACAGACACACACACTAACTACTAGTACTACTACTTCTCACATGTTGGCCAGACGCCGTCGTTCTCCTTCCCGGCTTTGTCGGCGACACCCCACCGTGCTTGGATCTCCGCCGACCTCTCCGCAGCAGCGCGTGCGTCCTTTTCTTTCTTGCGGCGGCGGGCCTCTCTTTTCTTGAGTGCTTTCTGACTTTTCCGCTCCCTCTGTGCGGCTGTGGCCACCTCTTGCTCTACCGCCCATTCGGCCTTGGCATCTTCAAATTCCTCCCACATAGTTGTGAGGTCGCGAGCGGCGATGAACTCGGCACGGCAGGATGCATCGCTTCCCTACCATTTTGTGTGCGGTCGTGGGCAGCGAGGAACTCGGCGCGGCGGGATGCCATCGCTGCCTTACCGGTTAGTGTGCGGCGCGATGGCATGAACAACGCTTGGTGAGAGCTCTGGGGTGGAGTGGCCGGACAACCGTATAGTGCATTGGTTTGTCAAGAGCTCAAGGACAGAAGACGAAGCAAATTTGGATTCCCCTTCAATCCTGGTCATTTTTTACCGAGTAAAATGCATTGGCGGTCATCGAACTTGTCTTGATAGCTCACTTTGATCATTGTATACGAGATATGGTGATTATACGGTCACTGGCTCAGCGTATAGCTCTGTATTTGTCTGGTTGACCAGTCAAACAGTCCGCATGCGCCTCATCAGCTCGTGTTCTTTATCTATCTACGCGGGCCTACCTGTCAATGGAGAAAGAAATACTGTAAAAACCAAAATTATGCGTATGTGGGGAATCAAACCACGGACTCGTCACTGCAACGCACCCTTGTCAGCCAAATGAAAATGAAATACTTCACGTCAGACACTCACGCTCACGCTGTCAAAGCATGCTAATGCATGCACGTCGCCCTCTAAATCAAAGTCCTGCTCCTGGCGCAACGCAAACGGCGAGCTCATCACCTGCGCGCCCCGGCGGTGCCTGACATTACTGTTTAGACGTTTGATGGAGGCCTACGCGAACGCCGAGCATGTACTCACCTGGCTCAACACCAACGGTCATACTCGGACCGCCTTGCTCATGTATATCGTCCATCACAACGACAATCTATAAAACAGCCTAAGCTAGAGAGGGTACTATGGTAGTATGGTACGGAGTATGTGCTATCGTGAGCGACCGATCTTTGTGCCACTACACACCGAAACCCCTTCCATCGCTAGCGCGTGCTTCCCGCCTGAAACGGTCACCGTCTCTCCAGAATGTCAATGCCGCATTCACCGGACTTAACTGCAGGTGCAATTGGTGTGTCACTAACATGCGGGCCAGATGCCCGTTGGGCCCACATGTCAGTAACCCAAACGCTCTGCAGTTAAGTCACTGAAGCAGCGTCCGCATTCACGCCAGACGAACCTACTCCGGCGCCAGTTGTCCATCCGTCTGCCGCGGCTCATTGCCATTCGCCTGCTATATTAACTTGAGCCCTAGCTCCCAGCCATAGCCAAAGACCCACACTTATTCTCCTTCGGTCCCTTCCTTTTGTCGGCACCACTTCAACCATGGCCTCCCGGCGCTCCGAAGCTCTCTTGGACGTACTGTCGTAGGAGCAGACGAGGGACATCAGTGGCTCCGCTCCGGGCGCGCTCCAAAGCTCTCTTCGACGTACTGTCGCATGAGCAAACGAAGGAGATCGCCGGCACCCCCCCAGCCGCCCTCCGCCGCCACGACCACGAAGCCGGCGCGCGTGCGCGGGCGCAGCCGGTAGCGAGGAAGAGTAGTACATGGTAGGTCACCGCCGCTCTAGTCCCGGGAAGGCCACCGCTACTCCACTCAGTCGACGCCAAGCTTGGTGGGGTAAACATCGGCGGCCGATTAGCCGCTTGACGGCGACGTGGAGGCGGAAATCTTCAGAACCTTGTGCTCCGGAGGAGGAGGTTATCGAGGCGGATGAGGAGGAGGCAAAGGCAATGGCCGGCTTTCTCGGGTTCATGGCCGGACATGGTGGCCGGGCGCCGGCGATCGTTTAGATTAGGTTTACAGTAGGTTTTAGTACGGTTTGTGCGAAATATGTAATGAATTTTGTCCAGTTTGTAGGAAAAGTTTTTGAAATGTAATGAATTTCATCCGTTTAATTTGAAATTTTCTTTGTTTGCACGAATTTCGTCCGGTTAGTTCATATAGTTGTTGAAAGGTATGCGGGCAGCATCGGATGGCATCCATTAGTGTCCTCGGATAGATGCCGGTGTAAATTTGTGGGCCAGCGCTGGAGATGCCCTAACTATCATGCTATAATCGCTAACAATCCTCCATTATTTGGCAGGGAACAGTTATCCCTCGATCAAAATCAGATCCGCGGTGCTTCGCACTCCTCCCGCGTAAGAGTGTAAACTCTTGCTTACATAAAAATGGAGCAAGTGGACGGCACTGTAGCACGTCATATCACTCGAACTAGCCCGCCTAACGAGCGGGAAAGCACCGCATCGTCATTTTGTTCTGGATTTCTATCGATCGATCGCGCGAAAATGTTACGCTTCGCAAGTTCTAAAGGAAAAGGCGGCACACTTACGACTCGTACGCGTCGCAACCCCGACAGTCCGGCTCGCACGCCGCTCACCAGAGGGGACACGCGTTGTCTTGCAATTTCACTGACATGTGGGACCGTAATTGAATAAACCGTCGATAGCCAAAATCTAATCTCTCGGCGGGCGTCGGCTGAGAAGAGAGAAACGGGGAGGGAGAAGAGATCGCCCGCCCGCCGCGCATGGACTCCAAGAAATATATGGTGATAATGTGAGGTGGGCCATGCTGGAGTCCGAACCGCTTCCGGAGCCCGCTCTCACCGCCCTGGCCCCTCAAGATGCCCGCCGCATGCATGCATAGCAAGTAGTACTCCTTATGTGGAGGAGAGAGAGGCATTGAAAAAGTCAAGGAATGGGCTCTGCAAGAGCCCGTCTCTACACGTGCTCCTAGGTATAAAAAAATAATTCTAAAAAAAGGCATAAAAACAATTGTGTCTTAAAAAAGAAAGGTAAAAAACATTTGAGAGGAAATAGATAGAGAGAGAGTGAGAAAAAGCTGTAACCTGGGCATTGCATGAGGAAGGAGGGAGTGGTGCACATGCCAAGTTCACTGGGCTGCCGTGTTTCACACTCCTCCGTCGTAACAGTGGAGACAATAGCTTTCAACAAAAATAAACAATGAATACTCGTTGCTCGTCCTCTATATCGGAAAGAATACTTTCGTTCGCCGACATGTGGGACGTCGACCATCCTGGTCCACCTGCCATGCACAAAATTATCCTGGTCTACCCCGGTCGTATCGCAGGCCCAACCTTTCCCACTGTAAGTTGTTCGGACGAAGGAACAATCATGACTTCGTTGAATTCCGCTTCTTCAAGAAAACTTACTGTACCCGCAATACTGCTATCACACGCGAAGACTGGACGGCACTGTACCATGTCATTTCACTGAAACCCACTAGGCCAAACTAGCCCGCCTAGGTCATCTATTTTGGAACGGAGGGAGTACGTCTCTGCACTGCTATGATTTTGTGTTGCATGTTCTCTGTACTTTTGCTACGATTTTCCTACCCTATGAACCAAATGAGGCCTGAATGTATGTCGACTATTGTCTGATCGATCTCTAAGCCTACAATTTTAGGAGCTAGGGCTATTGGTCGATCGACGAGGGATAAGTATAAGCGTACCACGAGCTCTTCAGCCCCAACGTTTCTATTCGGTGAGTGTTTTGCAAGTACTATAGCTCGCACAGTAGCTAGCCTACTAACACCAAGAATCATCAAACAAGCCCTGCTGATATGATAAACAGTTCAAACTTACATCTAAGCATGCCATATATTACATCAAAAGCTGGTGAGGATACATCTGTTTCCATAACTCGGAGAGGGTTCGCATGATTCATCGCATGATTCACTATCAAACAAAAGTAGCAAGGTCCGCCCACACAAGACAGTGCACTAGCCCTAAGATGGTTCGATAACACGCATCGTTCTGGTAATTAAACACAGGGCAATGCAAACTACCCTGAAGAATTAGCGCGACCAACTATTTCTTGTCATCGATCTCTCGGGCAATGACCACAGCATGGACAGCGGCATGGGAATCGATTTCTGGGGCAATGTCCACAGGACTGACTGCGACATCGGAATCGATCTCTGGGGCGATGTCCACAGGATGGACAGTGGCATCGGAATCGATCTCTGGGGCGATGCCAACAGGACGGGCCATGACATCAGAATCATCAAGGACGTCGACCGGCACCTGCACAACCCTAACATATTAGCAAGCACATTGCAAATAATCAAAAACCACAACTATGGTAATAAGCCATTATTTTTTACCTTGTGCAGCTCACCGGGGGATCTTCAAGAAAGGGAAGAAAGGGCTTGAACGAGCATCCCAGTGAAATGATGGTTGCTTCGTCCAGTCCAACTTGGAGGCCACCTTACCACTGCTGGTAAAGGTGTGGGTTTTGTGATATGACGGGTCATGACGGCCACACCGGGGTGACAGGTGAGTCTCGACTGTAGCACCTCGCTGTGATTTGGTGGATGGCACGCGGGCCCGGATGCTTTGAAATGTCCCACATGTAGATAGAGCGGCTAGTCATATAGAAGTGCTCAATATTATGCACCGCGACCAAGGCGGAGAGGAAAACGAGAGTACTACGTAATTAATGCATGAGTTTAATTAGGGTAGTTTTGTATAGTACGAGATACATTCATCCAATCGCAAAATGCCTTGGTTCATGAGATTTGAGATTTGAGCCCTATAAACCGGAAGGGAGGGAGTACTGCACACGGTGTAGTCTAGTCACTTGTTGAAATCTCTAGAAAGGCAAATACTCCTTTCCGGTTTACAGGGCTATACTACTCCCTCCGTCTAGGTGTGTAAGTCATCTTACGAAAACCAAATAGTCCCAAAACACTTAGGCGCGGTGCATTAACTTCTACCTTGTTTCTTGTTTCTTGACATATCAACCAATAAGAGATGAGAGGTGTGCATGCTTTTAATGACTTGCAATGGCTAGTTCATTGCATGCAATGCTATTAGTTAGCAAATAAACATTGGTGGCCCCAGGAGGAAACGGTGCTAAGCGTGTGGACCTATGCAGAATGAGTATCAACCAATGGATAATGGAGTTTAATTGTTAAACAATAGCAATTTTGTCTCATGCAAGAGCCTGGCTAGTACTCCAAGGAACCGCACCACGCGAGCGTTCGCAACTGCCACGTTCGGGTTGCGCTTGGCTCTTTGCCTCTTCGAGAAGACGAACAATGATGTTACTCATACTTCTACAGTATCGAATCCACTGCTGCATGTCCGTCCACCTCGTGCGGGAGGGATAGCGTGTAGCGAAAGCTTCTACTTACTACTCCTGCCTTTGCGGCTATGACAGGTGGGCCCAACAGGTGGTTGGCCCTCCTGTCATGCAGCCAAAGGTAAGTGCAGTTAAGGCACCGGAGCTCAGTCCGCGAGGGAGAGGGTGTTGTAGTAATCAAATTTCTCGGTCTTGTACGAGTTGACGTGACACATCAAAGCACTGCACTCGATATAAGTCTTTTTACACATTTCAAATGGGCTACTTCGTATGTAGGAGTAGACATATTCTGCTTCATATGTAGTCACTTGTTGCAATCTCTAAAAAGACTTATATTTGGAAACGGAGAGAGTACAACGCATGCATGCATGTCATGACTTTCCTTTTGATACTTGCATGTGTTGATTTGATGCACCTTGCCAAATTTTGGCTATAAATATAACTCACCAAATTTTCATGCATGTCACAAAAAATTACGGGGCTGTTTGGATTGTGACTATGTTTGTCTTATGTTGCCACATTATTTTTCCCAAACTTGCCACACTTGCCTAACCTGAGTTGCTCAAATTGTTAGACACACTTTGGCTTGCCTAAGGGAATCTTGCCACAATTTTTGTGTCTATGAAATGTGGGGTTCACTGCTAATAAAAAAATTCTTGTCTTAGGTGTGGCTTATAAAAAAGACTTATATTTAGGAACGGAGGGAGTAGAAAATATAAATAATAATGCATGTTGGGGCAACCCACGTTTCCGCTAATTTTAGTCATGGGCTTGTTCACAATTTTTACGAGGGGGTGGTTGTTCATTTAATGGAGGGACTTGTAGTACCAGACTTGAACGATACAAAGTGCGACCTGGCACATCATAACACCACTTGGAACAAGCGGGTAGCTATCTAAAATAATAATAAACAACTAAAAAAGCTGCGACCTGGCATGTAGTAGTACACAATTTTAAACGATTGTTTTGATGGAGTGAAAAAGGAAAACTACCCCACTACGTATATATAGGCTGGAGCCTCCGCGCTTGCTTGCTAGGGTTGCTCTATTCACACACTCTCATCCTCTCCAGATCTAAACAAGATAGGGGTAGTAACACTGTCTTTCTCCCTTCAAAAAACACTGGCTTTCTATCCTCACCGTTGGTTACAGATCCGGACGTATCCCCCTCCGCCGGTGAAGTGGGGAGGGGAACCGTTTAGGCCATTGTCGACAGCGAGGGAGGAGACCCACTGCCGGCCGCACCGTTATCTCTGGCCGAGCGCCGGCGCGGGAGGCCCTCCGATCCCTTCGTCGTTGCCAGTGGGCGGATCCGGCCTCCCGCCGCCCACCTATCCACATCCCGACGACCTTCAGGTATATCTTCGTTCGAAACCGCCTTAGCTCTACTGCCCCAGCTTGCTACGTCGCTGCATGTGCATCATTTTCTACCTCTCAGCCCTTCTCGATCGGATGGTCCAACGTCACATATTTTTTTCTTCTATTTTTAGAGGTAAAGCTACTTCATGGAGTCGAATCTTGTACTCCCTCCGTCCGAAAATACTTGTCATTGAAATGGAGTATCTAGATGTATTTTAGTTCTAGACACATCCATTTTGATGACAAGTAATTCCGGACGGAGGGAGTACTTGGTTCAAACAAGAAATAAAGTGGGGGTGGGGGAATTTAGTATGTACATCGGACTTGGTACAAACAGGAAGGAAAGGGGGTGAAAGTAGTACAGACTGGTCATCCAACCGGTCTCTTGGTCGAAAAGGGAAATATAGGGGTAACGTTGTACACAGTGGTATGACCAGGACTAGATTTGCTATCCACACATAGGAGTAGGTGGCTAGAGTGAACAAAAATGGGACCAACCCAGATATGTTTCTTGGATGTTTGTTTCTCGGGGCAACAAACTATGAATCACCACTTTATGCCCCTATTTATGTACATGGTGCTGGACTGCTGGTGCACCCACTGTCCCATGCCCTTATACCAAATATTTAGGCTCTGTTCGGAATAAAGGGGCAGAAAACATAGGTCTTGATGAAAATAGAGGAATAGGAAAGGAATGTAGGTATAAAACGATGGAACAACCAACCCGAGGAAACTCTCAAGAGAATGTGTTCGGATGGACTACGAAATGTACATATTTGTTTTTTTAGAGTAGCATGCTTGGCAGTATGAGATGCTATTTGTTTATTCAGCTGCACAGTGACTACTCTTGTCCTCACCTCACGTACCACACATAGGTTGATTTTTTTATTCCGGCAACACAGCACAGCAACCTGTCTAACGCATGGCAGCGAGCGCCTGCCTCGGGCTTCCGCCCAAAAAATGAGCAGCGCGTGGATGTTTCTAATCCTATGGAATCAGTACTACCAGACCAGCTTTCCTATGAAACACTATTCACCTTTCCCGTGTTCCGAACGGTTGGAAGGGAAAGAATACCATAGGAATTGTGTTCCTATGAAAATCCTGCACCAAACCTGTGAACCGAATGCAGCCTTAGTTGTTCTTAATCTAATGTCCCTGGTAAAAATGAAGCCATGCCATTGTTATAAGCCATGACAAGTTTAGCCAAATGTTTTTTCCTATAATTGTTTGAGACTCTGACTGCTTCCTCTGTGCCTTTTTGTGCAAACAGGGATATCCAATTCACCTGGTTGCTGTTGTGACCTTTTGGTGCACTGCACAAAATTCTTCTTAAAAGCTGTTTAACTGGAATGTCAGAATGGAACAGTTGGTTCATTTTGGTGGAACTGCACAAAGGGAGATCTGTGTTCCAATCCTCATCATCCATATTGGCGCCATAACCTTCCTTTAGGTAAGAATGATATTTAATGCATGTGTTCATCTCTATTTTCCGACTGCCATGAGAAAATAATGTTGTTTTTCACTAGTACTCTTGTACTCCCTCACTGACAAAACCAATTCTGAATTAGAAGGCCAATCATGTACTTGGTTTCACCAACTGGTGAGGAGAAAGAGAAACAGAGCATGAAGAGGAAGAAGAAGAAGAATAAACAGTGCCAAGGCGATCTTGCTGAAGCTAGAGGCCTCAGTCGAGGCCATTCAAGGGCTCCGGCAACGACTACCTTACATGTGATATGATCCTCCAGGGAGCCCTTCCACTTCTGCTGTCTCACTTAATTAATTAGGAGTACTTAAGTACCACTAATTTATTACTGCCTAATTTTCCTGTTGAGTTAAACCAATCTTTAGTAGGACCCTATGCTGAATCATGTATGTGTGTATGTTTGTCTATGGAGGTGAATCATGTGGTGGAGCAGGGAGGGAATATTATTAGTGTCATGACATAATAGTGCTATTGTTTTGCATGTCAATTTATTGCCATTGGTTCAATGAGGCAATGTTTTGCGTATTGTCCATCATGAATTTGATGCTACTGTTTGAGTAATATGCTAATGTCTTCCTATCCTTTCTCACTAAGCTAATGAAGGTTTCACCTTGTTCCTACTTGTGAAAATAGGGATCATGTTGTGCCAATCATACATTTTAGTGGAACTACACAAGACAATACAATGAACTGTATCCCAGCCAATGCTTTAACTCTGCTGGAAGTTCTTGATAGTCTTTCGATATAATCTCAGCACTGGTAAACAATAGTGATTTCAACCATACATTTGAAGTGCACAAAAATATATACTATTGTGTGATTCCAGTGAGTGCTTTATCATCTCTTATGGGACTACATGAATAAGCTTTTTTCTCAGGTTGGTACGGGCCTAAGGCCTTCATCCATATTAGTTTGTTGTCATCTCTATTTGTATCGTGCTACTGTCATGAGAAACTCCTTTATCTTTGCACGTTAAAGTTTTGCAACCTATGATAAATGGCAATGCTTTGAGTGTTGAGTTGAGCTAATTGGCACTGATTAAATAAACTAATACCTCTCTTTAAGCAAGAATACTATGTTGCTAACTTTACCCATTTAGATAATGAGGGTGCTTCTATTTGTTAGTGTATGTTTCATCAACTAGTCCCACTATTACAGTAATCTCACTCTCCCAATATATGTGCCAACAGGGATGCTCGATTTTGGTGGAACTGCACAAAAACTTTGGGTGCTTCATTGCCTCGACAGCTTCCGTCCTTTCCTGTCAGTCGCTAATCTCCGCTTGCTTTCTTCCTTTGATGTCAGTCGCTTGGCTTATCTTGGCTTCTAGTCAAAGGAAATAGTAATTGATATGCTACCTCACACAGGTTGGTACTGGTCTTTATCCTGATTATTGTGCCTGTCATATGTATTGGTAATTTGGTATTGTGCTACTGTTTGCTGATTTCATAAAGGGGTAATTTGGAGCCTGAACTCGCAGGCAAATCATTACATCGGGTGATTTCAGTAGAACTGCACAACATGATTAGATGGACAGGTACTTATGCTGCTGCTATGTACTCCAAAGTTCACTCAGACAAGCATTGATGTTGACAAGAAGTGCCTATATTCATTCGAGTATCAACCGGCGTCAACCAATTGTCAAACTCCAAGTATTAGGAGAGTGAACGCCAAAAATATTGCTTGGTGCATAGCCCAAAACGCAGTCCAGTCTTTGGTCCCAACTTGTGCCTTTTGGTTATCGGCACATATGGTAGCGAACTATATGGCATGGAGTCTAAAGATTCCAGACAAGTTGGTTGACGCGTATATTCATCTGGCACTTAATCAGTTTGCACGCCAAGGATGCTCCATTTCAGTTGAACTGCACAAAAAATTTGGGTGGTTCATTTTATCAACCGCCTCCTTTCTCGTCTGCAATGTAGAATTTTGGCGAGATACAGGACCAAGATGAGCCAGTAAACTAGTTGGATGAAAGTAGTGTCCAAGTTGCTCAAACCTCCCTCGGCACGAGGCCACTATTTGAGGATAAACCTACAAGCAAAGTTCAGATTGTCTGTGTTGCCTCTTATGTACTCGAAAGTTTACTCGTACAAGAACTAATTTTAGCAAGAAGTACCTCCGATTGAACACCATTTACCAGTCTGTACCCTAGGTAATTAAAGTTCGTCCATGGATCATATTGGCTGTGATCTCAATCATTTGGATGCATAAACATACTGAACATGTGTATATCTGAATCTTTTTGTGAATTATGTATGAATATTGTCGTGTGATCTATCAATCATTTGGATGCATAGATATGCTGAGCTTGTGTATATATGAATCTTTTGAGTTGTTGATAGTGAATGTTGGCTATGAATATGAACGTGTCCTGTGAACCTGAGTTTGATATGAATGTTTACCTTTTCTGTTGTATTTGTGTGTGAACTTGTTAGTATGCCTACTGTGGGGTATAAAACGCAGGTCTCTTATAAAAGTAATGCTGTGTCCAATTTATGTTTTCCCTTCTAACCACATTATATATATTTATATTATTACTATTATCGTATATTTTATAGAGACTTATATATACATTATAAAAACATCCCACGTGTTATTAACTTATAAAAGTAAACATTTAACGGAAGTTGGCAAGGAAAATCCTGGTTGTTTTTGACTCACAGGCAAGGAAAATCCTGGTGATTGCGTACAAAAGCTTGCGAAGATTTTAAGGACCAATTTAATAATAACGCGCTCATTTTTATTTTGAGCAATAACTCGCTAATTTCTTAATTATATATATATATAATGTGCCTCTCCGGTTTATTCTTTGATATTAATTGCTCCTTCTAACATAACATTATATATATAACGAGCCCACCTAATACGTCTATTTCAAGGAAGTGCAAATGGGCTGGGATTTCTTAGAAAATATAAATGGGCCTGATTGACGCGAAATTATTTGTTCACCCAGCCCAGCAAATGGACTGTACATTCTAGAAAACATGGGTTAAATATATGCCACATTTTTGCAGGCTGACATGTGGGCCAATAGGTCGAAGCCTACGCAGGGCGTTGTCAACTTGGTCAACAAATGATTGTGTCATCCACAGCCATTGGATTTATATCCAACGGCCGGCATGCACCTTCAATCTCTCGCCTTCTTCCTCCAGCGTCGCCGGGACCGCCTGGTCCGGCCTTCGGTGGCTAGCGGCTATGCTTAGCACGCATCACTGCGAAGCGCTACCCCACCGCCGGCCAGGCTATCCCTCCACCCCTCGACACCTCCTGTTATTCTCCACAGACTATAGCCCCACGCCGCAATAGAACCAGTTATAACCCTTCTCCTCCTCTCAATCTGTGACTCCACTGCCGCGTTTTCCCATCTCCGAGTCGTTCCCGTCCGGGGCCTCGCCGTCGTCCACCGCCTCGCTGCGTTTGGTGCGGTGTGGTCAACAAAAGAGAGTCATCGGAAGAGGACTATACGTGGAGAGCCTGACGGCTGGGAACCACAGGTCCATGGTCGCACGCAAGGAAAGTTCCTCCTTATTAAGCTGGAAAAAATGTTTACTCCACCTGATAGCTGGGACCCACCGGCTGTATCTTCGCACGGAAGGAAGTGCCTCCTTGTTTTGCGAAAAAATTTATTCATCCCGTTGACAGCTGGGACCCGTCAGATTTGGTGACTGACTTGTGGGCCTACTAAGCGGACGTGTACGCACAGCTTTGTCAACTTAATCAACAAATGATTCTAGCAGCTGGACCGTTGGATGTTAATCCAACAGCCGTGCTCCTTCTTCAACCTCTGTTGTTGCTCCTGTCTCCCATGGGCGGCACCGCGGCTGTGCTGCCGTGCACCCGAACCAGTGAAGTTTCCCACTCCTCTCCATCTGCGACTCCACTACCCCGTCTTCCCCATCTCCGGGTCGTTCCAGTCTGGGTGCGCTCGGCATGGTGTGGTCAACGTGGTCAACAACCAAGAGTCATCGGAAGATGACTGTACGTGAGAGGCTGACAGTGGGGACGCACCACGCCCATGGACGCATGCATGCAACGGAACGCGGCATGGTCAACGTGGTCAAGGAACGACTTCCATCGGAAGTATACTGTATGTGGAGAGTCTCAGCTGGGTCCACGGCCGCAGCAAGTAAGTGCCTCCTTATTACGCGGAAAATAATGATTCCTCCAACTGACAGCAGGGACCCACTAGACGGGCCACTGTATTTTGTGAAAAAAAAAACGTTTACCCCCTGACTGCTGGGACCCACCTGACGGGCCATCGTATTTCACGAAAAAAACGTTCCCCCCGCTGTCAGCTCGGACCCACCGGAAGTGCCTCCTTATTACGCACAAAAAAATGAATACTCCCCCGGCTAGCTGGGACCCACCTTGGTGGGAGGCTGACTTGTGGGCCTACTAAGTTGATGGGGATGAAGGGCTTTGTCAACTTAGTCAATATGAACGATTCTAGCTCAAGTGACCGTACGATGTCCATCCAACGGCCATAGTGCTTCTTCAACCTCTGGTCTTCTTGCTCCAGCCGCCCAAAGCAGCGCCGGTTATGCCGCATGCTCCTGCCTCCCGTGGCCGGTTGTGCTGCCGCGGAGGCCTCACCGCCCCCTACTATTCCCACCGCTGGCCAGGCCCTGCGGCGACGGCAGCCTCACATCGCAGCCGAACCAGTGAACCCTCGTACTGCTCTCCGCGCGGGCTTCCACTGCCGCGTCTTCCCCGGCTCCATGTCGTCCCCTTCCTAGGCCTCGCCGTCGTCCACCGCCGTGGTGCTCTCCGCGCGGCGTGGTCAACGTGGTCAAGGAACGACTTCCATCGGAAGAGTACTGTACGTGGAGAGGCTGACAGCTGGGTCCACGGCCACAGCCCAGTTTTTTTGTGATTTGCCAAGTAAGTCGCTTTGTCAGGCCTGTTGGGCTGCAAATCTTTCAAGACGAGGAGAGCTTTCATTCGGCTGGCCGAGAAAATGGCCCATCGGTAATGAGAAATGGGCTGTACATTTTTAAAACACATCAAACCGGCAATTAGTTTCAAATATCTTTTTTTTCATTTCGAGATTTTTAAATTACATTAATTTTTATGCGTGGAGAATTTGTTGGATTTTGTATTGATATACATTTATTTTTAAAATCAGTTTGAATGTGAGTCGAAATTTCGGGATTAAAAACAGTTCGGACCGCACCGAAATATGCAAAATTTCGTATAATTTTTTAACCGTGGCCACAATATGGGCTGTAATGCTAACAAAAAGAATATGGGCTCCAAAAAAACCTTAATAATTAGCAAATGGGCTATAAATTATTAGAAATAATGGCAGATGGGTTGTATGCTGTTTTCCACAGATTTGAGGCTTTCATAAAAAAAGGTTGACGCACAAGCAGTGACTGTTGGATGGCCATCCAACGGCCGTCATGCTTCTTCAATCTCTGCTCTTCCTGCTCCAGCCGCTCAAACAAGCACCGGCGGGACTGCCTGCTCCCTCCTACCCGCGGCCGGCTCTGCTGCCGCGCAGGCCTCACCGCCCCACCGTACTCCCATCGCTAGCCTAGCCATCCATCTACTCACCCACACCTGCTGTTATTCTCCGGCAACGGCAGACGAACCAGTAAACCCTCGTACAGTCGTACTCCCCTTCGCGTGGGAAACAACTGCCGAGTCTTCCCAGCCTCCGTGTCGTTCCCTTCCTAGGCCTCGCCGTCGTCCACCGCCCTGGTGCTCTCGGCGCGGCCTGGTCAACATGGTCAACGACCGACATGCATCTGAAGTGGACTGTACATGGAGAGGCCGACAGCTGGGTCCACGGCTGCACGCAAGGAAATGCCTCCTTATTATGCGCAAAATAATGATTCCTCCACCTGACATCAGGGACCCACCGAAAGGGCCTCTGTATTTCGCAAAAAAAATGTTACCGCCGCTGACAGTTCGGACCCACCAGCTATATCCTCGCACGCAAGGAAGTGCCTCCTTATTACGCACAAAAAAATGAATACTCCCCCTATTAGCTGGGACCCAGTATTATGGCAGGCTGACTTGTGGGCCTACTAAGTTGACGGGGACGGAGGGCTTTGTCAACTTAGTCAATATGCACGATTGTAGCTCCAGTGACCGTACGATGTCCATCCAACGGTCGTAGTGCTTCTTCAACCTCTGGTCTTCTTGCTCCAGCCGCCCAAACCAGCGCCAGTCGTGCCTCGTGCTCCTGCCTCTCGTGGCCGGCTGCGATGTGGCGGAGGCCTCACGGCCCCCTACTGCTCCCACCGCTGGCCAGGCCATCCCTCTACTCACCCACACCCCCTGTTATTCTGCGGCGACGGCAGCCTCACACCGCAGCGAACCAGTGAACCCTCGTACTCCTCTACGCGTGGGCATCCACTGCCGTGTCTTCCCCGGCTCCGCGTCGTCCCCTTCCTAGGCCTCGCCGTCGTCCACCGCCCTGGTGCTCTCGGCGCGGCGTGGTCAACGTGGTCAAGGAACGGCTTCCATTGGACGTGGACTGTACGTGGAGAGGCTGATAGCTGGGTCCACGGCCGCAGCAAGGAAGTGCCTCTTTATTACGTGCAAAATAATTATTCCTCCATCTGACAGCGGGGACCCACCGGACGGTCCACCGTATTTTGCGAAAAAATGTTTGCCCCTGACTGCTGGGACCCACCAGCTACATCTTCGCACGCAAGGAAGTGCGTCCGGGCAAAAAAATGATTCGCCCCCCTGACTGCTGGGACCCACCAGCTACATCTTTGCAGGCAAGGAAGTGCCTGACAGTCGGGACCCACCTGGTCGAAGCGTACGTAGCGTTGTCATTCTGGTCGCGAACGTGTACGTACATATATACTGGTGGATGTAGAGGCGCGCACGTGTCGTAGTAGAGGCGCGTACGTGTCGTAGTAGAGGCGCGCACGTAGCATGTACACGTACGTACAGTGGCCAGGGTGCAAGAAAGAAAATACGGCCACGTATGTGTACATACGGGCGGGGTCTCGAACGCCTACTCGTGCATACGTACGGTCAGGACTCGTGTACATGGCTGGGTCGGAACGGAGAAACAGCGTCGTCGTCGTGTTCATGGGGAGGCAACGGAATGCGTCGTGTTCATGGGGAGGCAACGGAATGCGTCGTGTTCATCGGGAGGCAACGGAACGCGTGGGAGCCAACCGGCTGGGTCGGAACGGAATGCGTGGTCGTGTTCATCGGGAGGGCTTGGACGGAACAGGCGATGGAAATGAGGCCTGGCGTACCGCACAACGGAGGAAACGGACCTCCTACGTTCGGAACGGGGTCTGTTGATCGGGAGGGGTCTGGCGTACCGCAAAACGGAGGAAACGGACCTCCTACGGTCGAAACGGGGGTCCTGTTGATCGGGAGGGGTGTGGCGTACCGCAAAACGGATGAAACGGACCTCCTACGGTCGAAACGGGGGTCCTGTTGATCGGGAGGGGTGTGGCGTATCGCAAAACGGACGAAACGGACCTCCTACGGTCGAAACGGGGGTCCTGTTCATCGGGAGGGGTGTGGCGTACCGCAAAACGGGACTCCACGGGATACTGTTCATCTCCACCGTCGACCTCCTCCAGCCTCCACGGGCTACCGTCGACCTCCTCCAGCCTCCACGGGCTCCTGTTCATCCAGCCTCCACCGCGCGCTACTCCACTGGCTACTGTTCAACCACCCCTCCACGGGCACCCCTCCACCGTCTACTGTTCATCCAGCCTCCACACCACGGGGTCCTGTTCAACCACCCCTCCACGGGCACCCCTCCACCGTCTACTGTTCATCCAGCCCTCCACCACACCATGGGGTCCTGTTCATCCAGAGGCAACGCCACCGCTCACTGTTCATCCCAGAGGCAGCATCGATCGGCTTCAGTTAGCAGCAGTAGCGAAGGAATCGCTCAATCGGGTTCAGTTAACAGCCATCGATCGATCGCTCGGGTTCAGTAACGCGTAGCCTATAGTGCAATCGCTCGGGTTCAGTTAGAGCCCAATGCCTCGCTCGGGTTCAGTTAGAGCCAACGCCTCGCACACACACGCGTACGTGTATGAGAAAAACGCGCATCGCTCGGCCCCCGACCTCCCACCGTAACCGGGAACTACCCGAAATTTTCCTCGCCCTCGCTTCAACCACGGTTTTTTCCGTCATGGACGGCCCAAAGAATGTCATGCAGCTGCGTCTCCGGCCCGACCAGGACGAAAAGCCCATTTTTTGTCATAGAAGTAGGAGCCCACCACATCTATGATGATACCGGGTTTTGTCACAATTATCGTCATAGAAGTGTCATATGTATGACAGAAAAAAAATTCGTTCGGCCCAAAATGTCACGGATGTGTCTTTTTTTTGTAGTGCTACTTCCGCCATCCAACGTTCAGTGGCGCATGTGGCAGGTGAAGCGACGGACCGTCCACGTCCATCATCATCAACCTCACATCCACCGGCACCGCCGAGGTCGGGGACTCCTCCGAGGATGAGTAGGGCATGGGAGGCGGCAGGGCATGGTGTGCCAACTGGCCAGTCCGTCTCCCGTGTTCTACTCTTCCTCGCCGGAGACCGCACCTTCACTTCACGGGTCTTGAACCCCGCCCCCGTACATGGAGATCGCATATGGAGGACGTCGATCGCCGCCGTAGAATAGGTTTAGGGTCGGGTTTCTTTTATTTTTCTGTCCTATAAAAGTTCGAAATGTAATGAAAATCTGCCGTGTTTGGATTAATCTCGTCCAGTGTATGTGAACTTTCACAATAATAGTAAGATATATTGTAGGAGTATGAAAATAAGTATATGGAATGATTATTCGTTTTTGTGTGTATAAACTAAGAAGGTTTGACCCAAGACAAAGCTAACATGCGAAGTAAATAAACACATGGGGTCTAGATACACAATTTATCTTAGGCACTCCAATAGTACATCCACTACACATTCACGCATTTCACATCTTTCTACATCTACAGGAACCTACGAAAGGTTAACATAAATTGCCTCTCTCTTTCCCCCTGATTTTCATGGTGGTGGGCCCCTCCCTCCCCCCAATCTACAATCAACAGCTCACACGTTTCACATTACGTTAATTACGTAACTGGGATTACGTAGGTGTAGCATTACTCGTCCTAAAAAACCAACTAAGCCAACCTCTCCCAGCATATCGCGCGGGAAAAGACCCGGCCGTGCCATTTTACTCGGGATTACCGGATTACTAGTAGTAGTATCGATGGATCAGACGAGGCACCAAGTTTTTCTTGAGGGGGCGAAGCACCAAGTTTAAATGGAAAAAAGGCGGTACTCGCATTGCACCCCACACACGATCGGTCATGCACACGGCTCACGCAAACGGAACGCGCTTCGGCTTGCCTCTTCACTGACATGTGGGACTGCACTTCGAGAAACCGAGCATGAGCCAAACTCCCCCCGCCCACCACACGAAATCCCCCCCCCAAATCCCAAATTCAACCGCCCTTCGGCCAACTAGCCAATAATATGCCCCAAACCCCCTCCCCCCAGCCCCCTCCACTCCATTCGCTCCGCCAAAGCCGCCCTCCCCGCCGCGCCGATACGTCGGTGCCGCGGTTCGTCGAGGGGCGCATGGCGATCCTCTCGCTCCCACAATACACTCGTAGACTGCCGTCCTCTAGCCGCGCCGCCATAGCTGGCGACGTTCTTGTGGAGACGCACGGCAGTCAGCGCCGCCACCGCTGGCGATGTTCATGTGGAGACGCACGGTGGTCAGCTTCTCTCATGGTACGCGCTTTCTAGACTGAGGCCTCGTGCATGTCGGTGTAGCGCTGAATGTTAGCTGATAGACGTTGTTAATCTCACTGTTTGCCGAAGTAGTTTACAGTCAATATGCTCTGCTTAAGAAGCTTCCTTGCCCTGTTCTGCACTCAATCTGCTTAGCAGAGATGGCATGCCAAGCCCGATTAGTTCCTAAAATATCCTGCCATATGTTTATTGTGACGTAGATTGCCATGGCCTAGTAGCCAATCTGTTAGGTGAAATAGCTCTACACCGTTTTATACTCGATCTTTGTTGCTGAGATGGCCTTTGATGGTTGTGTGCTCGGCCTCATTGACTGCTGAAACAGCCTGCCATAATTTAGCACTCAAATTTGTTTGCTGAATTAGCTTTACATATATTTCGTTACTTAGATCTGCTTGTCCAAATATCTTGCCATAGCTTTAGACATTGACCTAGGTATTTTTTTCTGGACTTCATAAAAAAGCATATATATTTTCCCTGTAATATCTGGTAGAAGAACTAATTTGTATGTCTAACAGATGGACATGACTTGGATAACTTCTGCTTGAAGATTCCCCGCTGCATATGTTGAGGGAGTTGAAAACTTCATGAACTTTATCAGAGCTAAGTACAGTGGTCCGAAATCAGATGTGCCCTTCCCGTGTAGCAGTTGTATGAATTCAGTTACAAGACCCCAGTCAACTGTGCAAAATCATCTACACTTGTATGGGATGTCAGTCACATATACTAGGTGGGTTCATCATGGTGAAGTTGTGAACGTCAATGTTAATGACTATGTGGAAGCAGCAGATCACCATCTTGATCTGCCTGATGCTCAGGTGGAAGAGGAGGAGGAGGTGGTGGTGGTAGAGCCAGTGAGTTTTACCAACATTGAAACAATTCTACGAAATGCTCATGCATTTCGTGAACTTTTACCTGCAGAAGAAAAACGGTGGGCCCGCATGTTGGAACAATGCAACTTGGCTGTCACCCCAGGAAATAAGCTGTCAGTATTCTTAGCTATGGCCACCTTTTTTCAGGTGAAGACATCTGAGCGGATGACCAACAAATCATTCGATGCGATGTTGGATGCTTTCCGCAAATCTTTCCCAGATGCGTCTGAGCTGCCACACACCTACAGTAAAATGAAGAATTTCCTCCGTGCAGTTGGAATTGGATATGATATGATCCATGTTTGTAAGAATAATCATGTTCTGTTCCGGAAGGATTATGCCAACTTAAGTGAATGCCCAAAATGCAAATCATCAAGATGGAAAGATGGCGATGTTGTGAAGAGGATTCCTCATAATGTTCTTAGACATTTTCCAATTATACCAAGATTGCAGAGGTTGTTTCATGATGTTGAAACAAGAGAGGATGTACTGTGGCATTCTAGGAACCAGGAGTAGAGAGATCAGAATGTAATGAGCCATCCATCTCATGGTAGTGACTGGAAAAGCTTCAATCAGAAACACAAAAAGTTTGTTGCTGGCCCGAGAAACATTAGACTTGGCTTAGCTTCAGATGGATTTAACCCATTTGGCCACCAGAGCGCCACATATAGCATGTGGCCAGTGCTTGTTATCCCTTACAACATGCCACCAAATGTCTGCACGAAAGAATCAAACTACATGATGGCCTTGCTCATCCCAGGTCCAAAAAGTCCTGGAAAGGATTTTGATTTATTCATGGAGCCTCTTGTGGAGGAACTTCAACAGCTATGGAGGAGTGTTCTCACTCGATACCTATATAGCAGCCCACCAGCTGATTTCTTTCTGCGTGCTATTATAATTTGGTGCATCCATGATTATCCATCTTTGGGCACTATGTCAGGGCGAACTACACATGGTTACAATGCATGTGTTCACTGTGACAGGAATCCACTGGCATACGCAATACTTAGCAAGATCTGTTACCTTGGACACCGAAGTTTCCTTGACAAGGACAAGCCGCGTCCTACAAAATACCGAAGATATGTGTTCAATGCAAAGCATGAAAATCGTGATGCGCCAAACAGGCTCACCACCGATGAGTTGCAAGTGGAATTAGAGAAGGTCAAGCATATTACACCAGGAAACTATCCTGATAATGGTAGCGGAAAAAGGAAGCGTGGCAGGGCAGAATAGAGATTATTGTTTACCCGCAGGTCCACTTTGTGGGACTTGGAGAATTGGAAAGATTTGGATCTGCGGCATAATCTTGATGTGATGCACATCGAGAAAAATATATGTGACAATATTTTTTTTGAAACCTATATGTGACAATATTATCGGCACACTTCTTAATATTGAAGGCAAGATGAAAGATACCTTGAAATCTAGGATTGATTTGACACGCCTGGGTATCATAAAGGATTTGCAGGTGCAAGATGAAGGTAAACCACGGGATATGGCACCAGCTGTGTACGTCTTGGACAAGGTAAAAAGAAAAGAATTATGCGAGGTCCTGTCACGTGTGAGATTCCCACATGGATTTGCTTACAACCCTAAAAGGAGAGTCAGTGCAGATGGAAACAAGGTACAAGGGTTGAAAACTCATGACTGCCACGTCCTAGTTCAAAGGGTTTTACCTGTTATCCTTAGAGGATTGGGCTGCCCTGACTTATACAGAGCAGTTGCAGAGTTGGGACAATTCTTCGGGGAACTCTGCAATAGAAATATCAGGATAGATGCTTTGGAGCATCTTAGAGACAGGATACCAACTATCCTATGCGACCTTGAGAAGATATATCCTCCAGCCTTCTTTGATGTGATGGTGCATTTGGCTGTTCATCTACCTGATGAGGCACTACTTAGAGGTCCAGTACAGTATGGCTGGATGTACCCTATTGAAAGGCGGCTAGGCACTTTCAAGGGCTCTGTTAGGAACATAGCTAGACCCGATTCCATTGCAGAGGCCTACATTGCTACAAAAGCATTGACATTCTGCTCAAAATACATTGAAATAGCCGATCAGGTTAGCAAAGAGGTGGGTGAAGACAATCCCGGGCTCAATGTTTTCGATTGTTCTGTTCGAGTTACAAGGAAGAGTCGACAAGACAACAAACCTAAAGATTTTGGACAAAATGGTTTGGTATGTGTTGAATAACTGTTCTGAGATACTACCTTATATCAAGTAAGTGCTAAGTACTGCAGCTTATACATCGTAATCTACTAAACTTGCAGCACATTCTTATATATTTAGATGTTTGACGCGATCACTATGTTGTGCAGCATCTACAAAAAGGAGTTACTACCGCAAAATCCAAGAAACATTGACAAACTAGTTATGGCAGGATTTGCGAAATGGTTCAAGAGCCATGCAAGCTTTTGAATTGCACTGTCAGTTTTTTTAATATATTGAGTACATAAGATGATCAGCTTGTCTATTTTCTAACCATAGGTTAAGAAGATGCGGGAGGATGGGTAGGCAGGTGATGATGCCCTTTACGCACTAGCAATGGGTCCTGATACTCGGGTAAGACATTATGAATCTTGCGTTGTTGGAGATGTGCGCTACAACACCCTTGCACGCGACGAAGGCAGGAAGACATAAAACAGTGCCATCATGAGCACGGATACGTACGTGAAAGTGCGTTAAGTCGACTAGGGGGGTGAATAGGCGATTTTTATGAATTCTTCACTGAGGAATTTCAAGGTGAGGAAATTCCTAAGCAAAGAACTACTTGAAGCGGAATGAGTACTCAGTTGAAGACATGACATAACATAAGCACATTCATCATGATGAAATGAAAACAAACACAGAGTACAAAAGCGTAAGCACGGGATAAACAAGATGAAGACAAACAGACTAAAGAAATTGAACTGGGGAAATTGAGAAAGTCTTCAGTCAAAGTCTTCAAACAGATATGAACAAGCACACAACACAGTAATGAGGAAATGGAAGGGTTGAGGAAATGGAACCAGTTAGCTCAGTGAAGATAATGATTTGGTAGACCAGTTCCAACTGCTGTGACAGTTGTACGTCTAGTTGGAGCTGATAGGTATTTAAACCTGAGGACACATAGTCCTCACCGTATTCTCCTTGAGCTAAGTTCACACAGACCTCGCCCAATCACTCATTGTAAGTCTTCAGGTGACTTCCAATCCTTCACAAACTCGGTCACTCGGCGATCCACAATTTCCTCTTGGATGTTGTAGACCATGACGCCTAACCGTCTGGAAGATGCACAGTCTTCAAAGGTAACAAGCGTCGGATCCACACAGGAACAATTTCTTCAGTGATGCTCAATAACTTTGGGTTTGTAGGTGTTTGGGTTTGGGTTTTCCTCACTTGATGATTTTCGCTCAAAGTCCATGGAGGATGGGATGCTCTCAATGACAAGTGTCAGTTTCTCTTGGAGCAGCCAACCAGCTAGTGGTTGTAGGGGGCGGCTATTTATAGCCTAGGGAGCAGCCCGACATGATAAGACATAAATGCCCTTCAATGATATGACCGTTAGGTGGATAAGATATTTTGGGACAGCTGGCGCATAGCACAGCAACAGTCGGAAATTTGAGGTTCAAATTCCTCAGGGCTATCATGTTCCTCACTTGTAGGCAATCCGCACCGGCGAATTCCTAACTCCTCGGTCAGAACAAATTCCTCAGAGACCAGAAGAACTTCATCTCTGTTACTGAAGAAATTGACCGAACTGTATGAGATTTCCAATGGCTTCACTCGAAGGGATTGGTAGGTGTAGGATTTTGAGATGAGCATCACTTGGAAACTTTTCCTTAGTTTTTCCTCGACCCCCTTTAACAGTACGGTGTTTCCTATGACTCAAGAAAGAGAAAATGAAACTATGAAAACAAAAGTCTTCACGCTTCATGTTCCTCGCATGAATATCAAGTCTTCAGAAATCCAAAGTCTTCAGTTGAGGACATTCATTTTTAGGGGTCGACTTATGTAAATATCAAACTTCTCATAGACTTATGGACCTGTGTGCACTCAGAAACACATTAGTCCCTTAACCTATAAGTCTTCAATACACCAAAATCACTAAGGGGCACTAGATGCACTTACAATCTCCCCCTTTTTGGTGATTGATGATAATATAGGTTAAGTTTTCAACGGGGATTAACATATGAAGTGTAAATAATGATACTGAGGAATTTGGTTGCAAGATATAGAAGAACTCCCCCTGAAGATGTGCATAGTGAGGAATTTGCTTTTGAAGCAATGCACACTTGAAGCATGGAATCATGGAGATCTCCCCCTATATCTTGTAATTCATACACGCATTTAACATAAGATATGAAGAATTTGAAATGCATGATGAAATACGGTGACTGATGTAATTCAGCATGCGTGCATTATCATAACTGAGGAAATAGCATGCAGAAAAACATAGCGAAAGTATCAAATCACCATCGGGTTTAAGATTACAACTCGATCCAACAAAGTCTTCGAAAGAACGAGAGTTGTAACTTAGCAAAAAAACACCCATAAATAGAGACCCGCTTGAAGACTAACTCAAATTTCTCCCCCTTTGTCATCGAATGACCAAAAGGGACGAAAAGTGAGGACTAACGCCCCTGAAGAATATCATCACAAAGTCGATGGAGGAGCGCCAGCGTTGTTGGGGTCGGTTGTTGAAGTAAGGCCTGCCGCAGTGTCGTCCAAATCTTCATGCTCATCAGGCTCGCGCGATGAAGAATATGATCTGGCCACCAAGTGAGGAACTTTGACTTTCTTGAATTTCTTCGACGGTGGCTGAGACCAGTCAAAGTCCTGCTTGAAGCTCATCTGTTTTAGATCTTCTTCACCATAAAGATGAGACAGAATAGCCCAGGTGCGATCAAAGACTTCATGTAGATAGTAGTGGTTCTTCTTCACAGAATTTTGAGTGATGGTCATGTTCTGAAGAATTGAACCAAACTGTCTTTTTACCCATTTGTGGTTGCGATCGACCTTTTGGTGAAGACTGAGGAGAAGCTCATGATCAGTCATCACCCTTGGAGTTGTGCCTTGAGAATTTTGCTTTGAGGCATTGGCGGCAGAGTCATGAGTGGCAGAGTCATCATTGGTGGAGTAAGATGCAGCTTGGTGGAACTGACCATCCAATGGACGAATGCCTTCATCAATAACATCAGGTGCCTTGCCCTTCTCATCAGCTGAGGAAAATGTCCGATTGAGGACTTCTATAGGGGGCAAGTAGCTGAGATGATTTTGAAAGTCGGTCTTGTAATTGATTGAAGACCTTGATCTGAGGAATCTCATAATCCAAGGAGTGTAAGGCTTCAACTCAAAAGGTGACAGAGCAACATTGGCCAGAGTCCTCATGAAGAAATCATGGTAGTTGATTGGAACGCCATGAATGATGTTGAATAGCAAATTCTTCATGATGCCAACGACCTCTTCTTCATTAGAGTCGTGGCCTTTGATTGGACTCAATGTCTTGGTCAGAATGCGATAGACAGTCCGTGGCACATACAACAATTCCTTCATGAGGAATTTGGTTCTTGGGCCTTGACCAGGCTTCAGCGATTTCATCAATACTTGCATGTAATGGTCAGATAGATCAGGTTCTTGGTAGATGAGCTGCGCACCTACAAGGGGAGGACTGACAGGCAGGGCATGAAGCAATTCAGAAGCCGGTGCTTTGAAGTGAGTGTTTTCTGTCATCCACTCCAACACCCAAGAATTCACATCTGCAGCATTTCTAGTGATGTGCAGCATCACGTAGAACTGAAGAATTAGCTCTTCATTCCAGTCTATGATATCGGTGCAGAAGTTTAGCAGCCCAGCTTCATGAAGAACACTGAGGACTGGGGCGAAGCAAGGTAGCGATTCCATGTCCACATGAGGAATATGCTCATGGTCAAAGACTTTGTCCTTATCAAAAAAGCAGTGAAGAATAGAAGTTGTCTTGGCTTGCAGTCCAGAAACGCTTCCTTCATAGACGAGCAGAGTCATAAGGATTGTAATCTATGAAGAATACATGCTCATGGAAGAAATCATCAGCCTTAAATTTCTGCTTCTTGGAATAGGGATTCTTCGGCTTGGGCTGAGGAGTATCAGTCAGAGTCATTACAGCCTCAGGAATGACATTCTCAGGAACCACAGGCTGAGAAATTTCAGTTTCTGCTTCAGTAGCAGCATGGGTCTTCAATTCTTCATAAACATTAACATCAGCACTAGTGGCTGGAATTTCTTCAGGAATGGAAGGAGTGGATTGAGGTTCTTCAGTGCCCATTTGAACCTCAGTGTGCACTTGGGACTGAGGAATTTGTTGCAGTGGCGTGAACATGGGAGAGTTGGGGTGATGACTTTCCCAAAAGTCATCATTCATCACTGGAGTGGTGCTTCCAATGTCCACGTCTTCATCTTTTTCATTCAATTCTTCAACGGCTGCCTCTTCAGTTGTGAACTAAGGCATAGGCGTTGAGATCGCTGGGGTTGAAGGGATATTATCTGCTACAATTTCTTTGTCCAACTGCTCTGAAGAAGCAACAGAACGAACGTCTTCATCAGATCCGCTTGGGATCTCATAATCTTCACCAAAGGGAACGAGTTCCTTTGATGGCATGCTTGACAAAGGAATAACATCAATGGGATTCTCAAGTGAGCTTGTCAATATATTCATCTTCTTCAGTGCTGAAGACTCTGATGAAGCAGATGTTTTCCTCTTCTTCATTGCTGCTTGCTCCGCAACCTTGGTTTTCTTCGCTTCTGATGCCGAAGGAAGAATGGGACTTGGCGTTGGTGCAGGAGGAGCAGAGGAAATTTGTTCATTTTCCTCAGGCACAACTGATGCAGTTGGCCCAGCTGGTTCAGTTTCTTCAGGCACAGCGGTTGATGCTTCAGCTGGCCTGGCTTGTTCCTCAGGCACAACACTAGTGGTTGCCCTGGCAATTTCATCAGCGGCTAGAATAGCTTCATCAGCCCTGGTACTTGCAGTTTCATCAGCAGCCTGATTTTCATCACTGGTGCTGGCATGTTCTTCAGCGGGTTCAGTAGATGCTTCACCCTGAGGAGATTCGTGTTGCGATGATGCAGCAACATTTGAAGAGAATTTCTCTGTCAATTTCACGAATCTGACTTTGGCTCCAAGCCAATCAATGTGGTAGACGTTGAATTCATCACTGAGTCCTTTGATCTCAGTTTGTATAGCAACAAGTTCATCAGTTGTCATATTGACAACATTTTTCTTCAAAAAGCGCTCCTTCTTGTATTGGGCTTTCTTCAGCTGTCTGGCCTTCTCATATTTCCATTTCTCTTCGCCTATGAAGGCGGTCAGCATGTGACTTTGGCCAGGAGTGAGCTTGAAGTCAGGCACATGTGTGTTGGGGTCCTTGTGCCAGAGATCAATGTACTCAAGGATCAGCTTGGGATCCAGCAGAAGAGGAACTTCACTTCCTTTGGCTCTAGCGGCCCTTTGCTGCCTGTCCCTTATGATTTCTTCAAGTTCTTCATCATCAGTTTCATCATCACTGGACAGGACATGAAATGCCACCTGCTTCTTGTGAGGACTTGGTCTAGTGCCTCGTCCAGCAGTGGCCTTGGTCTTCAGCAGAGTGGGGCCTGTTGAGGAATGCAGAGGAGCTAAAGAACTTGCAGAGGCTCCTAAGGCAATTGATTTGCCTGTGGTCCTTTGACACAAGGCGAGATGCACAGGTGCTGAGGACTTTGCCGGAGGAGCAGAGGGTTTTGCAACTTGAGGAACTGGAGCAGCTTGAGGAATTGATCGTGAGGGCATTGATGAGCTAGGCCGTGAAGGCATTGGTGAAGAACTGGGCTTGCGAGCTGGCTTCTTCTGCATTGAATTTTTGGGCTTGCTAGCCGAAGCCCCGACAGCAGCAGCAGAATCCTCATTAAATTTCTTCACTGCCTCTTTGGCCACTTTGGCCAATTTCGCTTGACGCTTGGCCCATTTAGCAGGAAATTCCTCACCTCTTCTGATGCTAGAGGGATCATCTACTTGGCCTGGTGCCAATGGAGGTCTTGGGCATGGAGGGTGTACAACGAATTTCTTCATGTACTTGGGAGTGACATAGCGATATTCCCTCCATTCTCTGGCCCATCTCCTCTCAATCTTCTTGTAGCGACCAGACCTCAAACAGTCTGATCTCTGTGCATCAGTGTCATCCCTGGATCGATAATGCTGACACGCACAGTACTTGAGGATTTATAACAGAGTAGCAATCACACATTTATTACATTGAATGTCTCACAAGAGAACTTATTACAATAAATATGGCTTAAGGCCATCTAAAATCGATAACAGTGGAAGGCTTGGAAGATAAAGTGAGTCCATCAACTCCAACGGCATCACTGAGTGAAAGACAACGACCTATGGCACCTTACTCGTCGTCTGAAAAGTCTGCAACATGAACGTTGCAGCTGAAACGGGTCAGCACATGGAATATGCTGGCAATGTAACACATAGAGTAATGAACAAAATAAATGCTATCACTACATGCATATTTGGCTGGTGGTAAGCTCTATGGTTACAGTTTTGCATAACGCCAATTTTTCCCTACAACAAAGGAATAAATTTTATTTAACTATCATGGTGGTTGTTAAACATTGAGTAGGTTCCTCCAACTCAATCCCAATTAAGCATCATCATTAAACCCAATCAAATTATTTTAAGTGTGATGAGATCAACATGATAATCCAAGGACTAGATACTCCAAACGTCCATAACCGGGGACACGGCTAATGTGACGCCCCCGATTTGACCGTACACTAATCATGCACGCAAATGTGTACGACCAGGATCAGGGACTCACGGGAAGATATCACAACACAACTCTAAAACATAAATAAGTCATACAAGCATCATAATACAAGCTAGGGGCCTCGAGGGCTCGAATACAAGTGCTCGATCACAGACGAGTCAGCGGAAGCAACAATATCTGAGAACAGACATAAGTTAAACAAGTTTGCCTTAAGAAGGCTAGCACAAACTGGGATACAGATCGAACGAGGCGCAGACCTCCTGCCTGGGATCCTCCTAACTACTCCTGGTCGTCGTCAGCGGCCTGCACGTAGTAGTAGGCACCTCCAGTGTCGTAGGAGTCGTCGTCGACGGTGGTGTCTGGCTCCTGGGCTCCAACATCTAGTTGCGACAACCAGATAGAAAGGGAAGGGGGAAAAGAGGGAGAGAAGCAACCGTGAGTACTCATCCAAAGTACTCGCAAGCAAGGAGCTATACTACATATGCATGGGTATATGTGTAAAGGGGCATATCAGTGGACTGAACTGCAGAATGCCAGAATAAAAGGGGGATAGCTAGTCCTGTCGAAGACTACGCTTCTGGCAGCCTCCATCTTGCAGCATGTAGAAGAGAGTAGATTGAAGTCCTCCAAGTAGCATCGCATAGCATAATCCTACCCGGCGATCCCCTCCTCGTCGCCCTGTTAGAGAGCGATCACCGGGTTGTATCTGGCACTTGGAAGGGTGTATTTTATTCAGTATCCAGTTCTAGTTGTCATAAGGTCAAGGTACAACTCCGGGTCGTCCTTTTACCGAGGGACACGGCTATTCGAATAGATAAACTTCCCTGCAGGGGTGCACCACATAACCCAACACGCTCGATCCCATCTGGCCGGACACACTTTTCTGGGTCATGCCCGGCCTCGTAAGATCAACGCGTCGCAGCCCCACCTAAGCACAACAGAGCGGTCAGCACGCCGGTCTAACCCTATGCGCGCAGGGGTCTGGGCCCATCGCCCTATGCACACCTGCACGTTGCGTACGCGGCCGGAAGCAGACCTAGCCTAGTGGCGTTCCAGTCCAATCCGGCGCGCGCCACTCAGTCGCTGACGTCAAGAAGGCTTCGGCTGATACCACGACGCCGGGATACCCATAACTACTCCCGCGTAGATGGTTAGTGCGTATAGACCAAATGGCCAGACTCAGATCAAATACCAAGATCTCGTTAAGCGTGTTAAGTATCCGCGAACGCCGACCAGGGCCAGGCCCACCTCTCACCTAGGCGGTCTCAACCTGCCCTGTCGCTCCGCCACAAAGATCCACTTGCGGGTACTCCTACGAGCCGACCCGACTTTAGTCATCACATGTGTCATGTATGTAGTATATAAGTATATACCCGTGATCACCGCCCAGGTGATCACGGCCCGATAGTATAGCACAGCAGACGGACAAGAATGTAGGGCCACTGATGGAAATCTAGCATCCTATACTAAGCATGTAGGATTGCACGTAAAGGTATCAACAGTAGTAGCAAGGATAGGCTATGCATCAGGATAGGATATCGAAAAGCAGTAACATGCTACACTACTCTAATGCAAGCAGTATAGAGAAGAATAGGTGATATCTGGTGATCAAGGGGGGGGCTTGCCTGGTTGCGCTGGCAAGTAGGAGGGGTCGTCAACTCCGTAGTCGAACTGGGCAGCAGCAGTGTCGGTCTCGTAGTCTATCGGAGAGAAGAGGGGGAAGAAACAGTAAATACAATGCAAACATAAGCATGACGATGCGTGACATGACAATAAGCGGTGCTAGGTGTGTCCTAACGCGACAGTAGATGGTATCGGCGAAGGGGGGGACATCCGGGAGGTATTCCCGATGTTTCGCGTTTTCGGACAGACGGACCGGAGGGGGAAAGTCGCTAGTTCGATAGGTTAGGGAGGTGTGGTGGACGAACGGACTGCGTATTCGGATTCGTCTCGTCGTTCTGAGCAACTTTCATATAGAAAACATTTTCATCCGAGTTACGGTTTAAAAGATATGAATTTTCAAAGTTTATTTGAATTTCTGGAATTATTTAATTAACAGAAAAAGGGATATGACGTCAGCATGACGTATGAGTGACGTCAGCGGTCAACAGTCCGGTTGACTGGTCAAAACTGACACGGGGGACCCACTTGTCATAGACAGCGGGTTAAACAGAAGATCAAACTAATTAATTTTTAGTTAATTAACTACTGGGCCCACCTGTCAGTGAGTGATTAGATTAATTAATTACTTTTATTTATAAAACATTTTCTTTTCTCTTTTTTTTAATTTTGCGGCGGGGCCCGCATGTCAGTGGCTGGGCCTGCCCAGTCAGCACGTTGACTGGGTGGACCCAGTCAACGGGGCCCACGGGCCCACTGGCAGTGGCACTGGGGGGGGCCAGGCCAGCCACGTCGGCGGCCGGCGCCGGAGCAACTCCGACGAGCCAAACGCGGCGGCGCGGCTCGGGAGGGGCGTGGGTTTCACGCACAGGGGGTCTGCGGGGTCGTGGCGGGGCGCGTTCGACGCGGCTCGGCGCCGCGCGTCCAACGGTGGTGGCCGGAGCGGCTGGAACGGGCGGGGGCGAGCGCTTCGAGCTCGCCGGCGGCGAGGTGCTTCGGGCGAGCAACGGCAACGTCGGTTCGGCGCTAGATCGGGCAAGCGGAGGAGCTGGGGAGCATCTATGTGCGGTGGGGAGTGCTGCGGGCTTGAGCCCGTGACCAAAAGGTCACCGGAGACCCGCCGGCGGCGAGCTCCGCGGCGCGGCGTTCGGGCGCGCGCGGGGAAGAAGCTAGGGGGCGCGCGAGAGAGAAAGGACAGGGGAGGAGGGGGAAAGAGGCTCACCGCGCGGCACACGGAGGCCGGTGAGAGTTTAGGAGCAGCAGGTCGGCGCCGGAGAAGAAGGGGGTTGCCGGCGTCCGAAGTTGAAGACGAGCTCGGGGAGGCCGTTGCAGTGGCTCCGAGCTTCAACGGAGAGGCGGAGGTGGTGTAGTCGAGGGCGGCGACGGCGTATGACACGGCGAGGTGGCGATTGGGGCACGGTGGCCGTGTGAACGACGGGAACAGCGGCGAGCGCGTCGGGCGGTGGGGGTCGAAGGGGAGAGGGAGGTGGATCTGACGGGGGGGAGGCGCAGCGGCCGAGAGGGAGAGCGGGGGGTGAGTGGGAGAGAGGCCCGAGGAGGCGGGGGGAGCTGGCGCCCTTATCCTCCCCGTCGCCGGCGAGGTGGTGCGGCGGGGAAGGCCCCTGTTCCGACCCCGGTCGGGGGAACAGGGGAGGGGGCGAGCGGGAGAGGTGGGCTGGCCGGCTGGGCCGGGGGTCGGCCCAGTTGGGCCAGCGGTCCAGTGGGGGGAAAGGGGCCTTCCCCTTTTTTTCTTTTTCCCTGTCTGTTCTGTTTTCTGTTTTCTTTTTATTTGTTTATTTTCTTTTCTGTTTTATTTCATTTAAAAGTATTTAGGTATTTTATAAAAATGTGTTTTCTCCACCATAATTACCAGTGTATTATTTGGCACCCACCGAACATTTTTGTTCAAATTTTTTGAAAACTTTTATTTTTCCACTTTAATTTTAATTGAAGTTTGAATTAGGAGTTTGAAAAGGAATGTGATTCAAATGTGATCAAGCCCTGTTTAGCAACATGATTAGCTTAATCTCAGAGAGTTACTGTAGCATGATTCTCGGGGTGTTACAAATCTCCTCCACTACAAGAAATCTCGTCCCGAGATTTAGGAGGTAGAAGGAAACAGTGCGGGGTATTCTTCGCGCAGACGATCCTCTCGTTCCCAAGTGGCCTCATCTTCAGAATGGTGCGACCACTGGACTTTGCGAAACTTGATCGCCTTCTGACGTGTGCGGCGTTCAGCTTGGTCGAGAATGCGGACCGGATGCTCCTTATAGGAGAGGTCTTGCTGCAATTCGAGCACTTCATGATCCACAGCTCGGATTGGGTCCTTGAAGCAACGGCGGAGCTGTGACACATGGAACACATCGTGAACCTGAGAAAGGTTCGGCGGTAGCTCTAGTTGGTATGCCACTTTTCTACGCCTTTCGAGAATAGTGAATGGGCCAATATAGCGAGGAGCTAGTTTGCCCTTGATCCCGAAGCGGTGAGCACCCTTCATAGGTGTGACTCGAAGATAAGCCTTTTCGCCAGGTTGATAGACCATGTCTTTATGATGACGGTCATACTGACTCTTCTGACGTGACTGAGCAGTCTTGAGATTCTCGCGAATAATGCAAACTTGTTCTTCGGCATCTTGGATAATATCCGGACCGAAGAGTGGATGTTCCCCAGTTTCTGACCAGTTCAGAGGGGTTCGGCACTTTCGTCCATATAACACTTCGAAGGGGGCCATCTTCAGACTAGCTTGATAGCTATTATTATAAGAGAACTCAGCATACGGGAGAGATTCCTCCCATTTCTTGCCGAAGGAAATAACACAAGCTCGAAGCATGTCTTCGAGAACTTGGTTGACGCGTTCAACTTGTCCTTGCGATTGAGGATGAAACGCAGTACTGAATGACAGATGAGTTCCCATAGCTTCTTGGAAACTTGCCCAGAATCTTGAAGTGAATAAGCTGCCACGGTCTGAGCTGATAACCAATGGAATACCGTGGAGTGAAACAATCCTGGTCATATAGAGCGTTGCCAACTGGCTAGCAGTAATCGTTTCTTTGACCGCCAGAAAATGTGCAACTTTGGAAAGTCGGTCAATGATGACAAGAATAGCATCATTACCTTTCTGTGATTTGGGAAATCCAGTGACGAAGTCCATCTCAACATGGTCCCATTTCCATTCAGGAATAGAGATAGGTTGCAGAGTTCCAGCAGGCCTTTGATGTTCTGCTTTGATACGACGGCAAACGTCACACTCAGCAACATAACGAGCAATGGCTTGTTTCATATTAGACCACCAGAATCTCTGACGGATGTCTTGGTACATCTTTGTACTACCAGGATGGATACACAGAGGTGTATCATGAGCTTCTTTCATAACTTCCTGTGTCATATCCAGGTTCTTCTCTGCACATGGCACCACTAGGCGGCCCTTGAAGTATAGGGTGCCATCTTCAGCAATGGTGAAGAATGAGGGCTTTCCTTCTGCGAGGTAGCGCTTAATCTTGTGGGCTTCAGAGTCATACTTCTGTAGCCTTTTGATGCTATCCACGAGATCTGGTTTAGCAACTAGGGTATTGAGGGAACCCTGGGTAACAACATGGAGGTTCACCTTGCCAAACTCCTTAGGAGGGGGAGCGAGTGCACCCGGAGGAACAATATGGAGGTTCAGCTTCCTGAATTCTTCAACAAGCGAGGGCTGAACTTTGTGAACCTGGAGGTGGTTGCAGTAAGACTTGCGGCTCAAGGCATCAGCCATTACATTAGCCTTGCCTGGCGTATAGGAAATACCCAAGTCAAAGTCTGCAACAAGCTCCATCCATCTCTGTTGATGGAGGTTCAAATCTGGCTGAGTAAACAGATATTTCAGACTTTGGTGGTCAGTGAAGATCTCGCAACGATTACCGAGAAGGTAATGTCGCCACTGCTTCAGCGCATGAATGACAGCAGCAAGTTCGAGGTCGTGAACTGGGTAGTTCTCTTCGTGAGGGCGCAATTGCCGAGAGGCATAAGCAATCACTTTGCGGTCTTGCATTAGGACACAGCCTAATCCTTGACGGGAAGCGTCGCAGTAAATGACAAAGTCCTTCTTAGTATCAGGTGGAGCTAGAACTGGAGCAGAAGTCAACTTGTCTTTGAGTGCTTGGAAACTTTCCTGACATTTGTCTGTCCATTGGAACTTGACACCCTTATGCAACAGGTTAGTCAGAGGCCTGGCGATCTTAGAGAAGTTCTCGACGAATCGACGGCAATAGCTGGCGAGACCGAGAAAACTTCTGACTTGCTTAACGTTCTTGGGAGGAGTCCAATCAAGAATAGCCTGAACTCGCTCGGGGTTGACGGCAATACCATCCTTAGAGATGACATGCCCAAGATAGGTTACTTCCGGTAGCCAGAATCCACATTTGGAGAACTTGGCATATAGTTGATGCTCTCGTAGCTTTTCCAGCACAAGTCGAAGATGTTCAGCATGTTCTTCTTCGTTCTTGGAAAATACCAGGATATCATCCAGATAAACCACGACGAACTTGTCGAGGTAATCCATGAATATATAGTTCATCAGACGAGAGAAGGTGGCTGGAGCATTGGTTAAACCGAAAGACATGACGGTGTACTCGTATGAACCATAGCGAGTCACGAAGGCGGTCTTTGGGATATCCTCTTCTCGAACACGGATCTGGTGGTAGCCCAACCTCAAGTCGAGCTTAGAGAACACTGACGAACCCGCCAGTTGATCATACAGATCATTGATCCGAGGAAGAGGGTACTTATTCTGAATGGTAGCTTGGTTTATAGGACGGTAGTCTTGAACTAATCGGTTTGTCCCATCCTTCTTCTTGACAAAGAGAGAAGGTGCTCCCCAAGGAGAGCAACTTGGGCGAATGAATCCCTTGCGAAGAGATTTGTCGATTTCCTCCTTAAGCTCAAGGAGTTCATGCGGCGGCATTTTGTAGGGTCGCTTGGCTATAGGAGTGGTGCCTGGTTTCAAGTCGATGATGAATTCGACAGCTCTAGCAGGGGGAATCCCTGGAAGTTCTTCAGGGAAGACGTCGAGGAATTCACGCACAACGGGAATGTTTTCAATGCCCTCGAGTGGTGCAGCATTCAATGCATTCAATGCATAGAGCCTTGCCTCGGCATTTTGCACCAGATGAGCTTGGTAAGCAACTATTTCATCTGAAGGGTGTAGCAGATGGACGGTTTTAGTGGCGCAAACTATAGAAGCAGTATGCGCTTTCAACCAATCCATACCCAAAATGAGGTCGATGTTAGACGACTTCAGGATAATGGGAGAGGCATAGAATTCCAGCCCTTCGATTTCCACGGGGACATCGATGCCAACCAAGGAGGTTTGACACTGTCCCACGGGGGTTTTGACCAATACAGAGGTGTTCATCTCCTCACATTTAACGTCGTGCTTGTATGCAAAATCTTCTGACATGAATGAATGCGATGCACCTGTATCAAATAAAACGGATGCTGGTACTGAATTTACGAGGAGTGTACCCATCACAGTAGCAGGCTGGTCTTGAGCTTCGTTGAGATCAACGTGGTTGGCATGAGCACGACCATAAGACTTAGCATTGTTGTTGCGGGGCTGATTGTTACCACGGCCAGTTGTTGGAAGGGCCAGTTGATTCTGGTTCTGGTTGCATTCTCTAGCACGGTGCCCTGGTTGACCACACCTGAAGCACAAGCCATTATTCGGAGTGGGAACAGGAGCTTGGGATGGTGGAGCTGGAAGTCTTGACTGCCTAGATGGTGGTGGAGGCAGACGAGGTGTAGCATAGGTCTGCCTTGGGGCAGGTGCATTTGGATGGTACATGCTGTTCGGGATCCATATCTTACGCTTCTGTGCGGGCGAGCCCGAAGATGAGCCCGTGTCACGGTTGCGCCTGTGAGAGCTCTGGTATTCCTGCAGACCAGTTTCGACATTGATGGCCTTGTTCACCAAGGTGGAGAAATCAGCAAAGTCATGCACTAGAAGTGCGAGCTTGATGTCAGCTTGAAGGCCATCACGGAACTTCTCCTGTCTGCGTGCATCAGTTGCAATGTCTTCTTCAGCATAGCGGGACAGGTCCAGAAACTCCCGCTGATAAGCTTCGACAGTTTTGTTGCCTTGGGTGAGGTTGCGGAACTCACGCTTCTTCCGGTCCATGACTCCTTGAGGAATGAAGCGGGCACGGAAAGCTGCTTGGAAGTCTGGCCATGTGATGATTGTTCCAGCTGGCAGAGTACGCCTGTGGCTGTCCCACCATTGAGCTGCGGGTCCCTTCAAGAAGAAGGAAGCAAAGGTGACATAGCTGGCAGGGGCTACATCAGCAGACTCCATCTCATAGGTGATGTCACGGAGCCAGTCATCAGCATCCAGAGGCTGAGTTGAGCTGCAGTAGATGGTTGGGTTGAGGCGTATGAAATCTTGAAGAGTCACTTGAGCTGGCTGCTGGTTCATATTGGGGCGAGGGAACTGAGCCATCATATTTTCCATGAATTGGCGGTTCAATTCAAACTGTTGGATCATACCAGCCATGTACTCAGGTGGTGGTGGGGCATCGCCACCACGATCACGACCACCTGGTCTAACCATCCTGCTAATATATATAACAGGGGTAGTTCAGCATTGAGAAATTTGCAATGACAAGAATCATTCATGATGAAACATGCATAATGAAAGGAGCACGATAGCTACTACATAGTAGTCGGCATAACTTTACAAAAGGGGTCATGCATAGAGTTCAGTACATAGACTAAAACATCATAGGCGGCACACAGGCTCGCGGCGACTGCAACTAATACTACAAGCAAGCCTACATCAGTCCCAAGAGGTACTGTGGAGGTAATCGTAGCCCGACAGCTGGTAGTGAGGCAACGGATAGCCCTCCACGTCAGCAGACTGGGGGCCGCGGATACTCAGGTGTAGAGCCCGACCCTCAGGTGGCAGAAGAGGACCAAGTGCGGGAGAGTAGCCTCCCACCGCTGGCCAACCGACACCGTGGGGCATCACGGTCCTGGCTGGGTAGATCGCAGTACGCGGTACCTGTCCAGATCGGACAAAGGGGTGCAGCAGCGTCAGAGCACGGTAAAGGTGCTGACGGGTGGTGTACATCTCATGGCGAAGAGCTCGGTTAGCTCGATCCAGCCCATCAGCATGCAGAACCAGGTGCTGATGGTAGAAGGGCTCTCGGGTGACAGTGGAGTAGGCAGCAGTATAGTATCCCTCCGCACCATAATCAGATGCGATAGCAATGTGCCTGAAAGGGTGGGTGTCCAACTCCTGATACTCTCCACGAAGACGTGTCAGAGCAGCATAGGCAGCATCGTGGACAGCCATATCGATGGTCACACCAACACCATGTGCGGTGTGCAGCACAGTAGTGGAGTCGTACTCCCGAGAGTAGAGGTGGACGATGGCACGGTACTGCTCCTGGTTAAAGTCCTGGTACTCCTCGTAGACGGTGTACTTAGGGTGCCAGCGATAACCCAGATAGGTCATCATCTCAGCTAGCACCGCAGGTGATCCCGAGGCACCAATGGCCGTCGTGTGGCGCACGACCTGCCTCGAGGGTTCCATCTGAAAGTAAAGACGTTTCAAAGGAGTCAAATGACAGTGTGTGAATTGTCCAAAATACTACTCTAAGAAACAACTATGGTTTATCCAACTTTGGGGTGAATGCGGTCACGGGATCCTAGTGTTAGAGTTAGTAAATTCGTTTAACCCGAGTAGAAGAGAGTTCAGAGTCCCAGAGTAAAGGTCGAGGAGTAAAAGATACTAGTACCACCCAATGGCGACGTGGGCCCGTAAGACACACAGCCATGTTAGTAAAAGTTTTGTAATGTCTAGACTCGACTTCGGCCAAGGAGTGTGGATAGGGGGATTCCTACAGGCAGTCGGCTCTGATACCAACTTGTGAAGCCCCCGATTTGACCGTACACTAATCATGCACGCAAATGTGTACGACCAGGATCAGGGACTCACGGGAAGATATCACAACACAACTCTAAAACATAAATAAGTCATACAAGCATCATAATACAAGCCAGGGGCCTCGAGGGCTCGAATACAAGTGCTCGATCATAGACGAGTCAGCGGAAGCAACAATATCTGAGAACAGACATAAGTTAAACAAGTTTGCCTTAAGAAGGCTAGCACAAACTGGGATACAGATCGAACGAGGCGCAGACCTCCTGCCTGGGATCCTCCTAACTACTCCTGGTCGTCGTCAGCGGCCTGCACGTAGTAGTACGCACCTCCAGTGTCGTAGGAGTCGTCGTCGACGGTGGCGTCTGGCTCCTGGGCTCCAACATCTGGTTGCGACAACCAGATAGAAAGGGAAGGGGGAAAAGAGGGAGAGAAGCAACCGTGAGTACTCATCCAAAGTACTCGCAAGCAAGGAGCTATACTACATATGCATGGGTATATGTGTAAAGGGGCATATCAGTGGACTGAACTGCAGAATGCCAGAATAAAAGGGGGATAGCTAGTCCTGTCGAAGACTACGCTTCTGGCAGCCTCCATCTTGCAGCATGTAGAAGAGAGTAGATCGAAGTCCTCCAAGTAGCATCGCATAGCATAATCCTACCCGGCGATCCCCTCCTCGTCGCCCTGTTAGAGAGCGATCACCGGGTTGTATCTGGCACTTGGAAGGGTGTATTTTATTCAGTATCCAGTTCTAGTTGTCATAAGGTCAAGGTACAACTCCGGGTCGTCCTTTTACCGAGGGACACGGCTATTCGAATAGATAAACTTCCCTGCAGGGGTGCACCACATAACCCAACACGCTCAATCCCATCTGGCAGGACACACTTTTCTGGGTCATGCCCGGCCTCGTAAGATCAACGCGTCGCAGCCCCACCTAAGCACAACAGAGCGGTCAGCACGCCGGTCTAACCCTATGCGCGCAGGGGTCTGGGCTCATCGCCCTATGCACACCTGCACGTTGCGTACGCGGCCGGAAGCAGACCTAGCCTAGTGGCGTTCCAGTCCAGTCCTAGGCTTCGGCTGATACCATGACGCCGGGATACCCATAACTACTCCCGCGTAGATGGTTAGTGCGTATAGACCAAATGGCCAGACTCAGATCAAATACCAAGATCTCGTTAAGCGTGTTATGTATCCGCGAACGCCGACCAGGGCCAGGCCCACCTCTCACCTAGGCGGTCTCAACCTGCCCTGTCGCTCCGCCACAAAGATCCACTTGCGGGTACTCCTACGAGCCGACCCGACTTTAGTCATCACATGTGTCATGTATGTAGTATATAAGTATATACCCGTGATCACCGCCCAGGTGATCACGGCCCGATAGTATAGCACAGCAGACGGACAAGAATGTAGGGCCACTGATGGAAATCTAGCATCCTATACTAAGCATGTAGGATTGCACGTAAAGGTATCAACAGTAGTAGCAAGGATAGGCTATGCATCAGGATAGGATATCGAAAAGCAGTAACATGCTACACTACTCTAATGCAAGCAGTATAGAGAAGAATAGGCGATATCTGGTGATCAAGGGGGGGGCTTGCCTGGTTGCTCTGGCAAGTAGGAGGGGTCGTCAACTTCGTAGTCGAACTAGGCAGCAGCAGTGTCGGTCTCGTAGTCTACCGGAGAGAAGAGGGGGAAGAAACAGTAAATACAATGCAAACATAAGCATGACGATGCGTGACATGACAATAAGCGGTGCTAGGTGTGTCCTAACGCGACAGTAGATGGTATCGGCGAAGGGGGGGGCATCCGGGAGGTATTCCCGATGTTTCGCGTTTTCGGACAGATGGACCGGAGGGGGAAAGTCGCTAGTTCGATAGGTTTGGGAGGTGTGGTGGACGAACGGACTGCGTATTCGGATTCGTCTCGTCGTTCTGAGCAACTTTCATATAGAAAACATTTTCATCCGAGTTACGGTTTAAAAGATATGAATTTTCAAAGTTTATTTGAATTTCTGGAATTATTTAATTAACAGAAAAAGGGATATGACGTCAGCATGACGTATGAGTGACGTCAGCGGTCAACAGTCCGGTTGACTGGTCAAAACTGACACGGGGGACCCACCTGTCATAGACAGTGGGTTAAACAGAAGATCAAACTAATTAATTTTTAGTTAATTAACTACTGGGCCCACCTGTCAGTGAGTGATTAGATTAATTAATTACTTTTATTTATAAAACATTTTCTTTTCTCTTCTTTTTTTTTAATTTTGCGGCGGGGCCCGCATGTCAGTGGCTGGGCCTGCCCAGTCAGCACGTTGACTGGGTGGACCCAGTCAACGGGGCCCACGGGCCCACTGGCAGTGGCACTGGGGGGGCCCGGGCCAGCCACGTCGGCGGCCGGCGCCGGAGCAACTCCGACGAGCCAAACGCGGCGGCGCGGCTCGGGAGGGGCGCGGGTTTCACGCACAGGGGGTCTGCGGGGTCGTGGCGGGGCGCGTTCGACGCGGCTCGGCGCCGCGCGTCCAACGGTGGTGGCCGGAGCGGCTGGAACGGGCGGGGGCGAGCGCTTCGAGCTCGCCGGCGGCGAGGTGCTTCGGGCGAGCAACGGCAACGTCGGTTCGGCGCGAGATCGGGCAAGCGGAGGAGCTGGGGAGCATCTACGTGCGGTGGGGAGTGCTGCGGGCTTGAGCCCGTGACCAAAAGGTCACCGGAGACCCGCCGGCGGCGAGCTCCGCGGCGCGGCGTTCGGGCGCGCGCGGGGAAGAAGCTAGGGGCGCGCGAGAGAGAAAGGACAGGGGAGGAGGGGGAAAGAGGCTCACCGCGCGGCACACGGAGGCCGGTGAGAGTTTAGGAGCAGCAGGTCGGCGCCGGAGAAGAAGGGGGTCGCCGGCGTCCGAAGTTGAAGACGAGCTCGGGGAGGCCGTTGCAGTGGCTCCGAGCTTCAACGGAGAGGCGGAGGTGGTGTAGTCGAGGGCGGCGACGGCGTATGACACGGCGAGGTGGCGATTGGGGCACGGTGGCCGTGTGAACGACGGGAACGGCGGCGAGCGCGTCGGGCGGTGGGGGTCGAAGGGGAGAGGGAGGTGGATCTGACGGGGGGGAGGCGCAGCGGCCGAGAGGGAGAGCGGGGGGTGAGTGGGAGAGAGGCCCGAGGAGGCGGGGGGAGCTGGCGCCCTTATCCTCCCCGTCGCCGGCGAGGTGGTGCGGCGGGGACGGCCCCTGTTCCGACCCCGGTCGGGGGAACAGGGGAGGGGGCGAGCGGGAGAGGTGGGCTGGCCGGCTGGGCCAGCGGTCCAGTGGGGGGAAAGGGGCCTTCCCCTTTTTTTCTTTTTCCCTGTCTGTTCTGTTTTTTGTTTTCTTTTTATTTGTTTATTTTCTTTTCTGTTTTATTTCATTTAAAAGTATTTAGGTATTTTATAAAAATGTGTTTTCTCCACCATAATTACCAGTGTATTATTTGGCACCCACCGAACATTTTTGTTCAAATTTTTTGAAAACTTTTATTTTCCACTTTAATTTTAATTGAAGTTTGAATTAGGAGTTTGAAAAGGAATGTGATTCAAATGTGATCAAGCCCTGTTTAGCAACATGATTAGCTTAATCTCAGAGAGTTACTGTAGCATGATTCTCGGGGTGTTACAGCTAACCATGATTAGTTTATACACTCTGCAGAGGTTTGCGCACTTTTCCCCACAAGACTCGAATACATCCATGGTCGGAGATTCAAGACACGGTCTTTCTGAAGCATTAACTCTCTACTCTGGATAGACAGTACCACCTACAACCCACTACATCTGCTAGTCTACCTCTTCAAGAGCTTCACGCAACTTACTCAACTATGCCAGAGCCCATATTGGCTTGTGGCTGCACACGGAAGTTTCTAGCATGAATAATCTTATGATCCCTTTGAGCCTGGGTGGCGAACCGTAGGATGATCACACGGGTCCTCCGGGATATCCCAGGACAACACTGGATTCTCCAAGTGCCCACAAGCAATCCACCCAGATGTGCATTAAAGTTGCCACCTTAAGTTGAATCATTAATTAGCAAACTCACAACTGTCATGGATACACTCAAACCCAATCCATGTCTACGAGCATAGCATAGCAATATAAGCAACGTACAAGTAACTCCCATAGGTTTGATAATAAACAGGTAAATAGGTACTAACTCATCTACTTCCCAAAACCCACAAGTTAATCAGATCCTAACCATGCAATTATTTGAGGATTGATCTAATGCTGGGTAGTAAAGAGGTATGATCAAAGTGTTACTTGCCTTGCTGATGATCCATGAAACCTAGAGACTCATAGTAGCACGCTTCGCACTCCGGGTACTATATCGCAAACAAACAAGCATACAATAAGCACTCAACTAGAAGCACAGGTAAAACTCAAATAAGAGATCTAACCAGAAAGTTCAACTTAACATCTCCGGTTTGCAAAAAGAATCAAATCAAACGAAGCAACAAAAC
This sequence comes from Aegilops tauschii subsp. strangulata, assembly GCF_002575655.3. Lineage (NCBI taxonomy): Eukaryota > Viridiplantae > Streptophyta > Magnoliopsida > Poales > Poaceae > Aegilops > Aegilops tauschii. The sequence goes on from NC_053035.3 coordinate 278,476,826, forward strand.
TCAAACTGCGAAAGAAACAAGATCCGTTTACTAATCTGGACTTAGGTCAAATTTTATAGTAGAGAAATCTTGTTCAAGTTGGTTAAACAGAAAGAGGGCTTCGAAACGAAGATCTAGGCACTTGAATCGCCTGATTCTGATAAACGAGCGAAAAGATAAACTAAAACGAAAATCAGGGCAGAAATCGTGATCGAAAATAATCGTGGAAAAACCCTGCAAAAAGAAAAACTGACGAACAGGCTAACGAACGAACGTTCGCTGTCTGCAGTTAACGGGTGAAAACCGTTCGTTAAAACGAACGTATGAACGGGCGTTCACTAAATAACTAAACCGGGGAAAAAAATAAAACCGATCTAATAAAAAACGCATCTAGGTTTTCGTATAAAAACCGAACGGTTTTTAGAATAAAACCGACGGCTACCTCACGGATCGGGACGTCGGCGGCGAACTCTAGCGGCGGCGGGGTAGCGACGGGGTGGCATGCCCCGGCGTCGGTGACGGGGTCGGCGGCGGCGGCGGCGACGGCGAGACGGCGCGGCCGCAGCGAATCCGGCTCGGGCCTCAGCCTTAAAAAGGCCGGCCGGTTGCAGTGTCCTAGTCGGACACGGCTCGGTAAGGCGGTTGACTTGTTTTTTTTAAATAATTCCGACGCGCAGAAAAACGAAGAAAAGAAATACTAAACGGGCTCCAAAAATCCTGAAATAGATTTTCCCCGTCCTCTAAAAATATAGCGGACAAAGTGAACATTATATGGGCCTCTAATGCAATTTTAAAAAACGTATTTTTTCCTAATTCAAATAAAATAGCGATAAAAACTCCGAATAAAATTCTTATTTGATTTTAATATTACACATCCAATATTTCTTTATTTTGGGGAAGTCATTTTATCCCCTCTCTTTTATTTTCATGAAAGAAATATTCGAGAAGAAAAATAATTAAAATCAAACGATCCTCTTTTCAAAATTTGAGAAAACTCAATTATGAAAATAACGAAATCCCCAACTCTCTCCGTGGGTCCTTGAGTTGCGTAGAATTTCTAGGATCAAGCCAAAATGCATATGATATGCAATGATGATCTAATGTATAACATTCCAAATTGAAAATTGGGGATGTTACAAACCTACCCCCCTTAAGATGAATCTCGCCCTCGAGATTCAGGTTGGCTAGAAAATAGGTGAGGGTGATCCTTCCGTAGGTCTTCCTCTCGTTCCCAGGTGGCTTCATCCTCGGTATGGTGGCTCCACTGAACTTTGCAGAACTTGATAACCTTGCTGCGTGTGACTCGGCTGGCGAACTCGAGAATCTTCACTGGTTTCTCCTCGTAGGTCAAATCACTATCCAACTGAATCGCTTCCAGTGGCACTTTATCTCTCAGAGGAATATCAGCCATCTCTGCGTGGCACTTCTTCAACTGAGAAACGTGGAACACATCGTGAACACCTGACAATCTTTCGGGCAATTCCAACTTGTAAGCAACTTCTCCCATATGTTCCAAAACCTTGTATGGTCCCACAAAATGTGGTGCTAACTTTTCCCTTAACTCAAAAACGCTTCACTCCTTGAAGTGGGGACACACGAAGATACACTCTATCTCCGACTTTGTAAACTGTCTCCTTGCGTTTAGAATCCGCATAGCTCTTCTGCCTGGACTGGGCTACCTTGAGTCTATTGCGTATCAGCTTAACCTTCTCTTCAGACTCTTTAATCAAATCTGGTCCAAACAACTGACCGTCTCCAACTTCATCCCACAACAACGGTGTCCTACACCTCCTTTCATTCAATGCTTCGAAAGGGGCCATCTTCAAACTAGCTTGCTAGTTGTTGTTGTAAGAGAACTCTGCATATGGCAAATTGTCGTCCCAACTAGATCCATAGTCTAGCGCACAAGCTCTCAACATGTCCTCCAGAATCTGATTGACTCTCAGTTTGTCCATCTATCTGCGGGTGAAAAACTGTACTGAACTCTAGCCTGGTTCCGAAAGTCTCATGCAACTGATTCCAAAACTTTGAGGTAAACTAGGTTCCTCCATCTGATACAATGGTCCTCGGAACTCCGTGCAGACATACGATCCTGGTCATGTATATCTTTGCCAACTTAGCACTGGTGTAAGTGGTCTTAACTGGGATGAAATGAGCTACCTTCGTCAAACAATCGACTACAACCCATATCGAGTCATATCCTGAACGAGTCATGGGCAATCCCGTGATAAAGTCCATGCCTAGTTTATCCCACTTCCATTCGGGTATCGGCAATGGCTGTAACAATCCAGCTGGCTTCTGGTGTTCTACCTTCACTCTCTGACATACATCGCAAACTGCTACATACTCCGCAATATCCTTCTTCATTCCGGTCCACCAGAAACTATCCTTCAAATCCAGATACATCTTGGTATTTCCTGGGTGAATCAAATACGGCGAATCATGGGCCTCCTGCAGAATCATCTTTTTGATCTCGGGGTCATTAGGCACATATATGCGGTCCTCAAACCATAAGGTATCATGCTCATCTTCACGAAATCCTTTAGCCTTTCCTTTGCTCATCCTTTCCTTTATCTCGGCAATCTCCTTGTCCGTCTTCTGAGCTTCTCGGATCTTATCCATCAAAGTAGACTGAATCTCCAATGCTGCTACATAACCTCTCGGAACTATTTCCAAACATAGCTCACGAAGATCCTCTGCTAACTCCTTGGGTAATCCTCCGGTCATGAGTGTGTTGACATGACTCTTGCGACTCAACGCATCAGCTACTACGTTAGCCTTTCCGGGATGATAATGCAACTTCATATCATAATCCTTAATGAGCTCCAACCATCTCCTCTGCCTGAGATTCAACTCCTTCTGCGTGAAGATATACTTCAAACTCTTGTGATCCGTGTACACCTCATAATGGTTTCCGATGAGAAAATGTCTCCATGTCTTCAACGCATGCACTACGGCTGTTAACTCCAAATCATGGGTAGCATAATTCAACTCATGGGGTTTAAGCTGTCGTGAGGCATATGAGACAACTCTTCCCTCCTGCATAAGCACTGCTCCAAGTCCTCGACAAGAAGCGTCGCAATACACCTGGTAATCCTTGCGTTGATCTGGAAGAATCAATACTGGAGCTATAACTAAACATTTCTTCAACTCCTGAAAACTGGCCTCACATTCCTCAGTCCATTTGAACTTCGTGTCCTTCTTTAAGAACTCCGTCATGGGCTTTGCAATCTTTGAGAAATTCTCAATGAACCTCCGGTAGTATCCTGCGAGTCTAAGAAAACTCTGGATCTCTCCAACTGACGTGGGTGCTTCCCAATTTGTCATAGTGACTACCTTGGTAGGGTCTACTGCTATTCCTTCTCCGGATATAACATGTCCGAGGAATCCAACTTCCTTCAACCAAAACTCACACTTGCTGAACTTGGCATATAACTGATGTTCTCTGAGCTTCCCAAGTACCAAACGCAAATGCTCCTTATGCTCCTCTTCATTCTTCAAGTAGACCAGAATATCATCAATGAACACCACGACGAACTTATCCAAAAACTCCATAAACACCTTGTTCATCATGTTCATGAAATAGGCAGGTGCATTAGTCAGGCCAAATGACATAACGGTATACTCATATAGCCCGTACCTTGTGGTAAAAGCTGTCTTAGGTATATCCTGCTCTCGAATTTTCAGCTGGTGGTACCCTGATCACAGATCGATCTTGTAAAATACTTTAGCTCCTCGCAACTGGTCAAACAAATCATTGATCATCGGCAATGGGTACTTGTTCTTGATCGTCACCTCATTCAATCCACGATAATCAACAACCATTCTCAACGATCCATCCTTCTTCTCCACTAGAAGCACTGGTGATCCCCAAGGTGACGAGCTTGGGCGAATATAGCCTTTATCCAGTAACACCTTAATCTGCTTCTTAATTTCCTCCAAATCCTTAGCGGGCATCCTGTACGGTCTCTTAGATATTGGCCCTGTGCCTGGCATAAGCTCAATCAAAAACTCAATGTCTCTATCCGGTGGCATGCCTGGCAACTCTTCTGGAAATACATCAGGGAAATCCTTCACCACTGGTACTTCCTCCTGTACAACTCCTGATAAGGAATTCACTTGAGTCCTATTCGGCACATGCCGGGATACATACTTGATCCTTCTTCCTTCTAGGGTGGTAAGCAAAATTGACTTACTGGCGCAGTCAATGTTCCCTCCATTGTGGTTGTGACCTCCATGGTTATGTTGAAGGGGCCCTCCCGAGTTCGGGGTAAAACGGGGTCTCTGCTGAGCTCCAGAATTATACTTCCCTTGCCCATACTTCCTCTTGCGGTTGTCAATCTGCTGCTGCTTCCCTTGAATCATGAGAGCTCTATCTACCAACTCCTGGCAGTTATTAAAGGTTGCCACCATCAACTGCATGCTCAGCTCATCATCAAGTCCTTCCAGGAACTTCTCCTGTTTAGCTGCATCCATAGCAACGTCATCTGGGGCATAACGTGCTATCTTACTAAAATCATCCACATACTGGCCCACTGTGCGTCCTCCTTGGCGCAAATTGCGAAATTCGCGCTTCTTCATGGCAATAGCTCCTGCTGAAACATGGGCAGTGCGAAAAGCTTGCTGAAACTGGTCCCATGTGACAGTGTCGATGGGGTAAGTGGCTGTGAAATTCTCCCACCATGATGCTGCGGGTCCTTCAAGCTGATGTGCAGCAAAACGCACTCTCTCCGCATCTGTGCATCCTGCAGTGGTCAACTCCCTTCCAATCTTGCGGAGCCAATCATCTGCAACTATCGGCTCGGTGCTATTGGAGAACACCGGCGGATTCAGCCTTAGAAAACGGGCTAAGTGATCAACAGGTGGTGGTGGTGGTGAGTTATTGTTGTTGTTGTTCCCCTGATTCTGATTCTGATTCTGGACTAGTATCTGCATCAATGCATTCTGCTGCTGGATCAACTGAGTGAGCTCCAGTGGGAAAGCAAATCCATTGTCGCGTCTCGGAGGCATGAACGTCCTTCCTGGAACTTGAACTCGAATCATCCAACGCTCCTCTTCTGGTACAGTGGCGATGTAGGTCCCGGTGAAGCTTGGTATTCCGATGTTCAGGTATCTAGTAACTTCCTTCAAGTGTCGTCCAAAAGGTGTATCTTCATCCGGTTGAGTGAACTTGTTCCTTGCATCTGCCTTCCTATAGAGTAGAAAAGGGAGATGAGTCAGAAATGAGAAGAGAGTAGTGATCTAGGGTTTTAGCTTAGTGGTCGTGTCCTACAGTCAGCGTGTGCTATGATACCATGTTGTAGCGACCAGACCTCAAACAGTCTGATCTCTATGCATCAGTGTCTTCCCTGGATCAGTAATGCTGACACGCACAGTACTTGAGGATTTATAACAGAGTAGCAATCACACACTTATTACATCGAATGTCTCACAAGAGAACTTATTACAATAAATATGGCTTAAGGCCATCTAAAATCGATAACAGCGGAAGGCTTGGAAGATAAAGTGAGTCCATCAACTCCAACGGCATCACTGAGTGAAAGACAATGACCTATGGCACCTTACTCGTCGTTTGAAAAGTCTGCAACATGAACGTTGCAGCCCGAAACGGGACAACACATGGAATATGCTGGCAATGTAACACATAGAGTAATGAACAGAATAAATGCTATCACTATATGCATATTTGGCTGGTGGTAAGCTCTATGGTTACAGTTTTGCATAAAGCCAATTTTTCCCTACAACAAAGGAATAAATTTTATTTAACTATCATGGTGGTTGTTAAACATTGAGAAGGTTCCTCCAACTCAATCCCAATTAAGCATCATCATTAAACCCAATCAAATTATTTTAAGTGTGATGAGATCAACATGATAATCCAAGGACTAGATACTCAAAACGTCCATAACCGGGGACACAGCTAACCATGATTAGTTTATACACTCTGCAGAGGTTTGCGCACTTTTCCCCACAAGACTCGAATACATCCATGGTCGGAGATTCGAGACACAGTCTTTCTGAAGCATTAACTCTCTACTCTGGATAGACAGTACCACCTACAACCCACTACATCTGCTAGTCTACCTCTTCAAGAGCTTCACGCAACTTACTCAACTATGCCAGAGCCCATTGGCTTGTGGCTGCACACGGAAGTTTCTAGCATGAATAATCTTATGATCCCTTGGAGCCTGGGTGGCGGACCGTAGGATGATCACACGAGTCCTCCGGGATATCCTAGGACAACACTGGATTCTCCAGGTGCCCACAAGCAATCCACCCAGATGTGTATTAAAGTTGCCACCTTAAGTTGAACCATTAATTAACAAACTCACAACTGTCATGGATACACTCAAACCCAATCCACGTCTACGAGCATAGCATAGCAATATAAGCAACGTAGAAGTAACTCCCATAGGTTTGATAATAAACATGTAAATAGGTACTAACTCATCTACTTCCCAAAACCCACAAGTTAATCAGATCCTAACCATGCAATTATTTGAGGATTGATCTAATGCAATAAAACTGGGTAGTAAAGAGGTATGATCAAAGTGTTACTTGCCTTGTTGATGATCCGTAAAACCTAGAGACTCGTAGTAGCACGCTTCACACTCCGGGTATTCTATCGCAAACAAACAAGCATACAATAAGCACCCAACTAGAAGCACGGGTAAAACTCAAATAATAGATCTAACCAGAAAGTTCTACTTAAGAACCCCAGTTTGCAAAAAGAATCAAATCAAACAAAGCAACAAAACTCAAACTGCGAAAGAAACAAGATCCGTTTACTGATCTAGACTTAGGTCAAATTTTACAGTAGCAAAATCTTGTTCAAGTTGGTTAAAAACAAAGAGGGCTTCGAAAAAAAGATCTAGGCGCTTGAATCGCCTGATTCCGATAAACGAGCGGAAAGATAAACTAAAACGAAAATCAGGGCAGAAATCGCGATTGAAAATAATCGCCGAAAAACCTTGGAAAAAGAAAAACTGATGAACAGGCTAACGAACGAACGTTCACTGTCTACAGTTAACGGGTGAAAACCGTTCGTTAAAACGAACGGACGGATGGGTGTTCGCTAAATAACTAAACCGGGAAAAAAATCGATTTAATAAAAAAACGCATCTAGGTTTTCGTATAAAAACCGAACGGTTTTTAGAATAAAACCGACGGTTACCTCGGAGATCGGGACGGCGGCGGCGACGGCGAACTCCAGCGGCGGCGGGTTCCGGCAACGTGCGGCGGGGTGACGACGAGGCGGCGACGGCGAGACAGCGCGGTGGCGGCGAATCCGGCGGCGGGGGCACGGATTTCGAGGCGGGGCGGGGCGCTAGGGTTTGGGGCTGGGGCGGCTCGGGCCTCGGCCTTAAAAAGGCCGGCCGGGTGCAGTGTCCTAGTTGGACACGGCCCGGTAAGGTGGATGACTTGTTTTTTTTAATAATTCCGACGCGCAGAAAAACAAAGAAAAGAAATACTAAATGGGCTCCAAAAATTCTGAAATAAATTTTCCCCGTCCTCTAAAACTATAGCAGACAAAGTGAACATTTATATGGGCCTCTAATGCAATTTTGAAAAATGCATGTTTTTCCTAATTCAAATAAAATAGCGATAAAAACTCCGAATAAAATTCTTATTTGATTTTAATATTAAATCTTCAATATTTCTTTATTTTGGGGAAGTCATTTTATCCCCTCTCTTTTATTCTCATAAAATAAATATTCAAAGAGAAAAATAATTAAAATCAAACGATCCTCTTTTCAAAATTTGAGAAAACTCAATTATGAAAATAACGAAATCCCCAACTCTCTCCGTGGGTCCTTGAGTTGTGTAGAATTTCTAGGATCAAGCCAAAATGCAATAAAAATATGATATGCAATGATGATCTAATGTATAACATTCCAAATTGAAAATTTGGGATGTTACACTTCTGAATGCGCACTTTGCGCTCATTCTTTGTCCCCTGAGGAGGTGTGCAATACCCTGCATAAATCTCTTCTAGTATTTCAAAAGCAATATTGACTTCCAATTTCTTCCCTCCCTTCTGAGGTTTCTTGCTGTCAGCCATTTTCTTCAGCTGAGGATTTTGAACGATTGAATTCTCTGACGAGGTATGCAACTTTTCTTCGAGGAACGCTGCAAATGAGTTAAGTTGATGAGAACCTATTGATTCAGCAGCGGACATGTGTACCTGTGAACAGAGTATAGGTGTGAAGAATTTGGAGAGGTCATATGCGTTCTCAGAAGTTTTTGCAAAAAGAACAAGTTTGAGGAATTTGACCAGAGGTGTCTTGAGGAATTTCACTAAGCGTTCTTTGACTTAGGTTCCAGAGTTGTATAGATTGAAAATCCACACAATTGAGGAATCTTGAAGAAAAATGTTGCTTAGAGAAACAGATCAAGAACACATGTTTGTGTGAGGTGTTTGGAGTGTGGAGATTGAAGAATAAACACCTTCTGAAGATTTTGTAGAAATCATAAGAATCAACAAGTGCAGTAAAAGTAACTTTTAATTACCCTTGACGAAGAACATGACGAACTGAGAGGTGTAGATTTAGAAGTTCGTCAGTCCAGATCTTCCACGCCCTAACTTGGCTGAGGAAGACAGCTACGGCGGCGGCGGAGAGAAGAAATCTGCGGCCGGCGCGAGTACGACAGCGACGAGGTCGAGGCAGCGAAGCTCTTCCTCACCGGCGACGATAGAAGTAGCGGCGGTGCTAGGTTTTGAGAGCTCGAGTGAGGGAGTGAGGTCGAGCGAAGTAAAAACACACTGAGGAAGGGGATGGGTATATATAGCCGAGGTGAAAAACCGTTTGCCCGAGGAAAATGGACGAACGTACCCCTACCCTTCTCATTCTTGTGACATGTGTCACCCACGAACCGTGAGGTGGAGATCGTGTGAGATTGTGGGTGAATAGGATAATCATATCGGGGAATGTGGAACGGTTTGAGCGGCAACAGCCGAAAATTCAGATTAGAATATTTTAACATTTCGTTCGCAAATTCTTCAGCTGACAAGGACACAGTGAAGATTTTGAACGAGTTTCAAATATAACGCACATGAAGAATTTGTGAACAGACTAGGTTGAGTTTAGGATAGAGGGGGAAGGGTCCGATCACATTCACTTAGCAGAAAAAGCAACTTGAAGAAATAGCAATAAGTGAATGATGTAGAGGACATAAACTCATATGTATATATATAGTCAACGAAGAACAACTACGGAAAGAGTGAAGACATAGCAAAGTTGAAGAAAATGAACAACTGAGGAATTTCAAAACTGAAGAAAAACTCAAATTGAAGATTTTCAACTTTTGTTGGTGGCGTAACCCACCGTATAAGAATGCTAACTTCAGACGCCGTGTACAATTGTCGTAGGGCTCTGAGAATCAAATTCTTCGTTAATTTCTTCATGCTTAGAGTGTTTGTCTTCATTGATTGAAGAAAAACGTTACTTCGTGTGTTGCACATCTAAGTCATCAATTTTACATAAGTGTTAGGATGTGTGTCCTTTTCAAAGGACATTCGAAGATTCTAAGATATTTAGCTCACACCGCAACTTGCTAAATCTCTTCTCATCCAAGGGCTTTGTGAAGATATCGGCTAGCTGTTCTTCAGTCTTCACGTGCTCGATGGAGATGTCGCCCTTCAACACATGATCACGAAGCAAATGATGACGAATCTGAATGTGCTTTGTCTTCGAGTGCTGAACTGGGTTATGTGCAATGTTGATGGCACTCTCATTGTCAAAGTAGAGTGGCACATTCTTCACATTTATGTCGTAGTCCTTGAGGGTTTGCTTCATCCATAGCAATTGAGCACAGCACGAAGTAGCAGCAATGTACTCAGCTTCAGCAGTAGAAAGTGATACGCAGTTCTGTTTCTTTGAGGACCAACAGACCAAGGATCGTTTGAGGAAATGGCATGTGCTTGATGTTGACTTGCGGTCCACACGACTAGTTCATCATCATAAGTTTTGGTGAAAAGAGTTGGATCAAGTGAACTGGGTTTGAAGCCTTTCTTCATGAGGAATTCCTTCAAAGTATTATACCACGCCCGAGGGGCCTGCTTGAGGCCATATAGGGCCTTATTGAGTCTGAAGACTTTGCCAGGATACTTTGGATCTTCAAAACCTGGGGGTTGAGCAACATATACTTCTTCCTCAAGCTTACCATTGAGGAATGCACTTTTCACATCCATTTGATATAAGATGATATTATGATGGTTAGCATAAGCAAGTAATATGCGAATATCCTCAAGTCTAGCAACAGGTGCAAAAGTTTCATCGAAATCAATTCCTTCAACCTGTGTGTAGCCTTGAGCTACAAGTCGTGCCTTATTCCTCACCACAAGGCCATTTTCATCTTGCTTGTTGTAGTAGATCCACTTTGTGCCGATGATATTGTGCTTGCGAGGGTCCGGTCGCTTGACAAGTTCCCAGATGTTGTTGAGCTCGAATTGATGCAATTCCTCTTGCATAGCTTAAATCCACTCAGGCTCCAGAAATGCTTCATCTACCTTAGTGGGCTCTGTGATAGAGACGAAAGCAAGGTGCCCACAAAAGTTATACAAATGTGAAGCTTTTGAGCGTGTGAGAGGACCTGGTGCGTTGATGTCGCTGATGATTTTCTCAATCTGCACTTCATTTGCAACGCGAGGGTGAGCGGGTTGGCGACGAGGAATTGGGTCAGCATTTCCTTCAGGGCCATTTTCCTCAGATGCACCAGCATGATGTTCTTCATGGTCTGGAATGACTTCTTTAGCAGATTCTTCGGTAGGAATGACATCCTCAGTAGCCCTGAACTTGATGGTTTCCTCAGGTGACTGTTCATCTACAACAGGAGGTAGGTGCTCTCTTTGCGAGCCATTAGTTTCATCGAACCGCACATCTACAGTTTCAACAACTTTGCGGTGAACATTGTTGAAGACTCTGTAGGTGTTCCAGTCCTTTCCATAACCAAGCATAAAACCTTCATGTGCTTTCGGTGCAAATTTAGAATTGTGATGAGGATCTCTAATCCAGCATTTAGCACCGAAGACTTTGAAATAACTCACATTGGGTTTCTTGTCAGTGAGGAGTTCATAGGCAGTCTTCTTGAAGAATTTCTGAAGATATACCCTGTTGATGATGTGGCACGCAGTATCAATTGACTCAATCCAGAAATGATGAGGCGTCTTATATTCATCAAGCATAGTGCGAGCCATCTCAACAAGAGTCCTGATCTTGCGCTCCACGATGCCATTTTGCTGAGGAGTATAAGGAGCCGATAATTCATGAGTAATAACAAGTTCATCAAGATAGTCATCAAGACCAGTGTTCTTGAACTCAGTTCCATTGTCACTTCTGATGTGCTTGATCTTCAGACCAAACTTGGTTGAAGCCCTCGAGGAAAATCGTTTGAAGACTTCCTGCACTTCACATTTGTAAGTGACTATATGTACCCATGTGTAACGAGAGTAATCATCAACAATAACAAAGCCATATAGAGATGCTTCATTAGTGAATGCAGAATAGTGATTAGGACCAAAGAGATCCATGTGAAGCAATTCAAATGATGAGTGGTAGTCATGATAGTCTTTGCGGGATGCTTGGCCTTGGTCATCTTTCTTGCTTCACAAGCACCGCATAGGTGATCCTTGAGGAATTTAAAATTCTCAATGCCAATGACGTGCTTCTTCTTCGCGGGCGTGTGCAAGTTCCTCATGCCAGCATGACCGAGTCGTCGATGCCATAGCCAGCCTTCTGAAGCTTTTGCAAGTAGACATATCGCAGGCTGTGGTCCTGTAGAGAAATCAACAATATATAGATCTCCTCTCCTAAAGCCTTCGAAGACTTTGGAATGGTCAGCTTCCATGATCACAACACAACGATACTTGCCAAAGATAACAACCATATCAAGATCACAAAGCATTGAGACTGACATGAGGTTGAATCCTAAGGACTCAACAAGCATGAATTTGTCCATGTGTCGATCCTTTGAGATCGTAACCTTACCTAGACCCAATACCTTGCTTTTTCCTTTGTCAGCGTAGGTGATATGCTTCAGATGAGATGGAGATAAGGGAGCATCCATCAATAGATTCTTGTCACCAGTCATGTGATTTGTACATCCACTATCGAGGACCCACTCAGTGGTTTTGGGTTGATCATCCTGCAGATGAATTAGTGCAGCTTACGAACTCATATACTTCATCAGTGAAGAATATGATATCAAATTCATCAGATCAATTTCATCAATCAAGAGAACAGATAAAGTAGTAGGAGGACGTGAGAAATGAAAATTCATTTCTTCATGATTAGCGTGCGTCCTTTCAAGCAAATTCAGGTCTCCAGCAAATTCTTCAGACGTTTAAGTTCGTCTGGAGACCTGACCCTGCATAAGAGATTAGTTCTTTTTCTTCACCACCCACATCTGGAGGGGTGGCAAAGAGTTCATCATTCTGCGAGCTCCATAAGAGAAAGGTGGCATAGAAGCCAATCCACTTCGTTTCACATAAGAGGAGTTAGGGTAAGCATATGAACAAGCAGAGAAATTCTTCAAGGACTTATGAACATAATGGTTTGAAGAATAATGCACATATTCATAGCCCTTGGGTTCTTCCCTATGAAACAGAAGTGTTAGCACGATGATGTTCATATGAGGACTTTGATCCTTTTGAGGAATTTGATCCGTATGAGGACTTGGATCCATATGAAGAATTTTGTCCATATGAAGAATTGGATTTGGGGTTCCTGTTCTTCACAGGTGGTGTCATGATGACATTCACCTGAAGACTTTCAAGGCACCTTTTGGGACCCAGATTTTCTTCATAGGGGAACTTTTCATGCAGTTAGTGCGAACATATCTAGCAAATACTTCACCATTCTGATTTTTGAACAGCTTATAGTTGGAGTCAAATGACTCATTAGAAGAATGAGGAGATTCACATGTAAAGCCAGATTGAGTAGATGGATCTACTGGAGGTCCCTTTGCAGCAACCCATGAGGTTTTGGGGTACTGCTCAGGCTTCTAGTATGTTCCATCAGCATTGAGTTTCCTCTCAAAGGCAATACCCTCTTTCCTAGGGTTCCTGTTGAGGATCTGCTTTTTAAGCACATCAAAAAGAGCCTGATGCCCTTTGAGGCTTTTGTACATGCCTGTCATATACAATTCCTTCAGCCCTGCATTGTCAGTGATACTAGCAATATCCTCAGATGAGGAATTAGTGATAGCAGAGACAGGTGAAGAATTTTCAGCAATAGAAGCATTTGAACTTTCAGGTGAAGAATTAGCGGATTCACGTTCAATGCACTTCAAACAAGGAGGAATGAATTCTTCCTGAGCAGCGCTGATTTGTTGAGCAAGTAATGAATCACGCTCCTTCTAAAGATCTTCATAACTCACCCTTAGCTTCTCAAGATCTTGCTTTCTTTGAAGAAATTCGTAAGAAAGCTTCTCATGATCAGATAAGAGAGTGTTATGATGACTCTGAAGATTGTCAAACTTGGACTGAAGTCTCTGAAGATTTTCAGTCAAGTTTTGGTCCGATCCATTCCTTCACCCAACATATCATCGCTCTTGTCTAGCATGTTTTGAATATTTTCAAAAGCCTTTTGTTGTTTTATAGCAATCTTAGCAAGTTTAGAGTAGCTAGGCTTGAGGTTTTCATCAGATTCATCCTCACTTGATTCAGAGGAGGGGTATTTGAGTACCTTTGCACCCTTTGCCATGAAGCAATAGGTGGGAGCTTAGTCATCATCATCGTCATCAGCCTTGTTGTGGAAGCCATTTTCCTCAGAGTTGAAGATGGACTTGCTGACGAACGCAGTAGCGAGGGCTAGGCTCGCCACGCTAGATTCTGACTCCTCAGATGCCTCCTCTTCCTCAATTTCCTCAGATTTAGCCTCAGAGTCCATTTCCTTGCCAATGAATGCCCGAGCCTTCTTGGAGCTGCTCTTCTTGTGAGATGAAGACTTCGAGGATTTTGATGATGAGGACTTTGAAGATTTCTTCTTCTTCTTTGAGTCATTGGAACTGTAATCCTTGTATTTCTTCTTCTTTGATTCCTTTTCCCACTGAGGACAATCTTGAATGTAGTGACCAGGTTCCTTGCATTTGTGGCACAGTCTCTTCTTGTAGTCACGGGATGCGGAATCATCACTTCTTGAGGATTTTCCAAAGCGACCACGTCTTGAGAACTTCTGGAATTTCTTCACGAGCATTGCTAGCTCCTGGCTCAGTTCTTCAGGATCACCAAGGCTGCTACGAGAATCTTCACCTTCAGATTCAGAAACTGCCTTGGCCTTCAAAGCACGTGATCTGCCATAGCTCGGTCCATAGAGATCTCTCTTCTCAGCAAGCTGGAACTCGTGAATGTTTAGCCTCTCGAGGATATCAGCGGGATCAAGTGACTTATAGTCTCCATGTTCTTGTATCATCAAAGCTAGAGTATCAAATGAAGAATCAAGCGATCTCAGCAATTTCTTCACCACCTCGTGGTCGGTGATGTCAGCGGCACCAAGTGCTTGAAGCTCATTTGAGATGTCAGTGAGGCAATCAAAGGTTTGCTGAACATTTTCATTTTCGAGTCTTTTGAAGCGCTTGAAGAGATTGCGAAGAACGTCAATTCGAGAGTCACGCTATGTTGAGACTCCTTCATTGACCTTGGGCAGCCTATCCTAGATAAGCTTTGCTATCTCCAAAGCACTCACTCTGCCATACTGCCCTTTGCTCAGATGGACACATATGATGTTCTTCGCTTGAGAGTCGAGTTGCTTGCATCTCTTCACGTCAGCAGCGTTGATGGTAGGAGTGACAGAGGGGACACCATTTTCCACAACATACCAGAGATCGTTATCAATTGCCTCAAGATGCATGCGCATCTTATTCTTCCAGTAGGGGTAGTCCGTCCCATCGAAGGTTGGACACCCAGCAGAGACCTTGATCATACCTGCGGTCGACATAACTAAAACTCTAGGCGGTTAAACCAAAATCACACAGAACAAGGGAGTACCTTGCTCTGATACCAATTGAAAGTGCGTTAAGTCAACTAGAGGGGGTGAATAGGTGATTTTTATGAATTCTTCACTGAGGAATTTCAAGGTGAGGAAATTCCTAAGCAAAGAACTACTTGCAGCGGAATAAGTACTCAGTTGAAGACATAACATAACATAAGCACAGTCATCATGATGAAATGAAAACAAACACAGAGTACAGAAAGCGTAAGCACAGGATAAACAGGATGAAGACAACAGACTGAAGAAATTGAACTGAGGAAATTGAGAAAGTCTTCAGTCAAAGTCTTCAAACCGATATGAACAAGCACACAACACAGTAATGAGGAAATGGAACCAGTTAGCTCGGTGAAGACAATGATTTGGTAGACCAGTTCCAACTGCTATGACAGTTGTACCTCTGGTTGGAGCGGCTAGGTATTTAAACCTGAGGACACACAGTCCTCACCGTATTCCCCTTGAGCTAAGGTCACACAGACCTCGCCCAATCACTCGTGGTAAGTCTTCAGGTGACTTCCAAACCTTCACAAACTCGGTCACTCGGCGATCCACAATTTCCTCTTGGATGCTCTAGACCATGACGCCTAACCGTCTGGAAGATGCACAATCTTCAAAGGTAACAAGCGCCGGATCCACACAGGAATAATTTCTTCAGTGATGCTCAATCACTTTGGATTTGTAGGTGTTTGGGTTTGGGTTTTCCTCACTTGATGATTTTCGCTCAAAGTCCTCGGAGGATGGGATGCTGTCAATGACAAGTGTCAGTTTCTCTCGGAGCAGCCAACCAGCTAGTGGTTGTAGGGGGCGGCTATTTATAGCCTAGGGAGTAGCCCGACATGATAAGACATAAATGCCCTTCAATGATATGACCGTTAGGTGGATAAGATATTTTGGGACAGCTGGCGCATAGCACAGCAATGGTCGGAAATTTGAGGTTCAAATTCCTAAGGGCTATCATGTTCCTCACTTGTAGGCAATCCGCACTGGCGAATTCCTAACTCCTCAGTCAGAACAAATTCCTCAGAGACTAGAAGAACTCCATCTCTGTTACTGAAGAAATTGATTGAACTGTATGAGATTTCCAATGGCTTCACTCGAAGGGATTGGTAGGTGTAGGATTTTGAGATGAGCATCACTTGGAAACTTTTCCTTAGTTTTTCCTCGACCCCCTTTAACAGTACGGTGTTTCCTATGACTCAAGAGAGAGAAAATGAAACTATGAAAACAAAAGTCTTCACGCTTCATGTTCCTCGCATGAATATCAAGTCTTCACGGTCACACCAATTTCTTCATCTTCAAAGTCTTTAGAAATTCTTCAGAAATCCAAAGTCTTCAGTTAAAGACATTCATTTTTAGGGGTCAACTTTCTATGTAAATATCAAACTCCTCATAGACTTATGGACCTGTGTACACTCACAAACACATTGGTCCCTTAACCTATAAGTCTTCAATACACCAAAATAACTAAGGGGCACTAGATGCACTTATAGTACGGCAAAGAGACAACTGAAATGTATGCTAACATAACAGACATTGTTCAGTTGCATGTATATCTCTAGTTTCGAGGTTCGTTGGTGTGCGGTTCTGTTGTGTTGTCGTTGGTATAACCTGTTTTCCAGGATCGCAAAACCCAGAGCTGATGATTATTTCAAATCCATCAATGTCAAGGCGGCGTACCAAACCAACGAGCCTTTTATTTTGGCAAATCAAGCAACACACATATTTTTCTTGGAAGACACATTTGCACGTAGCGATGACTAGAGATTATTGCAAAGGTTTGAGCAGAGGAATTCATTTAATGAAGTTGCACAACAAGATGATGCTTACACTGCTCCTAATGTACAAGATTCCACAGATGTTCCTAATATCTTTGAGAACCATCACGTCAATGACACTGGCGAAAAGATTGCATGTCGGGCTGTGGACATACAAGAATTCATCAAGAAGAAGCCAACGTTCATGGACATTAAGGATGAAGAAGAAGATGAAACTATGGGGAATTACGATTCAGACTGATACACATGGCGAAGATGTTGACGCTGCTGCTGCGGATGATGATTAAATTGCTTTTGTCGTATTTGCCTGTTAGAAGTTGTTTTTTTATCTACTATGTGAAATTGTGTTTGCTATGATAACTGAAACCTGATGAACTTGTTGTTTAGTATTTTGTTGTGAGAACATCACTTATTATGTATGTTGATTTGTGTTTGGTGATTGTATGACGACTAAAACATGATGGCATTGTTGTTTAGTTGTACTCATATTTGGCTGTGAAACTTGAATTTGATGAAAAGTTTGCTGTTGGACTGCAATTTGCTCGACGTCTTTGAATGGCAACAAAGCTGACCCGACAGGGCCTCTGCTAATTTATTTATTAGCAAAAGGGCCTCTGCTATTTATTTATTTATGAGCAAAATGGGATACCCCCCGATTTCCGTTAATAGAAATCATTAGATGTTCACAACACTATGCCAAGCGTGCTAAACAAGTTTCATTCATTACTAGTTTCAGCAAAGTGCTCATGTCATAGCCACTGAATACATCACGAGTGCTACATACACTGCAAATAAAGAGACAATCAACCTACAGAGCACATCGATTTTGCCCATTATCTTCACAAGCTCTTTCATCTCCTCATTGCTGTCAAGGCCGTATAGCACCTGTTGCTTGGCCATGATCAGAGGAACTACATCTTTAACCTTCTGCTCTGCATCTTCCTCTTCTTACATTCCTTCAGTTACTTGTCCAACACCCCAACCTGCTGGTATTGGGATTCATCGGCTAACCAAATAATCAGCGTAATTGCATTCCCCCGCATCAGCAACTTCCCAGAAATACAATCACACAAATCTTCACCTTTCTTCACAAATCAAATTGGAAGATCATCAACCAAACTATTAAAAAAATTAGCAACTGAAAGTAGCAGAACAACACTTAAAACATATTATTACCCCATGATTCGAGCATTTGTAGAAGACTCGGCCAGGGTTGAGGATTATGGTTGAGACACGACGGATGACTCTGCGTGATTTGCAGCAGTGGCACCACACCAACAGTAGCGGGTTGTGGCGAGCAACCGACTGCGGCGCGTGTGCCGGCAGGGGTGTGATGAGACCCACGGGCGATGGTACGGGTGGAGACTTGGCGCATATCTGGTTGTTGCCTGCTGAAGAGCAGGTGGACGAGCAGCCACCGGACATGGTTGCTGCGGCTAGAGCTTCTGATGCTAGGCAGAGTAAGTAGAGAAGAGGAGAAGCGAACGTTGGATATGTCAGTTTCATTACTTGCAGAGTAGCATAGCACCATATATAGTCATAGTCTAGGTTTGGATTCGAACCAGCTACAGGAGCATGTCTCTCTTTTTTCTAAAACTCAGCAACATCTCTTTACTGGTATAGCTTGTTCTGTACGCCTTCTCAAGTCTTTGATTTTCTTTCTTTTTTGCGAGGAAGGAAGGAGGACAAAATTGAGAGTTCCTGGGACTCGAAACCAAGACCTCTCGGTTGAAAACCAAGGGTGCTAGTCACTTATGTGGCGAACGTTCCCTGGGAGGAGGACGGCAGACAAACGCATTTTCCTCGCAGTTTTAGTTGCGACGCAAGATCAAACAGTCGCAGTTTCAGGAATGTTATCAGGCGAACGAGCCCAGTTTTTCTTTTCTTCCTATATATATAAAAAAAGTATGCTACTTGGTGTCGGCTTAGTCAACAAACGATTGTGCCAACCTTGACCGTTGGATTGACATTCAACGTTTGTCGTGTTTCTTCAGTCTCTTTTTCCTCCAGCCACCAAAGCCAAACCAGCGCCGGCGGGACCGCCTGTTCCCGCCTCCCACGGCTGGTTGTGCTACCGCGCATGCATCATGGCCACATCGCACCCTAAAACTCTACGCATCTTCCCCGGCTCCTGTTCCTTCCCGTCTGATGCCTCACCATTGTCCTCTCCTTGGTTCGCTCGCCGCGGCTCCACCTTCCGATGTTGTCAACATGGTCAACAACCGAGAGGAATAAGGAGATGACTGTACATGGTGAGGATGACAGTAGGGTCCTAACAGCGCGCGCAGTTTTTTCGGGACGGAGAAGGGTATCAACTAGGTTGTGCAGGAGTTGTGGCCCGCCTAGCCCAGGCTTTTATTTCATATGTTTACCACATGACCAGCCCAGTTTGTTTTTTTCCTTTCTGAAAATGGCTAGCCCAGCTATTTTGGTTTTTGCAGAATAACCAACGTAGGCCTACTTGCTTTTCTATGCCCTGCTGGGCCAGAAATCTTTCAAGACGAGGAGGCATGCATTCGGGCTTGCCCAGAACATGAACTATAAGTACTAAGAAATGGGCTATAAGTAATAATAGATGGGTTGTAAAATGAAAAAATACAACAAACATGCAATTAGTTCCAAAATACTTTTTTCTTTCGGATTTTGATATTTTAAATTTCATTGTTTTTGTGCGGGTAAAATTTCGTTGGATTTAAATTAAGGTATGTTTAGTTTTTAAATTAATTTGAATCTGGCTAGAAATTTCGGGTTGTATGCTGTTTGGGACAGATTTGGAGGCTGACTTGTGGGTCTACTAGGTTGACGTGTACGAAAGGCTTTGTCAACTTAGTCCACAAACGATTCTAGCAGCAGTGACCGTTGGATATTAATCCAACGACCGTGCTGCTTCTTCAATATCTGATCTTCTTGCTCCAGCCGCCCAAACCAGCGCTGGTGGGACTGCCTGCTCCCGCCTCCCGTGGCCGGCTGTGCTGCCGCACAGGCCGCACCGCCCCACCCTACTCCATTGTTGGCCAGGCCATTCCTCTACTCACCCACACCTCGTGTTATTTTTCGGCGACGACAGCTGAACCAGTAAACCCTCGTACTCCCCACCGCGTGGGCAACCACTGCCGAGTCTTCCCCGGCTCCGTGTCGTTCGCTTCCTAGGCCTAGCCCTCGGCGCGGCATGGTCAACGTGGTCAACGAACGACATCCATCGGAAGTGGACTGTACGTGGAGAGGTTGACAGCTGGGTCCATGGCCGCACACATGGAAATGCCTCCTTATTACGTGCAAAATAATGATTCCTCCACCTAACAGCTTGGACCAACCGGAAGGGCCTCTGTATTTCGTGAAAAAAACGTTCCCCCCGCTGTCAGCTCGGACCCACCAGCTATATCTTCGCACGCAAGGAAGTGTCTCCTTATTACGCACAAAAAATGAATACCCCCTGCTAGCTGGGACCCACCATAGTGGGAGGCTGACTTGTGGGCCTACTAAGTTGACGCGGCGTAGGGCTTTGTCAACTTAGTCAATATGAACGATTCTAGCTCCAGTGACCGTACGATGTCCATCCAACGGCCGTAGTGCTTCTTCAACCTCTGGTCTTCTTGCTCCAGCCGCCCAAACCAGTACCGGTCGTGTCGCCTGCTCCTGCCACCCGTGGCCGGTTGTGCTGCCGCAGAGGCCTCACCGCCCCCTACTACTCCCACCGTTGGCCAGGCCATCCCTCTACTCACCCATACCCCCTGTTATTCTGCGGCGACGGCAGCCTCACACCGCAGCCGAGCCAGTGAACCCTCGTACTCCTCTCCACGTGGGCATCCACTGTCGCGTCTTCCCCGGCTCCGCGTCGTCCCCTTCCTAGGCCTCGCCATCGTCCACCTCCTTGGTGCTCTCGGCGCGGTGTGGTCAATGTGGTCAAGGAATGACTTCCATTGGAAGAGTACTGTACGTGGAGAGGCTGACAGCTGGGTCCACGGCCGCAGCAAGGAAGTGCAACCTTATTACGCGCAAAATAATGATTCCTCCACCTGACAGCAGGGACCCACCGGACATGCCACCATATTTTGTGAAAAAAATGTTTTCCCCCTGATTGCTGGGACCCACCAGCTACATCTTCGCACGCAAGGAAGTGCGTCCATATTACGGGCAGAAAAATTGATTCCCCCCCTGACTGCTGGGACCCACCAGCTACATCTTCGCACGCAAGGAAGTGCTCCTTATCCTCCCTGACAGTCGGGACCGACCTGGTCGAAGCGTACGTAGCGTTGTCATTTTGGTCGCGAATGTGTACGTACATACTGGCCGATCGGTCTGTCTGCAGGCTGCAGCGATGAACCGTGGCCGAGTAAGGAAGGGCACATGTCGTAGTAGAGGCGCGAACGTAGCATATACACGTACGTACAACCAGGGTGCAAGAAAGTAAATACGGCCACGTACGTACATACGGGCAGGGTCTCAAATGCCTACTCGCGCATACGTACGGCCAAGGCTTGTGTACATGGCTGAGTTGGAACCGAGAAACTGCGTTGTCGTGTTCATCGGGAGGCAACGGAATGTGCCGTGTTCATCAGGAGCCAACCAGCTTGGACAAAACAGCCGAAACGAGGCCTGGCGTACCGCAGAACAGAGGAAATGGCCTTTTGTTCGACCGCCTACGGTCGAAACAGGATCTTGTTCACAGGGAGGGGTGTGGCATACTGCAAAACGGAGGAAACGGACTTATCTTCGACCTCCTATGGTCGAAATGGGGTCTGATACGTCTCCAACGTATCTATAATTTTTGCTTGTTCCATGTTGTTATATTATCAATCTTGGATGTTTTATAATCATTTTTTGGTACTAACCTATTGACATAGTGCCAAGTGCCAGTTGTTGTTTTCTGCATGTTTTTTACATCACAGGAAATCAATATCAAGCGGAGTCCAAATGCCCTGAAACTTTACGGAGATTTTTTATGGGCCAGAAGGAACACAACGGGCCTTGGCTGCGCCTGGGGGGTGCCCCGAGGGAGGCACAACCCACCAGGGTGCGCCAGGATGCCCAGGCGCGCCCTGGTGGGTTGTGCCCACCTCGGGTGCCCCCGGACCACCTATTTGCTCTATAAATACCCCAATATTTCCAGAACCCTAGAGGAGTCGATGAAATATTCATCCAGCCGCCGCAGAGTCCAGAACCACCAGATCCAATCTAGACACCATCTTGGATGGGGTTCACCACCTCCATTGGTGCCTCTCTGATGATGCATGAGTAGTTCTTTGTAGACCTTCGGGTTCGTAGTTAGTAGCTAGATGGCTTTCTCTCTCTCTCTCTAAATTCTCAATACAATGGTCTCTTGGAGATCCATATGATGTAACTCTTTTGCGGTGTGTTTGTTGGGATCGATGAACTTTGAGTTTATGATCAGATCTATCTTTTATATCCATGAAAGTATTTGAGTTTCTTTGATCTCTTTTATGCATGATCTCTTATAGCCTCGTATTTCTTCTCCGATATTTGGATTTTGTTTGGCCAACTTGATCTATTTATCTTGCGATGGGAAGAGGTGCTTTGTAGTGGGTTCGATCTAACGGTGCTTGATCCCAGTGACAGAAAGGGAACCGACACGTATGTATCGTTGCTACTAAGGATAAAACGATGGGGTCTATCTCTACATAGATAGATCTTGTCTACATCATTTCATTGTTCTTATTGCATTACTGAGTTTCTCCATGAACTTAATACACTAGATGCATGCTGGATAGCGGTCGATGTGTGGAGTGATAGTAGTAGATGCAGGCAGGATTCGGTCTACTAATCTTGGACGTGATGCCTATATAATGATCATTGCCTAGATATCATCATGAGTATTTGAAGTTTTGTCAATTGCCCAACATTAATTTGTTCACCCACCATTTCCTACTTTTCTCGAGAGAAGCCACTAGTGAAACCTTCGGCCCCCGGGCCTTCTTTCTCATATTATTGCCTTTGCGATATACTTTTTGTTTGCATTTATTTTCAGATCTATTAAACCAAAAATACAAAAATACCTTGCTGCAATTTATTCTTATTTATTTTATTTGGCGTTCGATCTATCAATCTACTACAAATTTACCTCACGTCCATTTGCCTACTTGAGGCGCCGTACCCCGGAAGGGATTGACAAACCCTTTAACACGTCGGGTTGCGAGGATTTGTTATCTGTGTGCAGGGGCTATTTACGTTGTGTTGCTTGGTTCTCCTACTGGTTCGATAACCTTGGTTTCATATCCGAGGGAAATACCTACCGCCGTTGTGCTGCATCATCCCTTCCTCTTTGGGGAAATACCGACGTTGCTTCAAGTGACATCAAAAGGAATTTCTGGCACCGTTGCCGGGGAGTGTCATGTCAAGATAGTCTCCCGGCCACGCACCAATTTCTGGCGCCGTTGCCGGGGAAGATCTTCAACATATACCAGGTTCCAAATCACAAATCTCATCTCCTCGCAATTTACATTATTTGCCATTTGCCTCTCATTTTCCTCTCCCCCACTTCACAAATATTTTCCGTTTTATTCGCCCCTCTTTTTCCGTTCGTTGTTTTCTTGCCGGATCTGTTTTTGAGTGCAATCTTGTCGTGCGGTCATCATGACTCAAGAGAACACCAAGTTATGTGATTTCTCAAATACCAACAACAATGATTTTATCGGCACTCCGATTGCTCCTCCCGCCACTAGTGCGGAGTCTTGTGATATTAATACTGCTTTGTTGAATCTTGTTATGAAAGATCAATTTTCCGATACTCCTAATGAGGATGCCACGTCCCATCTTAATATCTTCGTGGAATTATGCGATATGCAAAATAAAAAAGATGTGGACAATGATGTTGTGAAGATGAAATTATTTCCGTTTTCTTTGCGTGATTCTGCAAAAAAATGGTTCTCTTCTTTGCCTCGCAATAGTATCGATTCTTGGAATAAGTGCAAAGATGCTTTTAACACTAAGTATTTTCCTCCCGCAAAAATTATTTCCCTTAAAACCCAGATCATTAATTTCAAGCAACTTGAACATGAGCATGTTGCACAATCTTGGGAAAGGATGAAAATGATGCTAAGGAATTGCCCAACTCATGGGTTAAATCTTTGGATGATCATACAATTGTTTTATAAGGGATTGAATTTTGTTTCTCATAATCTTTTAGATTCCGCCGCGGGTGGTACTTTTATGGAAATTACTTTGGGTGAAGCCACCAAATTGCTTGATAATATTATAGCAGATTATTCACAATGGCATGCCGAAAGAGCTCCTACTAGTAAAAAGGTTATTTCGGTTGAAGAAATTTCTTCTTTGAGTGAAAAAGTTGAGGCTCTTATGAAATTGGTTGCTAGTAAAAGTGCTCCTATTGATTTCAATGATATGCCTTTGTCTACTTTGATTGAGCAAAATAATGATGCCATAGATGTGAATTTTATCTCTCGAAATAATCTCAATAACAATGCTTATAGAGGTAATTTTAATCCTAGGCCTTTTCCTAGTAATTCCTCTAATAATTATGGTAATTCTTATGGAAATCAATATTATAATAATAATAGGAACACCTCTAATCTTGAGAACAATATTAAAGAATTTATCAACACGCAAAAAGTTTTCAACACTTCCATAGAAGAAAAGTTGAGTAAGATTGATGATTTGTCTAGAAGTTTTGATAGAATTGCTCATGATGTGGAAAATCTCAAGATGAAAATTTTTGTGCCTAAAGTAGATGAATACATTAAATCTCTTTATGTTTCTATGGATAAAAGTAAGAAAAGAACCGCTATGCTTAGAGCTAAAAGAGAATTTTTAGAAAAAGCGTTTTCTAGTGATTGGTGTTTCTTCTATTGATTCCTTGTTTAGTAAAGTTAAAATTGATGAAAAAGGGAAAAAGGGACTGGAGAAGAGTCAACTTTAGGTAGAAGGCGTCCCAATATTTTGGAGGGTGAAAATCTTATTGAGAAAATTGATGAAAGTGGGTTTGAAGAGGTCAAAACTTTAGCTAGTGATGTGCCCACTCTTTTGGATTACAAAGACTTCAATTATGATAGTTGCTCTTTGATTGATTGTATTTCTTTGTTGCAATCCATTATAATTCACCCCATGCTTATGAACAAAATAAAGCTTTTACTAAACATATTGTTGATGCTATGATGAAAGCTTTTGAAGAAAAATTGGAATTAGAAGTTTCAATTCCTAGAAAATTGCATGATGAGTGGGAACCTACTATCAAAGTCAAGATTAAAAATTATGAGTGTTTTGCTTTGTGTGACTTAAGTGCTAGTGTTTCTACAATTCCGAAATCTTTATGTGATGTGCTTGGTCTTACCGATCTTGAAGAATGTTCTTTAAATTTGCACTTGGCGGATTCTACTATTAAAAAGCCTATGGGAAGAATTAATCATGTTCTTATTCTTGCAAATAGGAATTATGTGCCCATAGATTTTATTGTTCTTGATATTGATGCAATCCGTCTTGTCCAATTATTCTTGGTAGACCATTTTTACGCACTATCGGTGTCGTGATTGATATGAAAGAAAGCAATACTAAGTTCCAATTTCCTTTGAGGAAGGGTATGGAACACTTTCCTAGAACAAGAATTAGGCCACCATATGAATCAATCATTAAGGCATCTTATGGATCTCGAACCAAAGATGACAAAACTTAGATCCTTGCTTTATGCCTAGCTAAGGGCGTAAAACTATAGCGCTTGTTGGGAGGCAACCCAATGAATAAAATTTATTTTTGCTTTTTTCTTTCTGTTCTTGAGTGTTAACACAATTATGCTACTGTTATGATTGTGTTTTTTGTGTTTTAATTAGTATTTGTGCCAAGTAAAGCCTTTAGGATCTTCTTGGGTGATAGTTGTTTGATCTTGCTGACAAACAGAAACTTTTGCGCTCATGAAAACAATTCTTATTTTTTACCAGAGCGTGATAAAATGCCAATTATTTTTGCAGAAGATTAATATACAAATTTCTCAGGTCGTCGTAATTTTTCAGAATTTTTGGAGTTCCAGAAGATTTCGAAATAGTCAGATTGCTACAGACTGTTCTGTTTTGACAGATTCTGTTTTCTTTGCGTTGTGTTCTTATTTTGATGGCTCTATGGTTTTCTTTCATGAGTTTTTGCCATAGAAAATTTGGAATACAGTAGATATAATGCAAAAAAAAAATATGAATTGGTTTAGTACAATACTTATAGTAGTGATTTGCTTTCTTACACTAACGGATCTCACAAAGGTTTTGTTGAGTTTTGTGTGATTGAAGTTTTCAAGTTTTGGGTTATCTTACGATGGATGAAGGAATAAAGGATAGAAGAGCCTAAGCTTGGGGATGCCCCGGCATCCCAAGCTATTATCCAAAAATGAGCAACCAACTAAGCTTGGGGATGCCCCCGAGTGGCATCCCCTCTTTCTTCTAACGACCATCGGTATTTTACTCAAAGCTATATTTTTATTCGTCACATGATATGTGGTTTGCTTGGAGTGTCTTGTATGATATGAGTCTTTGCTTGTTTTCTTTTATGTTTTAAGTCTTGATCCCTTGCTGGACACACCTATTTGAGAGAGCCAAAATTATGTCATGACTTGTTAGAATCGCTCTCTATGTTTCACTTAAATTTTTATGAGCAATGGACTTGCTCTAGTGCTTCACTTATATCTTTTTTAGCACGGTCTGTTTTAGTATTTTTGAAGAAATGCTCTCTTGCTTCACTTAGATCTATTTGAGAGTTAGTAAAATTTTCAAGAAATCCTCTCTTGCTTCACTTAAATTATTTTGAGAGAAAATAAGAAACATTATGCTCATGATCTTCACTTATATTTGTTTGAGCTTATGAAAAGCAACACATGAAAATTAGTCCCAAAGTGATAGATATCCAAGAAGGATATAATAAAAACTTTCATGAAGATCATTGGACAAAATACACTTGATTCTTAGTAATAGTTTTAAGATATGATGATGTGATATGTGAGTTATGTTGATGAGTAATTATGCTTTAGTAAGAATATTGGTGTTAAGGTTTGTGATTCCCTATGCAAGTACGAAAGTCAATAGTCATGCAATGAAATTATATCCTACTTGTGGTGCATTATTTAGTGTTATTTATGCTTAATGCTTGCTTATGAGATTATTCGTTTCTTGGATGGTCGCTCCTCAATCTTTTGCTAGCCTTCACTTTGCACCAAGTATGATCTCTACTTGTGCATCCAAAAACCTTTAAACCAGTTTTGCCACATGAGTCCACTATATCTACCTATATGCGGTATTCTTTTGCCGTTCTAAGCACATTTGCATGTGCCATCTCTAATTTTCAAAATAAACTTCTCTTTGTGTGTTTGTTTCGCTCGCGGAGCAGTGAGGGGTGGCTAATATTTCCATGCTAGATGTGTTATTCTCAAGATGAGTGTTTATTCACTTGTCGTTGCACGAGAGTAAGGCAAAGGTATTAGGGATGCCCAGTCCCAAAATGAAAAATGAATTTACTTTATGTTATCAAATAATAAATTCCTTAAAAAGTGTTGGTATGGAGGGCAACCGTGGATACGGCTAGCCATGGAAAGTGAAAGTATGGTTGAAAAAGGAATAAACTTTATTTTCTGTTTGGGAACCGCCTATGATATATCTAGCATGGAAAGTGTTGGGAACTCTAAGTCGTTTTCGTTGGTGGGATGGATACACCTCCCAAAATGTTTTTATCTCTAAGTTTTTCGCTTTGAGCTCTGGCACCTCTACAAATCCCTACTCCCCTCCGCGAAGGGCCTTTCTTTTACTTTATGCAATTTTTATTTTTGAATTTAAGTCTTCATCTTCTCTTACAAAAGCACCAACTAGGAGGCAATATGATTGTACTTAAGTATTGGGTGTAACTAATATGCGAGTGTGTTTCATGAATGGATCAATGTTTGAGCATGATGGGCTAGGGATAACTTATTTTAGTGTTGATATTTTGAAAGACATGGTTGCTTGTTGATATGCTTGAGTATTTAAATTATCATGTCAAAACTAGACTATTGCTTTGAACAATATAAAAGTCCAAATGTCCATGCTATAAACAAAAGAAATATGATATGACATGTCAGGCAGCATTCCACATCAAAAATTCTGTTTTTATCACTTCCCTACTCGAGGGCGAGTAGGAGTTAAGCTTGGGGATGCTGATACGTCTCCAACGTATCTATAATTTTTGCTTGTTGCATGCTGTCATACTATCAATCTTGGATATTTTATAATCATTTTATAGTCATTTTATATCATTTTTGGTACTAACCTATTGACATAGTGCCAAGTGCCAGTTGTTGTTTTCTGCATGTTTTTTACATCGCAGGAAATCAATATCAAACGGAGTCCAAATGCCCCGAAACTTTACGGAGATTTTTTATGGGCCAGAAGGAACACAATGGGCCCTGGCTGTGACTGGGGGTGCCCCGAGGGAGGCACAACACACCAGGGCGTGCCAGGAGGCCCAGGCGCGCCCTGGTGGGTTGTGCCCACCTCGGGTGCCCCCCGTACCGCCTCTTTGCTCTATAAATACCCCAATATTTCTAGAACCCTAGAGGAGTCGACGAAATATTCATCCAGCCGCCGCAGAGTCCAGAACCACCAGATCCAATCTAGACACCATCTTGGATGGGGTTCACCACCTCCATTGGTGCCTCTCCGATGATGCGTGAGTAGTTCTTTGTAGACCTTCGGGTCCGTAGTTAGTAGCTAGATGGCTTTCTCTCTCTCTCTCTCTCTCTCTCTCTCTCTCTCTCTCTCTGAATTCTCAATACAGTGGTCTCTTGGAGATCCATATGATGTAACTCTTTTGCGGTGTGTTTGTTGGGATCGATGAACTTTGAGTTTATGATCAGATCTTTTTATATCCATGAAAGTATTTGAGTTTCTTTGATCTCTTTTATGCATGATCTCTTATAGCCTCGTATTTCTTCTCCGATATTTGGGTTTTGTTTGGCCAACTTGATCTATTTATCTTGCAATGGGAAGAGGTGCTTTGTAGTGGGTTCGATCTTACGATGCTTGATCCCAGTGACAGAAAGGGAACCGACACATATGTATCGTTGCTACTAAGGATAAAACGATGGGGTCTATCTCTACATAGATAGATCTTGTCTACATCATGTCATCCTTCTTATTGCATTACTCCGTTTCTCCATGAACTTAATACACTAGATGCATGCTGGATAGCGGTCGGTGTGTGGAGTAATAGTAGTAGATGCAGGCAGGAGTCGGTCTACTAATCTTGGACGTGATACCTATATAATGATCATTGCCTGGATATTGTCATGAGTATTTGAAGTTTTGTCAATTGCCCAACAGTAATTTGTTCACCCACCGTTTGCTATTTTTCTCGAGAGAACCCACTAGTGAAACCTACGGACCCTGGGTCTTCTTTCTCATATTATTTTCCTTTGCGATCTACTTTTTCCTTGCATTTATTTTCAGATCTATTAAACCAAAAATAAAAAATACCTTGCTGCAATTTATTCGTATTTATTTTATTTGGCGTTCGATCTATCAATCTACTACAGATTTACCTCACGTCCATTTGCCTACTTGAGGCTCCATACCCCGGAAGGGATTGACAACCCCTTTAACATGTCGGGTTGCGAGGATTTGTTATCTGTGTGCAGGGGATGTTTACGTTGTGTTGCTTGGTTCTCATCTGGTTCGATAACCTTGGTTTCATATCTGAGGGAAATACCTACCGCCGTTGTGCTGCATCATCCCTTCCTCTTTGGGGAAATAACGACGTAGCTTCAAGCGACATCACGGTCCTGTTGATTGGGAGGGGTGTGGCGTACCGCAAAACGGAGGAAATGGACTTGTGTTGGAGCGCTACGGTTAAAACGGGGGTCCTGTTCATTGGGAGGGGTGTGGCGTACCACAAAACGGGACTCCACGGGCTACTGTTCATCTCCACCGTCAACCTCCTCCATCCTCCACCTGCGACTGTTCATCCACGCCGTCTCCCTCCTGCCTCCACCAGCTACTGTTCATCCACAGGCTCCTGTTCATCCAGCCTCCACCGCTCCTCCACTGGCTACTATTCAGCCAGCCCTCTCCACGGGGTCCTGTTCAACCACCCCTCCACGGGCTACTGTTCATCCAGCCCTCCACTAGCTACTGTTCAACCAGCCCTCCATGGGGTCCTATTCATCTAGCCCTCCATGGGGTCCTGTTCATCCACCCCCAACCGGCTCGATCGATAGGGGTCATGTTCATCCAACGACAACTGCCTCTACTACCACAGGGTCCTGTTCATCCAACCCCCACCAGGAACTGTTCATCCAACCCCCCAACAACACTCACTATTCAACAAGAGGCAGCAGGTTCAATTGGCTTCAGTTAGCAGCAGTAGCAAAGGAATCGCTCGATCGGGTTCAGTTAACAGTCAGGGATCGATCGATCGCTCGGGTTCAGTAATGCGTAGCCTGCAGTGCAATTGCTCGGGTTCAGTTAGAGCCCAATGCCTCGCACCCACGCGCATACGTGTACGAGAGAAACGCGCATTGCTCGGACCCGACCACCCACCGTAACCGGGAACTCCCCGATATTTTCCTCGCCCTCGCTTCTACCATGGTTTTTTTCCGTCATGGACGGCCCAAAGAATGTCATGCAGCTGCGTCTCCGGCCCGCCTAGGACGAAAAACCCATTTTCTGTCATAATTTTTTTCGTAGAAGTAGGAGCCCACCACATCTATGATGATACCGGGTTTTGTCACAATTATCGTGTAACACCCCGGATGTAACTTTCCATATTTGTAACTCCAACTCTTGCCATCTTCGGCTATGTGTTATGATATTCCCTTCGTGGTCGGGTTTTGTTTTTTTTCGTTTTGCATTTTGTTCATGTCATGCATCTCATATCATGTCATCATGTGCATCTCATTTGCATACGTGTTCGTCTCATGCATCCGAGCATTTTCCCTGTTGTCCGTTTTGCAATCCGGCACTCCCACATGCATCGGCGCACCCCTCTTGTTTCTTTTCGTGAGCGGGTGTTAAACATTCTCGGAATGGACCGAGGTTTGTCTAGTGGCCTTGTTATACCACCGGAAGACCACATGTCAAGTTTCGTTCCATGTGGAGGTCGTTTGATGCTCCAACGGTTAACCGGGTAACCGCAAAGTCCTTTTGTGTGTTGCAGCAAAACCACCCCTCCAAACAGCCCAAAACCCCTCTAAGTCACCTTCATGCTCTCGGTCATTCGATCACGATCATGTGGGCGAAAACCGCACTCCATTTGGAGTCTCCTAACTCCCTCTACCTACAAATAGGTGATCCCCCGAAATTTTTCTCGCAGTCCAAACCCTAACCCCGCTCCTCCGCGCCGCCGGACGCGTCCAATCCGCGCCGGACGAAAGCCGCCGCCGCCCTCGCCCAACCGCTGCGCGCCACGTGGCGCCCGTGCGCCCACAGCGCCGCCGGCCCGCCCGGGCCCGGGGCAAGCCCTCCCGGCCCGTACGCCGCCGCTGCCCCGCGGGAGCCCGAGCCCGGGGCCAGATCCCGCGCCTCCCGCGCCGGCGCCGCCGCGCCCCGCCGCCCGCCGGTCGCCGCCGCCCGATGCCCACCGCCGCCTCCTCTCCCTCGCCGCCCGCGCCTCCGTCCGCCGCCGCACGTCCCGCGCCCCGGCGAGCTCTCCCCGCCGGCGCCTCCTCTTCCCCAACTCCGGCGAGCAGCCAGCCGACCCCGCGTCCTCGAGCTCGATCCAGATCCATCCCAGTGCGGTTGACTTCTTTTCCCCCCTCTCGAAAAATCTCCAAGTCCCGAAGAGATTTTACATTATATGCTCCTGTTCATTGCATTATAACTCTCTGCATATAGCTCCGTTTCGTGCGTGTAATATATCGAAATGTTCGCCTCGAGATGCTCTTCATTTTGTTCCATTGTGCCATGTTCATTTGAGAGCATCTTGATGCCCAAATCTCTGGTGCAAGAGTGCTATATGTTGTTAACTGCTGTTACTTAGCAGAACTTGGTGATTTGTTATTTTTGTTGCATTTGATGTGTGCATCTTATGGGCATGAGCTCTACATGTGTTTTGATGTATGTCATGCCATCTTTACAGAGGCGTATGCCATGTATTTTTGTGATATCCGTGGTTACTAGCACAAGCATGCAAACTAGGCTTCGTGATGTTTCTGTTTTCAGGGACAGTAATTTCACCAAGTCTGTGACTGCTGTTGTTTTGTTGCACGTATCCATGTGGCTACAGAGAGATCCATGCTTATTTTGAGTATGTTCAGTAAGGATGTTTTGTAGATATAGTTGTGCTCTATCCATCCATGCCCCTGTTTGCAATTATGGAGTGCCATAGCATGTCCTAATCTTTCTCTACTTTTGCTACAAAATGTTCCTGGCAGATTGTTTACGTGTTATTCAATTTTGCCAAGCTTGTTGTAGTTGTTTCATACATGGAATGTACTTGCTCTTGCCATGGATAGCTTCATAAACATGCCATCTTGCTGTAGCTTGTTTTGTCATGAATTGCTTTGTGGTGAGTGAATCAAGCTCACAAAGATGCCTTCATAATGCTGTTTCTGCCATGCTCTGTTTTCTGCTAAGTCTGAAACCTGTTAACGAAACTTGCTATGTTTACATGGTTGCCATCATATCTTCAGGTCCTTTTTGGCTCATGGTCAGTAAGGGACTTTTGTTCTATGCATTTAGTAGATTCATTCCATGCCTTGTTTTGCCATGTTAAGTTCCTGTAGCATGTTGATTGCTTGCTCTGAACATTGCTACCTGATACTGTTTCAGTCATGTCCAGTAATTTCACTAAGTCTATGAACCTGATATCTTTTGCACTTTTTCCATGCTTGTTTGAACCTGTTATGTTGTGATCTAGCCGTAGCTCAGTGTTCATCTTTTGTCAAGCATCTCCTGTAGATTACTGTCATATGTTTTGTTACTATGTTGGAGTGCTGTAGCATAGTTACTTGTTGCATTCTAAGTGCTATCCTGCTGTTAATCGCAGAATCGTGTCATTCTTGTTTTGCTTGCCATTTGCAAACCGTGCATCCGTTTCCGGTGATCTTTATATCGATTTCGACCGAAATCGTCTCATCTTTCCAGTGGAATACTTGGTTTGCCAAGTTACTGCCTTGTTCATTCTTTTTCTTCCGGAGCACGCATATGCATCACATATCATATCCCGCATCTCATGCATGTTTTGCATCATGTTGCTTGTGCATTTCCCGTGATTGATTGTGGTTTCATTGCTTGTGTTCTTGCTGTGGGTAGAGCTGGGAGACGAGTTCGTGAACGAGGAACCTGTTGAGTACGCTTACGAGGATCAAGCTTTCGTCAACTTTGAGAACCTTGCAGGCAAGATGACCATACCCTCGAAATCACTTCTATCTTTGCTTTGCTAGTTGTTCGTTCTATTGCTATGTTGCGCTACCTACCACTTGCTATATCATGCCTCCCATATTGCCATGTCAAGCCTCTAACCATCCTTTCCTAGCAAACCGTTGTTTGGCTAAGTTACCGCTTTTGCCCAGCCCTTCTTATAGCGTTGCTAGTTGCAGGTGAAGTTGAAGCTGGTTCCATGTTGGAACATGGATATTTTGGAATATCACAATATCTTTTATTTAATTAATGCATCTATATATTTGGTAAAGGGTGGAAGTCTCGGCCTTATGCCTGGTGTTTTTGTTCCACTCTTGCCGCCCTAGTTTCCGTCATACCGGTATTATGTTCCTTGAGTTTGCGTTCCTTACGCGGTTGGGTGATTTATGGGACCCCCTTGACAATTCGCCTTGAATAAAACTCCTCCAGCAAGGCCCAACCTTGGTTTTACCATTTGCCACCTAAGCCTTTTTCCCTCGGGTTTTCGCGAGCCCGAGGGTCATCTTTATTTAAACCCCCGGGCCAGTGTTCCTCTGAGTGCTGGTCCAAACTAGAGCCCTTTGCAGCGCCACCTTGGGGAAACTTGAGGCCTGGTTTTAGTTGTACGGACTGCTCATCCGGTGTGCCCTGAGAACGAGATATGTGCAGCTCCTATCGGGATTTGTCGGCACATTTGGGCGGCTTTGCTGGTCTTGTTTTACCATTGTCGAAATGTCTTGTAAACCGGGATTCCGAGACTGATCGGGTCTTCTTGGGAGAAGGTTTATCCTTCGTTGACCGTGAGAGCTTATAATGGGCTAAGTTGGGACACCCCTGCAGGGTATTATCTTTCGAAAGTCGTGCCCGCGGTTATGAGGCAGATGGGAATTTGTTAATGTCCGGTTGTAGAGAACTTGTCACTTGACTTAATCAAAATACATCAACCGTGTGTGTAGCCGTGATGGTCTCTTCTCGGCGGAGTCCGGGAAGTGAACACGGTTTGAGTTATGCATGAACGTAAGTAGTTTCAGGATCACTTCTTGATCATTTCTAGCTCCGCGACCGTTGCGTTGCTTATCTTCTCGCTCTCATTTGCGTATGTTAGTCACCATATATGCTTAGTGCTTGCTGCAGCTCCACCTCATTACACCATCCTTTCCTATAAGATTAAATAGTCTTGATCTCGCGGGTGTGAGATTGCTGAGTCCTCGTGACTCACAGATTCTACCAAAACAGTTGCAGGTGCCGACGATGCCAGTGCAGATGACGCAACCGAGCTCAAGTGGGAGTTCGACGAGGAACGTGGTCGTTACTATGTTTCTTTTCCTGATGATCAGTAGTGGAGCCCAGTTGGTACGATCGGGGATCTAGCATTTGGGGTTATCTTATTTTCATTTGGATGTTGACCGTAGTCGGTCTATGTGTGGATTTTGGATGATGTATGAATTATATTTATTTATTGTGTGAAGTGGCGATTGTAAGCCAACTCTCGTTATCCCATTCTTGTTCATTACATGGGATTGTGTGAAGATAACCCTTCTTGCGACAATACCACAATGCGGTTATGCCTCTAAGTCGTGCCTCGACACGTGGGAGATATAGCCGCATCGTGGGCGTTACATATCGTCATAGAAGTGTCATAAGCATGACAGAAAAAAATCCGTTCAGCCCAAAATGTCACGGATGTGTCTTTTTTTTGTAGTGCAAGCTGCTGGAGTTTTTTGAATTGACAGGGTGTCAGCCAGGCGCCCACCATGCAGGGTATGTCCAGCAGGTAGCATGTCGGGATGCAGATGCGTTGAACGGAGCCCTGGTGG
Organism: Aegilops tauschii subsp. strangulata; assembly: GCF_002575655.3. Classification (NCBI taxonomy): domain Eukaryota; kingdom Viridiplantae; phylum Streptophyta; class Magnoliopsida; order Poales; family Poaceae; genus Aegilops; species Aegilops tauschii. The sequence continues at coordinate 278,511,697 of NC_053035.3, forward strand.
GAGGAGATGATGGCTTCGGGGAGTTCAGAATCATCATCGATAGATAGCTGACGATAGTCGAGATTAAGAGGCGCGATGCGCCACTGAGTGCGCCACCGAGATGCAAGGACTTGTGTGCGACACCATCCTTGGTCGGGAGAAGGGAGATGATCTCCCCAAGGATGGCGACCAGTAGATCGCTGATGCGGTCCACCCGAGATTCTACAGGTCCCTCAAATCCAGGGGGTCATGGCCGATTCTGCTCGTGCTGCCGGGTGCATGATCTACAACCGGCGGCACCGCTAGCCGGAGCCTCATCTGTGTACATACCAATCTGAGAAAAAAAGGCAGAAACATACATGTAGGACATTCAAAATCAATTCTCAAGTTCTGGAAGAAAAAAGGCACAAACATATATGTAGGACATTCAAAATCAATTCTCAAGATCTGGCTATGAATTATTAGCACGCACGCTAACCCTAGTCGGATTATTAGCAAAATTATTTGTACAGAATAAACAATTAATCACTAACCCTATACGGGTACCATTCAAGCAATCAATACACTACACGCATCTAACGGATCTTACTCTGATTTCATGGACTGAGAGAACATACCATAGTTGTATTCCAAAAAAATGAGAGGGGGTGGGTATAGATGACTAACCGGTTTTCCGTCAGAGTCGGAGTTGCTGTGGACCTCCGGCTCCGGCTGGAGAGGCACGACGACACCGATGAAGTCAAGGTCGTGCTGCTACCCACGCGAGACCTCGACGGAGGCGACGACAACCTCTGTGCCCAGCTTCACGCGTTGCGCGGGTGCTTCACCATCCCCGGTGTCGCCACTCCCTCTGATGGTGTGCTTCGATGGCATCCTCATACACTCGAGACGGCGGTGACCATTGTGGACGGAGGGGGGTGCGTTCGCTTATTATGAACAACGGCTCGGGTGCGCCATTAATATGGAGCGGTGGGAGCGAGGCGGGCGGCGGTCAAAGGCTGGCTTGCCTCCCGGTGAGCTTGCACAGTGGACTTCACCAACTGCACTTGTATCGATTTCTGGCGGCTCTATTTCTCCCAATATCGTGGAGGCAGAGGTGGCCAATATTGCTCAGTTTCAGCAACAATGGACTTGGGAGGCTATACCGCATGGCGATGATTTTTTTCTCATGTCATTTCCAAGTGAAGAATTTTACAGCGGGTGACTGGGTTTGCAGTTTTTATCAAGTCCCATAATGTTACTATTGAATTCAAGCCTTGGAAGGAGGAGGTACCACACTGTTTTGACTTACAACCTATGTAGGTGCACGTGCACGGTGTGGCACATGCTCTTCGTCACTTCCTGGGTATTTGGGCGGTCGGCTCGGTGATTGGTGCTACCCTGGAGGTTGACCTACTCTGTTTGCGTCGTCGAGGAATTGTTCGCATTCAAGTGGCGGTGCTTAATCTTGACGCCTTCAAGAGGAGCACAATTAATTCTCTCTTGTCTGGCGTTATTGTCCAGGGGAAGGAGTATGAGTTTCAATACAGTCTGGAAGAACCAGACTTTCGTGTTGATGCTGGTTTTGTGCCTAGAGTTTGGGAGCACGGAGATGATCCAGGCGACGATATGGGTCATGACGGGGAGGACACAGCGGGGGGCAAGGACCCAAGTAAGAGGCCCAAACCCGCCTCATCGTCCAATGAGTCTTTAGTGCCACCTTCATTTGGAGGCGTGATGCCCATGCAGTTGTCCATGTCTTCTGGGAGGTCTTTGCTGCCAGCTGTGAGGTCTTCTCCGACGGCCACGACACCACCAGCTTCACCGATCGCGGCGCCCTTGATTACCACGCCACCGTCATCCTCGATGACTTCGACACCACGGTCTTCGACGACGCCAACCAGGCCATCACTGACAACACACTATCGCCTCGACGAGGGCTCAAAGGCGTGGCCTCATCTACAGGGGGAGGCATCCGCAGTTCGCCTCCCCATGCGCTTCATCACCGACGCCGTCGCTGGTCATTCCGCGGCGGGGAGTGGTATTCTCTCCCGCGGTTCGAGCGGATCGTGACTCGGCGATGGCAGAGCTGCGTGCTTTGTCTTCTTCTCCTTCGTCGCCAGGAGAGGCGACGGTGTCCAGGGCCTCGACGCCGCCCACACCGTCTCCTCCGCTAGAGGTCGCAGAGGTTGAGGTGCAACCCTCTGGGGCCTCTTCACCTTCGCCGCATTCACCTACTCCGCCGCTCGGAGACACCGGACATGTTGCTACTGCCGACTTCACCACTCGCCGCTGAGACGCAGCGGGCGTCACTTCGTTGGTGTCGATGGTACGGCAGCGACTGACGAGGACTCTCTGACCAAGGCCATGCGTAGGACGGCAACCCGCAACCTCGACTATGAAGGTTATTCATGTGTGTACACGATGGCTCCGTACGTGGTCCATCCTGCACATGCCGGAGGACAGAGAGCTTTTATGATGACGTCTACACGACTGGAGCATACAGTCAGGGAGGTTTTCTCCTAACATGGATGTTGGTGTAATCTCTGGATAGGATTTGTCCCAACCTAGGCTGAACTGATTTACTTTTGCTGCAAAACGATATTTATTTTTAGGCTTGTTGAACTTGTCGGCCGTGTGCATCACGCTATGCAGAGGCTGGGTATTTTTCAATGCGGTTGTATCACCTCGATATCAATTGAATAAAATGTTTTTATCAAAAAAAAGTCAGATTTTTTTGACCGCCCGACGTTACAGGGGGGTTTGAGCAGATGCTCTGATAGTCTTATGGTCTGATGGCCTCTTGGCGACTCGCATGGACAAGGTACGTGATGAACTGAGTGGTGTTTTTTTCTTTTTCACGTTGCTAGCAACCGTGAAATGGAACCAGCGGCAACAAGAAAGAAAAAGGAAAGCTGGTAATGGAGGCCCAATAGTCAGTGGCCGTAACTCGAAATGTTCCCGATCCCATCGCCGATAAGAATACCCGTACCGAGGACGTGACCCCCACGGCCACCACCTGCAAAGCAACCACCCGCCCGCCGACGATTCGATCCCCCTCCCCGGTTCGCCCCAACCGCTCCGCCGCCGTCACCGCCGGAGAGGGGGAGGAAGGGCCGGAGGGGGAGGGGCCGCCCGTCGACGAGATGAAGGAGGTGGTGCTCCACGTGTACGACGTGACCAACAGCGACTCCGAAAAGACCAACAACACCATCCTCCAGATCAACCGCATCTTCAAGGACCGCATCGGCCTCGGCGGCATCTTCCACAGCGCCGTCCAGGTCCTCCCCCCTACGCCTCCCGCTCTCCCGGATCCCGGCGACGCATTCTGCCTGCCTGCTTGCCCCCTCCTCCTCCAGATCCCCAATTCTCATTTCCCGATGTGTCGCGTGCAGGTCTATGGCGAGGAGGAGTGGTCGTTCGGGTTCTGCGAGAACGGCAGCGGGGTGTTCAGCTGCCCCGTGAGCAAGAACCCCATGTACACATACCGCGAGCGCATCGTCCTCGGGGAGACGGAGTGCACCATAGCCACCGTGAACAGGATCCTGCGCGAGCTCAGCCGCGACTGGCCAGGGCACTCCTACGACCTCCTCTCCAGGAACTGCAACCACTTCTGCGACGTGCTCTGCGACAGGCTCGGCGTCCCCAAGCTTCCAGGTAAAGAATCGGAGTTTTTGTTGCGAAATCAGAGGAGATTAGGAGCATTGTTCTTCTGATTAGCCACTGGAGTGGTAGTAGTCAGTACCGATAGGTGGATTACAAATGTATATCTGGCCCCGAAAGGATACCAAATCTCTGGTGGTAAAAGTAATTCACAACTTTGTCGATGCCGCCATAGGAGGATTCCAGTTTAGCTAATGAGGTTGGCTTGACTAGGAAAATAAAATGAAATTGAATTGGATGATGTGGTGACGCCGAGCCTTTCGCGGATAGTTTGGGGATAGTTTCCAGCTAGCAGATAGTCAGAACGTCCGTTTATGCATTTCACCTTGTATCTTTCAGCTACGTTGCTGGTTAACCGCAACCATCAAACGGGAACCAGTAGCAAGAAGGAAGAAGAAGGAAAGCTGGTAGCAGGGGCCCAATAGTCAGTGACTGTGACTTGAAATGTTTCTGTTCCCACCACCATATTGTTTAGCTAATTGCTGTGGTAAAAGCCAAGGGCATAGAGTTTTGCATATTGCTACTCAGCTATATAAGATCGGTGATATTGAAGTGTTGAACTTCAACTTCAGGAGAGGAGTGGACTTGTTTGAGAGCTGATGATCGGTGGTGCAGATTAAGCGGAAGGGATTGTGTTATCTCGAAGGTGTTAAATGTTTTGGGAGGAGAGTGGATGTGGCTGGAAAGAGTGGTGCGGGGTATAAGGACTATTTAGCTAATATTGCTTTCACTTGAAGGTGTCAATTGCCTTACAAGTAGAGGAGATTCGCCTCAACATGATAGGACTGGTGTCCATGGCCTTTTAAGACCATGAGGAGCTATCTATCTTCCGCCGGAACTCTATATTAGCTTGTACAACTTGCAAGGCTCAGTTTACGTTGCTGAACTGTGCTGCCTGAAACTTGTTTTGTGATCTGATTTGGAATAGTAAGAAAAACAGGAAAAAAAACTAGTTAACCAAATACTACCTCCGTCCCATATTAATTGACGCTCAAATTTCAGTGCTACAGCCACGTGGAGTCAATTATGCTATGTTCGATGGGTTTTATTGTGCTCGACTTGGAACTATTTTATTTTGGTTAGTACTATTATAGTATGGAAATTGGGATTTCAGAAGATAAACTGCTGTTCCCTCATACCTGAAGTTTTGCTATAAGATGATTAATGTATAAAGTCTTTAGGATAAGATTATTAATGTGTGAAAACTACATAGATATTGCATGAATTTTGAGCTATATGCCACTAGACGCCTTGAGAGTGATGGAGATATCATTGTTTCCCGATTGTTATCCGTCTTGCTAGCATGCAGTATTCCCATTCAGATTTGAAATGACTTAACAATTGATTTATTTTTTATTTGGCTGACCTTGTATATTGAATCTTGCAGGCTGGGTTAATCGTTTTGCCAATGCTGGCGATACTGCTGTGGTGGTTGCTGAGAATACAGCAGTTAAGGTGTGTATTTAATCTGTTCGTATGTGCGCCAGTCCTTTTGTCTTCTGATAGCACAACTGTTGTATTCATTGACTACTTCCATGCGCGATTATTTGCTGTGTTACACTGTCCTAACTGTTATGAGTTTAGTTTGTTCTGCGTTGCATAGATATTTCATAACAGTATCTCAGCAGTACATCATTATTACAATCTGCAAGTTAAGGAGCATATCGACGGAGATACCAGATTTAGGCCCTGCCCTCATTTTCAAATATGGTACTTCGAAGCAATTTATTTTTGTGATAGATGTCACAAATTGTCATCGCAATTGGTTCATACCTGCCAATATCTTGGCATATAAGCAATTATGGTTTTCTTAATCCTTGACCTCATCATTAAATCAAGGATCATTTTATTACCTCCTACCTTTTTTTGTGTGACCGCATGACATGCAAAATTAGGGTTGGTTTAGTGATAGTGAGACGAGTATTTCAGCAGAATTTTCAACATTATTGTCTTGGTAAATTGAACATGCTGCGCTGCATGTGATCAAGTGGTAGTGCCGGCAAGCCAATGTCTGGACCATGCAGCCACCATATGAAGTATGAATGCACGGTATTTGCGGGTCCATACTGCATAATCATTGGTTTGACTTTGTACCTGTCTTTTTCTCATATTAAAGTGATGGTACAAATAGATGTGAAAACTTCAGAAAAGTACATACTCCAAGCAAGGAAAAAAAATAAGTATTTAACTAATCAGTTAAGTTTTTTGCAAAAAAAAAAACTAATTAGTTTGGCCTTAGCATGCTTTCTGTTTTAGTCTCTGTTCATGTCATGTCCATCTTGGATCTTGACTAATCCGAATGTACATTTATTTGCTTTTTAATATTATAATTGGTGTTCTTCAATTGAACACAGCTAACTTTAAAGGTAATGTTGCAATTCTCTCTTCTATTTGGTTGTCTCGCTCTTTGCTTCCCTGATTTTGGGTGCTTTCTTTGTTCATATTTTTTTCATCAAGATGCTATATGCTCGCTGAATACCCTATGTGTTTATTAGTTTTTGTATTGTGCCTTTGGATTGAAGCTTTGAAATAATGTTTACGTGTACTGTTATGGGTTCATTGTTATTCACTTATTCCATACTTTCGCATTATCTTGCTTATACATATTGTATTGATTATTCTCCTTGACATGATTTTTATTGTTGCGACTTTATGTTTTGCAGTTCAGGCAGGCTAAAACAGAAATTGTCAATGCTAGTAGAGTAGCATATAGATTTATGGCAGGCCTGACTTCGAAAAACCAGGCTTCCCAAGAGTCTCCTGGTGAACAAAATAGAGGCAGCCCTACTTTCCAAGGAACATGGTTCAAGAATGTTGTTTCAGCTGGGGCGAAGCCATCTACAAGTGGGTCGACTCCCTCACAAGAAGATGACGACACCCCCCCCTTGCAGCGCCAACAATCAACAGAGCAACCAACAAGGTTGTAGCCGCTGTCACAGCAGGCCTACCGACCGTTGTATTGAAATCTGTAGTGTAACAGTAGCAAACATTTGTTCAAACTTGTTTATTCATACATGAATCTATGTGTCTCTGCATTGCAACTGAAAGCATCAAATGTGAAACATACTCTTCTAGCTTGACAAGCTCGCTAACCAGGCTGATAACTTCCGGAAGGTGCCCAAGAAAACATTTGCCTTCCATTTAACTAGATGCACTACTCACTAGTGACCATAGCTAAGGGAGTATGGGTGGCGCCGACATTTTAGTAGTTTAAATTAAACTGCCAAAACATCCTACATTAGTGAACAGTGGGGATAATTCTTACAGGTATTAAGGTCTTCTCGGATGTGGCTTTTAAATGCTTCAAGATCCTTGGAAGGCAGTCTTCTTGTACAACTATTGGAATTGGTTTGTTCGTAGATATACAGGATATACAGGCGGGTACACAGATTCAGATCCAAGCATCAACAGCAGATTCCCCTCTTCAGGCCAAAGCGCTTGCGCTACTTCTTCCGGCCAAAATCACTATTTTGACCTTCTTTTTGCCAAAATCACAATTTAATCCCTTAAAAAAAAACTGATTTGAACCTTTCTGGTGATGTCATTCACCATGGCGTTTGGGTTGCATGGAATGGTCCATGGCATTTACCTCCGCAGGACATGGCGTCTCTGGTGTGAGACGAATGGCCACAGACCACGGCGTCTCTTTCCTCACCGATTGTTTGCCTCTCGCCGAGGCAGCTGCGGGTGGAAGAGCGGATACAGATAAAGTCCATTGAACCATCAGGCACTCACTAGCTGATTATTTCTCCATCTCCAACGAGCTGCAGTCTCCCATCTTTCACGGACTATGCTATGTTCAGAAGCTCAATGGCATATAGCTGATAATGTGTGGTCATCAGCAGAAGTACCTTTCTATACTAAAGCTCAAATGCTCCTGGTGTGAACAGTAAAAACGTGTTTTTGGAGCTCAAACCTGTTTTTGGATGCAATTCTTCAGCTCATAGGCATACTCCTTGGCTCCTTGTCCTTGTCATAAAAGGCAAGGCCCAGGAGTGTAGCCTATCTCTTGAAGAGATTTACCACACGTGTGTTTTCTATCTGTTTTTCCTTTTCAAGTACATGATTATTTTACTTTTTATTTGTTTTACATTCAAAAAAGAAATGTAAAAACACTGCAATAATTAGTAATGCACAATTACTTTTTGTATTTATAGTAATAATCTAGAAATATATTAACTAAATGTTCAACGTGTTTTGAAAATGTAAGAATAATTTTACAAAATAATTTTATTAATAAACGGTGAAATTTTTCTAAAAAGACATAGAACATTTTAAAAAATGCATGAAGAACATTTTTTAATAATACATAGATTTTTTAAAATAGCGTTGAACATTTTTCCAAATGAATGATGACATTCTTGAAAATAATTGATAAACATTTTTTAATGCACTATTTAAAAAAAAGTTTCATGGAAAATTTATTTGTTCTTACATTTATTTCATCAATGAGGGAAAAATAAAAATCAAAAAATGAAATGGGAAACAAACATGAACTTGGAAATAGATATAAAACAAACCGATAGGGAACACACATCAGGAAAATCACTTGAAGAGGTACGGTACATTACTAGGGCGGCCAAATTGTGCATGTTGTAGGAGAGTTCGAGCGATGCATAGCAACGCACGAGCTATATCTCGCTTGTAGCAAGACATAAACTTCTCACGCCTAAAGCATTTTCCGGTGGCGACAGTACTGGGTCGGCCCATGGCTCGACTTGTACAGAGCACAAGCTGCATGATTGTATGAATGAGGAGATAACACTATAGCAAATCAGAGAATCTACACGACCAAGATGAAGACTGGATTGCGGAGTGGAGATCCGGCATTGATGCCTTTATATGCATGGTATGGCCAAGAAATTTTCAGCAAGGCCAACCCTTGGCCATGGCAATAGGTGTGATGACCCGGGGGGCATCTAAAATAAGGATTCAATACATCTTCATACACAAATACAATAAAAAAAGAAATGAAATAAAATAAAATAAAATAAATGATTTTTTAATGAATACTACACTCTATCAATCATGAAGACTATTTAAGTTGGGTAGGGAGGCATGACCCCCTCCCCTGCCTTATGTTAAGGCAGGGGGCATTGGCCCCCACCCCACCCCTTGTATGAAGATGCAACTGCCTAATACTTGCCTGTCAGCCATGAGACAACACATCCTTCGAGCTCCGCGTCAGTGCAGGACTACGACGTTGTGCTGCCTGGTTCGGACAACGATGACGATGGAGCCCACGGCGACATCAAGAATAAACACTTTTACTACAGCGCCCCGGAGGAGACCCCGACGGGAGCAAGGGGGCTCTGGGATCGAGGAGTTGTAGCTAATCTGCATGATAAGCATGCATGCAAGGTAAGTACACGCAGACCTTTCTCTTCGGACGACTTTTCTTTTGTATGCCAGTGTTTCTTTATTGCCCTGCATACTTATTTTTACAATCTTGTTACAGTTGCATGGCCCAAGTGAAATGAAGGAAGCTAGCTTCCTCTACTAGTGGTCTAAATGAAGGAAATATGCCCTAGAGGCAATAATAAAGTATTATTTATTTCCTTATATCATGATAAATGTTTATTATTCATGCTAGAATTGTATTAACCGGAAACATAATACATGTGTGAATACATAGACAAACAGAGTGTCACTAGTATGCCTCTACTTGACTAGCTCGTTAATCAAAGATGGTTATGTTTCCTAGCCATAGACATGAGTTGTCATTTGATTAACGGGATCACCTCATTAGGAGAATGACGTGATTGACTTGACCCATTCCGTTAGCTTAGCACCCGATCGTTTAGTATGTTGCTATTGCTTTCTTCATGACTTATACATGTTCCTATGACTATGAGATTATGCAACTCCCGTTTACCGGAGGAACACTTTGTGTGCTATCAAACGTCACAACGTAAATGGGTGATTATAAAGGTGCTCTACAGGTGTCTCCAAAGGTACTTGTTGGGTTGGCGTATTTCGAGATTAGGATTTGTCACTCCGATTGTCGGAGAGGTATCTCTAGGCCCACTCAGTAATGCACATCACTATAAGCCTTGCAAGCATTGTGACTAATGAGTTAGTTACGGGATGATGTATTACGGAACGAGTAAAGAGACTTGCCGGTAACGAGATTGAACTAGGTATCGAGATACCGACGATCGAATCTCGGGCAAGTAACATACCGATGACAAAGGGAACAACGTATGTTGTTATGCAGTCTGACCGATAAAGATCTTCGTAGAATATGTGGGAGCCAATATGAGCATCCAGGTTCCGCTATTGGTTATTGACCGAAGACGTGTCTCGGTCATGTCTACATAGTTCTCGAACCCGTAGGGTCCGCACGCTTAAAGTTACGATGACAGTTATATTATGAGTTTATATGTTTTGATGTACCGAAGGTTGTTCGGAGTCCCGGATGTGATCACGAACATGACGAGGAGTCTCGAAATGGTCGAGACATAAAGATTGATATATTGGACGACTATATTCGGACACCGGAAGTGTTCCAGAGAAGTTTCGGATTAAACCGGAGTGCCGGAGGGTTACCGGAACCCCCCGGGGAAGTATTGGGCCTTAGTGGGCCTTGAGGGGAGAGAGAGGGCAGCAGCCAGGAGGTGGCGCGCCCCCTCCCAGGAGGAATCCTAGTTGGACTAGGAGAGGGGGGCGCAGCCCCCTTTCCCTCTCCCTCTCCCTCTCTTTCCTTCCCCCCCTCTCTTCCTAGTTGGACTAGGAAAGGGGAGTCCTACTCCTACTAGGAGGAGGACTCCCCCCCTCTCCTTGGCGCGCCTAGGGCAGCCGACCTCCCCCTTGCTCCTTTATATACGGGGGTAGGGGGGCACCTCTAAACACACTTGATATACGATATTTTAGCCGTGTGCGGTGCCCCCCTCCACCATATTACACCTCGATAATACCGTTGCGGAGCTTAGGCGAAGCCCTGCGTCGGTGGAACATCATCATCTTCACCACGCCGTCGTGCCGACAAAACTCTCCCTCAACACTCGGCTGGATCGGAGTTCGAGGGACGTCATCGAGCTGAACGTGTGCAGAACTCGGAGGTGCCGTGCGTTCGGTACTTGATCGGTCGGATCGTGAAGATGTAAGACTACATCAACCGCGTTGTTATAACGCTTCCGCTGTCGGTCTACGAGGGTACGTGGACAACACTCTCCCCTCTCGTTGCTATGCATCACCATGATCTTGCGTGTGCGTAGGAATTTTTTTGAAATTACTACGTTCCCCAACAGTGGCATCCGAGCCTGGTTTTATGCGTTGATGCTATGCACGAGTAGAACACAAGTGAGTTGTGGGCGATATAAGTCATACTGCTTACCAGCATGTCATACTTTGGTTCAGCGGTATTGTGCGATGAAGCGGCCCGGACCGGCATTACGCGTACGCTTACGCGAGACTGGTTTCACCGTTCGGAGCACTCGTTGCTTAAAGGTGACTGGCGGGTGTCTGTCTCTCTCACTTTAGTTGAACCGAGTGTGGCTACGCCCGGTCCTTGCGAAGGTTAAAACAGCACCAACTTGACAAACTATCATTGTGGTTCTGATGCGTAGGTAAGAACGGTTCTTGCTAAGCCCGTAGTAGCCACGTAAAACTTGCAACAACAAAATAGAGGACGTCTAACTTGTTTTTGCAGGGCATGTTGTGATGCGATATGGTCAAGACATGATGTGATATAATTTGTTGTATGAGATGATCATGTTTTGTAACCGAGTTATCGGCAACTGGCAGGAGCCATATGGTTGTCGCTTTATTGTATGAGATGCAATCACCATGTAATAGTTTTATTTTATCACTAAGCGGTAGCGATAGTCGTAAAAGCAATTAGTTGGCGAGACGACAATGATACTACGATGGAGATCAAGGTGTCGCGCCGGTGACGATGGTGATCATGACGGTGCTTCGGAGATGGAGATCACAAGCACGGTGCTTCGGAGATGGAGATCACAAGCACAAGATGATGATGGCCATATCATATCACTTATATTGATTGCATGTGATGTTAATCCTTTATGCATCTTATCTTGCTTTGTTTGACGGTATCATTATAAGATGATCTCTCACTAAAATTTCAAGATAAAGTGTTCTCCCTGAGTATGCACCGTTGCGAAAGTTCTTCGTGCTGAGACACCACGTGTTAATCGGGTGTGATAAGCTCTACGTTCAAATACAACGGGTGCAAAACAGTTGCACACGCGGAATACTCAGTTTAAACTTGACGAGCCTAGCATATACAGATATGGCCTCGGAACACAGAGACCGAAAGGTCGAGCGTGAATCAAATAGTAGATATGATCAACATAGTGATGTTCACCATTGAAACTACTCCATCTCACGTGTTAATCGGACATGGTTTAGTTGATTTGGATCACGTAATCACTTAGATGATTAGAGGGATGTCTATCTAAGTGGGAGTTCTTAAGTAATATGATTAATTGAACTTAAATTTATCATGAACTTAGTACCTGATAGTATCTTGCTTGTCTATGTTAATTGTAGATAAATGGCCCGTGTTGTTGTTCTGTTGAATTTTAATGCGTTCCTTGAGAAAGCTAAGTTGAAAGATGATGGTAGCAATTACACGGACTGGGTCCGTAACTTGAGGATTATCCTCATTGCTGCACAGAAGAATTACGTCCTAGAAGCACCGCTAGGTGCCAGGCCTCCTGCAAGAGCAACGCCAGAAGTTATGAACGTCTGGCAGAGCAAAGCTGATGACTACTCAATAGTTCAGTGTGCCATGCCTTACAGCTTAGAACCGGGTCTTCAACGATGTTTTGAACGTCATGGAGCATATGAGATGTTCCAGGAGTTGAAGTTAATATTTCAAGCAAATGCCCGGATTGAGAGATATGAAGTCTCCAATAAGTTCTATAGCTGCAAGATGGAAGAGAATAGTTCTGTCAGTGAGCATATACTCAGAATGTCTGGGTATAATAATCACTTGATTCAACTGGGAGTTCAACTTCCGGATGATTGCGTCATTGACAGAATTCTTCAATCACTGCCACCAAGCTACAAGAGCTTCGTGATGAACTATAACATGCAAGGGATGGATAAGACAATTCCCGAGCTCTTCGCAATGCTAAAGGCAGCGGAGGTAGAAATCAAAAAGGAGCATCAAGTATTGATGGTCAGTAAAACCACTAGTTTCAAGAAAAAGGGCAAAGGGAAGAAGAAAGGGAACTTCAAGAAGAACAGCAAGCAAGTTGCTGTTCAGGAGAAGAAATCCAAGTCTGGACCTAAGCCTGAAACTGAGTGCTTCTACTGTAACCAGACTGGTCACTGGAAGCGGAACTGCCCCAAGTATTTGGCGGATAAGAAGGATGGCAAGGTTAACAAAGGTATATGTGATATACATGTTATTGATGTGTACCTTACTAATACTCGCAGTAGCACCTGGGTATTTGATACTGGTTCTGTTGCTAATATTTGCAACTCGAAACAGGGGCTACGGATTAAGCGAAGATTGGCTAAGGATGAGGTGACGATGCGCGTGGGAAATGGTTCCAAAGTCGATGTGATCGCCGTCGGCACGCTACCTCTACATCTACCTTCGGGATTAGTTTTAGACCTAAATAATTGTTATTTGGTGCCTGCGTTGAGCATGAACATTATATCTGGATATTGTTTAATGCGAGATGGTTATTCATTTAAATCAGAGAATAATGGTTGTTCTATTTATATGAATAATATCTTTTATGGTCATGCACCCTTGAAGAGTGGTCTATTTTTAATGAATCTCGATAGTAGTGATACACATATTCATAATGTCGAAGCCAAAAGATGCAGAGTTGATAATGACAGTGCAACTTATTTGTGGCACTGCCGTTTGGGTCATATCGGTGTAAAGCGCATGAAGAAACTCCATACTGATGGAATTTTGGAATCACTTGATTTTGAATCACTTGGTACTTGCGAACCGTGCCTCATGGGCAAGATGACCAAAACACCGTTCTCCGGAACTATGGAGAGAGCAATAGATTTGTTGGAAATCATACATACAGATGTATGTGGTCCGATGAATATTGAGGCTCGTGGCGGATATCGTTATTTTCTCACCTTCACAGATGATTTGAGCAGATATGGGTATATCTACTTAATGAAACATAAGTCTGAAACATTTGAAAAGTTCAAAGAATTTCAGAGTGAAGTTGAAAATCATCGTAACAAGAAAATAAAATTCCTACAATCTGATCGTGGAGGAGAATATTTGAGTTACGAGTTTGGCCTACATTTGAAACAATGCGGAATAGTTTCGCAACTCACGCCACCCAGAACACCACAGCGTAATGGTGTGTCCGAACGTCGTAATCGTACTTTATTAGATATGGTGCGATCTATGATGTCTCTTACTGAATTACCGCTATCATTTTGGGGTTATGCTTTAGAGACGGCTGCATTCACTCTAAATAGGACACCATCAAAATCCGTTGAGACGACGCCTTATGAACTATGGTTTGGCAAGAAACCAAAGTTGTCGTATCTTAAAGTTTGGGGTTGCGATGCTTATGTGAAGAAACTTCAACCTAATAAGCTAGAACCTAAATCGGAGAAATGTGTCTTCATAGGATACCCAAAGGAGACTGCTGGGTACACCTTCTATCGCAGATCCGAAGGCAAGATATTTGTTGCTAGGAATGGATCCTTTCTAGAGAAGGAGTTTCTCTCAAAAGAAGTGAGTGGGAGAAAAGTAGAACTTGATGAGGTAACTGTACCTGCTCCCTTATTGGAAAGTAGATCATCGCAGAAATCAGTTTCTGCGACACCTACACCAATTAGTGGGAAGTTAATGATAATGATCATGAAACTTCAGATCAAGTTATTACTGAACCTCGTAGGTCAACTAGATCAAGATCCGCACCAGAGTGGTATGGTAATCCTGTTCTGGAGGTCATGTTACTAGACCATGACGAACCTACGAACTATGAAGAAGCGATGGTGAGCCCAGATTCCGCAAAATGGCTTGAAGCCATGAAATCCGAGATGGGATCCATGTATGAGAACAAAGTATGGACTTTGGTTGACTTGCCCGATGGTCGGCAAGCCATTGAAAATAAATGGATCTTCAAGAAGAAGACTGACGCTGATGGTAATGTTACTGTCTATAAAGCTCGACTTGTTGCGAAAGGTTTTCGACAAGTTCAAGGGATTGACTACGATGAGACCTTCTCACCCGTAGCGATGCTTAAGTCTGTCCGAATCATGTTAGCTATTGCTGCATTTTATGATTATGAAATTTGGCAAATGGATGTCAAAACTGCATTCCTGAATGGATTTCTGGAAGAAGAGTTGTATATGATGCAACCGGAAGGTTTTGTCGATCCAAAGGGAGCTAACAAAGTGTGCAAGCTCCAGCGATCCATTTATGGACTGGTGCAAGCCTCTCGGAGTTGGAATAAACGCTTTGATAGTGTGATCAAAGCATTTGGTTTTATACAGACTTTTGGAGAAGCCTGTATTTACAAGAAGGTGAGTGGGAACTCGATAGCATTTATGATATTATATGTGGATGACATATTGCTGATTGGAAATGATATAGAATTTCTGGATAGCATAAAGGGATACTTGAATAAGAGTTTTTCAATGAAAGACCTCGGTGAAGCTGCATATATATTAGGCATTAAGATCTATAGAGATAGATCAAGACGCTTAATTGGACTTTCACAAAGCACATACCTTGACAAAGTTTTGAAGAAGTTCAAAATGGATCAAGCAAAGAAAGGGTTCTTGCCTGTACTACAAGGTGTGAGATTGAGTAAGAATCAATGCCCGACCACTGCAGAAGATAGAGAGAAGATGAAAGATGTTCCCTATGCTTCAGCCATAGGCTCTATCATGTATGCAATGCTGTGTACCAGACCTGATGTGTGCCTTGCTATAAGTTTAGCCGGGAGGTACCAAAGTAATCCAGGAGTGGATCACTGGACAACGGTCAAGAACATCCTGAAATACCTGAAAAGGACTAAGGATATGTTTCTCATTTATGGAGGTGACAAAGAGCTCATCGTAAATGGTTACGTTGATGCAAGCTTTGACACTGATCCGGACGATTCTAAATCGCAAACCGGATACGTATTTACATTGAACGGTGGAGCTGTCAGTTGGTGCAGTTCTAAGCAAAGTGTCGTGGCGGGATCTACGTGTGAAGCGGAGTACATAGCTGCTTCGGAAGCAGCAGATGAAGGAGTCTGGATGAAGGAGTTCATATCCGATCTAGGTGTCATACCTAGTGCATCGGGACCAATGAAAATCTTTTGTGACAATACTGGTGCAATTGCCTTAGCAAAGGAATCCAGATTTCACAAGAGAACCAAACACATCAAAAGACGCTTCAATTCCATCCGGGATTTAGTCCAGGTGGGAGACATAGAAATTTGCAAGATACATACGGATCTGAATGTTGCAGACCCGTTGACTAAGCCTCTTCCACGAGCAAAACATGATCAGCACCAAGACTCCATGGGTGTGAGAATCATTACTGTGTAATCTAGAGTATTGACTCTAGTGCAAGTGGGAGACTGAAGGAAATATGCCCTAGAGGCAATAATAAAGTATTATTTATTTCCTTATATCATGGAGTATTTATTTTCGTCTTTTTTTGGTCTGTCTGTATTTCGGTTTTGGGATGGTGCGAATCCATCTATCCACCATTCTTTTATCTTTCAGTAGTGTCAACCTCAGTTCTGGTTCTTTATCTTGGAATACTCTCCGTTGTCGTGGAATGTTTATTATTCATGCTAGAATTGTATTAACCGGAAACATAATACATGTGTGAATACATAGACAAACAGAGTGTCACTAGTATGCCTCTACTTGACTAGCTCGTTAATCAAAGATGGTTATGTTTCCTAGCCATAGACATGAGTTGTCATTTGATTAACGGGATCACCTCATTAGGAGAATGACGTGATTGACTTGACCCATTCCGTTAGCTTAGCACCCGATCGTTTAGTATGTCGCTATTGCTTTCTTCATGACTTATACATGTTCCTATGACTATGAGATTATGCAACTCCCGTTTACTGGAGGAACACTTTGTGTGCTACCAAACATCACAACGTAAATGGGTGATTATAAAGGTGCTCTATAGGTGTAACACCCCGGATGTAACTTGCCATATTTGTAACTCCGACTCTTGCCATTTCCGGCTATGTGATATGTTTTTCCCTCCGTTGTCGGGTTTTGTTTTTCGTTTTGTATTTTGTCATGTCATGCATTTTTATATCACGTCATCATGCGCATTGCATTTGCATACGTGTTCGTCTCATGCATCCGAGCATTTTCCCCGTTGTCCGTTTTCCAATCCGGCGCTCCTATCTCCTCCGGTGCACCCCTCTTGTTTTCTTTCGTGTGCATGTGTCAAACTTTCTCGAAATGGACCGAGGCTTGTCAAGTGGTCTTCTTATACCACCCGGAGACTACCGGTCAAGTTTCGTTCCATTCGGAGGTCGTTTGGTACTCCAACGGTTAACCGGGCATCCGCAAAGTCCATTTGAGTATCCAGCAAAAACCCCCTCTAAAACCAGCCCAAAACCCACCAAACTCTCTTCCATGCTCTAGTGCGTTCGATCACGATCGTGTGGGCGAAAACCGCACCTCATTTGGAGTCTCGTAGCTCCCTCTACCTATATATATGTGGGCATCCCGAATTACAACCGCAGTCCAAACCCTAAAAAATCCCTCCGCGCCGCCGGACGCGTCCGTACCCCGCCGGACACGTCCGCCGCCGCGCCCCGTCCAATCCCGTGGTGACACGTGTCATCGCCGGCCTCCCACCGCCGCGGCCCGCCAGGCCCGCCGCCGGCCCGCGGGCCCGCGCGCCTCCGCGCGCCCGCCGCCGTCCTCCTCCCTGCGCGCGCGCCTCCGCGCCCGTCACCGCCGGTCGCGCCGCCGCCGGTCTTCCTCGCCACCGCCGCCGCCCTCGGGTGCTCCGCCGCCGCGCCTCCGCCGGCGCCGCCGCTCCCCCGCGCCTCTCCTCCTCCGGCCGCCTCCCCGTCGCCCCTCATCCTCATCGCCGGCCGCCGCCATCGACCGAGCACGAGCTCCGGTGAGCTTCGATCCGATCTGGATCCGTACCCGCGACCGTTGACTTCTTCCCGTAGTCCCCCTAATTTCTCTAAGTGTTGGATTTTTCATCAGCAAGTGCTCCTGTTCCCGATGCCATAACTCCGTGCATGTAGCTCCGATTTGCGCGTGTAATATGTCAAATTGTTCGCCTCGCGATGCTCTTCATTTTGTTAAATTGCACCATGTTCATTAGAGGTCATCTTGATGCCCAAATCTTCGTTGGAAGAGGGCTAGTTGCTGTTATTCTCTGGTTCTTATCAGAACTTGGAGATTTGTCATTTTTGTATCATTTAATCTGTGCATCTTTTGAACATGAGATCGACATGTGTTTTGAAGTATGCCATGCCATCTTTCCAGTGGTGTAGTCCATGTATTTTTGTGATCTCTGTGGTGACTAGCACAAGCATGCAAAGTAGGTCCCGTAATATTTCTCATTTCAGGGACTTAGTGATTTCTCTAAGTCCTTGTCTGCTGTAATTTTGTTGCCATGTAAACTTGATGCTACAGAGAGATCCTTGCATATTTTGGAGATATTCAGTAAGGATGTTTTGTAGCTATAGTTGTAGTTGATCCATTCATGCAATTGTTTGCAATTATGGAGTGCCATAGCATGACTCAATCGTGCTCTACTTTTGCTATAAAATATTTCTGGCAGATTCTTAACATGACATGCATTTTTGCCAAGCTTATTGTAGTTGATCCATACATGCTATGCTATTGTTCTTGCCCTGGTTAGCTTCATAAACATGCCATCTTGCTGTAGGTATGCTTGGTTTGTCATGCATTTCTCTTTAGTGAGTGCATCAAGCTCACAAAGAGGCCTACATATTAATATTTCTGCCATGCACTGTTTTCTGCCAAGTCTGAAACCTGATAACGAAACTTTCTATGTTTACATGCTTGCCATCATATCTTCTGTTCCTTTTTGGCTTATGGTCAGTAAGGGACTTTTGTCATGTGCTTTTAGTAGAACACTGCCATGCCTTGTTTTGTTATGTTAAGTTCCTGTAGCATGTTGATTTCGTGCTCTGAACATTGCTACCTGATGCTGTTTACTGCCATGTCCAGTTTTTCACCAAGTCTGTGAACCTGTATCTTTTGCACTTTTGCCATGCTTGTTTGAGCTTGATATGTTGTGAACTAGCCGTAGCTCAGTGTTCATCTTTTGTCAAGCATCTCCTGTAGATTACTTCCATGTGCTTTGTTGC
Source organism: Aegilops tauschii subsp. strangulata (assembly GCF_002575655.3). Classification (NCBI taxonomy): domain Eukaryota; kingdom Viridiplantae; phylum Streptophyta; class Magnoliopsida; order Poales; family Poaceae; genus Aegilops; species Aegilops tauschii. Next base: position 278,530,611 of record NC_053035.3, read on the forward strand.
TATGTTGGGGTGCTGTAGCATAGTTACTTGTTGCATTCTAAGTGCTATCTTGCTGTTTATCGCAGATTCGTGTCATTCTTGTTTTGCTTGCCATTTGCAAACCGTGCATCTTCCGGTGATCTTTATATCGATTTCGACCGAAATCATCTCATCTTTCCAGTGGCATGCTTGGTTTGCCAAGTTACTGCCATGTTCATCATTTTTCTTCCGGAGCACGCATATGCATCGCATACCATATCTTGCATATCATACATGTTTTGCATCATGTTGCTTGCGCATTTCTCGTTGTTGATTGTGGTTCCGTTTGTTTGTGTTCTTGTCTTGGGTAGAGCCGGGAGACGAGTTCGTGAACGAGGAACCTGTCGAGTACGCTTACGAGGATCAAGCTTTCGACAACTCTGAAAACCTTGCAGGCAAGATGACCACCCCTCGAAATCACTTCTATCTTTGCTATACTAGTTGTTCGCTCTATTGCCATGCTCCGCTACCTATCACTTGCTATATCATGTCTCCCATTTTAGCCATGTCAGCCTCTAACCATCCTCTCCTAGCAAACCATTGTTTGGCTAAGTTACCGCTTTTGCTCAGCCCCTCTTATAGCGTTGCTAGTTGCAGGTGAAGTCGAAGTTTGTTCCATGTCGGAATATGGATATGTTGGGATATCACAATATCTCTTATTTAATTAATGCATCTATATATTTGGTAAAGGGTGGAAGGCTCGGCCTTATGCCTGGTGTTTTGTTCCACTCTTGCCGCCCTAGTTACTGTTATACCGGGATCATGTTCCTTGAGTTTGCGTTCCTTACACGACCGGGTGATTTATGGGACCCCCTTGACAGTTCGCATTGAATAAAACTCCTCCAGCAAGGCCCAACCTTGGTTTTACCATTTGCTACCTAAGCCTTTTCCCCCGGGTTTTCGCGAGCCCGAGGGTCATCTTATTTTAAACCCCCGGACCAGTGCTCCTTCGAGTGCTGGCCCAAACCGAGCGATGTCCGGCGCCCCCTGGGCAACCAGGGTCTATGCCAACCCGACGTCTGGCTCATCCGTTGTGCCCTGAGAACGAGATATGTGCAGCTCCTATCGGGATTTGTCGGCACATTCGGGGGCTTTGCTGGTCTTGTTTTACCATTGTCGAGATGTCTTGTAAACCGGGATTCCGAGACTGATCGGGTCTTTCCGGGAGAAGGTTTATCCTTCGTTGACCGTGAGAGCTTATGATGGGTTAAGTTGGGACACCCCTGCAGGGTATTATCTTTCGAAAGCCGTGCCCGCGGTTATGAGGCAGATGGGAATTTGTTAATGTCTGGTTGTAGACAACTTGTCACTTGACCCAAGTAAAATACATCAACTGCGTGTGTAGCCGTGATGGTCTCTTCTCGGCGGAGTCCGGGAAGTGAACACGGCCTGTGTTATGTATGACGTAAGTAGGTGTTCAGGACCTCTTCTTGGTCATTGCTAGATGACGTCCGTTCCCTTGCTTCTCTTCTCGCTCTCTTTTGCGCAAGTTAGCCACCATATATGCTTTTGCCGCTGCAGCTCCACCTTCTTTGCACCATCCTTGCCTACAAGCTTAAATAGTCTTGATCTCGCGGGTGTGAGATTGCTGAGTCCCCGTGACTCACAGATTCTACCAAAACAGTTGCAGGTGCCGACGATGCCAGTGCAGATGATGGCGTCGATCTCAAGTGGGAGTTCGACGAGGAACGTGGTTGTTACTATGTGTCTTTTCCTGATGATCAGTAGTGGAGCCCAGTTGGGACGATCGGGGATCTAGCATTTGGGGTTGTCTTATTTTCATCTGGATTTTTACCGTAGTCGGTCTATATGATTGTATTTTGGATGATGTATGTTAAAATTTATGTATTGTGTGAAGTGGCGATTGTAAGCCAACTCTTTATCCCATTCTTGTTCATTACATGGGATTGTGTGAAGATGACACTTCTTGCGACAAAACCACTATGCGTTATGCCTCTAAGTCGTGCCTCGACACGTGGGAGATATAGCCGCATCGTGGGCGTTACAACAGGTGTCTCCAAAGGTACTTGTTGGGTTGGCGTATTTCGAGATTAGGATTTGTCACTCCGATTGTCGGAGAGGTATCTCTGGGCCCACTCAGTAATGCACATCACTATAAGCCTTGCAAGCATTGTGACTAATGAGTTAGTTGCGGGATGATGTATTACGGAACGAGTAAAGAGACTTGCCGATAACGATATTGAACTAGGTATCGAGATACCGACGATCGAATCTCGGGCAAGTAACATACCGATGACAAAGGGAACAACGTATGTTGTTATGCGGTCTGACCGATAAAGATCTTCATAGAATATGTAGGAACCAATATGAGCATCCAGGTTCCGCTATTGGTTATTGACCGGAGAGGTCTCTCGGTCATGTCTACATAGTTCTCGAACCCGTAGGGTCTGCACGCTTAAAGTTACGATGACAGTTATATTATGAGTTTATATGTTTTGATGTACCGAAGGTTGTTCGGAGTCCCGGATGTGATCACGGACATGACGAGGAGTCTCGAAATGGTCGAGACATAAAGATTGATATATTGGACGACTATATTCGGACACCGGAAGTGTTCCGGAGAAGTTTCGGATTAAACCGGAGTGCCGGAGGGTTACCGGAACCCCCCGGGGAAGTATTGGGCCTTAGTGGGCCTTGAGGGGAGAGAGAGGGCAGCAGCCAGGAGGTGGCGTGCCCCCTCCCAGGAGGAATCCTAGTTGGACTAGGAGAGGGGGGCGCAGCCCCCTTTCCCTCTCCCTCTCCCTCTCTTTCCTTCCCCCCCTCTCTTCCTAGTTGGACTAGGAAAGGGGAGTCCTACTCCTACTAGGAGGAGGACTCCCCCCCTCTCCTTGGCGCGCCTAGGGCAGCCGACCTCCCCTTGCTCCTTTATATACGGGGGCAGGGGGGCACCTCTAAACACACTTGATATACGATATTTTAGCCGTGTGCGGTGCCCCCCTCCACCATATTACACCTCGATAATACCGTTGCGGAGCTTAGGCGAAGCCCTGCGTCGGTGGAACATCATCATCGTCACCACGCCGTCGTGCTGACGAAACTCTCCCTCAACACTCGGCTGGATCGGAGTTTGAGGGACGTCATCGAGCTGAACGTGTGCAGAACTCGGAGGTGCCGTGCGTTTGGTACTTGATCGGTCGGATCGTGAAGACGTACGACTACATCAACCGCGTTGTTATAACGCTTCCGCTGTCGGTCTACGAGGGTACGTGGACAACACTCTCCCCTCTCGTTGCTATGCATCACCATGATCTTGCGTGTGCGTAGGAATTTTTTTGAAATTACTACGTTCCCCAACACTAAACGCTTTTATATTTCTTTACATAGGGAGTAGGTAAGAAACTAGCCGTGCAAGGGATTTATTTTTCTAGGTTTTTTGAAAAAAATACCGCCGTTGTGAACGTGACGCGTGTGACTGGTTATTTCTGTTCTTGTTTTTCTAACAGACACTTTGCACGTTCGTAATTGTTCTGCCCTCCACCGCTTTGACCGTTATGGATCATGCCCTACAGCGCTTTGACAGGGATAGGTGTCACAGTGAATTTTGTTGGGAAACCGGGTCACCCGGAGGGGTGGCGGCGGCCGTGTGCAAAACGCACGGGCCGGCCCCTCCCGTTTCCCCTCTTTTGTTAAGTGGGTACTTATCCCTTGACCACCTACCCCCTATATAAGGCAACGAGGAGCCATCATTGTAACACCTGATCATTGATTAATAAAGCTGGTCTCCTCTATCTCCCTGTGTCACTTTTACTTTCGACTACTTCGTCTACGACGCTCGCTCTCGCTCCGCAACCTCGGACCGGACTCGCCGGCGGAGTTGCGGAACACGTTATCAGCACGCTTCGCTCCATCAACTCTCCGTCAAGCCTGCGTCAAGCCTACATCACGCAGGCTTTCGTCGATCCCGCGGAGGTATAAGATCCGATCCCCACTTTTTGCAAAAATGGATTCCTCTCGTTACTACGATTCCGTTTTTGCGATTAGATTATTTTTCGGATTTGATCTACCTATGGTGCGGATTTTCCTCCCAAGAACCGAGCGGACGAACACGTCGCCGACCAATGTCGATGTTCTTGGACTAAGAGGAACTTGTTGACTGCACTATAGGGAGTCGGTACAAATCGCGATCCAGATGATCGTGGTACCGCCGCAAAAGCACCAGATGTGTCATGCGCCGTCGTTTTTCCGGATGAACGCGACGAAGAACGCATCCCGAGGCCGGCGTCCGGATGATGCCGCGCTGGCCGCGACCCTGCTAGTCGCACGCGCCCCGTCGCGTCCTGCTGACACCGCCACCGCAGCCGTCCCGCTGGCCGGCTCATCGCCGAGCCCCGATGGCCGGCCTGGCAGCCGCCGCCGCCGCGAGCCGTAGCCGCACCACGCGCCAGCCGCGCCGGCCGCGCCGTGGCCGCTGGCCGCGCCGGCTCTGGTCGCCGCTCCGGCGAGCCGCGCGCGCCTGGCCTGCCCCGGCCGCGCCCGCGTACGCGCCGCCGCCGCGCGAGCCCTCTGGCCGCCGCCGCACCCCGATGCGGGCGCTAGGGGAAACCCTAGCGTCGCTACGTGCTAGGCCGCTGGCGGTGGGCCGGCCCGCTGGTCATTGGGCCGGATGAGCCGCGGCCATGGATGCCTACATAAAAAAAAGGGGGGCGCGCCGGCTGCAGCGCGAGATTTTTGCATTTTTAGCCCCCGTAGTTTCCAGATTTTACGCAAGTTTTATTCCTGCTGTAATATTTCGCGTAGAACCCCCTGGAACTGTCTGTTTTCGCTGAAAATGCGTATTTGGGCTTAAAAATACCTCGGGAATTCAATTTTTGGGCTAGTTTTCACATACTAGATGCGCTTAATATGCTATCTTTTGTAACATGATATTATTGTATGATTTTACTGCTGTAGATTAATTGTTTAACACTCTTAATCATTTAGTAAGTCATATAATAGCATGTTTTAAATATTGGAACGTCATTTTATTGAATAAGTTTATCAACATCGCTTTGTGCAAAAGATTACCTGCTGTAATCTCATGATTTTTGCATAAATCGCAGATGGCCGGAATTGTCCACAAGGAGTTTCCTGAGTTGGCCCAGACAGGGCTGAACTACCTGTCATGGTCCTCGGACTGCGAGATCTTTCTCCAGGGCAAAACCCTCCTGAGGGCGATCGGTAAGGGGGCCCAGCTGGCCGTCACTGATCCCAAGTTCGAGACTGAGAATGCGCAGGCTCTGCACTTTCTCCGTCATCACCTGTCACCTACTCTGAAAGATGAGTATATGGCTGAGCGCAGTGCTTCTGGCCTTTGGACCGCTCTTAAGCAGCGGTTTGAGCGGCTGAAGTACACTGTGAAGCCACGTGCGGAGGCAGAGTGGATCCGTCTGAGGTTTGCGGACTTCAAGACGGTTGGGGAGTACAATTCGGCTCTGCACCGGATTTGTACGACTCTTCGGTTGTGTGGTACTGAGATTACCGACTCCCAGAAGATTGAGAAAACCCTATCCACTTTCCACCCCGACGCGGTCCAGTCCTCACGGAACTACCGCCAGGGGAACTACACGAGGTATTCAGAGTTGATTGACGTCCTCCAGGTGGCGGAGGCGCAAGACGAGGTTCTCAAAAAGAACTTTGTCGCGCAACCACTTGGGGGGAGTTCTCGCCAGGAGGTGAATGCTCTCAAAGTCCGCAAGCCTCAACAGAAGAAGAGGGGCCGGAAGGGCAAGAAGAAGGGCCCTCACCCCCCGCCCCGGCTAAGCAGAACAAGCCGGGCAAGGGGGGCAAAGGCCTCAGGACTGCTTCCGTTGTGGCTCGGTGGAGCATTTCTCCCGCCAGTGCCGCGCACCACAGGAGGTCGTTGATGCATATAAGGCTCGGAAGGCGCGTGAGACGCACCTCGCCTTGGTTCAGGAGGGAGCTCCACCGGCGCCCATGGCGGCACCCGTGATGATTGCTACTCCCCCTGCTGCGCCTATAGAGGCGACCCCCGTGGTGCCCATCGCGGCAGCTTTGGCGGTCTCTACCGAGGCCCACGTCGCCATGGAGGTTGACCACATGGCCGCCTCGGCGGCGCCGCCACTAGACATTGATGCTGCCTCCAAGATAATTTCTGAGGAGGATCAGCTCACTAGTATGGAGATTGCGGCGGAAGTGAATGGCTTCTTCACCGAGTCCACTTAGCATACCTCTTTGGTTATCACGATTCCGTGCTTTGATACAATAAAATTGAATAAATTCGATTTGGTTGTAAGCTCTATGAGAGCATAAACTTATTCTTTACTTTGGCGATTGGATGACATTTATTCATTTATTCCATTATTTATACATGATAACATGTTATGTTCTGAGATGTGTGCATTTATTTTTAATGTATTTTCTTCCTCATTACATTAATTAGATGTCATATTTTAGAACGCGTGTGGCGCCCGAATGGAGGAAATGTGCCTTGCCGATAGCGCCACCACTCATACCATTTTACGAGAAACTAAGTACTTTGAGTCCATTAAAAAATCTCCGGGAAGTATTATGACAATCGCCGGCTGCGGTTCTCACATAGTTGGCTCCGGACGAGCCACTATTATACTCCCCATGGGAACAACTTTGCTCATTAATGATGCGTTGTTGTACCCGGAGTCGACTCGTACTCTATTGAGCTTTAGAGACATCCGCGCTAATGGTTTCCATGTTGAGACCGATGATGAAAACGCCAAGGAATCCTACTCATCACAAAGCGGGATGCAGGTGGTAAACATGTTATCGAAAGGCTTCCTTCGTTTGACATAGGGCTATACTACACTAAGATAGTAGCACCGCCCGTGTACACTACCCTCAAGACCGTCTTTAGAAGCTCTGAACTCTTCTGCCTCTGGCACGATAGGTTAGGCCACCCCGGACTTAGGATGATGAGAAATATAATTAACAACTCGCATGGCCATAATATTAACGTGAAGAACTTCCCGAATCCTGATGATTTCATGTGCTCCGCATGCGCTAAGGGGAAGTTAGTCATTAGGCCATCGCCCCTCAAGGTGAGGGATGAAATCCCCGCGTTCTTGGAACGTATCCAAGGGGACATATGCGGTCCAATTCAGCCCCTCACGGGGCCGTTTCGGTACTTCATGGTGCTCATTGATGCTTCCTCTAAATGGTCCAATGTTTGTCTGCTGTCAACAAGGAACCATGCCTTTGCAAAATTGATCTCACAGATCATCCAAATGCGGAATAATTTCCTGGATTATCGTATAAAGTCTATTCGAATGGACAACGCCGGAGAATTTACTTCAAAGGCGTTCGATGATTATTGCATGGCAATGGGAATCAAAGTTGAGCACTCGGTACCACATGTTCATACACAAAATGGACTTGCTGAGGCATTGATTAAAAGAATTAAATTCATTGCCCGACCGCTCCTTCAGGGTTGTAATTTACCAACTACATGTTGGGGCCACGCGGTGTTACACGCGGCTAATCTCATCAACTTTCGACCGTCGGCCTACAACATCCACTCTCCTGTTCAACTTGCGCAAGGGTCGGCACCGAAAATTTCCCACCTTCGTAGGTTCGGTTGCCAGGTATATGTACCAATACCACCCCCTCAGCGATCGGCGATGGGCCCGCTCCGTAAGTCGGGGATATACGTTGGTTATGAGACTGTGTCCATAATCAGGTATCTGGACCCCATGACAGGAGACTGTCACACGGCTCGTTTTGCTGATTGCATTTTTGACGAGGATCTTTTCCCGACTTTAGGGGGAGAGAATCAACCCCTTGATGCTAAAAGTCGAGAAATCACGTGGCAAGCCACGGGGATCCACGCTCATGACCCGCGCACTGCTGAGACTGAGAGAGAAGTCCAAAAGATAATAGATTTGCAGTCTTTAGCAAATCAACTGCCCGACCACTTTAGTGACTTAAAGACTGTGACAAAATCGCATGTGCACGTGCGCAATGCACCGGAAAGGGTTGAAATACCGAAGAAAAATGATGGTATGCCCGCTCCCGTCCAAAGGCCTAAAAGGACGAGAAATCCGGCTTCTCAAATCCCAAGTACTCGGGGACGCCCGACGAAAAAGGATAAGAGAGATTTATCACAGCTTGTCACCAAAGTACCCCAAATTGAAACGGGGAGCCAGTCGAGACCTGGCACAAGTACGGAAAATTCAGTGCACGAAATTCCGGACTTAAACTTTCCCATAGGGGAAACACCCAGCGGAGATGTGAGCGCACACATCGGCGCGGGAAATCTAAAGGACCTTGCTCCCATAATGGGAAATTTGGTAGAGCAAGTGTTTGCGCCTGATGCGCTCCATGACGAAATGGCCATAAATTATATTTATACGGGGGAGTCCCTGAACCGAGCAACGGTGATTGTCGACATCAACTTTGCTACGAAAATTGCCTCAATCATAGATCTTGACCCTGAGCCTAACACGCTCGCTGATTGCAAGAAAAGGTCGGATTGGAAAGATTGGCAGCAGGCAATTACTGCCGAATTATTATCTCTCAACAAAAGGAAGGTGTTCGGACCAGTTTGTCGAACTCCTCCCCACATTCGCCCTGTTGGCCATAGGTGGGTTTTTGTTCGAAAGAGAGATGAAAATAATAAGGTAGTACGGTACAAAGCAAGGCTCGTTGCTCAAGGGTTCACTCAACGACCAGGTGTCGATTTTGAGGAGACTTATTCCCCAGTCATGGATGGAGTTACCTTTAGATACTTGATCTCGATGGCAGTAAACATGGGCTTGAAAATGAAACTAATGGATGTTGTCACTGCTTACCTATATGGTAACTTGGATTCGAACATATACATGAAGGTTCCAGAAGGTATCCCTGTTCCGAACCATGATAGAGCAAATAGGGGTCTATACAGTATTCAACTTCAAAAGGCACTGTACGGACTCAGACAGTCTGGTAGAATGTGGTACAATCGCTTAAGTGATTTCCTTCATGAGAAGGGCTACACGAGCAATAAAGATTGCCCATGTGTTTTTATACGGCGATCCCAAGATGGATTCTGTATAATCTCGGTGTACGTAGACGATTTAAACATAATCGGTACACCGGAGGATATTGAGGAAGCGAGTTCCTACCTGATGTCGGAATTCGAGATGAAGGATTTGGGTAAAACCAAGTTCTGTCTGGGTCTGCAACTTGAACATTCCCCTGATGGGATTCTAGTGCACCAGTCGGCCTACACCCAGAAGGTGTTGGAAAGATTTGGATTTGATAAGGCATATCCTTCTAAGACCCCGATGGTCGGAAGATCTTTACAGCCAGACAAGGACCCGTTCAGGCCAAAGGAAGAGGGGGAGGAAACTCTGGGACCAGAGGTTCCTTACCTGAGTGCAGTTGGAGCACTCATGTACCTCGCAAATTGTACACGACCAGACATTGCGTTCGCCGTCAGTTTGCTTGCTCGGTACAGTTCTGAACCTACCAAAAGACATTGGAAAGGTGTCAAGGACGTCTTCCGTTACCTGCAAGGGACCAAAGATCTTGGTCTATTTTATAAGAGGAATCAAGACCTATCTATTATAGGCTATGCCGATGCTGGGTACCTGTCGGACCCGCATGATTGCAAATCGCAGACTGGATATGTTTTCCTTTGTGGTGGAACTGCGTTTTCCTGGAAATCGTCCAAGCAAACACTTGTGTCGACTTCCACGAACCACTCGGAAATCATGGCACTATTCGAAGCGTCAAAAGAGTGTGTATCGCTTCGGCGGATGATCGGCCACATTCAGCAGACATGTGGGCTGAACACCGTACAAACCCCTACCATTATCTATGAAGATAATGCTGCTTGTGTTGCACAAGTCCAGATGGGTTATGTGAAGAGTAACCTCACAAAGCATATTAGTCCCAAGTTCTTCTATGCGCATGAGCTGCAACAGTTGAATGAGGTGAGAGTTTTGCATACTAAGTTCTGTGACAATCTTGCTGATATGTTCACTAAATCATTACTAGCATCAACCTTAGAGAGGTGTGTGCGTGGAATCGGTATGATGAGACTTAGAGAGATGCAAGGTTCAGGGGGAGAAACTTCACAAACTCGTCGCTAAAATCTCAATCCTGATGATCGAGTACTCAACTTGATGGTTGAGTGGATTGTACTCTTTTTCCCTTGAGTGAGTTTTCCTGATGTTTCTCACACGAGGTTTTTGACGAGGCAATTCGTGCAATACAACAACGTATACTGTGTGCTCTTTCTCCACATTTTTTCCCACTGGGTTTTTCGGAGTTTTGAGGCATGGATATACGGATAATTACCCAAGGGGGAGTGTTGGGAAACCGGGTCACCCGGAGGGGTGGCGGCGGCCGCGTGCAAAACGCACGGGCCGGCCCCTCCCGTTTCCCCTCTTTTGTTAAGTGGGTACTTATCCCTTGACCACCTACCCCCTATATAAGGCAACGAGGAGCCATCATTGTAACACCTGATCATTGATTAATAAAGCTGGTCTCCTCTATCTCCCTGTGTCACTTTTACTTTCGCATACTTCGACTACTTCGACTACTTCGTCTACGACGCTCGCTCTCGCTCCGCAACCTCGGACCGGACTCGCCGGCGGAGTTGCGGAACAAATTTTTAAGTGATGACACATGTGTGTTGAGTTTTGTTCCACCTCTTGGTTTCTTGGTTGGGCGACGAGATATTTATCTTTGGACCTTCTTCATCTCTCCCTAAGAATCCCGTCAAATCCTGTAAGACTCGCATCAATTCTCCACCGCTTTGCCACCGTACGCTCCTATAAAAGCCCATCCATCTTCAATACGTCTGCATCCGCCTATCCCTCCGCCTCATCATCTTGATCCCATCTGCTCTATCGGCACCGCTTCCATCCCGTCCACTGGACTGGAGCCATGTAGACCCATGGAGAGCATGACCATGGAAGAGGAAGCATGGCGGGGAAGGCAAAACTCTACCCAAATGATAAGTACCACATGTCAGGTGCGTGGCACTCCGGTCCTTACGTTTTTCGATGGCAATTCCAGTCACGAAAGGATGGTAAATTCCAATGACACATGACAAGTTTCTGTCAAAAAATAAATTTTAGTCGAAAGTTATCATGCATGCCAACTAAAGTTATCATCCTTTTTTTAGGAAAAAAGAAGGGATTGCACGTAACTAAACTTGCACCCCACACCTGACTAAATGGCAACTTTTGTAGATCCTTTTAGGCTAAGATTAAACTTTGGGTGTGCATGTAATGGTTCTACCACATTAAGTTGGAGGGGTGTCTACACACCTGATTAAATGGCAACTTTTGTAGATCCTTTTAGGCTGAGATTAAACTTTGGGTGTGCCTCCTGACTTTAGTTGTGCAGTTTAATAATTTGTTCAGTTTTCCATAGGAAATATCTGTGATCTTTGGATGATGTATGAATGTTCAGGCTGTGCATGCATGTTTTGGATCCAATACTTTGTGATCCTGAATAGTTCCCCTATTTTCAGTTTAGATAAGCCAATGTTGCTCTTGGATCTTAGTAGAAGAAATATTGTTGTAGATTTGGTTAATTTTTAAGGTGTGCCCTTCTACTCTGTTAGTTAAGCATCAATTTTTTTATTTATGCAACTACAGTGCAGTTGATGCATACCTCATGGCATCGAATTGTAGTTTCCATACTTGGTTAACTCCATGGTATATTAGCTATGCCTTTCGTCTATTATTCACAAGGATTGCACTATAAGTACATAAGAAGATCAGAGGTACGCCTACTAAGATAAGTTTGTTATGAAAGTGGGCATGCCACTGATATCTAATACTTGAATTTCTGAACTTCTTGGGCACTGTGTGCATCACTATTCATCCTTGGTCATATGCTAAGGTATATCAGCATGCAACATACATAGTGAAAGTACTAGTTATCGACTAGAGGGGGGGGGTGAAAAGGTGATTTTTATGAAAGTCTTCAAAACACGAGGTCTTTGGAGACAAACAGTAGAAATGAACCTATATGATATGCAGCGGAAGATGAACTACACTAGACATGCCATAGTCAAGTAAGCAGTATAGTTAAAGTATGAAGACTAACAGTAGCTAGGTAGTATGGATCAGAATGGAACACAGTATGAAACCAAACAGGTAATAGTCTTCACACAGTGAAGTTAATCAGATCAGGCAAGCAAGTAATGACTTCACGAAGACAAACTGAAATGTAAATGAAGTAGGGGATAGAACCAGTTGCTTGGTGAAGACAAGGATATGGTAGACCAGTTCCAGTTGCTGTGACAACTGTACGTCTGGTTAGGGAGGCTGAGATTAAACTCAGAAGACTGTGTTTTCACCTTATTCCCCTTGAGCTAAGGACACCCAGTCCTCGCCCAATCACTCTGGTAAGTCTTCAAGGTAGACTTCCAAACCTTCATAGACTTTGTTCACCGGTGATCCACAATGACTCTTGGATGCTCAGAACGTGATGCCTAACCGGCTGGAGGATGCACAGTCCTCAAGTGTAACAAGTCTTCAGGTCACGCGGACATAAAGACTTCAGTGATGCCTAACACTCTTTAGCTCTGGGTGTTTTGGGCTTTGTCCTCGCAAGGATCTCTCTCTCAAAGGCTTTGGAGGTGGGTTGCTCTCAAACGACAAAAGCCGTGCACTAACTCTGAGCATCCACCAACTTATGGTGTAGGGGGTGGGCTATTAATAGCCTGGAGGCAACCCGACATGATATGTCCGAAATGACCCTGGGTCGCTAAGGAACCGACACGTGTCCAAGGTCGGATTTCAAACACACGCGACAACTTGGCTTGGGCTACAAGCAAAGCTGACTCATCCAACTCTGGATAAGATTTGCTCTCATTGTCTTCGCTCGAAGACATAGGATTTTGGTTGAGCATCACTTCAGTCATCTGACTTTGTTCACTTGGACCCCACATAACAGTACGGTGGTTCCTATGACTCAATAGAGAAGAAAAGGAAACTACGAAACAACTATGTCTTCGCACTCCATAGTCTTGAAGTGAATGTCTTCACAAGTCATTATCTTCATCGTGAATGTCTTCACGAACCACCATTGTCGTCTTCATAAATTTTTAGGGGTCTTCTCTGGTAGGTAAACCGAATCAATGAGGGACTACTACCTGTGTTATCCTGCAATTCTCACAAACACGTTAGTCCCTCGACCATGTTTGTCGTTAGTACGCCAAAACCATCTAGGGGGTGGCACTAGATATACTTACAATCTCCCCCTTTTTGGTGATTGATGACAAACTGGTTGAAGTTTTCAACGGGGATAAAAGTATGTGAAAGTTAAACTACTTGAGCATTGTCTTCATAGGTTAGAAAAGGCTCCCCCTGAAGATGTGCATATAAGTAGTTTGCTTTTGAATGCAAATGCACATGGCAGGTTTTACTTTGTGCAGATCCTCTTCAACACATGAAGACAATTCATCATGCATACATAAGAATAATGAAGATAATGAAATGCATAATGAGAAATGGGCGTCTATAGAATGACTTCATGCGGAATTTATCATCGCATCACAAGGTAGCAGCAAAAATAGCAAACGACCATCAAGTTTAAGTGTTACAACACAAAAGTGAAGGAAATATGCCCTAGAGGCAATAATAAAGTTTTTATTTTATATTTCCTTATATCATGATAAACGTTTATGATTCATGCTAGAATTATATTAATCGGAAACTTGATACATGTGTGGATACATAGACAAAACACCGTGTCCCTAGTAAGCCTCTACTAGACTAGCTCGTTAATCAAAGATGGTTAAGTTTCCTAACCATAGACATGTGTTGTCATTTGATGAATGGGATCACATAATTAGGAGAATGATGTGATGGACAAGACCCATCGTTAGTTTAGCATAATGATCGTTAAGTTTTATTGCTATTGCTTTCTTCAAGTCATATACATATTCCTTTGACTATGAGATTATGCAACACCCGGATACCGGAGGAATACCTTGTGTGCTATCAAACGTCACAACATAACTGGGTGATTATAAAGATGCTCTACAGGTATCTCTGAACGTGTTTGTTGGGTTGGCATATATCGAGATTAGGATTTGTCACTTCGAGTATCGGAGAGGTATCCCTGGACCCTCTCGGTAATGCACATCATAATAAGCCTTGCAAGCAATGTGACTAATGAGTTAGTTACGGGATGATGTATTATGGAATGAGTAAAGAGACTTGCCGGTAACGAGATTGAACTAGGTATGAAGATACCGGCGATCGAATCTCAGGCAAGTAACATACCGATGACAAAGGGAATAACGTATGTTGTCATTACGGTACGACTGATAAAGATCTTCATAGAATATGTGGGAACCAATATGAGCATCCAGGTTCCACTGTTGGTTATTGACCAGAGAGGTGTCTCGGTCATGTCTACATAGTTCTCGAACCCGTAGGGTCCGCACGCTTAACGTTCGATGATGATTTTGTATTACATGAGTTATGTGATTTGGTGACCGAATGTTGTTCGGAGTCCCGGATGAGATCACAAACATGACGAGGAGTCTCGAAATGGTAGAGAGGTAAAGATTCATATATAGGACGATGATATTCAGACACCGGAAGTGTTCTGGGGGTACCGGGTACATATCGGGTCATCCGAAGGGGTTCCGTGCAACCCCCCGGCAACTATATGGGCCTAATGGGCCAAGAGGGGAAACACAGCAGCCAGCATGGGCTTATGCGCCCCCCATGTAGGCCGAACCTGGAGGGGAAGGAAAGAGGGGAAGAGAGAAAGGAAGGGGAGGGATTCGGCCTCCCCCTTCCTTCCCTCCTCCTTCGGGGGGGGGGGGGGAATAGTATTTGGGCCCCATGTAGGATTCCTCGTACTTGGGCGCCCCTTGGTTTCCCCCTCCCCCTCCCACCTATATATATGAGGGGGGAGGCGCCTAGAACACACAACAACTTCTGTTAGCTGTGTGCGGCGCCTTCCTCACATATTACACCCTCGGTCATATCTCTGTAGTGCTTAGGCGAAGCCCTGCGTGGATCACTTCACCATCACCGTCATCACGCTGTCCTGCTGATGGAACTCTCCCTCGACACTTTGCTGGATCAAGAGTTTGAGGGACGTCATCGAGTTGAATGTGTGCAGAACTCGGAGGTGACGTACGTTCGGTGCTTGATCGGTCGGAACAAGAAGAAGTTCGACTACATCAACCGCGTTGTCAAACGCTTCCGCTTGCGGTCTACGAGGGTACGTAGACACACTCTCCCCCTCTCGTTGCTATGCATCTCCTAGATAGATCATGCGTGAGCGTAGGATTTTTTTTTGAAATTGCATGCTACGTTTCCCAACAGTGGCATCCGAGCCAGGTCTATGCGTCGATGATATGCAAGAGCATAACACAAAGAGTTGTGGGCAGTGATCGTGAAACTGCTTAGCACCAATGTCTTATTTTGATTCGGCGGTATTGTTGGATGAAGCGGCCCGGACCAACCTTACATGACCACGTTCATGAGACCGGTTCCACATACAGACATGCAACTAGTTTTGCATAAAGGTGGCTGGCGGGTGTCTGTTTCTCCAACTTTAGTTGAATTTAATTTGACTGCGGCTGGTCCTTGTTGAAGGTTAAAACAACAAACTTGATAAATCACCGTTGTGGTTTTGATGCGTAGGTAAGAACGGTTCTTACTAGAAGCCCGTAGCAGCCACGTAAAACTTGCAACAACAAAGTAGAGGACGTCTAACTTGTTTTTGTAGGGCATGTTGTGATGTGATATGGTCAAGACATGATGTAATATACGTTATTGTATGAGATGATCATGTTTTGTAAAAGTTATCGGCAACTAGAAGGAGCCTTATGGTTGTCGCTTTATTGTATCAAATGCAAATGCCATGTAATTGCTTTACTTTATCACTATGCGTTAGTGATAGTTGTAGAAGCAATAGTTGGCGAGACGACCACGACACTACGATGGAGATCAAGGTGTCAAGACGGTGACAATGGAGATCATGACGGTGCTTTGGAGATTGAGATCAAAGGCACAAGATGATGATGGCCATATCATGTCACATATTTTGATTGCATGTGATGTTTATCTTTTATGCATCTTATTTTGCTTAGCACGACGGTAGCATTATAAGATGATCCCCTTACTAAAATTTCAAGGTACAAGTGTTCTCCTTGAGTATGCACCGTTGCTTCGTCGTGCTGAGACACCACGTGATGATCGAGTGTGATAAGCTCTACGTTCACATACAACGGGTGCAAGACAGTTTTGCACATGCGGAATTCTCAGGTTAAACTTGATGAGCCTAGCATGTACAGACATGGCCTCGGAACACTGGAGACCGAAAGGTCGAACGTGAATCATATAGTAGATATGATCAACATAGAGATGTTCACCATTGAAGACTACTCCATCTCACGTGATGATCGAACATGGTTTAGTTGATATGGATCACGTGATCATTTAGATGACTCGAGGGATGTCTATCTAAGTGGGAGTTCTTAAGTAATATGATTAATTGAACTTAATTTATCATGAACTTAGTCCTGATAGTTTTTGCATATCTATGTTGTAGATCAATGGCCCGTGCTACCGTTCCCTTGAATTTTAATGTGTTCCTAGAGAAAGCTAAGTTGAAAGATGATGGTAGCAACTACATGGACTGGGTCCGTAACTTGAGGATTATCCTCAGTGCTGCACAGAAAAATTATGCCCTTGCTGCATCGCTAGGTGTGCCACCCCCTCCAGCAACTGCAGACATTGTGAACGCCTGGCAGTCACGTGTTGGTGACTACTCGATAGTTCAGTGTGCCATGCTTTACGGCTTATAATCGGGACTTCAAAGATATTTTGAATGTCATGGACCATATGAGATGTTCCAGGTGTTGAAGTTAATATTTCAAGCAAATGCCCGAGTTGAGAGATATAAAGTCTCTAACAAGTTCTATAGCTGCAATATGGAGGAGAATAGTTCTGTCAGTGAACACATACTCAAAATATCTGGGTATCATAACCACTTGACTCAGTTGGGAGTTAATCTTCCAGATGATAGTGTTATTGACAGAGTTGTCCAATCACTGCCGCCAAGCTACAAAGCCTTCATGATGATCTATAATATGCAAGGGATGGATAAGACAATTCCCGAGCTCTTCGCAATGCTCAAAGCCGCGGAGGTAGAAATCAAGAAGGAGCATCAAGTGTTGATGGTTAACAAGACCACTAGTTTCAAGAAAAAGGGCAAAGGAAAGAAGGGAAACTTCAAGAAGAATGGCAAGCAAGTTGACACTCCCGGGAAGAAGCCCAAGTCTGGACCTAAGCTAGAAACTGAGTGCTTCTACTGCAAAGGGATTGGTCACTGGAAGCGGAACTGCCCCAAGTATTTGGCGGATAAGAAGGATGGCAAATTGAACAAAGGTATATTTGATATACATGTTATTGATGTGTACCTTACTAATGCTCGTAGTAGTGCCTGGGTATTTGATACCAGTTCGGTTGCTCATATTTGTAACTCGAAACAGGGGCTACAGATTAAATGAAGATTGGCTAAGGACGAGGTGACGATGCGTGTCGGGAATGGTTCCAAGGTCGATGTGATCGCCGTCGGCATGCTACCTCTACATCTACCTTTGGGATTAGTTTTAGACTAGAATAATTGTTATTTGGTGCCAGCGTTGAGCATGAACATTATATCTAGATCTTGTTTAATGCGAGACAGTTATTCATTTAAATTAGAGAATAATGGTTGTTCTATTGATATGAGTAATATCTTTTATGGCCATGCACCCTTGAAGAGTGGTATATTTTTGTTGAATCTCGATCGTGGTGATACAGATATTCATACTATTGATGCCAAAAGATGCAAAGTTGACAATGATAGTGCAACATATTTGTGGCACTACCGTTTAGGTCATATTGGTGTAAAGCGCATGAAGAAACTCCATGCGAATGGACTTTTGGAATCACTTGATTATGAATCATTTGATGCTTGCGAACCATGCCTTAGGGGCAAGATGACTAAAACTCCGTTCTCCGAAACAATGGAGCGAGCCACTGACTTACTAGAAATAATACGTACCGATGTATGCGGTCCGATGAGTGTTGAGGCTCACGGCAGGTATTGTTATTTTCTGACCTTCACAGATGATTTGAGCAGATATGGGTATATCTACTTAATGAAACACAAGTCTGAAACATTTGAAAAGTTCAAAGAATTTCAGAGTGAAGTGGAGAATCATCATAACAAGAAAATAAATTTGAGTTACGAGTTTGGCCTTCATTTAAAACAATGTGGAATAGTTTCACAACTCACGTCACCTGGAACACCACAGCGTAATGGTGTGTCCGAACGGCGTAACCATACTTTATTAGATATGGTGCGATCTATGATGTCTCTTACCGATTTACCACTATCGTTTTGGGGTTATGCATTAGAGACAACTGCATTCACTTTAAATAGGGCACCTTCTAAATCCGTTGAGACGACACTGTATGAACTGTGGTTTGGCAAGAAACCTACGGTGTCGTTTCCTAAAGTTTGGGGTTGCAATGCTTATGTGAAAAAGCTTCAGCATGATAAGCTCGAACCCAAATCGGAGAAGTGCGTCTTCATAGGATACCCAAAAGAAACTATTGGGTACACCTTCTATCACAGATCCAAAGACAAGATATTTGTTGCTAAGAATGGATCCTTTCTACAGAAGGAGTTTCTCTCGAAAGAAGTGAGTGGGAGGAAAGTAGAACTTGATGAGGTAATTGTACCTTCTCTCGAATTGGGAAGTAGCTCATCACAGAAAACCGTTCCCATGATGCCTACACCAACTAGAGAGGAAGCTAATGATAATGATCATGAAACTTCAGATCAAGTTACTACTGAACCTCGTAGGTCAACCAGAGCACGTTCCACACCAGAGTGGTATGGTGATAACCCACAAGTATAGGGGATCATTTGTAGCCTTTTTCGATAAATAAGAGTGTTGAACCCAACGAGGAGCTAAAGGTAGAACAAATATTCCATCAAGTTCTATCGACCACCGATACAACTCTACGCACACTTGACATTTGCTTTACCGGAAACAAGTATGAAACTATTTTGTAGGTGTGATGCTAGAACTACTTTGCAAGAATAAAACTAGAAGTACTTTGCAAAAAAAAAAATTAGGTGTTTAGAAAAAGGGTTTGTGTCAACAAGAAAGTTATTTGTCGCTAGGCAATCGATAACAAGTACCGGTAATCATTCTTATAATTCTATATGAGGGAGAGGCATGAGCTAACATACTTTCTCTACTTGGATCGTATGCAGTTATGATTGGAACTCTAGCAAGCATCGGCAACTACTAAAGATCATTAAGGTCGTGAAACCCAACCATAGCATTAAGTATCAAGTCCTCTTTATCCCATACGCAACAACCCACCTACTCGGGTTTAAGCTTCTGTCACTCTCGCAACCCCACATAAGCAAATCATGAACGTATTGCAACACCCTACAGCGGGGACCCCTCGCGTTTGCGTGAGACGGAGGGCACCGTAGGACAATACCATAAATAAATATACAATCATACCAACCAAGATCACGATTAACCCATAGGACAAAACGGATCTACTCAAACATCATAGGATAACCATAGATCATTGCGAAATAATATATGGAGTTGAGCACCATGTTTAAGTAGAGATTACAGCGGGGAGAAGAGGTGTTACACCTCTGCATATAGGGGGAGAAAGTTGGTGTTGACGCTAGCAAGATTGTTGATGTAGATCGCTGTCCCGATCGTTGCCCCGGCGGCACTCCGGCGCCACCGAAAGCGAGGGGGGAGAGCCCCCCTCCTTCTTCTTCTTCCTTGGCCTCCCCCCTGGATGGGAGGAGGGATCCCCCTCTGGTCCATGGTCTCCATGGCGGCGGAGGGGCGGGAGCCCCTCAGAGATTGGATGTCCCTCTCTGTTCTCTTCTGTTTCGCATTCCGTTGATCTGGCCGAAAACCGTTTATTATATTCTGGGAGATCTATAACTCCGATTGCGCTAAGATTTTAATACGATTTTTTTCCAGATATAAGCTTCCTTGCACCCGAAGTAGAGATCCAACCGACGTTCCAGGAGGCCACAACCCACCACCACGGGCCAGGGGCCTCTGGCGCGCCCTGGTGTATTGTGGGCTGTGTGGGCCTCCGTTTGCGGTGATTCCAACTCCCAAAAATCACATATATTCCAAAATAATTCTCCGTAAATTTTGTTACATTTGGACTTCGTTTGATATGGATTTTCTACGATACAAAAAATATGCAGAAAACAGGAACTGGCACTGGGCACTGGATCAATAGGTTTGTCCAATAAATCATATAAAAAGTTGCCAAAAATATGTGAAAGTTGTATAATACTGGCATGAAACAATAAAAAATTATAGATACGACGGAGACGTATCACATGGTAATCCTATTCTAGAAGTCATGCTACTAGACCATGAAGAACCCACAAACTATGAAGAAGCTATGATGAGCCCAGATTCCGATAAATGGCTTGAGGCCATGAAATCTGAGATATGATCCATGTATGAGAACAAAGTGTGGACTTTGGTGGACTTGCCCGATGATCGGCAAGCCATTGAAAATAAATGGATCTTCAAGAGGAAGACGGACACTGATGGTAGTGTTACTATCTACAAAGCTCGACTTGTCGTGAAAGGTTTTCGACAAGTTCAAGGGGTTGACTACGATGAGACTTCCTCACCCGTAGCGATGCTTAAGTCTGTCTGAATCATGTTAGCAATTGCCACATTTTATATATTATGAAATCTGGCAAATGGATGACAAAACTGCATTCCTTAATGGATTTCTTAAAGAAGAGTTGTATATGATACAACCAGAAGGTTTTGTCAATCCTAAAGGTGCTAACAAAATGTACAAGCTCCAGCGATCCATCTATGGACTGGTGCAAGCTTCTCGTGGTTGGAACACACGCTTTGATGAGTTGATCAAAGCATATAGTTTTATACAGACTTGCGGTGAAGCCTGTATTTACAAGAAAGCGAGCGGGAGCACTACAACCTTTCTAATAAGTATATGTGAATGACATATTGTTGATCGGAAATGATGTAGAATTTTCTGGAAAGCATAAATGAGTGTTTGAAAGGAGTTTTTCAAAGAAATACCCCTGTGAAGCTGCTTACATATTGGGCATCAAGATCTATAGAGATAGATCAAGACATTTGATAAAACTTTTGATGAGTACATACCTTGATAAGATTTTGAAGGAGTTCAAAATGGATCAGTCAAAGAAGGAATTCAAAATGGATCAGTCAAAGAAGGAGTTCTTGCCTGAGTTGTAAGGTATGAAGTTGACTAAGACTCAGAACCCGACCACGGCAGAAGATAGAGAGAGAATAAAAGTCATTCCCTATGCATCAGCCATAGGTTCTATAAAGTATGCCATGCTGTATACCAAACCTATTGTGTACCTTGCCATGAGTTTGGCAAGGGGGTACAATAGTGATCGAGGAGTAGATCATTGGACGGTGGTCAAAATTATCCTTAGGACCAAGGAAATGTTTCTCGGTTATGGAGGTGACAAAGAGTTCATCGTAAAGAGTTACATCGATGCAAGCTTTGACACTGATCCGGATGACTCCGAGTCTCAATCTGGATACATATTTAAAGTGGGAGCAATTAGCTAGAGTAGCTCCATGCAGAGCATTGTAGACATAGAAATTTTCAAAATACATATGGATCTGAATATGGCAGACCCGTTGACTAAACTTCTCTCATAAGAAAAACATGATCACACCTTAGTACTCTTTGGGTGTTAATCACATAGCGGTGTGAACTAGATTATTGACTCTAGTAAACCCTTTGGGTTTCGGTCACATGGCGATGTGAACTATGGGTGTTAATCACATAAAGATGTGAACTATTGGTGTTAAATCACATGGCGATGTGAACTAGATTATTGACTCTAGTGCAAGTGGGAGACTCAAGCAAATATGCCCTAGAGGCAATAATAAAGTTGTTATTTTATATTTCCTTATATCATGATAAATGTTTATTATTCATGCTAGAATTGTATTAACCGGAAACTTGATACATGTGTGGATACATATACAAAACACCGTGTCCCTAGTAAGCCTCTACTAGACTAGCTCGTTAATCAAAGATGGTTAAGTTTCCTAACCATAGCCATGTGTTGTCATTTGATGAACGGGATGACATCATTAGGAGAATGATGTGATGGACAAGACCCATCCGTTAGCTTAGCATAATGATCCTTAAGTTTTATTTCTATTGCTTTCTTCATGTAATATACATATTCCTTTGACTATGAGATTATGCAACTCCCGGATACCGGAGGAATACCTTGTGTGCTATCAAATGTCACAACATAACTGGGTGATTATAAAGATGCTCTACAGGTATCTCCGAAGGTGTTTGTTGGGTTGGCATAGATCAAGATTAGGATTTGTCACTCAGAGTATCGGAGAGGTATCTTTGGGCCCTCTCGGTAATGCACATCATAATAAGCCTTGCAAGCAATGTAACTAATGAGTTAGTTGCGGGATGATGTATTACAGAACGAGTAAAGAGACTTGCCGGTAACGAGATTGAACTAGGTATGAAGATACCGACGATCGAATCTCGGGCAAGTAACATACCGATGACAAAGGGAATAACGTATGTTCTCATTACCGTATGACTGATAAAGATCTTCGTAGAATGGGAACCAATATGAGCATCCAGGTTCCGCTATTGGTTATTGACCAGAGAGGTGTCTTGGTCATGTCTACATAGTTCTCGAACCCGTAGGGTTCGCACACTTAACGTTCGATGACGATTTTGTATTATATGAGCTATGTGATTTGGTGACCGAATGTTGTTTGGAGTCCCGGATGAGATCACGGATATGATGAGGAGTCTCGAAATGGTCGAGAGGTAAATATTCATATATAGGACGATGATATTCAGACACCGGAAGTGTTCTGGGGGTACCGGGTACATATCGGGTCACCGGAAGGGGTTCCGGGCAACCCCCCGGCAACTATATGGGCCTAATGGGCCAAGAGGGGAAATGCAGCAGCCAGCATGGGCTGCTGTGCCCCCCATGTAGGCCGAACCTGGAAGGGAAGGAAAGATGGGAAGAGAGAAAGGAAAGGGAGGGATTCGGCCTCCCCCTTCCTTGCCTCCTCCCTCCTCCTTCCTCCCCCCTCTTGGAAATATGGTAAGGGGGGCTGTATAGGATTAGGGCCCCAAGTAGGATTCCTCCTACTTGGGCGCCCCCTTGGCTGCCCCCTCTCCCTCCCACCTATATATATGAGGGGGGAGGCACCTAGAACACACAACAACATCTATTAGCCATGTGCGGCACCTCCCTCCACAGATTACACCCTCGGTCATATATCCGTAGTGCTTAGGCGAAGCCCTGCATGGATCACTTCACCATACTGTCACCGCGCCTCGTGCTGACATAACTCTCCTTCGACACTTTGTTGGATCAAGAGTTCGAGCGACGTCATCGAGCTGAATGTGTGCAGAACTCGGAGGTGTCGTATGTTTGGTGCTTGATCGGTCGGAACGAGAAGAAGTTCGACTACATCAACCGCGTTGTCAAATGCTTCTGTTTTCGGTCTATGAGGGTACGTAGACACACTCTCCCCCTCTTGTTGCTATGCATCTCCTAGATAGATCATGCGTGAGCGTAGGATTTTTTTTGAAATTGCATGCGATGTTTCCCAACAAAAAGCCAAATAGTTTCAAAACAAGAGTTGTAAGAACTTAGCCAAAAATAAGCAACCACCCATATGGACCCGCTTGAAGCCTATCAACTCATATGCTCCTCCCCCTTTTGTCAGTAAGGACCAAAAAGGTTTGAAGACATAGAGTGTCTACTCGCTCTCACGTGAGGATGATGTTGGAGCAGCAGGGTCAACGTTGGTGTTGGGCAGTGCAGACGGGCCTAGTGTAGCATCATGGTATAGTGAAGCCATCGCTGGTGAAGTGGCATCGTCTTCTTCATCAATGACTCTTGCAACAATAGTTGCAGCTGAAGATGAATACTCTGAATCTTCAATGGAAGGAGTTGGACGCCAACTTGCAGATTGTGGAGGCCTGGAGTAAAACTTGAATCATTCTGTGAAGCCATCTTTGCGAAGATCATCTTCAGAACAGAGCAGTGTGAGGCTCTTCCAGGACCGCCGACAGGCTTCATGCGCAACGAATGAATTCTTGGTAGCCAGATTGCGAATGCGATTAACATCAACAAGAAGACTTTGCATCTGGCGCTTTAGCCAGTCGTGGTGCCTATCCTGCTTCTGATGAAGTGATACAAGAAGCTCTCTATCGTTGAGGACATGAGAACACTTCTTTGGCCTTTGAGCAATAGTACTGGCGGTGGCATCGGTGTTGGCACGATGCGGCAGACGTAAATGACCAGCAAGAGGACCATCGGGAGCAGGAGGATTTGGCACATGGATACCTTCAATTGGCTGAGTGAAGCTTTGATGTTCAACATTGTATTCATGGAGTAGCTTCTTGGCAGGCTCAGGGTAGATGGCTTCATAGGACATATCAACATTAGGCAAGAATACAACATGATTGCATGCTGAAGGTTGATAGTTGACAGCTGAGTGAAGCTTGATCAAGTGCATGACCCATGGTGCATAGAATTTGAGGCCAAACAAATCAATTCCAGAAGCTGCAAGCTGACGAATGAAGAAGTCTTGAGAGTTGGACCTGATGCCACTACTGATATAGAAGACCAATGTCTTCATGGTGCCTTCAAGCTTGGCATTAGGAGAGTTTCCTTTGATAGGCCATAGAGTATGCCTCAGAATGTGACAGACTGTGCGGGGCAGGTACTCGAGGTCCTTGACAAAGAATTCCTTGGGATATTCAACATCACTTGGCAATGGCTTCATCATGCTGAGCATCTGACTCATATTTGGCTCAGGCTTCTGAAAGAATATGCTCTGCAGTTCATTCTCATACAACTGACAACCTAGTTCAAAGAGATCACCAGGAGTGGGCAGGGAAGTTAGCTCGATGATATCCTGAGCTTTGGCTTCATGATGGATATCGCGTGTCATCCACTCAAGGATCCATGTCTTCGGATCCCTGTTGTAGCCTCTGATATGAAGCATAGCATAGAACTGCAACAGAAGCTCTTCATTCCAATGCTCCTTGTCGATGACAAATGGGAGCAGCCCAACTTCTCTGAAGCAATCAAGAGCCTCTTCAAGGCATGACAGCCCAGCAATGGCATCACAATTAAGACACTTATGAGGAAAAATCCTGTCTTGATTGTATAGTATGCAAGAATAATAGATGCATTCCTGATGGCTCCAGAACCTATCTGAGGTGATATTTGGCTTCTTGTAGGGGTTCCTGGCGCTGTCGAAGAAAGTATTGTGCTCTTTGAAGCTTAGCACATTGAAGGAGCCTTGGGTAGTTGCAGCACTGGGAAGCCTTGGCAATCTGGGCTTCGGCTTCTGTGTTTGAGGCCTTTGCTCCACATGATAGTCATATTGTAGAACTGGAGTAGTGGGTGGAATCAGAATGGGCCACCTTATAGTAACAAGCTCACCGCCATGGTTGTAAGCACGTTCCATAGTGTGAGGCACATGGGAAGGAACGACTACGTCTGAGGTGGTTGGATGTGCATTTTCTGCTGTGGCAGCATTGACTTCAGGCTCCACATTGTCTTCAGCCATGACAACGTCATTGGCTTCAGTAGTGACGGTGGTGGCAGCCTCATTGGCTTCAACTTCCATAGCTTCATGAACAGGGGGGTCAGGCACAATCACGTCTTCTTCTTGCACAACATGATCATTGGCAGGAGGAATACCATCTCGTTCTTCTTCTCTTTCTTCATCGGCTGATGCAGCCGGAATGTCTTCAGCGTCTTTGGCTTCAGATTCACTAGCAGTCACTGAGGGGATGGCTTCAGGGAACACTTGACGTGCTACTGAGCTGGTGTGTTGCACATCCTCCTTAGGAATGCTGGACATGGAGACCTGGGGCCCAGGGCCTCTGCGAAGCCTTCAAAAAGAGGGCGGCGCTTTTGGTGAAGGAGTGGTCTGCCCCATGTCTTCAGGTGTTGCTTGTGGGGTCTCAAGCACCGGAGTGGTGACATGAGCTGGTACAGTATGAGGAATCACTTCATGCAGGGGGGAGTTCAGGTGTTGCTCTTCCTAAAATTCATCTTGAGCAATTGGCGTCGTGGGACCACCAATGCTTATCAGTTCACTGCTCGTAGGAGCAGGCGATTATACGGTTTGGGCTCGAGCTGAGGAAGGACTTCATCATCTTCAACATGGTCTTCGTGACCCATGTCTTCGGCTATGGTGGAGTAGGCAGTTGGAGTCTCTTTAGACTCTGGAGCCTCTGTGGGAGCAGGCTCATGGACAATGAGATGGCGCTCGCCATTGGTGGAGGCAGGAAGTGCAACAGAAATGGGTTCAACATTCAGCGGCTCTTGGGCAGCAGCATGCTCTTTGTGTGAAGACTTTGTCTTCTTCTTCTGGGAGGGAGCAGTATCAGAGGTATCATGGTGCTTCCTCTTCCTGGCTTCAGCCTTAGCTTGCCTTGTCTTTTTATGCTCTGAAGCTGCTGAAGGGACCTTTGGCTTCGAGCCAGTCATACTAGTAGGGAAGATTATGCTTGGTCTTTCCTGCCTTGAGGCTTCTGGTCCGGCTTCAGCAGGCTTCTTCTTCTTCTTGGCAGCAAGCTTGGGGTCAATGCCTAGACGCCCAAGTGCCTTTCTCTTCACGGCTTCATTATGAGCCTGAACGCATTTCTCACATAATATTTCATGCGCTCTCGAGAGCCTTTGGCTTCCTCGTGCTTCTTCTTGAACTGAGCTTTGAGGTCGATCATCATTTGCTTGAACTTTTGTA
Source organism: Aegilops tauschii subsp. strangulata (assembly GCF_002575655.3). Classification (NCBI taxonomy): domain Eukaryota; kingdom Viridiplantae; phylum Streptophyta; class Magnoliopsida; order Poales; family Poaceae; genus Aegilops; species Aegilops tauschii. The sequence goes on from NC_053035.3 coordinate 278,557,438, forward strand.
CATCAGCAATACCCAGCTTGGCCATATGCTTCTTGAACTGGGCCTTCTCATAGTCAATCTTGTTCTTCAACTCAACAATTTTTTGAGCAATAGCAAGCTCGTTGGCTACGGCTCCTTGAAATGTGATGCTTATGTCCACTGGCAGCTGCAGATCATCAATGCTGAGAGTGGGATCCTCAAACCATTCATCAATGAAGTTATTGAGTATATCAACATCAAACAGAGGCAAATCCTTGAACATTTCGGCCTCCTGTTTGCTCTTGATGAGCATCTCCAGAGCATCATCAGCAAGATCTTCATCGCTTGACAGATCTATCACATTTTCTTCATTGCGCAGAATGCTGGCAGGAGTAAGGTCATGCCCAGAAATCTTCTTGGGCTTCTTGGTCTTCTTGGAGATGCGGGATTGAACTTCAGACTGCACACTGGATTCAGGAGGTGCAGACTTCAGTGGCTTCACTCTTGAAGCTTTAGGAGCAGCAGAGGGCTTTGAAGCTTTTGTCTTCTTGGGCTTCGAAGGCTCTGGAACTTTAGCATGTTCCTCTTCACGAGCAGCCTCATCGACAGTGGCCCTTTGGGCGGCGATGTGTGAGAGAAGCCCATCGAAGCTATCAAAGGGGCCAATGATATTCTGATTTGCTTCACGACTGTCGTCCGGCCTTGGAGCATCTGGGCCAGGATTGAAGTCAATTCCCAGTTCCTTCTTGTTCTGCACAGCTGAAGCTCGTGCAAACTGAAGATTCTGCTCAAACAATTCATCATCACGACACCATCTGAGACTGGAGGCATCGGCATCTGCAGGCTGTGGTCCTCTGACCATGCATGGATAGAAGCCCTGAGCAATGGATTCAACCTTTGTCTTGGGCATAAGATTTTTGTATACAACATCAGCCCATGGTGGCCTAACAACATTCTTCTTTGCATATTCAGATGTAACAAAGTGTTATTTGAACCACTCCTCTGCCCAATATCTTCGAATCCATTTGACTCGAGTCTTGCGCTCTCCATATGTTTCCTCTAGGTCAGACTTGTACTATTTATAGATATCTGGTGGCATGTCCATAGTTGTGTTGCCTCGGCGCTGCCTGCCACCCTTCTTTGCAGATTTGCTTGAGGCCATTGGACTCAAACAGAAAGGCTTCAAGATAGTGTTTGGCTTCAATCTACTTGTCAGACAAGAGCTGGCTTCAGGAGATTCAATATGATGTTGTAAGAACTCTGCAAATGAATGCAGACTGTGAGAAACCAAGGGATTCTCCCACGGACATGTACCTGTGACAGCATTAGAGATGCGAGGGAAGGGGAAGAGGTCATATGCATTCTTAGAGAGTTTTTGAAGATAAATCAGTTTGAAGACATTGACCTCATAGTGCGAAGACATTCACTTATTTGAAGTGAGTTGGTTCTAGATTTGTACGAATCCATGAATAAGTACAAGTGACGAATCTAACTAGTTGTGAGGCATAACTAAATATACTTGCAAGATATGAGATGCAGAAACAGAAAGATAATGATTTGGAAGTGTAGAAACCACTTTTGGAAGAAGTTGACAGATGCAATGGATCAAATAAGCGGTAAAAAGCGAGTTTATTTACCGCACGAAGAACTGCTAGACGAGACGGGAAGGATGTCGAGCAGTCCAATCTCCCACGCCCTAACTTGGCGGCAGAAGACACCTACGGTGGCGACAGAGAAGATGAGGTGCGCGGCCGGTGTGAAGACGGCATTGAAGAGGTCGCGACAGCTAAGCGCTTCGTCTTCGGCGTCGACTGAGGCTAGCGGTGGCGCTAGGGTTTGAGTGAGACGGCGAGGTGGGAGAGGAGATAATGACCGCGCGGGGTGGAGTATTTATAAGGGTAAGGGGTGGCGCAGCGCAATTACGCAGGTGCTCCTGGCGGTTCACATCTAGTGGACACGTGGCAAGCATGCAACTTATTGAGAGTTGAGCCACGTTGCCATGCACGCCTGGTTTGTCGGGTGGTCGTTCCGGCTTCTCCTGTATTCAGGCAAAAGAGATAAGGGCATTGAAAGCGTTTTTAAATGTGTGTCTCTGTATCTTCAGCTGACAAGGACACAGTGAAGACATTCGACATGTGTCAACAGAATGCATATGAAGAGACAGAGAGAATTTGAGGGATAAGAACAAACGGGGTTAGGGTCCGATCACATTCACTTAGTTCAGAAAATGGCAAATTTGAAGACATAGCTATAAGTGAATGCTGTAGAGGACATAACACACACACACACACACACACACACACATATATATATATATATACAACAGTGAAGACCCAATCAACATTGTGAAGATAAACTTTGGAGTCAAACCAATGTTGAAGACAAACCAAATATGAAGATAATGCACACATGACGCCAAATGAAAATCTTCAAGACAGTATGGTGGTGGCGTTACCCACCGTATAGGAAATATTAGACCCAGACACAACTGTCGGTGTCAAAACCGGCGGATCTCGGGTAGGGGGTCCCGAACTGTGCGTCTAAGGTGGATGGTATCAGGAGGCGGGGGACACAATGTTTACCCAGGTTCGGGCCCTCTCGATGGAGGTAATACCCTACTTCCTGCTTGATTGATCTTGATGATATGAGTATTACAAGAGTTGATCTACCACGAGATCGTAGAGGCTAAACCCTAGAAGCTAGCCTAGGATTATGATTGTTGTTGTCCTACGGACTAAACCCTCCGGTTTATATAGACACCGGAGGGGGCTAGGGTTACACAGAGTCGGTTACAAGGGAGGAGATCTACATATCCGAATTGCCAAGCTTGCCTTCCACGCAAAGGAGAGTCCCACCCGGACACGGGACGAAGTCTTCAATCTTGTATCTTCATAGTTCAACAGTCCGGCCAAAGTACATAGTCCGGCTGTCCGAGGACCCCTTAATCCAGGACTCCCTCAGTAGCCCCTGAACCAGGCTTCAATGACGATGAGTCCAGCGCGCAGATTGTCTTCGGCATTGCAAGGCGGGTTCCTCCTCCGAATACTCCATAGAAGATCTTGAACACAAGGATCGTGTCCAGCTCTGCAAAATAAATTCCACATACCACCGTATAGAGTATAATATTCCACAAATCTAATCTGCTGACAAGTTTCAAAGCGTGACATCACGCCATGGCCCGGTCATTATTCGAACCGTTTTTCCCAACCAGCTACTGCACATATTGCGAGGCGGTTTCCTTGGCACGTCTTGTCGAAGCAGAGATCGTGTCCCCTTATCACAAGATTCTCATCAATACGGGTGTGGGTAACCCAACCGTGCCATCAATTACGACGCTTGGGGAATAAGCGAGTTTACCAAGCAAGTGGGGAGGCGCAGAATCCCTGCTGCCTTTATAAAGAGATAAGGACTCCCCTTCGCACCCACACTTTCTTCTTCCCGATCCATTCCCCTTCGCTCGAGCTCCAGCGCCCAAGCGTTCATCTTCTCCGCCCACAAAGGCCTCCCGAAAATGTCCGGATTCGGAGCAGGAAGCAAGTGGATGGCCTCTACCGTCCGGGAGAAGGATATCGAAAAGCTTCGGGAGGCCGGGTACCTGGCCAAGAAAATCAGCCACCGTCTCCCGACGGCGGGACAGATCGTCCCTACTCCGGAACCCCACGAGAGGGTTGTATTCCTCCCTCACTTTGTCTGCGGGCTAGGGTTTCCCCTCCACCCGTTCGTTCGCGGCATCATGTATTATTACGGGATCGATCTTCACGATCTGTCCCCCAATTCCTTCCTCAACATCTCGACATTCATCGTCGTGTGCGAGGCTTTTCTCCGCATCTCACCACATTTCGGCTTATGGCTGAAGATTTTTAATGTGAAGCCCAAGGTAGTGGGCGGCAAGCACGCAGAGTGCGGGGGTGCTATGGTGAGCAAGATGCCCAACGTCACATGGCCAACATGCACCTTTAATGATTCCGTCAAGGAGTGGCAATAGCAGTGGTTTTACATCACCGAGCCGCGCGGCACGGAATGGGCCGCTACTCCCGAGTTTCGATCCGGAGCCCCTCTGCGGCTTACATCCTGGGTCAAGAAGGGCCTGAACTGGTCTTCGTCCGATGAACTGTCGGTGCTCCAGGCGCGTGTTAAAGATATGGAAGACAAGAACATCGAACTTGTCAATGTAGTCCAGGTGATGTTAGTTCGCCGGATCCTACCTTGTCAACACCGGACTTGCAATCTATGGGAATTCGATCCGGCCAAGCACCAAACCCTGCGAGAGCTCTTTGGCTCCTCGCACAAAGACATTTGGAAGGTGCTTTTCAAGTCCGGCAAATCATGGCCGGACTCAACCGAGGACCGCGGGTACCAACTGTCCCGTCCTGCAAGCTCGGTAAGTCATCATACATTTTATCCGCATAACCCAAAGGAAATGCTTAATGTGTTTTCCACAACTCTCCTAGGGCTGGACGAAGAAGGCGGAGCGGATCCACTGTCCGGCCCCGCTGCCCGAAGAACCGGCCGTCCCACTTCAGACGAAGATGCTGGTCCCGGCGCCTTACAAGGTGCCGAAGAAGACGGCCGAGAAGGAGGCCAAAAAGACCCGGGGCGGCCTTCGTCGCCGCGGCACTTCGGACACAATATCCGAAGGCTCTAATGCCTGTTCCGCCTCCGAAGAGGACGAGGAGGAGGAGGAAGATGAATCCTCCGTGGGGGGAAGAAAGAAGAGGACGGCCTCCGCACACTTGGAGGCCGAGTCGCCTAAAAGGGGAAACGCTCCTCTTCCGGAAGAGTCCACTGCCGCCGCCGACAGCGGCCCGGCGTGGGATCCCAGGGTCCAGCCCCTGGTGAACTCGTAAGTATATGAAGTCCAAATACGTTTATGCGTCCAGACTCATCATGGCATAATATTTTAACCTGAGCCATATTTTTTGTAGTCCGGCGAAGTCCCGTACCAAACAATCCCCATCAGAGGATTCGCTGAGCTCGGATGCTATGGAGAGCGGGACGCCCCCGAAGGCCCCTTCCCCCAAATAGGTGAATAATACCGAGGCTTCGTCCCAGAAGGACCCCGTCCAAGGAGGGGAGGAAAAGATCGTGAAGGCGGCACCTGGAGGTCAAACTTCAGGGGCCGGACACATGAGGGAGAAGATTCCCATGGGAGTTGACGGCGGGGACCATCCGGAATTCGGCTCCCAGCCGGATGCAATTCCGGAGACCAATACAGCTCTAGAATCAAGCAGGCAGTCTCTTTCGGCTGGAGGGGGCGTACCTGTTCCACCGGCAACCTCTGTCCAACCAGAGGTGTCAGATGCTTTGTTGGCGGCGCTGAAGAGCGCCTCCATCATCGACGAACACCGTGCCCTTATGGGTGCGGTGATTGAGAAGATTCAGTCTGCTGAGAGTGGACTGAATGAAGCATGTATCAGCCTTATAAAAGGTTTTGAGGTATGTTTTATGAGGTTTCGAAGAGTGTCATGGTATGGATAGTAGCCCCTGATACACTGTTCGGTGAAAGAAAGAACCGGACAGAGGATCAAATTTATGTTTGCAGGAAGACTCACTTGATGACATCTATCTCTCCTTTTTTATAAGCAGGCGTCTGTAGCGGCTGCTGCCTCTCATACTGCAGAGGTCTCCGGACTGAATCAAAGTCTGGAGCGGGCCAAAGAAGAACTTGGCCAGTTGAAAATGCAGTTGGGAGATAAACAAGGTACGCGCAAGGATTGTTCGCGTTTATTGTGAACGAATTTTCAATATGATATTTTTTTTTCATAATTTGTGCTAGGGATGATGACCGAAGTCGAGGCTCTTAAGAAGGCTGTGGCCGAGGCTAAGAAAAAGGCAGCCACAGAGCAGGCTCTTCGTGAGAAGCACGAGGCCGGGGTTATTTAAGCTGAGCAGGAGCTTCAAGAGGCCGTGAAGAAATGCGAGACCTTGGAGCAGAGTTTAACGGAGAAAGAATCCGAACTCACCAAGGCTCATCAGGCCACGAGCGATGCCCGGGGGGAAACCCAAAGTGCCCTGCAAGAGATCCAAGAGGCGAGGAAGATCGCGGCGGGTAAGGATTTTTTCCATGTAAAGCAAGTATTTGAGGAGAAAATTATGTTTCTAATTTTGAATTCGGATTTCTCCAGGGGTATTTGCGGAGCTGCTCCGCAGTATATCGGATGCCGCCCAATTTTACCGAGCCGAAGAAAGGAACACTGCGGATAAGCTCTTCTGGTCGCAGTATTTGGCACCGAATTATCCGGTGCCTTTTGTCGATCAACTGAAACAGCTGATCGAACTGCATAAGGCGGCGGAACTAGCCATGAAGGATTTGATTATCCGGCTATGGCCCGCCGAGCCAATTCCGAGCAGCTACTTCGGGCTCGTGAAGCGGCTTGTGAGTGCCTGCCCTCGACTTGACGTCATCAAGCGGTCGGTCTGTATAGAGGGTGCGCGAGTGGCCTTTGCCCGCGCAAAAGTGCACTGGGGGAAGATGGATGCTGAAAAGCTGATGACCGAAGGACCGCCAGAGGGAAAGGAGCACCGCAAGCCCAAATTATATTATGAGAGTGTCCTGAAAGGATCCTACCTTGCAGCGGAGCTATGCACCAAGGACATTATATTTCCATGAATGCAAAGCATGTTGTCCTTTGTAATGTTTGAACAAGGTCATTTATATTATTTATTGCATGTTATATAAAAGTTTATCCTCTTGCATGGCCGTTTTATATATTAATCCTGAGAGTTGGCCAGTCGTCGGCTTCTGCCCCCACGTAAGAAGTACGGGGGTGTTCGGGATAAACCTGATCACTCTTTATCCCAGTTTTGGGTCCTTCGAAGGAGGTGTTCAGCAGAACGAACCAGGCAATCGGACTATAGGGCTTTATCACTCTCACTTAGCCATAGGAGCTTTAGGAAGGTAGGCGCAGCCCCTGGTGTTCGGAAGACCGCACGAGGGGCTCTATAAGCACCTGATCGGAAGAAAAACCGATCCATCGCACGCTGCATTGGTTATGGCATTATGCGGGAGAAATCCTTAAAGATTTTACAACCTCTCGAACAGCTGACCAGCTCTTGCCGTATCATGACAGTCAGTTTTCGGCAATCTCTACTGAGGTGCTCGTCCGGAAGAACCGGGACACAATCGCAGTAGTTCTCCCAGTGCTACCTTAGCTGATATAGCGGAACGTAAGGTACCAAAACATGGGAGCCGGGCAAACCCAACTATTGACCCAAGACTTGATTCGGAGCTGATGCATATAATGCTATAGGTTCGGGGTGCCGAACTTCCGTGAAGGTGTTCGGACTTTATTGCCGTATTATGGGTAAAACGAAGCCCCTGGCATGTTTTAAGGCATATCTTGGTGTACGGATGCCACTTGACAAAATAATTTTAATAAGAAATAACAGCAGACAAGCGTCATATAAATTCACATGTTGTATTTGAATAGTACGTCGATGCGCATGAGTACAGGTAATGTGATAAAAAAGAAATATGGCTATGGAACCTGCTGAGACCAGGGGGGAAGAAGCTGTGTGCGGATCCGGAGTATAGTCAGATGGTCATCACGGGGAATATCTAAGGATTCCCTTGCGCGTTCGAGCTGCCTCCATATCGCCCGTCCTGGTCGGCGCAAAGGTGAACCTGCAAAGGAAATGTAAGAAATATTTGTGTGCGGCCTGTCCTGGCCTTCGCTGGAGTGTTTAATTGAGCTCTGGACGAGCCGGGCTATCCTTCCGCGAAGTAGTTCGGAGTCCTTTGGCGGTGTCCGGGAGCCTGGCCGTCGACTCGAGGTTCGGCTGCAAGGTGCTGCTCGTTGCTTCTGCTGTTAAGGCAGCGGTGTACTCGTTGGTGCCGAAGGAAAGTTCAGCCTTGCCCTTAACCATGATGACGCCGCGTGGACCGAGCATCTTGAGCTTACGGTAGGCATAATGTGGCACCGCGTTGAATCAAGCGAACGCGGTTCGTCCGAGCAGTGCCTGATAATCACTGCGGAAAGGGATGATTTCGAAGATTAACTCTTTGGTACGGAAATTGTCTGGTGATCCGAAGACTACCTCAAGGGCGATGGAGCCTGTACAGCTGGCTTCCACACGTGGTATAATGCCTCTGAAAGTGGCTTTAGTGGGTTTGATCACTGAATGATCGATGCCCATCTTGCGCACTGTGTCCTGGTAAAGCAGGTTTAGACTGCTACCTCCGTCCATAAGGACTCGTGTGAGGTGGAACCCGTCAATTATTGGGTCGAGGACTAGTGCGGCTGGATTGCCCTGATTGGCATTAACCGGACGATCCGTGCGGTTGAAGGTGACCGGCCCTAGTTTATATTGTGGGATGACTAGTTCCGTTAAGTCGGCATCCCTAAGGGTGCGCCTCCGGTCCGGGTTGGGAATGTGGGTGTTGTTTACCACGTTCACCATTTGGATTTGCGGGGGAAATTTCTTTTGCCCTCCTGTATTTGGTGATCTGGTCTCTTCGTCGCCATCATCGCTTTGGGAACCCCATCTTTGTTTTTGGCGCCTGCCCTGCCGGCTTGCTTGAAGACCCAGCATTCTCTGTTGGTATGGGTGGCTGGCGTTCCTGGGGTGCCCTGAATTTGGCATTGGCGGTCGAGTATGCGGTCCAGACTGGACGGACCCGAATTGTTATTTTTGAGTGGCCCTTTCCGCTGACCAGACTTAGGACCACTAAATCCGGCATTAACTGCCATATCTTCGGTGTTTTCACCACATTTGCGGCGCTTGTTTTTGTTGCGTCGGGATTTGCCGTTGCTATCTCTGGCTTCTGATGTGCCAGGGTTGCTTGCTGTGTCGTTGCTATGGGCCAACCAGCTATCCTCGCCCGCGCAAAAGCGGGTCATGAGTGTCGTGAGGGCTGCCATGGATTTTGGCCTCTCCTGGCCGAGATGTCGGGCGAGCCACTCGTCACGGATGTTATGTTTAAAGGCCGCTAGGGCTTCGGCATCCGGACAATCGACAATTTGGTTCTTTTTAGTTAGGAACTGAGTCCAGAATTTCCTGGCTGACTCTCCGGGCTATTGTATTATGTGACTTAAATCATCAGCATCCGGTGGTCGCACATAAGTGCCCTGGAAGTTGTCCAGGAATGCGTCTGCCAGGTTCTCCCAACTTCCGATGGAGTTTGTCGGCAGGCTATTCAGCCAATGCCGAGCTGGCCCTTTGAGTTTTAGTGGGAGATACTTGATGGCGTGTAGATCGTCCCCGCGGGCCATGTGAATGTGGAGGGAGAAGTCCTCTATCCATACCGCGGGGTCTGTAGTACCATCGTATGATTCAATGTTCACGGGTTTAAACCCTTCTGGGAATTCATGATCCATCACTTCATCAGTGAAGCATAGGGGGTGTGCGGCGCCTCTGTGCCAGGCTATGTCACGACGCAGTTCATATGAGTCTTGTCTGCTGTATTCGGCCCGGCCGGATTTGCTTTTAGTGTATCCGGATGACGATCATCGTCACGCGTTGGGGCGCGCCCCCGTGATCCGTAGATCGATCTTGTATGTCCTGCTTTGTTTTCCAATACGTCTCACAGGTCCTGCGTGTTGCCCCGGGGCTTGGTGTTTTTGTTTGAATGGTGACGGGGTGCAGGCTGAACTTCGGGCTGATATGCAACTCTGTCTCGGCCACGAGGTGGCCGATCAGCCGCATCATACGCTGGTAATGTAGGTTTTAATGCTTCCTCCTCGAGTTGGGGTAGCAACCTGCGCTTTGGGTAACTCTTGGTTGGGCGTTCGAGTTCGTATTCCTCGGCCGCCAGGACCTCAGTCCATCTATCTGCTAGCAGATCTTGGTCAGCTTGAAGCTGCTGCTGCTTTTTCTTTAGGCTTTTTGCTGTGGCTATAGGCCGGCGCTTAAAGCGCTCCTGTTCGACGGGATCCTCGGGCACGATAAATTCTTCGTCGCCGAGGCTCACCTCGTCTTCGGAGAGGGGCATGTAATTGTCATCCTCAGATTCTCCGCCAGCTGCCTGTTTCTTAGGGCTAGCTTGCCCGTCCTCCTGCTCGAAGCCTGGCTGGAGGGGATTGTCTTTGTCTTCAGCATTATCTGCAGCATTATTGTCTCTTGTGCCGGTATCGCTGCTTTTGCTATGGCGGGGCTTAGAGCGGCGCCGCTGACGCCGGTGCCGAGGTTGCTTCTCGGAGGGATTATCCTCCGTTGCCTTGTCGCCATCGCCTTCTTTGGGGGTGTCCACCATGTATATATCATATGATGAGGTGGCAGTCCAGCGCCCTGTGGCGGTGGTTCCTATTCGTCTCCTGCATCGTCGTCTATACCGTCGATGTCTTCGTAGCCGAAATCGAGCATGTCGGTTAAGTCATCGACAGTGGCTATTAATTGGCTGGTGGGTGGGGAACGAATTTCTTCGTCGTCCGCTTCCCACTCCAGCCGGACATAGTTCGGCCAAGGGTCTCCTGACAAGGAGAGAGACCTTAATGAATTTAGCACATTGCCCAGGGGTGAGTGCTGAAAGATATCCATGGACGAAAACTCCATGATCGGTGCCCAATCAGATTCGATAGGCACGGACGCAGGCGGTTCGGAGGCCGTGGCCGGGGATGAATCCAAGTGCCCGGCAGCATAGGTCTCATAGGGGGTGAAGTCAGCATTCAGATCTATCGCCGCTGAGTGCGCGGCCTCCGTGACGGGGTCTATCCACCCTTCCTCGGACGGCACGATCTGCTCCGGATCGAGGGCCGGAGTAGCCGCAGGTGTGATTTCCCGAACACTGTCCGACGGCAGAGCTAAGTCATGCTCCTCATGACTGTGCGGCGCACCTGACATGGGCTCGAATCCGTCGAAGATCAAGTCTCCGCGGATGTCGGCAGTATAGTTCAAGCTTCCAAACCTGACCTGATGGCCAGGGGCGTAGCTTTCGATCTGCTCCAGATGGCCAAGCGAGTTGGCCCGTAGTACGAAGCCGCCGAATACGAAGATCTGTCCGGGGAGGAAAGCCTCACCCTGGATCGCAGAGTTGTCGATTATCGAAGGAGCCATCAAGCCTTTATTGCGACGGTACGGCGGAACTCTCAATGAAAGCACCAATGTCAGTGTCAAAACCGGCGGATCTCAGGTAGGGGGTCCCGAACTGTGCGTCTAAGGCGGATGGTAACAGGAGGCGGGGGACACAATGTTTACCCAGGTTCGGGCCCTCTCGATGGAGGTAATACCCTACTTCCTGCTTGATTGATCTTGATGATATGAGTATTACAAGAGTTGATCTACCACGAGATCGTAGTGGCTAAACCCTAGAAGCTAGCCTATGATTATGATTGTTGTTGTCCTACGGACTAAACCCTTCGGTTTATATAGACACCGGAGGGGGCTAGGGTTACACAGAGTCGGTTACAAGGTAGGAAATCTACATATCCGAATTGCCAAGCTTGCCTTCCACACAAAGGAGAGTCCCACTCGGACACGGGACGAAGTCTTCAATCTTGTATCTTCATAGTTCAACAGTCCGGCCAAAGTACATAGTCCGGCTGTGCGAGGACCCCTTAATCCAGGACTCCCTCAACGACGCACAATTATCATGGCACTTCAAAGTCAAATTCCACATTAATGTATTCACACTTAGAGGGTAAGTTTTCATGAAATGAAGATATACGTTACTTCGTGTGTTGCACATCTATGTCATGAACATGCATAAGCGTTAGGATGTGTGTCCATTCACAGGACATTCGAGGATTCTAAGATATTTAGCTCACACCGTAGCTTACAAAACCTTTTCTCATCTAAGGGCTTCGTGAAGATATCTACCAATTGCTCTTCAATATTGACGTGAATGATATCAATGTCTTCCTTAAACACATGATCCTTGAGAAAGTGATGACGGATCTGAATGTGCTTTGTCTTCGAGTGCTAAACTGGACTATGAGCAATTTTGATTGCGCTTTCATTGTCGTAGTAGAGTGGCAGATGCTTCATATTGATGCCAGAATCCTTGAGAGTTTGCTTCATCCATAGAAGCTGAGCGCAGCAAGATCCAGCAGCAATGTATTCATATTCAGCAGTGGAGAGTGATACACAGTTCTGCTTCTTTGAAGACCAACAGACAAGAGATCGTCTAAGAAAGTGACATGTGCCTGATGTGGACTTGCGATCAACCTTGTCACCAGCATAATCAGCATCTGAGAATCCAACTAGATCAAACTCTGAGCCCTTTGGATACCATAATCCTAGTGTTGGGGTGTGAGCAAAATATCTAAGAATTCGCTTCACTACGAGGTGATGAGATTCCTTTGGTGCCGCTTGGAATCGGACACACATGCAAACGCTAAGCATTATATCAGGCCTAGATGCACATAAGTATAATAAAGAACCAATCATGGAGCGGTATACCTTTTGATCGAACCCTTTACCATTGTTGTCAAGGCCCAATTGGCCTTTGGTTGGCATTGGCGTCATGTACCCTTTGCAGTGTTGCATTCCAAACTTCTCCAGACAGTCTTTGAGGTATTTCTCTTGTGATATGAAGATGCCATTTCTTTGTTGACATATTTGAAGACCAAGGAAGAACTTTAGCTCTCCCATCATGGACATCTGATATTGCTCTTGCATCATATGCCCAAACTCCTCACTGTATCTTTTGTCAGTGCAACCGAAGATAATGTCATCCACATAGATTTGGCATACAAACAGTTCACCATCATATGTCTTCGTGAAGAGAGTGGGATCTAGAGAACCAGGTTTGAAGCCTTTGCTCTTCAAGAAGTCTTTGAGTGTGTCATACCAAGCGCGAGGCGCTTGGTTGAGGCCATATAGTGCCTTGTTGAGCTTGTACACCATGTCAGGACGTTTTGGATCTTCAAAACTAGGGGGTTGAGCAACATATACTTCTTCTTCAACTTTTCCATTGAGGAAGGCACTTTTTACATCCATTTGATATAGAAGAATGTTGTTGTGGTTGGCATAGGCTAGCAGTATGTGAATGGCTTCAAGCCTAGCTACAAGAGCAAAGGTTTCGTCGAAGTCAATTCCTTCCACTTGTATGTAACCTTGGGAAACGAGACGAGCCTTATTTGTGACAACTTGACCATGCTCATCTTGCTTGTTGCGATAGATCCATTTGGTGCCAATGATATTGTGTTTTCGAGGATTAGGACGCTTAACTAGCTCCCAGACATTATTCAGCTCAAACTATTAAAGCTCTTCTTGCATAGCTTGAATCCATTCAGGTTCCATGAAGGCTTCATCAACTTTTTTGGGTTCAGATGAAGATACAAATGCAAAGTGCTCACAGAAGTTTGCTAGCTGTGTTGCTCTTGAACGAGTGAGTGGACCAGGTGCATTGATACTATCAATTATCTTCTCAATCTGGACTTCAATTGCAACCCGAGGATGAACCGGGCGAATACTTTGCCCTTGCTGATTGTTGTCTTCATCTTCAGCATCGGCTTCAGGCTGAGCATTGTCTTCATGTTGATTAGGTGCAGAGATGATGATTTCCTCTTCAGCCTGTTCCTCGGTGGGTATGATTTCTCCAGTACCCATTAGCTTGATAGATTCACTTGGTGTTTCTTCATCTAGCACATTTGGCAAGTGCTCTCTTTGCGAGCCATTAGTCTCATCGAACCGCACATCTACAGTTTCAACCACTTTATAGTGAAAGAGGTTGAAGGCTCTGTAGATGTGTGGATCCTTTCCGTAGCCAAGCATAAAACCTTCATGTGCTTTCGGTGCAAATTTCGAAGTGTGATGCGGATCCTTGATCCAGCACCTAGCACCAAAGACTCCGAAATAACTGACATTTGGCTTCTTACCAATCAGAAGCTCATAGGATGTCTTCTTGAAGAACTTATGAGGATAAACTCTGTTGATGATGTGGCAAGCAGTATCAATGGCTTCAGGCTAGAACTTCCTTGGAGTCTTGTACTCATCAAGCATCATACGTGCCATCTCAATGAGGGTTCTGTTCTTGCACTCCATGATGCCATTCTGCTGAGGTGTGTATGGAGCAGAGAACTCAGGTGTGATGCCCGATGTATCAAGATAAGTGTCAAGGCCAGTGTTCTTGAATTCTGTGCCATTGTCACTCCTGATATGCTTGATCTTGATGCCATAATTGGTCATGGCACGATTGGCGAAGCATCTGAAGACATCCTGCACTTCATTCTTGTAAAGAATTATGTGCACCCATGTATATCTTGAATAATCATCAACTATGACGAAGCCATAAAGATATGCGGTGGTAGTAAGGGTAGAGTAGTGAGTAGGGCCAAATAAGTCCATGTGTAGCAGCTCGAAGGGGCATGATGTAGTCATGATTGTCTTCAAGGGATGCTTGGCCCTAGTCATCTTCTCGGCTTCACAAGCACCACATAGATGATCCTTCTTGAACTTGACGTCCTCGATGCCAATGATATGCTTCTTCTTCACGAGAGTGTGCAAGTTCCTCATGCCAGCATGTCCTAGCCTCCGATGCCAGAGCCAACACTCTAAAGCTTTTGCTAGAAGACATACGGCAAGCTGTGGTCCTCCGGAGAAATCTACCATATACAAATCGTCTCTTCGATACCCTTCGAAGACTAGAGATTTGTCAGATTCCATAAGCACAAGGCAATGATATTTTCCAAATATCACAATCATGTTCAGATCACAAAGCATTGAGACAGACATTAAGTTGAATCCAAGGGATTCAACAAGCATCACTTTATCCATGTGCTGATCCTTTGAGATTGCAACTCTACCTAGGCCCAATATCTTGCTTTACCAGTGTCAGCGAACGTGATCTGGCTTTTAGTAGATGGACGTAGGGTTGAATCCATAAGAAGACTTCGATAACCAGTCATGTGGTTGGTGCATTGATACGTCTCCATCGTATCTACTTTTCCAAACACTTTTGCCCTTGTTTTGGACTCTAATTTGCATGATTTGAATGGAACTAACCCGGACTGACGCTGTTTTCAGCAGAATTGTCATGGTGTTATTTTTGTGCAGAAATAAAAGTTCTCGGAATGACCTGAAACTTCACGGAGAATATTTTTGGAATATATAAAAAATACTGGCAAAAGAATGAAGGCCAGGGGGCCCACACCCTATCCACGAGGGTGGGGGGCGCGCCTACTCCCCTGGGCGCGCCCCCTGCCTCGTGGGCCCCCTGGTGCTCCACCGACCTCAACTCCAACTCTATATATTCACGTTCGGGGAGAAAAAAATCAGAGAGAAGGATTCATCACGTTTTACGATACAGAGCCGCCGCCAAGCCCTAAACTCTCTCGGGAGGGCTGATCTGGAGTCCGTTCGGGGCTCCGAAGAGGGGAATCCGTCGCCATCGTCATCATCAACCTTCCTCCATCACCAATTTCATGATGCTCACCGCCGTGCGTGAGTAATTCCATCGTAGGCTTACTGGACGGTGATGGGTTGGATGAGATTTACCATGTAATTGAGTTAGTTTTGTTAGGGTTTGATCCCTAGTATCCACTATGTTCTGAGATTGATGTTGCTATGACTTTGCTATGCTTAATGCTTGTCACTAGGCCCCGAGTGCCATGATTTCAGATCTGAACCTATTATGTGTTCATGAATATATGTGAGTTCTTGATCCTATCTTGCAAGTCTATAGTCACCTATTATGTGTTATGATCCGTTAACCCCGAAGTGACAATAATCGGGATACTTATCGGTGATGACCGTAGTTTGAGGAGTTCATGTATTCAATAATTGTTAATGCTTTGGTTCGTTACTCTATTAAAAGGAGGCCTTAATATCCCTTAGTTTCCAATAGGACCCCGCTGCCACGGGAGGGTAGGACAAAAGATGTCATGCAAGTTCTTTTCCATAAGCATGTATGACTATATTCGGAATACATGCCTACATTACATTGATGAATTGGAGCTAGTTCTGTGTCACCCTAGGTTATAACTATTGCATGAGGAATCACATCCGACATAATTATCCGTCACTGATACAATGCCTACGAGCTTTTCACATATTGCTCTTTGCTTAGTTACTTTACCGTTGCCACTGTTACAATTACTACAAAACTACTATTGTGACTTTTATCACCGTTACCGTTACTTCCATACTACTTTGCTACTAAATACTTTGCTGCAGATATTAAGTTATCCAGGTGTGGTTGAATTGACAACTCAACTGCTAATACTTGAGAATATCCTTTGGCTCCCCTTGTGTCGAATCAATAAATTTGGGTTGAATACTCTACCCTCGAAAACTGTTGCGATCCCATATACTTGTGGGTTATCAAGACTATTTTCTGGCGCCGTTGCCGGGGTGCATAGCTCTATTCTTTGAGTTACTTGGGATTTATATCTGCTGGTCACTATGAGGAACTTGAAAGACGAAAGAACTAAGATCTTTCCCTCAACTACGAGGGGAGGTAAGGAACTGCCATCTAGCTCTGCACTTGATTCACCTTCTGTTTTGAGTAAACTTGCGACACCTAAACCTGCTTCTGCTATTAATTCTGATATGTCGCATGTTATTGATGATGCCCCTTCTGCTATGCATGATACTTATGATGAAACTACTTCTATGCTTGATACTACTGTGCCACTAGGTGAATTTCTTGATGATCAACTTGCTAGGGTTAGAGAGAATGAAATTATTGAGACTGACAATATTGATGAAAGTGATGATGAAGATTCTCCCCTAGATATGAATTGCCTATTGTGCCTGAGGTTTATGTTATGGATGAAGAAACTGCTAGAGATTTTCTTGCTTGCAATGATAGATATGATCTTAAGAAATTATTAGCTAACCTGAAAGAAAATTTTTTGAATGCTAGAATGAAATATGACCCTGCTTTTGCTACTTCACCTATCTGTATTTCCGATAAGGATTATGAGTTCTCTGTCGATCCTGAGATAATTACTTTGGTTGAATCTGATCCTTTCTATGGCTATGAATCTGAAACTGTTGTGGCACATCTTACTAAATTAAATGATATAGCCACCCTATTCACTAATGATGAGAAAACTCGCTACTACTATATCCTTAAACTATTTCCGTTCTCATTAAAGGGTGATGCTAAAACATGGTTTAATTCTCTTGATCCTAGTTGTGTGCGTAGTCCCCAGGATATGATTTATTACTTCTCTGCTAAATATTTCCCCGCCCATAAGAAACAAGCTGCTTTAAGGGAAATATATAATTTTGTGTAAATTGAAGAAGAGAGTCTCCCACAAGCTTGGGGGAGGCTTCTCCAATTACTTAATGCTTTGCGTGATCATCCTCTCAAGAAAAATGAACTACTTGATATCTTTTATAATGGACTAACTGATGCTTCCATAGACCACATGGAGAGTTGTGCTGGTTGTGTTTTCAGGGAAAGAGCAGTTGATCAAGCTGAATTGCTATTGAATAATATGTTGAATAATGAGAATAATTGGACACTTCCTGAACCAACTCCTAAGCCAACTCCGAAGAAAAGGGGTATTCTATTTCTCAGTCCTGAAGATATGCAAGAGGCAAAGAAATCTATGAAAGAAAAGGGTATTAAAGCTGAAGATGTTAAGAATTTACCACCTATTGAAGAAATACATGGTCTTGATAACCCGACACAGGTAGTAAAGGTAAATTCTCTCTATAGATTTGATGAAGGTGATATTCCTCGTTATAAGTCTGCTAGCCAATGCTTAGATGAGTTTGATAATTTTATTGTCAAACAAGAAAACTTCAATGCTTATGTTGGTAGACAATTGAAACGTAATGCTTATATGATTGAACACTTGAGTGATTATATGTCTAGAGTTAAAGGTGAACTTAAACTCATTAGTAAACATGCTTCTATGGTTACCACTCAAGTAGAACAAGTGGTTAAAGCTCAAAATGATTTGCTTAATGAATTAAATAGCAAGAAAAATGATAATGCTGTTAGAGTTGTGACTAGAGGGAGTAAAATGACTCAGCAACCTTTGTATCCTGAAGGTCACCCTAAGAGAATTGAGCAAGATTCTCAGAGAACTAATGTTGATGCACCCAGTCCTCCTAAAAAGAAGAAAAAGAAAAATGATAGGACTTTGCATGCTTCTAGTGAACCTGTTGTAGACACACCTGATAATCCCAATGATATTTCTATTTCTGATGCTGAAACACAATCAGGTGATGAACATGAACCTAGCGACAATGTTAATGATGATGTTCATGTTGATGCTCAACCTAGCAATAACAATGATGTAGAGATTGAACCTGTTGTTGATCTTGATAACCCACAATCAAAGAATCAATGTTATGATAAGAGAGACTTCGTTGCTAGGAAGCACGGTAAAGAAAGAGAACCATGGGTTCAGAAACCCATGCCTTTTCCTCCCAAACCATCCAAGAAAAAGGATGATGAGGATTTTGAGCGCTTTGCCGAAATGATTAGACCTATCTTTTTGCGTATGCGTTTGACTGATATGCTTAAAATGAATCCTTATGCTAAGTATATGAAAGAAATTGTTACAAATAAAAGAAAGATACCGGAAGCTGAAATTTCCACCATGCTGGCTAATTATACTTTTAAGGGTGGAATACCTAAGAAACTAGGAGATCCAGGAGTACCAACTATACCATGCTCCATTAAAAGAAACTATGTTAAAACTGCTTTATGTGATCTTGGAGCTGGTGTTAGTGTTATGCCTCTCTCTTTATATCGTAGACTTGATTTGAATAAGTTGGCACCTACTGAAATATCCTTGCAAATGGCTGATAAATCAACCGCTATACCTGTCGGTATTTGTGAGGATGTGCCTGTTGTGGTTGCAAACGTTACTATTTTAACGGACTTTGTTATTCTTGATATTCCCGAGGACGATAGTATGTCGATTATCCTTGGTAGACTCTTTTTGAATACTGCAAGGGCTGTTATTGATTGCAACAAAGGCAATGTCACTTTTCATGTTAATGGTAATGAGCATACGGTACACTTTCCGAGGAAACAACCTCAAGTCCGCAGTATCAATACTATTGGAAAAATTCCATCAATTATTATTGGAGGTTTTGAATTTCCTCTTCCTACTGTCAAAAAGAAATATGATATTCTTATTGTTGGGGATGTGCATATCCCCGTTGAGGTAACCTAGTGCTATTCGAAAAATCTCCGGTTTCATGCGATTCGGAATGAGTTTGTTAACAAGACTTGATCAACCTTGTTAGTGGATTCCTTTTGATGAGCATGATATGGATGAAGTTAGAAAGCACAAC
The DNA here is from genome assembly GCF_002575655.3 of Aegilops tauschii subsp. strangulata. Taxonomy (NCBI): domain Eukaryota; kingdom Viridiplantae; phylum Streptophyta; class Magnoliopsida; order Poales; family Poaceae; genus Aegilops; species Aegilops tauschii. The sequence goes on from NC_053035.3 coordinate 278,576,539, forward strand.
CTTCTGTACCCTCCTTTTACTTTTTGTTATTTAGATTAAATAAAGCAAAAATAGTATTTTCTGTCTGTTTTCTGAATTATCCGTGCAATAAAAAAATTCCCCAAAAATAGAAGTTCTCCAAATGCCCTGAAAATGAAACATGATTTTTTTCTAGAATATTTGAGAATATCTGGCACTGAGAACACATCAGTGGGAGCCAGCACCTGGCCACGAGGGTCCAGGGCATGCCCACCACCCCTGGGCACCCCCTGCCTCGTGGGCCCCTGGTGGCCCCCCTCCACTTATTCCAGCAACCACACACTTCATCTTCCTCCAGAAAAAATCAGCAACCAGCTGAAGCACGAGTTCTAGCTCATCTTACTGCCATTTTTTATCTCCTTGCTCAAAGCTCCACTCACAAAACTGCTTTGGGGGATTGTTCTTCGGTATGTGACTCCTCCAATGGTCCAATTAATTTTTGTTCTAGTGCTTGATTCATTGCAAATTTTTGCTGCTTAGGTGACCCTGTTCTTGAGCTTGCATGTCAAATTTGTTTGGTCCCAAGTAGTTCTAATGCAAGATATAGTCTCTAGGCACTTGTGGGAGTAGTTGCTATCAATATTGTTGAGTTTGGTTCACTTTTATTTTGAGTTACTAAAAAATTCAGAAATTTTCAGAAAATGATGAAGAGATTATTGAGGGGCTCTTCGAGCCGAAGCTCGAAGGATAAGCAAAGTGAAGAGGATAAGAAGCCCAAATATAATCTCCCTCGCACCATGGAGGTTCGGCCGTGTGAATGGCCTTGTGATGAGTTCTTGAGAGCAGCCGAGATTCATGATGATTTTTATTATTTGGTTGAGAATGCAGGCCTCACCGACTTCCTCCACGACCAGCTCGATCAGTATCTCCTACTCACTAATATTTTTGTGCAAAATTTTCATTTCCATGCTAGGAGATCACCACCTTCGGTGGATTTTTATTTATATGATGAGTATAAGGAGATGTCACTTGATGACTTTTGTGGGGTTTGCAGGTTGCCCTTTGAGGGCAGCTTAGAGAAACCACATCGTAACGATGTGGAAGGGTTTATTGATATGATCACTGTAGGGGAGACGAGGAAGGTTTTAGATGCAAGAATTACTAGCATACACTTTCCTGTTCTACGTTACTTTGCAATATGTGCTAGTAGATGCTTTATTGGTCGCGGGAACTGTGGAAACCTTAGTGCCCCTGATATTGTTATTCTGCACCATGCTTTGTTTCGTGATACCACTTTTAGTTTGGGCGCTATTGTTGCTAAGCGGTTAAATCTGAACCGTACGAAGGGTCCCATCTTTGGAGGTATCTTTGCTTCGCGTCTTGCTAAATATTTTGAGATACCTATTTGACACTATGAGAAAGAGGAAAACTTGCTGCCTCCTATTTTTCTAGACTATAAGAGTATGGTAGCACATGATTTTCTTGTTAAGAATAAGAAAAAGATGCTTAACTATAAACTAATATTTGATAAAAATTACTTTGAGACTATCACCTTGCCTACTCCTTCTTTGTTCAACTTATCTTCAGGCATGTACCTTGTCCTGCTGGAGGCCATTCATGCCTACCGGGGCCTAACACCAGCTCCAGAGCCAAAGCCCGAGCCACCACTTGATCCTCACCGTCAGTCTGTTTATCAGTGGGATCCAGAGGAGATCGCCAACCAGTGGCACCCCGAGCATCCTCCTCAGTACACTGGAGAGAGTAACTTTGATCCATGGGCATAGACCAACTTAGGCCAAAAGCCTAAGCTTGGGGGAGTACGTATTTCTCACCGACATTACATTCATGTTCACACACTCATGCTAGTTGTCGGTGCTCATACTTTTTCATTGTAATTTCCATGCTAGTTTATTTTCCTTTTTTTCGCTTTCTTCTTGTGTGTTTGAATAACCTTAATAAAAACCAAAAAAATTAGTTATAGCTTTTAGCTAGTTTACTTTTCATGCTTGTAGTAGTAATAATTAAAAGAAAACCCAAAAATATTTATCGTTCTTCTTTTGCTTGTTGGGAGCTTTCCCATGTAAATAGTTTTATTTCTTTTCTTTGGGGTCGAGAGGAGAAGACCATAATGAAAATGTTGAAATGGCTCTTATATGCATTATTGTTGATTTAACAAAGAGCCCATATTATCTTGTCTTCTCCTGTGTATTAAGATGCTTGCAGATTCCAGCTTAGTCCAATGCACGTGCACTATTATTATTATTCACACCGTTCGGTCGTGCAAGTGAAAGACAATAATGACGATATATGATGGACTGATTGAGATGAGAGAAGCTGGTATGAACTCGACCTCTCTTGTTTTTGTAAATATGATTAGTTCATCGTTCCTGATTCAGCCTATTATGAATGAAACATGTTTGCAATGACAGTTAGAGATTATAGTTGCTCATGCCATGCTTAATTAGCTAGGAGTTTATAATGGTTTACCTTGTGTGCCAACATGCTATTAAAATGGTTGTGATGTGGTATGATAGGGTGGTATCCTCCTTTGAACGATTCGACTGACTTGACTTGGCACATGTTCACGCATGTAGTTGAAATAAAATCAACATAGCCTTCACGATATTTATGTTCATGGTGGATTATATCCTACTCATGCTTGCACTCAATGTTTATTAATTTTAATGCATGTTCATGACCGTTGTCGGTCTCTAGTTGGTCGCTTCCCAGTCTTTTTCTAGCCTTCACTTGTAGTAAGCGGGAATACTGCTTGTGCATCCACTTCCATAAACCCCAAAGTTATTCCATATGAGTCCACCATACCTTCCTATATGCGGTATCTACCTTCCGTTCCAAGTAAATTTGTATGTGCCAACTCTAAACCTTCAAATGAAATTCTGTTTTGTATGCTCGAATAGCTCATGTATCAACTAGGGCTGTATGTATCTTCCATGCTAGGCGGGTTATTCTCAAGAGGAGTGGACTCCGCTCCTCACTCACGAGAAAATGGCTGGTCACCGGGATGCCCAGTCCCATGCTCAAATCAAATAAAAATAATTGCAAAAAAAACTCCCCCAGGACTGTTTTTAGTTGGAGGCACCCGTTGTTTCGGGCCAGCCATGGATTGATGCTTGTTGGTGGTGGGTGAGTATAAACTTTACCATTCTGTTTGGGAACCGCCTATAATGTGTGTAGCATGGAAGATATCGAGATCTCTCGGTTGTTATGTTGACAATGAAAGTATGCCGCTCAAAATATTATTTATCTCTATTTCAAAACCGAGCTCTCGCACCTCTACAAATCCCTGCTTCCCTCTGCGAAGGGCCTATCTATTTACTTTTATGTTGAGTCATCATCCTCTTATTAAAAAGCACCAGTTGGAGAGCACCGCTGTCATTTGCATCCATTACTATTAATTTATATTGAGTATGACTATGACTGGATCTCTTTTACCATGAATTACAATGTTTAGTCAGTCCTTGATCTTCAGAGGTGCTCTGCATTTATGTTTTGCGGTCTCAGAAAGGGCTAGCGAGATACCATCTTCTTATATCATATTATGATTATTTTGAGAAAGTGTTATCATCCGAGATTTATTATTATTGCTCGCTAGTTGATTATGCCATTGATATGAGTAAAGATGAGACCTAAGTGTTATTTTGAATATGGTTAGTTCATAATCTTTGCTGAAAACTTGAATGCTGGCTTTACATATTTACAACAACAAGAGCAAACAGAGTTTGTAAAAGTTTTTCTTTATCACTTTCAGTTTATCAACTGAATTTCTTGAGGACAAGCAAAGGTTTAAGCTCGGGGGAGTTGATACGTCTCCATCATATCTACTTTTCCAAACACTTTTGTCCTTGTTTTGGACTCTAATTTGCATGATTTGAATGGAACTAACCCGGACTGACGCTGTTTTCAGCAGAATTGCCATGGTGTTATTTTTGTGTAGAAATAAAAGTTCTCGGAATGACCTGAAACTTCACAGAGAATATTTTTGAAATAAAAGAATCAAGGCCAAGGGTCCCACACCCTGTCCACAAGGGTGGGGGGTGCGCCTACCCCCCTGGGCGCACCCCCTGCCTCGTGGGCCCCCTGGTGCTCCACCGACCTCAACTCCAACTCTATATATTCACGTTCGGGGAGAAAAAATCATAGAGAAGGATTCGTCATGTTTTACGATACGGAGCCGCCGCCAAGCCCTAAACTCTCTCGGGAGGGCTGATCTGGAGTCCGTTCGGGGCTCCGGAGAGGGGAATCCGTCGCCATCGTCATCATCAACCTTCCTCCATCACCAATTCCATGATGCTCACCGCCGTGCGTGAGTAATTCCATCGTAGGCTTGCTGGACGGTGATGGGTTGGATGAGATTTACCATGTAATCGAGTTAGTTTTGTTAGGGTTTGATCCCTAGTATCCACTATGTTCTGAGATTGATGTCGCTATGACTTTGCTATGCTTAATGCTTGTCACTAGGGCCCGAGTGCCATGATTTCAGATCTGAACCTATTATGTTTTCATGAATATATGTGAGTTCTTGATCCTATCTTGCAAGTCTATAGTCACCTATTATGTGTTATGATCCGTTAACCCCGAAGTGACAATAATCGGGATACTTATCGGTGATGATCGTAGTTTGAGGAGTTCATGTATTCACTAACTGTTAATGCTTTGGTCCGGTACTCTATTAAAAGGAGGCCTTAATATCCCTTAGTTTCCAATAGGACCCCGCTGCCATGGGAGGGTAGGACAAAAGATGTCATGCAAGTTCTTTTCCATAAGCATGTATGACTATATTCAGAATACATGCCTACATTACATTGATGAATTGGAGCTAGTTCTGTGTCACCCTAGGTTATAACTATTGCATGAGGAATCGCATCCGACATAATTATCCATCACTGATCCAATGCCTACTACCTTTTCACATATTGCTCTTTGATTAGTTACTTTACCGTTGCCACTGTTATAATTACTACAAAACTACTACTGTTACTTTTATCGCCGTTACCGTTACTTCCATACTACTTTGCTATAGATATTAAGTTATCCAGGTGTGGTTGAATTGACAACTCAACTGCTAATACTTGAGAATATTCTTTGGCTCCCCTTGTGTTGAATCAATAAATTTGGGTGGAATACTCTACCCTCGAAAACTGTTGCTATCCCCTATACTTGTGGGTTATCATGCATCCACACTGTCCATAATCCACTCAGTAGCTTTCGGAGTCGTACCCTACAGTGGATTTAGGGGGATAGGCTTCACGAAGAGAAGTGTGAAGCACAAACATTTGACGAACAAGCATATTGTCAAAGTTCAGATTCTTGTTAGGTAATATAGGATGCTTGTCAAGAAAGCCTGGGACGAAATAAATGGTAAGACCATCCTGGCATTTTATCTTGCGTCCCACAAGATGTTTTAGATCCCCAGCATTGGCGTCAGAAGTCTTTGATTTCCAGCTAGTGACCTTTCCCTACAAGAGAAGGTTAATTTTCTTAACCACCCACATCTTTAGGGGTGGCTTAGAAGCAATGAATCTAAGTGCAGCATCTGAGAACTTTGGCTTTGGAGCCCTAGCAAATAGTTTTGTAGGAGGTGAATAACACTCATATGAATATGCAGAAAAGTTCTTTGATTTATGAACATAGCGGTTAGAAGAAACACGCTCATATTCATGAGTCTGATGATAGTTTCCCTGCAAAACATTGGCGTTAGGGTGACCTTGTGAGGTCCTCTGTCTGTATGAAGCCTTTGGGCCATACGAAGCCTTTGGTCTGGGGATTGTCTTCTTCCCAGGAGGTGTCATGATGACATTCACAGGACGCTTCTCAAGACAACTTTTGGGCACCCAGATCTTCTTCAAAGGTGGCCCGTTCCTGCAGTTAGTACCAATAAACCTGGCAAACACTTCACCATTTTGATTCTTAAACAACTTATAATTTGCGTCAAAGGATTCATTAATGATAATGGGGTTAGCAGAAGTGAAGCCAGATAAGGTGGATGGGTCCACTGAAGGGCCCTTTGCAGCAACCCATGTGGTTTTGGGGTACTGTTCAGGCTTTGAGTAAGAACCATCAACATTCATTTTCCTCTCGAACCCAACACCCTCTTTCCTAGGGTTTCAGTTCAGAATCTGTTTCTTGAGGACATCACATAGTGTATGATGCCCTTTGGGGCTTTTGTACATGCCTGTTTCAAGCAATGTCTTCAACCTAGCATTTTCATCAGCAATAGTGGTGGTATCCTCAGAAGAGGGGTTAGTTACCACATCAGTAGTTGAAGATATTGCAACATCAGCAGCATTAGAACATCCAACAGTAGAGACAATATTATCACGCTCAAGACATTTTAAACATGGTGGCACAAAATCTTCCTGAGCGGAACTGATCTGTTGAGCGAGAAGTGAATCGTTCTCCTTTTGAAGGTCTTCATGAGATGCTCTCAGTTTCTCTAGATCTTGCTTCCTTTGAAGATAATCATAGGACATCATCTCATGAGTAGCTGAGAGTGTTTCATGACGACTTTCAAGTTCCTCGTACTTAACACGAAGATTTTTAATGTCTTCTATTAAGGACAGAGTTCAATTCATTTCCTCATCCAATAGGTCATCGCTTTTGTCTAGCAACTTTTGAATATGTTCCATAGCAGTTTGTTGTTCAGTTACAATTTTAGCAAGAGTCTTATAGCTGGGTTTGGATTCACACTCAGAGTCATCTTCACTGGAGGTTTGAAAGTAAGCATCACGTGTGTTTACCTTGGCACCAAGTGCCATGTAGCAATAGGTCGGAGAAAATGAATCAGGTTCGAAAGTCATCGTTTTATGTGACTCCTTGAATTCATGGAACCAGGGCTCCTGACGAATTCGATGTCCTTCATAAACATCAGAAATCCGGTCCCATATAAGCTTTGCATTGCAAAGATGCAAAATGCGCCTGAACTCATCTCTGGACAGGCAAGAACATATGATATCCTTCGCAATAGTATCCAGCCGAGTATACTTGTGAATGTCATCAGCATGCGCCATTTTGCATAGATCGGTGAGGCCAATCTCCATGACTGTCCATAGCTCACTGTTCATCCCAGTGATATCCGTCACGACTCGCCCCGTGTGGCGGCTTATGTTGAAGCTGATAATGAAAAAGCACGTCAGGATGATCTTGACCTTCTGGATGAGGAGCGTGATCTTGCGGTGGCTCGTTCAACGATTTATCAGCAAGATCTACGTTGTTATCATAGCCGTCGGGTTAAAACCCGGACCTTTCAAGAAGGTGACTTGGTGCTCCGGCTCATCCAGGATCAGACAGATATGGACAAATTATGCCCACCTTGGGAAGGGCCATTTGTGGTCAGGAAAAACTTGAACAACAGGTCATACTACCTCATTGATATTCGAGACCACAAGGACTCATGCACATCAGAGGAGGAGACCCACTGGCCTTGGAACATTGCTCATCTTTGGCCTTATTACACTCGAGCCACTGGCTCTTGTGTTGTATATATTTTCATCTGTGTACATATTATGGTCAAGTATAATAAAGCCGGCATCCCTGATAACTCAGGGCCTCTGTCGTTTCATTTATGAGTATCTGAGTCTTTATTGTCAATTCATAAGATCACTTGGGGGTTTCCTGCTAATTGAGCATAGCTGTGACTACCCTCTTGATCCGGCTTGTACGCCTTGTTACAAATTACATGGGGGCTTCTTGCTCATTGAGCATAGCTGTGACTACCCTTTGATCCGGCTTATACGCCTTGTTACAAACAACTTGGGGGCTTTCCGCCCAAGTTAAAAGGTTACCAAAGAGAACTTGCTACAATGTGTAGTTCAAACATAGGTAACCTGCCTTGATGACTTATTATAGGTCACTTGGGGGCTTCCTGTTCAATGAACATAGCTATATTTACCCTTTTGATCGGCTTGGATGCCATGTGTATTCACCAAAGTTTCGGGTTATCTTGCCTAGTATGTCTGCCACTCCACCCAGGTAATCCTGGAATGACCCGACGTACTCTTGACAGCCAATCTTACAAAGATCCTAAACTTGTCAAAGTTAAAACGGCGGTTGGTCATGTGAGGCCCGGCTTACAGGTTTGAATAAAGGATTAACTCAGTGGCTGTGCGGCCCATGAACAACACTTGATATTGAGGTTTGGCAGCCTATGAAAGCCTTGTTTTTTCTGGTTTGTTATTTTCTTTGAACATTGTTTGGGTTCATATTCTATAGACATATTGTTTAAAACGATTCAGGCCGTGTAGCCTTAATCCTTATGGCTCATATTTGAGCGTATCTGGGGTTTTGATAACCCGTTCTGGCTTTGGATGTTAAGTCGCCAGTATACTTGGATTGTGCACTTGGAGTAATGCGCACTAGGTCTTTGGGCTGTCATCCTCACCGGATATGGCAATGTAAGCCGGCAGCGTGAATCAATTTCACAGGTATGCTTTACTTGTTTTTTGAATATGCGAGGTTTTGATAACCCGCCCTGGTTATAGACGTTAACGTCGCCAGATAAACATTTTATTGGGCGGTGTGACCCGCCCTGGTGTAAACCGCCAGGGCATATGCTACTTATTATGTGTGCAGGAACATTGAAAAATAGTATAATCTTCCTGGGAAGTTTATCAAAGGCACACTAAAAAGGCATAAGCAGTTTGAAGCTTAAAACATGCACGATGGCATGGCAGGTCAGTTTTTTCAGCTAGCCTATTACAAGGCGTCGTATGGCCCAAAAGAATAAGTGTTTTGTCTGCGCACAAATCATATGTGGTGGTCTGAGAATCGCCTCATGGTTCAGTGGCCCTAGTCTTGGTGTGTTGAAGACTCCGGGTCATCTTGCACCGGTTCTTCTTCTTCTTCTTCACCCATTGGCTGGAAGTCAGATGTGGCCCAGTTGATCCCGGTCAAAGCTCTAAACACAGCTTCATCATCTATAAGGCTCGATGGATCAATATCAGGAGCGAACGCGTGCTTACGTGTTGGCGGGATGAGGTCCATGGCCTCATGAACCGGCGATGTTACTTTTGAGTTCTCTTTGGTATAAGCCGGATGATATTTTGACAAGTAAGTTTCCTCTGCTAGCTTGCTTGCTAAAGGGCGCATTTCCCTTATGCACTTGGTGAAATCTTTTGCTTCGAAGGGAGTCCCGTCTTCTTTCAAGCTTGGGCAGCCGGTGGCTAATTCTTCCAGGTCAAGTTCTGTTTGCCATGCTTTTTCTTGGCTTAGCGCGGTGATGGCACCGGCTCTGGCGGCTGATCGCTTCAGTTATTCAACTCTTTGCGGCGGCACCGACATTTTTTCCAACACTTCCTTGATGAGTGAAGGGGGTGGCTTCTTATGTGAGACAGTAGAAATAGCCCGTTGAGCGCAGGTGTACAAATGCTCCACAAGGGTATATGCAGCTTAAGCTTTACGCGCATATCTTGACCCAGCTTGGAACTTCTGGCAGCAAAGATATTGATAAGCCGGCTAATGATTGTGAAACATTGGTGATGAAAGATTACAGTATGATATTACTTACCAAAGATGGAGGCTGTCATGCTATTGATTTGATGCTTCAAGCCGGACAACTCGTCAGTTACCGGCCTAAGAGCAGCCTCAGCATCTTCTGCTCTTTTCAACAGAGCCGCCTTTTTTGTATCCCAGCTGGTCCTCTCAACATTGAAGTCTCTTTTCAGCTTTTCAGCCTCTTCTAAGGCAGTTTTCAGCTCTGACTTGGCTTTTGAGGTCTCTGCTTGTTGGGACTGGATGTTTTCCCGCAGATCAGTGACTTGGGATTCCTTCATATTTAATTCAGCCTGCAATATACAACATACAGGTAGTATTATAATCATCCTATTTGAAGTCCCAAGCATAATACAAGTATTTTACTTGGCACTTGGGGGCTAATGTACATCGCTCTTTTGAAGACAAATTTTTAATGACTCGGCTAAGTTTCTTCAACTAAAGCCGGCTCATGGGGGCAACATATTTGATTTGTTCATAAATATGGTAATAACTACCGGCTTAGCTATGCAGCTTAAGCTGGCCCTTGGGGGTTACATATGCGGAGTTTAGCACTACAATTTGAAGTCCCGGCTTAACCTTCCAGTTTGAGGCGGCCCTCGGGGACTACTCGTTCTGATTCAGCAGTTACAAATTGTTATGACATGTCTACAAGATCAAAGAGGTTATCTAAGTCTGCAACATATTCAATTCTTCAATATTCAGTAGACTTGGCGGCTGACAGATATATACTTATATGAGAAGGTCTTGTTAGTGCTTACCTCAAAGAGCTCCTTCATAAGGTTAACCAGTCCGGCTTAAAAATCACGGCTGGTGTGAAGGCGGTTTAGATAACCCACATGAATCTCATGAGCATTGAACTGGGCATAACTCTCTAAATCCAGTTTCCACTTGCCCTTGTCAACAACTGAGAATTCTTCTTTGGCGCTGTGTTTAGACAAGACGGTGGGGTTGCCTGGTGCTGTGTAAGCCGTCCGAGTGACTATTACATCTTCAATGTCTTGAGCCAGCTGAGTGGGACTGGGCGGCTTAGCATGAGCCGGATTAATATCCATGGAGTCCATGGTGACATGGTGCTCTTTTGGTGGTGGATCATCGATGGCTGCTTCAGAGGTTTGATGCAAAGATTCAAACATTGTATGCTTCTCCCGGTCAGCAGCTTTGGGATCTTCAGTCGGTTTATTCACTTTCAGTTTCTTGCTGGGCTTGGCTATAGCACTGAAAATAAGACACATGATGGGATTAATATATCAACTGAGTAAGTGTTAAAGCAAACAAGCTTAATGTTCTCACCCGGGTACAGTTTTGAAAAGAGGAATCTGAGATCCAGTTGAGTCACCGGAAGAGGAATGAGGAGTTCCCTGATAGTTTGAATCAGAAGGGTTAAGGGGTTGTTGAATAAGGCCTGCCTTTGGAAAAGCTAAGTCGTAAGTCTGTGAAACCTCTGCTCGGCGCTTGTGAGGAGTCGGCATGTTCGGTAAGCCAGAGGAAAGTTCTCCACCTCCGCTATTCCAGGTTGTGCGGGGAACTTCATGCTGCCATTTCTTCAAAATAAAGTTGGGATCCAAGTAAGCTAAAAGGTGAGAAACCTTACTTTCCGGCTTGCTTGACGAACTTTCTGTCTTGGCAGAGGTTCTGAGTCAGAGGAAATGATAGTTACCTCTTCACCATCTGCATGGCTGGCTTCCGCATCATCCTCATAGTAATCAGTGTCAATAAGATGAGCAAAGAAAGAGCCAAGGGAGTCAAGTTCTACCTCCGACCCATCATCCAGAGTAAACAGATCCATTGCATCTGCCTTCTTCTTGGCAGGTTTCTTGTTTTCCTTGGTCTTGTTCCTGGTCTTCTTGGCCGGTTTATCCTGAAGCTTCTTGCTGCAGAAGGGGGAATCAGCCTGCAGAAAGTTCAAGTAATAATGGGAAGATAGATTGACAAATAAGGATTTAGTGAAAGTTCCTTGAAAATACTTACAGCTGGCGGCTTGTTGAGGGCGCAGAAGGGGTTTAGCCCTACTTTACTGCAAGTTTCTAAGCTCTCGTGGAGCAGAGTCTTGGTCATATCATTGACCTATTTATCTTCTAGACGGATTGGAGAGTAACGTAGCGGATCTTTGCACTACAAAAAAATACACTTTCGTGATGATACGTGTTTGTCACAGTAGGTCACCTTTTCTGGCATGTATGTACATCCATGACGATTTTATGACAAAATCAAGATAGTCATACCTGTGCTGTCGTAGAAGTGTTCCACGACAATACCAAAATTATCATCACGGAAGTGTTCATTTACATGACAATAAATGACGCGTCATGGAAGTGCTTTCGTCAAGGGTAACCGACACATGGCATCCACCATAACGGGTCGCCGTTAAGCTATCGGGTCCGGTTTTGGATCCGATAACCCATTAACAGCCCGGACCAATGGGGATTTTCGACGTGTAAAATTCTCACTGGCCGAAGGAAACACATGTCAGCTCATCATTGGGTCAGATAGGCGCCTATGATATGTCGACACGTGTGACGGCCTACCACTAGCTCATTTAGCTTACAAAGGCCGGCCCATTTGACTTGGTCAAAAGTTAGCGGGCCGGCCCATGAAATGCCTGTTAACGGTCTATTTGCAAATAGCCCATTTTACGGCCCGGTAACTCACTGACCGTTAGGGCCTTCCCGAAATCAGCCCAACAACGTCATGTGGGCCATCGAATATAACACCAGCTCATTTCACTTTCGGCCCATGTGTGGCCCATGATGTCTTTCAGCCCATATGAGGCCTTTCATATCTTTAGGCCCTTTAGTAGCCCACGGTGACTCTAGCCCATAATGAATAGTAAATTTCTTTGTACCCATTAACGGCCCATGATTCACATGGGCCGTTTCTAGCCCGTGTTAGCTTTCGGCCTACTGACGGACCATACGTTCTTGGGCTCCTTTCCGGCCCTCGATTACTTTCGGCCCGTTACTAGCTTGTTCCCCTAATGGGCCAAATTTGGCCCGTGGCTAGAATCGGCCCGTTTGTGGCCTGTTAACCCGTTGCGCCGTTTCCAGCCCGTCCTATATTTTGGCCCATTAATGACCCGTTATGCCTGTGATAGAATTAAGCCTTTGTTGTCCTCCGGCCTGTTAACGGCCTATTACTGTGCTGGGCCGATACCAATTATGCCAGTTTACGGCCCATGTGGACCCATTTATCCGACGACCCGAGGCCCACCGATTCTACGGCCCGTTGGAGGCCCATTTATCCAACGGCCCGTAGGAGGCCCATGGATCATACGGCCTGTAGCAGGGTCAAGGTTACCACGGTCCGTATATGGCCCATGGTTGTTGCGGCCACTAGCAAACCAGGGAAAAAGAAGACTAGGAAATAAATAAGCCCGAAACTAACGCTAGGCTATTAAGGCGATTGCACAGATTACACCCACTGGGCATCAAAGTTCTCCACCAGTGCAAATATAGGGAACCCCCTACACTATACAAAAATGGCTTTCTGTTTTCTTCAGCCGGTGGCTGCATGTTAAGAACAAATTTTGTATCGCAACAAAACAAATTACAACCATAAAACAAAAGGAAGTTTGGCATAGATAAATGCACCACCAGAAGTTCAGAAGCTGAGTTCATTTGACCTGACTGTTATGTTTTCATGTTGTATTGTCCGATGGAGCACCATAACCTTCGCCTTCATTTCTCCTAGGCTCCTGAACAACATAGCAAATGTCTGATAGTCTGGTTTCAAAACCATGCATATCTTGACGGCATCGAACAATGGTTGTCCTTGTTTCACAAAGGGTCTCTATTAGGGAATGGACTTGTGTCTAGAGCGCAGATATAACATTGTTTTGAGCTTGCATATCTTGATCATGAGGCAGTTTGGATGAGATTGCCTTAACAACCAACCAGTACTACGTAGGAATGTGCTTTTGGCACTGTTAGTGGACATGTACTGCCCCACTGCAGCAAGAGGTGACATTGCGGTTATAGTTGCCTCGTCACCTTCAGAAGGTGGCGGTTCCACCATTTTTCCATACTTGCTGAAAATTTGAGTTCTTACATTAGTAGTACCAGAACAGAAGATATTAAGGAGGTAGAAAAACCAAAGAAAATAGCTTTGGTCTATCTACAGAACTTATTCTCGTGAACCCATGTAAAATATTAGTTGTATTTTACCGCAAAGTACATAATAAAACCATGTTCCAAACATATGACCATGTACCATGGCTAATGTATTGTCTATTTCTTCACATTGTATTGACAGCTAAGGATAAAGAGACAAAGTTTATAATATGGTAAGCATAGTATGACATCATTCATATCACAAAACAACTTGGGACTGACAAACAAGAAATTGTAACATTGTGTGGGCAAGTCCAGCACGGAACTAGATTACAGATCAAGATCAAAGGAACATCACTCCTCTCTTTTAAACCTTGTAAGGTGCAATGATGCGCTAAGACAATTGTGTATAAAATTGAAAAGAGTAATAGACATTGGCTGCAAACCATGCAGTTCAATGCACAAGTTAGAGTAAGTAGTAGTTAAAAGGCATGAGGATTAAGGACTTACAACAGTGGCTTTGACTGGTGTAGTCATGCCCTTCGTCTTGCTGGTGTGACGGTCCTTGAAGATTTCGACACCATTTGGTTCAGGTACTTATTGGTCCTTGCGGGCTTTCCTCTGCATTTGGAACAAGTCAATATAGATCTGATAATATGGTACAACGAAAAGAGTGAAGCAACAGCTAATTACAAGAGCCTCGCATTGTGCAATATAGCTACGAGATCCTATCGTCTGTTGGAATTTCACTTTCGTACGGTTGGACTTGCTCTTTGAACAGTTCACCTACAAGAAGATAGATTTGTGAGGCACATGCGTAAATACAAGTTCAACATGTGATCTGATCACACACACACACACACACACACACACATATATATATATATATAATGTACCTGATACTTTGGATCAGACCAGTGTTTAACGAGGCCTCTCCAGTCTTCATCCGATATATTTTCCACTGGAGATGTTTGGGCAAGTTCACTGTTAGCCTTGCCTTCAAAGTGAGTTTTCCTCAAGTTATACCGATACTATCGCAGAGCAGACTTGAAAACATGGGTGCAAGCTTGTCTGGTTGCATCATCTTGGCTATCCAACTTGAACCTCATCTATTGAAAATTATGGGAGTCTCATTATCAGCAACCTAGAAAGTATGGGACAGAGCAAGACGATATTACTAGTTTCCATACATAACCATACTTACAGATAAATGGTCGAGGAAGGTGTTGAACTGGCTTCCGTCTTTGTCATTCCTGTACTGAATCCATGTTGGGAGGATACGTACATGACACCTAACGGTAACCTCTGCCTCTGGTACTAACTTGGCTGACTCTGTAGCATCACGTGGCCTTTTTAAACCTGCCTCAAAACAGATCTCCATTCTTCCTCCTCTTGATTTAGTTAACCTATCGAGCATTATCCCTGATGTTTGTTTCCTCTTGCGCCTAGGTGCTAGTTCAACAACAAACATAGGAAGTGTTAGTGTACATCAAACTGTGAGACTACATATAAAGAAGCTTGCAACTGTAACTTGACTCCAGCAACTACCTTCTTGCTGTTGAAGCTCACAAAGTTCATCGATCTTGCCAACTCGTCTTGTGTGAAGAGTTCTTCGAAAGTAGTGTCAGGTGGCAAGGGAGCTTGGGAACATGCTGCTAGCTGAGTTGCCGAACGAGTAACTCGTGCAGCTGGTGGTACTGTGGAAGGTGTTGCAACAACTAGGGCTGTCTCTGCTTGTTTGGTGGAAGCTATTGGTTTCTGTTTGGCTTGTTCTACAACTCGTGTAGCACAGGATACCCCATTTGTACAATTTTCCGCTGGACTTTGACCTTTTATTGCACCATCAGTACCAGCAGAATCTGCAGGATTATTCCGCTTCCGTTTCCGTGTGTCCTTAGTACTAACACCATCCCCTGTTATTTTGTGTTACTTCCTCTTTCTCTGTGCCATGTTAATTCAAGCTGACAAGAAAAAGGAATAATATTTCTTCAGAACAAATTAATGCGTGATACAGACGAACTAAACTTTGATGTTAGACAACCACATGATAGGAGGATGTAATATGCACGAAAAACAGGACGGCATGAGATAATCAGAACTATGATGTGTAAACTAAGCAGAAGACATTTCATTAAATTATAAGCAATGCAATGGAAGGTAGACACCATATGAAAGATGCTACAAAAATCGCTTTGCCAAGTTAACAGTGTCTCGTCATAACTGGCGTTTAAACAAATGTGAAGCAGTACAAGAAATAAATCATATGCAAGATGCAAACAACATCACACTACCAAGTTAAAGGTCTCTCGTCATTAGTGCCATTGCATACATCTTATGATGTGTGAACTAAGTTGAAGGCGTTTCAACAAATTAGAAGCAATGAAAGCTAGACACCATATGAAAGATGCAACGAATATCACTCTACCAAGTTAAAATTGTCTCGTCATAAGTGCCATTTCAACAAATTAGAAGTAGTACAAGCTAGAAAAGAATATGAGATGTAAGACAAACACATGATACCAGGATGGAAATATGTACGAAAAATAGGACGACATGGCATATTCACAACTGTTTGTGTAAACTAAGCAGAAGCCATTTCAACAAATAAGAAGCAATGCAAGCTAGACACCGTATGCAACATGCAACACAATATCACACTGCCAAGCTAGAGAAAGCACCTGGGATGCCGGTTTCGCCGGAAGACCGCCAACAGTCCCTGCCTTATTTTTTTCCTTCCTGCTTCCTAGTTTTATTGCCGTGTCAAGTCAAACCCACAAGAAAAATGAATAAAAATTCGCTTTTCAGAACTCATTGATGCAGGATGCTGAAGAGCACTACTTTAATGTAAGGCGGCCGCATGATAGGACGATTGAGTGTGTAGCAAAAAAGGACAGCATTGCATATTCACAGCTAAGTAGAAGGCATTTCAACAAATTAGAAGCAATGAAAGCTAGACACCATATGAAAGATGCAATGAATATCACTCTACCAAGTTAAAACTGTCTCGTCATAAGTGCCATTTCAACAAATTAGAAGTAGTACAAGCTAGAAAAGAATGCGAGATGTAACCTATATCACACTCCCAAGTCAAATGTGTCTTATGATAAGTGATTGTTGCAGGTTGCACAACAGTAGTACTTTGATGTAAGAACATGGTGTGATAGACAGATATTGTATGTTCTAGAAACAGGAACACGTGTCTTTTTCACAAGTATAATGTGTAAAGTAAGCAGATGGAATTCAAAAATATTAGAAGCAATACAAGCTATACATCACACATAACATGCAACCACATATAACAGTGCCAAGTTAGAGGGAGCACCTGTGATGGTGCACTAGGGGAGACATGCTCATCATCAACACAACTACGTTGAGTGTCTATGCATGTGTTGTATTGCAAATCATCTTAGGGGGTGGAGGAGCAGAATCTGTAGAGGCCCTCCGTTTGGAAGGAGCACCTTTATCCGCTGCCTTGCTAACTTCCTTCCGCTTTATTGATTTTGAATTGTCAAGTAAAATCGACAAGAAAAAGCAATAAAATTCACTCTTCAGAACTCATTCGTGCATGATACTGACAATCACTACTTTGATGTAAGGCAAACACATGATACCAGGATGGAATATGTACGAAAAACAGGACGGCATGGCATATTCACAACTGTTTGTGTAAACTAAGCAGAAGCCATTTCAACCAATAAGAAGCAATGCAAGCTAAACACCACATGAAAGATGCAACCAATATGACTCTGCCAAGTTAAAAGCGTCCCATCATAAATGGCATTTCAACAAATTAGAAGCAGCGCATGCTATAAATCATATGAAAGATGCAAATAATATCACACTGCATATACTAAAGGTGTCTCATCATATTGATTAATGTGGGATACAAAAAAACAATAGTTTTATGTAAGGACATGCTTAATAGACAGATGTACTATGTACTAAAAACAAGAAGGCATGTCTCATTAATAGGTATAATGTATAAACTAAGCAGAATAGCACATGCAATTTAACCAGATTGGAAGAATTACAATCTAGACACCATATGCAACATGCAACCACATATCACGCTGCCAAGTTAGAGCAAGCGCCTACGATGCTCGTGTAGGGGAAATGCGGTAATCAACTACAGAGCTACATTCACTATCTTCATCTAGCCTTGCTGTTTCTTGAGAATCATGTGGGGAGGCTGATGCTGCATTCTTTAAATGAGGATCTTTACTCACAGTAGTCCACTGGCCTGATGTCACGACCGGCTTTTCCAATAAAAATATTTATTGAGAAACCGATCCCTTTTACGGACCAGTAGAGAAGAATCCTCCTCTTTGGTAGACAATTTCTTGATCACAGAAGAATACCAGGAGTACTAAATATAATACAAGGTTGAGCGGAGACTGCTCAACAATTTATTACAAGCACGCCAATAATACATAAAGGCGGATAGGGTGGCATGCTACTGACTCGCAAAGAAATAACGGTGGTGGGTATACCACAACGAAGTGGGTGACATGACTCCTGAATCTAACAACTCTTCGAGCGTCGGAGTGAGGCTCGAGGATTCTTATTGTGGGTGGCGGAAGCGTATATAATACAAGTGACCAAAATCCAGGATCGCACGGGACTGACTGGGACTCCTCTAGGCGTCGGACTCGCTATCAAACTCTTCATCCATGAGATCGCCTTCGTCAACATCTGGCCAAATCAACAAGCCAGGTGAGTACTATGAAAGTACTCGCAAGACAGTTCGGACATAAGATATAATAAATGTAAACATGATGCATATGAACAGATTAACAAGCGCACTCAGACAATGAGATAGCAATGCATGGAAAATAAAAGGGAAGTCGGGCGGTAGTCCTCCCGAAATCCCAAAGTAATACTGAGGGCCAATCGAGTGTCTGAATGACTCCTCGAAAGGATATAAAAGAAATAACAATGCCGCAGTCGGGCGTCAGGGCGACACCACATAAAGGGCTTATAATGGAAAATAAACAACAGTGCGTGCCACAGTCGGACGTCTGGAGCGACATCACATAAAGGGCTTATATTGAATGTAAAAGACAAGAGTGCCACAGTCGGACGTCTGAGCGACATCACATAAAGGGCTTTTATTTCATAACTTAATATCTCAGTAGCTCATGAATTTAATTCATTTCAAGGGAATAATCAGGCACGAGATAAACAACAGGGTTAGTCCATCCACATGAATAATAGTTCAACCAAGTTTACCACTCAAGTTTGTTCACCGGGGATTTAACACGGAGACTGACAAAGGAACTGACATGGATATGGATAAGTTGGCCACGGTCCTTGACCATGGACACAATGACTCGGAAGGATTTGACTCTGCAGAGTTTGTACTCTTAACCACAGCCAACGGATTTCAGTAGTCACAAGGGACTAGTTCCGTTTACGGTGTTTTAGGGGAAACACATCTAACCAGTACACACCCATTCAACATTCCGATGCCAGGAATCACCCTCGGCAACGTTCAAGAAAAACCTTGAGACGGGGAGGCTACAACCTCGCGTAACATGGGATCAAATTTATACCGCGCGCTCTAAGGGGTGCCCCCCTCTCGGTCCCAACCGGAAACACCCATGCCCCCTGACCGGATGACTGGCTTTAATCTAGGGCCATGGAACCGTCATCCCGGCCCCTCTATTTGGTGTGTACAAGGAAAGAGGTTAACAACTTACTAAACCACATTCTTTGCAGAAAACATGTGGCAGCACGAAAGGGGAAGAACGGTAACGTGGCTCAGTCCACGTTAACGTCGGAGTTTAACGGATGACGTAAGGCTGGCATGCTACAACAATACCACCTCACTACCTTTCATGTCACCACATGATCAGGTCATCTCTCATCAAAGATCACGGTAACTTCGGAACACACGGATAGTTGCCTTGCATGCAATGAGATACTCACCGATGCTCATATGCCATGCACAATCATTCAAGCAAACACGCAAAACACCTATCATATCAAAGGTTCAAACATGCTTGCCTGGTTCGGAGAAGTCGGAGTCTAGCTCGGCGAAGTTCGCGGCTCCGTCACCTCCTCCGGAACCTACGGTATAACGAAACCGTACACTAACGTAAAAAGCATCGCGTGCATAAAAATTGTTCCAAAAATATTCCAAATAAATACTATAAAAAACTAGACAAAAATATAAGCTTGACAGAAAAAAGAATCAATCAAAAATCATCTTTTATTAAAAAGATATAAGGGTTTTAGTCCAGGGACTAATCTGTGATGAAACATAAAAGAACCAGGGACTTAACTGAGAAAACAGAAAACGATTCGGAAAGAAATGCGCTAGCCCAAAGAGAAGACGCATTCTGCCCGAAGGCGCCATCAGAAAATGGTTCAAGAGGGAAACAGAAGATAGGCTGACGAGGGGGGTCCACCCGTCAGGTTTAAAAACTCCAGCGGAGCTCACCGGCGCCCGAAGGCGGCGGTGGTCGCCAGCGTTGAACCACGGCGAGGCAGGGAGATCGGAGGGTACCAAGAGGTTCAGCTGGTTCTTCCGCGTCGGTGGGTGGTGGACTTGGCCGTCGGAGAGCACCACGTCGACGGCGACACTTTCTCCGGTGGACGGTGGTTCGGGCGATGGTGGAGAACTCCAGTGGGTGCTGCAAACTCCAAATTGAAGCGCGGGTCAGGAGAGTGGATGTACTAGGAAGCTACTGGCAAGAGCTGAGGGGTAGAGGTGCACGCATGGGAGCAAATCAAGCTGGGTCCCGTGGCGGGTCGTGGCGGCCGGAGTTGGGGAAGAAGGCTCCCTCGGGGCTCTTCCAGTGGCTTGGCGTGGTATTGGTGGTGTGTAGAGGTGGTGCGGGTTCGAGTTCGAGCTCGGGACCTCCTTTTATAGGCGATCCGAGGGGGTGGCCATGAACGGGATATCTCCGGCGGGCGATTACGGCGAGGCAGAGGTTGGGCAGGGGGTTTAGGGGGCTAGGCACCATCAGGGAAGATCACTGGTGCCGTTCCACCGCTAAACCTCAGTCGGGCAAGGCGTAATGCGCCGATCCTCGACGGGGCGGCCGTACGGGCACGGCGGCGGCAGGGAGCGCGCTCCGCGCCTACCAGTTCACGACGAAGGATGGCAGCGTGCACGGGTGAGTGGATGGCCACGCAGCGGCCTCGGGTGGCTTGGGCGGCGCTGGGCGGCGCGGTCCACGCTGCGCCTCTCTCTGGCAGTCGCAAAGCCGCTGCTGCCGTCGTTCACGGGGTGGCGCACCTCCTCCTGCTCGTCACCGACGCCCGCAAGCCTCCAGGAGATCGTGCGGCGCAGGGATAAGAAGGAGAGAACAGGGAGCAAGGCGCCACCGTGGTACTGGCGAGATCGAGAACGACCTCTGAAGAAAACGACAGCAGTTCCTGAAACTGTTAACTGAACTATCTGAACATGACAGAAACAGTGCCCTTCAAGTGCTCGACGAAATGATTTGGCATGAAGAATTTTTTTTCTGGAGCTGGGACTTGGTGACGTGACCTCTCAATGTACCCAGAGGCTGCCTGAATTTTCTCAGATTTTTAGGAGGAGAATTCAAATGAATTTCATCAAATTTGGCAAATATGGTCCAAACTTGCAGCAAGCACAATTTGAAATATTTGAACTGGAGACCAGTGGATCTTCATGGATCTTGGTTGACGGCTCTAAGGACTAGCCAGGGAAATTGGTTTGGAGGCAAAACTCAAAGTAGAAATGGTAGTTCCTTTGAAAACCTCCAAGGGTCAAAATAGAAGGCAGAAATTATATTTGAGAAGAAATAAATGGAAGGAAGAACATGGGGAGGCTCAACTTGCTGGATTTGAAGTATAACTTGGCACAAAGATGGGGAAAGGCTTATGGGGGGGATTTCCACTCATGTCATGGCAAGAAGAGATTTTGAAAAGGGGGAGAAGATCACTCCAAATGCCATAGGGCTATTTTAAAAGATTTTTCAAAAGAAATCTCCCAAGTGAAAAGCATTTGGTTTTGAGTCCACATAAGAAGGAAAAACCTCCAAGACCAAAATCAAGTCTTGGGTGAATCCAAACAAAACAATTTTTTTCATAAAAGAAAGTATTTTGAGAGGGAGAGTTCTTCAGAAAATTTTAAATAACATCCCTCAAATCAAATAAAGGTTTGAAAAAGCCAAATAAAATTTTGGGTGTCACACCCGACTGCCTCATCATAAGTGATTGATCAGGGATACACAAGAGCATTAGTTTGATGTAAGAACATGGTTAATAGACAAATGTACTAGTATGTACCAAAAACAGGAAGACATGTCATATTCAAAGGTATAATGTGTAAGCTAAGCAGATGCAATTTAACCAAATTGGAAGCAATACAAGCTAGACATCCGGCTGGAGTGGTGAGCATGATCATCTAGGACCTGAGAGCCTGGTGGGAGGTGGGCTGCTTCGCCACCATCGTGGCTTTGTATTTGGTTTCCAGGTGATGCTTGTCCGTGCTGGGCTTGTCACTGGCTCGGCCAGTGCCCTGACTAGCTATCTGTCTTTTGGTGCTCCCGGGATGGTGGTTCATGTAAAAAATATCTTTCCTTATCTTAATAAAGACTGACTTTGGCCTTTCGAATACAAGCTAGACACCATATGCAACATGCAACCACATATGACACCGTGAAGTTAAAGCAAGCACCTGGGATGGTGGTTCACGGCGAGCGAGATCATCAACTCCAGAGCTACGTTTACCGTCTCCATCTATTGAACATCCAATCTTTAAAGCGAAAATATGTGTCTTGCCTGCCCGCGAAGCAAGCAGGAGCGACTTGTCTCTTTTCTTTTTTGCTTCTGTCAAGGCAGAGTCTGAAATACCTTTGCATAAAAACACGATAGTGAGAGTATGGGTGAAGTGTGTGCAGAACTAGTGCACTATAAAAGTAGCAGATAGCAGGTGGCTGAAAAATAAATGACAGGAGACATATGATAGCTCTAAAACATTGCATGGCAAACAAAATTAGATTCTACTCCGTACGATTTTGTAATATATGAGCACATGGATGGCTGGGAAATGCAGGTACTCCTCCAGCACACCACCACATGTGGTCCTATCAAAATAACAATCGGCTGGAAATAAATAGGCCAGTCGATTTTTTTATGAACCGCCCGATCTATGAGGAACTGGCAGATGGCCTTCGTCTAGCTCCCACCAGTCATTGTTGACGATCTTTCTCGAACCGCCAGCGACCACCAGCCCAGACCCCTTCCTCCATCGCCCCGCCCTCCCCTCGACCTCACACCACCGTCTTGCTTGGAAGCGCCCCCCGGCCATCCCTTTAGTCCCGACCGACCTCCAGATCGGGCGCCAGCAACTCTAGGCCCTACACACCCCTAAGATAAACACAGAGGCGCTGCTTCCCCGATGTAACAGGCCGACTAGCGCCTGTTACACCGGGGAATGCTTCCTTTAATTGCAAATCAACTGGCCAGGAATTGAAATCCAGGGGGCGACGAACCTCTAGCTAAGGTGAAATAGTATATGAGAAGAAACCTTGTGCATCGCGAGTTACTAGGAACATCTAGTATCAAGAAGAAGTGGTCAACTAGTGTCTTCTGTGGGATGAATACCATGCAAGCAGACATGTAAGATTTGCATGAATAAGGGAATAGGAGTACCATTTCTGGTTGCCAGTGTTGTGTCCTCCAGATGTCGTGGGGATTTTCTTGTTTTTACAGGGGGAGCCGATGTTTTGGAGGAGGGTGGAGCCTTGGATGAACCCATAGGAAAATTGTTGACTGTGTTGCTGTGGCCGTATGTCGGCGGAGGGGAAGCAGATCCGAGGCGGCGAAGGAAGGCATAGCAGGAACAGCTCTGGTGCAGTGGACGGTGGCAAAGTTGGAGCGGCAGCGGTGAGGCGCGGCATGGCATGGTTGAACTGGCTCGGGTATGGACAGATCGTCCTCGACTTCAACTACTAGCCGTGGAGGGCGTTGTGGTTGAGGTTGCGGTGGACGACGACGTTAGGGCATCGGCTCCGGCGTGATGGAGGAGGGCGATAGTTGATGGGTGGGATGGGGTGGCGGACGGAGGACGCCGGGGTTTCGCGGCTGGTGGAGAGGTAGTTTTGGCGCCCACGGAGTACGAATGGGGAATCAGACGGAGGTGGAGGGCGGGGGGGAGCTAAGGGAGAACCATGTTTTGGTCCGGACGCGCCTGTTTTTGGTGTTTTTGAACAGATGGGACGCGCTTGTTTGAAATTTGGGGAAAGTACAAACTTTGCCCCCCTCTTAAATTTGGGACCTACTGTGGGTAGGGGGTAGGATGGTAATCCCAGGTGTCCCAAATAGTGGGCAGGAGCGATTTCGATCGCGCGCATGCGTGCTTAGGCGGCCATTGTGTATGAATGTGTGCTACGAACCTACCCCGGTTTAGACCTTTGGACGTCGGGCCGGTAGGTTTCATGGGTCGGAGTTAGAAAAGTAATTTCCTTCTACCCGCTTCGTTCGAAATTTTGAAATAAAAGCATTCACGTTTAGAGTACTCTTGAACTTTGAGGATTGACCTAAATAGACAACGTTAAATTTGACCTTGTATGTTTGAAAACCTCATTAAATTATGCGCTTCATTTTGAAATTTTGACACTTGAAAATCCTATAACTATGATTGTTTTGGAATGGAGGAGGTAAATTTGAATCTATTTTGTACACGACTATATATGCTATTATGTACAAAAGCAGAGCAAAGATTGGTGCCCCCATAATTTAGGTCTGATTTACAAATGCCATGATATCGAACTCAAATAATTGAATGGACTTCATGTTGAATTCGAATTTTTTAAACCACCTTAAGTTGAATTCAAATGTATGCTAGTTCATAGCTAGCCATTTATAATGTTCATTGTGTAACTTTCGTATATATAATATGCTTTACACACACAACATGAACTATACTCACGTTTATATTCGATTGCTAAAGCGATGCATTGTCTGGAGTTCAAAATACTAACTATGTGGACCAGTTATGTCGAATAATAACATAGACATGCTCAAATTTGATAGAATCTGGATGTCTGATGGATCAATGACCGTTCCTTAAGCGAATTGCAAATATCATGATCCCATCCTAATATTTGGATACAATTTATATTTTTAATCAATGTGTACAACAGCCTTTTACGTGTAGTTTCACTCTCTGTCGGTGTACAAAATTAGGGGCCTTCTGTACCCCTTTACTTGTGCACGAGCAGTTGTAGCCACACCTGCGGCCACGCTTGAGGGGGAGAGGAAGCAAGGAACAAGATTACTAGAGCAGCGCTGTCAGGACCGGTTTTCGGGATATTAATTTCCCAGAAAAATGGCCCTTGTGCTCACCAGCCCCAGGATTACTGTTAGCTGATGAGGCACCAACTTGATACAGAAATTCCAAGCAAAGTACAAAATATGTAGTACAAGACCATTGTGGCCTATGAGTACAACAATTGGTTTCTAGTGGTTGATGGCGGAAGCGGTTTGTGGCTCATCTGCGTCTATGGGACTCCATTTCCCACAGGAACAGCTGACCAGGATAACTCCTATCTTTGCGAGGCTGCTATCATCATTGCGTAGGTTCCGGGGCTGTCATCGCAACGCTCCTCTCCATGCGAGAAATCTGGCCAAGACAATAGCCAGGGACAAACCAGTGAGTACTTTTGAATGTACTCGCAAACATCATGAACACGGGTATAATATAACCAGGGATAATCATGCTCCGAAATATTCTATGATCATAACGTCCGTCACGAAATAAACAAAATCCATGATGCATGCATGCAGGTTGTTCATATAAAATATGAATATGCAATACGGGAGTAGAAATAGAATGCACCGATCGAGTGTCTGAAGCGACGCCTCGAAAGGATAATAAGATAAATCATGCCTCAGTCGGGCGTCTGAGCAACACCACATAGAGGGCTCATAAATAAAAGAAATAACGAGCATGCCATAGTCGGGCGTCTATGCGACACCACATAAAGGGCTTATAAATAATAGAAATAACAAGCATGCCACAGTCGGGCGTCTGAGCGACACCACATAAAGGGCTTATAAAGAATTTAAATAACAAGCATGCCACAGTCGGGCGTCTGAGCGACACCACATAAAGGGCTTATAAAGTAAATAATTAACAAGCATGCCACAGTCGGGCGTCTGAGCGACACCACATAAAGGGCTTATAGAATAAATAAATAACAAGCATGCCGCAGTTGGGCGTCTGAGCGACACCACATAAAGGGCTTATCTAAGAATAATCACAGTGAATATCCATGAGGTAGAACCGTCCCAGGGATACTCAATAATTCAAATAATGTAAATGGTTAGTCCACAATAATAATAATCATAATCCTTATATGTCACAGGTCATAATCAATGTTCTGGTTTAACAGTTTTTCCTCCGAAGACCGACACTAAGACCGACACTTGACCCATCCCAGACTGTAGTCCTTAACCATGGACACGGCTATTCGAATAGATGTATAATCTCTGCAGAGGGTGTACTCTTTACCCACGAGTAACGGATTTCTTTAGTCCATCGGGACTAATTCCGTCTACGGTCTTTTATATGAAAACACGCCTGACCCGCACACACCAGCTTAACTTACCGGTGCCTGGAATCACCCACGACACCTGTCAAGCAAAACTCTAAGTGGGGAGGCTACAACCTCGATTAGCATGGGATCACAAAATTTATAACGCGCGCAAACTAGGGAAGCCACTCCCCTCGGCTACAACTGGAAACACCCATGCCCCCTGACCAGATGACTGGCTTTAATCCAGGGCCATGGAACCCTCATCACGGCCCCTCTATTTGGTGTGTACAAGGAAGGGGTTGACAACTTACTGAACCGTACCCTACCTATGGCAGGGACAAGTGGTAGTACGAAACAAGTATGGGAGGTTACTGGAACAAGACTCGATCTACGGCCGACGTCAGTCACGGGGTTGTGTTCACCGGAACATAACCTTCTTTCGGACTCCCTCCGAACTATCATCAGGCACATGTGGCATGAGAAGTAGCTACTGTCACCAATGTCACATACATAACAGAAAAGATTTTCACCATGTGCTTATATGCATGGGTATGATTCCACATAAAATAACACCATTCCACATTAGCATAAATGATGGAGTTCTAGAATATTCTAGCAAAACAGCACTCAAATTGTATCATATCTGAGTTCAAGATGCTTGCCTTCAAGTTGTGGAGAGGCAGGGTGCATTCCAGAACTTTTCAAAGTTTTCTCCTCTCTCCAAAAATCCTATTTTTGAAAATATTCAAATTAACGCATAGTTTTAAAACAGTACAAAAAAGTTGTTTGGAAAATTTTCAAATAAATACTAAAATAAACTAGACAGAATTTGAGAAACAACAGAAAAAGAATCAAGTCATTTGGACTTATATTTAAAAAGTTATAGCCAGTCAAAGTTTGGTCAAAGTTCTGTTTTTAATAAAAATCAGAAAAAGAAAACGTTTCGAATGGACATACGTTTTCGAGATGGAGGAGATGTACTTCTGGGTTTACGCTTTCACTTAAAACAGCGCGGGCCGGCTCGGGGTCACTGACAGTGGGTCCACGGGGCCCACTGGTCAGGTTTGACCAGTCGCCTCTCCCTCCTCTTCCTATGCCCGAGCGGAGGCGGGACTCCGGCGATCGACGCCGGCAATTGGCTGCTCCTCGCGGGCTCCGGAGGGCAGGGATGGATTTAGCGGTTCCAGGGCGGTCCTCCCAGTGGTCGAGAGGGTGGCGGGGACGGAGGGAGTCGCCGACGGTGAGCTTCGCGGCGGACGGCGGCTTCGGGAGAATTGGGACTTTGGGCTACGGTGGTTCCCGAGCGAGTTTGAGGTGCTGGGCAGCTCCGCACGGTCAAGGCGAGTCGAACGGTGGCGCTGGATGGACTAGGGAGGCCCTGCTTGCGACGAAATGGACCGGAGGGCGGCGGCGGCCGAACCTGCCGGAGGTGGGGAAGACGGCCTCTTCCGGTCAATCCGTGGCTAGGGGAGCACTAGGGGGATGGCCTGAGGTCGCCTGAGGGCCTGGACGAGCTCGGGGACTCCTATTTATAGGTGGACGAGGTCGGTTCCCGCGGCGGCCGTGGATAAGAACGCCAGCGACCGTCGTTCTGTAGCTGCAGGGCGACGTGGCAGCGACGATCGCTTGCCGACGAGTTTGTGGATGAGCTCGAGTTGTTCCAAGGGGCAGCTGGCGTGCGCGGGTGGCTTGGGCGGCGTCGTCCATGGCAGAGGCCTGCTGCCGACGCCGGTGTGTCGCCAAGGGCTCTGACGGTGGCGCTATAGGGCGCCAGGGGAAGGCTTGGAGTGCTCTGGTGTGTGGACGAGGACGGGCGTGGCTCTGCAGGCGAGCAAGGGCCAGGGCCAGACGCGGCGACCCGTGCGCACGCACGTGCAAAACGCGCGCTCTAGCCGCGCCCAGAGCACGCACGCTACGTGTTCGGCAAAATGCCAAGGCATGCCAGGGGGCTCCAACCCACATGAGGTTTAGCAGGGTGGGGCTATGGACTAAGGTAGAGCCATGAGACATGCTGGTTAGGCAAAGCAAGCAGGGCCAATGTGCAAACTAAAATCCATGTCAAAACTGACCATGCACACAAGGTGCTTGACAAAATGCTAAGGGCAACTAGGCAACTCTTGGGGTGGCCAAAATCTCCAGATCCTAGTCTCTTTAGGTGTAGGTGATGGTGGCAAGGTTAATTTATCAAGACCAGAAACTTGTTAGTGCAAGTTTTTGAGAAAACCAAATCTGGACAGAAACTAAAGGCTGTAATTGCATGAACCAAAAATACTCCAATGGGTCCACTCTCCTGGACTTAAGGGTTTGGTAGGGAGGACTATAAGCAGGAAAAAGCTCATGGGCACTAGAGCAAAATAAATTAGGGTTGCAGTAGAAAAAGCCAAACTGGACCAGAGAGCAAAAGAGGATGATTTGCTCAAATTTTTCAAGGAACACTCATGGGTTTTTGCATGAAGTTGGATTATATGCATCTACTGACATCTCCAAACACTTGGAAGAATTTTTAAAGAAATATTTAAATAGGTTGTAGTGCAAAAATACCTACTGGACCAGATTTGCAAATTTGGTGTAGAGCTCAAAATCTCCAATGACCAAAAGATACTTTTGCATAAAAGTGATGTGGAAACATCACATGACATCCCCAAATTTTTTGTGAAAATTTTAAATGCATTTATCAAATGGTTGCAGTGCACAACAGGCTCCAAATTTATGAAAAATCATTTTAAAAGAATAAATCTCAGGAGAAACAATTATGCAAATAAATCCACTGATAAAGAATTGTTTTATTGAGAGAGTATACAAGTCCAATAATATTTTTGGAAAGTTTCCACTTGAGGTAAAAACCCACAATATTAAAGAGAAGAGGGGTTCTGAAATCAAAAGATAAACCTAGAAAATAGAAATTTAATTTCCTGGCAAAATTTTAATTAATAAATCAAGGTCAAAATTTTGGGGTGTTACAACACTACCCCCCTTAAGAAAAATCTCGTCCTCGAGATTTGTTAAAAGCTGTTTTGAACAAACATCGCTCATACCAAAAAAATCATCCTACTTATGCAATAAAATGTGGCTACAGTGAGAGAGCAATAAGTGGTGTAAAACTACAGTGTGGTATACTGGCGTTGCGTGGAAAAATCCATGGTTGGGGTAAAACGAGATATTTCCACTTTGGTTACAGTAAATTTAGAACAGAAATTCTAAATTACTAAAATACGCTGGTCGTACCCGAGAGCACAGTGCCCCCTCTGGCTGACAGGTGGGCCCGGGGTCCACTGTGAGTGTCTTCTTCTACCTCTGGCTTTCTCTTCTTCCTCTCTCTCGCATGCTTTCCCGCGCTTTCTCCACCAGCGACGTCTAGCGCGTAGGGCATCTAGGCCGTACTGCGGTAGTGCGCGGCGTGCTAGCTGCTGGTGTAGCGTGCACTGTCGGCACTGCTCGCGGATTCGCCTCCGAACACCGGCGATCGAGCGACGAGCGGTGCTGGTGGACTTCGCCCACCGTACACCGATCTCGAGCTATAAAATGATCGCGGTGCTCCTTCTTCTTCCTCACACCTGGCCTCGCTTCTCCCTCTCCTTCATTTTCCTCCATTTCTGTTTGTAGGAGCTCGAGACGAGGCTTTAATGGCGGAGGTGATGCCGGACTGGTACTTGGTCCTGATGTGCGGAGGTTTGGCGATGTTGCTGGGGTTCTCCGTGCTCCTGTGCGTGATGATCCTTGATGATCGTCGTGATGCTGCCGCTCGAGTGTTGGCTCTCCGCGGAGGCGGTGATCATGAGGATTAGGTGCGGCATCGAGTGCTAACTGCTGTCAGTGTGCTGGAGCAACTTGCGCCTGAATGATTACTCACAAATCTCTCCTACTGAGACTGTGGTGTCCTCGGGTGTGATCAGTTAGGTGCAAAAAGTGCACAAGGATTTGTAATTAGCGCATGAGGTCGAGTGGTTGTGGTTGTGAGTCTGCTGTTATGGTGCTGCGTGAATAAAAATCTATATCGTGAAGAGATATATGCCGCACGATTCCGGAAAAAAAATCTCACTTCGAAATTTACTGAGAGTGAAAACAGTTAATCACTATTAACAGCAGTACAAACTACTCACATTAATTGAAACAGAAAATTTAGTTCATCGCACAAATCTAGGATACCACGCACAAGTTGCAACACATAATTAATGCTGGGACAATAAACATAGCGGTGACGCCTACAATGAAATCGGTAAATGGACAGGGTCCTGAGAAAACGTCTCTGGTACTGGGGCACACTCTTCTTCTATCGGGGGAAGCGGATTGACTAGCCGATGAATGCGTCTCTCCTGGTCAGGCCTCAATGGTCTGCCAATAGCGATCTGAGGATTTAAATCAGCGAGGCTCTAGAGATAACCCATTACCCGCTGAGTTAAACGCTCTTGAGCGATAACATACTGGGCAAGGTTGGCCAGTACCGGGTCTCTCTCAATTCGTCCACCGGGAAAATATGCTACTTCTCCGGGTGCCGCACGGCTTGGGAAATAATAATACCCTCGTTCGCTGGCATAGGGTACCGCGAATCAAATACGAGCAAGCGCTTCATACGCAGCAGCTTCTATGGCATTTGCGGAGTCGGCATGGATTTCCCCACGAAGGAGACTTCCGTTAGGTTTTGGTTTGGGTTTGCAGGAGGGATGTGCACCACTGCCCAATATTTCGAGGTGGATGGGGTGATCCTCGATTTGAGCAACTCGTACTGGGGTGGATGGATAGCACTCATGGTACTGCAGGTAAAGTCCCACAATATTTTGACAAAACTACCCGGGGTTGCGTCTGGAGTCCTCAGATAAATACTGGGGGTCGGCATGGCAAAGAAATGGCTGTGAGTGTTGTGCACAAGGTGAGGGGTACTTGGCAAGGTCACGAGGTGGCCTTTTATATAGCATTGGGGCTGGGTTATTTACCGTGGTGAAGGGTAACTAGTTTGTTGGTTCTGCTCTTGGGGTCGGGGTCAATGCCACAGATACACATATCTCACAAAGTGACGCATTACTGTGGGTGTCGTCGGGGTGGTTTTGGTAGCTGCGCCCGAAATTTAAAAATGCAACTGTACGCTAACGTACTTATGCATGGCTACTATTCAAAAATAGGGGCGCATAAGCAGACATCATTTAATAATGGTGATACGGGATCACACAATTACAAGGCGTAGAAATACTAAGGCTCGGTACTACTCGAGCGACTTAGTCGACTTCGTTAATATCTAAACGGGCTTGCCTTGTGGACGCCGAGGCTTCTCCACGGGTTTCACCGTCGGGATTAGCTGGATGAGGTTGAGGGGCTGCAGGGTCGGGGTAGCGATGATGACCATCGCGGGGGTTGTTGGCCACAATCCCGTTGGGGCGTGTTCCCAAAAGGCGACAAAGCACTTCTGGGGACACCAATGCATTTTGGTCGATGGCTGGGGCAGACCTCAAGGACTCGATCGGGTGTCCGAACAGCACGATTGGGTTGTCGGCGTCGGGCTCATCTTCTCCTCTCGTCGGGGCTCGGCGAACCAGTTCTCCACGAGCTGCGATCAGATCAAGGGTGATCTGGTCGAACAGTTCCTCTAGTGCGCTTACATAGCGCACCAGATGCAACAATGCAGGATCCGTCTCATGATCTCCGTTGGCAACCCGGGGCGGCCTACCATACCCGTCACGGCTAGGGTAGTAGTAGAACGAGCGACAGTTAACTCTGGGCGACAAGTGCCGGAGTTGAATTATAGCTTCTCGAGCAGCTAGCTGGGTGGCTTGTGGCTCAAAGGAAGTTGTCCTTCCAGTGAACCTGTAGGGGTGTTCTGGTGATAGACCCCTACCATAGATATGCACAGTGGCCCAGAACTGACGGCTCTCACCGCTCATGGGTCCTTGGTACACAACATATTCTGGGGGCTCTTCTAATGCATAGGCACGGCGGGTGAGGTTTGCGAGCACGGTCACATAACCTCCAAGGTTGGTTGCTGTGGTCTCATTATGAACAATGGGTCCAGGCATCGTAGCTTGGTTTGGGAAAGAGGTTGTGCTGTGCTGTGTTGAGGCTAACGTGCCCTTTTATAGAAAAAGGAGACGGAGCCTTCCTTCGCACGCTTGCGAATGAGACATGCTAGGTGTCGGTCACTGGCGCGTGATCGACAGGCTAGGCTGATAGGTTGGGCACCGACTGCCAAAAGTGTCGGGGTCACTGTGTGGCTATCTTACACGAGAAGCTTGGCCGGGGTTGGGTTATGGTCTGGTGGATAGGTTAACCTAGGTTTATTGACCTGGCTAAGATAGGATTAGCCAATGGTCAGCCTAGCTCTGATACCAATTTTGTCAGGACTGGTTTTCGGGATATTAATTTCCCAGAAAAATGGCCCTTGTGCTCACCAGCCCCAGGATTACTGTTAGCTGATGAGGCACCAACTTGATACAGAAATTCCAAGCAAAGTACAAAATATGTAGTACAAGACCATTGTGGCCTATGAGTACAACAATTGGTTTCTAGTGGTTGATGGCGGAAGCGGTTTGTGGCTCATCTGCGTCTATGGGACTCCATTTCCCATAGGAATAGCTGACCAGGATAACTCCTATCTTCGCGAGGCTGCTATCATCATTGCGTAGGTTCCGGGGCTGTCATCGCAACGCTCCTCTCCATGCGAGAAATCTGGCCAAGACAATAGCCAGGGACAAGCCAGTGAGTACTTTTGAATGTACTCGCAAACATCATGAACACGGGTATAATATAACCAGGGATAATCATGCTCCGAAATATTCTATGATCATAACGTCCGTCACGAAATAAACAAAATCCATGATGCACGCATGCAGGTTGTTCATATAAAATATGAATATGCAATACGGGAGTAGAAATAGAATGCACCGATCAAGTGTCTGAAGCGACGCCTCGAAAGGATAATAAGATAAATCATGCCTCAATCGGGCGTCTGAGCGACACCACATAGAGGGCTCATAAATAAAAGAAATAACGAGCATGCCACAGTCGGGCGTCTATGCGACACCACATAAAGGGCTTATAAATAATAGAAATAACAAGCATGCCACAGTCGGGCGTCTGAGCGACACCACATAAAGGGCTTATAAAGAATTTAAATAACAAGCATGCCATAGTCGGGCGTCTGAGCGACACCACAAAAAGGGCTTATAGAATAAATAAATAACAAGCATGCTGCAGTCGGGCGTCTGAGCGACACCACATAAAGGGCTTATATAAGAATAATCACAGTGAATATCCATGAGGTAGAACCGTCCCAGGGATACTCAATAATTCAAATAATGTAAATGGTTAGTCCACAATAATAATAATCATAATCCTCATATGTCACAGGTCATAATCAATGTTCTGGTTTAGCAGTTTTTCCTCCGAAGACCGACACTAAGACCGACACTTGACCCATCCCAGACTGTAGTCCTTAACCATGGACACGGCTATTCGAATAGATGTATAATCTCTGCAGAGGGTGTACTCTTTACCCACGAGTAACGGATTTCTTTAGTCCATCGGGACTAATTCCGTCTACGGTCTTTTATATGAAAACACGCCTAACCCGCACACACCAGCTTAACTTACCGGTGCCTGGAATCACCCACGACACCTGTCAAGCAAAACTCTAAGTGGGGAGGCTACAACCTCGATTAGCATGGGATCACAAAATTTATAACGCGCGCAAACTAGGGAAGCCACTCCCCTCGGCTACAACCGGAAACACCCATGCCCCCTGACCGGATGACTGGCTTTAATCCAGGGCCATGGAACCCTCATCACGGCCCCTCTATTTGGTGTGTACAAGGAAGGGGTTGACAACTTACTGAACCGTACCCTACCTATGGCAGGGACAAGTGGTAGTACGAAACAAGTATGGGAGGTTACTGGAACAAGACTCGATCTACGGCCGACTCAGGAGGTTTATGTATTCCCTGCATGGTTAGCATAGCAATGTTCTTCATAGTTTCCCGACAGGGTCACCACCCCTCATGCCCATCATGCCTTACTGCACATTCTCGCCACAACGAGACGTCAGTCACGGGGTTGTGTTCACCGGAACATAACCTTCTTTCGGACTCCCTCCGAACTATCATCAGGCACATGTGGCATGAGAAGTAGCTACTGTCACCAATGTCACATACATAACAGAAAAGATTTTCACCATGTGCTTATATGCATGGGTATGATTCCACATAAAATAACACCATTCCACATTAGCATAAATGATGGAGTTCTAGAATATTCTAGCAAAACAGCACCCAAATTGTATCATATCTGAGTTCAAGATGCTTGCCTTCAAGTTGTGGAGAGGCAGGGTGCATTCCAGAACTTTTCAAAGTTTTCTCCTCTCTCCAAAAATCCTATTTTTGAAAATATTCAAATTAACGCATAGTTTTAAAACAGTACAAAAAAGTTGTTTGGAAAATTTTCAAATAAATACTAAAATAAACTAGACAGAATTTGAGAAACAACAGAAAAAGAATCAAGTCATTTGGACTTATATTTAAAAAGTTATAGCCAGTCAAAGTTTGGTCAAAGTTACGGCCTCTTCCGGTCAATCCGTGGCTAGGGGAGCACTAGGGGGATGGCCTGAGGTCGCCTGAGGGTCTGGACGAGCTCGGGGACTCTTATTTATAGGTGGACGAGGTCGGTTCCCGCGGCGGCCGTGGATAAGAACGCCGGCGACCGCCGTTCTGTAGCTGCAGGGCGACGTGGCGGCGACGATCGCTTGCCGACGAGTTTGTGGATGAGCTCGAGCTGTTCCAAGGGGCAGCTGGCGTGCGCGGGTGGCTTGGGCGGCGCCGTCCATGGCAGAGGCCTGCTGCCGACGCCGGCGTGCCGCCAAGGGCTCTGACGGCGGCGTTGTAGGGCGCCAGGGGAAGGCTTGGAGTGCTCTGGTGTGTGGACGAGGACGGGCGTGGCTCTACAGGCGAGCAAGGGCCAGGGCCAGACGCGGCGACCCGTGCGCACGCACGTGCGAAACGCGCGCTCTGGCCGCGCCCAGAGCATGCACGCTACGTGTTCGGCAAAATGCCAAGGCATGCCAGGGGGCTCCAACCCACATGAGGTTTAGCAGGGTGGGGCTATGGACTAAGGTAGAGCCATGAGACATGCTGGTTAGGCAAAGCAAGCAGGTCCAATGTGCAAACTAAAAACCATGTCAAAACTGACCATGCACACAAGGTGCTTGACAAAATGCTAAGGGCAACTAGGCAGCTCTTGGGGTGGCCAAAATCTCCAGATCCTAGTCTCTTTAGGTGTAGGTGATGGTGGCAAGGTTAATTTATCAAGACCAGAAACTTGTTAGTGTAAGTTTTTGAGAAAACCAAATCTGGACAGAAACTAAAGGCTGTAATTGCATGAACCAAAAATACTCCAATGGGTCCACTCTCCTGGACTTAAGGGTTTGGTAGGGAGGACTATAAGCAGGAAAAATCTCATGGGCACTAGAGCAAAATAAATTAGGGTTGCAGTAGAAAAAGCCAAACTGGACCAGAGAGCAAAAGAGGATGATTTGCTCAAATTTTTCAAGGAACACTCATGGGTTTTTGCATGAAGTTGAATTATATGCATCTACTGACATCTCCAAACACTTGGAAGAATTTTTAAAGAAATATTTAAATAGGTTGTAGTGCAAAAATACCTACTGGACCAGATTTGCAAATTTGGTGTAGAGCTCAAAATCTCCAATGACCAAAAGATACTTTTGCATAAAAGTGATGTGGAAACATCACATGACATCCCCAAATTTTTTGTGAAAATTTTAAATGCATTTATCAAATGGTTGCAGTGCACAAGAGGCTCCAAATTTATGAAAAAATCTTTTTAAAAGAATAAAGCTCAGGAGAAACAATTATGCAAATAAATCCACTGATAAAGAATTGTTTTATTGAGAGAGTATACAAGTCCAATAATATTTTTGGGAAGTTTCCACTTGAGGTAAAAACCCACAATATTAAAGAGAAGAGGGGTTTTGAAATCAAAAGATAAACC
The DNA here is from genome assembly GCF_002575655.3 of Aegilops tauschii subsp. strangulata. Taxonomy (NCBI): domain Eukaryota; kingdom Viridiplantae; phylum Streptophyta; class Magnoliopsida; order Poales; family Poaceae; genus Aegilops; species Aegilops tauschii. Next base: position 278,612,558 of record NC_053035.3, read on the forward strand.
CAGAAAATAAAAATTTAATTTCCTGGCAAAATTTTAATTAATAAATCAAGGTCAAAATTTTGGGGTGTTACAAGCGTTCAAGCCAGAGGCGCGAAGAGCAAAGGGACAAGTTGGGCTTGCCCCGGCAAGAGCCTTGTCGGGGCGGCCCGCGTGGCCCTGGCTAGGGCCTTGCCGGGGCAACTTATCCAACACCAGCAAGACCGCCACCCTTGAGCCCAAGGGTTCCGACACCATCGACAACGTTGGAACCAAGGCTCGGGAGGCGCATGCATGGTGGCATGCAGATCATTGTGAAAACCAGATGCCTGCAAGACTAGATGGGAACCAGGAGACAAAAGCCCCCGGCAAGATCCTTGCCGGGGACGCCCACAAGACCCCGGCAAGACCCTTGTCGGGGACATCCGCAGGGCCGCGGTCTGGCCCACACCTGCCAAGGTTTCGCTGCCCCCCATGGTCGTTCCGACGCAGCAGCTAGCCTTCCAACTAGGCGCACACCTACGTGGCAGCATGCAACTTCTAGGCCAACTAGCTAAGCACCTGCGTGGTGGCATGCAGATCTTCGTGAAGACCCTGCCACCACACCAGCTCAGTAGCCAGCCAGCCAGCGTGGCGCTGCTTGCCTCATCACCCTGGACGCGTGTCGAAGCAAGGCGAGGCGGCGACGGACGGGATGAGCTTCTTGTTGTCCCTGATAAAGCAAGAGGACACATAGGCGGCGCATAAAATGCTTTTGTCCTATGATGTGAGGAGATAAAATTGTATACTGTAGACACTTTCCACCTCATGTGTGCCGCTGTGGCAGCCCCTTTGACATATAAAAGGATGCCTGAGGCGTACTGAGGAAGGATTCGGACTTTTTGGGCTAGACATGCACCGCGGCTAGTTCAAGAGCTCAAGAACACCAAATATACACCAAAGCAGGACTAGGGTATTATGCATCGTTTACGGCCCGAACCTGGATAAAATTCCCCTGCGTTGATCTTCTAAACCCGCTCTTTGCACAACCCCGCGCCCCGCCAACCGTAGTAGGGTTTCCATGTGATTCCATAGGTGTCGTTCTTGAACCCCGACATCTTTGGCGCGCCAGGTAGGGGGCGTAGGCTGTGAAAAATCTGGTTTAGAAGTTAGTGCATCGACTTCATTATCGCGATGGCCCCCAAGAAGAAGGGGATCATAGCAATCGGGTCGTCCGGAGCAGGCCCGTCCGCACCAGCGCGGGCAGTCGACGGTGTGTCCATGGATGGTGCCGGAGGCGCGGCCCGCGAGCGTCCACGACACTCTGGCAATCGGAGCCAGGCGAGTGGCGTTGTTCGGGTCCAGGACGACGAGCCACATGCCGCTGGGTCCGGGGCAGGGCCGTGCTGGCCATAGGCGGCGCGGCAACCTCTATGGCACCCCAGCCGGCGCCCATGCCGCGGCCTTCCCAGGCTGCGCGCGATGAGCAACGCCGCAACGTCGGTGCCCCCGGGCGCCGCTGCGGGAAGAGCCCTTTGCGTCACTCTCAGGATGCATCGGGCCAGCGTGCGCACCTGGACGCTGGATGAGAGGGCGTGCGACCGCGAGACCGTGATAGAGATCCTTCTAACATGGTTAGAAGTCGAAGCGCGTCACGGTCCACACAGCTTTTGCCGCCACCCACACCAGCAGAACGTTGGCGCGCGTGCAACTGCTCCTCCACTTCTTTCTCGCTGCGGAGAAGCTCGACGAGTGGAGGGCCACCATCCGGAGCCTCATCAGCTTCGCCAACAAAGATGAACCGCAGCTAGCTGGACACTCGTGCTGGTGCTCGGTGGAACCGGTGCTCGCCGGAGGAGGGAGGACCGGGGGTGCTGCGACTATGGTGCACTCCCCTCCCCCACGCTAGCAACAGCAGCCGCCGGCTCATCGGGCCGACGCTTGTGACAATGCTTCCACAGCGTCATCCGACCCTCGGGCCCGCTGTGACCAACGTCAAGTTCTTCGAGAGTGAGCTCAGGAGGACGCTCGGACCACCATCGAGCGGTGGCGGGAAGCGCGCCATCAGTCAAATAGGTGCGCAGGGCCCACTATGGACCGCCCAACGCCGGGGGGTTCCGGCGACCTACCTTACGAGGTGGGTTGTCCGGCCTTTACCCGTGAGCTGCGGTAGTTCCAGTGGCCCTCCCACCGCACATTCAAGCCTGATGTTGGGGAAAAGTACAAGGGCAAGACTCACCCGTCGGAGTTCCTCAGCATCTACACCATCGCGATGCAAGCCGCCGGGGCTCGCAACGACAAGGTGCTCGCCAACTACTTTCTGTTGGCACTTAAGCCCAACGTTATGTCATGGTTGATGCACCTGCCAGTGGATTCCATCTCTTCTTGGCCAGATCTGTGCCACGAGTTTGTTGGCACCTTTACCGGAGGCCACCAAAGCTCCTGGCCAGCAAGCGATTTGCATGTCATCCCCCAGAAGGACAGCGAGTCCATGCGTAAGTACATACAAAGGTTCAGCCGTGTGCAGTATAGCATCCCAGATATTCACCCCACCGTTGTTATCAGTGCATCCCGTGTGCAAGATGCGTGAAGAGCTGGCGATGAACAAGGTCAAGCATGTAGTCAAGCTTTATGTTCTGGCTGACAGATGTGCTCGGGCTGAAGAAGGAAGGAACTACCCCGACGAAGATGCCGGTGCGGAAACCGACTCCACGGACGAAGACGCCGCCGCCCCGGCAAAGAAGGGTCGACACCGCAATAGGAAGCGTAAGGGCAAGACACTGCTTGCCGTCGAGGGATCCCATGACCCCGGCGCCGCCAAGAAGGCCAAGGCTGACGACCCCAGCAAGGAAGTTGCCGGGTGCACCGCCTGCCAGGCCTTGGCGGTTGCCGACAAGCCAGGGGGCTCCGACAAGCAGTATTGCAAGATCCATCACACCAAGGGCCACGATCTCCAGAACTGCCGACAGGTTGAGCTGCTTGCAGAGAAACAGAAAGCCGAATATGAGAGGCGGGACAAGGAGAAGGACCAGGATGGTGCTGAGGGGTCCGGCAAGAAGCGTGGCTACCAAGGAGATCGTTGCGGCAAGGATAATCAACAAGAGAGGCCTGCTTGGGGCCGTGACAAGAAGGAGGAAGATGATGATCATGGTGAGGACAACGACTCCGGCGAGCACGAGTTTCAGAAAGCTACAGAGGCCATGTGCGTTGACGGTGGCGCCTCGTTGCATACCTCTCACCGCCGGCTGAAGCAGTGGGAGCGTGAGGTCACTGCGGCGGAACCGTCGTTCGATGCCCAGAAGCCACTGAAGTGGTCCAGCACACCTATCATTTTTGACACCGAGGATCACCCTGATCGCACGACTGCGGTCGGGTGTTTGCCGTTGTTGGTCTCACCAACAATACGCAACCTCAAGGTGACAAAAGTGCTAGTTGATGGTGGGGACGATCTGAATTTGATCTTGCCTGCTGTGATCGAGAGGCTGCAAATCCCCGATGGAGACCTCGAGGAGACGGGCACGTTTCAAGGGGTCAACCCGGGGAGGAGTCAGCCGAAAGGTAAAATCACGTTGCCCGTTACATTCGGGGGCGAGCTGAACTACAGGACGGAGAAGATCGTTTTTATGTCACCAAGATCCCTCTGCCCTACAATTCATGGCTGCATCACATTACGCCTACAACACGATGAAGATGCCCGGGCCACTGAGCATCATCACCGTCCCCTCCGACAAGAAGGACGCGCTCATCTGTGCCGACCAGCTCTACCGGGAGGCAGTTGCAGCAACAGCCGCTAAGGCACTTGCTCCTGCCACTGAAGCCCAAGGAGGGAAGAAGACTGGAAATACCTCTGCCTCTGCCGGAAAGGCCCCTTCTGGTGAGACCTCTTCCGGCAAGACCTCCTGCACCCACTCCGGCAAGCGCGCCTCTTCGGAGTGCTGCGCTCCCGTCGAGGACATGCCAGAGAGCTCCACCGGCAAGAGCAAGAAATCCAAGGCAACACCACCAGAGACCAAGAAGGTGCCCATCAAGAAGGATGGCACGGGCGGGGCTTTTACCATAAGCTCCACCATTGACAGCAAATAGGAAAGCGCACTCGTCGCCTTCCTGCGGGCGAATGTCGACGTGCTTGCATGGCAAGCATCCGACATCCCCGGCGTTCCCAGGGAGGTGATTGAGCACCATCTTGTTGTCTGTCCTCATGCGCGGCCTGTCAAGCAGAAGGTCAGGAAGCAAGCTTTGGAGCAGCAAGAGTTCATCATCGAGGAGATCAGGAAGTTGGAGGCGGCGGGTTTGGTCAGAGGAGTGCTCCACCCCACGTGGTTGGCCAATCCGGTGGTAGTGCGTAAAGCAAATGGGAAGTGGAGGCTGTGTATTGACTACACAGATATCAATAAGGCCTGCCCAAAGGATCCTTTCCCTTTGCCACGCATTGACCAGATAGTGGACTCCACTGCCGGGTGTGACCTGCTGTCATTCCTCGACGCCTACTCAGGGTACCACCAATCTTCATGATGAAGCAAGACGAAGAGAAGAGTGCATTCATCACCCCATGTGGTACATACTGTTTCGTACGGATGCCTTTCAGGTTGAAGAGCGCCGGTTCGACGTTTGCCCGAGCAGTTCAAATTGGTTTTGAACCCCATCTGCATAGAAATATGGAAGCCTACATGGATGATATAGTGGTCAAAACCAAGGACAAGGCCACGCTCGTGCAGGATCTAGAGGAAACATTTGCAAACCTGCGCAAGATCAACCTCAAGCTCAACCCATAGAAGTGCGTGTTCGGCGCCCCATCCAGCAAACTTCTTGCGTTCTTTGTGTCTCAGCACGGTATCGAAGTAAATCCCGACAAGATCAAAGCAATTGAGCAGATTGAGGCGCCGAAGCGAGTCAAAGACGTCCGTAGGCTTGTCGGCTTTGTTGCTGCTCTAAGTAGGTTCATCTCCAAGTTTGCTGAATGTGCCCTCCCCTTCTTCAAAGTTTTGAAGAAGGCAGGTCCAATGAAATGGACTCCGGAGGCAGAGGCAGCACTGCAAGATTTGAAGAGGTACCTCTCCTCCACGCCAATACTAGTCGCGCCTAAGCCACAAGAGCCGTTGCTGCTATATCTAGTGGCGACGAATCAAGTGGTCAGTGCTTCGCTAGTATCGCAGAGGGAACCTGAGGAAGAAGCAACAGTGGCAGCGGAGCCGTCAAATGATGGGCCAGAGCTCTTCCTGGCGGGGCCTGACAGAGTCTGCACAGATGGGAAAAATTGAAGAGAAGAAGAAGGTGGTGCAGCACCCGGTTTATTTTGTCAGTTCCCTCTTGCAGGGGGCTAGATCAAGATATTATGGTATGCAGAAGCTGATTTTCGGCCTCCTTATGGCCTCGAGAAAGCTGCATCACTACTTTCAAGCGCACGAGATCACCATCGTCACCCGCCTCCCTTTGCAATGGATCTTGCACAACCCAGATGCGACTGGGAGGATCGTGGAATGGGCATTGGAACTGTCGAGCTTTGGCCTCAAGTTTGAAAGTACTTCAACCATCAAGAGCCGAGCCTTGGCAGAGTTCATAGCAGAATGGACCTCAACGCCCGACGAGGAGATTCAAGAGACCACCCTTCCCGGCAATGAGACGAGCCGTGATTGGATCATGTACTTTGATGGAGCTTTCTCGCTGCAAGGTGCTGGTGTCGGCGTGCTACTCGTCGCACCCACTGAAGAGCGCCTCAAGTACGTGGTCCAGATGCACTTCCCCTGGGAAAAATCAACGAACAACACGACAGAGTATTGCTTGCCGGTCTCAGGATCGCGGCAGACCTCAGAATCAGGAAGCTCATCATCAGAGCTGATTCGCAGCTCATCGTCAAGCAAGTTAACAAGGATTACCAGAGCCCGTTGATGGAGGCCTATGTGGATGAGGTGCGGAAATTGGAGGAGTGTTTTGACGGTCTGCAAGCAGAGCATGTTCCCCGAGCAGAGAACAGCATTGCCGGTGACTTGTCAAAGCGCGTTGCCCTCAAGTTGCCTGTGGAACCAGGTACCTTTGTGCTTCAATTAACCCAGCCGACTGTTGAGCCATTGGCAGGACAAAATAAACAAAGGAAAGTGGGTTCTGGCAAGTACTTTCCCGCTGAGCTCCCAGGAGCCGCCGGCAAAGACGTTGTCGGGTGCCCCAAGCTTGCTGAGGAGCAGCGACCTCCGACAGGGCCCCAAGCCCTGGCCGTAGAGGCAGCTGCCCCTACGGCCGAAGATGAGCCTTTAGTCCTTGTTGTCAAGCCCCAGGCTCCAGCATGGATGCAGCACACCATCCGTTTCCTCCAAACAGGGGAACTCCTCGGGGAACAGGAAGAAGCAGAGAAAGTAGCCCGTCAGTCCAGCATGTACCAATTTGTGGATGATGCCCTATATAGAAGAAGATCGAACGGCGTGAAACTGAAGTGCATTCCTCGGGAGGACAGACTGGAGCTGTTGGCAGAGATACATGGAGGCATATATGGCTCCCACATAGGGTCAAGAGCCCTCACCGGCAAAGCGTTCCGGCAAGGTTTCTTCTGGCCCACCGCTCTCCAGGATGCAACTGCACTAGTAACCAAGTGTGAAGCGTGCCAGTTCCATTCAAAGAAGCTTCATCAACCAGCCCAAGCTCTTCAGACCATCCCTCTTTCCTGGCCATTTTTGGTCTAGGGGCTCGACATACTGGGCCCCTTTCCCCATGCTGGCGGGGGCTTTGAGTACTTGTACGTCGCAATCAACAAGTTCACAAAGTGGCCAGAAGTGGAGCCAGTGAGAAAGGTGACAGCACAATCAGCCGTTAAGTTCTTCAAGGCACTAGTCTGCCGTTTTGGTGTGCCAAATAGAGTCATCACCGACAACGGCACAGAGTTCAGGAGCCACACCTTCATGCAATATATCCAAGACCTGGGCGGCAAGGTTTGTTTTGCTTCTGTTGCTCATCCCAGAAGTAACGGCCAAGCTGAGAGGGCGAACGCAGAAGTGTTGCGAGGCCTCAAGACCAGGACTTTTGACAGGCTACACAAGTGCGAAAGGCGCTGGATTGATGAGTTGCCAACGGTTCTTTGGTCGATCAGGACGACGCCAAATCGAGCCACTGGACAGACACCCTTTTCCCTAGTATACGGGGCAGAAGCAGTTCTCCCCACGGAACTCATATACGGGTCACCTCGAGTGCTCGCTTATGATGAGCTTGAGCAAGAGCAGTTGCATCGAGATGACGCAACGCTCCTTGAGGAAGATCATCTTCGGGCTGCTGTGCGAGCCCAAAGCCTTGAGGAAGGCGACCTTGTTCTTCGGTGAATCCAATCCGCCAAGAATTCCAACAAGTTGACGCCAAAGTGGGAAGCCCCTTATCGGGTAATACGAGTCACCAGGCCGGCGCAGTCCGCCTGGAGACCGAAGATGGTATTCCAGTGAGCAACTCCTGGAACATCGAACATCTTCGCAAGTTTTACCCGTAAGGCGCGGTTGCCGGCCCCCCCGGCAAACCACCTTTTTGTACAAGCTTTGCCAGCAAGGCATGCAACCCTTTGTACAAAGCCAGGCGCAGACCCTGAGCAACAGATGAATAAATGAAGCGCTGGCGCCCTAGAATTAGCATGCATGGTAGGTTGAGTCTCCCTCTCTGGTAGGGTTGATAGTGCTTGGCGGCAACTAACCCTTAGCATAGAGGTCGATTACATGTCTTTCTGTCTTTTCCAGTCCGTTCTTGGTTTGTAGGCCGCACAGGCGCTTCCGCAGAGCCATTTGGAGGAAAGAAGGCGGATCGACACCCCCGACCCCGGCAAGCCAAGGTTGCTGGGGGATGCAAATTCAGATAAGTTCTCTCCCTCCCCCGCTATGCGCTTCCGTATGAAACTTGAACGTACGAAACTTCGTTCACTCCTATACCACTGTGCTCCCTCTTTCCTATGCCCGAAATCCCTCTCAGGCCGGAATCTGGTTGTAGTTGCGGTGGAGGGGAAACAAGCAAAGGTCCCGATCCTACTTTACCCCTACTCCCGCCAAGGGCGTGGGTATGGTCATGGTATAAAGCGGGAGGACGGCAAGGTTTGTTGCCGGGTGACGTTGTTTATTTGAAATAACAAGGACTCGCTCCTTAGTGTGGGCCTCGCTCACGCACAAAAGAGCCCGGCAAACACCCTTTTTCATTAATACGTTGATTAAACAAGTACAATTCATACGGAACATAAACATAAGCAGGGAATTACAAAGTCTAGATTCGACAAGTGCCCGCAGGCTTAAGATCTAAAAAAGAGATAAGGTGCCCGTAATCCCTTTCTTGTCCCTCTCCTCAGGAAGCGGATCGAGACAGCGGGAGGGCAAAAGGAGTTCCTAGGCGAGGTACGAGCAGCAGAAGACACCAAGAGAACGTCCCGGCGGCCGCCCAGAAGAAGGCTTGTGATAATGGTGCCGGGGAAGAAGCTGGAAGATGAGGCAGCGGGCCGCCAATACGCGACGAAGGCATCGATGCCATCATACTCCGACTTGACGGCCCGCCACCTGCCTTCCTCGTTTTCTCCGGCCCTCCAGCGCCAGCCGCCAGAAACAAAGGCCCCGAGAAGTTCAAGGAGCTGGCTCAAGGAGTCGCCGCCAAGAACTACCCCTCCCCGGCAGATCACTCTGCCGGGGAGAAGCCCAGGTGCAGATGGTGCTCCTGCCGGCGTCGCCTAGGGACGGGGCGTCCGACATCTAGTCGGACCCGTCCTCATTGTCCTCCCCACCGGTCCCCTCCTCATCGCCGTCACTCGAGGAGGAGCTCTCGTCGTCGGTCGAGCTCTCCATGCAGCACCCTAACCTGTGTCCCGAGCGTCCGAAGACCTTGACGGAGAGCAGGTCGCTCTCCACTAACTTGAAGTAGAGGACGTGCCCCTTCATCAAGCAATGGGCGCGTGCGAAGGTTTTCCAGCCCCGACGAAGAAGCATCACATGAGGGGCGGGGAACCTTGTGTTCACCCACATGTCGCCGTTGCAACATCCCTTCATGCGGAGCCTCAGCCTCTGTGGCTGGTCGATCTCCAGCACCCTCGCGAATGCCTCGGGAAGGCGAAGGCCGCTGCGCGGCGGCTCGCGCAACTGCAGGATAAACTCCAGTGCCGTGTCCCCGACATGGCCGCTCGACGAAGCAGGAGGGGATTGTGGAGGAGATGGTGACGACGCGGGTGTCCCCTTCCGCTCCCACCTCTGCCTCGACCGCCTCACCGACCGCGGCCCCGACCGACACATCTGCCTCAAGCGTGGCCTTCACCTTGGGCGTCTGGCTCTTCCTTAACCGCCGCGGCTCTTTGGCGGGAGGAAGACCTAGTTGCCTCCGCGGAAGGATGGCCATGACCGCGCCCTCTCACCATGGAAAAGGAAGGGAAGGGATCAAACTGGAAGACGACGAATGCGGAAAGACTCCCCTTTTTATAGGGGGACGGGGCCGAACGAGCCTGAGGGCGGCCGCCCCAATCAACCAATCCAGCCGCCAGGGGCGCGAGGAATCAGGACCGACCCGCTGCTCCAATTAGCGGCGCCCGGCCCCCCGCCTCGGCATTAAAGCCCGTACCCTCCGTGTCCACCGCCTGCCCTCCCCGAGGCATGGGAGACACGTGGCAGGCGAGCCAAGATTCAGAAGGCAAGTGCAACGGACGTTTCGCGCCCCGTGATCATGGGGCGCGGGCGCCATGATGGCCACGACCCGAGTCCAGTTAGTAAATGAGTCGCGCCCCTGCGGCTTCCTTTGTTTTTATGGGGCGGACGCGGACCGCCTCTTTACTATCTTACGGCGGGTTGACGCAAGCACGCTGCGACCGCCTCACGCACGACCCCCACGTCACGCACTCAATACGGGTATTCGGGAAGCGCAACTAGCGAAGGGATCACCACAATCAAGACTCTGCCATGCACGCCCGCGCACCGTTCTGGGCCTCGCCCAACAACGCTCCGCGCTTATATGTGGCCTAGTCCCGGGGGCTCCTGTCGGTGTACAAAAGTAGGGGCCTTCTGTACCCCTTTACTTGTGCACGGGCAGTTGTAGCCACACCTGCGGCCACGCTTGGCGGGGCAGAGGAAGCAAGGGACAAGACTACTAGAGCAGCGCTCAAGCCAGAGGTGCGAAGAGCAAAGGGACAAGGTGGGCTTGTCCCGGCAAGAGCCTTGCCGGGGCAGCCCGCATGGCCCCGGCAAGGGCCTTGCCGGGACAACTTATCCAACACCAGCAAGACCGCCACCCTTGAGCCCGAGGGTTCCGACACCATCAAAAACGTTGGAACCAAGGCTCGGGAGGCGCATGCGTGGTGGCATGCAGATCCTTGTGAAAACCATAGGCCTGCAAGACTAGATGGGAACCAGAAGACAAAAGCCCCCCGGAAAGATCCTTGCCTGGGACGCCCACAAGATCCCGGCAAGACCCTTGCCGGGGACATCCGTAGGGCCGCGGTCCGGCCCACACCTGCCAAGGTTTCGCTGCCCCCCATGACCGTTCCAATGCAACAGCTAGCTTGCCAACTAGGCGCACACCTACGTGGCAGCATGCAACTTCTAGGCCAACCAGGCAAGCACCTGCGTGGTGGCATGCAGATCTTCGTGAAGACCCTGCCACCACACCAGCTCAGCAGCCAGCTAGCCAGCATGGTGCTGCATGCCCCATCACCCTGGACGCGTGTCGAAGCAAGGCGAAGCGGCGACGGAGGGGATGAGCTTCTCTGCCGTCCTCGATAAAGCAAGAGGACACATAGGCGTCACATTAAATGCGTTTGTCCTATGATGTCAGGAGATAAACTTGTACACTGTAGACACTTTCCACCTCCTATGTGCCGCTGTGGCAGCCCCTTTGACATATAAAAGGAGGCCCGAGGCGTACTAAGGAAGGATTCGGACTTTTTGGGCTAGGCATGCACCGCAGCTAGTTCAAGAGCTCAAGAATACCAAATATACACCAAAGCAGGACTAGGGTATTACGCATCGTTTGCAGCCCGAACTTGGATAAAATTCCCCCGCGTTGATTTTCTAAACCCGCTCTTTGCACAGCCTCGCGCCCCGCCAACTGTAGTAGGGATTCCCTTTGATCCCATAGGTGTCGTTCTTGAACCCCGACACTCTCCATCAGTGGTCTCTCACACATGCTCACGCACTCTCTCTCGAGGTGTCTTTCTCGCAGACATGCTCTGGATATAACCCTCCCTCCCTCTCGTAACCATTTACGACTATTTTCACTAACCTTTATCACAAGCACTCTTCCTCTCATAAGCATACACACGCACAATCCCCATCGACCCTTTCTATATACATAGACCTGCCTACGTGTCTCGTGTACGCACATTATCTTTAGGCCTGTCTCTCACGCATTGTCTCACACCTCTCTTCTTAATCGACGAGTATGATTCTAGCAGAGCATTCTGTAGGATGCCCCTTAAAGTTAGGTTGGATGAATAGTAATATCAGAGATAAGGGGTTACCTTAATCCGAGGACCTAGGGTTACAATTCCTAGCTGGCTTTGTCAGTGGACACAGAGTCCTTCACGATTCTGCTATCTTTGTCTTGTACGACTAGTCATCCATGGGTCTCCCTAAACGCGTCACGGGCCGACCAATGTGGCGCAGGATGGAACCGAACCAAGGGCCTCACCTCGGCCCACTGGACCTCACGCGGTGACACACCCTATGCCCCCAGGTCTCGTTATCTTCTCACACCCACACATACCAACACAGACACCACACAAAAAATTCTCCATGTGCCTCTATCCCCTCCCCCCTTGCGTATACACACTCAAGGGCATCTCTCACCATGACATCATATTCTTCTCTCCCTCTCTAGACCTCTCTCATTTCTCATGCTATCTCTCCCACGCCCCCCCCGTCGGCCCCTCTATCCATGCCTCTCTCGAATACGTAATACACACACATACCTCTCTAGGCCCTGCCAAATACATCAACTACACATTCACACATGTTTACATCACATACCCCATTGATCTAAAAAGCCCTCTCTTCAGGTTTATTTCGCATACAACATTCCTTTTGAATAAAGTGTGGCCAAAAAATTATTTTAGAATTTCTACATATATACAACATTACAAAGTTATATGGAGTATGAACGTTAATTTGCATTGCATGGTGCCCACAATGATATTTATTCCGCATTGTGAATTTTTATATTTTTATACTATATATAAAGTTGGTCATAATAAATAGAAATGAAGAGCATCGCTCTCTCCATCGCATGCACCCCTCTACGCCCCTTTCATGTACGCACACAAACTATCTCCAGGTCCTCTAAAAGTGCCCCTAGCACATTCACGCATGTTTCATCTTTCTCTCGCGGTATATACAGTGACGATCATTGTATTTGAAGTGAAAGCACGATACGTACATTGGACTTCATAATCCACTCATTACGGTCACCATTTATGTTTTGTGGTTATTATACAGTCACGGGCTCACCGTACAGCTCTGTATTTGCTCAAGACATGACTAGTTGACCAGTTAAACACTTCACGTGGCACCTCTAGTGTTGCATCACATTATCTCACTACCATTGGGCCCACCTATCGGCGTGTATCTACTCTACACTCTTATAAAAAACAGAGCTGGTGATGATGGTGTGCCTGCCATCCTGCAATATAGGCCGTCCGATTTATATCTGACGGATAGGAAGGAAACTATGGCAATTTTGCAAAAAAGTACACACACACCTCTCCACATTTGCAAATAAGGCCTTCCCTCGTTCATCCTTTCTCTCACAAGATAAACTACTCATACAAATGCATCTTGATGTTACGTGCAATGCACGGGCATCTTACTAGTAAGAATAAAAACAAACGACAAAAAAAATACTGGACGGTTGTTCGAAGTCATGACCGCGGGCACAGCGGATAAGGTGGCCTTGTATTGGTATGTTGAGCCGTCTGTTTTAACACACAGGAGCTGGTGTGGTGATTATACACACATACACACATGCACACGAACTGCATGCACGCAACACTCACACAAACACATGCAGACACGCACGCACGCAACACTCACACGTACACATGCAGCCACGCACGCACGCAACACTCACATGCACACACGCACGCATGCATGCACACACCACACGACCAACACACACTCTCATGCTCAAGTGCTCAACCTACACGTGCATGCGCACACATCAGGCCCTGACAGACACATAAACAACCAGGTGGTTCCCGCGCACGGGTTGGAGTCTTGTCGTGCCTGCGTAAATTTGTGTTTATCTGACCTTTTTCCTATGTGAACTGACAGGTGGGACCCACAAGGAACATGGTCAATTTAACCAGTCAACATAGTGCCATGCAGACTATTTGGCCGGTTAACAGAGTGCAATCCGATGTTGAACGGTGAGCAAGTGACTGTATAATCACCACAAAACGTATATAGTGACCGTAATGAGCGTATTCTGAAGTCTGGTGACCGTATTACGCTTTTCTCTCTGTAGGCCCTCCAAAACTACATCTCTACACGTTCTCGCATGTTACATCTAAAACTATGCAATACAACACTACTACTACACTCTAACACAATAAATCATATGTGTTTTTAGTTTTACTAGATATCATATTGTTACTTAATTATTCAGTTTGCATACATTAAAATTGCCTTTGAAATGTATGGCCAGTATCATCTACCCCACGGGAAAAATCCCGCCCTTTCTTGTTTAACCGGGTTTGTATCGATGGATCGTGCGAAACAGCAAAACTATAGTACTAGTACTACAGTACAAGTAACAGTTCACTGGGACGCCATGTCGTGTACTCCTCCGTCATAAGAGTGGAGCGCTCACTTTCATAAATGTTCTAGTCCCTTTAGCCGACATGTGGGACATCAAGCTACCAGGTCCACGTGCCATACCGAAATACAGTGCAGAGCAGCAGGGGTGAAGCACCCCAGTCATGGTGCCGGCATAGTAATGAGCAATGAGGCGTCAAATCACAAAGTTGCACCTTTCCCGCAGTTAAGTTGGAGTGACGAAGCAATAATGCTAAAAAAAGAAGTTAGAGGGACGAAGCAACCATCATTTCACTCGTTGCTGAATCCGCTTCTCCCTCATCTTCTTCAAGTTAACCACGTGTTGCTTCTGCCGTTCTTCTGCCTCATGTGGGACGCGGATCAGCTTGGTAAAGCACTGACACGTGGGACCACATGTTAACAAACCGCCATGCCAACGTCCTTTAAAAATAAGAAACCTCCCCCGCCATCCGCGTGGCAAAATCACCTCCTTTTTACTAATCTTGATACTATAATTTTTTGGGATAATTAGATTTATGCCCCTAGTTGTGTCCCAGTCGTCTGTTTTACCCCTAATTCCCAAAAGTCACCGGTTCTGTCCAAGTCACTTTGCTCCTCTTATGCTTTTGCCCTTTGACCGTTTGACCGTCAGTTTGAAAACTTCATAACTAATTCATATGAATCAGAAAAATGCAAATAAGATACCAAAATGTTCAGAAAAACATCACCTATATGTCAATGTCATTTGCATTCATGAAAAAAGTGTTGGAAAGTGCACATCCGAGTTTTAGCTCTTTTGATACCACCATGAATAGTGAACCCTAAAAAAATTCCAAAAAAAATCAAAAAAATATGGTGGCGAAGAACAACAAATGTTCTAAGTGCTTGCCAAGTTTCATTAGGGAACGACATTCATGGAAGTCGTGGCAAAAAAATAATCTATTTTAGAGTGCTGATTGTTTTTTTTGTCACGGCACCCACGAATGTTATTCCCTGATGAAACTTGGCAGGCACTTAAAACATTTGTCATTCTTTGCCACCAATTTTTTTAAACTTTTTTGAACTTTTTTAGATTTTACTATTCATGGTGGTAGCATAAGAGCTAAAACTCGAATGGGCACTTTCCAACACTTTTTTCATGAATGCAAATGACACTGACATATAGGTGATGTTTTTCTAAACATTTTGGTATCTTATTTGCATTTTTCTGATTTAGTATGAATTAGTTATGAAGTTTTCAAACTGATGGTCAAACGGTCAAAGGGCAAAAGCATAATAGGAGCAAAGTGACTTGGACAGAACCAGTGACTTTTGGGAATTAGGGGTAAAACAGACGAGTGGGACACAACTAGGGGCATAAATCTAATTATCCCTAATTTTTTAGATCAATATAATTGAGATTTGTATAGATATCACATAGGAGCAAAACCAAGTGGTATGGTTAAGGGCATCCACAATGTGTAGCCAAATGTGAAAATAGCTTTTGGCATCGATGGGAACCATTGTGGACGGTGCTGCCAAAGCCAAAAAGATGGAACCAAAGCTCCCTGATTGATTGATTGAAGAAATAGAAAAATGCAACGTCTCTCGTCTTTCTCCCGTGCTTGGACGCATGTACAGTATAGAGCACAGAGTCTACTCCCCTGTCCCTTTTATCACAAATCACAAAGTAGTGAGGCGTCAAATCACAAAGCACGGATGAAGCAACCATGATTTCACTCTTCGCTGACTCCGCTTCTCCATCGTCTTCATTGAGAAACCACCTCACCGCAGTAAGTTGGACAGATGATGCTATTGTGTAGTACTAGTACATTTACGCGTCCTTTCGTTCAACGGACTTCCTGGATGCAAATAAGGCAGTTGTCTTGGCTTGCAGGCGGACTTGCGAATGACTTACCGTGGTCTCCCTCAGTGGTGTTCTCCGTTGAACGCACTTCGCCATACCACAACGTTCGAGATATCGTCGACGTCGCCGCAATGGGGAAGGAAGTCAAATAGTTACTACCTCCATTTTTTGTACACAAGGCCGGTATATCAAAATTACAATTTGCAGAAGGCCACTAACACTAATCGAGGCAAAATTGATGGGGTTTGCCTCGTACTAGCAACCAAGGACATTAATATACCCTAGCATGCATGCGGAAGTGAGAAGGTTGGTTTGCACGGCGCTGCATTAATCAAGCGATGAGGAGTGAGATGGTTAGCTCTTTGGGCTTTGGAGAAAAAAATACGCATTAATTGACGTGTCAAACGAGGATTTGTATCGATTAATCCCGCGAAGGAAAACCCCGCCTTTCTTTTTTAACACTAGTACTCCTACATACGTACTTGTATCCTGTTTGGGTCTAGGCCTTGCATTGCCATACTTCGCCACACATTTTTGCCAAGCTTCCCTAAAGTTTTCAAAATGAAAAGGAGGTACACTTGCGCACGGCTGTCACGGTCGCACTGCACCCTCATACAGTCACTCCTGCATGCTGTGGTCACACCGCACCCTCACACAGTCGCTCCTACACGCCTCAAACCCAACCAAGGGAACGCACCCTCACTGAGACGTGCTACCGGATGTGATCAAACCAAACTCAGCCATCCTACCGCTGACACATAATTTTCGTTCATACAGTATGTTTATCCAACCGCATGTTGGGGAAGATCCATACGGCCCGTGCGGTGGTCTGTTGGGGAAGAAGAAGAGGTGAGGAAGAAGGGTTAGTAGACGTAGGATATTCATCCAACTGCCTGAAATGGTCGACTGACCCAAATGATGAAAGTCGGGCGACTTGCATAAATATATGTTTTACACAGCAAAAGATCCCTAAAAACAACAACATAAAGAAAAACTATCACTGCTCGCGGAACGAGACGGCTTCGTCGTCTTTGGCTGCTGGCGCGAACCAGCAGTAGCTGCTGACGTGTGTCTCTGCACCGTGGTTGTCCTCGGCCTCCAGCTACTCGTTCACGCGGAGCGTGCGGGCGCTCTGCACGAACAAGAGCACCGCTCGGTTCAAGTCCAGGACGTCTGGTTCCGCCTGCAGGAGGGCCTCGATGGCAGCGGCATCCGCGCGCTCCACATTGAGTTGAGCCTCCGCCGCCCGGTTCAAGTCCAGGACATCCGGTTCTGCCTACGGGAGGGCCTCGATGGCAGCGGCATCCTGATACGTCTCCAACGTATCTATAATTTTTTATTGTTCCATGCAGTTTTATTATCAATCTTGGATATTTTATAATCATTGTATATCATGGTACTAACCTATTGACATAGTGCCAAGTGCCAGTTGCTGTTTTTTCCATGGTTTTTACATCGCAGGAAATCAATATCAAACGGAGTCCAAATGCCACGAAACTTCACGATGATTTTTATGGGCCAGAAGGAAGGCAATGGGCCCTGGTTGCACCTGGGGGTGCCCCGAGGGGGGCACAACCCACCAGGGCGCGCCAGGAGGCCCAGGCGCGCCCTGGTGGGTTGTGCCCACCTCGGGTGCCCCCCGGACCGCCTCTTTGCTCTATAAATACCACAATATTCCAGAAACCCTAGAACAAGCATCGAAATATTCATCCAGCCGCCGCAGAGTCCAGAACCACCAGATCCAATCTAGACGCCATCACGGAGGGGTTCACCACTTCCATTGGTGCCTCTCAGATGATGCGTGAGTAGTTCTTTGTAGACCTTCAGGTCCGTAGTTAGTAGCTAGATGCCTTTTCTCTCTTTCTCTTTCTCTCGCTGGATTCTCAATACAATGGTCTCTTGGAGATCCATATGATGTAACTCTTTTGCGGTGTGTTTGTTGGGATCCGATGAACTTTGAGTTTATGATCAGTCATATCTTTTTATATCCATGAAAGTTATTTGAGTTTCTTTTATCTCTTATAGCCTCGTATTTCTTCTCCGATATTTGGGTTTTGTTTGGCCAACTTGATCTATTTATCTTGATTTGGGAAGAGGTGCCCAGTAGTGGGTTCAATCTTACGGTTCTCGATCCCAGTGACAGAAGGGGAAACGACACGTATGTATCGTTGCTACTAAGGATAAAAAGACGAGATCTATATCTACCGCCATATAGATAAACGGATCTTGTCTACATCATGTCATCATTCTTATTGCATTACTCCATTTTTCCATGAACTTAATACACTAGATGCATGCTGGATAGTGGTCGATGTGTGGAGTAATAGTAGTAGATGCAGGCAGGAGTCGGTCTACTAATCTTGTACGTGATGCCTATGTAATGATCATTGCCTGGATATCGTCATAATTATTTGAAGTTCTATCAATTGCCCAACAGTAATTTGTTTACCCACCATTTGCTATTTTTCTCGAGAGAATCCACTAGTGAAACTGTAACGCCCCGAGACCGATGCTCCAGACGCCTGCCATGTTTTGCGTGACCGTCGGGTGTTTATTTGTTTGTTGCATTCATCATCGCATCATTCGCATTGCATCGGCACT
This sequence comes from Aegilops tauschii subsp. strangulata, assembly GCF_002575655.3. Lineage (NCBI taxonomy): Eukaryota > Viridiplantae > Streptophyta > Magnoliopsida > Poales > Poaceae > Aegilops > Aegilops tauschii. The sequence goes on from NC_053035.3 coordinate 278,630,690, forward strand.
CTGTTGCCGTCATTGTTTTCAAACTTGCATCCGCTTGTAGTTACCGCTCGTCGCTTCTCTCCGTTGCGTTCGTTGACCTTCCGAGACCAACCATGTTTTTGGTTCCCTCTTGTCAAACCACCTAACCTCTCTCAGACCCCCTCGCGTGCGCGTCCGAAACCTTTCCCGAACCCGACCCGCTCAGTCATCACCATTGGGTCTGGATCATCCCCAAACATCTACAAAACATCTCCGGTTTCTCATTTGGACTCTCTAACCTATTTATTCTCGGACCGTCCGATTATAATCGGAGGGCCCGAATAGCCCCTAAACTAATCTACCTGCTATATAACCAGACAAACCCTAAAATCTAGGGAGATGTCCCATCCATCCCCACGCCGCCGCCACTCCACTGAATCCCCCTCGGGATCTCCCCTGCCCGATTCACCCAACCAGCGCTCTCCCTCCTCCTCATTCCAGATGCCCGAGCCCCCAATCCAAAAATTCCTCTCGGCCTTCTTCCTCCTCGGATCAGCCTCCACCGCCACCTCCTCTGCTCCCGGGGCCCGAGCGTCCTCTCGTCCAAGAGCACGAGCCCCTCGTCACCGCGCCACCCCGGCGAGCCTGTCAGCCGGCGACATCGACCTCAGGCCGGCCCCATCGCGCCCTCTCCCTCGATCCCTCCTCCTCGCTCTCTCTCTCTCTCTCTCTCTCTCTCTCTCTCTCTCTCTCTCACATCTCTCTCTCTCTCTCTCGCAGGAGTTTCTCTCGTCAGCCATGGCGCCCGCAAGCCCAAGCTCGCCGTTCTCCGCTAGATTCGGCGCCTCCCGCTCGGATCCGCACCCCCACGACCTTGCTGCAGCTCCGCGCCGCCGCAAGTCCACGGCGTCGCCGGCCTCAGCTTCCCCTGCTCCAGATCGAGCGCCTCGCTCGCGTCGATCGAACCGCCCTCTGCTTCGCTCGCCTGAACCAGCGCCTCATTTCGCTCCTCGCTCGCGTTGACCGCGTCAAGTCCCACGACCGACCACACGCACCTGGGCTGCCTCCCCTTCGCCTGTTGGCCAAGGCCCAGCCGCGCTAGATCCGGCCTGCCTGGCGTCCTCCTCTCCAGCTGGGCCATGGCCCATGGTGAGCAGCATCCGGTGCCCTCTCCTGTGCACTGTTGGGCCAGCAGTTTCAGCATGATTGTGTTTTTTTTCTGTCTGCGAATTTGTCTAATAATCCAGAGAACGCCAGTTTTCAGAAAAGTCCCTCTAGATCATGCATTTTATAACTCACAAACCGTGCATCATTTGTAAATAAGTTATATATGTAAAATGCTTAGTTTTTCATCTAGTTTTATAATCTGCTACTTTCGTCTATGTTAAAATGTTTAAACATGTTGTTTGGTTAAATTTGCTAAAATGCCATGTTAAAATGATTTAATTCATAACTAATTAACCGTAGCTCCAATTTAAATAAAGTTTATATGTAAATGGGGTAGAAAAATGCCTAGTTTAACATGGTACACTTTATTTTGCTGTTTAACAACATTAAAATTGTGTTTAGGGCAGAACAGTACCAAATCAAAATATGCACATGAGGTTTTTCCGGAATTGTTGTTTATTGTTTCCGGCCTCATTTAACTTGCTTAAATAGTTAGTTTACTTATGCTTCACCCTCTTGCCTTGTTAATCAACATTTAACATTGTTGGGTACATAAACGAGAGAGAACTAAATAATTGATGTGGTGTTTAGTCAATATGCAACTTGTTACATATTGAGCTCCACTTAATTTGTAGTATTGTTTGTGCACTTTGCCATGCCATGCCCCATTAAACCGGACATGCATCTTACTTGTTTGTGCATCATGCCATGTGTATGTGGTGATTGTTTACTATGTTGTTTGTTTCTTTCCGGGTTGCTTCTCTCGTTAGCTTCGGTTTCGTTCCGGAGTTGTGAGGATCCGTTCGACTACGTCCGTTTGTCTTCTTCATGGATTCGATCTTCTTCCTTGCGGGATTTCAGGCAAGATGACCATACCCTCGAAATCACTTCTATCTTTGCTTGCTAGTTGCTCGCTCTATTGCTTTGTCGCGCTACCTACCACTTGCTTATCAAGCCTCCCAAATTGCCATGAACCTCTAACCTTTGTCACCCTTCCTAGCAAACCGTTGTTTGGCTATGTTACCGCTTTTGCTCAGCCCCTCTTATAGCGTTGCTAGTTGCAGGTGAAGATGAAGTTTGTTCCATGATGGAACATGGATATGTTGGGATATCACCATAAATCTTATTTCAACTAATGCATCTATATACTTGGTAAAGGTTGGAAGGCTCGACCTTATGCCTGGTGTTTGGTTCCACTCTTGCCGCCCTAGTTTCCGTCATACGGGTGTTATGTTCCTTGATTTTGCGTTCCTTACGCGGTCGGGTGATTTATGGGACCCCCTTGACAGTTCGCTTTGAATAAAACTCCTCCAGCAAGGCCCAACTTTGGTTTTTTACCATTTGCCTACCTAAGCCTTTTTCCCTTGGGTTCTGCAGACTCAAGGGTCATCTTTATTTACCCCCCCCCCCGGGCCAGTGCTCCTTCAAGTGCTGGTCCAAACCGAGCGATGTCCGGCGCCCCCTGGGCAACCAGGGTCTATGCCAACCCGACGTCTTGCTCATCCGGTGTGCCCTGAGAACGAGATATGTGCAGCTCCTATCGGGATTTGTCGGCACATTCGGGCGGCTTTGCTGGTCTTGTTTACCATTGTCGAAATGTCTTGTAAACCGGGATTCCGAGACTGATCGGGTCTTCCCAAGAGAAGGAATATCCTTCGTTGACCGTGAGAGCTTATAATGGGCTAAGTTGGGACACCCCTGCAGGGTATTATCTTTTGAAAGCCGTGCCCGCGGTTATGTGGCAGATGGGAATTTGTTAATGTCCGGTTGTAGAGAACTCGACCCTTGACTTAATTAAAATACATCAACCGTGTGTGTAGCCGTGATGGTCCCTTTTCGGCGGAGTCCAGGAAGAGAACACGGCTTTTGGGTTATGTTTGACGTAAGTAGGAGTTCAGGATCACTTCTTGGTCATTACTAGTTGACGACCGTTCTGTTGCTCCTCTTCTCGCTCTTATTTGCGTATGTTAGCCACCATATATGCTTAGTCGCTGCTGCAACCTCACCACCTTACACTTTCCTACCCTTAAGCTTAAATAGTCTTGATCTCGCGGGTGTGAGATTGCTGAGTCCTCGTGACTCACAGATACTTCCAAAACAGTTGCAGGTGCCGATGATACCAGTGCAGGTGACACAATCGAGCTCAAGTGGGAGCTCGATGAAGCACTTGGTCATTACTATGTTTCATTCCCTGATGATCAGTAGTGGAGCCCAGTTGGGACGATCGGGGATCTAGCATTTGGGGTTGTCTTCTTTTATTTTGGTTCCGTAGTCGGACCTATGTGTGTACTCTGATTGATGTATGATTTATTTATGTATTGTGTGAAGTGGCGATTGTAAGCCAACTCTTTATCCCATTCTTATTCATTACATGGGATTGTGTGAAGATGATCCTTCTTGTGACAAAACCACAATGCGGTTATGCCTCTAAGTCGTGCCTCGACACGTGGGAGATATAGCCGCATCGTGGGCGTTACAAGTAAACCTACGGCCCCCGGGTTTTCTTTCTCATATATTTGCCTTGCGATCTAATTTTCCTTTGCATTTTTATTCAGATCTATTAAAACAAAAAATACACAAATAGTTTGCTGCACTTTATTTTATTTGCGATCTATTATTTCAATCTATTACAACTTTCTCCCGTGAGCTTGCCAATTTCTGGCGCCGTTACCCGAAAGGGATTGACAACCCCTTTAACACGTCGGGTTGCGAGGTGTTGTTATTTGTGTGCAGGTGTTGTTTATGTTGTGTTGCTTGGTTCTCCTACTGGTTCGATACCTTGGTTTCATAACTGAGGGAAATACTCTACTGTCGCTGTGCTACATCATCCCTCCCTCTCTGAGGAAATACCGACGTAGTTCCAGCTACCATCAAGGAAAATTTCTGCCACCGTTGCCAGGGAGGATCTTCAGCATAACCAGGTTCCTAATCACAAATCTCATCTCATTGCAATTTACATTATTCGCCATTTGCCTCTCGTTTTCCTCTCCCCCATTTCACAAAAATTTGCCGTTTTATTCGCCTCTCTTTTTCCGTTTGCTGTTTTCTTGCCGGATATGTCTTTGTGTGCAATCTTGTTTGCCGTTACTATCATCATGGATAGTTCTTCCTCCATTGCTTGCACTCCTGAGAGCGAGGTTCTCAACTTTAAACAAAGGGGAGGAGAAAATCTAAAAGATTCCTGGTATAGAATTTGCAACGCTCATAATAGATCTATTCGTAAGCAATCTACCGTCGTTCTTCTTCGTTGCTTTTATATTGGCATCACCACTTGGTATAGATTCGTCCTTGATACAATTACCGGTGGAAATATCTTGATGTGTCCCTCTCTTGATGCCTTTAATGCTTTGGGAAATTTACTGGGCTCACCACCTCTTATGATTAATGAAACACCTTTGACTCTTGAGCATGTTATGGAAAGATTAGATGCTATTGAAAAGAAAATGCTCACCGAAGATCATATGGAAATTTTAGATAAAAAGATGCATAATTTTGCCACTAAGATTGGGTCAAAAGCGGGAGAAATTTTTAAATTGCTAAAAGAAAAGGGTACCTTAATCCATGAAAGAATAGAAGAAAGCCCATCACGGATTGGTAAACTAGAGGAAATCTTTAGTAATCTAAGCACAACTTTTGCTTCCGCTAAAACCACCGAAAAAACTCCTATAAAAATTGGCAAAGTTACCAAGAACAAGGGTGCAACATCTAGTAGTGGCAATAAAGAAGATCTTAAGATGATTAGTATCTACCCTGATTTTGTTGAAGTGATAGGAGATCCTTTTTGCATGAATGAAGTCTTTGAATTTATTCCTAGGAGTGTTGTTATTGAAAATCTTTATGCTAAATCTTTGAGGGATTCTAAGTGTTTGATTGAAGAGTTGGACAAGGATGACAAAACTTAGATCCTTGCTTTATGCCTAGCTAAGGGCGTAAAACTACAACGCTTGTTGGGAGGCAACCCAATGAATAAAATTTATTTTTGCTTTTTGCTTTCTGTTCTTGAGTGTTAGCACAATTATGCTACTGTTATGATTGTGTTTTTTATGTTTTAGTTAGTGTTTGTGCCAAGTAGAACCAATAGGATCTTCTTGGGTGATAGTTGTTTGATCTTGCTGAAAAAGACAAAAACTTTGTGCTTACGAAATTAATTCTCATTTTATTCAAAAAGAGCTTTTGCCTTGATTCTTTTTGCAAAATATTAATACAAATTTCCCTGGTTGTCCTATTTTGGTGGAATATTTGGAGTTCCAGAAGTATTCATTTAAATCAGATTGCTACAGACTGTTCTGTTTTGACAGATTATGTTTTCTTTGTGTTGTGTGCTTATTTTGATGGCTCTATGGTTTTCTTTGATGAGTTTTTGCCATAGAAAAGTTGGAATACAGTAGATATAATACAAAAACAAAATATGAATTGGTTTGATACAACACTTATAGTAGTGGTTTATTTTTTTACACTAACGGATCTCACGAAAGTTTTGTTGAGTTTTGTGTGATTAAAGTTTTCAAGTTTTGGGTTATCTTATGATGGATGAAGGAAGGATGTAAGAGCCTAAGCTTGGGGATGCCCCAGAATTCCAAGCTATTATCCAAGAATGAGCAACCAACTAAGCTTGGGGATGCCCCCGAATGACATCCCTGCTTTCTTCCAACAACTATCGGTATTTTACTCGAGGCTATATTTTTATTCGTCACATGATATGTGTTTTGCTTGGAGTGTCTTGTATGATATGTGTCTTTGCTTGTTTTATTTTGTGTTTAAAGTCATCTATCCTTGCTGGACACACCTTTTTGAGAAAGCCAAAATTATATCATGACTTGTTAGAATTGCTCTCTATGCTTCACTTAAATCTTTTATGAGCTAGGAATTGCTCTAGTGCTTCACTTATATCTTTTTTAGCATGGTGTCCTTTGTTATTTTTGAAGAAATGCTTTCTTGCTTCACTTAGATTTATTTTAGAGTTAGTAAAATTTTGAAGAAATTCTCTCTTGCTTCACTTAAATTATTTTGAGAGAAAGAACATTTGTTATGCTCATGATCTTCACTTATATTTGTTTGAGCTTATGAAAAGCAACACATGAAAATTAGTCCCAAAGTGATAGATATCCAAGAAGGATAAAGTAAAATAAAATGTCATGAAGATCATTGGACAAAATAAACTTGATTCTTAGTAATAGTTTTGAGATATGATGATGTGATATGTGAGTTATGTTGATGAGTAATTGTGCTCTAGTAAGAATATTGGTGTTAAGGTTTGTGATTCCCTATGCCTGCACGAAAGTCAATAATCATGCAATGAAAATTATATCCTACTTGTGGTGCATTATTCGGTGTTAATTATGCTTAATGCTTGCTTATGAGATTATTCGTTTCTTGGTTGGTCGCTTCCCAATCTTTTGCTAGCCTTCCTTTTGCACTAAGTATGACCTCTACTTGTGCATCCAAAATCCTTTAAACTAGTTTTGCCACATGAGTCCACTATATCTACCTATATGCGATATTGTTTTGCCGTTCTAAGCAAACTTGCATGTGCCATCTCTAATTTTCAAAATAAACTTCTCTTTTGTGTGTTTGTTTCGCTCGCGAAACGGTAACGGGTGGCTAATATTTTCCATGCTAGATGTGTTATTCTCAAGATGAGTGTTTATTCACTTGTCATTGCACGAGATTAAGGCAAAGGTCTTAGGGATGCCCAGTCCCGAAATGCAAAAAAATGAATTTACTTTATGTTGTCAAATAATAAATTCCTTGGAAAGTGTTGGTATGGAGGGCACCCGTGGATATGGTTAGCCATGGAAAGTGAAAGAGTGGTGGAAAAAGGAATAAACTTTATTTTCTGTTTGGGAACCGCCTATGGCATATCTAGCATGGAAAGTGTTTGGAACTCTAAGTCATTTTCGTTGGTGGGATGGATACACCTCCCAAAATGTTTTTATCTCTAATTTTTTCGCTTTGAGCTCTAGCACCGCTACAAATCCCTACTTCCCTCTGCGAAGGGCCCTTCTTTTACTTTATGCAATTTTTATCTTTTGAAATTTGAGTCTCCATCTTATCTCATAAAAAGCACCAACTAGGAGGCAATATGATCGTGCTCAAGTATTGGGTGTAGTTAATATTCGAGTGTGTTTCATGAATGGATCAATGTTTGAGCATGATGGGCTAGGGATAACTTATTTTAGCGTTGATATTTTGAAAGACATGGTTGCTTGTTGATATGCTTGATAATCTAAATTATTATGTCAAAACTAGAAAATTGCTTTGAATCACATAAAAGTCCAAATGTCCATGCTATAAAGAAAAGAATATGATATGACTTGATGAACAGCACTCCACATCAAAAATTCTGTTTTTATCACTTACCTACTCGAGGACAAGTAGGAGTTAAGCTTGTGGATGCTGACATGTCTCCAACGTATCTATAATTTTTTATTGTTCCATGATGTTTTATTATCAATCTTGGATATTTTATAATCATTTTATAGTCATTGGAAGAGAGATGCCACCTCACTTAGAGCCATCATAAAAAATACTCATATAAGCATTTAATATTTGCATGGTTAAGTAATAGGCTGGCTCTTAGAATGGCTATTAGGTTGGCTCTAAGCATTTAATATTTGCATGAGCAAGGTATATGATTGGAAGAGAGTTGCATGCTTACTATTTTTTCTTGATCTATGTGTTATAGCTGGGCTGTAGAATAAGAGCCCGCTTCTCCTCTCTTCTCACTCCTCCAAGTAGGATTTTAATGACATGGCAAGTCTTATAGCCTGCTGACTAGGCCTTATTAGACTGGCTCTTAGGCCCTATATAAATGAAAGGAGGGAGTACTATGAGCACTGCATACTCTACTACAGATGTTGTCGGTACTCCACTAGTACTATTGGACAGGGAGCTTAAAAAGGTTACTATTGCACTGGCTATACATGGCGAAATCCTAGTAGGAAGAGCATGCGTGAGAACAAGCACATCCACATGGTTGAAAACAAATTGGAAACCATTTTTGTTTGAATACAAATCTAGGAGTACGTATGAATCTAAAAATATTGATTGGGCGTTGTTGAATGTTGATACTTTTTTCTGTAAGTTTGATCAAAGTAGAGATACTTTGACTACACATAAAACTTATATGTAAACTAGAAAGGATTAGAGGGAGTATATTGTACATTCAAAAGCGAAACGAACATTGAATACCCTTTATATATGATTTACGGATGCTATGATCACCGGTTTTGAATCCGCCTTAGGTATCACACATGCACCCACTCGTTCTTTCTCGATTTCATCTCGGGGTCCAGAGATCGATTGAAAGAGGACTAGGGTGGGTACAATACGTTCGTTTCACTTATGAACGTACAACATACTCCCTCTGATCCCCACAGACCCCCCCACGGGTCATTTCTGTCATAGAAACAGACCAAACCTTTATCTCCTTGCACGCTGCGCTATTGATCTCTCAACATCAATCAATCTCGTCAAGATGTGTCGGGGCATGAACCGAATGGGATGTCAAAACTAAGACGGGAAGCGACACGTGGTGGAGGCAAAGTGAAACTTTAAACGAACCGTTTGTTTGTATGCATGTCGGACAAATTACAACATTGGAAATACAAGCATGGTCTAGGCCCACATGCGAATGATACTCGGCGGAATGTTCAAATGAGGCATGCGGGAGGATGGACTCGACTGGAGGGCGGCATGATCGATGGAGAAGAGGGTCGGAGAGGACTGAGAAATAAGCAATGCCACATGATTATACTTGAACGGCTCAAATAAACAATAAGTTGTCTCGTTTTCCCTTCCGTCTTGGTCACGGAGTAAGATACTCCCTCCGTTTCTATTTACTCTGCATGTTAGGTTTGACTGAAGTCAAACTTCATAAAATTTTACCAAATTTATAGAAAAAATATGAACATTTACAATAGCAAATCTATATGATGTGAAAGTATATTCAATAATGAATCTAATGGTATTGATTTGTTATTGTATATGTTCTTATTTCTGTCTATAAACTTTGTCAAAGTTTACAAAGTTTGACTTTGAGCAAAGCTAAAATGCGGAGTAAATAAAAACAGAGGGAGTACGCAGGGACTAGTATAGTTACTACTGCCGGAACATGGTAAGTTGGACCCCTAAATGCGGGCACGGACCGGGAACACCTCAATTATTCCTTCAAACAGTCGGACACCTACATTTAGCACACCATTCGGCTACTTAATCAAGTGTTACGCTTCACTAGTTGAAAAGGAAAAGGGTGGTACTGTACCCAAAACCACCACACTTGGGGCTAGGGTAACAACTTGGTACTGTACCACATTTGAACCATGGCACAAAAACCACCTGTTCTGCGCCTAATGCGCAACGCGGAGCACTGACGCTCGAATTTGGCCAGCAAAACAGGGAAACCGACATGTGGGGCACACCTGTCGGGACGACGTGGCGCAGACTAGTCCAACGGAGGAGCTGGCACACGACCTCCTCACCACCGGCAACCGTTCATGTGGGTTGTGGGGGCCAGCAACGTGGTGCAGCTCCCGCACCACCTCTGGACACGGTGACCGCGGTGAGCGACACGCTCATCGTCACTGAACATGGTCGGCTTCAGTGTGTCGAGGGTGGCGTTAGCGCTATGGCACGACTAGCAGATCAACACCCGGCTCGTCGAGGATGCACGGGGCGCTGAAGTGGCGCGACGCGTCCGCAGAGTGGTGTAGCGTGGCCAACTGCATCCCCAAGACCTGAGACCATGCTGGGTCGTCTTGCTTTTTCAATGACATGTGGGGATCGCATGTGAGCAAAGGGCATCTCCAACGTTGCCATGACCGCAGCTGACTACCCTAGCACACCAAAAACCCTCGTCCCTCACATCGTCGCGCGGTGCGTTCCCAGCCGGCGCCAGCTGCCCGCATTCATGTCGTCCGTCCGTATGCCATCGTTAAGAGGCTCGGCGCCCGAGGAACCAACTCTGGCGACTTAATGACGCACCCGGACGCTTGGCCTCACCGGAATGCGCTACTTAAAGCGGCAATGCCCAACTAAACTCCACACCATAGCGCATCGTCCTGCTACCTGGCACCACATCCGCCATGACCGTGAGCGCGAACGCTCTGCGGGAGAGCTTGTCTTCAGGGATGAAGCCCGAGGTCGCCTCCCTCGCTCAAGTCGCCGCTCGCGATGCAATAGCGGTGTAGCCAGACGCAGACGCGACCGCACAAGCGGTGGCCACGCTGGCGACCGACGACGGGAGCACCGTCAGCCACGCGTCCTACTTGCCGCCGTCCAACGTCCGTCACCGCCGAGGTCGGGGACTCCTCCGAGGATGAGTAGGGCATGGGAGGCGGCAGGGCATGGTGTGCCAACTGGCTGGTCCGTCTCCCGTGTTCTACTCTTCCTCGTTGGAGACCGCACCTTCACTTCACGGGTCATGAACCCCGCCCCCGTACATGGAGATGGAGGACGTCGGTCACTGTTGGGGAATGCAGTATTTCAAAAATTTACCTACGATCATGCAAGATCTATCTATGTGATGCATAGCAACGAGTGGGCAGAGTGTTTCCACGTACCCTCGTAGACCGAAAGCGGAAGCGTTTAGCAACGCGTTTAATGTAGTCGAACGTCTTCGCGATCCAACCGATCCAAGCACCGAACGTACGGCACCTCCGCGTTCAGCACACGTTCAGCTCGGTGACGTCCCTCGAACTCTTGATCCAGTTGAGACTGAGGGAGAGTTCCGTCAACACGATGGCGTGGTGACGGTGATGATGAAGTTACCGGCGCAGGGCTTCGCCTAAGCACTATGACGATATGACCGAGGTGTGTAACTGTGGAGGTGGGCACCGCACACGGCTAAGAGATTGTCGGTTGTGCTATTGGGGTGCCCCCTGGCCACGTATATAAAGGAGGGAGGAAGAAGCCTAGGAGGGGCGCGCCTATAGGGGAGTCCAACTAGGATTCCCAATCCTAGTTGGAGTCCCCTTCTTTTTCCAAAAGGGGAGAGAGGGAAGGAGTAGGACAAGGAGAAGGAAAGAGAGGGGGGCGCCGCCCCCTCCCTAGTCCAATTCGGACTTGCCATGGGGGGGCGCGGTCACCCCTTGAGTCCCTTCTCTCCTTTCCCGTATGGCCCATTAAGGCCCACTACTTCCCCCGGCGAATTGTCGTAACTCTCCGGTACTCCGAAAAATACCTGAATCACTCAGAACCTTTCCGATATCCGAATATAGCCTTCCAATATATCGATCTTTACGTCTCGACCATTTCGAGGCTCCTCGTCATGTCTGTGATCTCATCCGGGACTCTGAACAACCTTAGGTACATCAAATCACATAACTCATAATACAAATCGTCATCGTACGCTAAGCGTGCGGACCCTACGGGTTCGAGAACTATGTAGACATGACCGAGACACATCTCCGGTCAATAACCAATAGCGGAACCTGGATGCTCATATTGGCTCTTACATATTCTACGAAGATCTTTATCGGTCAAACCGCATAACAACATACGTTGTTCCCTTTGTCATCGGTATGTTACTTGCCCGAGATTCGATCGTCGGTATCATCATACCTAGTTCAATCTCGTTACCGACAAGTCTCTTTACTCATTCCGTAATGCATCATCCCGCAACTAACTTATTAGTCGCATTTCTTGCAAGGCTTATAGTGATGTGCATTACCGAGAGGGCCCAGAGATACCTCTCCGATACACGGAGTGACAAATCTTAATCTCGATCTATGCCAACCCAACAAACACCTTCGGAGACACCTGTAGAGCATATTTATAATCACCCAGTTACGTTGTGACGTTTGATAGCACACAAGGCGTTCCTCCAGTACTCGGGAGTTGCATAATCTCATAGTCAAAGGAACATGTATAAGTCATGAAGAAAGCAATAGCAATAAAACTGAACGATCATAATGCTAAGCTAATGGATGGGTCTTGTCCATCACATCATTCTCTAATGATGTGATCCCGTTCATCAAATGACAACACATGTCTATGGTCAGGAAACATAACCATCTTTGATTAACGAGCTAGTCAAGTAGAGGCATACTAGGGACACTCTGTTTTGTCTATGTATTCACACATCTACTAAGTTTCCGGTTAATACAATTCTAGCATGAATAATAAACATTTATCATGATATAAGGAAATATAAATAACAACTTTATTATTGCCTCTAGGGCATATTTCCTTCAGTCTCCCACTTGCACTAGAGTCAATAATCTAGTTCACATCGCCATGTGATTTAACACCAATAGTTCACATCACCATGTGATTAGTTCACATCGCCATGTGACTAATACCCAGAGGGTTTTACTAGAGTCAATAATCTAGTTCACATCGCTATGTGATTAACACCCAAAGAGTACTAACGTGTGATCATGTTTTGCTTGTGAGAGTAGCTTAGTCAATGGGTCTGTCCCATTCAGATCCGTTTGTATTTTGCAAATCCCTATTTCTACAATGCTCTGCATGGAGCTACTCTAGATAAATGCTCCCACTTTCAATATGTATCCAGATCGAGACTCAGAGTCATCCAGATCGGTGTTAAAGCTTGCATCGATGTAACTCTTTACGACGAACTCTTTATCACCTCCATAATCGAGAAATGTTTCCTTAGTCCTCTAAGGATAATTTTGACCAATGTCCAGTGATCTACTCCTAGATCACTATTGTACTCCCTTGCCAAACTCAGGGCAGGGTATACAATAGGTATGGTACACAGCATGGCATACTTTATAGAACCTATGACTAAGGCATAGGGAATGACTTTTCATTCTCTTTCTATTTTCTGTCGGGGTCGGCTTTTGAGTCTTTACTCAACTTCACACTTTGTAATACAGGCAAGAACTCCTTCTTTGACTATTCCATTTTGAACTACTTCAAAATCTTGTCAAGGTATGTACTCATTGAAAAAACTTATCAAGCGTCTTGATCTATCTCTATAGATCTTGATGCTCAATATGTAAGCAGCTTCACCGAGGTCTTTCTTTGAAAAACTCCTTTCAAACACTCCTTTATGCTTTCCAGAAAATTCTACATCATTTCCGATCAACAATATGTCATTCACATATACTTATCAGAAAGGTTGTAGTGCCCCCACTCACTTTCTTGTAAATACAGGCTTCACCGCAAGTCTGTATAAAACTATATGCTTTGATCAACTCATCAAAACGTATATTCCAACTCCGAGATGCTTGCACCAGTCCATACATGGATCGCTGGAGCTTTGCTTACTTTGTTATCACCTTTAGGATCGACGAAACCTTCTGGTTGCATCATATACAACTCTTCTTTAAGAAATCCATTAAGGAATGTAGTTTTGACATCCATATGCCAGATTTCATAAAATGGGGCAATTGCTAACATGATTCGGACAGACTTAAGCGCCGATACGGTGAGAAAATCTCATCGTCAACACCTTGAACTTGTCGAAAACATTTTTCTGACAATTCGAACTTTGTCGATAGTAACACTACTATCAGCGTCCGTCTTCCTCTGGAAGATCCATTTATTCTCTATGGCATGCTGATCATCGGGCAAGTCAACCAAAGTCCACACTTTGTTCTCATACATGGATCCCATCTCAGATTTCATGGCCTCAAGCCATTTCGCGGAATCTAGGCTCATCATCGCTTCCTCATAGTTTGTAGGTTTGTCATGGTCAAGTAACATGACCTCCAGACCAGGATTACCGTGCCACTCTGTTGCGGATCTTACTCTGGTTGACCTACGAGGTTCGGTAGTAACTTGATCAGAAGTTTCATGATCATCATCATTAGCTTCCTCACTTACTGGTGTAGGAATCACTGGAACTGATTTCTGTGATGAACTACTTTCCAATAAGGGAGCAGGTACAGTTACCTCATCAAGTTCTACTTTCCTCCCACTCACTTCTTTTGAGAGAAACTCCTTCTCTAGAAAGGATCCATTCTTAGCAACAAAGATCTTGCCTTCGGATCTGTGATAGAAGGTGTACCCAACATTTTCTTTTGGGTATCCTATGAAGACGCACTTTTCCGATTTGGGTTCGAGCTTATCAAGTTGAAACTTTTTCACATAAGCATTGCAACCCCAAACTTTAAGAAATGACAACCATATTTCATATGGTGTCGTCTCAACGGATTTAGACGGTGCCCTTTTCAACATGAATGTAGCTGTCTCTAATGGATAACCCCAAAATGATAGTGGTAAATCGGTAAGAGACATCATAAATCGCACCATATCCAATAAAGTATGGTTACGACGTTCGGACACACCATTATGCTGTGGTGTTCCAGTTGGCATGAGTTTGTGAAACTATTCCACATTGTTTTAATTCAAGGCCAAACTCGTAACTTAAATATTCGCCTATGCGATTAGATCGTAGAAACTTTAATTTCTTGTTATGATGATTCTCCACTTCACTCTGAAATTCTTTGAACTTTTCAAATGTTTCTGACTTGTGTTTCATCAAGTAGATATACCCATATCTTCTCAAACCATCTGTGAAGGTCAGAAAATAATGGTACCCGCCGCGAGTCTCAACACGCACCGGACCAGATACATCAGTATGTATTATTTCCAATAAGTCAGTTGCTCGCTCCATTGTTCCGAAGAATGGAGTCTTAGTCATCTTGCCCATGAGGCATGGTTCGCAAGCATCAAGTGATTCCAAAATCCCAACAGCATGGAGTTTCTTCATGCGCTTTACACCAATATGACCTAAACGGCAGTGCCACAAATAAGTTGCACTATCAATATTAACTTTGCATCTTTTGGCATCAATATTATGAATATGTGTATCACTACGATCGAGATTCAACAAACCATTTATATTGAGTGTATGACCATAGAAGGTTTTATTCATGTAAATAGAACAACAATTATTCTTTGACTTGAATAACCGTATTGCAATAAACATGATCCAATCATATTCATGCTCAACGCAAACACCAAATAACATTTATTTTAGGTTGAACAATAATCCCGAAGGTAAAGGGAGTGTGCGATGGTGATCTTATCAACCTTGGAATCACTTCCAACACACATCATCACCTCGCCCTTAACTAGTCTCTTTTTATTTTGCAACTCCCGTTTCAAGTTACTACTCTTAGCAACTGAACCAGTATCAAATACTGAGGTGTTGCTATAAACACTAGTAAAGTACACATCAATAACTTGTATATCCAATATACCTTTGTTCACTTTGCTATCCTTCTTATCCGCCAAGTATCTAGGGCAGTTCCACTTCTAGTGACCATTTCCTTTGCAGTAGAAGCACTCAGTTTCAGGCTTGGGTCTAGCTTTGGGCTTCTTCATGGGAGTCGCAACTTGCTTGCTATTCTTCTTGAAGTTCCCTTTCTTTCCCTTGCCCTTTTACTTGAAACTAGCGGTCTTGTCAACCATCAACACTTGTTGCTTTTTCTTGATTTCTACCTTCGCCGATTTCAGCATCGCGAAGAGCTTGGGAATCGTTTCTATTATCCCTTGCATATTATAGTTCATCACGGAGTTCTAGTAACTTGGTGATAGTGACTAGAGAACTCTGTCAATCACTATCTTATCTGGAAGATCAACTCCCACTTAATTCAAGCGATTGTAGTACTCAGACATTCTGAGCACATGCTCACTGGTTGAGCTATTCTCCTACATCTTGTAGGCAAAGTACTGTCATAGGTCTCATACCTCTTGACACGGGCATGAGTATGAAATACCAATTTCAACTCTTGGAACATCTCATATGCTCCGTGGCGTTCAAAACGTTTTTGAAGTCCCGGTTCTGAGCCGTAAAGCATGGTATTCTAAACTATCAAGTAGTCATCATACCGAGCTTTGTCAAACGTTCATAACGTCTGCATCTGCTCCTGCAATAGTTCTGTCACCTAGCGATGCATCAAGGACATAATTCTTCTATGCAGCAATGAGGGTAATCCTTAGATCACGGACCTAGTCCGCATCATTGCTACTATCATCTTTCAACTTAGTTTTCTCTAGGAACATATCAAAAATATAAAACAATGGAGCTATACGCGAGCTATTGATCTACAACATAGATATGCTAATACTATCAGGACTAAGTTCATGATAAATTAAAGTTCAATTAATCATATTACTTAAGAACTCCCACTTAGATAGACATCCCTCGAGTCATCTAAATGATCACGTGATCCTTATCAACTAAACCATGTCCCATCATCACGTGAGATGGAGTAGTTTTCAATGGTGAACATCACTATGTTGATCATATCTACTATATGATTCACGTTCGAACTTTCGGTCTCCAGTGTTCCGAGGCCATATCTGCATATGCTAGGCTCGTCAAGTTAACCCGAGTATTCTGCGTGTGCAAAACTGGCTTGCACCCGTTGTATGTGAACGTACAGCTTATCACACCCGATCATCACGTGGTGTCTCAGCACGAAGAACTGTCGCAACGGTGCATACTTAGGGAGAACACTTATACCTTGAAACTTTTAGTAAGGGATCATCTTATAAAGCTACCGCCGAACTAAGAAAAATAAGATTTATAAAAGATAAACATCACATGCAATCAAAATATGTGACATGATATGGCCATCATCATCTTGTGCCTTTCATCTCCATCTCCAAATTACCGTCATGATCTCCATCGTCACCGGCATGACACCATGATCTCCATCATCTTGATCTCTATCAACGTGTCATTACATGGTTGTCTCCCCAACTATTGCTTTTGCAACTATTGCTATCGCATAGCGATAAATTAAAGCAATTATATGGCGCTTGCATCTTATGCAATAAAGAGACAACCATAAGGATCCTGCCAGTTGCCAATAACTTTAACAAAACATGATCATCTCCTACAACAATTTATATATCATCACGTCTTGACCATATCACATCACAGCAAGCCCTGCAAAAACAAGTTAGACGTCCTCTACTTTGTTGTTGCAAGTTGTCGGTGTACAAAAGTAGGGGCTCTCCTTTTGACCCCTTTACTTGTGCACGGGCAGTCAGAGCCATGCACCGCGGCCACACTTAGCAGGGCAGAGGAGGGAAGCCGGAGAGAAGCCGAAGCACAAGACAACCAAGACAACGCCAAGATCAGAAACACAAAGAGCAACAGGGCGAGGTGGACCCCCCCCCCGGCAAGACCCTTGCTGGGGCGGCCTCTGCGGCCCCGGCAAAAGCTTTGCCAGGGCAACTTGCCTAACGCCAGCAGAGCGAGCCACCCTTGAGCCCAAGGGTTCCAAACACCGTCAACAACTACATTGGAACCAGGGCTCGGGAGGCACCTCCGTGGTGGCA
This sequence comes from Aegilops tauschii subsp. strangulata, assembly GCF_002575655.3. Taxonomy (NCBI): domain Eukaryota; kingdom Viridiplantae; phylum Streptophyta; class Magnoliopsida; order Poales; family Poaceae; genus Aegilops; species Aegilops tauschii. Next base: position 278,648,081 of record NC_053035.3, read on the forward strand.
TGCAGATCTTTGTCAAGATCATAGACACACAAGATCAGATGAGGATCAGAAGACGACGATCCTCGGCGGGATCCTAGCCGAGCAAATCCACAAGACCCCCGGCAAGCGCCTTGCCGGGGACGACTACAACACCACGGCAAGACCCTTGCAGGGCCCCCGCAAGATCCTTGCCAAGGGCATCAGCGGGGGCCACAGCAACGCCCGCACCAGCCAAGACTCCACCGTCGTCCCCAAGCAGCTGCTAGCTCAACCAGCTGGGCAGGCACCTGCGTGGTGACGGGCGGCCTCTACACCGACTCAGCAAGCACCTGCGTGGTGGCATGCGGCCCTTCGTGAAGGCTCCACCACCGCGCCAGCCCAGCATCCAGCCAACGTGGCGCCGCGACGCTTCGTCAGCTCGGATGCGTGTCAAGGCCAGGCAAAGCGGCGACACCTGGGACGTGCTTCCTTGCCGTCCCCGATAAAGCAAGGGCGACACGTCGGCAGCACATTAAATTTGTTTGTCCTAAGGTTCCAGAGGATAGGCTTATCAACTGTAGACCTTTACACCTCCTGTGTGTCACTGTGGCAACCCCTTTTGCCTATAAAAGGAGGCCTGAGGTGACCAGGAGGGGGATTCGGCTCTTTTGGGCAAGTTGCACCCCGTTGCTAGCTCAAGAACACAGGAACACTCAATACATCCACCAAAGCAGGACTAGGGTATTACGCATCTTCGCGGCCCCAACCTGGGTAAACGACCTGTGTGCTTCCTGTCATAACTGCTCTATGCACAACCTCGCGCCCGCCGACCGTAGAAGGGATCCCAGTGACCCCATAGGTGTCGTTCCCACCGACATCTTTGGTGTGCCAGGTAGGGGGCGCAGATGTGGAAATCTGGTCTGGTCGGAGTAGCGGCTCCAACGTGGCCGTCGTTCCAAGGAGGGAGGCGACCAAGCCTGACGGCACCGTCTGCAGATGCGGTGGACGCCCGTGCGACGACAGAAAAGCTAAGTCAAGCGAAACTTTGAGCAATTTCATTTTATATATAAGGTTATTGTCCTCAAAGGTCCTGCCCTATGTATGGAAAACCTGCACGCAAAGGGGCCCTTCCGCAATTGGCAACGCCCTTATTCTGTTTCGAGTCCGCTCAACAGCTCAAGCGGCCGCGTCGAGAACGGCAGGGTGGCCTTCCACAATTGGCAACGCTCTCGATTCTGACTCGAGTCAATCTCGACAGTTCGAGCAGCCGCATTGAGAGCGGTAAGGTGGTTCGCCTGGCAGCAAGCACACCCGGCAGGCCATTGGGGATCCGTCCCCAAGGTCCCGCCCTGGGTTTACGTGCTGGTAAGCCTACCCAGTTAACGTAGGGTGAACATGCAAAGGGGGGATTGGACAGGAAAGTAACGTGCATAATATCATAAGTACTGTAGAGTTATATTACATCAAGTGTTGTTGCGGTTCTAACTAAAGATAAAAATTGTCTTGGTCATGAACCTGCAGCAGCAGTGAGAGACGGGGTGCCTAATCCCGGCACTGGCCCTCTACCCTCTGAAATCCGTCAATGCGGCTGATGATGGGCTTGATACGCTCCTTGAGCGCCGCGAGGTCCGCATCCTTCGGCAAGCTATCCAGCGCGGCGTCGAAGTCGAGGTTGGGATTCCAGTACGCCATCTTGGTGAGGACCTTGGTCATAGCACCCTGGCAAAGCCTCCGGGCCTCATCGGCCAGAGAGGCCGCCCGGCTAGAGTGAAGTTGCTCCACGGCCCCGAAGACACCCTCAAAAAACAGGGTCAGCTTGGCGTTGGGCCTCGCGTTGCGCTCCGGGGTGTACCTCACATTTGGCATCCCCATGGTGGCCAGCTGCGTGGTGATCCTGCCGGCGACGTCTTCGAGGCGGCCGATCCAGCAATTCTCACCATCCACAAAATCCCTGTGGTTGGCGGCTTCGTTCTTCCGCTGCTGCTTCTCGGCCTCCAGATCCTTGGCCAGGGTCTCCTCCCGGGCCTTGGCCTCCGAGAGCGTCTCCTCAAGGCCCTCCAGCTTCAGCTTCAGGTCTTTGATGGAGTCATTGGCCTTGGAGAGTTGCTCCGCCTTGCCAAGGACTGCGCCCTGCGCCTCCACCAGGGCACCGTTGAGCGTGTTCTTCTCCTCGGCCAGCTTCTGGGTCTGGTCCTTCAGCCCGTCCCGCTCCACCTCCAGCTCCTTCACCTTGCCGGTGTGAACCAGAGCCTGGGCATTGAGTGCCTCCCTGTGCCTCTGCTCCAGCTCTTGGGTCCGCTGCACGACGAGCTTCTCCATCTCCTCGTTCTTGCCGCGAAGCGTTGCGGCTAGCTTCTCCTCACGCGCGGCAAGGTCCTCCTCCTGGGAGTTCAGCGCGGCCTGCTACTGGTGTCGAGTAGCCTCGGCCTGGGCAGCCTGCTGCCCCGCCAGTTCCTGGGCCTTCTCGATATCGGCCTGCTTCATGGTGAGCTCCAGGTTGCGCTCAGCCAGTGCATCCTGGGCGGCCTTTAGGTCCTTGTGGGCTTGGCGGAACCAAGCCTGCGCCTCAGCGACGCGCCCCTCGAGGTCCGCCTCCGCCTTGTCCACCACCGCCGTCCTGGACCTGGCCTTGTCCAGGCGAGCGCGATGAAGCGCCCGGAGCTTCCGGAAGTTGGCGCCCATGGCCTGGAGGAGCCGCTCTTCCTGGGAACCGCCATCACCGACGCTCGGCTCGTCAACAACCTCAAGCCCAGCGGCGGCGAGCACTTCGTCATCGAACACCTCCCCCTCGACGGGCGCCCCGGTGCTCGCCGTCCCTGGGAGGTGGATGAACAGGTCGTCGCTCACCCTCAGGTACCTGCCTGATCCAGAGGCAACGGAGGAGGAAGGTTGGTCGTCAACCACATCCTCCTCGGCAGCGGCCTTGCCGGCCTCCTTGGCAGGCCCCTTGCCGGCCTCCTCGGCAGCAGCCTTGCCCGGCTTCCCTACAGGCCCCTTGGTGGCGTCCTCAGCGGCACCCTTGGCGGCCTCGTCAGTGGCGATCTTCTCGGCCTCCGCCGCGGCATCCTTGGCGACATCCTCGATGACGGTGTCTATATCCTCCGGATCCACCGAGAGAGGATCTGGATACCGAGAAGGGGATGAGGTGAAGCCAAGACCAAGATTCAGAAAGAAGAGAAAAGGAACAGGGACGGAAGGCGAGTGACTTACCTGTGCCGGGCTGGGAAGCAGAGGTCCCCTCCCCGCCAACATTTGGCGCCGAGGCGAAGCCACCAGCGCCCGAGTTCGCCTCCTCCTCCTCCGTGTGCATGGGCTCGGTGCTTGGCGCCCTTGCCGGGGACGCCCCTCGGGGCGGCGTGGTCGATAGGGGCGGCGTGTTGGGGTAGCCCTCTGTGGCTCCTCCTGCTGCTGTCCTCCTCCTGCAACCACGACAAGGTCAGCACCAAGAGATCGTGTCCCCAACACACGTTTACGAGGGGTGAGTGATGAACTTACGCTGGGGGCTGTGCCGGGGGCTGCTGTCCGGGCTGCTCAACACCACCAGCGGTGTACCGGAAGTGCCGGCTGGGGGCTGGCCGCTCGCCGAAGCCCTGGCCCTCTTCACCCTCTGGGCCAGTGTCTCCGCATCCCTGCAAAGATGGAAACAAATCGAGGTAAGCGGCACAATCTGAGGAGGCGGGGATCACAGAAAGGAACAAGACACTTACTCGTCCTCCACCTCCTCTTCTGCCGCCTTCCTCTTCCTCCTTGGGCTGAGGGACCCAAAATCAAAGACGACCTCCGCGTCGACATCTGCCGGAGGAGGGGAAGCTGATGGAGTCCGAGGACGCTTGGACGAAGAGGAGGCAGTAGCTTTCTTCTTCGCCGCCACGACCCTTGTCTGGCGCGCGGACCCCTCTTGGGCTTGCCACGGTTGTACGGCCCTGCCGGGCCGGACCGGCTCGCTAGAGGTGGCCCGCCGCATGAGTCGCCCTCTCCCCATGACCGGAGGGTCGACAGCCTCGGCCTCCTCCGACGACGACTCATCGACCACATCCTCAGTGAGAGGGGGCCCGGTGCCGGCGCTTCTGGCCTCCCCAGCGGACTCCACCCACTGGGAAAGCTCCTTCTCCTCCGTGGCCGCCACGGCCTTATCCTCCACGCCGCCGGTGCTGCCGGCCTCCTTGGCGAGCTCCGCCTCCGCCGCCCTGGCAGCAATGTAGTCCAGCTCTGCCTGGGTGGTGTCCTGGACGAGCCGCGGCTCATCGCGGACGTACTTCTCCTCCAGGGTGTCAAAAAACTCCTGCACCTGATCCTCTAGCGGCTCGGCCCAATTTGGGACGAGGTCGTGCGCGTTGAACTCCAGCATCTTGGCGATGATGCCGTTTCGGCGTGAGTTGTTGCTCAGCGGGACCACCCCCACCGGCAACTTAAACAAGGGCCCCTTGGCGACCTTGCCAGCCATCGCGGCCTTGCCGGACCGCTCGACCTTGCCGTCGCGGTTCACGTCGAGCTGGAAGAGCCGCTGACAGAAGTGGGCATGCCCCATCACCGTGAGGTTGTGGTCCAAGCCGGGGCGAAGCCTCATGATGTCGGCCGCATTCATGAAGAGCCAGGCCTGCCTCCCCTTGTTGTGCAGTGGAGCGATTCGGCGGCGGATGAAATCCGCCCCGATCATCTCAAGGGTGAGCCCGGCCTCGGTGAGGCGAAGAATCCTGGTGGTGGCGACCGTGAGCTTCGCGTCGTCGGCGCCGACATCGCTCCAGTCACTTCGGCGAACCTCGCAGAATGCTGGTGGATCCTCCTCCTCAATCCAGCACCACCGGCCCCGCCACTCCTCCCACCTCTCCTTCTGAGCGCCCTCCGGGTATGTCCCCTTGGACCTTGGGATCCAGGCGACACAACCAGAAATGGCGCCCCCCTTTTGGATCCGAGGGAAGAAGTAGTGGCGGAAGAGCGCCATGTTGGGATGCACCCCGACGAAGCCCTCGCAGAGGTGCGCAAAAAGAGCCATGCACGCCACGGCTTGGGGTAAAATCCAGAAGGTGGAAGCCGTAGGTGTGCATGATGTCGATGAAGAAATCAGAGAAGGGGGGTAGAGGCCGCAAGAAAAGTAGTCGACGAAGAACGGGTACCGATTTGGGCCGGCATCGGCGAAGGCAGCAGGGATGACGCGCGTGGCCGGGTGCCCCGTCGTCTCCTCCCCCCCCCCCCCCCGTCTTGCACCCCCACAAGTGCTTGAAGTAGTCCTGGAGGTGGACTGCATCGACCGCCGTGGGGAAGTAGGCGGACTGCGTCCGCCGCACCGCCAACTCGTTCGTCCTCGCGTCCTTGGACACTCCCTTGCCTCTGCTGGTCTTGGGTGCCATGGCGGCTGCGGGGGGCGAGGAATGAAGGATGGCAAAGGCGCGGCGGCGGCGAGCGAAGGCAAAATCTTGAGAAGGAGGAAGAAGGGGATGGCGGTTCCGAGATTGGGGAAAGCACGGAGGGTAAATGAGCAGCGCGCCCGCGGTTATTCCTTTTTACGGGGAAGGCGCGGGCCGCCTCTTTTCCCATTAACTGCGATGTGACGCATGCGTGCGGGAACCGCCCCACGCATGACCCCCACATCACGCACGACTCTCCACGTCGCGCGTTCAATGCGGGTCGTGGAGGAGCACAGCGGACGAACAGTTACCGCAGTAAAATCCGCCCCACCTGCCCGCGCACCATTCTGGGCCTGGCCCAACAACGTGTCGTGCTTATGTGTGGCCCAGGCCCGGGGGCTCCTGGCGGCGAGCGAAGGCAAAATCTTGAGAAGGAGGGAAGCCGGAGAGAAGCCGAAGCACAAGACAACCAAGACAACGCCAAGATCAGAAACACAAAGAGCTAGAGGGCGAGGTGGACCCCCCGGCAAGACCCTTGCCGGGGCGGCCTCCACGGCCCCGACAAGAGCTTTGCCGGGGCAGCTTGCCCAACGCTAGCAGAGCGAGCCACCCTTGAGCCCAAGGCTTCCAAACGCCGTCAACAACTACATTGGAACCAGGGCTTGGGAGGCACCTCCGTGGTGGCATGCAGATCTTTGTCAAGATCATAGACACACAAGATCAGATGAGGATCAGAAGACGACGATCCTCGGCGGGATCCTAGCCGAGGAAATCCACAAGACCCCCGGCAAGCGCCTTGCCGGGGACGACTGCAACACCACGGCAAGATCCTTGCCGGGCCCCCGGCAAGACCCTTGCCAAGGGCATCAGCAGGGCCACAGCCAGGCCCGCACCAGCCAAGACTCCACCGTCGTCCCCAAGCAGCTGCTAGCTCAACCAGCTGGGCAGGCTCTGCGTGGCGACGGGTGGCCTCTACACCGACTCAGCAAGCACCTGCGCGGTGGCATGCGACCCTTCGTGAAGGCTCCACCACCGCGCCAGCCCGGCAGCCAGCCAACATGGCGCCGCGACGCCTCGTCAGCTCGGACGCGTGTAAAGGCCAGGCAAAGTGGCAACAGCTGGGACGTGCTTCCTTGTCGTCCCTGATAAAGCAAGGGGGACACGTCGGCAGCGCATTAAATGCGTTTGTCCTACGGTTCCAGAGGATAGGCTTATCAACTGTAGACCTTTCCACCTCCTGTGTGCCACTATGGCAACCCCTTTTTCCTATAAAAGGAGGCCCGAGGCGACCAGGAGGGGGATTCGGCTCTTTTGGGCAAGTTGCACCCCGTAGCTAGCTCAAGAACACAAGAACACTCAATACATCCACCAAAGCAGGACTAGGGTATTACGCATCTTCGCGGCCCGAACCTGGGTAAACGACCTGTGTGCTTCCTGTCAGACCTGCTCTTTGCACAACCTCGCGCCCGCCGACCGTAGAAGGGATCCCAATGACCCCATAGGTGTCGTTCCCACCGACACAAGTTTTACGTGGCTACTACGGGCTGAGCAAGAACCGTTCTTACCTACGCATCAAAACCACAACGATGTTTCATCAATTTTGTTGTTTTAACCTTCAACAAGGACCGGGCGTAGTCACACTCGATTCAACTAAAGTTGGAGAAACTGACACCCGCCAGCCACCTATGTGCAAAGCACATTGGTAGAACCAGTCTCGTGTAAGCGTACGCGTAATGTCGGTCCGGGCCGCTTCATCCAACAATACCGCCGAACCAAAGTATGACTGACTGGTAAGCAGTATGACTATTATCGCCCACAACTCTTTGTGTTCTACTCGTGCATATAACATCTACGCTTAGACCTAGCTCGGATGCCACTATTGGGGAACACGGTATATCAAAAGTTTACCTACGATCACGCAAGATCTATCTATGTGATGCATAGCAATGAGCGGGGAGAGTGTGTCCACGTACCCTCGTAGACCGAAAGCGGAAGCGTTTAGTAATGCGGTTGATGTAGTCGAACGTCTTCGCGATCCAACCGATCCAAGCACCGAACGTACGGCACCTCCGCGTTCAGCACACGTTCAGCTCGGTGATGTCCCTCGAACTCTTGATCTAGTTGAGGCCGAGGGAGAGTTCCGTCAGCACGATGGCATGGTGACGGTGATGATGAAGTTACCACCGCAGGGCTTCGCCTAAGCACTACGATGATATGACCGAGGTGTGTAACTGTGGAGGAGGGCACCGCACACAGCTAAGAGATTGTTTGTTGTGCTATTGGGGTGCCCCTGGCCCCGTATATAAAGGAGGGAGGAAGAGGCCTAGGAGGGGCGCGCCTATAGGGGGAGTCCAACAAGGATTCCCAATCCTAGTTGGAGTCCCCTTTCTTTTCCAAGAGGGGAGAGAGGGAAGGAGTAGGAGAGGGAGAACGAAATAGAGGGGGGCGTCGCCCCCTCCCTAGTCCAATTCGCACTTGCCATGGGGGGCGTGCGATCACCCCTTGAGGCCCTTCTCTCCTTTCCCGTATGGCCCATTAAGGCCCACTACTTCCCCCGGCGAATTGTCGTAACTCTCCGGTACTCCGAAAAATACCTGAATCACTCAGAACCTTTCCGATATCCGAATATAGCCTTACAATATATAGATCTTTACGTCTCGACCATTTCGAGACTCCTCTTCATGTCCGTGATCTCATCCGGGACTCCGAACAATCTTCGGTGCATCAAATCACATAAGTCATAATACAAATCGTCATCGAACGTTAAGCGTGCGGACCCTACGGGTTCGAGAACTATGTACACATGACCGAGACACATCTCCGGTCAATAACCAATAGCAGAACCTGGATGCTCGTATTGGCTCCTACATATTCTACGAAGATCTTTATCGGTCAAACCGCATAACAACATACGTTGTCCCCTTTGTCATCGGTATGTTACTTGCCCGAGATTCGATCATCTGTATCATCATACCTAGTTCAATCTCGTTACCGACAAGTCTCTTTACTCATTCCGTAATGCATCATCCTGCAACTAACTCATTAGTCACATTGCTTGCAAGGTTATAGTGATGTGCATTACCGAGAGGGCCCAGAGATACCTCTCCGATACACGGAGTGACAAATCCTAATCTCGATCTATGCCAACCCAACAAACACCTTCGGAGACACCTGTAGAGCATCTTTATAATCACCCAGTTACTTTGTGACGTTTGATAGCACACAAGGTGTTCCTCCGGTATTCGGGAGTTGCATAATCTCATAGTCAAAGGAACATGTATAAGTCATGAAGAAAGCAATAGCAATAAAACTCAACGATCATAATGCTAAGCTAACGGATGGGTCTTGTCCATCACATCATTCTCTAATGATGTGATCCCGTTCATCAAATGACAACACATGTCTATGGTCAGGAAACATAACCATCTTTGATTAACGAGCTAGTCAAGTAGAGGCATACTAGGGACACTCTGTTTTGTCTATGTATTCACACATGTACTAATTTTCTGGTTAATACAATTCTAGCATGAATAATAAACATTTATCATGATATAAGGAAATATAAATAACAACTTTATTATTGCCTCTAGGGCATATTTCCTTCAGTCACCATCGTAGAATAGGTTTAGGGTCGGGTTTCTTTTATTTTTTTGTCCTATAAAAGTTCGAAATGTAATGAAAATATGTCGTGTTTGCATTAATCTCGTCCGGTGTATATGAACTTTCACAATAATAGTAGATATATTGTAGGAGTATATGGAATGATGATTCTTTTTTGTGTGTATAAACTTAGAAGGTTTGACCCGAGACAAAACTAACATGCGAAGTAAATAAACACATAGGGTCTACATACACAATTTATCTTAGGCACTCCAATAGTACGTCCACTACACATTCACCCATTTCACATCTTTCTACATCTACGGGAACCTACGAAAGGGTTAACATAAATTGCCTCACTCTCTCCTCCCTAATTTTCATGGTGGTGGGCCCCTCTCTCCCCCCAATCTACAATCAACAGCTCACACTTTTCACATTACGTTAATTACATAACTGGGATTACCTAGGTGTAGCATTACTCGTCCTAAAAAACCCAACTAAGCCAACCTCCCAGCATATCGCACGGGAAAAGACCCGGCCGTGCCATTTTAGTCGGGATTACCGGATTACTAGTAGTAGTATCGATGGATCGCGCGAAGCACCAAGTTTTTTTTTGAGGGGGCGAAGCACCAAGTTTAAAAGGAAAAAGGCGGTACACTCACAACACCCCTCTCGCGGTCGCATTGCACCCCACACACGTTCGGTCCTGCACACGGCTCACGCAAACGGAACGCGCTTCGACTTGCCTCTTCACTGACACGTGGGACTGCACTTGGAGAAACCAACCATGCACCAAACTCCCCCCGCCCACCGCGCGAAAATCCCCACCAAAAATTCCCCCCAAATCCCAAATTCAACCGCCCTTCGGCCAACTAGCCAATAATATTCCCCAACCCCCCCCCCCGGGCCCCCTCCACTCCATTCACTCCGCCAAAGCCGCCCTCCCTTCCGCGCCGATACGTTGGCGCCGCAGTTCGTCAAGGGGACGCACGGCGATCCTATCACTCGCATAGTATGCTGTCGTAGACTGCCTTCCTCTAGTCGCGCCGCCACCGCTGGCGACGTTCTTGTGGAGACGCACGGCGGTCAGTGTCGCCATCGCTGGCGATGTTCGTGTGGAGACGCACGGTGGTCAGCTTCTCCCACGGTACTCGCATTCTAGACTGAGGCCCCGTGCATGTTGGTGTAGCCCTGAATGTTAGCTGATAGAAGTTGTTAATCTCACTGTTCGCCGAAGTAGTTTACAGTCAATATGCTCTGCTTAAGAAGCTTCCTTGCCCTGTTCTGCACTCAATCTGCTTAGCTGAGATGGCATGCCAAAGCCCGATTAGTTGCTAAAATATCATGCCATATATTTATTGTGACGTAGATTGCCATGGTCTAGTAGCCAATCTGTTAGGTGAAATATCTCTACACAATTTTATACTCGATCTTTGTTGCTGAGATGGCCTTTGATAGTTCGATGGTTGTGTGCTCGGCCTCATTGACTGCTGAAACAACCTACCATAATTTAGCACTCAACTGTTTGCTGAATTAGCTTTACATATATTTCGTTACTTAGATCTGCTTGTCCAAATATATTGCCATAGCTTTAGAAATCGACCTAGGTATTTTTTCTGAACTTCACAAAAAAGCATATATGTTTTCCTGTAATATCTAGTAGAAGAACTAATTTGTATGTCTAACAGATGGACGGGACTTGGATAACTTTTGCTCGAAGATTCTCCGCTGCATATGTCGAGGGGGTTGAAAACTTCATGAACTTTATCAGAGAAGAGTACGGTGGTCCGAAATCAGATGTGCTCTGCCCGTGTAGCAGTTGTATGAATTCAGTTAAAAGACCCCAGTCAACTGTGCAAAATCATCTACACTTGTATGGGATGTCGGTCACATATACTAGGTGGGTTCATCATGGTGAAGCTGTGAACATCAATGTTACCGACTATGTGGAAGCAGCATATCACAATCTTGATCTGCCTGATGCTCAGGTGGAAGAGGAGGAGGAGGTGGTGGTGGCAGAGCCAGTGAGTTTGACAACATTGAAACAATGCTACGAAATGCTCGTGCATTTCGTGAACTTTCACCTGCAGAAGAAAATCGGTGGGCCTGCATGTTGGAACAATGCAACGTGGTTGTCACCCTAGGAAATAAGCTGTCAGTATTCTCAGCTATGGTCACCTTTCTTCAGGTGAAGACATCTGATTGGATGACCAACAAATCATTCGATGCGATGTTGGTTGCGTCCCGCAAATCTTTCCCAGATGCGTCTGAGCTGCCACACACCTATAGTAAAATGAAGAATTTCCTTCATGCAGTTGGAATTGGATATGATATGATCCATGTTTGTAAGAATAATTGTGTTCTGTTCCGGAAGGATTATGCCAACTTAAGTGAATTCCCAAAATGCAAATCATCAAGATGGAAAGATGGCGATGCTGTGAAGAGGATTCCTCGTAATGTTCTGAGACATTTTCTAATTATACCAAGATTGTAGAGGTTGTTTCATGATGCTAAAACACGAGAGGATGTATTGTGGCATTCTAGGAACCAGGAGTACAGAGATCAGAATGTAATGAGCCATCCATCTCATGGTAGTGACTGGAAAAGCTTCAATCAAAAACACAAAAAGTTTGCTGCTGACCCGAGAAACATTAGACTTGGCTTAGCTTCAGATGGATTTAACCCATTTGGCACCAGAGCGCCACATATAGCATGTGGCCAGTGCTTGTTATCCCTTACGACATGCCTCCAATGTCTGCACCAAAGAATCAAACTACATGATGGCCTTGCTCATCCCAGGTCCAAAAGTCCTGGAAAGGATTTCGATTTATTCATGGAGCCTCTTGTGGAGGAACTTCAACAGCTATGGACGGGTGTTCTCACTCGAGACCTATATAGCAGCCCACCAGCTGATTTCTTTCTGAGTGTTGTTATAATTTGGTGCATCCATGATTATCCGGCTTTGGGCACTATGTGAGGGCGAACGACACATGGTTACAATGCATGTGTTCGCTGTGACAAGAATCCGCTGTCATACGCAATACTTAGCAAGATCTGTTACATTGGACACCGCAGTTTCCTTACCAAGGACAAGCCGCGTCCTGCAAAATACCGAAGACATGTGTTCAATGCAAAGCATGAAAACCGTGATGCGCCAAAGAGGCTCATCGTTGATGAGTTGCAAGTGGAATTAGAGAAGGTCACGCATATTACACCAGGAAACCATCCTGATAATGGTAGCAGGAAAATGAAGTGTGGTAGGGTAGAAGAGAGATTATTGTTTACCCGCAGGCCCACTTTGTGGGACTTGGAGTATTGGAAAGATTTGGATCGGCTTGACGTGATGCACATCGAGAAAAATATATGTGACAGCATTATCGGCACACTTCTTAATATTGAAGGCAAGACGAAAGATACCTTAAAATCTAGGATTGATTTGACATACATGGGTATCAGAAAGGATTTGCAGGTGCAAGATGAAGGTAAACCACGGGATATGGCACCAGCTGTGTACGTCTTGGACAAGGTAAAAAGAAAAGAACTCTGCGAGGTCCTATCACGTGTGAGATTCCCACATGGATTTGCTTCCAACCCTGAAAGGAGAGTCAGTGCAGATGGAAACAAGGTACAAGGGTTGAAAACTCATGACTGCCACGTCCTACTTCAAAGGGTTTTACCTGTTATCCTTAGAGGATTGGGCCGCCCTGACTTATACAGAGCAGTTGCAGAGTTGGGACAATTCTTCAGGGGACTCTGCAGTAGAAATATCAGGATAGATGCTTTGGAGCGTCTTAGATACAAGATACCAAATATCCTATGTGACCTTGAGAAGATATATCCTCCAGCCTTCTTTGATGTGATGGTGCATTTGGCTGTTCATCTACCTGATGAGGCACTACTTAGAGGACCAGTACAGTATGGTTGGATGTACCCTATTGAAAGGCGGCTAGGCACTTTCAAGGGCTATGTTAGGAACAGAGCTAGACCCGATGGTTCCATTGCAGAGGCCTACATTGCTACAGAAGCATTGACATTCTGCTCAAAATACATTGAAACAGCTGATCAGCTTAGCAAAGAGGTGGGTGAAGACAATCTCGGGCTCAATGTTTTCGATTGTTCTGTTCGAGTTACAGGGAAGAGTCGACAAGATGACAAACCTAAAGATTTGGACAAAATGGTTTGGTATGTGTTGAATAACTGTCCTGAGATACTACCTTATATCAAGTAAGTGCTAACTACTGCAGCTTATACATCATAATCTACTAAACTTGCAGCACATTCTTATATATTTAGATGTTTGACATGATCACTATGTTGTGCAGCATCTACAAAAAAGAGTTACTGCCGCAAAATCCAAGAAACATTGACAAACTGGTTATGGCAGGACTTGAGAAATGGTTCAAGAGCCATGTAAGCTTTTGAATTGCACTGTCAGTTTTTTTAATATATTGAGTACATAAGATATCAGCTTGTCTATTTTCTAACCATAGGTTAAGAAGATGCGGGAGGATGGGCAGGCAGTTAATGATGCCCTTTATGCACTAGCAATGGGTCCTGACACTCGGGTAAGACATTATGGATCTTGCGTTGTTGGAGATGTGAGCTACAACACCCTTGCACGCGACGAAGGCAAGAAGACACAAAACAGTGCCATCATGAGCACGGATACGTACGGCAGAGAGACAACTGAAATGTATGCTAACATAACAGACATTATTCAGTTGCAGTATATCTCCAGTTTCGAGGTTCATCGATGTGTGGTTCTGTTGTGCCGTCGTTGGTATAACCTGTTTTTCAGGATCGCAAAACCCAGAGCTGATGATAATTTCAAATCCATCAATGTCAAGGCGGCATACCAGACCAACGAGCCTTTTATTTTGGCAAATCAAGCAACACAAATATTTTTCTTGGAAGACACATTTGCACGTAGCGATGACTGGAGAGTATTGCAAAGGTTTGAGTAGAGGAATTCGTTTAATGCAGTTGCACAACAAGATGATGCTTACACTGCTCCTGATGTACAAGATTCCACAGTTGTTCCTAATATCTTTGAGAACCATCACGTCAATGACGTTGGCGAAAAGATTGCCTGTTGGGCTGTGGACATACAAGAGTTGATCAAGAAGAAGCCAACGTTCGAGGACATTGAGGATGAAGAAGAAGATGCCACTGTGGGGAATTATGACTCAGACTGATACACATGGCGAAGATGTTGACACTGCTGCTGCGGATGATGATTAGATTGCTTTTGTCGTATTTGCCTGTCAGAAGACATTTTGTATCTACTATGTGAAATTGTGTTTGCTATGACAACTGAAACCTGATGAACTTGTTGTTTAGTATTTTGCTGTGAGAACATCACATATTATGTATGTTGATTTGTGTTTGGTGATTGTATGACGACTAAAACATGATGACATTGTTGTTTAGTTGTACTCATATTTGGCTGTGAAACTTGAATTTAATGACATAGTTTGTTGTTGGACTGCAATTTGCTCGATGTATTCCAATGGGAACAAAGCTGACCCGACATGGCCTCTGCTAATTTATTTATTTATTAGCAAAAGGGCCTCTGCTATTTATTTATTTATGAGCAAAAGGGGATACCCCCCGATTTCTGTTAATAGAAATCATTAGATGTTCACAACACTACGCCCAGCCTGCTAAACAGGTTTGATTCATTACTAGTTTCAGCAAAGTGCTCATGTCATAGCCACGGAATACCTCACGAGTGCTACATACACTGCAAATAAAGAGACAATCATCCTACAGAGCACATCGATTTTGCCCATTATCTTCACAAGCTCTTCCATCTCCTCATTGCTGTCAAGGCCGTTTAGCAGCTGTTGCTTGGCCATGATCAGACGAACAACATCTTTAACCTTCTGCTCTGCATCTTCCTTCAGTTACTTGTCCAACACCCCAACCTGCTAGTATTGGGATTCCTCGGCTGACCAAATAAGCAGTGTAGTTGCATTCCCCCACATCAGCAACTTCCCAGAAATACAAATCACATGAATCTTCCCTTTTTTGCATGAATCAAATTGGAAGATCATCAACCAAACTATTAAAAAATCAGCAACTGAAAGCAGCAGAACAACACTTCAACATATTATTACCCCATGATTCGGCCATTTGTAGAAGACTCGGCCAGTGTTGAGGATTGTGGTTGAGACGCGATGGATGACTCTGCGTGATTTGCAGCAGTGGCACCACACCAACGGCAGCAGGTTCCGATGAGCAACCAGCTGCGGTGCGTGTGCCGGCGGGGGTGTGATGAGACCCACAGGCGATGGTACGGGTGGCGACTTGGCGCATATCTGGTTGTTGCCTACTGAAGAGCAGGTGGACGAGCAGCCAGCGGACATGGTTGCTACGGCCAGAGCTTCTGATGCTGGGCAGAGTAAGTAGAGAAGAGGAGAAGTGAATGTTGGATATGTCAGTTTCATTACTTGCAGAGTAGCATAACACCATATATAGTCATAGTCTAGGTTTGGATCCGAACCAGCTACAGGAGCACATCTCTCTTTTTTCTAAAACTCGGCAACATCTCTTTACTGGTACACTAGCTTGTTCTGTATGCCTTCTCAAGTCTTTGATTTTCTTTCTTTTTTTGCGAGGAAGGAAGGAGGACAAAATTGAGAGTTCCTGGGACTCGAACCCAAGACCTCTCGGTTGAAAACCAAGGGTGCTAGTCACTTATGTGGCGAACATTCCCTTGGAGGAGGACGGCAGACAAGCGCATTTTCCTCGCTGTTTTAGTTCCGACGCAAGATCGAACGGTCGCAGTTTCGGGAATGTTATCAGGCGAACGAGCCCAGTTTTTCTTTTCTTCCTATATATAAAAAATTGTGCTACTTGGTGTCGGCTTAGTCAATAAATGATTGTGCCAACCTTGACCGTTGGATTGACATTCAACGTCTGTCGTGTTTCTTCAATCTCTTCTTCCTCCAGTCGCCAAAGCCAAGCTAGTGCCGGCGGGACCGCCTGCTCCCGCCTCCCACGGCTGGTTGTGCTGCCGCACACGCATCATGGCCACATCGCACCCAAAAACTCTGCGCATCTTCCCCGGCTCCTGTTCGTTGCCGTCCGAGGCCTCACCATCGTCCTCCGCCTTAGTTCTCTCGCCGCGGCGCCGCCCTCCGGTGTTGTCAACATGGTCAATAACCGAGAGGAATAAGGAGATGACTGTACATGGTGAGGATGATAGTAGGGACCCAGCAGCGCGCGCATAATTTTTTTTGGGACGGAGAAGGGTATCAACTGGGTTGTGCGGGAGTTGTGGCCCGTCTAGCCCAGGCTTTTATTTCATATGTTTACCACATGACCAGCCCAGTTTATTTTTTTTCTTTCTAAAAATGGCTAGCCTAGCTATTTTGTTTTTTGCAGAATAACCAACGTAGGCCTACTTGCTTTTCTACGCCCTGCTGGGCTGGAAATCATTCAAGACGAGGAGGGATGCATACGGGCTTGCCCAGAAAATGGGCTATAAGTAATAAGAAATGGGCTATAAGTAATAATAAATGGGTTGTAAAATGAAAAATATACAGCAAACAGGCAATTAGTTCCAAAATACTTTTTTCTTTCGGATTTTGATATTTTAAATTTCATTGTTTTTGTGCGGGGAAAATTTCATTGGATTTAAATTAAGGTATGTTTAGTTTTTAAATTAACTTGAATCTGGCTAGAAATTTCGGGTTGTATGCTGTTTGGGACAGATTTGGAGGCTGACTTGTGGATACGAAAGGCTTTGTCAACTTAGTCCACAAACGATTCTAGCAACACTGACCGTTGGATGTTAATCCAACGCCGGTGCTGCTTCTTCAATATCTGATCTTCTTGCTCCAGCTGCCCAAACCAGCGCCGGTGGGACTGCCTGCTCTCGCCTCCCGTGGCCGGCTGTGTTGCCGCACAGGCCGCACCGCCCCACCCTACTCCATCGCTGGCCAGGCCATTCCTGTACTCACCCACACCTCCTGTTATTTTCCGGCGACGGCAGCCGAACAAGTAAACCCTCGTACTCTCCACCGCGTGGGCAACCACTGCCGAGTCTTCACCGGCTCCATGTTGTTCCCTTCCTAGGCCTCGCCGTCGTCCATCGCCCTGGTGCTCTCGGCGCGGCGTGGTCAACGTGGTCAACGAACGACATCCATCGGAAGTGGACTGTACGTGGAGAGGCTGACAGCTGGGTCCAGGGCCGCACACAAGGAAATGCCTCCTTATTACACGCAAAATAATGATTCCTCCACCTGACAGCTGGGACCCACCGGAAGGGCCTCTGTATTTCGCAAAAAACGGTCCCCCCGCTGTCAGCTCGGACCCACCAGCTATATCTTCGCACGCAAGGAAGTGCCTCCTTATTATGCATAAAAATGAATACTCCCCCTGCTAGCTGGGACCCACCATAGAGGGAGGCTGACTTGTGGGCCTACTAAGTTGACGCGGACGGAGGGCTTTGTCAACTTAGTCAATATGAACGATTCTAGCTCCAGTGACTGTACGACGTCCATCCAACTGTCGTAGTGCTTCTTCAACCTCTGGTCTTCTTGCTCCAGCCGCCCAAACTAGCGCCGGTCGTGCCGCCTACTCCTGCCTCCCGTGGCCGGTTGTGCTACCGTGGAGGCCTCACTGCCCCCTACTACTCCCACCGCTGGCCAGGCCATCCCTCTACTCACCCACACCCCCTGTTATTCTGCAGCGATGGCAGCCTCACACCGCAGCCAAACCAGTGAACCCTCGTACTCCTCTTCGCATGGGCATCCACTACCGCGTCTTCACCGGCTCTGCGTCGTCCCCTTCCTAGGCCTCACCATCGTCCACTGCCTTGGTGCTCTCGGTGCGACATGGTCAATGTGGTCATGGAACAACTTCCATTGGAAGAGTACTGTACATGGAGAGGCTGGCAGCTAGGTCCACGGCCGCAGCAAGGAAGTGCCTCCTTATTACGCGCAAAATAATGATTCCTCCATCTGACAGTAGGGACCCACCGGACGGGCCACCGTATTTCGCAAAAAAACATTCCCCCCTAACTGCTAGGACCCGCCAGCTACATCTTCGCACGCAAGGAAGTGCCTTCTTATCCTCCCTGACAGTCGGGACCCACCTGGTCGAAGCGTACGTAGCGTTGTCATTCTGGTCGCGAACGTGTATGTACATGCTGGTCGATCGGGTTGTCTGCAGGTTGCAGCGATGAACCGTGGCCGAGTAAGGAAGGGCACGTGTCGTAGTAGAGGTGCGCATGTAGCATGTCACCCAGTCCCGTTAATATCGTGTACACGTACGTACAGCCAGGGTGCAAGAAAGTAAATACGGCCATGTACGTACATACGGGCGGGGTCTCGAACGCCTACTCGTGCATACGTACGGCCAGGGCTCGTGTACATGGAGAGGCAGCGATGGCATCCTGTTCATCGGCAGCCAATCGGCTGGGTCGGAACGAAGAAACTACGTCGTCGTGTTCATCGGGAGGCAACGGAATGCGTCGTCTTCATCGGGAGCTAACCGGCTTGGACGGAACAGCCGATCGAAATGAGGCATGTCGTACTGCAGAACGGAGGAAACGGCCTTCTGTTCGACCGCCTACGGTTGAAACGGGATCCTGTCCACCGGGAGGGGTCTAGCATACCACAAAACGGAGGAAACAGACTTCTGTTCGAGTGCCTACGGTCGAAACGGGGTCCTATTGATCGGGAGGGGTGTTGCGTACTGCAAAACGGAGGAAACAGACTTGTGTTGGAGCGCTACGGTCGGAACAGGGGTCCTGTTCATCAGGAGGGGTGTGGCGTACCGCAAAACGAGACTCCACGGGCTACTGTTCATCTCCACCGTCGACCTCCTCCAGCCTCCACAGGCTACTGTTCATCCACCGTCGACCTCCTCCAGCCTCCACGGGCTCCCGTTCATCCACGGGCTCCTGTTCATCCAGCCTCCACCGCTCCTACACCGGCTACTGTTCAACCAGCCCTCTCCACGGGGTCTTGTTCAACCACCCCTCCACGGGCTACTGTTCATCCAGCCCTCCATCGACTACTGTTCAACCAGCCCTCCACGGGGTCCTGTTCATCCACCCCCAACCGGCTCGATCGATTAGGGTCCTGTTCATCCAGCGGCAACGGCCTCTACTACCACGGGGTCCTGCTCATCCAACCCCCCACCGGGAACTATTCATCCAACCCCCCAACAATGCTCACTGTTCATCAAGGGAAGGAGGCAGCAGGTTCGATCGGCTTCAGTTAGCAGCAGTAGCGAAGGAATCGCTCGATCGGGTTCAGTTAACAGCCATATCGATCGATCGCTTGGGTTCAGTAACACGTAGCCTGCAGTGCAATCGCTCGGGTTCAGTAGGTGAAGGCCTCGCTCGGGTTCAGTTAGAGCCCAACGCCTCGCACCCACGTGTGTACGTTGTAACATCCCAAATTTTCAATTTGGAATGTTATAAATTAGATCATCATGCATAACATATTTTATTGCATTTTGTTTTACGATCCTAGAAATTCTACGCAACTCAAGGACCCACGGAGAGAGTTGGGGATTTTGTTATTTTCATATTTGGGTTTTCTCAAATTTTGAAAATAGGATCATTCGTTTTAATTATTTTCTCTCCAAAAATATTTCATATCAAATATATGAGAGGGGATAATATGACTTCTCCAAAAATAATGAAATATTGGAGGAAAAATATTAAAAACAAATATTTGATTTGATTTGATTTGATTTGAACTAGGAAAAATACGCGCTTTTCAAAATTGCATTTTAGGCCCAAATAAATGTTCATCTTGTCCAGCTTATTTTTAGAGGACGGGGAAGATTTATTTCGGGATTTTTGGAGTCCGTTTAGTATTTGTTTTATTTCTTTTTCTGCACGTCCAATTTAAAAGAAAAACGAACCGACCTACCGGGCCGTGTCCGGCTAGGACTCTGGCCCGGCCAGCCTTTATAAGCCGGGAGGCCGAGCCCCGCAGCCCAGCCCGAGCCGCCCGCCCGCCCCGCGAAACCCTAGCCGCCGCCGCCGTCGCCGCTGCCCGCCGACGCCGCCGCCCAGCGCCGCCGCCGCCCGTCCCGCTGCTGCCCGTAGCCGCCGCCGGAGGTAACCACCCGCGCCGCTGCCGGTTTTCTTCGGAAAACCGTGGGTTTTTTTTGGAAACCGCGGTTTGTGTTTTTATAGATCGGTTCAGTTTTTTTCTGGTTTATTTATTTTGCGGACGTTCGTCCGTACGTTCGTTTTAACGAACGGTTTTCGTCGTTTAACCGCAGACAGCGAACGTTCGTTCGTTAGCCTGTTCGTCAGTTTTTCTTTTTCTCGGATTTTTCGCGATTATTTTCGATCGCGATTTCCGATCTGTTTTTTGTTTTAGTATAACTTTGCTCTCGTTTATCGGAATCAAGCGATTCAAGCGCCTAGAGTTTCATCTCGAAAAACTCTTTCTGATTAACCAACTCAAACAAGTTTTTGCTACTGTAAAATTTGACTTAGGTCCAGATTAGTAAATGAAGCTTGTTTCTTTCGCCGTTTGAGTTTCGTTGCTTTGTTCGATTTGATTCTTTTTGCAAACCGGAGTTCTTAAGTTGAACTTTATGGTTAGATCTCTTATTTTGAGTTTTATCCATGCACCCTTGCTTGATTGCTTGTGTATGTATTGTTTGTTTGCGATAGAGTACCCGGAGTGCGAAGCGTGCTACTACGAGTCTCTAGGTTTCACGGATCATCAGCAAGGCAAGTAACACTTTGATCATACCTCTTTACCACCCAGTTTTATTACATTAGATCAATCCTCAAACTATTGCATGATTAGGATCTGATTAAAATGTGGGTTTTGGGCAGTAGTTGAGGTAGTACCTATTGCCCTGTTTCTATCAAACCATTAGGAGTTACTTCTACGTTTGCTTATATTGCTATGCTATGCTCGTAGACGTGGATTGGGTTTGAGTGAATTTTTCCATGACAGATGTGAGATTGTTAATTAATGGTTCAACTTAAGGTGGCTACTTTAATTTACATCTGGGTGGATTGAGGCACCTGGAGAACCCAGTGTTGCATGTATTTTTGGATATCCCGGAGTACCCGTGTGATCATCCTATGGACCGCCACCCAGACTCAAAGGGATCATGAGATTATTCATGCTAGAAACTTCCGTGTGCAGCCACAAGCTATTATGGGCTCTAGCATAGTTGAGTAGGTTATATGACCTCTTGAAGAGGTGGGCTAGCAGATGTAGGGGAAAGAAGGTGTAACTGTCCACCCGGAGTAAAGAGTATTGTTTCTGAAAGACTGTGTCTCGGTCATCCGTTTCTCAAACACCATGTAGTGCGAGAAATCAAGCGGAGGCGATCAAGTCTTGTGGGGAAAAGTGCGCAAACCTCTGCAGAGTGTACAATCTAATCATTGTTAGCCGTGTCCCCGGTTATGGACATCTTGAGTATCTAGTTCTTGGATTATCATGTGAATCTCATCATCATGTTACTTAATTTAATTTGATTGGGTTAATCACGTTCTTAATTGGGATTGAGTTGGAGGTACCTTCTCAATGTTTAACAACCACCATGATAGTTAAATAAAATTTATTCCTTTGTGGTAGGGAAAATTTGGCTTTTCGCAAAACTGTAACCATAGAGCTTTCCACCAGCCAAACATGCATGTAGTGATAGCATTATTCTGTTCATTACTCTCTATGTGTTACATTGCCAGCATATTCCATGTGCTGACCCGTTTTCGGGCTGCAACGTATCATGTTGCAGACTTTTCAGACGACGAGTAAGGTGCCATAGGTCGTGGTCTTATACTCAGTGACGTCGTTGGAGTTGATGGACTCACTTTATCTTCCAAGCCTTCCGCTGTTATCGTTTTTAGATGGCCTTAAGCCGTATTTATTGTAATAAGTTCTCTTTTTGAGACATTCGATGTAATAAGTGTGTGATTTCTACTCTGTTATAAATCCTTCAAGTATTGTGTGTGTCAGCATTACCGATCCAGGGATGACACTGATGCACAGAGACTAGACTGTTTGAGGTCTGGTCGCTACAAAGATGGTATCAGAGCCAGGTTGACTGTAGGACACGACCACTAAGCTAAAGCCCTAGATCACTACTCTCTTCTCATTTCTAACTCCTCTCCTTTCTTCCACTCTTTTAGGATGGCGGATGCAAGGAACAAGTTCGCCCAACCGGATGAGGATACACCTTTTGGACGACACTTGAAGGAAGTTACTAAGTACCTGAACATCGGAATACCAAGCTTCACCGGAACCTACAATGCCACACTACCAGAAGAGGAGCGCTGGATGATTCAAGTTCAAGTTCCAGGAAGGACGTTCATGCCAGTCACTGAACCCATAGAGTTTTCCTTTGATGCACCAACCTGGAGTCTAGGAGAGAGCATGGCAGCCCACATCACCATGGGACACATTGGAGAAGTGTACCACAATGATCTCAAGGATACTATCTATCAGATTTGTGGGCGCCGAGACGAGCAATGGGAGATGATCAGTACCAGGAAAGATAGATCTATTGCAGCTTTCATTCAGGAGTTAAACCAGCACATTCGTCGCCAGGAGAACCAGATGTGCGCAGACATGATAGAACTGAAGAAGGCAAAGACAAGGATCGTGGAACTGGAGGAAGAACTCAAGGCTACACGCGATGGATATGAGGAGGAAATCGCAACATTGTTGGAGAAGAATGGCGAGCTGACAAAGAAGCTAGGAGTTTTCATGGGAGACCCAGCACCAGGAGGAGATGATGACGATTCTACTTGCCCGGAGAACTACATCATCATCGACGACACCGACTCGGACCCCAGTGATGATGATTGGGAGGATGAAGCCGGAGCAGATATCATGGAGTCTTCGACTGAGCATTTTTTCTAGTAGACCACCAAATTAGTAGTAGTATTCCACCATGTATATAGTATAGTCCAAGCACTTTGTAACGATAGTTAGATCGATTGTATGCCTTGTTTGAATTGATTGGAGTGATATGATTGTGTTTGTCTCATGTGCATATGGGTAGTGTTTTCCCTCTAGACCTCATTCCATCCTATTTTCTCATCTTTTCTAAAACCAATCAGATGCCTCCGAGACGCGACACCGGATTTGTTTTCCCACCGGAGATCACTCAGTTGATTCAGCAGCAGAATGCCCTGATGCAAGCGCTAGTTCAGAACCAAGGCAACAACAACAACAACAACAACCCACCACCACCTGTTGATCACTTAGCCCATTTTCTTAGGCTGAATCAGCCGGTGTTCTCCAGTAGCACCGAGCCGGTTGTGGCAGATGATTGGCTCCGCAAGGTTGGAAGGGAGCTGACCACTGCAGGATGCACAGATGCGGAGAGAGTCCGTTTTGCCGCACATCAGCTTGATGGACCCGCAGCATCATGGTGGGAGAATTACACAGCCACTCACCCCATTGACACTGTCACATGGGACCAGTTTCAGCAAGCTTTCCGTACTGCCCACGTTTCAGCAGGAGCTATGGCCATGAAGAAGCGTGAGTTTCGCAACTTACGCCAAGGAGGACGTACCGTTGGCCAGTACGTGGAGGATCTCAGTAAGTTAGCACGTTATGCCCCAGATAACGTTGCTACGGATGCAGCTAAGCAGGAGAAGTTTCTGGAAGGACTGAATGATGAGCTGAGCATGCAGTTGATGGTGGCAACTTTTAACAACTACCAGGAGTTGGTAGATAGAGCTCTCATGATTGAAGGGAAGCATCAGCAGATTGAGAGTCGTAAGAGGAAGTATGGACAAGGAAATTACAGTACAGGAGCTCACCAGACGCCTCGTTTTACCCCGAACTCGGGAGGACACCTTCAGCATAACCATGGAGGTCACAATCACAATGGAGGGAGCTCGCACAATCATAGTGGCCCCAAGAATGGCAATGGGAACGGAGGAAGCAACGGACAGAACCGTACCAACCCATCAACCCCAGCCAAGAGGGACCTAAGCCACGTTACTTGTTTCAAGTGCCAGAAGACTGGACATTATGCAACTGAATGTTCGGAAGCTAAGAATGGAAATGGCAATGGAAGCTCGGGGAAGAAGCCGAACCCTTTCAACAGGGGACAGGTGAACCACGTTAATGTGGAGGAGGTTGAAGCACAGCCTGATGCAGTAATAGGTAAGTTTTTGGTTAAGTCATTTACTGCAATCGTTCTTTTTGATACTGGTGCATCACATTCATACATATCAAGGGGATTTGTGGATAAGTTTAAGTTGCCCACCAAAGTTCTTAGAACACCTATGTTAGTAACCTCGCCAGGAGCAGAGTATATGGCAAGCCAAGGATGTTTTCAGATACCATTGGCCATAGGTAGGCATGTTTTCCCCTCAGACCTAATAGTTTTGGAGTCGCAAGGTTTGGATGTGATTTTGGGAATGGATTGGCTATCGATGTATGGAGGAAACATTGATTGCGCCAGTAAGACGATTTTGCTTACTACCCCAGAAGGAAGAAGGATTAAGTATGTATCCCGGCATGTGCCGAAGAGGACTCAAGTGAATTCCTTATCAGGAGTTGTACAGGAGGAAGTGCCAATGGTGAAGGATTTCCCTGACGTATTTCCAGAGGAGTTGCCAGGCATGCCACCGGATAGAGACATCGAGTTTTTGATTGACCTTTTGCCAGGCACTGGGCCAATATCTAAGAGACCGTACAGGATGCCCGCTAAGGATTTGGAAGAAATTAAGAAGTAGATTAAGGAGTTACTGGATAAAGGATATATTCGCCCAAGTTCGTCACCTTGGGGATCACCCATACTTCTAATGGAGAAGAAAGATGGATCGTTGAGGATGGTTGTTGATTATCGTGGATTGAATGAAGTAACAATCAAGAACAAGTACCCACTACCGATGATCAATGATCTGTTTGACCGACTACAAGGAGCTAAAGTATTTTCCAAGATTGATTTGCGATCAGGATACCACCAGTTGAAGATTCGAGAGCAGGATATACCCAAGACAGCTTTTACCACAAGGTATGGGCTATATGAATACACCGTTATGTCATTTGGCCTGACTAACGCACCCGCCTATTTCATGAACATGATGAACAAAGTGTTTATGGAGTTTTTGGATAAGTTCATCGTAGTGTTCATTGATGATATTCTGGTCTATTCGAAGAATGAAGAAGAGCATAAGGAGCATTTGCGTTTGGTACTTGGAAAGCTCAGAGAACATCAGTTATATGCCAAGTTCAGCAAGTGCGAGTTTTGGTTAAAGGAAGTTGGATTCCTTGGACATGTTATATCTGGAGAAGTAATAGCAGTAGATCCCACCAAGGTTAACACTGTGACAAATTGGGAGTCACCCACGACAGTTGGAGAAATCCGGAGTTTTCTTGGACTCGCAGGATACTACCGGAGATTTATTGAGAATTTCTCGAAGATTGCAAAACCTATGACCGAGTTGTTGAAGAAGGACACCAAATTCAATTGGACTGAGGAATGTGAGGCTAGTTTCCAGGAGTTGAAGAAACGTTTGGTTACAGCGCCAGTGTTGATTCTGCCAGATCAACGCAAGGATTATGAAGTATATTGCGACGCTTCTCATCGAGGACTTGGAGCAGTGCTAATGCAGGAGGGAAGAGTTGTTTCATATGCCTCACGACAGCTTAAACCCCATGAGTTGAATTATGCTACACATGATTTGGAGTTAGCAGCCGTAGTGCATGCGTTGAAGACGTGGAGACATTTTCTCATCGGAAACCATCGTGAGGTGTACACGGATCACAAGAGTTTGAAGTACATTTTCACGCAGAAGGAGTTGAATCTCAGGCAAAGAAGATGGTTGGAGCTCATTAAGGATTATGATATGAGATTGCATTATCACCCAGGGAAGGCTAACGTAGTAGCCGATGCGTTGAGCCGCAAGAGCCATGTCAACACACTCATGACCGGAGAGTTACCCAAGGAGTTAGCCGAAGATCTTAGCGAACTATGTTTGGAAATAGTTCCGAGAGGCTATGTAGAAGCATTGGAGATTCAGTCTACTTTGATGGATAAGATCAGAGAAGCTCAGAAGACAGACAAGGAAATTGCTGAGATAAAGGAAAGGATGAGTAAAGGAAAAGCCAAGGGATTTCGTGAGGATGAGCACGATACCTTATGGTTTGAGGACCGCGTTTATGTGCCCAATGATCCGGAGATCACGAAGTTGATCTTGCAAGAGGCCCATGATTCACCATATTCGATTCACCCAGGAAATACCAAGATGTACCAGGATTTAAAGGACAGTTTCTGGTGGACCGGAATGAAGAAGGATATTGCGGAGTATGTAGCAGTTTTTGATGTATGTTAGAGAGTAAAGGCAGAGCATCAGAAGCCAGCAGGATTGCTACAACCATTGCCGATACCCGAATGGAAGTGGGATAAGCTAGGCATGGGTTTTATCACAGGATTGCCCAGGACTCGTTCAGGCTATGACTCGATATGGGTTGTAGTCGATCGTTTGACGAAGGTAGCTCATTTCATCCCAGTAAAGACCACTTATACAAGTGCTAAGTTGGCAAAGATATACATGACCAGGATCGTATGTCTGCATAGAGTTCCAAGGACCATTGTATCAGATAGAGGAACCCAGTTTACTTCAAAGTTTTGGAATCAATTGCACGAAACTTTGGGTACCAGGCTAGAGGTCAGTACAACCTTTCATCCACAGACAGACGGACAGACCGAGAGAGTCAATCAGATTTTGGAGGACATGCTGAGAGCTTGTGCGCTAGATTATGGATCTAGTTGGGACGACAATTTGCCGTATGCAGAGTTCTCTTACAACAACAGTTATCAATCCAGTTTGAAGATGGCCCCTTTCGAAGCTCTATACGGAAGGAGGTGCAGGACACCGTTGTTGTGGGACAAAGTTGGAGACCGCCAGTTCTTTGGACCAGATTTGATTAAAGAGTCTGAACAGAAAGTGAAGTTGATTCGCGATAGGCTCAAGGTAGCCCAGTCGAGGTAGAAGAGTTATGCGGATTCTAAACGCAAGGAGACAGTTTACGAAGTCGGAGACAGAGTTTATCTTCGAGTATCACCACTTTGAGGAGTGAAGCGCTTTGGAGTTAAGGGAAAGTTAGCGCCACGTTTTGTAGGACCATACAAATTCTTGGAGCGTATGGGAGAAGTTGCTTACAAGTTGGAATTGCCCGGAGGATTGTCGGGAGTTCACGATGTGTTCCATGTTTCTCAGCTGAAGAAGTGCCACGCAGAGATGGCTGAGATACCACTGAGAGATACAGTGACATTGGAAGCGATTCAGCTGGATAGTGATTTGACCTATGAGGAGAAACCAGTCAAGATTCTCGAATATGCCAGCCGAGTCACCCGCAGCAAGGTGATCAAGTTTTGCAAAGTTCAGTGGAGTCACCATACCGAGGAAGAAGCCACCTGGGAGCGAGAGGAAGATCTACGGAAGGACCACTCTCACCTATTTTCTAGCCAACCCGAATCTCGAGGGCGAGATTCATCTTAAGGGGGGTAGGTTTGTAACATCCCAAATTTTCAATTTGGAATGTTATACATTAGATCATCATGCATAACATATTTTATTGCATTTTGTTTTGCGATCCTAGAAATTCTACGCAACTCAAGGACCCACGGAGAGAGTTGGGGATTTCGTTATTTTCATATTTGGGTTTTCTCAAATTTTGAAAATAGGATCATTTGTTTTATTTATTTTCTCTCCGAAAATATTTCATATCAAATATATGAGAGGGGATAATATGACTTCTCCAAAAATAATGAAATATTGGAGGAAAAATAATAAAAACAAATATTTGATTTTATTTGGATTTTATTTGATTTGATATGAATTAGGAAAAATACGCACTTTTCAAAATTGCGTTTTAGGCCAAAATAAATGTTCATCTTGTCCGGCTTATTTTTAGAGGACGGGGAAGATTTATTTCGGGATTTTTGGAGTCCGTTTAGTATTTATTTTTCTGCACGTCCAATTTAAAAAAAAACGAACCGACCTACCGGGCCGTGTCCGGCTAGGACTCTGGCCCGGCCGGCCTTTATAAGCCGGGAGGCCGAGCCCCGCAGCCCAGCCCGAGCCGCCAGCCCGCCCCGCGAAACCCTAGCCGCCGCCCTGCCACCGCCGTCGCCGCTGCCCGCCGATGCCGCCGCCGCCGGAGCCGCCGCCCGTAGCCGCCGTCGCCGGAGCTCTGCCGCCCCTCGCCGGACCTCGCCGCCGCCGGAGGTAGCCACCCGCGCCGCCGCTGGTTTTCTTTGGAAAACCGTGGGTTTTTTTATTAAAACCGTGGTTTGTTTTTTTATAGATCGATTTAGTTTTTTTCCGGTTTATTTATTTTGCGGACGTTCGTCCGTACGTTCGTTTTAACGAACAGTTTTCGTTGTTTAACCGCAGACAGCAAACTTTCGTTCGTTAGCCTGTTCGTCAGTTTTTCTTTTTCTCGGATTTTTCGCGATTATTTTCGATCACAATTTCTGATCTGTTTTTCGTTTTAGTATAACTTTTCTCTCGTTTATCGGAATCAGGCGATTCAAGCGCCTAGAGTTTCGTCTCGAAACCCTCTTTCTGATTAACCAACTCAAACAAGTTTTTGCTACTGTAAAATTTGACTTAGGTCCAGATTAGTAAATGAAGTTTGTTTCTTTCGCCGTTTGAGTTTCGTTGCTTCGTTCGATTTGATTCTGTTTGCAAACCGGAGTTCTTAAGTTGAACTTTCTGGTTAGATCTCTTATTTTGAGTTTTATCCATGCACCCTTGCTTGATTGCTTATGTATGTATTGTTTTTTGCGATAGAGTACCCGGAGTGCGAAGCATGCTACTACGAGTCTCTAGGTTCACGGATCATCAGCAAGGCAAGTAACACTTTGATCATACCTCTTTACCACCTAGTTTTATTGCATTAGATCAATCCTCAAACTATTGCATGATTAGGATCTGATTAAAATGTGGGTTTTGGGAAGTAGTTGAGGTAGTACCTATTGCCTTGTTTATATCAAACCATTGGGAGTTACTTCTACGTTTGCTTATATTGCTATGCTATGCTCATAGACGTGGATTGGGTTTGAGTGAATTTTTCCATGACAGATGTGAGATTGTTAATTAATGGTTCAACTTAAGGTGGCTACTTTAATTTACATGTGGGTGGATTGAGGCACCTAGAGAACCCAGTGTTGCCTGTATTTTTGGATATCCCGGAGTACCCGTGTGATCATCCTATGGACCGCCACCCAGACTCAAAGGGATCATGAGATTATTCATGCTAGAAACTTCCGTGTGCAGCCACAAGCTATTATGGGCTCTAGCATAGTTGAGTAGGTTACATGACCTCTTGAAGAGGTGGGCTAGCAGATGTAGGGGAAAGTAGGTGTAACTGTCCACCCGGAGTAAAGAGTATTGTTTCTGAAAGACTGTGTCTCGGTCATCCGTTTCTCAAACACCATGTAGTGCGAGAAATCAAGCGGAGGCGATCGAGTCTTGTGGGGAAAAGTGCGCAAACCTCTGCAGAGTGTACAATCTAATCATGGTTAGCCGTGTCCCCGGTTATGGACATGTTGAGTATCTAGTTCTTGGATTATCATGTGAATCTCATCATCATGTTACTTAATTTAATTTGATTGGGTTAATCACGTTCTTAATTGGGATTGAGTTGGAGGTACCTTCTCAATGTTTAACAACCACCATGATAGTTAAATAAATTTATTCCTTTGTGGTAGGGAAAATTCGGCTTTTCACAAAACTGTAACCATAGAGCTTTCCACCAGCCAAACATGCATGTAGTGATAGCATTATTCTGTTCATTACTCTCTATGTGTTACATTGCCAGCATATTCCATGTGCTGACCCGTTTTCGGGCTGCAACGTATCATGTTGCAGACTTTTCAGATGACGAGTAAGGTGCTATAGGTCGTGGTCTTATACTCAGTGATGCCGTTGGAGTTGATGCACTCACTTTATCTTCCAAGCCTTCTGTTGTTATCGTTTTTAGATGGCCTTAAGCCGTATTTATTGTAATAAGTTCTCTTTTTGAGACATTCGATGTAATAAGTGTGTGATTTCTACTCTGTTATAAATCCTTCAAGTACTGTGCGTATCAGCATTATCGATCCAGGGATGACACTGATGCACAAAGACTAGACTGTTTGAGGTTTGGTCGCTACATACGTGTACGAGAGAAACGTGCATCGCTCGGCCCCCGACCACCCACCATAACCGGGAACTTCCCGATATTTTCCTCGCCCTCGCTTCTACCATGGTTTTTTCCGTCATGGACGGCCCAAAGAATGTCATGCAGCTGCGTCTCCGGCCCGCCCAGTATGAAAAGCCCATTTTCTGTCATGATTTTTTGTCATAGAAGTAGGAGCCCACCACATATATGATGATACCGGGTTTTGTCACAATTATCATCACAGAAGTGTCATAAGCATGACAGAAAAAATTCGTTCGGCCCAAAATGTCATGGATGTGTCTTTTTTTGTAGTGTTGACATCGCCAGTATACTCACACATTAAGCCGGATCGGCGACTTAAGGGCAAGATCCTCCATGCGACCCAACAGCGAACCAGATTGACTCCAGTCAGACCATTGGCCATCAAGGCTCTGATCTTTGAAAATATGGGCATATATTTGGCCTGTTCTTCTGTGCTAATCCGCTCTGGGAGAGGATGTCTGTTTCTAAGCCGGTTTTCACGATAACCCGACAGAGGATTTTCGCCTTCTGGAGAGGTGTCTTTGCAATAGAACCAAGTTTGGTTCCATTCCTTAGGGTGGCTGGGAAGTGCAGCAGTAGGAAACGTGGCTTCTTTCCGCCTCTGAAATGAAATTCCCCCTAGTTCTAAACTGGGCCCGTCCGTGAACTCGGTCTGGCGATTCAGGTAGTAGAATTCCCTGAACAATTCAACAGTGGGCTCCTGTTGAAGATACACTTCACAAAAGACTTGGAAGTTGCAGATGTTTGAAAAAGAGTTAGGCCCGATATCTTGTGGATGGAGTTGGAAGAAGTGCAGCACATCACGAAAGAATTTTGAGCCGGGTGGAGTGAACCCCCGGAGCATGTGATTAGTAAAAACAATAACTTCACCTTCTTTGGGGGCAAGGGTGGTCTCAGTTCCTGGGACCCTCCAGTGAATAATGTTCTTTGCGGCTAAGACGCCCACCTGAACATGCTCGTTCAACGTCTACTCGGTAACCCGGGAGGCGACCCAGTTGCATGAGGTAACACTTTTAGTCATTTTGTTGATCAAAGCCTAAAAAGAAAAATAGTGCCGGATTAAGGTTATGTTATTAAGCCGGTCAATGATCAAGAAGTAAGTGCATTATGCAAGGTCAATTCATATGCAGAAGAATAAGTGCTATAAAGATCAGCATGGTTAAACCAGAAGACAATGCCGGGTTAACAAGGGGACTAATGCTATATGGCGGGTTACGGCTTATAAGTCGCCCGCATGATTGCAGTGCGACAGATCTATAAGTGAAATTTTGGTAAGTGATGGACAAACAGGTTCTACAGATCAGTTCTATGATTTTGGATCTACAGCAATTCAGAAAAGAAAATAAATTTTAAACCTAAGGTTGCGACAGTAGAAGAACTCATGTGCTTGGATGGGATCTTATACAGAAAAAAGTATCTTTTGAGATTGGAAAGGGATGCTAAACTACTACCGCTCATCTTCAGTATCATGTTCAGATCAAACTACACAATCTAAGAAAGGAAAATGAGGAACGATGAAGAACACCGATGAACGGTGGAAACCCTAATGCAGATATGTTACACGGGAAGAGAAGTACTTACTGACGCTGCTGGACAGCGGAGGTGGGCCGCAGTTCTCTGGTCCGTTCAGGTCGATGCAGTGGCCGGAGTTGAATAAGTTGGAGAAGGTCGACGGCGGCGGAGCTCGGGCTTGTAGAAGCGTCGCAAGGAGGAAGACAAAGGCGGGGGGGCAGGGTAAAAGTGAAAAGGAGGACCCCCTGTCCCTATTTATAAGGAAGTGCATAGATGGCATGCACGGGAATTGAGGAGGCCGAAAAATGATTATGTGGCTACATGGACGCCTCGGTTTACGGATGTTCATTAAGATAAGGATCTGTTAAGATATCCTGGGCTTTGTGTGCAGTTAATGCGCCTGATGTCATGGCGAGTTACCACGGTTCTGTGAGGTGACGTCATGGCGGGTTGTAGCAAGCTCATGAGGAATTAATGATGGAAGATTCTGCTAAGTCAAGTAATGAAGATTGATGTGAACAAATTCAAATCAACCTGGGGCCTAATATTGGGGATATAATTACTGGGTATGAACCGCCCAGAGGGGCCGAGTCATGCCACTGGCGGCTTAAAGATGAAGAAGCCCAATAAGGTCCAAGAAGATGTGAAGATGGTGGTTCATGAAGCAGGCTTATTGAAGGCCCAAGTCCCAGAGGCGACTTGAGGCCCAAAGGGATGAGTCGCCATATGTTTAACTTGTTTTGTAAGACAAGCTTAGTTAGAAACCGAGCCGGTCACATTTGTGTGAGCCGGTCGGGACTCTGTAAGCCACCGGGCATCCACCTATATATAAAGGGTTAATTGGATCTATGCCACTACAACTTTCACTAGTTGGAAAAAATCCATTACAATTCTGCACATTGGAAAAATGCCATTACAATTCTTCCATCCTCCTCTATATGCCATTATGCTAAATTTGAGACACAAATACCCTGTCTTCCTCCTTTCACCCTGCCCTCATGTTCTTCTACCAAACTGACATGCCATTAACTCCGACGAGCATGGGACCATGCGAAAAACAACTTTGAGCACCGACCATGCATACTGTATAGGGCCGTCTGACTTCATGGACGGCACCGGATGGGTTGTGCAACCACTGCAGCCGTCTCCACGCGCCAGAGCATCAACTTCTAGGGAAGTCATCACTGGAGTAGCGGGCGCTGTCGTTAGTGCTGGAGGCGCCCGGCGTGGTTGTTTGAGCGGGGTAGGAGGACACGTAGGAGTGAGCAGCACCGTGAAGGAAATATGCCCTAGAGGCAATAATAAAGTTGTTATTTATATTTCCTTATATCATGATAAATGTTTATTATTCATGCTAGAATTGTATTAACTGGAAACTTAGTACATGTGTGAATACATAGACAAACAGAGTGTCACTAGTTTGCCTCTACTTGACTAGCTCGTTGAATCGATGATGGTTATGTTTCCTAACCATAGACATGAGTTGTCATTTGATTAATGGGATCACATCATTAGAGAATGATGTGATTGACTTGACACATTCCATTAGCTTAGCACTTGAACGGGTTCGGCTTCTTCCCAGAGCTTCCATTGCCATTTCCATTTTGGGCTTCAGGACAATTAGTTGCATAATGTCCCGTCTTCTGGCACTTGAAACAAGTAATGTGACTTAGATCCCTCTTGGTTGGGGTAGATGGGTTGGTGCGTTCTGTCCGTTTCCTCCTCCATTCCCATTACCATTCTTGGAGCCATTATGGTTGTGCGAACTACCTCCTCCATGGGTATGCTGAAACTGTCCTCCCGGTTTCGGGGCAAATCGCGGCTTCTGCTGAGCTCCAGAATTGTACTTCCCTTGTCCATACTTCCTCTTACGATTTTCAATCTGCTGTTGCTTCCCTTCAATCATGAGAGCTCTATCTACCAGCTCCTGGTAGTTGTTGAAGGTTGCTACCATCAACTGCATACTCAGTTCATCATTCAGCCCTTCCAAAAATTTCTCCTGCTTGGCAGCATCTGTAGCAACGTCATCTGGTGCATAACGTGCTAACTTACTGAAATCCTCCACATACTGGCCTACGGTGCGTCCTCCTTGGCGTAGGTTGCGAAACTCACGCTTCTTCATAGCCATAGCTCCTGCTGAAACATGAGTTGTACGGAAAGCTTGCTAAAACTGGTCCCATGTGACAGTGTCAATAGGGTGCATGGCTGTATAATTCTCCCACCATGATGCTGCGGGTCCATCAAGCTGATGTGCGGCAAAACGCACTCTTTCCGCATCTGTGCATCCTGCAGTGGTCAACTCCCTTCCAACTTTGCGGAGCCAATCATCTGCTACAATCGGCTCGGTGCTACTGGAAAACACCGGCGGGTTTAGCCTTAAGAAACGGGCTAAGTGATCAACAGGTGGTGGTGGAGGTGGGTTGTTGTTGTTGTTGTTGCCTTGGTTCTGCACTAACACTTGCATGAGGGCATTCTGTTGCTGAATCAACTGGGTGATCTCTGGCGGGAAAACAAATCCGGTGTCGCGTCTCGGAAGCATCTGATAGGTTTAGAAAAGATGAGAGTTAAGAATAGAATGAGGTCTAGAGAGAAAACACTACCCATATGCTCATGAGACAAATACAATCAATATCACTCAATCAATTCAAACAAGGCAAAACAATCGATCTAACTAGCGTTACAAAGTGCTTGAACTATACTATTAAATGGGGGAAAACTACTACTGATATGGTGGTCTACTAGAAATTCTGATCCGTTGAAGACTCCATGATGTCTGCTCCGGCTTCATCAACAAAGTCATCTTCACTTGGTTCCGATTCGGTGTCGTCGATGATGATGTAGTTATCCGGACAAGTGCATTCGTCGACTTCTGCTTTTGGCACTGGATTTCCCATGAATACTCCAATCTTCTTCTCCAGGTCGTCATTCTTCCCTACTAGTGCGTTGATTTCCTCCAAATAATCCTCGCGTGTAGCCTTGAGTTCTTCTTGGAGCTCCTTGATCTTGGTTAATGCCTTCTTCAGTTCTTCCTTGTCCGTGCACATCTGGTTCTCCTGGCGACGAATATGTTGGTTCTGCTCCTGGATGAAAGCTGCGATTGATCCATCCTTCTTGGTTCTGATCATCTCCCATTGCGCGTCTCGACGTCCACAAATTTGGTAAATTGTATCCTTAAGCTCCTGGTGGTAGACTTCTCCAATGCGTCCCATGGCGATGTGTGCGGCCATGCTCTTCCCTAAACTCCAGGTTGGTGCTTCGAAAACCAATCTTATGGGTTCAGTAACTGGCACAAACGTCCTTCCTGGAATGTGAACTTGAATCTTCCAGCTCTCCTCTTCGGGTAATGTGGCGTTGTAGGTTCCGATGATGCTTGGTATTCCTATGTTCAAGTACTTGGTGACTTCCTTCAAGTGTCGTCCAAACAGCGTGTCTTCATCTGGTTGCATGAACTTGCTCCTTGCATCCGCCATTCCTAAAAGAGTAGAAAGTGGAGAGGGGTCAAAAATGAGAAGAGAGAAGCTTTCTAGGGCTTAAGCTTAGTGGTCGTGTCCTACAGTCAGCGTGTGCTCTGATACCAACTTTGTAGCGACCAGACCTCAAATGGTCTGTGCTGCTGTGCACCAGTGTCATCCCTGGATCAGTAATGCTGACACGCACAGTACAAATGGAGGATTTATAACAGAGTAGCAATCACACACTTATTACATCGAATATCTCCGAAGAGATAAAGTATGTTAAACATGGCTTAAGGCCATCTAAAAACGATAACAGCGGAAGACTTGGAAGACAAGTGAGTCCATCAACTCCAGCGGCATCACTGAGTATAAGACCACGACCTAAGGCACCTTACTCGTCGTCTGAAAAGTCTGCAACATGAAACGTTGCAGCCCGAGAACGGGTCAGCACATAGAATATGCTGGCAAAGTAACACATAAAGAGTAATGAACAACAATAATGCTATACTACATGCATATATGGCTGGTGGAAAGCTCTATGGTTAAAGTTTATGCGAAAAGCCAATTTTTCCCTACTACAAAGGAATAAATTTTATTTAACTATCATGGTGGTTGTTAAACATTGAGAAGGTACCTCCAAGTCAATCCCAATTAAGTATCGTCATTAACCCAACAAAATTAATTAAAAGTAACATGGTGATGAGATTCAAATGATAATCCAGGTACTAGATACTCAAGTTGTCCATAACCGAGGACACGGCTAACCATGATTAGTTTGTACACTCTGCAGAGGTTTGTGCACTTTTCCCCACAAGACTCGATCGCCTCCGTTTTATTTCTCGCACTGCATGATGTTTGAGAAACGAATGACCGAGACACAGTCTTTCAGAAACAATCACTCTTTACTCTGGATGGACCGTTACACCTACTTTCCCCTACATCTGCTAGTCCACCTCTTCAAGAGATCATGTAACCTACTCAACTATGCTAGAGCCCATAATAGCTTGTGGCTGCACACGTAAGTTTCTAGCATGAATAATCTTATGATCCCTTTGAGCCTGGGTGGCGGACCTTATAAAATCAGACAACACTGGGTTCTCCAGGTGCCTCAATCCACCCAGATGTGAGTTTTAGTTGCCACCTTAAGTTGAACCATTAATAAACATCTCACATCTGTCATGAATATCTCTCAAACCCAATCCACGTCTACGAGCATAGCATGGCAATAGTAATAGCAACGTAGAAGTAACTCCCAAGGGTTTGAATGGAAAACAGGTAATAGGTACTACCTCAAATACTTCCCAGCTCCCACAATTTAATCAGATCCTAATCATGCAATTGTTTGAGGAATAGATCTAATGCAATAAAACTGGGTATGGAAAGTATGATCAAAGTGTTACTTGCCTTGCTGATGATCCGCAAAACCTAGCGATTCGAAGTAACAAGCGGCACACTCCGGGTACTCTATCGCAAACAAACAAACATACAATCAGTACTCATCTAATGCACAGGTAAAACTCGAATGAAAGATTCAACCAGAAAGTTTGACTTAAGAACTCCGGTTTGCAAAAAGAATCAACTCGAAAGAAACAACGAAAGTCAAACGGCGAAAGAAAGAAGCTTCGTTTACTAATCTGGGTCTAGGTCAAATTTTACTGTAGAAAAAACTTGTTTGAGTAGGTTAAACGGAAAGAGAATTTCGAGACGAAACTCTAGGCGCTTGAATCGCCTGATTCCGATAAACGAGCGAGAAGTTAAACAGAAACGAAGATTCGATCAAAAATCGAATCTGAGATAATCGTAGAAAAAATCCGGCGAAAAAGAAAAACGGACGAACGGTTAAAGAACGGACGTTCGTTAACAGAGAAAAAACCGACGAACGCGTTCGTTAAAACGAACGGTTCGGTAGACGCTCGCAAAATAATAAAACCGAAAAAAACCGATCTAGGGTTTTTTTAACGAAGGGTTTTTTAAACAAAACCGGCGTTGAACGGGGCAGGCAGTACCTCGTCGGGGCGGGGTTCCGGCGGGGCTCCGGCGCTCGGGGCGAGGGGCGGCGAGGGGGTGCGGGTGCGGGTGCTCGGGGGGGTGCAAGGGGCGGCTCCGGCGGCGGCCAACGGCGGCGGCTGCGGCTCCCGAGTGCGGCGGCGGCGGCGGCAAGGCGGGCGGCAAGGCGGGCAAGGCGGGCAAGGCGGGATGAGAGAGAGGGGGGGTTGAGGGGTATATAAAGAGGGGGGGAGCAAGCTTGGAGGAGGGGGCAAGCTCCGGCGGGGTCGGACTCCCGTGTCCACCATGGACACGGCGGCGGCGCTCTCCCGTGCGGAGGAAGGAGAGGGCGACGGGGTGGGCCGGCAGCCTGGCGCTCGGCTGGGCTCGGCCCAGCGGGCGCGCGCTGTTTTTTTTAAATGTATCACGGAAAATAATTCACAAAAAAATAAATAAAAATCAGAAAAATATAAAATAAATTTTCCCCGTCTAGTTAGAAAATCTAGAATAGGGTGAACATTGTTTTAACACAAAATAAATATTTTGAAAACATGCAATATTTTTAATGCAATAAAAATTGCAATAAAATCCAAATAAATTCCAATAAATGATTTTAACATTTTTCCTCCAGTATTTCAATTGTTTTGGAGAAGTCATATTTTCTCCTCTCATTTATTTTTAAAATGAAATATTTTTCCGGAGAAAAAATAATTAAAACCAAAATCCTCGTCTTAATATTTGATGAAAATCAAATATGAAAATTCGAGAAAAATCCCCAACTCTCTCCGAGGGTCCTTGAGTTGCTTAGGATTTATTGAGGATTTGTCAAAATGCAATAAAACATGATATGCAATGATGATCTATGTATAACATACCAAATTGAAAATTTGGGATGTTACAAACCTACCCCCCTTAAGATGAATCTCGCCCTCGAGATTCGGGTTGGCTAGAAAACAGGTGGGAGTGGTCCTTCCGTAGATCTTCCTCTCGCTCCCAGGTGGCTTCATCCTCCGTGTGGTGACTCCACTGAACTTTGCAAAACTTGATAACCTTGTTGCGGGTAACTCGGCTGGCATACTCAAGAATCTTAACTGGTTTCTCCTCATAGGTCAAATCACTTTCCAGCTGAATCGCTTCCAGTGGCACAGTATCTCTCAGTGGTATCTCAGCCATCTCTGCGTGGCACTTCTTTAACTGGGAAACGTGAAATACATCATGAACTCCGGACAATCCTTCGGGCAATTCCAGCTTGTAAGCAACTTCTCCCATACGTTCCACAACTCTGTATGGTCCGATAAAACGGGGCGCTAACTTTCCCTTAACTCCAAAGCGCTTCACTCCTCGAAGTGGTGATACTCGAAGATAAACTCGGTCTTCGACTTCGTGAACTGTCTCCTTTCGTTTAGAATCAGCATAACTCTTCTGTCTGGACTGGGCTACCTTGAGCCTATCGCGAATCAACCTCACTTTCTGTTCAGACTCCTTAATCAAATCTGGTCCAAACAACTGACGGTCTCCAACTTCGTCCCATAACAACGGTGTTCTACACCTCCTTCCGTACAAGGCTCCGAAAGGGGCCATCTTCAAACTGGTCTGATAACTGTTGTTATACGAAAACTCCGCATATGGCAAATTGTCGTCCCAACTAGATCCATAATCTAGTGCACAAGCTCTCAACATGTCCTCCAAAATCTGGTTGACTCTCTCGGTCTGTCCATCTGTCTGTGGGTGGAAAGCTGTACTAAATTCCAGCCTGGTTCCCAATGTTTCATGTAACTGCTTCCAAAACTTCGAGGTAAATTGGGTTCCTCTGTCTGATACAATGGTCCTTGGAACTCCATGCAAACATACGATCCTGGTCATGTATATCTTTGCCAACTTAGCACTGGTGTAAGTGGTCTTCACTGGAATGAAATGAGCCACTTTCTATTGAGTCATAGCCTGAACGAGTCCTGGGCAATCCTGTGATAAAATCCATGCCTATTTTATCCCACTTCCATTCGGGTATTGGCAATGGTTGTAGCAATCCTGCTGGCTTCTGATGCTCTGCCTTCACTCTCTGACACACATCACAAACTGCTACATACTCCGCAATATCCTTCTTCATTCCGGTCCACCAGAAAGTATTCTTCAGATCCAAATACATCTTGGTATTCCCTGAGTGAATCAAGTACGGTGAATCATGGGCTTCTTGCAAAATCAACTTCCTGATCTCCGGATCATTTGGTACATATACGCGGTCCTCAAACCACAAGGTATCGTGCTCATCCTCACGAAATCCCTTGGCTTTTCCTTTGCTCATCTTCTCCTTTATCTCTTCAATCTCCTTGTCTGTCTTCTGAGCTTCTCTGATCCTTTCCATCAAGGTAGACTGAATCTCCAATGTCGCTAAATAGCCTCTTGGGACTATCTCCAAACATAGCTCGCGAAGGTCCTCGGCTAACTCCTGGGGTATCTCTCCTGTCATGAGGGTGTTGACATGACTCTTGCGGCTCAACGCGTCTGCTACTACGTTAGCCTTTTCTGGGTGATAATGCAATCTCATATCATAGTCTTTAATGAGCTCCAACCATCTCCTCTATCTGAGATTTAACTCCTTTTGCGTGAAAATATACTTCAAACTCTTGTGATATGTGTACACCTCACAATGGTTTTCGATGCGAAAATGTCTCCATGTCTTCAATGCATGCACCACGGCTGCTAATTCCAAATCATGCGTAGCATAATTCTTCTCATGAGGTTTAAGTTGTCGTGAAGCATATGACACAACTCTTCCTTCCTGCATAAGCACTGGTCCAAGTCCTCGACGAGAAGCGTCGCAATAAACTTCATAGTCCTTGTGTTGATCTGGCAGAATCAACACTGGTGATGTAACCAATCGTTTCTTCAACTCTTGGAAACTAGCTTCACATTCCTCAGTCCAATTGAATTTGGTGTCCTTCTTCAATAGCTCAGTCATGGGCTTAGCAATCCTTGAGAAATTCTCGATAAATCTCCGGTAGTATCCTGCAAGTCCAAGAAAACTCCGGATTTCTCCAACTGTCGTGGGTGATTCCCAACTTGTCACTGTGTCAACCTTGGCAGGGTCTACTGCTATTCCTTCTCCGGAAATAACATGTCGAGGAATCCAACTTCCTTCAGCCAAAATTCACACTTGCTGAACTTGGCGTATAACTGATGTTCTCTGAGCTTCTCAAGTACCAATCGCAAATGCTCCTCATGCTCTTCCTCGTTCTTGGAAAAGATTAAAATATCATCAATGAACACCACGACGAACTTATCCAAAAACTCCATAAACACTTTGTTCATCAGGTTCATGAAATAGGCAGGTGCGTTAGTCAGACCAAATGACATAACGGTATACTCATACAGTCCATATCTGGTGGTAAATGCCGTCTTAGGTATATCCTGCTCTCGAATCTTTAACTGATGGTATCCTGATCGTAGATCGATCTTGGAAAATACTTTAGCTCCTTGTAGGCGGTCAAACAAATCATTGATCATCGGCAGTGGGTACTTGTTTTTGATGGTCACTTCATTCAATCCTCGGTAATCAACAACCATCTTCAGCGATCCATCTTTCTTCTCCACTAGAAGTACTGGTGATCCCCAAGGTGACGAACTTGGGCGAATATAGCCTTTATCCAGTAACTCCTTGATCTGCTTCTTAATTTCCTCCAAATCCTTTGCTGGCATCCTGTACGGTCTCTTAGATATTGGCCCTGTGCCTGGCAAAAGTTCAATCAAGAACTCAATGTCTCTATCTGGTGGCATGCCTGGCAACTCTTCTGGAAATACATCCGGATAATCCTTCCCACTGGTACTTCCTCCTGTACAACTCCTGATAAGGAATTTACTTGAGTCCTCTTCGGCATATGCCGGGATACATACTTGATCCTTTTTCCTTCTGGGGTGGTAAGCAAAATCGTCTTGCTGGCGCAATCGATGTTTCCTCCATACAACGATAGCCAATCCATTCCCAAAATTGCATCCAAACCTTGCGATTCCAAAACAATGAGGTCTTAGGGGAAAACATGCCTACCAATGGCCAATGGTATCTGAAAACATCCTTGGGTTGCCATATACTCTGCTCCTGGCGAGGTTACTAACATAGGGGTTTTGAGAACTTGGGTGGACATCTTAAACTTATTCACGAATCCCCTTGATATGTATGAATGCGATGCACCAGTATCGAAAAGAACGGTTGCAGTAAATGACTTAACCAAAAACTTACCTATTACTGCATCAGGCTGAGCTTCAACCTCCCCCACGCTCACGTGGTTCACATGTCCTTTGTTGAACGGGTTCGGCTTCTTCCCAGAGCTTCCATTGCCATTTCCATTTTGGGCTTCAGGACAA
Source organism: Aegilops tauschii subsp. strangulata (assembly GCF_002575655.3). Taxonomy (NCBI): domain Eukaryota; kingdom Viridiplantae; phylum Streptophyta; class Magnoliopsida; order Poales; family Poaceae; genus Aegilops; species Aegilops tauschii. The sequence continues at coordinate 278,689,472 of NC_053035.3, forward strand.
TCAGTTGCATAATGTCCCGTCTTCTGGCACTTGAAACAAGTAATGTGACTTAGATCCCTCTTGGTTGGGGTAGATGGGTTGGTGCGGTTCTGTCCATTTCCTCCTCCATTCCCATTACCATTCTTGGAGCCATTATGGTTGTGCGAACTACCTCCTCCATGGGTATGCTGAAACTGTCCTCCCGGTTTCGGGGCAAATCGCGGCTTCTGCTGAGCTCCAGAATTGTACTTCCCTTGTCCATACTTCCTCTTACGATTTTCAATCTGCTGTTGCTTCCCTTCAATCATGAGAGCTCTATCTACCAGCTCCTGGTAGTTGTTGAAGGTTGCTACCATCAACTGCATACTCAGTTCATCATTCAGCCCTTCCAAAAATTTCTCCTGCTTGGCAGCAACTGTAGCAACGTCATCTGGTGCATAACGTGCTAACTTACTGAAATCCTCCACATACTGGCCTACGGTGCGTCCTCCTTGGCGTAGGTTGCGAAACTCACGCTTCTTCATAGCCATAGCTCCTGCTGAAACATGAGTTGTACGGAAAGCTTGCTGAAACTGGTCCCATGTGACAGTGTCAATAGGGTGCGTGGCTGTATAATTCTCCCACCATGATGTTGCGGGTCCATCAAGCTGATGTGCGGCAAAACGCACTCTTTCCGCATCTGTGCATCCTGCAGTGGTCAACTCCCTTCCAACTTTGCGGAGCCAATCATCTGCTACAATCGGCTCGGTGCTACTGGAAAACACCAGCGGGTTTAGCCTTAAGAAACGGGCTAAGTGATCAACAGGTGGTGGTGGAGGTGGGTTGTTGTTGTTGTTGTTGCCTTGGTTCTGCACTAACACTTGCATCAGGGCATTCTGTTGCTGAATCAACTGGGTGATCTCTGGCGGGAAAACAAATCCGGTGTCGCGTCCCGGAAGCATCTGATAGGTTTAGAAAAGATGAGAGTTAAGAATAGAATGAGGTCTAGAGAGAAAACACTACCCATATGCTCATGAGACAAATACAATCTATATCACTCAATCAATTCAAACAAGGCAAAACAATCGATCTAACTAGCGTTACAAAGTGCTTGAACTATACTATTAAATGGGGGAAAACTACTACTGATATGGTGGTCTACTAGAAATTCTGATCCGTTGAAGACTCCATGATGTCTGCTCCGGCTTCATCAACAAAGTCATCTTCACTTGGTTCCGAGTCGGTGTCGTCGATGATGATGTAGTTATCCGGACAAGTGCATTCGTCGACTTCTGCTTTTGGCACTGGATTTCCCATGAATACTCCAATCTTCTTCTCCAGGTCGTCATTCTTCCCTACTAGTGCGTTGATTTCCTCCAAATAATCCTCGCGTGTAGCCTTGAGTTCTTCTTGGAGCTCCTTGATCTTGGTTAATGCCTTCTTCAGTTCTTCCTTGTCCGTGCAGATCTGGTTCTCCTGGCGACGAATATGTTGGTTCTGCTCCTGGATGAAAGCTGCGATTGATCCATCCTTCTTGGTTCTGATCATCTCCCATTGCGCATCTCGACGTCCACAAATTTGGTAAATTGTATCCTTAAGCTCCTGGTGGTAGACTTCTCCAATGCGTCCCATGGCGATGTGTGCGGCCATGCTCTTCCCTAAACTCCAGGTTGGTGCTTCGAAAACCAATCTTATGAGTTCAGTAACTGGCACAAACGTCCTTCCTGGAATGTGAACTTGAATCTTCCAGCTCTCCTCTTCAGGTAATGTGGCGTTGTAGGTTTCGGTGATGCTTGGTATTCCTATGTTCAAGTACTTGGTGACTTCCTTCAAGTGTCGTCCAAACGGCGTGTCTTCATCTGGTTGCATGAACTTGCTCCTTGCATCCGCCATTCCTAAAAGAGTAGAAAGTGGAGAGGGGTCAGAAATGAGAAGAGAGAAGCTTTCTAGGGCTTAAGCTTAGTGGTCGTGTCCTACAGTCAGCGTGTGCTCTGATACCAACTTTGTAGCAACCAGACCTCAAATGGTCTGTGCTGTTGTGCACCAGTGTCATCCCTGGATCAGTAATGCTGACACGCACAGTACAAATGGAGGATTTATAACAGAGTAGCAATCACACACTTATTACATCGAATATCTCCGAAGAGATAAAGTATGTTAAACATGGCTTAAGGCCATCTAAAAACGATAACAGCGGAAGACTTGGAAGACAAGTGAGTCCATCAACTCCAGCGGCATCACTGAGTATAAGACCACGACCTAAGGCACCTTACTCGTCGTCTGAAAAGTCTGCAACATGAAACGTTGCAGCCCGAGAACGGGTCAGCACATAGAATATGCTGGCAAAGTAACACATAAAGAGTAATGAACAACAATAATGCTATACTACATGCATATATGGCTGGTGGAAAGCTCTATGGTTAAAGTTTATGCGAAAAGCCAATTTTTCCCTACTACAAAGGAATAAATTTTATTTAACTATCATGGTGGTTGTTAAACATTGAGAAGGTACCTCCAACTCAATCCCAATTAAGTGTCATCATTAACCCAACAAAATTAATTAAAAGTAACATGGTGATGAGATTCAAATGATAATCCAGGTACTAGATACTCAAGTTGTCCATAACCGGGGACACGGCTAACCATGATTAGTTTGTACACTCTGCAGAGGTTTGTGCACTTTTCCCCACAAGACTCGATCGCCTCCGTTTTATTTCTCGCACTGCATGATGTTTGAGAAACGAATGACCGAGACACAGTCTTTCAGAAACAATCACTCTTTACTCTGGATGGACCGGTACACCTACTTTCCCCTACATCTGCTAGTCCACCTCTTCAAGAGATCATGTAACCTACTCAACTATGCTAGAGCCCATAATAGCTTGTGGCTGCACACGGAAGTTTCTACCATGAATAATCTTATGATCCCTTTGAGCCTGGGTGGCGGACCTTATAAAATCAGACAACACTGGGTTCTCCAGGTGCCTCAATCCACCCAGATGTGAGTTTTAGTTGCCACCTTAAGTTGAACCATTAATAAACATCTCACATCTGTCATGAATATCTCTCAAACCCAATCCACGTCTACGAGCATAGCATGGCAATAGTAATAGCAACGTAGAAGTAACTCCCAAGGGTTTGAATGGAAAACAGGTAATAGGTACTACCTCAAATACTTCCCAGCTCCCACAATTTAATCAGATCCTAATCATGCAATTGTTTGAGGAATAGATCTAATGCAATAAAACTGGGTATGGAAAGTATGATCAAAGTGTTACTTGCCTTGCTGATGATCCGCAAAACCTAGCGATTCGAAGTAACAAGCGGCACACTCCGGGTACTCTATCGCAAACAAACAAACAAACACACAATCAGTACTCATCTAATGCATAGGTAAAACTCGAATGAAAGATCCTACCAGAAAGTTCGACTTAAGAACTCCGGTTTGCAAAAAGAATCAACTCGAAAGAAACAACGAAAGTCAAACGGCGAAAGAAAGAAGCTTCATTTACTAATCTGGGTCTAGGTCAAATTTTACTGTAGAAAAAACTTGTTTGAGTAGGTTAAACGGAAAGAGAATTTCGAGACGAAACTCTAGGCGCTTGAATCGCCTGATTCCGATAAACGAGCGAGAAGTTAAACAGAAACGAAGATTCGATCAGAAATCGAATCTGAGATAATCGTAGAAAAAATCCGGTGAAAAAGAAAAACGGACAAACGGTTAAAGAACGGACGTTCGTTAACAGAGAAAAAACCGACGAACGCGTTCGTTAAAACGAACGGTTCGGTATACGCTCGCAAAATAATAAAACCGAAAAAAAACCGATCTAGGGTTTTTTTTAACGTAGGGTTTTTTTTAAACAAAACCGGCGTTGAACGGGGCAGGCAGTACCTCGTCGGGGCGGGGGTTCCGGCGGGGCTCCGGCGCTCGGGGCGAGGGGCGGCGAGGGGGTGCGGGGTGAGGGGGCTCGGGGGGTGCAAGGGGCGGCCAACGGCGGCGGCGGCGGCTCCCGAGTGCGGCGGCGGCGGCGGCAAGGCGGGCGGCGGCGGGATGAGAGAGAGGGGGGTTGAGGGGTATATAAAGAGGGGGGAGCAAGCTTGGAGGAGGGGGCAAGCTCCGGCGGGGTCGGACTCCCGTGTCCACCATGGACACGGCGGCGGCGCTCTCCCGTGCGGAGGAAGGAGAGGGCGACGGGGTGGGCCGGCGGCCTGGCGCTCGGCTGGGCTCGGCCCAGCGGGCGCGCGCTGTTTTTTTTTTAAATGTATCACGGAAAATAATTCACAGAAAAATAAATAAAAATCAGAAAAATATAAAATAAATTTTCCCCGTCTAGTTAGAAAATCTAGAATAGGGTGAACATTGTTTTAACACAAAATAAATATTTTGAAAACATGCAATATTTTTAATGCAATAAAAATTGCAATAAAATCCAAATAAATTCCAATAAATGATTTTAACATTTTTCCTCCAGTATTTCAATTGTTTTGGAGAAGTCATATTTTCTCCTCTCATTTATTTTTAAAATGAAATATTTTTCCGGAGAAAAAATAATTAAAACCAAAATCCTCGTCTTAATATTTGATGAAAATCAAATATGAAAATTCGAGAAAAATCCCCAACTCTCTCCGAGGGTCCTTGAGTTGCTTAGGATTTATCGAGGATTTGTCAAAATGCAATAAAACATGATATGCAATGATGATCTATGTATAACATACCAAATTAAAAATTTGGGATGTTACATTCTACCATAATAGCGGTTGTAACTACGGGCCTTAAGCCATCTCCGGGTCTTAAGCCCATCTTTGGCCCGCCGTCTTCAAGCTTGGCGCCGGGCTTCGTGCGATGACCATTATGAGTAACCCGGCCCCTCCTGGCGGGTGACTCTAAGGTTTATATCCTCAACATTAGGCCCCAGATTGATTTGAGCCGGCTCATGTCAATCTTCAATCCTGTCAACAGAAAATCTCCGGATTACAACTGTGTGAAGGCTATAACCCGCCGTGACGTCATCTTCTGGATTCCGGGTAACCCGCCGTGACGTCATCTTCCATTAAGTTCATTTCTTTATTCTATTAAATCCCAACGGATCTTGTCTTTAATGATCATCCCGAGAATCGAGGCGCCTCGGGGGAGAGATAATCACGCCGTGACCCCCTCGTTTCTCGCGCCCACTTATGAGCTTCACCTTATAAGTAGCCCGGCCCATGAGCCTCGTGCCACTCATCGTCTCCATCCTCTTCTTCCTCTCGCCACTGTGCTGCCGCCCGAGCCCTGTCGCCACCGCCACCGCGGGCTTCTTCATCTTCACCAACTCAGGCCGCTGCATCACCCTGACGTGACCAGAGAAACGCGACGGATCTCCGCCGTAACCCCGCACCTGTAAGTCCCTACACCTCTCCACCGTAGATCCACATTAGGGTTCCACTGTTCTTCGCCGTTCTTCACTGTTCTTCGTAAGTTCCCCGTAGTTCTGCCACTATGGCCATGTTTCGATCCAAGATTAGCACAGAACTCCTGCGGTAGTTGTTGCCCATCCATTTTAACTCTAGTAGATCCCCTTCGTTTGAAAGAAGATCCCATTATGAATCCGTGGACTTCTTCTGCGTCAGTTCTAGGTCTAGAAAATTTTCCTCTTTAGCCAATCGTTTGATCCAAAATATTTACTGCGATCTGTGAAACTTGTTTTCACCAGACTTAGTCAAAAATTGCCTCTGCTGAGCTATGGCGGTTTATGTTTCCGGCTCAAAAGAAGCCATGCGCCGTTATTTTTCCGGCTCATTTATAATAAAGCCATAGTCAATTTGAATTACTCACGATACTTGCAGCGGCTTAGATAATGTACTTAACCATATGTCATTAGGCCCCTCTCATAAGCCGCCATTTGAGTATTTAAATTGTAAACATCTGCCGGCTTATAATTGAACCGGACATGTTCCTTTTGTCATAGGCTTCCTCTTTCACAATGCCTCCCAAAGCTCCCAAAGCACCCATCACGTGCAACTGGATGAGGTCCAATGTCACCAACGACACCTTAGCTGAATTCGTAAAGACGGGTTACCTGCCCAAGAAGGATGTCATGTCTTACCGTGCCCCTGACCCGTCAGAGGAGAGACCGCAACCAAGGGAGGGTGAAGTAGTGATTTTTGCTGATCACATGAGCCGGGGCTTCGCACCACCCGGCTCAAAGTTCTTTAGAGATGTGCTGAGTTTCTTTGATCTGCGGCCACAAGACATAGGACCCAATTCCGTGTCAAACATATGCAACTTCCAAGTATTCTGCGAAGTCTACCTTGGAGAAGAGCCCAGCCTTCTGCTCTTTAGAGAGCTATTCTATTTGAACCGTCAGAATGAGTGCGCCAACGGACCGAGCCTGGAACTTGGTGGAATCTCCATTCAACGCCGGAGAGACTGCCTCTTTCCTTACGCTGAGCCGCCCAGCCATCCAAAAGACTGGAACCAGACGTGGTTTTACTGCCAGGAGACGTCTCCGGCTGACGAGAGCCCTCTGCCCGGCTTTCGTGCCGTGCGTCTGGAACCAAACCACCCTCTGCCCAACAAACTATCTCAGGCGGAGCGTCAACCTCTGATCCCCACCATCAACAAGATCAAGGCTCTCCTGGGCAACGGCCTCAACGGCATTGATCTGGTCCGGGTCTGGATCTCCTGGCGGGTGATCCCCTTAAGCCGCCGCCCCGGCTTAATGTGTGATTACACGGGCCGGAAAGAAGACCCCCTGCGACACAGCCGCAACGATCTTCCTGAAGACGTTGTTGAAGACATGACCAAGGCCCTCTTGAATGAGAGCTTGGCAGACTGCGGGAGGACCGGCTTAAGCCCCTTCTACAAGACCAACCCGGCCCCAGTGGTAAGCCGCTGATCTGAATATCTTATTTTCTCCTTTAGATAGCTTTCATCTGAACCTTAAGAAATCTTCATTGTATTTTTCAGGCTGATGATAAATTCTGGAAGGTCAGGTATGACCATGAGGCGGCCAAGAAGGCCAAGAAGGCTAAGAAAGCCGCCAAGGGAGCCGCTCCCCGTAAGAAGGGAAACAGGCCTACTGCCTCAGAGCTGCTTCAACTAAGTGACAGCTCCGAGTCAGAGGTAACCCCTGAACCTGTAAGCTCTTGTTGCATTTCTTGTTTTATTTCTGTCCACCTTATCAATACGGTTCATCAGCAGGATGACACCGGAGCAAGTAACCCGGTGATTGAAGAGGTAATGACACTTTCCTCCGACTCAGAGCCCTTGCCAAGGCTGAAAGTCCGAAGAGTAACCCGGAAAGTAAGATTTTCACATCCTTTAGCTTATCAAGATCCTCAATTTCTTTTGAAGCAACAGATTCATGAGAGGCGGCGACACACCCGGACCAACAAGGATGCTGACCTCTCCTCCGGCTTACCTGAGGCATCAAGGAAACGCCGGACCGAGGTTATCTCCAACTTATATCCTTTTCATCCTTTGGCGGGTGTTATACGTCAACCGCTCAATTCTTCTGACTGAAATTATCAGGAAACTTCACCCTCCTCTGGCGACTCTATGCAATCGAGCCTGCCGGCTTTCAAGACCGTACCCGGGTAATGATGATCATCTCTTGTTGTGCTTACCTTTACTCATACCTTTGTACTAACTTTTTGTCCTTTCAGCGCTCAAGCCAAGCTCAGTAAAAGAGCAAAGAAGAATAAGCCGGTCAAAGAGCCGGTCGTGACTGAGCCGGAGGTTTCAGCTCAAGAGCCGCCAGTTGCCTCTGCTCCTGAAGCCACCGCTCCAACCGACGAGCCAATCACAGAGACTTCTGCTAATTCGGAGACCTCCAGCCCGGCTCAGCCGGCCGATGACCCGGACGTGGTAATCACCCGGATGGAGTTTGTTGAGCCGGGGAGACCCACTGCGCTGGCTAAGTGCTCTGCGAAGGAAGAGTTGCTAGAGCGCCACCGGGCCAAACTGGACGTCACCAACTACGCCAACCTGAGCATTGGAGAGATCATCTCCGGCTATGTCAATCAAGTGCACAGCAGCCGGGACTTGGAGATTGACATGGTGAAGCAGATACAGCAGAAGTCTGAGGTACCACTCTATTGCTTACTGCATAACCATCTTTACTATGCTAGCCCCCAAGTCTACGACTTATGATAGAACATGTTGTAGACTTAATTTCCGGCTTACTTCCAGGAACCGGTAATTTGTAGATAGAAACTTTCAATATGCATTAGCCCCCAAGTGCCAAGTGTCTTTGCTTGGAAAGTGCTTGGGACTTTAAAATCGCATAATAATTGTTCACACTATAACCCGGAAATTGTGCAGGCTGCTTGCAAAGAATTTGAAGCTGATATCTCTGAGCTGAAGAACCGCCTGAAGACTCAGGAAACTAAGACCCGGAAGGCCAATGCCAAATTTGAATCCAGCATTGCTGCTCAAGAGAAGCTGAAGCAAAATGTTGAAGCTGAGAGGAAAACTTGGGCCGAAGAAAAGGCTGCTCTTGTAAGCCGGGCCGAACAGGCAGAGAAGGCTCTGACGGAGAGAACCGCCGAACTCTCCGGCTTAAAACGCCATGTGTCACAAATGGTCGCCGCAATCTTCGGTAAGTCTTCTGCAGGCTTTGAACAAGTTTACAGTCTTTATGTCTCATAACTCCCATCACTGAGAACGGCTTATCTTACTTTGTTAAACAGGTCCCAGAAGCACCAACCTCAATCAGAACATGCTGACCAAGCTGAAGGCCGTATACACCCTGGTGGAGAAACTCTACACCGGGTCACAGCGCGCTTTGGCCGTGGTGGCTCTATCCAATGAGGTTCCGACTCACCTGCCGGAAGTACTTCGCCGGCTGGCCGTTCTTCCTCAGCGTGTCCAAGAGCTGCGACGGGCCTCTGCAAGAGCCGGAGCCATAGCTGCTCTGAGCCGGGCCAAGGCTTTTCTTCCAGAGCTAGACCCGGCGGACATTGCACTTGGTTACCCCAGCTTGAAGGAAGACGGCACCCCTTTCGACCAAAAGGACTTTGCTGGCTGTGTGAAGATCGTGCGCCCGGTGGCCACCCTGATTGGGAATGACACTGATCTGACCAAATACCAGCTGGGCTACGATGCAGAGAATCAGAGGATCCCCACTCCGCGTTATGAAGCCATCAGCTTAGTCCCGCCGACTCGTAAGCACACTTTTGCCCCGGAAATTGACTCGGCCGGGTTAATTGACGAGGAAGCTCAATTTGAAGCTTTGAGCGGCATTGACTGGAAATCGTCAACCTTCCAGGTCTTGGGAACAGCCGGAGGAGTGGAGAGGGATGAGCCGGAAGCTTCGACCCGGCAAGCATCTTGACTCCTTAGGCGGCTTGTTAAACAATGCTTCACCCTTTTGGACTCGGGGAGTCTTGTAATAGAATAGGACCAACATTCTAACTTTGTCGTGCCATCGTGCACGTGCTGAATGCTTAATTCCATTGAAGTTGCTTCCTTATATTCCTCCGGGCCATAATTGATCATTCATTTTCCTTAAGCTCAAATAGTTGTCTTTAACTATCCTGCATAGAAAAACAAATCACAAGTCTCTAGGCGGCTTACCGCACTGAGAATCATAGTCTCATACATATAACCCGGAATATAAATCTAAGCCACGAAAGACTGGTCCTCAATTATGTCCTTGATATAACAGTAATAACATACTTACCGGCCTTCAAGTACACTTCCGGATTATATAACCCGGATAATAAGGTTGGTACCTCAACTCCGGATAATAATGCTGATTGTGCACGACTAGCACTGTGAGTCAAACTTAAGCCGGTGGAATAAGAACCGCCATGTACACTGTCGGTACAACTAGAAGAACTTGTTGTAAATCAGAAAATCAAAACTTAGGGGCTTCCGGTTCGAATACGACCAGAGACCCGTCCCAAAGGGGTTAAGCTAAGATTCGAGCGCGATCATATAGCCCCCAGTGGGTTTGGCGATGCCGATCAAGAGGGTACCGACAGCTATGTTCTCTTTGGTTCGAATACGACCCATGTTTGAACAGGAAGCCCCCAAATGACCTTAAGAGTTGTTTAACGACGCTGATTCGAATATGATCCACGTCGGTTCCCAAAGGGGGTTGAGCTATGATTCAATATGATCAAAGAAAAAACTCCCCAATGAGCTCGGCACTTTGCCAATCAAATGAGTATCGACACCTATGTTCTCTTTGGTTCGAATACGACCTATGTTTGAACAGGAAGCCCCCAAGTGATTATATTGCGTACGGCTAGATTCGAATACGATCATAAGCCGGATCCACCTCCAAGTTACCATGTGACCTTGTAATGGAAACAACACATTTACCTTTGGAGGAGAAAAAAGGACAGAGGTCCTGCTTTATTGCTTATCATAATATAGACATGGCTTATAAAAATATGTACATCACGAGAGCCGGCGGCTCAAGTGTAATAAGGCCGAAGCTGAGCTATGTTCCACGGCCGACGGGTCTCCTCCTCCGACTTACGTGAATCTTTGTGCTCCCGAATGTCAATGAGGTAATATGACCCATTGTGCAAGTTCTTGCTGACCACAAAAGGTCCTTCCCAAGGCGGGGATAGCTTGTGCGCATCTGTTTGATCTTGGATGAGCCGGAGCACCAGATCACCTTCCTGGAAGACCCGGGACTTAACCCGGCGACTGTGATAACGGCGCAGGTCTTGTTGGTAAATCGCTGATCGAGCTGCTGCCACATCACGCTGTTCGTCCAACAAGTCAAGAGCATCTTGGCGCGCCTGTTCATTATCCGCCTCAACATAAGCCGCCACTCGAGGCGAGTCATGACAGATGTCACTGGGGAGGACTGCTTCCGCTCCATAAACCATGAAGAAAGGTGTGAAACCCGTAGACCTGTTAGGAGTAGTATTGATGATCCATAACACGGAGGGTAACTCCTCCACCCAACAACCCGGCGTCCGTTGCAAAGGGACCAAAAGCCGGGGCTTGATGCCTTTCGGAATCTCCTGATTAGCTCTCTCAGCTTGACCATTGGATTGAGGGTGAGCCACTGATGAAACATCAAGTCGAATATGCTCTCATTGACAAAACTCCTCCATGGCGCCCTTGGACAGATTGGTACCATTGTCAGTTATAATGCTGTGTGGAAAGCCAAAGCGAAAGATCACCCTTTTCATGAACTGAACCACCGTGGCTGCATCACACTTGCTAACTGGCTCTGCTTCAACCCACTTTGTGAATTTGTCAACTGCCACCAAGAGGTGGGTCTTCTTGTCCTTGGACCTTTTAAAAGGCCCAACCATATCGAGCCCCCAGACCGCAAATGGCCAAGTGATCGGTATCATCCGCAGCTCTTGAGCCGGCACATGAGCCCTTCGTGAGAACCTCTGGCAACCGTCACATTTACTGACCAAGTCCTCTGCATCAGCATGAGCCGTTGGCCAATAAAAACCATGACGAAAAGCCTTTGCAACAAGGGATTTTGAGCCGGCATGATGGCCACAATCCCCTTCGTGAATCTCACGCAAGATTTCTTGACCTTCCTCAGGGGAGACACAACGCTGGAACGTCCCCGTAACGCTGCGGCAATGCAGCTCACCATTGATAACAACCATTGACTTAGACCGCCGGGTTATTTGTCTGGCCAAAGTTTCATCCTCAGGTAAATCTCCCCGGGTCATGTAAGCCAGATAGGGCACTGTCCAGTCCGGGATGACGTGGAGAGCCGCCACCAATTGTGCCTCCGGGTCAGGGACAGCCAAGTCTTCCTCTGTAGGCAACTTAACAGAAGGGTTATGCAAGACGTCCAGGAAAGTATTAGGCGGCACAGGTTTTCGCTGAGAGCCCAGCCGGCTTAAAGCATCAGCCGCCTCGTTCTTCCTGCGATCGATGTGCTCTACTTGGTAACCCTGAAAGTGTCCAGCAATAGCATCAACTTCACGGCGATAAGCCGCCATGAGAGGGTCCTTGGAATCCCACTTGCCTGACACTTGTTGAGCCACTAAGTCTGAGTCGCCGAAGCACCTTACCCGGCTCAAGCTCATCTCCTTAGCCATCCGAAGACCATGGAGCAAGGCCTCGTACTCAGCCGCATTGTTAGTACAAGGAAACATCAACCGTAGCACATAATGGAACTTGTCACCTTTAGGGGAAGCCAATACAACTCCAGCCCCCGAGCCCTCCAATTGCCTGGACCCATCGAAGTGAATAGTCCAATATGTGTTATCCGGCTTTTCTTCGGGCACTTGTAGCTCGGTCCAATCGTTGATGAAATCCACCAAGGCTTCAGATTTAACAGCAGTGCGTGGTACGTATTTCAGACCATGAGGTCCGAGCTCTATAGCCCACTTAGCCACTCTCCCTGTGGCCTCTCTGTTTTGAATGATATCTCCAAGGGGGGCAGAACTGACCACAGTGATAGGGTGACCCTGGAAATAATGCTTAAGCTTCCGGCTTGCCATGAACACACCATAAACAAGCTTCTGCCAATGTGGATACCGCTGTTTGGACTCGATGAGCACTTCACTGACGTAATAAACCGGCCGCTGAACCGGATGCTCCTTACCCTCTTCCTTGCGCTCCACTACCACAGCCACACTGACGGCCCGTGTGTTAGCAGCTACATACAGTAATAAAGGCTCCTTGTCAACCGGAGCAGCAAGGACTGGGGGCTCTGCCAGCTGTCTCTTCAAATCCTCAAAAGTAGTATTAGCAGCATCATTCCAGACAAAGTCATCAGTTTTCTTCATCAACTAGTACAATGGCATGGCCTTCTCACCCAAACGGCTTATAAACCGGCTTAAAGCAGCGATACGACCCGCCAGGTGCTGGACGTCGTTTATACACGCCGGCTTAGCCAGAGAGGTGATTGCCTTGATCTTCTCCGGGTTAGCTTCAATGCCTCTGTTAGAAACCAAGAAACCCAAGAGCTTGCCTGCAGGAACACCAAAAACACACTTGGCCGGGTTAAGCATCATCTTGTAGACCCGGAGATTATCAAAGGTTTCCCTCAGATCATCTATCAAGGTTTCCTTCTCCCTGGACTTAACCACAATATCATCCACATAGGCATGAACATTGCGCCCAATCTGGTTATGAAGACAGTTCTGCACGCAACGCTGATAAGTCGCCTGTGCACTCTTGAGTCCAAAGGGCATAGACACATAGCAGAAGGCTCCAAAGGGAGTGATGAACGCCGTCTTCTCCTGGTCCTTAACTGCCATTTTAATCTGATGGTATCCAGAATAAGCATCCAAGAAACTTAAGCGCTCGCAACCCACCGTAGCATCAATGATTTGATCAATACGGGGAAGAGCAAAAGGATCAGCCGGACATGCCTTGTTTAAGTCCGTGTAATCCACACACATCCGCCAGGTGCCGTTCTTCTTGAGCACGAGCACCGGGTTAGCTAACCACTCTGGGTGAAAGACTTCAACAAGAAACCCGGCCGCCAAGAGCCGGGCCACCTCTTCATCAATGGCTTTCCGCCTCTCTTCATTAAACCGCCGAAGGAATTGCCTGACCGGCTTAAATTTCGGATCAACATTGAGAGTGTGCTCAGCGAGTTCTCTAGGTACACCTGGCATGTCAGAAGGCTTCCTTGCAAAGATGTCCCTATTCTCACGGATGAACTCGATGAGCGCGCTTTCCTACTTTGGATCCAGATTGGCACTGATACTAAACTGCTGAGATGAATCACCTGGAACGAAATCAACAAGTTTAGTCTCATCAGCCGACTTAAATTTCATTGCCGTCTCCTGCTCCGTAGTTGGCTTTTTCAGAGAGGTCATATCTGTTGGGTCAACATTATCCTTGTAAAACTTCAACTCCTCTGTTGCACAGACAGATTCTGCATAAGCCGCATCACCTTCCTCACACTCCAAGGCCACCTTCTGGCTGCCATGAACCGTAATGGTCCCATTGTGACCCAGCATCTTGAGCTGCAAGTACACGTACACGGCCGTGCCATGAACTTGGCGTAAGCCGGCCGCCCAAATATGGCATGATACGGACTTCTTATCTTGACCACCTCAAAGGTTAATTTTTCCGCCCTGTAGTTGTACTCGTCTCCAAAGGCCACTTCCAACTCGATCTTACCAACTGGATAAGCCGACTTACCAGGCACCACACCATGGAAAATAGTATTGGACTGGCTGAGGTTCTTATCAATCAACCCCATACGACGGAAGGTCTCATAATAGAGGATGTTGATGCTGCTGCCTCCATCCATGAGCCCCTTAGTGAACTTATATCCTCCCACCTGAGGAGCCACCACCAGGGCCAAATGACCCGGGTTATCAACCCGGGGAGGGTGATCCTCCCTACTCCACACAATAGGCTGCTCAGACCATCTTAAATAGCGTGGAACCGCCGGCTCAACAGCATTCACAGCCCTCTTATGAAGCTTCTGATCTCGCTTGCACAGACTGGTGGTAAATACATGATACTGTCCACCGTTAAGCTGCTTTGGATTGGTCTGATAACCCCCCTGCTGCTGTTGATGACCCTGGCCAGACTGCTGATTAAAGCCCCCTTGACCGTTCTGTGGATTAGAACTTGAGCCGCTGCCCGGGCCATGAAAACCGCCAGCGCCTGAGCCGCCGCCCGGGCCATGGTTGCCATTAAAAGCATTGGAATTCTTAAAGGCTTTCATGATTGCACAATCCTTCCATAGATGAGTAGCTGGCTTCTCCCTAGAGCCATACCTTGGACAAGGCTCATTCAACAGCTGCTCCAGCGTCGGGCCTAACCCGCCGGCTCGGGGAGGTGGCCTCCCCTTGCGTCGCTGGTTATTCCCCTGTGAGCTGGCGTTGGCCACGAACTCTAGGCTGCCGTCGGCCTTACGCTTGCCACCTCCTTGGTTCCCCGGGTTATGCTGAGGACACTTGCCATTGTCGTTCTTCTTTCCCTTCCCTGTCCTTTCATCATCTGAAGCGGGGTCCTTGGTACTATCGGAGTCGGCGTACTTGACGAGAGCCGCCATCAGCGTACCCATATCATTGCAGTCGCGCTTAAGCCGTCCGAGTTTCATCTTCAAGGGCAGGAAACGACAATTCTGTTCCAACATTAAGACTGCAGAGCCGGCATCCATCTTATCAGATGAATGTATTATCTCCTTGACCCGGCGAACCCAATGTGTCGTAGACTCACCCTCCTGCTATTTACAGTTAGTCAAATCCACAATTGACATAGACTGCCTATAGGTATCCTTGAAGTTTTGGATGAACCGGGCTTTCAACTCAGCCCAAGAGCCGATGGAATTCGGTGGTAGCCCTTTCAACCAAGTGCGGGCGGTCCCATCTAGCATCATGGTGAAGTACTTGGCCATCGCCGCTTCACTGACCTCCAGCAATTCCATGGCCATCTCGTAACTCTCGATCCAGGCTCCGGGCTGTAAATCAGCCGTGTAATTAGGCACCTTCCTAGGCCCTTTGAAATCCTTGGGTAGACGCTCATTGTGGAGAGCCGGCACTAAACAAGGGACACCTCCAGTCCTCGTAGGGATACCCACATCGACGGAAGTCGTCGGATAAGCCGGGGGAGTCTGGTAAGCCGTCAACTGAGGCACCTGCTCCGCCTCCTGCCGCGCTCTGTCTTGGTCTGTTGCATGAAAGGCTCCGTTATGAGCCGGGCCATGGCCAGGGGGCGGGTCATGGCGTCGGACATTACTTGAGCCGGTCGCTGAGACCATGTGTCTGCTATAACTCGGGCTCCGGCCTGGATGAGGGGTTGAGTGGATCCTGTCCCGGCTGTAAGAGTACGCCTCTTGCTGCGCCAGCGCTGTCTGAAGGAGTTCTCTGACCCGGCGGGTTTCAATAGCCGTTGGAGAGTCGCCGTCAATTGGGAGAGCCGCCAGCCGTGCTACTGCGGCGACCATGTTCTCCAGCGGGTTAGCATAATGACCCGGTGGTATTGGCACATACTGAGGCGGGGCAGGGTTCACCCGGGGAGGCCCCATCACTTGTGGCTGAACAGGGGTCCCAGACCCGGGCACTATGATTCCCGGCGGGTTACTAGACCCTGCACCTGGCGTGTTGAAGAGGTTTCGAGGATCGTAGACCGGAGGGAGTCGAGATTGGGCCTTTTGATGCCTCCTTCTCATGACCTCATTGGACGCGTTCTGATCCATCGTGAGCCGGAAGGACTGCGCCTGAATCAACTGAGTCTGGGCGTCGAGAGCCGCCCTCTCCGCGGCCATCCTGATCCCTTCCGCCGCCAGATCCTCCTTGGCTTTCACTAGATCTAATTTTAACTGCGCCACCTCCGCGTCATGCTAAGCTTGATCCGCCGGGTCAACCGTGGCGGTCAACAGGGCCGTCATCTTGTCTGTGAGATCCATCAGCACCTGAGCCGGCGAGGGCACCGGGTTTCCCGACCCAGCGGCAGGGTTTTGAACAGGTTGCGCACCGGCCATGAAGATCCCAACCCGGCTCGGTGGCTCAAAAGGACCCGGAATACTGTCACCATCGGAACAACCCCTGAGCCTGCCATCTTGAAGTTGATACAACGAGTTTGACTCATCTATGGACGACTCGCCGTCAGAGCCGGCGGCCGTCTCATCACCAGATCCAGACCCTTCAGAGAATCCTCCATGAACACATCCCACAAAAGCATGCCTCAAGGCAGGTAGAGCCCGGGCAGGTCATGCACGCTGAGCCGTCTCGATGAGATCGGCGCAGAGATCCGGCTCAAGGCCCGGCTCCCCAATCTTGCCAATGAAGACATGAATTCCGCCGAAGGGGACTCGGTACCCGTACTCAATTGAGCCGGCGTCGGGGCCCCAGTTTGCATCGTCGATGTAGAGCTTGCTGCGACGACTCTTGGTCATCCGGCCCACAGCGTATCCCTTGAGCCCTTCGAAGCTGCCCTTCAAGAACTCAAATCCACCGTGCGCTGGCCCCACGGTGGGCGCCAACTGTCGTGGAATTGTCACGGCAGATGTCCTCGAGTTAGGACTTAGTCGTGGAGCCATCGCAGCTAGGAAGCTTGAAGGGGTTAAACGGGACAAGGAACACGAGGGTTATACTGGTTCGGCCCCTTACGGTGAAGGTAAAAGCCTACGTCCAGTTGAGGTGATATTGATTAGGGTTTCGATGACCAGGGAGCTTAACTGCTACGCCTGGCTGCCGATGAGATCTTACCTGTCCCTAAACCGCCGCCGGGTCGTCCCTTTATATAGAGAGGTTGACGCCCAGCAGCTCTCAGAGTCCCGGCCGGCTCATAAGCGTGTCCGGCTCGGACTCTCAACTATTCTTGCCTTACACTACAAGTTCTACCATAATAGCGGTTGTAACTACGGGCCTTAAGCCATCTCCGGGTCTTAAGCCCATCTTTGGCCCGCCGTCTTCAAGCTTGGCGCCGGGCTTCGTGCGATGACCATTATGAGTAACCCGGCCCCTCCTGGCGGGTGACTCTAAGGTTTATATCCTCAACACTTAACGTTCGGTGATGATCGGTATTATGAGTTTATGTGATTTGATGTATCGAAGGTAGTTCGGAGTCCCGGATGAGATCGGGGACATGACGAGGAGTCTTGAAATGGTCGAGACGTAAAGATCGATATATTGGACGACTATATTCGGACATCGGAAAGGTTCCGAGTGATTCGGATATTTTTCGGAGTACCGGAAAGTTACGGGAATACGGGGGAGAAGTATTGGGCCTAATGGGCCAAGTGGTGGAAGAGAGGAGGCAGGGCGCGTGGCATCGAATTGGACTAGGGGGTCGGGCCCCTTTCCTCCTTTCCTCCCTCTCCTTCCTTCTCCCCTCCCCCCTTCCTTTCCTCCTCCTAGTAGCAGTAGGAAAGGGGAGTCCTACTCCTACTAGGAGGAGGACTCCTCCTCGTGGCGCGCCCTACAGGGGCCGGCTGGCCTCCTCCCTTGCTCCTTTATATACGGGGGCAAGGGGCACCCTAGAACACACAAGTTGATCATTGATCCCTTAGCCGTGTGCAGTGCCCCCCTCCACCATAATCCACCTCGATAATATCATAGCGGTGCTTAGGCGAAGCCCTGCGTCGATAGCAACATCATCACCATCATCACGCCGTCGTGCTGACGGAACTCTCCCGTGAAGCTCTGCTGAATCGGAGTTCGTGGGAAGTCATCGAGCTGAACGTGTGCTGAACTCGGAGGTGTCGTACGTTCGGTGCTTGGATCAGTCAGATCGTGAAGATGTTCGACTACATCAACCGCGTTCTCATAACGCTTCCGCTTATGGTCTACGAGGGTACGTGGACGATACTCTTCCCTCTCGTTGCTATGCATCACCATGATCTTGCGTGTGCGTAGGAAATTTTCTGAATTTACTACGTTCCCCAACAGTGGCATCCGAGCCAGGTTATTCCGTAGATGTTATATGCACGAGTAGAACACAAGTGAGTTGTGGGCGATACAAGGCATACTGCTTACCAGCATGTCATACTTTGGTTCGCCGGTATTGTTGGATGAAGCGGCCCGGACCGACATTACGCGTACGCTTACGCGAGACTGGTTCTACCGACGTGCTTTGCACACAGGTGGCTGGCGGGTGTCAGTTTCTCCAACTTTAGTTGAACCGAGTCTGACTACGCCCGGTCCTTGAGAAGGTTAAAACAACACTAACTTGACGAACTATCATTGTGGTTTTGATGCGTAGGTAAGAACGGTTCTTCCTCAGCCCGTAGCAACCACGTAAAACTTGCAACAACAAAGTAGATGTTGGGGAACGTAGCAGAAATTCAAAATTTTCTACGCATCACCAAGATCAATCTATGGAGTAATCTAGCAACGAGGGGAAGGGGAGTGCATCTACATACCCTTGTAGATCGCGAGCGGAAGCATTCAAGAGAACGGGGTTGATGGAGTCGTACTCGTCGTGATCCAAATCACCGATGATCCTAGCGCCGAACGGACGGCACCTCCGCGTTCAACACACGTACGGAGCAGCGACGTCTCCTCCTTCTTGATCCAGCAAGGGGGGAGGAGAGGTTGATGGAGATCCAGCAGCACGACGGCGTGGTGGTGGAAGTAGCGGGATCCCGGCAGGGCTTCACCAAGCGCAAGCGGGGAGGAAGAGGTGTCACGGGAGGGAGAGGGAGGCGCCAGGGCTTAGGTTATTGCCGCCCTCCCTCCCCCCACTATATATAGGGCCAAGGGAGAGGGGGGGCGCAGCCTTGGCCCTTCCTCCAAGGAAGGGTGCGGCCAGGGAGGAGTCCTTCCTCCCCAAGGCACCTCGGAGGTGCCTTCCCCTTTTAGGACTCTCCCTTTTTCTTATCTCTTGGCGCATGGGCCTCTTGGGGCTGGTGCCCTTGGCCCATATAGGCCAAGGCGCACCCCCCACAGCCCATGTGGCCCCCCGGGGCTGGTGGACCCCCTTGGTGGACCCCCGGACCCCTTTCGGCACTCCTGGTACAATACCGATAAAGTGCGAAACTTTTCCGGCGACCAAAATAAGACTTCCCATATATAAATCTTTACCTCCGGACCATTCCGGAACTCCTCGTGACGTCCGGGATCTCATCCGGGACTCCGAACAACTTTCGGGTTACCGCATACTAATATCTCTATAACCCTAGCGTCACCGAACCTTAAGTGTGTAGACCCTACGGGTTCGGGAGACATGCAGACATGACCGAGACGACTCTCCGGTCAATAACCAACAGCGGGATCTGGATACCCATGTTGGCTCCCACATGCTCCTCGATGATCTCATCGGATGAACCATGATGTCGAGGATTCAATCAATCCCGTACGCAATTCCCTTTGTCTATCGATATGTTACTTGCCCGAGATTCGATCATCGGTATCCCTATACCTTGTTCAATCTCGTTACCGGCAAGTCTCTTTACTCGTTCCGTAACTCACATCATCCCGTGATCAACTCCTTGGTCACATTGTGCACATTATGATGATGTCCTACCGAGTGGGCCCAGAGGTACCTCTCCGTTTACACGGAGTGACAAATCCCAGTCTCGATTCGTGCCAACCCAATAGACACTTTCGGAGATACCTGTAGTGCACCTTTATAGCCACCCAGTTACGTTGTGATGTTTGGTACACCCAAAGCATTCCCACGGTATCCGGGAGTTGCACAATCTCATGGTCTAAGGAAATGATACTTGACATTAGAAAAACTCTGAGCAAACGAACTACACGATCTTGTGCTAGGCTTAGGATTGGGTCTTGTCCATCACATCATTCTCCTAATGATGTGATCCCGTTATCAACGACATCCAATGTCCATGGTCAGGAAACCGTAACCATCTATTGATCAACGAGCTAGTCAACTAGAGGCTTACTAGGGACATGGTGTTGTCTATGTATCCACACATGTATCTGAGTTTCCCATCAATACAATTCTAGCATGGATAATAAACAATTATCATGAACAAGGAAATATAATAATAACCTATTTATTATTGCCTCTAGGGCATATTTCCAACAGTAGAGGACGTCTAACTTGTTTTTGCAAGGCATGTTGTGATGTGATATGGTCAAGACATGATGCTATATTTATTGTATGAGATGATCATGTTTTGTAACAGAGTTATCGGCAACTGGCAGGAGCCATATGGTTGTCGCTTTATTGTATGCAATGCAATCGCCTTGTAATTGCTTTACTTTATCACTAAGCGGTAGCGATAGTTGTAGAAGCAATAGTTGGCGAGACGACAATGATGCTACGATGGAGATCAAGGT
Source organism: Aegilops tauschii subsp. strangulata (assembly GCF_002575655.3). NCBI lineage: Eukaryota > Viridiplantae > Streptophyta > Magnoliopsida > Poales > Poaceae > Aegilops > Aegilops tauschii. The sequence continues at coordinate 278,710,070 of NC_053035.3, forward strand.
GTCGCGCCGGTGACGATGGTGATCATGACGGTGCTTTGGAGATGGAGATCAAAGGCACAAGATGATGATGGCCATATCATATCACTTATATTGATTGCATGTGATGTTTATCCTTTATGCATCTTATTCTGCTTTGTTTGACGGTAGCATTATAAGATGATCTCTCACTAAATTTCATGGTAAAAGTGTTCTCCCTGAGTATGCACCGTTGCCAAAGTTCGTCGTGTCGAGACACCACGTGATGATCGGGTGTGATAAGCTCAATGTTCATATACAACGGGTGCAAGCCAGTTTTGCACACGCAGAAATACTCGGCTTAAACTTGACGAGCCTAGCATATGCAGATATGGCCTCGGAACATTGAGACCGAAAGGTCGAGCGTGAATCATATAGTAGATATGATCAACATAGTGATGTTCACCATTGAAAACTACTCCATCTCACGTGATGATCGGACATGGTTTAGTTGATATGGATCACGTGATCACTTAGATGATTAGAGGGATGTCTATCTAAGTGGGAGTTCTTAAGTAATATGATTAATTGAACTTTAATTTATCATGAACTTAGTCCTGGTAGTATTAGCATATCTATGTTGTAGATCAATAGCTCGCGTTTAGCTCCCCTGTTTTATTTTTGATATGTTCCTAGAGAAAACTAAGTTGAAAGATGTTAGTAGCAATGATACGGACTGGATCCGTGATCTGAGGATTATCCTCATTGCTGCACAGAAGAATTATGTCCTTGATGCACCGCTAGGTGACGGGCCTATTGCAGGAGCATATGCAGACGTTATGAACGTGTGGCAAAGCTCGGTATGATGACTACTTGATAGTTTAGTGCACCATGCTTTACGGCTAAGAATCGGGGCTTCAAAGACGTTTTGAACGCCACGGAGCATATGAGATGTTCCAAGAGTTGAAATTAGTATTTCAGACTCATGCCCATGTCGAAAGGTATGAGACCTTTGACAAGTACTTTGCCTACAAAATGGAGGAGAATAGCTCAACCAGTGAGCATGTGCTCAGATTGTCCGAGTACTACAATTAGAATTACTTGAATCAAGTGGGAGTTAATCTTCCGGATAAGATAGTGATTGACAGAGTTCTCTAGTCACTATCACCAAGTTACTAGAACTTCTTGATGAACTATAATATGCAAGGGATAATGGAAATGATTCCCAAGCTCTTCGTGATGCTGAAATCGACGAAGGTAGAAATCAAGAAAAGCATCAAGTGTTGATGGTTGACAAGACCGCTAGTTTCAAGAAAAGGGTAAAGGGAAGAATGGGAACTTCAAGAAGAACGGCAAGCAAGTTGCTGCTCAAGTGAAAAAGCCCAAGTCTGGACCTAAGCCTGAGACTAAGTGCTTCTACTGCAAAGGGACTGGTCACTGGAAGCAGAACTACCCCAAGTATTTGGCGGACAAGAAGGATGGCAAAGTGAACAAAGGTATATTTGATATACATGTTATTGATGTATACTTTACTGGTGTTTATAGCAACCCCTCAGTATTTGATACTAGTTCAGTTGCTAAGATTAGTAACTCGAAACGGGAGTTGCAGAATGAACAGAAACTAGTTATGGGCGAGGTGACGATGTGTGTTGGAAGTAGTTCCAATATTGATATGTTCATCATTGCACACTCTCTATACTCTCGGGATTAGTGTTGAACCAAAATAAGTGTTATTTGGTGTTTGCGTTGAGCATAAATATGATTTGATCATAGTTATTGCAATACGGTTATTCATTTAAATTAGAGAATAATTATTGTTTTGTTTACATGAATAAAACCTTCTATGGTCATACACCCAATGAAATGGTTTGTTGGATATTGATCGTAGTGATACACATATTCATAATATTGAAGCCAAAAGATGCAAAGTTAATAATGATAGTGCAACTTATTTGTGGCACTGCCGTTTAGGTCATATTGGTGTAAAGCGCATGAAGAAACTCCATGCTGATGGGATTTTGGAATCACTTGATTATGAATCACTTGATGCTTGCGAACCATGCCTTATGGGCAAGATGACTAAGACTCTGTTCTCCGGAACAATGGAGCGAGCAACTGACTTATTGGAAATAATACATACTGATGTATGCGATCCGATGAGTGTTGAGGCTCGCGGCGGGTATCGTTATTTTCTGACCTTCACAGATGATTTGAGCAGATATGGGTATATCTACTTGATGAAACATAAGTCTGAAACATTTGAAAAAGTTCATATAATTTCAGAGTGAAGTGGAAAATCATCGTAACAAGAAAATAAAGTTTCTACGATCTGATCGTGGAGAAGAATATTTGAGTTACGAGTTTGGTCTTCATTTGAAACAATGCGGAATAGTTTCGCAACTCACGCCACCTGGAACACCACAGCGTAATGGTGTGTCCGAACATCGTAACCGTACTTTATTAGATATGGTGCAATCTATGATGTCTCTTACCGATTTACCACTATCATTTTAGGGTTATGCATTAGAGACAGCTGCATTCACGTTAAATAGGGCACCATCTAAATCCGTTGAGATGATGCCTTATGAATTGTGGTTTGGCAAGAAACCAAAGTTGTCGTTTCTTAAAGTTTGGGGCTGCCATGCTTATGTGAAAAAGCTTCAACCTGATAAGCTCAAACCCAAATGGGAGAAATGTCTCTTCATAGTATACCCAAAGGAGATTGTTGGGTACACCTTCTATCACAGATCCAAAGGCAAGACATTCATTGCTAAGAATGGATCCTTTCTAGAGAAGGAGTTTCTCTCGAAAGAAGTGAGTGGGAGGAAAGTAGAACTTGATGAGGTAATTGTACCTGCTCCCTTATTGGAAAGTAGTTCATCACAGAAATCTGTTCATGTGACTCCTACACCAATTAGTGAGGAAGCTAATGATGATGATCATGTAACTTCAGATCAAGTTACTACTGAACCTCGTAGGTCAATCAGAGTAAGATCCGCACCAGAGTGGTACGGTAATCCTGTTCTGGAGGTCATGTTACTAGACAATGACGAACCTACGAACTATGCAGAAGCGATGATGAGCCCAGATTCCGCAAAATGGCTTGAGGCCATGAAATCCGAGATGGGATCCATGTATGAGAACAAAGTGTGGACTTTGGTTGACTTGCCCGATGATCGGCAAGCCATAGAAAATAAATGGATCTTCAAGAGGAAGACAGACGCTGATAGTAGTGTTACTATCTACAAAGCTAGACTTGTCAAAAAAAGGTTTTGACAAAGTTCAAGGTGTTGACTACGATGAGATTTTCTCACTCGTAGCAATGCTTAAGTGTGTCCGAATCATGTTAGCAAATTGCCACATTTTATGAAATCTGGCAAATGGATGTCAAAACTACATTCCTTAATGGATTTCTTAAAGAAGAGTTGTATATGATGCAACCAGAAGGTTTTGTCGATCCTAAAGGTGCTAACAAAATGTGCAAGCTCCAGCAATCCATCTATGGACTGGTGCAAGCATCTCGGAGTTGGGATATATGCTTTGATGAGTTGATCAAAGCATATAGTTTTATACAGACTCGCGGTGAAGCCTGTATTTACAAGAAAGTTAGTGGGAGCACTACAGCATTTCTGATAAGTATATGTGAATGGCATATTGTTGATCGGAAATAATGTAGAATTTTTTGGAAAGCATAAAGGAGTTTTTGGAAGGAGTTTTTCAAAGAAAGACCTCGGTGAAGCTGCTTACATATTGAGCATCAAGATCTATAGAGATAGATCAAGATGCTCGATAAGTTTTTCAATGAGTACATACCTTGACAAAATTTTGAAGTAGTTCAAAATGGAACAGTCAAAGAAGGAGTTCTTGCCTATGTTGCAAGGTGTGAAGTTGAGTAAAGACTCAAAATCCGACCACAGCAGAAAATAGAAAGAGAATGAAAAGTCATTCCCTATGCCTCAGTCATAGGTTCTATAAAGTATGCTATGTTGTTTACCAATCCTATTGTATACCTTAGCATGATTCTGACAAGGGAGTACAATAGTGATCTAGGAGTAGATCACTGGACAGCGGTCAAAATTATCCTTAGAGGACTAAGGAAATATTTCTCGGTTATGGAGGTGATAAAAGAGTTCGTCGTATAGAGTTACGTCGATGCAAGCCTTTTACATCGATCTAGATGACTCTAAGTCTCGATCTGGATACATATTGAAAGTGGGAGCCGTTAGCTAGAGTAGCTCCGTGCAGAGCATTGTAGACATAGAAATTTGCGAAATACATACGAATCTGAATGTTGCAGACCCGTAGGCTAAACTTCTCTCACAAGCAAAACATTATCACTCTTTGGGTGTTAATCACATAGCGATGTGAACTAGATTATTGACTCTAGTAAACCCTTTGGGTGTTAGTCACATGGAGATGTGAACCAATCACATAAAGATGTGAACTATTGATGTTAAATCACATGACGATGTGAACTAGATTATTGACTCTAGTGCAAGTGGGAGACTGAAGGAAATATGCCCTAGAGGCAATAATAAAGTTGTTATTTATATTTCCTTATATCATGATAAATGTTTATTATTCATGCTAGAATTGTATTAAGTGGAAACTTAGTACATGTGTGAATACATAGACAAACAGAGTGTCACTAGTATGCCTCTACTTGACTAGCTCGTTGAATCAATGATGGTTATGTTTCCTAACCATAGACATGAGTTGTCATTTGATTAACGGGATCACATCATTAGAGAATGATGTGATTGACTTGACCCATTCCGTTAGCTTAGCACTTGATCGTTTTGTATGTTGCTATTGCTTTCTTCATGACTTATACATGTTCCTATGACTATGAGATTATGCAACTCCCGAATACCGGAGCAACACTTTGTGTGCTACCAAACGTCACAACGTAACTGGGTGATTATAAAGGTGCTCTACAGGTGTCTCCGATGGTACTTGTTGAGTTGGCATAGATCGAGATTAGGATTTGTCACTCCGATTGTTGGAGAGGTATCTCTAGGCCCTCTCGGTAATGCACATCACTATAAGCCTTGCAAGCAATGTAACTAATGAGTTAGTTGCGGGATGATGTATTATGGAATGAGTAAAGAGACTTGCCGGTAACGAGATTGAACTAGGTATTGGGATACCGACGATCAAATCTCGGGCAAGTAACATACCCATGACAAAGGGAAAACGAATGTTGTTATGCGGTTTGACCGATAAAGATCTTCATAGAATATGTAGGAGCCAATATGAACATCCAGGTTCCGCTATTGGTTATTGACCGAAGACATGTCTCGGTCATGTCTACATAGTTCTCGAACCCGTAGGGTCCGCACGCTTAACATTCGGTGACGATCGGTATTATGAGTTTATGTGATTTGATGTACCGAAGGTAGTTCGGAGTCCCGGATGAGATCGGGGACATGACGAGGAGTCGAGTTACGGGAATACGGGGGAGAAGTATTGGGCCTAATGGGCCAAGTGGTGGAAGAGAGGAGGCAGGGCGCGCGGCCCCCCTAGCACAAACCGAATTGGACTAGGGGGCCGGGCCCCCTTTCCTCCTTTCCTCCCTCTCCTTCCTTCTCCCCTTCCCCCTTCCTTTCCTCCTCCTAGTAGGAGTAGGAAAGGGGAGTCCTACTCCTACTAGGAGGAGGACTCCTCCTCCTGGCGCGCCCTACAGGGGCCGGCTGGCCTCCTCCCTTGCTCCTTTATATACGGGGGCAGGGGGCACCCTAGAACACACGAGTTGATCATTGATCCCTTAGCCGTGTGCGGTGCCCCCTCCAACATAATCCACCTCGATAATATCATAGCGGTGCTTAGGCGAAGCCCTGCATCGGTAGCAACATCATCACCGTCATCACGCAGTCGTGCTGACGGAACTCTCCCGTGAAGCTCTGCTGGATCGGAGTTCGTGGGACGTCATCGAGTTGAACGTGTGCTGAACTCGGAGGTGCCGTACGTTCAGTACTTGGATCGGTCAGATCATGAAGACGTTCGACTACATCAACCGCGTTCTCATAACGCTTCCGCTTATGGTCTACGAGGGTACGTGGACGATACTCTTCCCTCTCGTTGCTATGCATCACCATGATCTTGCGTGTGCGTAGGAAATTTTTTGAAATTACTACGTTCCCGAACACACCGGCCATGGCCCAGCACCGCGTCGCTCTTGGGTAGGTGTGCATGGGCGCCGGCGTCAACGACGGCGACACGAGCACGAAGTCCAGCATGTTCGGGCCGCCGGAGAGCAACGACATGTTCCGACCGCTCGACCCGATGATGCTCTAGCGGACCACTCACCTTCTGTGAGGATGTACTACGTCCAGCCGCAGCCGTGGGATGTGGTGGAGCTCCATGCCCCTCCACCCTCGCTCTGCACCTCGCCGGCATCGTACCTCCAAAGATCCAAGGGCCGCAATCGTCAGAGCTAGCCCGCCGTGGCTCAGCTGGTTCACACAGGTGAGCGCACGCAGGGTGCTCGACAAAATGTCGAGGCCGCTGCAGAGCATGCGGAGCTGCGGAGAGGAGATTTGCGGCCCTTTTGCTCGTGTGCTCAGGATCCTCGGAGCTCTTGGATACGGCGACGTTGAAGAGGCTAGAGCTCCACCTCATGTGTACGCCGGACATGGCCCATTCTGCACGTGTAGACCACACCGGAGCTCACCGGACGGACGTTGGGCTGGGCCTGCGCGGGCACACGCGGCGTGCAGCGCACCATGGGGCGCGACCAGGGAGCACGAGGGTGGGGCAAACAAGATCTCGCCGAGGTTGAGCCCATGGCGGCCATTGTGGCCGGTGGCGATGACAATATTAGGGAAGAGGCTAGAGGCGTGGGTTGGGACGCGGAAGAAGGGGTCAGGGACTACGCTGGTGCTGGTGGCAACGATGGCGGCGGCAGCATGGCGACGGCGAGCTCCAGATCGCTGGACGTTGTTAATGGCACGGTTGTCAGTTTGTTAGAAGAGAAGATGAGAGGAGGGTGAAAGGAGAAATACAAGGGTATTGTTGTCTCAAATTTAACGTAATGGCATATAGAGGAGACAGGAAGAGTTGTAATGGCATTTTCCCAACGTGCGGAATTGTAATGACATTTTTCCAACTCGTGAAAGTTGTAGTGGCATATATCCAATTAACCCATATATAAAGGGGTGACCCGGCGGCAAGTTAACTCAAGTAACAATCAATCGAGAGCTAGGCCAAGCGTATTCGCTCCCTGGTAATCAAAACCCAAGCAATACAACCTAAAGCAGGAGTAGGTTTTTACCTCGTTGAGAGGGGCCGAACCCGGGTAAACTCTGTGTTTTCTGTCCCGTTTAACCCCTTCAAGCTAACCTAGTTGCGATAGGTCCACACCTAAGTCATTTTGCTAGGGCATCTGCCGTATTAAGTCCATGATAATCTTCCATTTGGGATAATCATAACCATCAAAGATAGGGCACGCAGCGGAGACTTTGATTATCCCTGCAGTTGACATAGCTAAAACTCCAGGTGGTTAAACCGAATCACACAGAACAAGGGAGCACCTCGCTCTGATACCAATTGAAAGTGCTAGTTATCGACTAGAGGGGGGTGAATAGGCGATTTTTATGAAAGTATTCAAAACACAAGGTCTTTGAAGGCAAACAGTAGAAATGAACCTATATGATATGCAGCGGAAGATGAACTACACTAGACAGGCCATAGTCAATTAAGCAGTACGGTTAAAGTATGAAGACTAACAACAACTAGGTAGTATGGATCAGAATGGAAGACAGTATGAAGCCAAACAGGTAATAGTCTTCACACAGTGAAGTCAATCAGATCAGGCAAGCAAGTAATGACTTCACGAAGATAAAATGAAATGTAAAGGAAGTAGGGGATAGAACCAGTTGCTTGGTGAAGACAAGGATATGGTAGACCAGTTCCAGTTGTTGTGACAACTGTACGTCTGGTTAGGGAGGCTGAGATTGAACTCGGAAGACTGTGTCTTCACCTTATTCCCCTTGAGCTAAGGACACCCATCCTCGCCCAATCACTCTGGTAAGTCTTCAAGGTAGACTTCCAAACCTTCACAGACATCGTTCACCGGCGATCCACAATGACTCTTGGATGCTCAGAACGCGATGCCTAACCGGCTGGAGGATGCACAGTCCTCAAGTGTAACAAGTCTTCAGGTCACGCGGACAGAGAGACTTCAGTGATGCCTAACACTCTTTGGCTCTGGGTGTTTTGGGCTTTGTCCTTGCAAGGATCTCTCTCTCAAAGGCTTCGGAGGTGGGTTGTTCTCAAACGACAAAAGCAGTTCACTAACTCTGAGAAGCCACCAATTTATGGTGTAGGGGATGGGCTATTTATAGCCTGGAGCAACCCGACATGATATGTCCGAAATGACCCTGGGTAACTAAGGAACCGACACGTGTCCAACGGTCGGATTCCAAACACACGCGGCAGCTTGGCTTGGGCTACAAGCAAAGCTGACTCATCCAACTCTGGATAAAATTTGCTCTCATTGTCTTCGCTCGAAGACATAGGATTTTGGTTGAGCATCACTTCAGTCATCTGACTTTGTTCACTTGGACCCCACTTAACAGTACGGTGGTTCCTATGACTCAATAAAGAAGAAAAGGAAACTACGAAACAACTATGTCTTCGCACTCCATAGTCTTGAAGTGAATGTCTTCACAAGTCATTATCTTCATCGTGAATGTCTTCACGAACCACCATTGTCTTCAATGTCTTCATACATTTTTAGGGGTCTTCTCTGGTAGATAAACCGAATCAATGAGGGACTACTGCCTGTGTTATTCTGCAATTCTCACAAACACGTTAGTCCCTCAACCACGTTTGTCGTCAATACTCCAAAACCAATTAGGGGTGGCACTAGATGCACTTACACATAGGTATATCAGCATGCTATTTTTTCAGGTCTTAATAACAATAATTTAAGTATCAAAATGGTTGATCACTTTGTGATTATTTAATTCTGAGGAAAATGTTGCATATCAACATCAATTTTTATCCTAGGCGTACAGATATTGCATATCAGATCGTAGGCAAAATATACACTACAATATTCAAGCATCAACAGTCGTTATATTTACAACCTTTGCTGTGAAAGAGGCAAGCAACGATGGATATGCTATGACTATTTCTATGGAACAATTACAATAGAGGTATATGCATATATATGTCGCTTTTCTAGCGAAGTGTGTATATAGATGAATTGGTCAGTAATGTGCTTTTATCAGAAAGAAAATCTGTTGATAATTCTCATCCTTAACCGGTTTAGCTGGGAACTTTGTTTTTGTACAAATTTATCGACGTTGGCAGAGGAATGAGTGGCTGGAAGCGCATGTCTTTGGTCTAACATCCAATAGGTTTAAGTTTTTTCATCCTTTAGGCATGCTTGACTACGGTAAAAATTATACTTCATGCAGGGGGGAAAACCTTTCTACATAATGAGTGATACAAAACAATGCTAGTTTTGCTTGATTCATTTTAATACACATGCCTGACTGCTTGATGAATGGGCTATCTTAAAGTATATTTTAGAAGAATATTTCATTCAAATTTCTTATTTTGATACAGGTTAAAGATCTGAAATTTTGGTTATGCGGTTCGCCTGCATTTGCTATATATCTCCTCTGTTCCTTCTCCGTCCCGTTGGATGGGTGTTCTGCCATGTCTTCTGTGACGCCTGGTTCGCATCAAGGTTCAGCAACCCCCAACAGAGCACATGTATGTTCTTCTTGATTCTGGGATGGTATTAGTCATCTTTTCATTCTGTTTCTTTGTGGATAGCATTCTAAGCAAAAATGCTACAAGGTTTATACTCTGCCCGAACTGACTTGAATGAAAGAGATAGCTTTCTTCCAATTTGGCACACAGTTTTGTAAACTCACACATGAATATAGTCAGCTTACATACAAAATACATCCATGTACATAGATCAATATTTAATTATTTATATATACAGCTAAAGCAAAGAGGAAGCAAACGACACCACGATGACTTCCAGTAAACAATCCTTCGAAGAAGTATCCCTGAATGACGTACAACGATCCACAAGAATGTGTGCTCCATTGCGTTGCAACTTCATCTTACAAGAATATTGACAGCAATCCTTCGAAGAAGTATCCCTGAATGACGTGCAAGGATCCACAAGAATGTGTGCTCCATTGCTTTGCAACTTCATCTTACAAGAATATTGGCCGATCAACGGGCCATTGTAACTTATTCAACAATCTATGTTAATTCTTCAATCTGCAATTACTATCAAGACTAGCGACAACTGCTTCGAGCTATTTGGTAGTGTAAGCTCTGGGCTCACCATGTTTCTCACCAGTTACAGTCAGTCTAAGATTGACACTACACTGTTTGAGTAATATATTCAAGTGGGGAACTGGTTCCAGTGTCTATCATATCAGACATCAGTGACTTGTGACGTATTTAGCAAATTTTACCGGTTTTTAGCTGTATTTCAGTATGTTCACTGAAAATTTAGAGGCATAAACCTGATTGCTGCACTGTATGTTCCCGAGTTTCGACAGCCATACCAATTCGGTTCATATCATCCACTGTCGCAAATCGCAATCCATGCCAGGTGACCAGCCAAAGTCTAGGAGATTTTACTTCCAGAGATAATGTCTGAAAAGGTACAACAGTCCTCTCTAGCACGTCACAATGCTATCTGCTGGACAAAATGGAAGGGGAGAAGGGAAAGGCTCATTTACAAGAATGCAATGCGACATAATTTACAACGCGGGGCCTGCACAGCGGGGGAAATTACGATGCTCCTGGCTCAGGACATGGCGTCCTTTTCTCAGATGGAGATGGTCGTGGTGAAGAGCACAACAGGCAGCAGAATCCCAATTCCAGTTCTGGAGATACGTGCTGTCGTGACAAATATTATTTCAATCTGTTAGCAAGGTCTCTTTGGAAACAAATAGCAAACGAATGGACCCACGGTTGTACTAGCGAGCGAGAGACTGTTGAAGTACCTGAGCTTCCTGATAACGGCGAGACCGGTAATGCAGGCAATGACATTTCTGAAACCGAAACAGACAAAAGTTTATTGTGAATACATGCAGAGTCGCAAGGAAGTTCTCTTATTTCTTCGTGCCGCATGCATTTCAAAACACATTTGTGAGTTCCCTCTCACCTGGAGCACACAGCGACAAAGACTGGAGAGACGATGACGATGGCCATGGTGCTGCAATATTGTCACTCAAATCACACGTAAAGCTAATGCCCGTAACGTTGTCGAATACAATGTCCGTAGGTAAGCTCCGAAGTAGACAACCTACAGAATGAAATATTCAATTTAGCACAGAACCACACAAGTACTCCCTCTGTCCCAAAATATAAGAACGTTTTTAACACTACACTAGTGTCAAAAACGTTCTTATATTATGGGACGGAGGGAGTACATATCTATGATGAACCAGATAAAGTTGATCGAACAGAACTAACCTTGCTGCCCAAAAGCTGCTCCAATTTGACAAATGGTGCCACGGAAAATAGACAATGTTATTTTGTGTTCCGAGATGAAGCAAATATTGAAGAGAACTAATATCTTTGTGCATACCTTGCAGGCTAAAATCTTTCAAGTCAATATCACACAGCCCATAAATATCATTCCCCACACCAGCTTTCTGTAGCATTGATCCGAACATTGTTGCACAGTTAATTGCTTGCAAGTTTGTGACAAATATTTGTTTCTGTCTAGTTGCGATATAAGATTGCAACGCTGTGCAGCATGAAGGCCTTGAAGATGCCTTGCCACATGCCTTAACGACTGAAGAAGGATCATCGAACTCCAGTGGACAGACTGCATAATTCAGAACAAGAATCAGAATTTCCACTTGATGCCATGCATTAGTATGATGACACTGACAGCAGTGATGAGTGATGATGACAGGAGGGTCGGATTGTAAAAAAAAAAGGCACTTGTAATTGAAGTATGACAAACTTCGTGAAATCTTGGTATCACGGCAGCCCAAGCAAGGGATTAACATCAGAGAGAAAATATTAATGTACCAACCAAAACTAGCAAAAGTTGTATACCTTTGTTCACCTTGCAGCCAGATAATACTCTGAAAGCACTGTTCGCCACTTCTGATGAAAGTTTCACAGATAAGTAGGAGTGAACCACCCCTTTACAGTCACTGACAGTATTAATTCCAGCCGCACTCCCAGGTATGGTAGTACTTCCGAACATGCTTGCCCCTCCTGAGGATATATGAACCGCTGCCTCCACTATTGCAGGTTGGCAAACTGGCCTACAACACTCTTTCAGTGGATCAACACTGCTGCATGCATCCAGGAGTTTGCTTACGTTAACCATTCTCTCAAACGAACTAATATCCTTCACGGGACAAGAAGCATCAGTAAGATTTGACGGCCTCAGAGTACACAACTCAGGGATGTTGGTGTTTGCCCCTTTACTTGCAAGTATGCTCATGATGTCAGAGAAACAAGCATTTGCTGAAGCTTGATTGAGAACAAGCGTATTGTTTCCACCACCATATGCAGCTTGGAATATATTCATCAAGCTACTAACTTGGGGACAACATATAACATCGGCAACCAGTGGTGCTAAAGGTACAGAACAATCAGACGCTGTCTTGTCCATAATAAAAGAGAGATCAGAAAAGTTCACATGGCATTTTCCAGTCAAAACCGGATCATAGGATGTGTAGTTTGGATACATTGGTGACAGTGGCTCAACTGGGTTGGTATTGTGTGGGAGAACAGATGGCGAAATCTCTATCGGATCAAAGAGACCAATAGGTGGGTCAGACAGAAGAAATTTATCTTTTGGTTGAAGTGTCGTTTGCTGAGACAGAACATGCTGACAGCCACAAAGCCATATCAATACCAATACAAGCCAATGACACACTATACCTGCAATGAAATCTTACTTTTAGCATAGCACATCAAAGACAGTGGTCACAAAAATCACACACAAGGCACTTTTACATATGGACGTCTAGCTAAAAAGTAATGTGCATCTACTTTTTAAAACCTCAGTTAGTTTCCTAAAATCACCAGTATCATAGCTGCACTTGTATTGGACTAATGACTAGCAATAATCATCACCTTGTGACTATCATGTATTTTGGACTTTTAGAATGTACTCCCTGTGTAAACTTTTACCAGACATTTTAGGTCGCTACTTTAGTGACCTAAAACGTCTTATAAAATTTACAGAGGTAGTAGAACATAACATTATAGACCTATACAGTGTGTGTCTGTTGTCGAGGAAAGTCAAACCAATAGTTATTTATTTATTTTCACATGGAAAGTAATGCTTCCATGTAAGTATATTGAAAATACATTATCAATGGTTGTACCATCTCATATTGATGGTGGGACTTAATAAAAACATGATGACAGTCTACATTAGACATTCATATGCAGCAGAAGAGAATGTATCCTTAAGAAGCTTCCATGAATTAAGAACTAGAGGTTCAAACAATCTTCTAAAATCGTATGTGAGATCCCCCCACCCCATTCAGTTTCTGCCGGCTTACAAGAAACCTTAAGTTTTAACCAAATCAAATATACTGTCTAATTATATGCATGAAAAATTTCTGTGTAGATGAAAACGACTCACCATGAAAACAAGAACCAGAGGCCCTCTCCATTTTAACCTGAAGATGTCAATGCACGCATGAGACTGAACACAGGATCCTCAGTCCCAGCACAAGTTTAAGAGTGGAACTCGCAGGATCATTGGAGGGAGTAGCGCCCGCACAAAACAAATGGGATAAAAAACCTGCAAAAAGATAGAAAGCAAAATGAAAGATTAAAATTGTAGTCAAATGCAGCATATAATTAAGTACTACTGCTCGGAACTATCCACATGCAGATCAATTCACTGAAAAATATTTCCTAACTGCGCAAGCGAGGATGCGTGAAATTATCCATTTCTAGTATGTTATTAAGATAAATAAACACTTCCATCTAATTTTCAGGTATGATTCCAATCGACAAAACTAAAAGTATATATGCAGGGAAACTGGGTAGGAATGAGTACAGCACTACAGCTAAGTAATTTTCTAATATGTTATGCAATTAAACTGCGCTTAGCAATTGGTTTTCTACAGATAAAGTTCTGGTCCACTAGACCTTTTGTGTGGGTTGGGGGGGAAGCTACAGACTCTGACTACATGTATAATCCTAATAACAGATGGTAGTTATGGAGCACATGGTTGTGGTTTTACAGAGAAGTGACAACCACACAGTAAAAATAGTGCTTCCATGCACAAAAGGGTAAGTTTTATTCCTTATATATGAACCACAGATGCAAGTGTCTGTCAGAAATCATGAGGTAACTCTACAAGCAAAGGGACTTGGAAGCCAAACTATGCTGCCTATTGATGAAATCCCAACTCACTTGACAAAGGATGAAAAAGGTCTGAGGAAACAATCTTCAATCTCAAAAGCGCACAGAAATAAACCATTTCTATTAAATAGCATGGCGTTATCCTTGCACAGCATCAATCTTCAAAGATATATCAATTGTCTGTTGCTATGAAATTCGGAGAACATCCACATGCAGGACCGCCGATTGCACAAGGGACACACAGAATCATAAGCAGAAATCACAACATTTGCTTGAGCTACACAATATGGAACAATTTGTTTGCAATTGAATTAGAAGAACCGACCAGCATGAGTGCAGCTAAGTAGCTACACCCATCTCACGCAACCATCGTTGCGTGAACATACATACGATACTAGCTGCCTAGCTCTCTGCTATACTAGATAGCTGTTCCGTGAGAAACTCGACCGTGGAGCATCTATTTGGCAAGCATTCTTGGGAACATCACTAATTCGATAGCATTTAATCACTTCACAGAATTAGAGCAAGTTACTCCCCCTACCTCTACTCCCTATTCCAGCAAAGAAAAGAAAAGTAAATGCTAAGTAAATGCCATACACACAACCGCAGATTTGCTGTGCGGGTGACCAGGCATTAAACTACTCCGAGAGCACCTCGTCCTAAACACTCTAGCGGGCGCCTCACCTCGGCTCCCTTCGGCGTCGCGTCACTGGATCTGAAGCGTGCCGATCCGGCTTTCCCCTCAACGCCGGGCCCGCAGCCTGGTTGCCGCGCCGCCGGGGGCGGGAGCTGGGAGACGGCGTGCGCGAGTCCGCCCCGCCGCCGCGCGTGCCCCGCTTGCCGCCGGCCGCGAGCACGGTGCAGTGGGGTGGGGTGGGGCGAGCGCTAGTGCGCCGAGCTGGGGGATTAGGGTTGGCGAGCAGCAGCAGCAGCAGGTGAGGTGGTGGAGTGAGGGGATGCGGCTGTCTCGTGTGTCAGTGTGTGTACACGCCCGCCCACACACGGTGCGGTGGAAGAGAGAGAGAGAGGGGAGAAGGAGAGCGAGAGTGGCCGATACGGGCGTGTCACGGGCTCACGGCCTGCCGCCGAGACGTGGGCCGACCTGAAGCGCGTCGGGCTGGGGCATGTGTGTGCGGCACACACCCCTAAGAAAAAGTGTGCTGCAGACCCCATTAAAAAAGAAAATGTTGTTCTAAAAAATAACAAAAAAGAAGGAGGGAAATGCATGTTGCAATATATACGAGTTTTTTTCAGAAAAACTTCCAATCTATTCATCTTCAATCATGGCAGTACAACGAACACCAGAAATAAAAATTACATCCAGATCCGTAGACCACCTAGAGACGACTACAAGCATCGAAGCGAGCCGAAGGCGCACTGCTGGCATCACCCCTCCATCGCCGGAGCCGGGCACAACTTGTTGTAGTAGTCAGTCGGGAAGTCGTCGTGCTAAGGCCCCATAGGAACAGCACGCCAGAGCAGCAACCGCCGCCGATGAAAAATAACGTAGATCGGAAGGATCCAAACCGAAGACACACGAACGTAGACGAACAACGACGAGATCCGAGCAAATCCACCAAAGATAGATCTGCCGGAGACACACTCCACACGCCCACCAACGATGCTAGACGCACCGCCGGATCGGGGGCTAGGCGGGAGACCTTTATTCCATCTTCAGGGAGCCGCCGTCGTCTCGCCTTCCTGAGTAGGACACAAACCCTAATAAAATTTAAAAAAACGACTAAAAACGGAGCCCTCCCGCCGGCCCTTGCCAGGATCCACCGCGCCTCCATGGCCCTAGGGCCACCGAAGACCAGGCGGACCTGCGCCGGCGCCGGCGAGAGGCACGAACCCTAACTTTCTTACTTGAAGAAGGAGGAGGAGGCGAAGCCCTGGCTCTAGGTACGTGTACGAGTTTTTCTTTTGTTATTTATACCGCAGCGAAGTGGAGCTTTAGATTGCTCGGGCTCTCATGAACTCTTTCGATTAACTCAAAAGGCCACTAAAAAAATCCTCAAAACAAAAGATTTTGCACATTCCATATAAAGCAAAAAACGGTGTGCTGCATCTGTGGTTCATATACAAAGGCATGAATGAATGCGTCTAAAGCAAAAACCTGAGATCAAAGAATGCAAAATGTTCTGAAGCTAAGTGCACGAAAGACAGTGACAAAGGATTTTATGAGCACCCATGTATTGGTTCATTTTGCTATGAGAAACGCTCAGTGTACCGATTGGTGATGTGCTTTCTTCCTCTTGCCTCGGCAAATTCCTTAGGAACGATTGTAACAACACTGTACAAAATTAATAAAGCTCTCGAAATCTACAAGACAGATTGCCAAAAATTTCAAGTCTCCTAAAGTTTTTTTTTTTGAAAATTAGGGTATACCCCAACCTCATTAAGATCGGCCCATCTGCCAAAGTTTTTTCTTCAATTGCTGTGGTGTAGAAATCCCATTGGTCGTTTTCTTCCCTTCCCCTCGTAAACAGTGGATAGAGCAAATTCGTCCCCGCCAGGCTCCATCGGTGAGCTCATGGACTCGTCTCTCCTCTGCTTGCCACTCCAGCAGTCAGTGGCGGGGAGGACAATCCCAATGCCTCGGCTACGACTAGTTGTTTAAGTTAGTTTTTTTTAGTCCTCGGAGGGGATGATGCTCGAATGGACGACGCTGCTTCTTCCTTGAGTTGGACTTCCAGGCTTCGGTTCTCCTCGAGTTCGTCTGTCTGGTCGGAGTAGACGAAGCTTCAACGTAGATTCATGTGGTCTTCTTAGGGTGGAGAGGTTAGATTTTCTCCCCATGCTTCGGCGCGTTTCAAAGGTTCAGCAGTTGCGACTGTGGCTCTAGGTCGCCGATTCTAAGGGGGCATGTACACAAAGACTTTTCAGCTGTCATGAACAAGACACAGCTAGCTCCAGCCTCCAGCCTCCCGACCAACATCCGGAGAACACCATCATGATGCCAGCAGCACCAGCAAACCGACGGGGCACGTACGTCGACCCGGCCGGACGGACGTGCGTGAGGGTGCCCTCGAGCTACAAGACACAGCTAGCTCCAGCCTCCAGCCTCCCGACCAACATCCGGAGAACACCATCATGATGCCAGCAGCACCAGCAAACCGGCGGGGCACGTACGTCGACCCGGCCGGACGGACGTGCGTGAGGGTGCCCTCGAGCTACCACCGGGTTTGTGGGTTGTGGCCAACGGGACGGATGATGGCGTTGTCCTGTCGCCGAGCTCCCGGTCGCGCGGGGGCGTTCGTGTTCGACCGCTCGCTCCCCCGTCGTCGCCCATGTGGGCGCGCGGCCGCTGGTCCCGGCCGAACCGACGCATCCCCAACACCCATACACGCAGGCCCCCGCGCCGCGCCGTCACTCTCGCTTGGCCTCTTGCGACGACACGATCCAGCCCGATCCCTTGGCACTAGATACCAAGCACGGCGAACTGCCTGTCTGCCCCGAAAATCTATCGTAGGACACGTACAGGTCGACACATTTCAAAGCGATCGATCGATCGAGTCCAGCCCACCGGCCGGCGTAGCCAAATGATTACCACCACTGACCACAGGCGTAGATGTCTTCATAAGTATACAAGAGGACGTGCACTTCACTCAAGCCGTCACTCCGATCGATTATGTACTACAGCTGGAGACCGAACTCGATCGACCGGATGATGATAACGAAATCTTCTCCCGCGCTGCCGTGGCTTGGCTGGGCCATATATGCGCATGGGACCATCCCACGAGTCCATTCCATTTTTGCACCGTGAGAGGCGACGTTGCTGCTAGAATGTTCACGTTTACATGTGCATTGTCTCTCTCGGTCTCTGACGGGTAGCGCTCGGGCGGACTGTTTTACGCGCCCTTGGAGAGCTGTCGCCGACTCGCCGGTCTCTGGTCCCGGCCGCGGCCGGCGCATGACGGGAGGGATAGCCCTTCCCATGTATGGGTGGTGAACGGTCCATGTCGGATATCCTCTCTCTCTCTCTCTCTCTCTCTCTCACGCCTAATTGCATGCCAGGATGATTCCTGCGTAGTACAAATGATATTGCTCTGCAAGTTCGATGCCCTGTGCGTATCTACTGTCATTTGGAAGATTGCACCGTAATGTCGGTATGAAACGGTCTACATGTCTCTTACCCTGGCTGACTGGACGACCTAGAAGATAATGGATCAACTGTGCAGCTATATGTTTGACTCGGCGACTTGGACATGGTCGTTCGGCTTGACCTGATCGATATCAGCAGCCTATAGGTTTGAATGAGTTTTAGTAATGCGCCTTGCCTTGCCAGGGAAAACACATGAGTTTGCTCAAACGAATCACAATAATCAATAAGTCGATGTTTGTTGACCTAACGCATGGGGTCTGCCTGGCCTGATGCATGCATACATATATAATACGCGCATAATCATGGCAATTAGAAGGAGAGGACAGAAGTGCGT
This sequence comes from Aegilops tauschii subsp. strangulata, assembly GCF_002575655.3. Lineage (NCBI taxonomy): Eukaryota > Viridiplantae > Streptophyta > Magnoliopsida > Poales > Poaceae > Aegilops > Aegilops tauschii. The sequence continues at coordinate 278,728,802 of NC_053035.3, forward strand.
ATCTTCCTTAACAATTTCCTTTGAACCGAATCTCGTCCTTAACAATTGATGAGCACAGCCCACATGACAGTGACAGGTAGCTTCATCACAAGGTTAACTGCTTGTTCAAAATGCTTCACAAGGTTAAACCACCTTGGAGCACAGCTCATACTTACTTACTTCGTAACGTATACGCTATACACTCAGGTACCACATGCATATAGGATCTACACCGGAAATCAATCAAAATCCCCAAGGAGCAGCGACCGATCTTTTGCCGGCCGGCCTACACGGCATCCTGTCGTCCCTGGATAGATTTCTTGCAGTAGAGGATGGCGTCGCTGACGGCGGTGTCGGCGTGGCCGTGGCACCAGTACTCCGTGGCGCTCGCGTAGCTGGACGTGGACTGCCGCGCCGGGGACGACGTCGCCGCGGCCAAGGCAGCAGACCTGGACGACGACCGCGGCGCGAGCGCCCGCACCGGCAGCGCCCTCACCTTCCGGCACAGCGGCGCCAGGAGGCGCAGGTACCGGAGCAGTATCCTCCGCGTCGCCACCAGCGGCGCGTGCCGGCCACGGCGGCGCGAGCTGACCGCGGAGGCCGGCGTGCTCTGCGCGGAGTAGAAAGCGGGCGACGACACGTAGGACACGACGCCAGGCTCGCACGGGAGGAGGGGCTGTCCGGCGCCGACAAGCAGCGGGGAGAAGCACTGCGCGCCGGCGCACGTCAGCTGGCCGAAGTCGAACTCGGCAGCCTCCTCGTCATCCTCCGCCGGCACTGCGGCGGAGGACGTCCACCGCATGGAGAAGAGCTCCGCGGGGTCCATGTCGATGAAGGACGTGGAGCTGTTGAACGAGCACCCGAGGCCGGCGTCGGCGTCGAGCCGCTCGATGGACGCCCTGCAGCCGAGCCACGCGCGGGAGAAGCTGTCGCTGCGAGACGGCGAGGCCTCCATAGACGTTGACGGTGCGCGAGGTGGCGAGAGAGAGGCTTGGATCGGTGACTCAGTATGCGCGTGAGTGAGGACTCAGAGGTAGCTGCGTGCGTGTGAACCGAGGCGAGCGCGGGAAGTGAGTGGCGCGGCGAGGAAGATAATATAGAGGCGGGCGAGGAGGAGGCTGTGTGGGAAAAGAGAAGAAACAAACAGACCGGTTGACGTCTCTGAAGCAAGGCGTTTGGTGCCGTGTCCCCTTCTTTTTCTGTTCCAATGCAGAGGCTAAAAAAGGCTTGCAATTGCGGACCATGTAGGAATAGTACTTTTCACTGTTCCAGGGCACAGAGCAGACTGTTGCCATTGAAAAATTCCATCCAAATATGGTCGAGAATTATACTGTACATTTTGTATCGTAGAGTGGATATAGGCCAAAATGATGATCATTTTCATTTGCATTTGCATCATCTAAAACTACACGCCGACAGAATTGTGAGGATGTGTCACACGTAGGTTGCTCTAAATTTGGTCAAACAGAATCACATTCGCAAATCGTGTACCTCCGTTCACAAATACAAGATGTTTTTGATATTTCAATATAGGCTACATACGAGGTGAAACAAGTGAACAAATACACTAAGACATGATAATATACATCCGATTCAGAAAAAGGTTAGAACATCTTATATTTGTGTCATGTACTACTCTCTGCTGACACTTGTCATGCGGCAGACCTTGCAGTGGGAAAGACAAATAACAAAATGCTATCTCTTTTTCAGTCCCAAAAGACCTGTCAAAGACAGGGTCATCGATGCAGCCAACAATAATGCGGGATTAGTCGGGTGGGTGAGGTAATCGGGACAAAAGAGTGTTCCCGCAGAGAGGAGAGCATCTCCCTATCATGTTGCCATATGCGGTCGAGTTAGTTCCAGAATCTACATGGAACAATGCTCAATGTTTTCAGATCATAAATCTAAGTAAGCGCGAACAATTAACACTATCTATTAGTTCTAACAATTAGGGGGAAATAATCTATGTTTCTCTGAGCAAACATGACAGGAACCCACCAACCAACCAAGAGGCAAGAGCCATTGGCCTTCACATGCGAGCTCGCCCCAGTGATCCTCCTCCTGTCGCCTCGGCCGAGTACCGCCCTGCAATATTCAAATCACGGAGCATGAGACGTGTAAGCTGACGGGGGAAGCAAGCACAGATTCTCAAGGGAGCTTTCTATGGCGTTCCACGAACCTGGTCTTGAGGGAGGCAGAAGAGAAGAACAAAGTTCAACGCCCTCGAAAGATGCCGGGGACAACGGTCTCCATGAGCGTCTGATGGCGTACGGTCTGCCATTTGTTATTCAGTGGGGTGTCCAGTCGGTGAAACAAAAACCACATGGCGAATCCAGCGAGATGATCAAGCGTATTTGTGATGTGATGGACTAAAGGTGTGCAAGTCTAGGCTGCCCCAGAGCCAGAAGGAACCAAACCGGCCTGAATGCAGTTTGGTGCGTGTCTGCATGATGTGTGCGCCGTCGCGCCACAAAGAAGACCTTGTTGGACACTGTGCTGTTAAAGAAAGGTGTGGAGAAGAAGCCTGAAAAGCATTTCTGCCCATGATTAAAGGAGATGGTTAGTTCAGGAAATGTGCTACTGTATATATTGTCTTTGACGAATTGTTTGTGCTTCAGGCTGGAACATGTGTGGACTTTGCGCCTGCTCAGAAATCATTGCACGTTTTGTGGAAATTTTATGGATGGATAACATAATTTTGAGCTCCTTAATTTCTTGGGAGTACCAGATGGTACTCTTTTAGGTAAATGCCTAAACTCCAGTTTTTTTTTAAACGAAGCAAAAGACTTGTCATTTTCATTGATTAAGAAGAAGAGAATTGCCCGATTAATTGACGGAAAACCGGGCTAAAACCGAAGCGTCCCAGTTGTTGACTATGTTGGTTTAAGAGTAGAGTAGGGGCCAATGTTGTTTACTTACTACAAGCATCCCAGTTGGCAAAGACAATCCTAAGCAGATTTAAGGAGTGAGGACCCGTGGCCGTGGAAACTGTAGCAGAATAGAAATAGTCTCCAAATGAAGAAGAAAAGGCATCAACTACAACTTCTAGCGTATGTAATACTTTCAATATAAGGCATCTCCATTGTAATGATTAAATACATGTAATGATGACCAAACAGGAAAACAGGATGATACCGTGATGCATGATATTCTCAGTCTCTGATTTCTATACCAAGCGCCTATGAAATGATGTCTTTGCAAACTTTCAGAAGTATTCCGTAAGAACAAAACAAGAAACCGACAAAGCGACCAATTCAATGATGACGCCATTATGTGCTCTAGCATAACAAATATGCCATGAGATTTATGTGCTCTAGCATAACAAATATGCCACGAGATGTGAGACTTGCAGCATCCAGCAGCTATCTACATGACTTTATGGTAGGCAATGCAAAAATGACAGCTAAGGTTTGGAGACATGAATGACTACTGATGCTGGTTCGCCACTGATCCGTGTTCCAAAACTTGACAACAAATTGGACAGAACAACTACATATGAATTATCCCGACCAGGCAGACATGTACATTCGTAATATATGACAGATTCTTAGCTTGTTGTCATACTTTGTCGAGCAATCCAGTACATTTTGTCCCCACAAATCCTAGCTTTCCAGGAGCACAGATTTGCAGAACATTTACTCAAAGTACCTTGCATTAGTATTCACTATTCAGAATAATGACCCTCAAGAAATCATATGCATGGATGCTAGAGCTGGCATGATGTCCAGGCAGCAAACTAACTCAAATAGCAACATAAAGAAAGAAAAGTAAATGTTACCTGCATGTTTCCAACTAAGTGCACCTCCAAGATTGTAAGACAGATAAATAACACTGAAGTCGAAATAGGCACAGATGAGATTTCATCAGATGCTACTCCCCAAATATACTGGAATAATCATGTAGATACTCTAGTTGAAACAACAGATGAGGTAAAAGCCTGATACTTACAATGCTGACAGAGATCACATGTAACAGAACGTTGAGCAATTGTGAAACTTTTCTAGAGTTTCTTAAATCTAAGTAAATTCAGAGATATCACAGCAACATGGCTTATTAAAACGAAATGGTTATTCAATCCTTGCTGTATAAGGTATATGCTGTTCTACTTTCTAGTGTATAAATGTAAGCACTGCACTGGTACTGATACATGCCCATTTGGAGAAAATCCCCTTGACTAAGAGGTTCCAATCTTACAAAGCAGTGACGGCACCACATTTCTTACCACCAGAATCGGTTTGCACAAAGTGAAAAACAAAATTGCCATGTATGGTTGGTGACAACATAAAAAACATCCAAAATGGTCGCATCCTATTCAACTCCAGGATGTAATAACATAAAATGATCTTTTACATCACATGATTTCGGACGCAAGTGACCTTCCAATTTCAGAAGAGCTGAATAAACCAACTGTGACGCAATTCAGTTGGGCAAGTATATGGGGTGGGCTGAAGATCAGCTGCATAGACCAGCATTAACTGGATAACTAGATTGGAAAATGGTTTCTCCATTAAGACTTAATTGTTACTTGGACAATGGTGATTAGTGCAAACAGTTGTACAAATCCGGTGAACTGTGTAATGTTACACCTTTAGTTTGTCTACCTTAATAAAGCTAGAGTATTACAACTGCAACACCATCAACCATGCAACCAGCATAATAGGGCACTGTTCCCATGCGCTGACTAAGCTCACTTCAAAGCTTCTTATCAGATTGTTCTCCAGTGCTTTTCAAGTCATCTGGGTTAAGTCTTGGTCTTTTTGTGCTACAGCCATCATTCTCCAGAGACTTCAACTTGTTTTTTATCGCAGATATCTTTGCAGCACGATCAGTTTGTGCTAATTTGCTTCCCGAACCACCTGCCAGTTTCTTGTCTTTCAGTGCTCTTTGTGAATTACCGGAATCTAGGAAACACTTCTCGCTCGCTAGGTGAACCACCACAGGACGTCCACAGACCAACTTGCCATTCATCTTCTCCTTTGCCAACTGAGCTTCCTGCATGCTCACTTCAGGTGGCAAAGGTGAGAATTACCAGGACCCATCAACATTTGCAAGAAGTAATGAGTATCACTCGTACCTCTTTGGTAGTGTACTGAACAAAGGCATAACCACGAGGCTCGCCTCGCTTCGGGCCACGCGTATGCAACAGGAAATCCTCAGCTATGATCTTTCCATAGGGGGAGAACATCTTGATAACGTCAGACCTGGAGAATCACACTATAATATTGGATTACACATAACACCAGGCCGACCTTGGAAGGGAGACGGGCTAGAGAAAACTCACTCTGATATCCTAAAATCCAGATTGCCCACATAGAGCCTACTCGCCGACTTATCGCTGTCAAGACCCTTGGGATCCTGCAAACTAAGCTGGTTACAAACACAGCATCTAGGCATGCTGCACAATCATCTGTCGCCCCTTTCTAACCAAGACTCACTTACCATTGCCACTTGAAGAAGAAATCGTTGTGTGCACGACTCAGCGCCAATTTCAGAAAATGGATCTTCTGCTGCAGAGAGCAGAGAGGACAACCAATCAGATGCACGAATTCGGCCAATTTACCACAGCGGTATGTACTCTTAGAACAGATTCTCTACAGTACCGCAAACATCAGACATGCACCCAGATATCGGTATCGCCTACAGGATTCGCTGGTCGCGATTGCTAACATCGAACTACCAACATCAGAGCGTACGCGAAGAGTGCCCGCGTGAGGTCTAGATCTATCTGGACAGAACTGGCGACAGAGATGGGCGGGAGGCAGGGCAAGCCGGAAGAGCTTACCGGCAGCGCGGGAGCGATGAGAGCGTGCAGGGATCGCGTTGCTCCGCCGAAGAATTCGGGCAGCGATGAGCCGATGAAGCACGGGGCGGGCGGGCGGGCGGGGCGGCGGCGGCGGACCGGAACAGTTTTTTCTTTTCCAGAACGGAGCAGAACAACTGTACAGCAAACGGGGAATGATCGGATTTGGGTCATTTTGTAGCTGGGCCAAGCCGCAAATGCTATGCCACTGCTCGCCACCGACGTTGGCCGGCCCAGGAGCGGGCGGGCTCAATCGGTTTTTCGTCGTTTTTTCCCTTCTGGTTCATGTTTTGGTGCTGTGGTTCTCAGTGTTTCTGTAGAGCATGTACAATGGTTGATAAGATAGTCTTATTTTAAGTCTTGCATGTGATTTAGAGATGACAAAAAAATATGTCTACAATGGGTCATCTCTTAGCCTTATCTTTAATAACTAGCTATTCCTAAAAACGTGGTGAGACATATTGTGCTAAGAGATCATCTCTTGTCTTCCTTTTCTTATGATTTCTCTCTCCTCCACCTCATCATTTATCCTACGTGGCGTGCCTAAGATAGAACCATTGTACATGCCCTTATTCGACTATTTTTTTCGGGTTTCTTTTATTTTCTCATTCATTTCCTTTTTATTTTTATTTTTAAAATAATTACATAATTCCATGTACTCCCTCCTTTCCATTAAATTAGGCGCCTAATTTTTATGCACGAAAATTAGCGCACGGTGATCCCCGTGCACGATCTCCTCTAACTATCTGGTTGACCAATCCTATCTCTGCTTCAACGTACGCGCCCGCCCCAGGCAATCTGTTGACAGTACGTGTGAGAGAAAATACCGTCGTGGCAGTCAGTTACTGCTAACTGTACGAGAGAGAGGGCATGGAGAGAGAGAGAGAGAGAGAGAGAGATGCATGCGGGAGGAGAAAATCGTGGCAGTCAGTTGTTGCTAACTGTACACCTTAGATTTTAGGATTTTTTTATAAAGGCTAAAACGCCTTACATATCGGAGGGAGTATCTAAGAGAGTGATCTCCACTTATGGACGTGTCATTGTTGAGATCAGGGATTGTAGTGGAGATCCCTTTTTAGTTGTTCACCTAAACGTCTTATATTTAGGAATGGAGATAGTAGCAGTTATCCAGATTCAGGCTACCCATAGATGTAATACCCTATTCCTGCTTTACATTTGTTTGATGGATGATGAACAAATGAACTATATAAGTTTGAGCTAAGTTCTCACAGCCAGCTTTGGTAGTGCTCGGGTGGGCCTATAGCTACCCCGAGCATCCTTCTTTTCTTTCTCTTCCTAGCTTTTCTCCAGATGCTAAATCTGAAGTGTTTAGGAGCAGTCTCCTTCTGATGGCCATGGTCCTGCCCTTATATAGAGTTCGGGGGGACCTGCAATGGTCCTTTAAGTTAAAAAGGTAAGATGTTTCAATAGTCTTTGTTGCTCCTATGCACTGTGGAGTTTGCCAAGAGTGGCAAGTATATAATTGTCTAAATCCTAAGTATCTTTGATCGAGAGATACACCTGTTCGCGAACGTCGTCCTGGGCTCCACACATGAGCGTCTGGAAGCTAGTGGAGGCCGCAGCTTTTGTCAGGGTGCCAGAACCATAGTCAAAAAGGCGGCTATGTGTTGTTGTGTCAGTCTAATGAGTTGCCCCCCTTATTGTGTGGGGAAACGCGATATCGACCTGCAAAGCGCCATCATTTCCTTAAAACACATGTTCAACACATTTCACCCGAGAAAAGAAATCGTGTAATTATTTGATTAGACCTTTGTGGGATTGGATTTGTTTGCTCGTTGAAATGCCATAATATGAGAACCAACATCCGTGTGCGAAAAACAAAATACGAATGAGGAAGGAAAATATATCGTGATATAAGTCAATGATCCTTGCATCATAGGTGTTGTGATTTCTTGAGATCCTAATTGACATGGTTCTGCAACATCACAAAGAGCAATTGTGAGGAATTGACATTCTAATGAATGAAGCATCATTGGATTGTTCCATTCTTTTCAGCTATGTTCCCAAAAAAGAGAAAGTAGATTGATCTGCTCCCAAAAAGAGAGAGGAGATTGACCTGTCCCAAAAAGAGAGAGGAGAATGATCTTGTCCCAAAAAGAGAGAGGAGAATGATCTTGACGCCTGCATTGGTTTTCTTAATGAAAAACAAGAACATTCTTTCATGAACTTCCATGACAAATAAAGAAAAGAAAATGTTTCAATAGTCTTTGTCGGATTTTTAAGATTTTCCTGCGAATGCCCGGATTTGTCATGCAAAAACAGATAAAATTGACATGATGTTCTAACGGATTTGCCATGCTCTAAAACAAAAGTTGCCACGTAGTAACAGAAAATGGCAGAAAAAAATGTTTTTTACGTGTCAACGACGGGCTTGCGCCGGCCTGAACCGTATATAACTTTATAGAAATGTTTACACAGATGAAGGTTACAGCGGGTTGTGAAGAATAGAGAAGAGCAAGGGGATAGCCAAAGAGTACATTAGGTTGCAATCTCGCGGCAAGGTTTGACAACATAGAACTCCAATCTTGGAGGAGCATTTGGCGCTGGGAATTCTTGCATCTTTGAGACCAAAGATTCAGATCGTCCGCCCTGCGCAGAGTAATTGTCATGCATTGATCGGGATCTAACGATCCTAAGGGCGTTCACTGTGATTGCTTACAAAACTGACGTGGTAAATGACACCAAAAAACTCTAGATTAGACCTAGGATCCAAATATAATCAAATTGGTCATTAAAACACACACCCCGACCAACCTTGGATTTCTAGTTGTGCCAGGCGACCCGGATCCCTTCTTATGTGAATATGTAACTATGTAAGATATGGCAAGGTACCGCACAACATTATCGACAAGATGAAGTTTTTTTTTAAGGACAAGACGATAGCAGATGAGATTTTTCACATCCTATATACCTAAGAGAGTCATCCCCACTAACTTATTTATATCAACATGCAAATATGTCACCTCATCGTACAATTATGAATAGAAAAGGCCAACCTCAACATGCAATCAGAAAAAAAATCCACCACGACATTCAACCATGCATGAGAAAACGTTCTCCATTCAATCATTCTACTTATATGCAATACATATTTTACAGTTATACATAGTTGGATATGACAAGTCATGTGATTTAATTTTGATTGTCATGTTATCAACCCAGATTTTCATCAACCAATTCAGGCAATACACGGGGTCTATATATATATATATATATACTATGTACAGTACTGTACAGAGTTGGGCTCACTGACAATGATCACAATATACAAGACAAGATTGGTTGCACATGACCTTCCCTCCGCAGAAAGGAAATTGCAACTCTGCATTTCTTTACATATGCATGTACAGGAATAATTGAGCTAAATCTCTAATCACACCAGCAACCATAGACCACACACACATTGGCTCAAAAACAGCCACTCTTGGGAGTGATCTTCCTGACGCTATCCTGGAGAAACTGAAGCGCACCAGGGGAAACATAGGCCCTCTCCATTGTATTTACCTTTGGGGCCTCGAGGATCGCCCTTGGAGGAGACAGCGCATGCTGCATTGCCCATATCGCAAGCGGGCGCATATATATCAGCGATCTATAGTGGCCATCAATAGTCCATGCTTCTGGAGTTTGAAACCAATACCTGATTGAAATGATATGTTAACTATTTATAGCTTATATCCAACAACCAGTTATCTCAAATGAATTGAGTCCCTATATGATTATATCCAACAACCAGTGAACAAGTGGTATTTAATGAAATCATAGCTAGGCATTATTAGATGAATTAAGAATTTAAGATAGCGCAACCATCAGCACTAAAAAGCATGATCCTGATCAAAAGTAAATATATGTCAAACACTAAAACTTTAAATATAGTGATGAGACAAGAGGTATACCCATAGCCCTCTTCAGACCATCCTGCAAGAAAAATGCCTTGCGCTGTAGTGAAAGCCTGATCCTCCATTCCATGGAGCAGCATCGTTGCAGCTAAACTGTATGTTACTCCAGTCCAGATTTCTCTTGACTGCATACATGTCTCGTCTACCTTCCCATTTGGGTGCATACCATTGACTGCTCCAATGCGTCCTCCTTTCACCCTCATCACATTATAGTCAAATATTTTTTGAAGCGTGCATTTTATTCTGTCCTCATCAAACAGAGGTGGCAAGCCAGATGATGCAGTGTACCATTGTCCGGCCAACTGATCTGCCTGGATGGAGCGGCTACTGTAACTTGTTCCACTATCATAATTGAAATATGAACCATTCCATAACTTGGCTTCAAACACGTGCTTAGCCTTTGCAAATTTCACCATGCACCTGTCAGCATAGTCATCATGCCCAAGGCTGCGGGCCATTGCGGCTGCAGCTTGAAGGGCAGCAAGCCAAAGACAACCACAATAGGCACTTACTCCAAGAACAGTCCAAGCATCATAAGTTTGATCAGGAAAACCATCATTCTCAATCATACAATCACCATCACGATCAAACTGTTCAATGTATTCCATAGCAGTACAAACTGCAGGCCAGACATCCCTGCCAAATGACATGTCGTCTGTTGCAGCAAAATCCCTGTAAACTTGGAGCACAAACTTGGGATTCAGATCTTTCCATCTACTTGTATCATGTATATTGTATGCATTCAATTCATGCCAAGGATCATGTGCTCCGAGATCATGGGGAACAGCTCCAATTACTTTGCGTGTGCCCCATGTACCATCAGCAAGAAATCTGACTCTAGTTCTATCTTCACGCAAAACAGCTCTAGCAAAGTCCCGTTGAATACTCAGCTCAATCTTAGGAAAGAGATCCAACAGAGCAAACGAAGCATAGAAGTGTACATCGTAAGTGCACCACATGAAGTACTCCACTCCTTCAAGGTACAAAAACTTCCCAACATTTTCTTTGTCATCAAAGTCAGGTGGGCTAGAACCAATAAGTGGAACTGTAGAGTTGCAAGTGCTGTTATGAAGTGGCAAATCACTGTCCTCAGGTAGACTTGAACTCAAATCACTGTCTGGGAGTACATCCACTAGATCAGTAATTACAAAACTACATTATAGAAGCAAACACATAATTATATCTTTTGGCATTGTCACCATTCATGAGAGATGCAATTAAAATGACAAGATTAATTTAGTACTGTGTTAATATACTCTGGAACCAACCACATAGAGTAAGTTTTCTTTGTTACAAAAGAACTTAGCCTTGAAATAAATGTGCTATATAGATCAATAAGAACTTGTTCGTTCCAAAAAAAACTATTTCCAGAGGAATTTGTTTTTTCTTGTTCTAAACAGCTTCTTATTGCAGTGAACTATTTCTACATAGAAATAACCAAGTGATAGTTCATGTGGAATATTCAACATGAATTTTCCTGAATGGAGAAAATACAAATTTGTATTGCAATGTCTCTGTTCATGTAAAATAAATACTGTGCTACAAAGGGGTAACTTGAAGGTGAGGTCTGGACAAGGACATTCCAAGATGAGACTACCAAGTCAAATCCTATCAACAGAGAGAAAAGGAAAATCAGGAACAAGGATCTGGAGAGATGATTACCAATCCAAACAGTTCCTCCCGCTACTAGGAAGTATAACTCATTGAAGAGAGTAATTTTGTACCTGCAAGAGTAAAGTACAATGTAGCATATAAATATATATTTATCGTACATAGCTAAAGCTATAGACAAAAAAGTATATTCTCTAAAAGACGTATGAAGTGAAGGCTCAAATTCCATGTGATTAATAATTGGAAACTGTCCACCTCACTCCCCCAAAGGCCAAAGAGTATCGGACCTCAGGTTGACCATGAACTAATTTTCTGAATAATTAACCACCCTGAACTTTGAACGACTATGAACGCAAAAAACGGAGGGACGATCAGGGGGAGGGGTGGAGGGACGATCCCATCGGTAAATGTTTTTACTGTGCTCGTCGTTGCCTACTCCGTCTCAGAGGCGGCTTCGTCGTTGACCCCATGGTGCCCAGCACTGATCCGACCGTTGTGCTGTTGGCGTCTGACGGCGTGTTCGCAGGATCGCCGACTGCAGCGTGCGTGGTGAAGCAGCGACCGTCGCCGGAGCTGAGGCGTTGGAAGGGCCTTCTCCAGGTGGTACCACGGGAGCCTGTCGTCCTCGGCGACGTGATCTCCACGGCAGGATGGAAAGATGTTATATCATCGGCAGGGTCTCGGCTGTCCTCGTCAACGGTGCGGGGAGTGGTGGCTTCTTCATCTTTGTCATCGATGGGCTTTCAGTCAGTGGTAAAGGTAAGCAGCTTGAATATTAGGGCCATGGAGGGCGGGCAGATGGCCTGGCCCTCTGCGGTTATCATCCCAATCTCGAGGGCCATCAATGATGGGCATATGACCCAGTCCAACTCGGCTTTCCATGACAGCCCACGAGGCATGCATAGCTGACGTGACTATCACGTGTCTTAGGATTACGGTGGAGCTTTTGGAATCAGATACCTCAAAGCATCCGAGTGGGATGAACGGACACAATACTGCAACAACTAGCATTCACGATGAGGAAGATCCAGGAGAGAAGATGGCACCTTGGTTGCCAAGCAGGACAAGCAGGCGGAGAGGCTTATACATGGATAATTGATTGATTTACAGCCAAAGAGAAGAAATGAGAGAGTACAGAGTAGACTATAATGCCCCAGTAGACAAGAACAGAGGACGACTCCTAAAATCGCCCTCCTAGAGAAGTGATCCAGTATTAAAACTCCGAGATGTAACAATGCAAAATATAGCTTATCAGGGGGTTAAGAGGACATTTGAGATACTTTGGGGCAGAAAGTTGGCTATTTCCTTAATAATCTTAGAAATAGTTATGAGTGCAAGTCATGCACAAGTATTATACTGTACCATTCTGGAAACCTCTCATCACGGAGAATTGGGGTCTGCCACTTATCGATTTCCTCTTCCCAATGCTTGTACTCTGTCAATCGGATGGGAATCAATAGACAGATTCAGAAGAAATAAATTAACCAGAAAAATATCTCAACACAGAGAGCACCACTAGAATAGAGTAATCAAACCATAATCTTCATGTATGAGGAGAAAATTAACTGCTATAGTCAACATATACCAAATGTATGCCACAATTTTTTAAAACAAAAACATACTCATCAAGGCATCTTGCGCCAGGTTTATAGCAGATCTTGGGGAAGTTCCGTAGAACTTCGTATATCTCCTGCCAAAAGAGCACGAAATCAAACCTTATTAAACAAATGGAACAGCTGGTCTTATTGATCTTAGTATATATTCAGATAAATACACACGGAAAGTTTAAGAAAAGGTAGCAGAACTATAAATTCAGCCTACGGAATTGGATTTAAGTTTATACAATCACAATCACTATGTTCTATGAAGTATAATGCTACAGTAAGGATGGAGGATAAACTAATGAGTGTGCAGAACATACAAGTTTTGGAGTTCAGAATAGATGAATTAACACCCATTTGGACTTGGCATTATTATCACCAAACATAAGAAGTTTGGAAAATAGAATTTACCTGTGGTACGTACTTCCCTTCTTAAATTTAACCTCGGGAGAAGACCAAGCTAACGAAAATACGACCGTACATCTTCCATGTGGTTCAACCCAGGTTGAAGCAGAAACTGCTGCACAAACTGTATCACCCACTGAAGAAGGCATGCTGGGGCCAGCATTGAAATTATCTCGGTCAAAGCAACCACCCTTTCAAAAATTATATGGCAAGACATAGAGTACAGTCAAATATTTTTGCCAGTTTTTGTTTATTTCAAATGGACAAATCGGTTCAATGTATGATTCACTTCTTTGCACGAGTATCCAAATACCAAGCCTACAAAAAAGAGGTGCATTCTGACTGTAGGACAAAAGGAAAAATCACCTGGACCATTGTGCCCCACATCTCCTTAGCAGTGACTGAACTTTCTCCAGAAAGCCCAAAAATTGGCAACACTGTGACATCAACATTTTGGTTTTCAAGTGCAGCAACAGCAAATGTTACTGGAGGATTATTGTTGGCAGTCCTGCAACGTTTTTAATTGATAATTATTGCTAGATAAGCAAAACACTAGATTAGAAGAAACATGCAGAGAACGTCATGTATCTGGCAAAAACTATTGCTTCTTTAGACAGAGATTGTTGGTGCTTCTAATACAAATATAGGGATGAGAATACGTTATGTCACTGAAAAAACTCCGTCCCCAAATCGATCAGAACAAGCCAGTGTGGAGATACTGTTGCAAACAATGATCAGCTAGAAGCTCTTAGTTTGCATTTGGCACTTCACAGAAATGCTTAAGGAAATCTGCCAAATGACCATAGGAAAGACAATTATGGACACTTGATGACTTACTTGTGATGTAGGAGAACACCAGAAATTCCATTTTCTCCACTGCATACGAAACAGATTACAAATCATTTCACTATATTTTTAGTTATAGCATAAACTGTACTAAGCGAAGCCCAACTGACATGAATGGTTCATTTACATGACCACCAGACTGATGTGAAAGTCCACCAATAGAATTCTGGATCGCATCAAGAACAGAACATAATTAAATCAAAGAAACAGAAGAAAAAATTACATAAGAACATTGGAGTAGAAGAGTAGCAAGTTACTACCGCCCAGGTCATTACTAGGCTGACTTTTGCCCTTTCCTTTCCGGTATTCACTAGCTGCACAATTTTCATACCCATACAAACATAAGATTACAAACACTACATAAGGCAGCAGTTATTAATAAGAAAAAGCATGATGCTAAATCAAAATTCTCTAATAAAATTGGTGGTCATGCCACAGTACTTAAATGTACAGTAATATTCTCAGTGTGTTAACAGCGTATACACTCTTCATAAACATACACGAGCTCTGCATACAAGCTTATACAATGAGGAGTTCAAATTTCAGACATGTGAAACATTAAGTCTATATCGCGCCATAATAACCATTGCTCCTACAAGTAATGAAGAACTTACAGTGTAGACAAAAACGGAGACTGGGAGACTACTCTCTTCGTAGTTGTGGGGAATAAATGGAGATATTTGACGGCAAGATAATTTCAATTCAGGATCAGGTTCACCTTTAAAATCAAATGGATAAGAACTTGTGAGTCTCATTAGCATGTTTGCAGTACCTTTAATGATGTGCCTCATAATCTATATCTATACAATAACAACAACAACAACAACAACAACAACAACAACAACAACAACAAAGCATATATTGCTCCAATGGCGAGTGTTTAACATGTTTAGCATGCAATTAATAACATACCAAATATAGACTATCCACGTAATTAACGCATAATTGATATCCTACCTAATATTAACGTGTAATTAATTTTCTGCCTAATATAAACATGCAATTAATTTTCTATCTGATATCAACGTGCATTACGCATTTAGTTCATACTAAAAGCACTTAGTAGTTTATAATTCAGTGGCAAGTGTTCAGTATTTATTTTTTATTTTTATCTTATACAAACATTTTTTTTCTTGCATTTTACCCCCTTCATTGCATATAACACGTCGTTTTAGACATGGATGCAGTCCTAAGCTGTAACTTCGACCTTTTTTTTTGAAAACCCGACCCATATATTAATTAAATTAGAATGTTAATACAATCATTCATTACAGCATCTGCCACACAGGCCGGAACACTATTAATAAGAACACTGTCAGACCTTCATTTTGTATATGAATATGATTATGTTACTAAGAAATAGCAAAAGAATTTAAAATATTTAGAAAAATCTAACGTTATTGATTTTTTTTCTCAATAACCTGTTTATACCGTAGGTGTGGATGACACCAACCAAACTAACCCGCAATATGAAGACCTGCGCGGGCCTGTATCCATGTCTAAACAACGTGTTATTTGCCCTATGTCATTTATCTGCTTCTGTTCATATCCTCCTCGAATTATGCTTGCACTGAGATTTTGCTTATACAATTGGATCCTTCTTTTATAACTAAAACAAAAAAATTAACAAATCAATGATTAGCACCCTCAGCCTAAATTCCTTAGGTTCTAGTAATCAACGCTTACGCGCTCCTTTGTCGATGCTCATGCTGGAGCCTAATAACTTTCCAACCACTTTTTTAGTGTATCGTCCTAAAGAATTTGTATGTTGTCGGTAGTCTAATTGTTTACAGAGCATAAGATGGTAAAAGGAAATTTTGTACTATATTTTTATAGGAGTCTGTATCCATTGCACATCATTAGTGTATGTGGTGGGGTCTAAGTTATTTAAATAACATTTAGCATGCATGTACTATCGTTTATAGTTCAACTAATAATAATTAACATGTGCGCTTAAAAATATTTTTGCGTGACATTTTTCTAAATGCAACTGTGATGATGTATCGTTTGTGATTTATGTAGCTAGAGTTACAAAATATACCTGCTACGATCTGTGTAGGACTGTAGGTACAATGTAGCTATAGTTACGCAATCTACCAGTTATGATCTTGCGGAGGTACAATTATGAAGATCTAATAGGTGTGATATGTTTAGGCACAATTACAAAGAATCGATCTGTTTAGGTCCATTTATACAGATCTAACAGATGGGATCTAATGGGTACGATCATTTAGGTACATTTATGTTGATCTAACGGGTATGATCTGTTTAGGTACGATTATATAGATCGAAAGGTTGTGATCTACTAATAAAGAGACGGTCCACCAGATCAACGATCGGATGTTTTGCTTTTTGTGGAAATTTCTAGCATCTCTCTATTTTCAACCTGTTATGACCGGTTTAGCTTATAACCGGAGGAGGCCCACCGGGCAGTAGTTAGGGGCTTGGCCCACAAGTTATCTTAGGTTAATTATTATGCAAGTTATCTAGGTTATAAGTATAGGCTGTAAGACTCTTTTCGGAATTAAGCAATAAAGATATTTTCTATCCCTATTGCCCGACTCCCAGAGGAGCCGGAACCCTAGCCGCCGCCGCCGCCCTCCTCTTCCCTCGCGACGGCGCCGACGCGCCGGAGCGCGCGCCCTCGCCCCCAACCTCCGCTGTTCTGCCCTTATAACCTAAGGAGTAGAGCCGGTAGGAACCCTAGTCCTACCAATTTGGTAATCAGAGACCAAGTTCCGATCATGTCGGTGCCACCACCACCGCCGGCGTTTTCCAGCGGCTCCACCGCGCCGATGACGACGGCGCCGCCCCTCACCGCGCCGATAACGTCCACCGCTGGGACAACCGCGCTGGCGGGCCTCGGCTCCACGGCGGCCCCGGCCGCGCCGCCATCCCCGGTGCCCTCTGCGCCACCGCCATCCGCCGTCTTCACACCGGAGCAGGTCACGGCTACCCTGCGGGACCTCGTCACCGCCGTCCAGGGCCTCCACCTGCAGCAGCAGCAGTACGCGGCCGGGCCCTACATGCACCTGCCGACGGCGCCCGCTACCGCCTACGGCCACCCGCCGTGGCCGGCCCAGGGCGTCTCCTCGTTCGGTGCCCCTCTGATGCTGCCGTTCCAGGCGGCTTCACCGGGCGGCCCTCTGGCCCTCGGTGCCGACGCCGTCATCGGGTCCCTGGCCGATCCAGCAGATGCCGTTCCAGGCGGGACACCCCGGCGGGACCACGCCGGCCGCGGCCCCTCTGTGGTACCTGCAGCCACCCTCCCCCGCGGCCACCGACGCCCCCGCCCACTCCCCGCCACCGACGCTACAACCACCGGCGCCGCCCCTGCCTAGCTCGGGGGCACCCCCGCCGACCGGCCTCCCGCTTCATCAGGTCCGGTTCCCGCCTTCCCCGTCGCCACTTCCAGCGTGGGCGGCTGGGTCTTCGCCTTCGCCGGTCTACACCACGGCCCCCGGACAGCCGACCCCGTTCCCGCAGTTCGGGGGGCCATCGGGTTCCGCCGGTCCCTACCCGGAGTACTCCGACCAGGCGCCACCCGCCTCGCTGCTCCGCACCTCCGAGACAGCTCGACACGGTGTTCCCTCCCAGGCACCGCCGCGGTTCGCCAAGATCGACTTCGCCACTTATGACGGCACGAAGGACCCCCTCAACTGGCTCAACCAGTGCGACCAGTTCTTCCGCGGACAGCGCACACTCGCTTCGGAGCGGACCTGGCTTGCCTCTTATCACCTCCGCGGCGCGGCACAGACGTGGTACTACGCTCTCGAGCAGGACGAGGGTGCCAAGCCTACTTGGGAGCGCTTCCGCGAGCTCTGCCTCCTCCGCTTTGGGCCCCCGGTTCGCGGGAGCCGCCTGTCGGAGCTCGGCCGCCTTCCTTTCACCTCTACGGTGCAGGACTTCGCTGACCGCTTCCAGGCCTTGGCGTGCCATGCGTCGGGCGTGACGGCGCAGCAGCGCGCCGACCTCTTTGTTGGTGGCCTTCCGGATCACATTCGCGTCGACGTGGAGCTTTGCGGCCCTCAGGATCTCCAGACGGCCATGTATTACGCCCGGGCCTTCGAGGCTCGCGCCCAGGCCATGCTGCCGGCTACCCCGGCCCGAGGAGGCCGGCAGACCAGCCGCCCGCCACCTGCACCAGGCCGGCCGCCCCCGGCCACACCGGCACCCACTACCTCGACCACGACGCGCCCCTTTCGGCGTCTCTCTCCGGCGGAGCAGATGGAGCGGCGGCGCCAGGGCCTCTGCTTTAACTGTGACGAGCCCTATACGCCGACCCATGTGTGCCCGCGCCTCTTCTACTTGGAGACGGTCGATTTCACCGAGAAGGACGCTTTGGCCGATGAGGCCGCGGCACTACCACCCCCAGCGGCGGCTGAGGGCGCACCCACGGCTGCCCCGGCGACGGCCCTCGTGGTCTCTCTCCACGCGCTCGCCGGGATCCGTGACGAGCGGACCATGCTCTTGCCGGTGACGATCCACGGCGAGCTCTTGGTGGCCTTGGTGGATACAGGCTCCACCCATAACTTCCTGCCCGAGGCTACCATGCGTCGCTTAGCGCCCGCCGACGGGCGGGAGCAACTTCGGGTCACGGTGGCCAACGGCAATCGCCTCCGGTGCCATGGCCTCGCACGGGACGTACCCATCACCGTCGGCGGGGAACACTTCTCCATCACCTGTGCAGGCATCGACTTGGGCTGCTTCGACTTCATCCTTGGCGTCGACTTCCTGCGGACCCTCGGTCCCATTCTTTGGGACTTCGACGCGCTGACGATGACCTTCTGGCGCCTGGGCCGCCGCATTCGGTGGGACGGCGTTGGGGGCGCCACGCCCGTACCACCTCAGCTTCAGTTGGCCGCGGCCACCTCCGAGGCCGAGCATCCGCTCTTGGAGAACCTTCTGCAGCAACACGACGACCTCTTCACCGAGCCACAGGGTCTTCCGCCCGCCCGCGCATATGATCACCGTATACATCTCTTGCCGGGCTCCGCGCCGGTGGCGGTGCGTCCTTACCGTTACCCGCAGCTGCAGAAGGATGAGTTGGAGCGGCAGTGTGCGCTCATGCTCGCGGCAGGCATCATCCGGATCTCCACCTCGCCGTTTACAGCGCCAGTGCTTCTTGTCCGCAAGTCGGACGGCACGTGGCGTTTCTGCATCGACTACCGTGCCCTTAATGCTGTTACGCTTAAGGACAAGTTCCCTATTCCGGTGGTTGATGAGCTCCTGGATGAGCTACACGGGGCGCGCTTCTTCACCAAGCTCGATCTCCGGTTGGGGTACCACCAGGTGCGCATGCACCCAGATGACATCGCCAAGACGGCGTTTCAGACTCACCATGGCCACTTCGAGTTCTTGGTGATGCCCTTCGGCCTCACCAACGCCCCGGCGACCTTCCAGGCCCTGATGAACGACGTCCTCCGGCCCTACTTACGTCGGTTTGTGCTCGTTTTCTTTGATGATATTCTGATCTACAGCGCCTCTTGGGCAGAGCACCTCCAGCACGTCGCCATCGTCTTCAACGAGCTTCGGGTGCACCATCTTCATCTTAAGCGCTCGAAGTGCTCGTTCGGGACGCCTTCCGTCGCCTACCTCGGCCATGTCATCTCGGCCGACGGGGTGGCTATGGACGCCGACAAGGTGGCGGCCGTCGCAGCCTGGCCGACGCCGCACTCGCCGCGGGCTCTTCGCGGTTTTCTCGGCCTCGCCGGATACTACCGGAAGTTCATCCGGGAGTTCGGCCTCATTGTGTCGCCACTCACGCGGTTGTTGCGCCGCGACGCCTTCGCCTGGGACGAGGAGGCGACAACAGCATTCGAGGCCCTCAAGGGGGCCCTCACGACGGGGCCCGTTCTTCAGATGCCGGATTTTGACCGCCCCTTCGTGGTGGACTGTGACGCCTCGGGAGCCGGGTTCGACGCCGTGCTTCATCAGGGCGATGGTCCTCTCGCCTTCTTCAGCCGGCCCTTCGCTCCGCGCCATCTTAAGCTCGCGGCGTACGAGCGGGAGCTCATTGGCTTGGTGCAGGCCATGCGCCATTGGCGGCCCTATCTGTGGGGCCGGTCTTTCCAGATTCGCACGGACCACTACAGTCTCAAGTTCTTGCTGGACCAGAGGCTCTCGACCGTGCCGCAGCACCAGTGGATTAGCAAGCTCTTCGGCTTCGACTTCTCCGTCGAGTACCGCCCGGGTCGTCTTAATACGCCTTGTCGCGCCGCGACTCCGACCTCGACTCCACCGTCGGCGCCGCCGAGGGGACGGCGTTGTGCATCCGCTCCGGGCCCACCTTCGGCCTCTTCGCCGAGATTCGCCGGGCGACGGCGACCGCTGCCGACGCGGTCCTCCTTCGGCAGCAGCTGGCTGCCGGCGACCTGGAGGAGCCTTGGCGCTTCACGGACGGCCTGCTCCTCCATGGGCGCCGCGTTTTTGTTCCGGCACATGATGATCTTCGTCACCAGGTCATGTTGCTGGCCCACTCGGCTGGTCATGAGGGTGTGCAGAAAACCCTCCATCGTCTACGCGCCGACTTCTACATTCCTGGTGATCGTGCCTTAGTCCGTGACTGGGTGCGATCTTGCATGACATGCCAGCGCAACAAGACGGAGACATTACGGCCGGCTGGTCTGCTTCAGCCTTTGGACGTGCCGTCTCAGGTCTGGGCAGATATCTCCATGGACTTCATCGAGGGCCTTCCCAAGGTGGGCGGCAAATCAGTCATTCTCACTGTGGTCGACCGCTTCTCCAAGTATGCCCACTTCATCGCGCTGGGGCATCCATATACTGCCGCGTCCATGGCCCGTGCCTTCTTCGAGGGTATCGTTCGTCTTCACGGGTTCCCCTCTTCGATTGTCAGTGATCGGGACCCGGTGTTCACAGGCCATGTTTGGCACGACCTCTTCAGGATGGCGGGCGTCAAGCTCCGCCTGAGCACGGCCTTCCACCCACAGACGGACGGCCAATCCGAGGTGGTTAACAAGGTGATTGCCATGTATTTGCGCTGTGTTACAGGTGATCGCCCTCGGGCTTGGGTGGATTGGCTCGCGTGGGCAGAGTACTGCTACAACACCTCCTATCACTCCGCCCTGCGTGCTACACCATTTGAGGTGGTCTACGGTCGGCCGCCTCCGCCTATCTTGCCGGTGGACCCGGCGACGGCGCGGACGGAGGCCGCCGGTGAGCTTATTCGCAACCATGATGAGATGCTCGCTGAGGTCCGTCAGCGTCTCCTCCAGGCCCAGCAGCTGGCCAAGCATTACTACGACGGCAACCATCGCGAGGCGGAGTTCGCGGTGGGTGATTGGGTGTGGCTGCGTCTTCTCCACCACTCTACGCAGTCACTCGACCCGCGCGCGAAGCGCAAGCTCGGCCCTCGCTACGCCGGGCCCTTCGCCGTCTTGGAGCGCATTGGGCAGGTGGCCTATCGCCTTCAGCTTCCGGCCGGTGCTCGCATCCACGACGTTTTCCATGTGGGGCTGCTCAAGCCTTTTCGTGGAGAGCCACCGGCCGCTCCACCCGCGCTTCCTCCGACCGCCGACGGACGTCTTCTTCCGGAGCCAGAGAAGGTGTTGCGGGCGCAGCTCCGTCGCGGGGTGTGGTTCGTTCTGATCCAGTGGGCGGGCCTTCCGGAGGAGGAGGCTACTTGGGAGCAGCGTGACGACTTCCGCCAACACTATCCAGACTTTCAGCTCGAGGACGAGCTGTTTGCGCAGGCGGGGAGAGATGTTATGACCGGTTTAGCTTATAACCGGAGGAGGCCCACCGGGCAATAGTTAGGGGCTTGGCCCACAAGTATAGGTTAATTATTATGCAAGTTATCTAGGTTATAAGTATAGGCTGTAAGACTCTTTTCGGAATTAAGCAATAAAGATATTTTCTATCCCTATTGCCCGGCTCCCAGAGGAGCCGGAACCCTAGCCGCCGCCAGCCCTAACCGCCGCCGCCCTCCTCTTCCCTCGCGACGGCGCCGACGCGCCGGAGCGCGCGCCCTCGCCCCCAACCTCCGCTGTTTTGCCCTTATAACCTAAGGAGTAGAGCCGGTAGGAACCCGAGTCCTACCACAACCATATTGTGCTTTTAGTATATATAATATATAATAGACAGATGTGGAAAGCTCGAACAGCTATTGTGCCTGCCCAACTAAAAACTGTGACCTATGAGCCATAAGATAAGGAAACTGGAGCGATCTTGTTATCATGACGTCCATCTTACTGCTTGGAGTGATTTCTTACTAAAATAAATGAGTAGCATACCATCATAAACAGTCCATGCTCGAGGAAACAAAGCATGGTATGTTGAACGGTCACCCCTTAATTTCCAATCCCAGGATGATATGCCATCATCGCTAGATTTTCTGAATCAAGAAACACCAAATGATCAGTCAAGTATTTACGATACAACTGATATTAAAAGCTAGAAAGAAGAACCCCCCACAAAAGGGGGATCATGCTTGTCTATATTGTCCATATAATTGAACAGAAATAGTCTAAAGACCGGCGCATTAGGTACTGAAAGGGTTTATTACAAAAAGATCCATGGCCTTCATATGAGAAATGTGATTAGGACCGCAAATCAGTTAAATAATTATATAATTATTTTTTATAGCAGATTGTGTCATGACTAACTCCGCCTATGTTGTCTCAACATAGCCGGTCCCAAGCCCGGGTAAAGGAGGAGGGTTGTGATAGGCTTGGCGAGCCAACGTCAAACCTCAGCCACTCTTATGGAAATGAAAACCAAAAGGACTATGTTGGGGCGTAACCCTCTTTGCGACATGCCATGAACCAAGGTGTGGTGTTAAATGGGTAAGGGCCAGGCCGTCACCCCCTTGGTGGCGCGCCGTATCTTGATTTGGATACGGTGGTAACTGAGCAAGGATCGGGTCATCGCATCCTCAGTGGCTCACTACATCGACGCCCAGGTGTAGTGAAAAGTGAGCAAGGATCTTCGCATTTGACTTGACGAGTGCGAAGGGTAAGGAAGCTAGCCAAGCCACGTAGGATCCGCTTAGGTAGTTGGAATGTAGGGTCCCTAACGGGTAAGTTACAGGAGTTAGTTGATAAAGCGACGAGGAGACGTGTTGACATCTTATGCGTACAAGAAACTAAATGGAAGGGGCAAAAGGCGAAGGAGGTGGAGGATACTGGCTTCAAGCTATAGTACACGGAGACAACTACAAACAAAAATGGAGCAGGCGTCTTGATCAACAAGAGCCTCAAGTATGGAGTGGTAGACATCAAGAGGCAAGGGGGCCGGATTATCCTGGTCAAGCTGGTAGTTTGGGACTGAGTTCTTAGTGTTATCAGCGCATATGCCCCGCAAGTAGGCCACAATGAGAGCACCAGGAGGGAGTTCTAGGTAGGCCTAGGACATGGTTAAGAGTGTGTCTATTGGCGAGAAGCTCTTCATAGGAGGGGGCCTCAATGGCCACGTGTGTATATCTAACACAGGTTTTGAAAGGGTGCATGGAGGCTTTGGTTATGGCGGCAGGAATCAAGGAGAGGATGTCTTAAGCTTTGCTTTAGCCTATGACATCATCGTAGCTAACACCCTCTTTAAAAAGAGAGAATCCCATCTAGTGAATTTTAGTAGGGTCAACACTCTAGCCAGATTTATTTCGTCCCCGCGAGAAGAGAGGACATGTGTGCTTGCCTAGATTGTAAGGTGGTACTTGGAGAGAGTGTTGTCCCTCAACATAAGCTTGGTGTGGCTGACTTCAGCTTCCGGATATGTGTCTAGAGGGATAAATGCGCCAAAGTCGCTACAACGAAGTGGTGGAAGCTCAAGGGGGTGGGGGCAGCTCAGGCTTTCAAGGAAAGGTTTATTAAATAAGGTTCTTGGAAGGAAGGAGGTGGTGCAAACAATATGTGGATGAAGATGGCGACTTGCGTTTGGGGTGACCAGGGGAAGTAGAAGCGAAGCTAAAGATACCTTGTGGTGGAACGATGATTTTCAGAAGGCTATTAAGGAGAAGAAAGATTGTTTCAGACGCCTACACCTGGATAGGAGTGCTGACAACATAAATAAGTACAAGTGGCAAAGAAGACCACAAACCGAGCGGTGAGTGAAGCAAGGGGTCGGGCGTATGAGGACCTCTACTGGCGTTTAAACATGAAGTAAGGCAAAAGGGACATCTATAAGATGGCCAAGATCCGAGAGAGGAAGACGAGGGATGTCAACCAAGTCAAATGCATCAAAGATGGAGCAAATCGACTTTTGGTGAAGGACGAGGAGATCAAGAATAGATGGCAAGAGTACTTCGACAAACTGTTGAATGGAGAGAATAAGGGCCCTGCCATTGAGTTGGACGACTCCTTTAATGATGACAACGACGTTTTGTGTGACGAATCCAGGAGTCCGAGGCCAAGGAGGCTTAAAAAATGATGAAAGGAGAGAAGTGCATGGGCCCTGATTGTATCCCCATTGAGTTGTGGAGATGCCTTGGAGATAGCAATACTGCAATGGTATGCCTAACTAAGCTTTTCAACCTCATTTTTCAATCAAACAAGATGCCCGAAGAATGGAGGCGGAGTATATTAGTACCAGTCTTCAAGAATAAGAGGGGTGTCCAAATTATATTAATTACCGTGGAATTAAGTTGATGAGCCATAGAATGAAGCTATGGGAGAGTCATTGGGCATCGCTTCAGAAGAATGACAAGCGTGACAAAAAATCAGTTTGGTTTCATGCCTAGAAGGTCGACCATGGAAGTTATTTTCTTCGCACGATAACTTATGGAGATACATGGAGCAAAAGAAGGACCTACATATTATGTTTGTTGACTTGAAAGGCCTACAATAAGAAATCGTAGAATGTCATGTGGTGGGTCTTGGAGAAACACAAAGTCCCAACAAAGTACATTACCCTCATCAAGGACATGTAAAACAATGTTGTGACAATTGTTCGAACAAGTGATGGCGACACCGATGAGTTTCCAATTAAAATAGGACTGCAACAGCCACCAAGGGTCAGCTTTGAGCCCTTATCTTTTTGCTTTGGTGGATGAGGTCACAAGGGAGATACAAAGAAATATCCCATGGTGTTTGCTCTTTCCAGATGATGTGGTGCTAGTCGACGATAGCTGGACTGGGGTTACTAAAAAGTTAAGAGTTGTGGAGACAAACTTTGGAATCAAAAGCTTTTAGGCTTAGTAGAACTAAAACTGATTACTAGGCACAAGGAGGAGGAGGTTAGCCTTCATGGGCAGGTGGTACCTTAGAAGGACACCTTTTGATATTTGGGGTCAATACTACAGAAGGATGCTGATATCGATGAAGATGTGGGCCATCGAATCAAAGTCGGATGGATGAAGTGGCGCTATCTATAGGACGGCGGTTCGACCTGCGATGTTGTATGGCGCAGAAATGTTGGCCAACAAAAAGGTGACATGTCCAAAGTTAGGTGTCGCGGAGATACGCATGCTGAGATGGATATGTGCCCACACAAGAAAGGATCATCTCTGGAATGATGATATATGTGATAGAGTTGGGATAGCACTAAGTGAAGAGATGCTTGTCCAACATCGTCTGAGATGGTTTGGGCATATACAACGCAGGCCTCCAAAAGCGCCGGCGCATAGCGGAAGGATGAAGTGTGCTGATAATGTCAAGAGAGGTTGAGGTAGACCAAACTTGACATGGGAGGAGTCCATAAGGAGAGACCTGAAGGAATGGAATATCACCAAAGAACTAGCCATGGACAGGGGCGCATGGAAGTTAGCTAGCCATGTGCCAGAACCATGACTAGGTTTCGAGATATTATGGGTTTCAACTCTAGCCTACCCCAACTTGTTTGGGACTGAAAGGCATTGTTGTTGTTGTTGTTGTTGTACTGTGTCATGACTGATATATATATTCTTACATACAAAGACCGAAGAGAACATTCCATACTTGCATCCATTAGGCAGAACATCCATGGATAGAATTTCAGGAAATTAAGAATGTGTTGTCTGACATGGCAAAAAAAGCATACTTTAAACCATCATGCTGACCAGGAGCTAAAACTGAGGAGTACTTTTTGGTTCCTCCTTCTCTAGTTATAAAGATCTGCGGTGAATTAAGAACAGAATGATTAAAAAAATGAGAGGTGTATTTTAGGTAAGAAATTATACTTTTAGCAAAATCATGCACTGCTTGCTTTGACACTCGTAGAGAACTTAAGAGTGTAGATAAAGATACATCACAAAGCTTATTTAACACGCATGGTCATGAAAAATAAAACTTACTTAACACATGAGGCAGAATAATCTTCAAGGGCATTTGTTTTTAATATGGAACATGTGAGTTTTCATCAAACCTCAACAATCCAAAAACATGATGCCATTTTTAATATGTAACAAAAAGTTAGGACATTAGTATATTTTTGCTTAATTAACTAGCAGTGCATCTATGATCTATCTACCTAGTGGCTAACACAACGAGAGGGTTCTCAATAATTATGTACTGTCTGTTGGCTGATAACACCATGAAGTATCGTATTCCAAACAACTATTCCAAAGGATAATAGGGGGGGGGGGGGGTAATATAAACTACTCTGTTCCAAATTATTAGAAGTTCTAGCTTTGTCCTAAGTCAACTTTTCTTTATGTTTGACCAATTATATAGAATACATAAATCAACATGTACACCTCATTAGATTCATCATAAAATATTGTTCAAAATTGGGATCCATAACAATATGCATTAGAAGCAAGGAAAAAGAATGAAACTGAGAAAAAGGTAAATATTTGAGGATATAGCATGTTTTAGCAGGGTAAAAGGTCTCAGTCACCGAAAATTGGTTTTCCATCACTGGTGACATATCACATAAACCAGGGGTTATCTGCCAATGTTTGAACTCCCCTCTAAAACCTCTTGATATGCTACCAGTCCTGCAAAGGGGAATAAATCATAAATAGGGAGTGATTGTTGGCAACAGAAATAACGGAAGCATGTTTGTGAAGTTTATCATCATGAGTTACACACACCCCATCCCACCAAGGGGTACTCCTTGTGAGGCTGATGGTTTGGTGCTCTCCCTCGTGAATGGATCAATCGGTGCTTTCTGGAAATTGATAAATATCCATGTTAAAAGGAGCCAATAAATAAAGGTACACTTGAATGTAACAAGGTTTTCCTTACGTAGAACATTTAGTAATATGAAATGCACAATCAGCAGGCTCTTGATACATCAGCATCCCAGACCAGGGACCCGTGTCAGCAGCTGCGCTACAGTTTTGCCGTGATCAGAAATTTATGTTCTTTGTTTCAATGTTCTTCTTTTTATAATTTTATTTCATTTGTTTGGAATTGATTTTGGTTTGGGTTTGTATTCTGAGGCTTCTCAGTGTCTTTCTTCTAAATTCTAATACAAAATTATGTGAATTTAGATGCATGCTTAAGAAGAAAAAAGTAGTATGCCAATGCATTACCCTTCCCTGGGAAGCTTCTTCTCGAACATATGACCAAAGCCGGAGGCCAAGCTTCATCTGATGGTCAAGGGGAAAACATAATTTGGACATCTTCCTCAAGACTTCAGAAGAATGACAACAGGGACAGTTAGTACCTCTGTTTGACAATTGCATTTTTCATACCATTTTAAAAGCTTCTCTGAACGTAACATTGAACTCCTTCAGTCTATTAGCGTGACTACTTAATTTTCTTCTCCAAGCATGTTCTGGTGGTGTACCGTCATCGAAGTCCAGCTGCAGGTGTTGCCATAAAAATCAATAAGAAACATCAGAATAATGAGGCCAGTAACAACAACAGCCTGTTGCAATTATATGATCTAACAAATCCCTATCATATTTTGGGAATGATGCCACATGTTTTACCAAAAACTAAGAATAACTCCTTTCCAAATAAAAAGAAGTCTGACGAGTCTGTGATGCCTTAATCGTGAAATTTGATCTCTTGACTGCATAAAGCCTGATAAACTGTTTTAGTACAGGTACAACTTCTGAATATTCACAGCAATACACAAAACATGCCATAAAAAATACACAAAAATAGAAGGACTCTGGATATTCAAAGCGGCCATAATAATCAGCAACATAGCAGACTAAAATATATCAGCAAAATGCTGTTGACTTGGAGAATGTCGAATGGCGCAATATTACAATTTTGCCACCTCCCCAATACGCACAAAGAAACAGTGTCTGCAGGCCGATTCTGACTGGCAAGTGTCAACTGATAGCAATTGATGGGAGATGATGAAGAAGGCCTCACCAGATGCAGGGTGCTCCTGCTCACTAACTCATCGCGGCGCCATGAGTGCTTCCTCCGGTAGAACAAGCTGCCGCCGGAGGAGGACTTGCCGCGGGGCATGGCGGAATCCCAGGTTTATTTCGAAAAATAAACTGGTGCTGGTAGTATTAGTTGAGGGCAGCTTGGATAGGGTCAACCGAGATTGGTCTTCAAGAGGGAAAATTTTCGTTGGATTCGATTCTTGAAAACAAAGAAAAAGACGAGAGCAAAGACGAACAAACAATACAAGCAAACTATGGCGAACAACCCTTGCTCTCCAGCAGAGGGAACCACGTCCGCATGGGACGGCACCAGAAGATGGGAGAAGGAGGCTGACGAGGAGAAGAGGCGAAGGATTCCGGCGGAGGAGGAGAGAGGACTTTATTGGGGAAGACTGCCGCGTGCCGGCCCGCCCACATTCAATATACCTATTTTACTCCCTTTGTTCCATTTTTTTTAAAGCACATTTGTTCCATACTCCCTCCGTTCCTAAATACTCCCTCCGTTTCTTTTTAGAGATTTCAAATGGACTATCATATATAGACATATATTAGAGTGTAGATTCACTCATTTTACTTCGTATGTAGTCACTTATTAAAATCTCTAGAAATACAAATATTTATGAACGGAGGGAGTAGATGACTCAACTTTGTATTAATTTTAGTACAAAGTTGAGTCATCTATTTTGAAACGGAGGGAATATATATTAATAAAAATGTAGTAGTATAAAGTTACTAAATCAACAACATTTAATTTAAAACAAAGTAAGTACCTTTTAAACAACAGGCTAAATAAATGTGCGTTCCTACATGATGTAACAATATTAAAAAGGACGTCCATAACAGGTGCGGCAGTTGATAGTTAATCCTGAGTCTCTATGTGCTAGGATTTTGAAGGCAAAATATTACCCAAACCAAGATATCCTTGAAACTGGCCTAAGAAGGGTTCGTCTTTCACATGGCAAAATATAGTTGCGGGTATTCAAACTTTTAAAAGAGGTTACATCTTGTGTGTGGGAAATGGCGAGTCCATCAACATGTGGAGAGACCCATGGATTCCAACTAGCCCGAATAGGAGGAATATCTCTAATAAGGGGTTGTCCTGATTGATAGGGTGTCAGACCTAATCGATCCATAGACGGGTAAATGGGATGAGAACTTGATTCAGGACATTTTCTTTATGGTAGATGTTACATGAATTTTAAGGATACCACTCAGCCCAAATGGGTTCGAGGACTTCGTGGCGTGGCGTGGCACTTTAATAAATCTAGAACTTTTTTTGTCAAGTCGGCATATCACGTGGAGTGGAGACACCAATTTGGAAATATTTCACAGCAGTTTCAATCTTCATCCACAGGTTCATATCCTATATGGAGTAAAATCTGGAAGCTCATCGTTCCTGGTAAAAAAAAATTGTTGGAGGGCTCTTCATGCGACACTCCAGGTGAAAGCTATACTTGTAAATCACCACATAGGGGCAGATCCTTTATGCCCCATGTGCCATAATTATCTCGATGATATTTCACATCTTCCCTTTGAGTGTTTGTCGGCTCAACACCTTTGGAAAGAACTGAAGCTTGAATAGCGGATTATGGCATCTTTTGCTGTAGACAGATCAGGTTCAGAAATGATGGAATAATTACTTGAATCATCATCAGATCAGTACCGTGTTCTCCAAAATGTGGGGGTGGCTGAGGTGATAGCTACAGCCTGTTGATACTTGTGGTGGATCTGTCGTCAAACAACACATTCAAAAAAGGTTCTACCTGCTGCTAGTTGGATGATGTCTACCTTGGCGTTGTGCAATGCTTACGTGAATGCTAATCAAAGGTGTACAGCGAGAGAGGTTGAGAAGTGGAAGAAACCACGTATGGATCAACTCAAACTGAACATTGATGCTTCATACCATAGTGACTATGGGCGCAACTGCAGCAGTGATTAGGGATTCTCTTGGTAAATTTGTGGTTGTGGCTTGCTCTTTTATCCCTTATGCGTCTCAAGCCTCTACATTGGAGGCATTGGCCATGAAGCATGGTCTGTCCTTCGTTTCTTCTCTGGGTATCAACCAAATCATTGTGGAATCTGATTCTTCTGAGGTTATTGATGCTTGCACCGAAGGAAATATGCCCTAGAGGCAATATTAAAGTTGTTATTTATATTTCCTTATGCCATGATAAATGTTTATTATTCATGCTAGAATTGTATTAACCGGAAACTTAGTACATGTGTGAATACATAGACAAACAGATTGTCACTAGTATGCCTCTACTTGACTAGCTCGTTAATCAAAGATGGTTAAGTTTCCTAGCCATGGACAAAGAGTTGTCATTTGATGAACGGGATCACATCATTAGAGAATGATGTGATTGACTTGACCCATCCGTTAGCTTAGCACTATGATCGTTTAGTTTATTGCTATTGCTTTCTTCATAACTTATACATGTTCCTATGACTATGAGATTATGCAACTCCCGAATACCAGAGGAACACTTAGTGTGCTATCAAATGTCACAACATAACTGGGTGATTATAGAGATGCTCTACAGGTGTCTTCGATGGTGTTTGTTGAGTTGGCATAGATCAAGATTAGGATTTGTCACTCCGATTGTCGGAGAGGTATCTCTGGGCCCTCTCGGTAATGCACATCACTATAAGCCTTTCAAGCAATGTGACTAATGAGTTAGTTACGGGATGATCCATTACGGAACGAGTAAAGAGACTTGCCGGTAACGAGATTGAACTAGGTATTGAGATACCGACGATCGAATCTCGGGCAAGTAACATACCGATGACAAAGGGAACAACGTATGTTGTTATGCGGTTTGACCGATAAAGATCTTCGTAGAATATGTAGGAACCAATATGACCATCCAGGTTCCTCTATTGGTTATTGACCGGAGATGAGTCTCGGTCATGTCTACATAGTTCTCAAACCCGTAGGGTCCGCACGCTTAACGTTCGATGACGATTTGTATTATGAGTTTATGTGTTTTGATGTACCGAAGGTTGTTCGGAGTCTCGGATGTGATCACGGACATGACGAGGAGTCTCGAAATGGTCGAGACATAAAGATCTATATATTGGAAGGCTATGTTTGGACACCGGAATGGTTCCAGGTGAGTTCAGGCATTTACCGGAGTACCGGGGGGTTACCGGACACCCCCCCAGGGAGTCTATGGGCCTTATTGGGCCTTAGTGGGAGAGAGGAGGCGGCGGCCAGGTGGAGGCCGCGCCTCCCCCAAGCCCAATCCGAATTGGGTGGGGGGGTCGGCCCCCCTTTCCTTCTCCCTCCCTCCTCCTTCCTTCCTCTCCAACTCCAACTAGGGAAGGGGGAATCCTACTCCCACCGGGAATAGGACTCCCCCCTTGGGCGCGTCATGAGAGGGCCGGCCCTCCCCCTCCTCCACTCCTTTATATACGGGGGAGGGGCACCCCATAGACACACAAGTTGATTGTTTAGCTGTGTGCGGTGCCCCCCTCCAAAGATTTCCACCTCGGTCATATCATTCAGTGCTTAGGCAAAGCCCTGCGCCGGTAGCTTCATCATCACCATCACCACGCCGTCGTGCTAACGCAACTCTCCCCGACCTCAGCTGGATCTAGAGTTGCGGGACGTCACCGAGATGAACGTGTGCAGATCGCGAAGGTGTCGTATCTTCGGTGCTAGGATCGTTCGGATCGTGAAGACGTACGACTACATCAACCGCGTTGTCATAACGCTTCCGCTTACGGTTTACGAGGGTACATAGACAACACTCTCCCCTCTCGTTGCTATGCATCACTGATGACCCACAAGTATAGGGGATCTATCGTAGTCCTTTCGATAAGTAAGAGTGTCGAACCCAACGAGGAGCAGAAGGAAATGACAAGCGGTTTTCAGTAAGGTATTCTCTGCAAGCACTGAAATTATCGGTAATAGATAGTTTTGTGATAAGGTAATTTGTAACGGGTAACAAGTAATAAAAGTAAATAAGGTGCAGCAAGGTGGCCCAATCCTTTTTGTAGCAAAGGACAAGCCTGGACAAACTCTTATATAAAAGAAAGCGCTCCCGAGGACACATGGGAATTATCGTCAAGCTAGTTTTCATCATGCTCATGTGATTCACGTTCGTTACTTTGATAATTTGATATGTGGGTGGACCGGTGCTTGGGTACTTCCCTTCCTTGGACAAGCATCCCACTTATGATTAACCCCTATTTCAAGCGTCCGCAACTACAAAAGAAGTATTAAGGTAAACCTAACCATAGCATGAAACATATGGATCCAAATCAGCACCTTACGAAGCAACGCATAAACTAGGGTTTAAGCTTCTGTCACTCTAGCAACCCATCATCTACTTATTACTTCCCAATGCCTTCCTCTAGGCCCAAATAATGGTGAAGTGTCATGTAGTCGACGTTCACATAACACCACTAGAGGAAAGACAACATACATCTCTCATAACCCACAAGTATAGGGGATCAATTGTAGCCTCTTTCGATAAGTAAGAGTGTCGAACCCAACGAGGAGCTAAAGGTAGAAAAATGTTCCCTCAAGTTCTATCGACCACCGATACAACTCTACGCACGCTTAACGTTCGCTTTACCTAGAACAAGTATGAAACTAGAAGTACTTTGTAGGTGTTGTTGGATAGGTTTGCAAGATAATAAAGAGCACGTAAATAAAATCTAGGGGCTGTTTTAAGTAAAGAAGCAATAAAGTTAGTATAGCGAGTGTGGAAAAGCGGTGGTAGGAGTTGCGAAATTGTCCCTAAGCAATTGACTACTTTACTAGACCGATAGCAAGTTTTATGTGGGAGAGGCCACTGCTAGCATGTCATCCCTGACTTGGAATTTTATGCACTTATGATTGGAACTGTTAGCAAGCATCCACAACTACTAACGCTCATTAAGGTAAAACCCAACCATAGCATTAAGATATATTGGTCCCCCTTCAATCCCGTATGCATCAATTTCTATGCTAGGTTGAAGCTTCTGTCACTCTTGCCCTCCAATACATAGTCCTATCAACATACAACTAACCCTATGGTGTGATCCACGCGCGCGCTCATATGATGGGCACCAAAGGACAACAACATAACCACAAGCAAATTAAACCAATCATAGCAATTCACCAATTACCGATAGGATAACGAAAATCTACTCAGACATCATAGGATGGCAACATATCATTGGATAATAATATGAAGCATAAAGCACCATGTTCAAGTAGAGGGTACAGTGGGTTGCGGGAGAGTGGACCGCTGTAGATAGATGGGGGAAGGTGATGAAGATGTTGGTGAAGATGACAGAGGTGTTGGTGTAGATTGCGGTGATGATGACGGCCCCGGCGGCGTTCCGGCGCCACCGGGAGAGAGGGGAGAGGGCCCCCCTTCTTCTTCTTCCTTGACCTTCCCCCTAGATGGGAGAAGGGTTTCCCCTCTGGTCCATGGCCTCCATGGTGGCGGAGGGGCGAGAGCCCCTCCGAGATTGGATCTGTCTCTCTGTTTCCTTCTGTTTCTGCGTTCCTGATTCTGCCCTTTCACCGTTTCTTAAATTCCCGGAGATCCGTAACTCCGATTGGGCTGAAATTTGGACACGAATTTTATCCGGATATTGGCTTTCTTGCGGAGAAAGTAGGGCACCTACCGCCTTACGGAGTGGCCACGAGGGCCCAGGGCGCGCCTGACCCCCTGGGGCGCGCCCCTCACCCTCGTGGGCCCCTCGGGCATCGTCTCGCGTTGATTCCACTTCCCAAAATTCACATATATTCCAAAAAAATCTCTGTCAGTTTTTATCCCGTTTGGACTTCGTTTGATATGGATTTTCTGCGAAACAAAAAACATGCAACAACCAGGAACTAGCACTGGGCACTGGATCAATATGTTAGTCCCAAAAATAGTATAAAAAGTTGCCAAAAGTATGTAAAAGTTGTAGAATATTGGCATGGAACAATCAAAAATTATAGATACGACGAAGACGTATCAGCATCCCCGAGCTTAATTCCTGTTCGTCCTCGAGTAGGTAAATGATAAAAAAGATAATTTTTGATGCGGAATGCTACCTAGCATAATCTTGATCATGTAATCTAATCATGGCATGAATATTAAGACACGAATGATTCAAAGCAATAGTCTATCATTTGACATTAAGACAATAATACTTCAAGCATACTAATAAAGCAATCATGTCTTTTCAAAATAACATGGCCAAAGAAAGTTATCCCTACAAAATCATATGGTCTGGCTATGCTCCATCTTCATCACACAAAATATTCAAATCATGCACAACCCCGATGACAAGCCAAGCAATTGTTTCATACTTTTGATGTTCTCAAACCTTTTCAAATTTCACGCAATACATGAGCGTGAGCCATGGACATAGCACTATAGGTGGAATAGAATATGATGGTGGTGGTTGTGTGGAGAAGACAAAAAAGGGAGAAAGTCTCACATTGACGCGACTAATCAACGGGCTATGGAGATGGCCATCAATTGATGTCAATGTGAGGAGTAGGGATTGCCATGCAACGGATGCACTAGAGCTATAAGTGTATGAAAGCTCAAACTGAAACTAAGTGGGTGTGCATCCAACTTGCTTGCTCATTAAGACCTAGGGCATTTGAGGAAGCCCATCGTTGGAATATACAAGCCAAGTTCTATAATGAAAATTCCCACTAGTATATGAAAGTGATAACTCAAGAGACTTTCTATATGAAGAACATGGTGCTACTCTGAAGCACAAGTGTGGTAAAAGGATAGTAACATTGTCCCTTCTCTCTTTTCTCTCATTTTTTTTGTTTTTTTCCTTCTTTTTTTCTTTTTTTGTAGGCTTCTTTGGCCTCTCTTTTTTTGGGGCTTCTTTGGCCACTTTTATTTTGATAACCTCACATGGGACAATGTTCTAATAATTATGATCATCACACTTTTATTTACTTACAACTCAATATTACAACTTGATACTAGAACAAAGATATGACTCTATATGAATGCCTCCGGCGGTGTACCGGGATGTGCAATGATCTAGCGTAGCAATGACATCAAAAAAACGGACAAGCCATGAAAACATCATGCTAGCTATCTTAAGATCATGCAAAGCAATATGACAGTAAATGATCAAGTCATGTATGTGATGATGATGGAAGTTGCATGGCAATATATCTCGGAATGGCTATGGAAATGCCATGATAGGTAGGTATGGTGGCTGTTTTGAGGAAGATATAAGGAGGCTTATGTGTGATAGAGCGTATCGTATCACGGGGTTTGGATGCACCGGCGAAGTTTGCACCAACTCTCGAGGTGAGAAAGGGCAATGCACGATACCGAAGAGGCTAGCAATGATGGAAGGGTGAGAGTGTGTATAATCCATGGACTCAACATTAGTCATAAAGAACTCACATACTTATTGCAAAAATCTATTAGTCATTGAAACAAAGTACTACGCGCATGCTCCTAGGGGGATAGATTGGTAGGAAAAGACCATCGCTCGTCCCCGACCGCCACTCATAAGTAAGACAATCAATAAATACCTCATGCTCCAACTTCGTTACATAACGGTTCACCATACGTGCATGCTACGGGAATCACAAACTTCAACACAAGTATTTATACAATCCACAACTACCCACTAGCATGACTCTAATATCACCATCTTTATATCGCAAAACTATTGCAAGGAATCAAACGTATCATATTCAGTGATCTACAAGTTTTATGTAGGATTTTTTGACTAACCATGTGAATGACCAATTCCTGTCATCTCTCTAAATAGATATAAGTGAAGCAAGAGAGTTTAATTCTTTCTACAAAAGATATGCCCACGCTCTAACAAATATAAGTGAAGCAAAAGAGCATTCTACAAATGGCGCTTTTCTATGTGAAGAGAAACAGGCAATCCAAACTTCAAATGATATAAGTGAAGCACATGAAGCATTCTATAAAGCCATACTCAAAAGATATAAGTGAAGTGAAAAGAGCATTTTATAAATCAACCATGGACTATCTCATACCAGCATGGTGCATCAAAGAAAAGTGAAAACTAAATGCAAAAGATGCTCCAAGATTTGCACATATCACATGAACGAAACGAATCCGAAAACATACCGATACTTGTTGAAGAAAGATGGGATGCCTTCCGGGGCATCCCCAAGCTTAGACACTTGAGTCTCCTTGAATATTTACTTGGGGTGCCTTGGGCATCCCCACGCTTGAGCTCTTGCCTCTCCTCCTTCTCCTCACATCGAGACATTCTCGATCTTCGAACACTTCATCCACATAAAACTCAACAGAAAGCTCGGTAAGATCCGTTAGTATAATAATGCAAATCACTACTCTAAGTACTGTTGCAACCAATTCATATTTTGTTTTTGCATTGTAGCTACTGCAATATAACTTTTCCATGCCTTAATCCACTGATAGAAATCAATAGTTTCATCAAAACAAGCAAACTATGCATCAAAAACAGAATCTGTTTTAAACAGGACAGTATGTAGTAATCTGAACATTCACCATACCTCTGGTACTCCAAAAATTCTGAAAAAAATAGTAAAAATAAACAATTTGTATAGAAAGACAGTGCAAAATGTTTCAGAACCGTTTGAAGTTCCAGTAAAAAATGTAAAATCATGCACTACAGCCAAAGTTTCTGTTTTGCACCGCACAAACCAACAAGCAATCTAAACATCCTAAAGGCAAATCTTGGCACATTATTTTTATTTTTAAACTTTATAAAAGCACACAACAAAAACAATGACTCTCTAAAACTTCCGGGTTGTCTCCCTGGCAGCGCTTTCTTTAAAGCCATTAAGCTAGGCATATAGTGCTCAAGTAATGGATCCACCCGGATCCCAAGGTATATCAAAGCCAATTTTAATTAACAATGATTTGTAATTTAGTAGTGAGCACAAAGTAACATATATCATGCAACAACGAAGTCTAACTCTCTTCCTATGCATCGGCATGTCATACAAGAACAATTCATGCACATCAAGTAAAGGCCAATACATAGCATAAGCAGTTTCTTGCAATTTTATCGTGTGGGAAACATAGAGAGGTGGAGATATAGTTCCTCTCTCATAATAATTTCAAGTAGGAGCAGCAAGCACATGCATATTATATCTATCAAAATCATCATGTGTAGTAGTAAAACGCAACCCATCAATATAATCCTTAATAAGGGCAAACTTCTCCGATATAGTGTAGTCGGGAGAATTCAATAAGATAATAGGACTATCATGCATGGGTGCAATAGAAACACTTTCATGTTTAACATAAAGAACTATAGCAAGTTCATCTCCATAAGCATAGTTCATATTGGCATCTTGGCCACAAGCATAGCAAGCATCATCAAAAAGGGATATTTCAAAAGAATCAACGGGATCATAGCAATTATCATGGCATTCATCCTTGGTAAGAACGAAGGGACATAAAACAATGTATGAGTTGGAGGGTTACTCTCATTAGAAGGTGGGCACGGGTAGCTAATCCATTCTTCCTCCTTTTGTTCTTCGCTCTCCTCCTCATCTTTTTCATCCAATGAGCTCACACTATCATTAATTTCTTCTTCCATAGACTCCTGCAAAATATTAGTCTCTTCTTGGACAACGGAGACTTTCTCAATAAATTCATCAATATCATAATTGTATTTATAATTCTCATAGCAATATTTAAGGATAGCTAAATTTTCAGGTCTATAAACTGAATCATCAAAATCTTCAAACTCTTTAAACAAAGATTCAATTTCACATGCACCCTTAAAAGCAACAAATTCTTCTATTTGTTCCACATCATAGTAATCATATATACCATTAGCATAAGAAGCCAAGGTTTTATTATCATTAAATCTGCATGAAAAGGGAAGGTGTGGAGCCTTCATCCTAGAGCAACAAGTATAATCATATCTCAAGCATAGTTGCCGAGCATACCAATGCAACATATGAATTTGATCCCATAATAGTTTCCCTTTTTGAGTCAAGCGATAATCCCTAAAGTATTCACGTTGATCCAACGTGTCTCCCATTATATAATTGAATGGGTTTTCTCAGGATTATTAAAGTAGTGCATAATATCTTTCACATAATGATCATCGAGGGTTTTAGGAGGTTCCCCATCTCTATGAGTAGCAAGTACACCTAATTTTTTTGGTATTTCGTGTTCCGTATCCATAACTAAAGATAGAGAACAACTTAGAACAACAAATAAAAATTACTTAGTGATAAAGCAAACAACCACACACGAGAATATTCACCCCACGCTATAACTCCCCGGCAACGGCGCCAGAAAAAGGTCTTGATAACCCACAAGTATAGGGGATCAATTGTAGCCTCTTTCGATAAGTAAGAGTGTCGAACCCAACGAGGAGCTAAAGGTAGAACAAATGTTCCCTCAAGTTCTATCGACCACCGATACAACTCTACGCACGCTTAACGTTCGCTTTACCTAGAACAAGTATGAAACTAGAAGTACTTTGTAGGTGTTG
The DNA here is from genome assembly GCF_002575655.3 of Aegilops tauschii subsp. strangulata. Taxonomy (NCBI): domain Eukaryota; kingdom Viridiplantae; phylum Streptophyta; class Magnoliopsida; order Poales; family Poaceae; genus Aegilops; species Aegilops tauschii. The sequence continues at coordinate 278,767,637 of NC_053035.3, forward strand.
TTGGATAGGTTTGCAAGATAATAAAGAGCACGTAAATAAAATCTAGGGGCTGTTTTAAGTAAAGAAGCAATAAAGTTAGTATAGCGAGTGTGGAAAAGCGGTGGTAGGAGTAGCGAAATTGTCCCTAAGCAATTGACTACTTTACTAGACCGATAGCAAGTTTTATGTGGGAGAGGCCACTGCTAGCATGTCATCCCTGACTTGGAATTCTATGCACTTATGATTGGAACTGTTAGCAAGCATCCGCAACTACTAACGTTCATTAAGGTAAAACCCAACCATAGCATTAAGATATATTGGCCCCCTTCAATCCCGTATGCATCAATATCTATGCTAGGTTGAAGCTTCTGTCACTCTTGCCCTCCAATGCATAGTCCTATCAACATACAACTAACCCTATGGTGTGATCCACGCGCGCGCTCATATGATGGGCACCAAAGAACCGCAACATAACCACAAGCAAATTAAACCAATCATAGCAATTCACCAATTACCGATAGGACAACGAAAATCTACTCAGACATCATTGGATGGCAACACATCATTGGATAATAATATGAAGCATAAATCACCATGTTCAAGTAGAGGGTACAGTGGGTTGCGGGAGAGTGGACCGCTGTAGATAGATGGGGGAAGGTGATGAAGATGTTGGTGAAGATGACAGAGGTGTTGGTGTAGATTGCGGTGATGATGATGGCCCCGGCGGCGTACCGGCGCCTTCGGGAGAGAGGAGAGTGGGCCCCCCTTCTTCTTCTTCTTCTTCTTCTTCTTCTTCTTCCTTGACCTTCCCCCTAGATGGGAGAAGGGTTTCCCCTCTGGTCCATGGCCTCCATGGCGGCGGAGGGGCGAGAGCCCCTTCGAGATTGGATCTGTCTCTATGTTTCCTTCTGTTTCTGCGTTCCTGATTCTGCCCTTTCACCATTTCTTAAATTCCCAGAGATCCGTAACTCCGATTGGGCTGAAATTTGAACACGATTTTTATCCGGATATTGGCTTTCTTGCGGCGAAAGAAGGGCACCAACTGCCTTACAGAGTGGCCATGAGGGCCTAGGGCGTGCCTGACCCCCTGGGGCATGCCCCTCACCCTCGTGGGCCCCTCGGGCATCGTCTCTCGTTGATTCCACTTCCCAAAATTCACATATATTCCAAAAAAATCTCTGTCAGTTTTTATCCCATTTGGACTCCGTTTGATATGGATTTTCAGCGAAACAAAAAACATGCAACAAACAGGAACTGGCACTGGGCACTGGATCAATATGTTAGTCCCAAAAATAGTATAAAAAGTTGCCAAAAGTATGTAAAAGTTGTAGAATATTGGCATGGAACAATCAAAAATTATAGATACGACGAAGACGTATTAATCTCATCAAAATATCGAACGAATACCAAATTCACATGACTACTTATAGCAAGACTTCTCCCATGTCCTCAGGAACAAATGTAACTACTCACAAATCATATTCATGTTCATAATCAGAGCGGTATTAATATGCATAAAGGATCTGAACATATGATCTTCCACCAAATAAACCAACTAGCATCAACTACAAGGAGTAATCAACACTACTAGCAACCCACAGGTACCAATCTGAGGTTTTGAGACAAAGATTGGATACAAGAGATGAACTAGGGTTTGAGAGGAGATGGTGCTGGTGAAGATGTTGATGGAGATTGACCCCCTCCCGATGAGAGGATCGATGGTGATGATTTCCCCCTCCCGGAGGGATGTTTCCCCGGCAGAACAGCTCTGCCGGAGCCCTAGATTGGTTTCACCAGGTTCCACCTCGAGACGACTGTCGGTGTCAAAACCGGTGGATCTCGGGTAGGGGATCCCGAACTGTGCGTCTAAGGTCGATGGTAACATGAGACAGGGGACACAATGTTTACCCATGTTCGGGCCCTCTCTATGGAGGTAATACCCTACTTCCTGCTTGATCGATCTTGATGAATACGAGTATTACAAGAGTTGATCTACCACAAGATCGTAATGGCTAAAACCCTAGAAGTCTAGCCTATATGACTGTGTCCGTTTCTGGACTAAGCCCTTCGATTTATATAGACATCGGAGGGAACTAAGGTTATACAAAGTCGGTTACAGAGAAAGGAATCTTCATATTTGGTCGCCAAGCTTGCCTTCCACGCCAAGGAGAGTCCTATCCGGACACGGGAAAAAGTCTTCGGTCTTGTATCTTCTCAGCCCATTAGTCCGGCCCATGTCCAACAGGCCGGACGCCCGAGGACCCCTTAGTCCAGGACTCCCTCAGTAGCCCCTGAACCTGGCTTCAATGACGAGGTATCCGGCGCGCAGATTTGTCTTTGGCATTGCAGGGCGGGTTCCTCCTTCCGAACTCCAAGATAGTCTTCGGATGCAATGATCGTGTATGAACCTGTAACACACCTACCACACACAACCGCAGAGAGTATAATATTCCACGAGTCCAATCCGCTGACAACTTTTTGCAATATGACATCACGTCTGCCCGGTCATTATTTCAAACCTTTTTCTTCTGCCGTTCCACGTTTCGAGATGCGGTTTCCATTGGCACGTCTTGTCAAAGCAGAGATCGTGTCCCCTTATTGCGGGATTCTCATCAATACAGGCGTGGGTAATCCAACCGCGCCGTTTACACAGCCCTTGGGAATAGGCGAGTGGGAGGCGTTCGATTTTTACTGCCTTTATAAGGGGATAAGGATTACCTTTCTTCACCCACGCCTTCTCTCCCTCTCTGTCCTTCCATTCTCGAGCTCCAGCGCCCAAGTTCTCATTTTTTCCACTCCGAGCAAGCTCCCAACCATGTCCGGATCCGGAGGTCAAGGCAAGTGGATGGCTTCTTCTGTCACGGTGAAGGACATCGCCGAGCTTCGGGAGGCCGGGTATCTGGCGAAGGAGATCGCCCACCGGCTTCCGGCCAAGGGACAAGTCGTCCCCACACCGAAACCCAACGAGAGGGTGGTATTCCTCCCTCATTTCGTCCGCGGACTAGGGTTTCCATTCCACCCTTTCATCCGCGGACTCATGTTCTATTACGGGCTAGATTTCCATGATCTAGCCCCGAACTCTTTCCTCAATATCTCGGCATTCATTGTCATGTGCGAGGCTTTCCTCCGCGTCCAGCCCCACTTCGGCCTGTGGCTTAAGATCTTCAATGTGAAGCCGAAGGTGGTGGACGGCCAACATGCGGAGTGCAGAGGAGCCATGGTGAGGAAGATGCCCAACATCACATGGCCCAAGGGCACATTTGTGGAGACTGTCAAGGAATGGCAGAAGCTGTGGTTTTATATCACAGAGCCCCACGACGCCACCTGGGCCGCGGCTCCCGAATTCAAGTCCGGAGCTCCAACGCGGCTGACCTCCTGGATGGAGAAGGGCCCGAATTGGTCTTCGTCGGACGAGCTGATGGTGCTACAAACGCACATCCAAAGCATGGTGGACAAAAACATCAGGCTCGTCGACGTGATCCAGGTTATGCTAGTTCGCCAAATCCTCCCCTGCCAAAGCCAAACTTCCCCTCTATGGGAGTTCAATCCGGAGACGCACCAGACTTTGGTGAGGCTCTTCGGCACCACCCACGAAGACGCCTGGAAGCTGCTCTTCAAGGGCGACGAGAAGCCGCCGACCATAGATTCGGATCGTGGGCACGATCTTGCCCACCCTGCCAACGACGTAAGTCTTTCACATCCCAAGGCGTATTCTCTACCTGCTTGTCCAAGGAGGGAAACTAAACTTCGCTAATTTATCCTTTCAGGAATGGACGGAGAAAGCGGAGCGAATTCATAGTTCGGCTCCACTGCCCGAAGAGCCAGTCATCCCGCTCCTGGCGAAGATGCTGGTCCTGGCGCCCTATCAGCCGCCGGAAAAGAAGGCCAAGAAGAAGGCCAAGGGGGGCCGGGGTGGCCCCCGTTGCAAGGGCACTTCGGGCGTGATGTCCGAAGACAAGACTCACTCCTCTGTTGCCGAAGATGACGAAGAGGAGGAGGAGGAAAGCAACCCTCCCCCTGACGGGGGGAGGAAGAAGAGGGCGGCCTCCACAAATCTGGAGGCGGAGGCGCCCAAGAAGGGGAAAAGCTCCCTCGCGGATAAAACCGCGTGGGACGTTGACAGCAGTCCGGAGCGACCTCCCCGGAGCAAGCCCCTGGCCGCGTCATAAGTACTGACAGACTCGCACTTGCTCGTGTATCCGGCCTTTTTCTCCTTATTGTATTAACATGGTTAATTGCGCAATTGTAGTCCGGCCCACGACAGCTCCCAGCGATCCTCATCAAGATGTTCGTTGGATTCAAGGGCGATGGCCAGCGTGTCACCGCCGGCCGCTTACTCTCCCACGGCCAAGGGCGACGCCGAGGTGCTGTCACGGAGGACTTTCCCAGGCCAGGGAGAGTCTCGGGAGGCTGTTAGGGTGGCGCCAGAGGGCGAGAACTCGGCCGCCGGACACATGGGGGAGCAGTCCCCCATGGATACTAGCGATGGGGGCCATATTCAGTTCGGCCCCCGTCCGGATTCAGTTCTGGAGACCTACACGGCTCCGAAGTCCGGCATGCCGTCTCCTTTGAAAGACGGAGGTGTGCCTATCCCACCGGTGACCTCTGTTCAACCAGAGGCACCGGACAATCTTCTGGAAGCGCTGCGAGGCGCTTCCATTGTGGAAGAACACCGTATCCTTATGGGTACGGTGATTGAGAGGGTTCAGTCCGTCAAGAGCGGACTGACCGAAGCCTGCAGCGACCTGCTGACAGGTTTTGAGGTAAACGACGCGAAGGAGAAAATCCCCATATAGACAATAGCCCCTGAGACACTGTCCGGTGTTCTGAAAAGAAAAACCAGACAGAGGATCAATTCGTCTTTGCAGGAAACTAACTAGGTGTGTCTTGTATTAATGAGCAAGCGTCGTTGTTGGCCGCGACCTCGCACGCCGCTGAAGTCTTCGGACTAAAGCAGAAGCTGGAGCAGGCCGAGGAGGAGCTCGGCCAAGCGAGGAAGGAGCTAGCAGACCATCAAGGTAATTAATGAGTCGCTATATATTCGGAAAGAATAAATGGTGTGTATTGACCATAGCGTTTATGATATGTGCAGGAGCAACGACCGAGGTCGAGGCCCTTAAGAAGGCCCTAGCCGAAGCTGAGGAGAAAGCTGCCAAAGAGCAAGCCGCCCGCAAGAAGCTCAAGGCCAGGGTCAACGAGGTTCAACAAGAGCTCCAAGACACTGTGAAGAAGTGCGAGGCCTTGGAGTGCGATGTTTCGGCCCGAGAGGCCGAACTCGCCAAGGCCCGCCAGAGCACGGAAGAAGCCCGGGTTGAGGCCCAGGGCGCCCTCCAGGAGATCCAGGAGGCCAAGAAGATCGCGGCGGGTAAGGAATTTAGTATGCAAAGCAAGTATGTGAAGAAGAAGTATGTCTTACTAACACGGATTCGGAGTTCTCCAGGGGCGTTTGCGGACCTGCCGCGCAGTGTCTCAGACGCTGCGGAGTTCTTCCGAGCCGAAGAGGGGAGCTCAACGGAGAAGCTGTTCTGGTCGCAATACCTTGCGCCAGAGCATCCCGTGCCCTTCATCGATCAGCTGAAACGGCTGGTCGAGCTGCATAGGGTGGCCGAACTGGCCATGAAGGATTTAATAATCCGGCTGTGGCCCACCGAAGCTATACCCGGCAGTTACTTCGGCCTCGTGAAGCGGCTGGTGAACGCCTGTCCTCGGCTGGACGTCATCAAGCGATCGGTCTGCATCGAGGGAGCACGGATGGCCTTCGCACGAGTCAAGGCGTGGTGGGCGAATTAGATGGACGCCAAGCTTGTGACCGAGGGCCCGCCCGAGGGCAAGGAGCACCGCACGCCCGAGCGGTATTTTGGAGACGTCCTGGAGGGGTCTCGCCTTGTAGAGACGTAGTGTTCACAAGACATTATCTTTGAATGAATATATTCGAGTTGTCTATGCCTTGTAATATGAAACAAAGTTGTTATGTAATATAATTTTTGTTATTAAAAAGTTTTATCTCCTATGCGGCCGTTTTGAATGAAATCTGAGAGTTGGCCAGTCGTCGGCTTTTGCCCCCACGTAGGTAGTACGGGGGTGTTCGGGATGGAATCTAAACACTCTTGATCCAATTGTTAGGTCCTTGAAGGAGGTGTTTAGCGCAACGAACCAGGCAATCGGATTATACGGCTTTAGCACTCTCACTTAGCCATAGGAGTTTGACAAAAAGTGTGGGCGCAGCCCCTAGTATCCGAACTAGAATGCTATAAGCACCTGACCGGGTAAGTAACGATCCTTCGCGTAATGCGGAAAAAATCTCTATCGATTTGAAACCTCCGAAGAGCTGACCGGCTCTCGCTGCATCATGACAGTCAGTTTTCGGCTTTCTCTACTGAGGTGCTCCTTCGGGTAAACCAGGGCACAATTGCAGTAGTGCTCCCTTTACTACCTTAGCCGATATAGCTGGATGTAAGGTAGCAAGCACAGGAACTGGGCAACCCAACTATTGACCAAAGACATTATTCAGAGCCAATGCATATAGTGCTAAATTCGGGGTGCCGAACTATACTGTAAAAAGTGTTCGTACTTTTGTTGCCAAAGAGCGGGGCGCTACGAAGCCCCTGGCAAATTGAGACGTACCATAGTGTACGGGTGCTATCTGGTAAGCTTATTAATAATAATAAAAATGAGGAAAATAGAAAAGCATAAAGTAGGGGCCTAAAATTTGGGCCGCAAGCTGTTTCCATTGTAATTTGATTAATACGTTAAGGCGCATTGATACAAATGGTGCGATAAGCAGCGGGCTATTTAACATGCCATCACCAAGGGAGAGCTGTGTGTGGGCCCTGAAAACAGGTAGAGTGGTCGTTAAAGAGACCACCTGGAAATTCCCCTCTACGTCCAGGCTGACTGCCGTCTTGGTGTATTTGTCATTCGAAAGGAACTGCGATCCAGCCATCAGGGAAGGCTTGTGAAAAAGGAACCTGAAAAGGAAAAAGGAAACAGTGAAAGTAAATGTGTCCAGGAGCGGTCAAGCCGTATTGTGGATCACAAGGTAGTTATGCCTCCGTCTGTGCCCATGGTATTTTGAGTGGGTAGTTATGTACGCGCGGTACCAATGCCTTTACTTGATTGGGACTGGGACGGGGGCCAAATTGCTAGTCGAGCTCCTGACGAGCCGAGCTGCCCTGCTGCAGAATAGTCCGGACCCTCTTAACGGTGTCCGGGGGCTCGGCAGCCGAATTAAGGTTCCGCTTGAGAAGGCCGCTCTGTACTTCTTATGCTAAGGCAGCGGTGTGCTCTTCTGTACGGAGGGAGCGTTCCGTGTTTCCATTGACTGTTATGACGCCGCGTGGACCGGGCATCTTGAGCTTGAGATAAGCATAGTGTGGCGCCGCATTGAACCGAGCAAATGCGGTCCGTCCAAGCAGTGCGTGGTAGCCGCTGCGAAAAGGGACGATATCGAAGATCAGCTCTTCGCTTCGGAAGTTGTCCGGAGATCCGAAGACGACCTCTTACGTAATTGAGCCCATGCAACGGGTCTCTACACCTGGTATGACTCCTTTAAAGGTAGTCTTTGTGGGCTTGATCCGTGATGGGTTAATGCCCATTTTGTGCACTGTATCCTGATAGAGCAGGTTTAGGCTGCTGCCGTCGTCCATAAGGACTCGCGTCAGGTGGAATCCATCAATTATTGGGTCCAGGACCAATGCGGCTGAACCGCCATGATGGATACTGGTCGGGTGATCCCGTCGATCGAAAGTGACCGGGCATGATGACCATGGATTAAATTTTGGGGCGACTGGCTCTATCGCGTAGACGTCCCTGAGCGCGCGCTTGCGCTCCTTCTTGAGGATGTGCGTAGCATATATCATGTTCACCATTTTGATCTGGGGGGGGACTTCTTTTGTCCCCCTGTGTTCGGTTGCCGGGGCTCCTCGTCATCGTCCTTGCTTTGGGATCCTTTTTCTTTGTTTTCGGCATTTAACTTGCCGGCCTGTTTAAAAACCCAACAATCTCTGTTGGTATGATTGGCTGGTTTGCCAGGGGTGCCATGGATTTGGCACGGACGATCGAGTATGCGGTCCAAGCTAGATGGTCTCTGATTGTTTCTTTTATATGGCTTCTTCCGCTGACCGGACTTGGAACCACTGAATCCGGCGTTGACTGTCGTGTTGTCACCATTGCTTCGGCATTTGTGTCTGCTGCGTCGGAGCTTGCCGTTGCTATTTTTGGCCTCAGGGGTGCCCGTTTCGCTTTCTGTATTTTTGCTACGGGCCAACCAACTATCCTCTCCCTCACAAAAGCGGGTCATGAGTGCCGTGAGGACTGCCATGGACTTTGGCTTTTCCTGGCCGAGGTGGCGGGCGAGCCATTCGTCATGGATGCTATGTTTAAAGGCCACTAGGGCTTCGGCATCCGGACAGTCGACGATCTGGTTCTTTTTAGTTAGGAACCTAGTCCAGAATTTCCTGGCTGACTCTCTAGGCTGTTGAACTATATGACTTAGGTCATCGGCATCTGGTGGTCGGACATATTTACCTTGGAAGTTGTCAAGGAAGGCTTCTTCCAGGTCCTCCCAGCTGCCAATACAATTCTCAGGCAGACTGTTTAACCAGTGCCGAGCCGGCCCTTTGAGTTTTAATGGGAGGTATTTGATGGCGTGGAGATCATCTCCGCGGGCCATATGGATGTGGCGAATAAAATCTTCGATCCATACCGTGGGATCGGTTATCCCATCGTATGATTCGATGTTCACGGGTTTAAACCCTTCTGGGAATTCATGATCCATTACCTCGTCAGTGAAGCAGAGAGGGTGTGCGGCGCTTCTATATCGGGCCGCATCGCAACGTAGCTCCGATGGAGTCCGTCTGCGGTTTTCGGCCCGGATGTGACTAGGTTTGTCTCGTCCGAATAGGTAGCCGTCATCGCGTGTCAAGGCACGCCCCCGTGATCCATAGATTAATATTGTATGTCCTGCTCTGCTGTCCAGGTCCTGCAGAAGGTCATATGTGTAACCCGGAGCTGTTTTATCCCTGCCCTTACGGCGAGGTGGGCCGGTCTGGTGTTCGGCTTGAGTTACCTCCTTATCCTGACCCCGTGGTGGTCAGTCAGGCGCATTGCACGATGATAGTACAGGCTCCAGCACCTCGTCATCGAACTGAGGTAGCAATTTGCGCTTCGGGTAACTTTTGGCTGGGCGTTTAGGGCCGTATTCTTCGGCTACTAGGACATCAGTCCATCTATTGTTGAGCAGATCCTGATCATCTTGAAGCTGCTGCTGCTTCTTTTTCAGGATTCTTGCAGTGGCTATTAGCTGACGCCTGAAGCGTTCTTGCTCGAGAGGTTCCTCAGGCACGATGAAATCCTCATTGCCAAGGCTCGCCTCATCCTCGGAGGGTGGAAGATAAGTGCTGCCCTCCGAGTCATCGTCTATGGCCTGTTCGTCAGGGCTGACTTGCCCATCTTCCCGATCGTCCTGTTCGGCTGTTTGCTCGTCGGGATCTTCTTCGGCACCATCCGGAGTGTGATGATCTCCTGTGCCGGTGTTGCTGTCCTTGCTGCGGCGAGATTTAGAGCGGCGCCGCTGATGCCGACGCTTTGGTTGTGTCTTGGGAGGCTCGTCCTCAAATGGCTTTTCCTTGTCTTCACCGCTATTCTCTTTGGGTGTATCCACCATGTATACGTCGTACGAAGAGGTGGCCGTCCAGCGCCCGGTAAACGGCGGGTTTTGGCCGTGCTCCACATCTGCATTGTCGTCCATACCGTCGATGTCTTTGGAGCCGTAATCGAGTATGTTGGTCAAGTCCTTGACAGTGGCTATGTAATGGGTGGCGGGTGGGAAGCGAAATTCCCCGTCATCAGCCTCCAGTTCGAACCGGATATAGTTCGGCTGTGAGTCCCCCACTAGGGATAGATTTCTTAATGAGTTCAGCACGTCGCCTAAAGGCGAGTGCCGGAGGATGTCCGCCGCACTGAATTCGGTGATTGATGACCGATCCCGCTCGACATAAGCGGACGCACATGGTTCAGAACTTATCACCGGAAACAAGTCCGAGGTTCCGGAGACACAGATATCACCCGAGGTTGGGTCTGTGTGCGGCTCCAACGCCGCGGAGTCCGCGGCTTCCGTGGCGGGGTTGAGCTTCCCATCCTCGGATGTCGTGATCTGCTCCGGGTCTAGGGCCAGAGTAGTTACAGGTGCAATTTCCTGAGTACGGACCGGTGATAGATTTAAGTCATGTTCACCGTAGGGACAGGGAGCGGCCGCCGTGGTCTCAAAGCCGTCGAAGATCAAGTCTCCACGGATATCCGCAACGCAGTTCAAGGTACCAAATCTGACTTGATGGCCAGGGGCGTAGCTATCGATCTGCTCCAGATGGCCAAGCGAGTTGGCCCGCAGGGCGAAGCCGCCGAACACGAAGATCTGTCGAGGGAGGAAGGTTTCCCCTTGGACATCATCGTTGTTAATGATTGAAGGAGCCATCAAACCTTTTGGGGACGACACAGTGGAACTCTCAATGAAAGCACCAATGTCGGTGTCAAAACCGGTGGATCTCGGGTAGGGGGTCCCGAACTGTGCGTCTAAGGTCGATGGTAACAGGAGACAGGGGACACAATGTTTACCCAGGTTCGGGCCCTCTCTATGGAGGTAATAACCTACTTCCTGCTTGATTGATCTTGATGAATACGAGTATTACAAGAGTTGATCTACCACGAGATCATAATGGCTAAAACCCTAGAAGTCTAGCCTGTATGACTGTGTCCGTTTCCGGACTAAGCCCTCCGGTTTATATAGACACCGGAGGGAACTAGGGTTATACAAAGTCGGTTACAGAGAAAGGAATCTTCATATTTGGTCGCCAAGCTTGCCTCTCATGGCAAAACCGGGTTTAAGGATATTTGGAAGCACAAGTAGTATCTCTACTTGGTGCAAAGAATTTGGCTAGAATGAGGGGGAAAGGCAAGCTCAACATGTTGGATGATCCATGACAATATACTTTATTTCGGATATAAGAAAACATAACCCATTACGTTGTCTTCCTTGTCCAACATCAACTTTTTAGCATGTCATATTTTAATGAGTGCTCACAATCATAAAAGATGTCCAAGATAGTACATTTGTATGTGAAAACCTCTCTTTATTTATTACTTCCTATTAATTGCAATGATGACCAAAACTATGTTTGTCAACTCTCAACAACTTTTATTCATCATACTCTTTTATATGTGAAGTCATTACTCTCCATAAGATCAATATGATCTCTTTAATTCTTTTTATTCTTTCTTTTATTCCCTCAAGATCATAGCAAGATAACCAAGCCCTCGACTCAAGACTAATCTTTATTATATATAGCTCACGAACTCGGTTACATAGAAGGATCATAAAGCAAAGCTCAAAACTAGATCATACTAAAACTTTATTCTACTAGATCAAGATATTACTAAAAGGATCGAACTAAGAAAAACGGTAAAGATAGAAGTGTGATGGTGATACGATACCGGGGCACCTCCCCTAAGCTTGGCAGTTGCCAAGGGGAGTGCCCATACCCATGTATTTATGTCTCTTTCTTCGGAGGTGGTGATGTGATATTCCTGGCGATGATGCCCCTCAGGATACGATTCTCTTCCTCGAGCTTATTGACTTTTTGCTTGAGGTCCATTATTTCCTTATGAAGCTTACCCGTGGCGGCTAAAGCTCCTTTCACCCATGGATGTTGCATAGCTGCGGGAGAACAAGTAACACTCTTTTTCATACTTTCATAAGAAAGGAATCTAACATTGGAGGGGATGACCGAGTTTGGAATAGCTGAGCTCTATAGTTCCCCCATCGTGAATTCGGCTCGGAAACGAGAAGTAACTTCTTGATCCTCCCCCATGGCATCTATCATTTTCATGTCGGCCTCCATCTCTTCCTCTGTTGATGGCCCAAAGTGGTCAGCATCACTGTTTGCTCCTGGTCTCGGTGTCGGATGAGACACCCGACTCTCCCCAACTGACTCTTGAGAAGACATCTTGCTCTAATATGCAGTAGAAACAACTCAAAACAAAAACAGAGGATTGTGTCGTGGTATGGTGGTCAAAACCTTCAGAATATTATATAATGATTTTTTACTGACCAAAAGCAGTATCGTGCAAGAAAACAGAGTCCAGAGGGCACATGAGGTGCCCACGAGGCAGGGGGCGCGCCCAGGGGGGTAGGGCGCGCCCTCCACCCTCGTGGATGCCTCGTGTCCCTTTCAAACTACTTCTTATTTTCCTATTTCCTTAAATATTCCAAAACAGAGAAAAATTGCCATTAGAACTGTTTTGGAGTCGGTTTACTTACCGTACCACATACCTATTCCTTTTCGGAGTCTGAAACGTTCTAGAAAGTGTCCCTTATATATTCCTCCGGGGTTATGGTCTCAATAACATTAGTGTCAACATTTATTGGATTACCTGAGATATAATGTTTGATTCTTTGACCGTTCATCACCTTTGGATTTGTGCCTTCGAAGTTGTTGATTTTTATGGCACCGGAACGATAGACCTCCTGGATAATGTAAGGACCTTCCCATTTAGAGAGAAGTTTTCCTGCAAAAAATCTTAAACGAGAGTTGTATAGCAGAACATAATCACCTACATTAAACTCACGCTTTTGTATCCTTTTGTCATGCCATCTTTTAACTTTTTCTTTAAACAGTTTGGCATTCTCATAGGCCTGGGTTCTCCACTCATCAAGTGAGCTAATGTCAAATAGTCTCTTCTCATAGGCAAGTTTGAAATCATAATTGAGCTCTTTAATGGCCCAATATGCATTGTGTTCTAGTTCGAGAGGTAAGTGGCACGCTTTTCCATAAACCATTTTATACGGAGACATACCCATAGGATTTTTATATGCAGTTCTATAGGCCCATAATGCATCATCAAGTTTCTTGGACCAATTCTTTCTAGATCTATTAACAGTCTTTTGCAAAATTAATTTAATCTCTCTATTACTTAGTTCTACTTGACCACTAGATTGTGGATGGTATGGAGATGCAATTCTATGATTACCATCGTACTTAGCAAGCATTTTACGAAAAGCACCATGAATAAAATGTGAACCACCATCAATCATTAAGTATCTAGGGACTCCAAACCTCGGAAAAATAACTTCTTTAAGCATCTTAATAGAGGTGTTATGATCAGCACTACTAGTTGGAATAGCTTCTACCCACTTAGTAACGTAATCAACAGCAACTAAAATATGTGTGTACCCATTAGAGGAAGGAAACGGTCCCATATAATCAAAGCCCCAAACGTCAAATGGTTCAATAACAAGTGAATAGTTCATAGGCATTTCTTGACGTCTACTAATATTACCAATTCTTTGACATTCATAACAAGACAAGAAAAACTTACGAGCATCTTTAAAAAGAGTAGGCCAATAAAAACCGGATTGCAATACCTTATGCGCAGTTCTATCTCTAGCATGGTGTCCTCCATAAGCCTCGGAGTGACACTTGCGTAGGATCTATTCCTGTTCATGCTCAGGTACACAACATCTAATAACACCATCTAATCCTTCTTTATAGAGGTGTGGGTCATCCCAGAAGTAATGTCTTAAATCATAGAAAAACTTTTTCTTTTGCTGGTATGTGAAACTAGGTGGTGTAAATTTAGCAACAATGTAATGGGCATAATCAGCATACCATGGAGCAGTACGAGAAACATTTATGACAACTAATTGTTCATCAGGGAAGCTATCATAATAGGTAGTGGGTCATCAAGAACATTCTCTAACCTAGACAAGTTGTCTGCAACGGGGTTCTCAGCTCCCTTTCTATCAATAATATGCAAATCAAATTCTTGTAGCAAGAGAACCCATCTAATAAGTCTAGGTTTAGCACCTTTCTTTTTCATAAGATATTTAATAGCAGCATGATCAGTGTGAACAGCTACTTTAGAATCAACAATATAAGGTCTGAACTTATCAGAAGCAAATACAAATGCTATAAATTCTTTTTCAGTAGTAGCATAATTTCTCTGGGCACTGTCTAGAGTTTTACTAGCATATTGGATAACATTTAATTTCTTATCAACTCTTTGTCCTAGAACAGCACCTACAGCATAATCACTAGCATCACACATAATTTCAAAGGGTAAATTCCAATCAGGTGGCTGAACAATAGGTGCAGAAATCAAGACTTTCTTAAGTATTTCAAGTGCTTCTACACAATCATCATCAAAGACAAAAGGAACATCTTTTGTAAGAGATTAGTCAGAGGCCTAGAAATTTTAGAGAAGTCTTTAATGAACCTCCTATAAAAACCGACATGACCAAGGAAACTTCTTATACCTTTGATGTCCTTAGGACACGGCATCTTTTCAATAGCATCAACTTTAGCTTTATCAACTTCAATACCTCTTTCAGAAATTTTATGCCCCAAGACAATACCTTCATTAACCATAAAGTGGCACTTCTCCCAATTCAAGACAAGATTAGTTTCTTCACATCTCTGCAAAACTCGATCAAGGTTGCTCAAGCAATCATCAAAAGAAGTTCCATACTCGGAGAAATCATCCATGAAAACCTCAACAATCTTTTGCACAAAAGTCAGAGAGTATAGCAGTCATACATCTTTGAAAGGTAGCAGGTGCATTACATAAACCAAAAGGCATATGTCTATAAGCAAAGGTACCGAAAGGGCAAGTAAAAGTGGTCTTTTCTTGATCCTCTTTTGACACAGGTATTTGAGAGAAACCAGAATAACCATCTAGAAAGCAAAAATGTGTATGTTTGGATAATCTTTCTAGCATTTGATCGATAAAAGGTAAAGGGTAATGATCTTTTCTAGTAGCTTTATTCAATTTGCGGAAATCAATTACCATTCTATAATCTGTAACAATTCTTTGTGGGATCAATTCATCTTTATCATTAGGAACAATAGTAATGCCTCCCTTCTTAGGGACACAATGGACATGGCTTACCCACTGACTATCAGCAACGGGATAAATTATACCTGCCTCCAGATGCTTTAGTATTTCATTTCTTACCACTTCTTTCATCTTAGGATTTAACCGTCGATGGTGATCAACAACCGGTTTAGCATCTTTCTCCAATTTTATTTTGTGCTGGCATAGAGTGGGACTAATGCCCTTAAGATCATCCAGAGTATATCCAATAGCAGCACGGTGCTTCTTCAGAGTTTTTAATAATTTGTCTTCTTCCTGCTCTGAAAGGTTAGCACTAATAATAACAGGATTTATCTTCTTTTCATCAAGATAAGCATATTAAAGAGTACGAGGTAATGGTTTAAGCTCAAACACGGGATCACCCTTGGGTGGAGGAGGATCGCCTAGAATTTCAACAGGAAAGTTGTGTTTCAAAATAGGTCCCTATTTAAAGAATACTTCATCTATTTCCCTTCTTTCATTCATAAACATATCATTTTCATGGTCTAACAAATATTGTTCTAAAGGATCATTAGGAGGCACGACAATAGAAGCAAGACCAATAATTTCATCTTTACTAGGCAATTCTTTATCATGGGGTTGTCTACGAAATTTAGCAAAATTAAGATCATGAGACATATCCCCCAAACCAACAGAAACAACATCCTTTTTGCAGACTATCTTAGCATTAACAGTATTCAAGAAGGGTCTACCAAATATAATGGGGCAAAAGTTATCTTGTGGGGAAGCAAGAACAAGAAAATCAGTAGGATATTTAATTTTCCCACACAAGACTTCAACATCTCTAACAATCCCAATCGGTGAGATAGTATCTCTATTGGCAAGCTTAATAGTAACATCAATATCTTCTATCTCAGCAGGTGCAGTATCATGCATAATTTCTTTATATAAGGTATAAGGTATTGCACTAACACTAGCACCCATATCACATAAGCCATGATAACAGTGATCTCCTATTTTAACCGAAACAACAGGCATGCCAACAACAGGTCTATGTTTATCTTTAGTATCGGGTTTAGCAATTCTAGCAGCTTCATCACAGAAGTAAATAACATGCCCATCAATATTATCAACCAAGAGATCTTTAACCATAGCAATACTAGGTTCAACTTTAATTTGCTCAGAGGGTTTGGGTGTTCTTATATTACTTTTGTTGACCACAGTTGAAGCTTTAGCATGATCCTTTTGTTGGAAATATGCCCTAGAGGCAATAATAAATGGTTATTATTATATTTCTGTGTTCATGATAATAGTCTATTATTCATGCTATAAGTGTATTGTCCGGAAATCGTAATACATGTGTGAATACATAGACCACAACCTGTCCCTAGTAAGCCTCTAGTTGACTAGCTCGTTGATCAACAGATAGTCATGGTTTCCTGACTATGGACATTGGATGTCATTGATAACGGGATCACATCATTAGGAGAATGATGTGATGGACAAGACCCAACTTAAGCATAGCATAAAAGATCGTGTAGTTTCGTTTGCTAGAGCTTTTCCAATGTCAAGTATCTTTTCCTTAGACCATGAGATCGTGCAACTCCCGGATACCGTAGGAGTGCTTTGGGTGTGCCAAACGTCACAACGTAACTGGGTGACTATAAAGGTGCATTACGGGTATCTCCGAAAGTGTCTGTTGGGTTGGCACGGATCAAGACTGGGATTTGTCACTCCGTGTAAACGAAGAGGTATCTCTGGGCCCACTCGGTAATGCATCATCATAATGAGCTCAATGTGACTAAGGCGTTAGTCACGGGATCATGCATTGCGGTACGAGTAAAGAGACTTGCCGGTAACGAGATTGAACTAGGTATTGGTATACCGACGATCGAATCTTGGGCAAGTAACATACCGATTGACAAAGGGAATTGCATATGGATTGATTGAATCCTCGACACCGTGGTTCACCCGATGACATCATCGTGGAACATGTGGGAGCCAACATGGGTATCCAGATCCCGCTGTTGGTTATTGATCGGAGAGGCGTCTCGGTCATGTCTGCATGTCTCCCGAACCCGTAGGGTCTACACACTTAAGGTCCGGTGACGCTAGGGTTGTAGAGATATATGTATGCGGAAACCCAAAAGTTGTTCGGAGTCCCGGATGAGATCCCGAACGTCACGAGAGGTTCCGAAATGGTCCGGAGGTGAAGAATTATATATAGGAAGTCCAGTTTCGGCCACCGGGAAAGTTTCGGGGGTTATCGGTATTGTACCGGGACCACCGGAAGGGTCCCGGGGGTCCACCGGGTGGGGCCACCTGTCCCGGAGGGCCCCGTGGGCTGAAAGTGGAGGGAACCAGCCCCTAGTGGGCTGGGGCGCCTCCTTGGGCCTCCCCCCATGCGCCTAGGGTTGGGAACCCTAGGGGGAGGGAGTTCCCCCTTGCCTTGGGGGGCAAGGCAACCCCTTCCCCCCTTGGCCGCCGCCCCCCCTTGGAGATCCCATCTCCTAGGGCTGCGCACCCCCCAGGGGGCCTATATAAAGGGGGGGGGAGGGAGGGCAGCACACTACAGCCTTTGGCGCCTCCCTCCTCCCCTGCAACACCTCTCTCTCTCTCGCAGAAGCTCGGCGAAGCCCTGCCGGAGACCCGCTACATCCACCACGACGCCGTCGTGCTGTTGGATCTCCATCAACCTCTCCTCCCCCTTGCTGGATCAAGAAGGAGGAGACATCGCTGCACCGTACGTGTGTTGAACGCGGAGGTGCTGTACGTTCGGCACTCGGTCATCGGTGATTTGGATCACGGCGAGTACGACTCCGTCATCCACGTTCATTGGAACGCTTCCGCTCGCGATCTACAACGGTATTTAGATGCACTCCCTTCCCCTCGTTGCTAGTAGACTCCATAGATGCATCTTGGTGAGCGTAGGAAAATTTTAAAATTATGCTACGATTCCCAACAGTGGCATCATGAGCCAGGCCTATGCGTAGTTACTATGCACGAGTAGAACACAAAGAAGTTGTGGGCGTTGAGTTTGCCAATTCTTCTTGCCGCTACTAGTCTTTTCTTGTTTCGGCGGCATTGTAGGATGAAGCGGCCCGGACCGACCTTACACGTACTCTTACGTGAGACAGGTTCCACCGACTGACATGCACTAGATGCATAAGGTGGCTACCGGGTGTCTGTCTCTCCTACTTTAGTGGGAACAGATTCGATGAAAAGGGTCCTTATGAAGGGTAAATAGAAATTGGCAAATCACGTTGTGGTCATACGTAGGTAAGAAACGTTCTTGCTAGAAACCTACAAACCACGTAAAAACTTGCAACAACAATTAGAGGACGTCTAACTTGTTTTTGCAGCAAGTGCTATGTGATGTGATATGGCCAGAAGATGTGATGAATGATATATGTGATGTATGAGATTGATCATATTCTTGTAATAGGAATCACGACTTGCATGTCGATGATTATGACAACCGGCAGGAGCCATAGGAATTGTCTTTATTATTTTGTATGACCTGCGTGTCATTGAATAACGCCATGTAAATTACTTTACTTTGTTGCTAAACGCGTTAGCCATAGAAGTAGAAGTAATCGTTGGCGTGACGACTTCATGAAGACACAATGATGGAGATCATGGTGTCATGCCGGTGACGAAGATGATCATGGTGCCCCGAAGATGGAGATCAAAGGAGCATGATGATATTGGCCATACCATGTCACTATTTGATTGCATGTGATGATTATCATGTTTTTGCATCTTATTTGCTTAGAACGACGGTAGCAAGTAGGATGATCCCTTATAATAATTTCAAGAAAGTGTTCACCCTAACTGTGCACCGTTGCGAAGGTTCGTCGTTTCGAAGCACCACGTGATGATCGGGTGTGATAGATTCTTACGTTCGAATACAACGGGTGTTGACGAGCCTAGCATGTACAGACATGGCCTCGGAACACACGCAATACACTTAGGTTGACTTGACGAGCCTAGCATGTACAGACATGGCCTCGGAACACGGAGGACCGAAAGGTCGAGCATGAGTCATATAGAAGATACGATCAACATGGAGATGTTCACCGATCTTGACTAGTCCGTCTCACGTGATGATCGGACACGGCCTAGTTGAACTCGGATCATGTTTCACTTAGATGACTAGAGGGATGTCTATCTGAGTGGGAGTTCATTAAATAATTTGATTAGATGAACTCAATTATCATGAACTTAGTCTAAAATCTTTACACTATGTCTTGTAGATCAAATGGCCAACGTTGTCCTCAATTTCAACGCGTTCCTAGAGAAAACCAAGCTGAAAGATGATGGCAGCAATTATACGGACTGGGTCCGGAACCTGAGGCTCATCCTCATAGTTGCCAAGAAAGATTATGTCTTAGAAGCACCGCTAGGTGAAGCACCAATCCCTGAGAACCAAGACGTTATGAACGCTTGGCAGCAGCGTGCTGATGATTACTCCCTCGTTCAGTGCGGCATGCTTTACAGCTTAGAACCGGGTCTCCAAAAGGGTTTTGAGAAACATGGAGCATATGAGATGTTCGAGGAGCTGAAACTAGTTTTTCAAGCTCATGCCCGGGTCGAGAGATATGAAGTCTCCGACAAGTTCTTCAGCTGTAAAATGGAGGAGAACAGTTCTGTTAGTGAGCACATACTCAGAATGTCTGGGTTGCACAACCGCTTGTCTCAGCTGGGAGTTAATCTCCAGGATGACGCGGTCATTGACAGAATCCTCCAGTCGCTTCCACCAAGCTACAAGAGCTTTGTGATGAACTACAATATGCAGGGGATGGAAAAGACCATTCCCGAGGTATATTCAATGCTGAAATCAGCGGAAGGGGAGATCAGAAAAGAACATCAAGTGTTGATGGTGAATAAAACCACCAAGTTCAAAAAGGGCAAGGGTAAGAAGAACTTCAAGAAGGACGGCAAGGGAGTTGCCGCGCCCGGTAAACCAGTTACCGGGAAGAAGTCAAGGAATGGACCCAAGCCCGAGACTGAGTGCTTTTATTGCAAGGGAAGTGGTCACTGGAAGCGGAACTGCCCCAAATATTTAGCGGACAAGAAGAAGGCCGGCAACACCCAAGGTATATGTGATATACAAGTAATTGATGTGTACCTTACCAGTACTCGTAGTAGCTCCTGGGTATTTGATACCGGTGCGGTTGCTCATATTTGTAACTCCAATCAGGAACTACGGAATAAACGGAGACTGGCAAAGGACGAGGTGACGATGCGCGTCGGGAATGGTTCCAAGGTCGATGTGATCGCCGTCGGCACGCTACCTCTGCATCTACCCACGGGATTAGTTATAAACCTCAATAATTGTTATTTAGTGCCAGCTTTGAGCATGAACATTGTATCTGGATCTCGTTTAATTCGAGATGGCTACTCATTTAAATCTGAGAATAATGGTTGTTCTATTTATTTGAGAGATATGTTTTATGGTCATGCCCCGCTGGTCAATGGTTTATTTTTGATGAATCTCGAACGTGATGTTACACATGTTCATAGTGTGAATACCAAAAGATGTAAAGTTGATAACGATAGTCCCACATACTTGTGGCACTGCCGCCTTGGTCACATTGGTGTCAAGCGCATGAAGAAGCTCCATGCAGATGGACTTTTGGAGTCTCTTGATTACGAATCATTTGACACGTGCGAACCATGCCTCATGGGTAAGATGACCAAGACTCCGTTCTCCGGAACAATGGAGCGAGCAACCAACTTATTGGAAATCATACATACCGATGTGTGCGGTCCAATGAGTGTTGAGGCTCGCAGAGGATATCGTTATGTTCTCACTCTCACTGATGATTTAAGTAGATATGGATATGTCTACCTAATGAAACACAAGTCTGAAACCTTTGAAAGGTTCAAGGAATTTCAGAGTGAAGTCGAGAATCAACGTGACAGGAAAATAAAATTCTTACGATCAGATCGTGGTGGAGAATATTTAAGTCACGAATTTGGTACACACTTAAGGAAATGTGGAATAGTTTCACAACTCACGCCGCCTGGAACACCTCAGAGAAATGGTGTGTCCGAACGTCGTAATCGCACTCTATTGGATATGGTGCGATCTATGATGTCTCTTACCGATTTACCGCTCTCATTTTGGGGTTATGCTTTAGAGACTGCCGCATTCACTTTAAATAGGGCACCGTCTAAATCCGTTGAGACGACACCGTATGAATTATGGTTTGGGAAGAAACCTAAGCTGTCGTTTCTAAAAGTTTGGGGATGCGATGCTTATGTCAAGAAACTTCAACCTGAAAAGCTCGAACCCAAATCGGAAAAATGCGTCTTCATAGGATACCCTAAGGAAACTATTGGGTATACCTTCTACCTCAGATCCGAAGGCAAGATCTTCGTTGCCAAGAACGGGTCCTTTCTAGAGAAGGAGTTTCTCTCGAAAGAATTGAGTGGGAGGAAAGTGGAACTTGATGAGGTGATAGTCACCCCTTCCGAACCGGAAAGTAGCGCAGCGCGGGAAAATGTTCCTGTGGTGCCTACACCGACTGGGGAGGAAGTTAATGATGATGATCATGAAACTTCAGATCAAGTTACTGAACTTCGTAGGTCCACAAGGACACGTTCCGCACCAGAGTGGTACGGCAACCCTGTTTTGGAAATCATGTTGTTAGACAATGGTGAACCTTCGAACTATGAAGAAGCGATGGCGGGCCCGGATTCCGACAAATGGATAGAAGCCATGAAATCCGAGATAGAATCCATGTATGAAAACAAAGTATGGACTTTGACTGACTTGCCCGATGAGAGGCGAGCCATAGAAAACAAATGGATCTTTAAGAAGAAGACGGACGCAGATGGTAATGTGACCATCTACAAAGCTCGACTTGTCGCTAAGGGTTATCGACAAGTTCAAGGGGTTGACTACGATGAGACTTTCTCACCCGTAGCGAAGCTGAAGTCCGTCCGAATCATGTTAGCAATTGCCGCATACTATGATTATGAGATATGGCAGATGGACGTCAAAACGGCATTCCTTAACGGCTTCCTTAAGGAAGAGTTGTATATGATGCAGCCGGAAGGTTTTGTCGATCCTAAGAATGCTAACAAAGTATGCAAGCTCCAGCGCTCAATCTATGGGCTGGTGCAAGCATCTCGGAGTTGGAACATTCGCTTTGATGAGATGATCAAAGCGTTTGGGTTTACACAGACTTATGGAGAAGCCTGTGTTTACAAGAAAGTGAGTGGGAGCTCTGTAGCATTTCTCATATTATATGTGGATGACATATTATTGATGGGAAATGATATAGAATTCTTGGAAAGTATAAAGGCCTATTTGAATAAGTGTTTTTCAATGAAGGACCTTGGAGAAGCTGCTTACATATTAGGCATCAAGATCTATAGAGATAGATCAAGACGCCTCATTGGTCTTTCACAGAGTACATACCTTGACAAGATATTGAAGAAGTTCAGTATGGATCTGTAACGCCCACGATGCGGCTATATCTCCCACGTGTCGAGGCACGACTTAGAGGCATAACCGCATAGTGGTTTTGTCGCAAGAAGGGTCATCTTCACACAATCCCATGTAATGAACAAGAATGGGATAAAGAGTTGGCTTACAATCGCCACTTCACACAATACATAAATATCATCATACATCATCCAAAATACAATCATATAGACCGACTACGGTCAAAATCCGGATGAAAATAAGACAACCCCAAATGCTAGATCCCCGATCGTCCCAACTGGGCTCCGCTACTGATCATCAGGAAAGGACACATAGTAACGACCACGTTCCTCGTCGAACTCCCACTTGAGATCGACGCCGTCATCTGCACTGGCATCGTCGGCACCTGCAACTGTTGTTGGAAGTATCTGTGAGTCACGGGGACTCAGCAATCTCACACCCGCGAGATCAAGACTATTTAAGCTTATAGGACAAGAGGTGCAAAGAGGTGGAGCTGCAGCGGCAAAACATATATGGTGGCTAACTTGCGCAAATGAGAGCGAGAAGAGAAGCAAAGGAACGGACGTCATCTAGCAATGACCAAGAAGAGGTCCTGAACACCTACTTACGTCAAACATAACACAGACCGTGTTCACTTCCCGGATTCCGCCGAGAAGAGACCATCATGGCTACACACGCACTTGGTGTATTTTAATTGGGTCAAGTGACAAGTTATCTAAAACCGGACATTAACAAATTCCCATCTGCCTCATAACCGCGGGCACGGCTTTCGAAAGATATTACCCTGCAGGGGTGTCCCAACTTAGCCCATCATAAGCTCTCACGGTCAACGAAGGATAAACCTTCTCCCGGAAAGACCCGATCAGTCTCGGAATCCCGGTTTACAAGATATCTCGACAATGGTAAAACAAGACCAGCAAAGCCACCCGAATGTGCCGACAAATCCCGATAGGAGCTGCACATATCTCGTTCTCAGGGCACACCGGATGAGACATCCTACGAGTAAAACCAGACCTCGAGTTTCCAGGAGGGGGCCCCGCAGTCTGCTCAGTTCGGACCAACACTCGAAGGAGCACTGGCCCGGGGGGGTTAAAATAAGATGACCCTCGGGCTCGCGAAAACCCGGGGGAAAAAGGTTTAGGTAGCGAATAGTAAAACCAAGGTTGGGCCTTGCTGGAGGAGTTTTATTCAAGGCGAACTGTCAAGGGGGTCCCATAAATCACCCGACCGCGTAAGGAACGCAAACTCAAGGAACATAATCCCGGTATAACAGTAACTAGGGCGGCAAGAGTGGAACAAAACACCAGGCATAAGGCCGAGCCTTCCACCCTTTACCAAAATATATAGATGCATTAATTAAATAAGAGATATTGTGATATCCCAACATGTCCATGTTCCGACATGGAACAAACTTCAACTTCACCTGCAACTAGCAACGCTATAAGAGGGGCTGAGCAAAAGCGGTAACATAGCCACACAACGGTTTGCTAGGAGAGGATGGTTAGAGGCTGACATGGCTTAAAATAGGAGACATGATATAGCAAGTGATAGGTAGCGGAGCATGGCAATAGAGCGAACAACTAGCATAGCGAAGATAGAAGTGATTTCGAGGGGTGGTCATCTTGCCTGCAAGATTCTCAGAGTTGTCGAAAGCTTGATCCTCGTAAGCGTACTCGACAGGTTCCTCGTTCACGAACTCGTCTCCCGGCTCTACCCAAGACAAGAACACAAACAAATGGAACCATAATCAACAACGAGAAATGCGCAAGCAACATGATGCAAGACATGTATGATATGCAAGTTATGATATGCGATGCATATGCGTGCTCCGGAAGGAAAATGACGAACATGGAAGTAACTTGGCAAACCAAGTATGCCACTGGAAAGATGAGATGATTTCGGTCGAAATCGATATAAAGATCACCGGAATCGGATACACGGTTTGCAAATGGCAAGCAAAACAAGAATGACACTAATCTGCGATAAACAGCAAGATAGCACTTAAAATACAACAAGTAACAATGCTACAACACCCCAACATAGCAACAAAGCACATGGAAGTAATCTAAAGGAGATTCTTGACAAAAGATGAACACTGAGCTACGGCTAGTTCACAACATATCAAGCTCAAACAAGCATGGCAAAAGTGCAAAAGATTACAGGTTCACAGACTTGGTGAAAAACTGGACATGGCAGAAATCAGCATCAGGTAGCAATGTTCAGAGCACGAAATCAACATGCTACAGGAACTTAACATAGCAAAACAAGGCACAGTAGTGTTCTACTAAATGCACATGACAAAAGTCCCTTACTGACCATAAGCCAAAAAGGGCCAGAAGATATGATGGCAAGCATGTAAACATAGCAAGTTTCGTTATCAGGTTTCAGACTTAGCAGAAAACAGAGCATGGCAGAAATATTAATATGTAGGCCTCTTTGTAAGCTTTATGCACTCACTACAGAGCAATGCATGAAAAACCAAGCATACCTACAGCAAGATGTCATGTTTATGAAGCTATCAATGGGAAGAACAAATGCATAGCATGTGTGGATCAACTACAATAAGCTTGGCAAAAATGCATATCATGTTAAGAATCTGCCAGAAATATTTTATAGCAAAAGTAGATCAAGATTGAGTCATGCTTCACTAAGTCCCTGAAATCAGAAATATTACAGGGCCTACTTTGCATGCTTGTGCTAGTCACCACAAAGACCACAAAAATACATGGGCTATATCACTGGAAATATGGCATGGCATA
The DNA here is from genome assembly GCF_002575655.3 of Aegilops tauschii subsp. strangulata. Classification (NCBI taxonomy): domain Eukaryota; kingdom Viridiplantae; phylum Streptophyta; class Magnoliopsida; order Poales; family Poaceae; genus Aegilops; species Aegilops tauschii. The sequence continues at coordinate 278,792,699 of NC_053035.3, forward strand.
CTTCAAAACACATGTAGAGCTCATGCTCAAAAGATGCACAGATTAAATGATACAAAAATGACAAATCTCCAAGTTCTGATAAGAACCAGAGATTAACAGCAACTAGCCCTCTTCCAACGAAGATTTGGGCATCAAGATGACCTCTAATGAAAATGGTGCAATTGAACAAAATGAAGAGCATCACGAGGCGAACAATTTGACATATTATACGCGCGAATCGGAGCTACATGCACAAAGTTATGGCATCTCGAATAGGAGAACTTAATGTAAAATAAAATGACCTGGAGGATTTTTGAGAACGGGAAAAGTCAACGCACGATTTCTCTGGATCGGATCTGGCCGGAGGTTGCTCGCCGTGGCCGGAGCTAGGAGAGGAGCGGGCGACGGTCTCGGGCGTCGGCGGAGGAGGAGGGGACCCGGGGCGGCGGGTCCGGCGGCGGGGCCCGGAGGGGAGGCGGCGGCACCGGAGGTGGCGACGGGCGGCGGCCGGCGACGAGCTCGCCCGGCGCGGCGGCAAGGAGGCCCGGCGGCGCGCGGGTCCGCCGGCGGGTGCGGGGCGGCGCGCGCGGGCGCGGAGGAGGCGGCGGCGGGCTCGGGCGGGCCCGCGGCGGGCTCGCGGGCCGGCGCGGAGGGAGAGGCCGGCGGGACACGTGGCAACAGCGGATTCGCCGGGGCACGGCGGCGGACGTGTCCGGCGCGGGCGGACGCGTCCGGCGCGGCGCGGAGGGAGAGGGTTAGGGTTCGTCTGAGATTTCGTTTTTCGGGATGTCCACTCATTTATAGGTAGAGGGAGCTAAGAGACTCCAAATGAGGTGCGGTTTTCGCCCACACGATCGTGATTGAACGACCTAGAGCATGGAAGAGAGTTTGGTGGGCTTTGGGCTGGTTTTGGAGGGGTTTTTTGCTGGACACTCAAATGGACTTTGCGGATGCCCGGTTAACCGTTGGAGTACCAAACGACCTCCGAATGGAACGAAACTTGACCGGTAGTCTCCGGGTGGTATATTAAGACCACTTAACAAGCCTTGGTCCATTCCGAGAAAGTTTGACACACGCACACGAAAGAAAACAAGAGGGGTGCACCGGAGGAGATAGGAGCGCCGGATTGGAAAACGGACAACGGGGAAAATGCTCGGATGCATGAGACGAACACGTATGCAAATGTAATGCGCATGATGACATGATATGAAAATGCATGACATGACAAAATACAAAACGAAAGACAAAACCCAACAACGGAGGGAAAAACATATCACATAGCCGGAAATGGCAAGAGTCGGAGTTACAAATATGGCAAGTTACATGCGGGGTGTTACAGGATCAGTCCAAGAAGGGGTTCTTTCCTGTATTGCAAGGTGTGCAATTGAGCTCGGCTCAATGCCCGACCACGACAGAAGATATAGAAGAGATGAGTGTCATCCCCTATGCCTCGGCCATAGGGTCTATTATGTATGCCATGCTGTGTACCAGAACTGATGTAAACCTTGCCGTAAGTTTGGTAGGAAGGTACCAAAGTAATCCCGGCAAGGAACACTGGACAGCGGTCAAGAATATCCTGAAGTACCTGAAGAGGACTTCTTCGAGGACCGAATTGTGGTTCCGAAAGGTGATCTAAGGAAAGTCATAATGAACGAGGCGCACAATTCTCTCCTTTCCATTCATCCTGGAAGTACGAAGATGTATCATGACCTCAAGCAGCCCTATTGGTGGACTCGAATGAAGCGAGAAATTGCTCAATTCGTGAATGAATGTGATGTCTGCCAAAGAGTGAAAGCAGAACACCAACGACCAGCTGGTCTCCTCCAACCTCTTGCTATCCCAGAATGGAAGTTTGATCATATCGAAATGGACTTCGTGACTGGATTTCCAAAGTCCAAGCGCGGATATGATGCTATCTTCGTTGTCATTGACAAGCTCTCTAAAGTGGCTCATTTCCTTCCTATCAAAGAATCCATCACAGCAGCTCAGCTGGCAGAGCTCTACACCTCCAGAATTGTCTCTTTGCACGGCATTCCACAATTGATTTCTTCAGATCGTGGAAGCATCTTCACCTCTAAGTTCTGGGACTCCTTCCAGAAGGCCATGGGCACAAACATTCGCTTCAGCACAGCTTTCCATCCTCAAACTAGTGGCCAAGTCGAGCGAGTCAATCAAATTCTTGAAGATATACTCAGGGCTTGTGTCATTTCCTTTGGCATGAAATGGGAGGATTGTCTCCCTTATGCTGAATTCTCCTACAACAACAGCTTCCAAGCGAGTTCGGGCAAGGCCCCATTCAAGATTCTCTATGGCAGAAAGTGCCGTACTCCTCTCAATTGGTCAGAGACTGGTGAACGCCAACTTCTTGGCAGTGACTTAATCACTGAAGCTGAAGAAATGTGTAAAGTCATCCGTGATAATCTCAAAGCCGCGCAATCGCGCCAGAAGAGCTACTATGATAGTAAGCACCGTGATTTGGCTTTCGAGATTGGAGACCATGTCTACCTCCGCGTCTCTCCAATGAAAGGCACTCGTCGCTTCGGTATCAAAGGGAAGCTTGCCCCTAGATACGTGGGTCCTTTCAAGATCATTGGTAAAAGAGGCGACCTCGCCTATCAACTTGAGCTTCCTTCCTACTTCGCGAACGTGCACGATGTGTTCCACGTGTCACAGCTCCGCAAGTGCTTCAAGACGCCTGAGCGCACTATCAACTTCGAAGAGGTTGACCTCCAAGAAGATTTGTCTTATCATGAGCACCCCGTTGCTATTCTTGAAGAAACTGAGCGCAAGACTCGCAACAAGTCTATCAAATTCCTCAAAGTGAAGTGGTCGCACCATTCCGACCGGGAAGCCACCTGGGAACGCGAGGACCATCGCCGTTCCGAATATCCAGAGTTCTTTCAGTCCTAGCTCTCGGGACGAGATCCTCTCGTAGTGGTGGAGTGTTGTAACACCCCGCATGTAACTTGCCATATTTGTAACTCCGACTCTTGCCATTTCCGGCTTTGTGATATGTTTTTCCCTCCGTTGTCGGGTTTGTCTTTCGTTTTGTATTTTGTCATGTCATGCATTTTCATATCATGTCATCATGTGCATTGCATTCGCATACGTGTTCGTCTCATGCATCCGAGCATTTTCCCCGTTGTCCGTTTTCCAATCCGGCGCTCCTATCTCCTCCGGTGCACCCCTCTTGTTTTCTTGCGTGTGCGTGTGTCAAACTTTCTCGGAATGGACCGAGGCTTGTCAAGTGGTCTTAATATACCACCCGGAGACTACCGGTCAAGTTTCGTTCCATTCGGAGGTCGTTTGGTACTCCAACGGTTAACCGGGCATCCGCAAAGTCCATTTGAGTGTCCAGAAAAAACCCCTCTAAAACCAGCCCAAAACCCACCAAACTCTCTTCCATGCTCTAGGTCGTTCCATCACGATCGAGTGGGCGAAAACCGCACCTCATTTGGAGTCTCCTAGCTCCCTCTACCTATTTATAAGTGGGCATCCCAAAAACGAAATCGCAGTCTCCTGTAACCCTAAATCGCCTCTCCGCGGGCGGACGTGTCCAGCCGCCGCCGGACAAAACGCGCCGCCGCTCCGGGCCAGTGGCATCGCGCCACATCACCGCGCGCCGCCGCCCGCGCCCGCGGCCCGCCCGAGCCCGCGCCGCGCCCTCCCCGACCCGCGCGTCCTCCTCCTCGCCTCCCGTGCCCGCCGCCGCACCGGGCCCGCGCCGCCGCGGCCTCCCCGCCGGCCGGCACCGCCGCGGTCGCCGTCTTCCTCGCCGCCGCCGGGCCCGCGCGCTCGCCGCCCGCCGCCCGCCGCCTCCCCCGCCGGCGCCGCCCCGCCGGCCTCGTCCTCCCCCGTCGCCGGCCCTCCTCCCTTCTCCTCCCGCCGGCAAGCCGCGCCGCCGCCTCGGCGAGCGCCCGTGCCCGAGACCTCCCTCGATCCCGATCTGGTCAAAGGAGAGGTTTGACCCGAGCCCCCTCTTTTTTTTCCTAAGTCTTGAGATTTCTTCAGCAAGTGCCTGTGTTCCCGATGCGATAACTTTGTGCATGTAGCTCCGATGCGCGCGTGTAATATGTCAAATAGTTCAACTCGTGATGCTCTTCATTTTGTTCAATTGCACCATGCTCATTAGAGGTCAGCTTCATGCCCAAATCTTCATTGGAATAGGGCTAGTTGCTGTTATTCTCTGGTTCTTAGCAGAAGTTGGAGATTTGTCATTTTTGTATCATTTATTCTGTGCATCTTTTGAGCATGAGCTCTACATGTGTTTTGAAGTATGATATGCCATCTTTCCAGTGGTGTAGTCCATGTATTTTTGTGATCTCTGTGGTGACTAGCACAAGCATGCAAAGTAGGCCCCGTAATATTTCTGTTTTCAGGGACTTAGTGATTTCTCTAAGTCTTTGTCTGCTGTAATTTTGTTGCCATGTAAACTTGATGCTACAGAGAGATCCATGCATATTTTGGAGATGTTCAGTAAGGATGTTTTGTAGCTATAGTTGTAGTTGATCCATTCCAGCAATTTTGTGCAATTTTAGAGTACCATAGCATGACTCCATCTTGCTCTACTTTTGCTATAAAATATTTCTGGCAGATTCTTAACATGATATGCATTTTTGCCAAGCTTATTGTAGTTGATCCATACATGCTATGCAATTGTTCTTGCCATGGATAGCTTCATAAACATGCCATCTTTCTGTACGTATGCTTGGTTTGTCATGCATTGCTCTGTAGTGAGTGCATCAAGCTCACAAAGAGGCCTACATATTAATATTTCTTCCATGCTCTGATTTCTGCCAAGTCTGAAACCTGATAACGAAACTTGCTATGTTTACATGCTTGCCATCATATCTTCTGGTCCTTTTTGGCTTATGGTAAGTAAGGGACTTTTGTCATGTGCTTTTAGTAGAACACTACCATGCCTTGTTTTGCTATGTTAGCTTCCTGTAGCATGTTGATTTCGTGCTCTGAACATAACTACCTGATGCTGTTTTCTGCCATGTCCAGTTTTTCACCAAGTCTGTGAACCTGTAATCTTTTGCACTTTTGCCATGCTTGTTTGAGCTTGATATGTTGTGAACTAGCCGTAGCTCAGTGTTCATCTTTTGTCAAGAATCTCCTTTAGATTACTACCATGTGCTTTGTTGCTATGTTGGGGTGCTGTAACATTGCTACTTGCTACATTTGAAGTGCTATCTTGCTGTTTATCGCAGATTAGTGTCATTCTTGTTTTGCTTGCCATTTGCAAACCGTGCATCCGATTCCGGTGATCTTTATATCGATTTCGACCGAAATCATCTCATCTTTCCAGTGGCATGCTTGGTTTGCCAAGTTACTGCCATGTTCATCTTTTTCCTTCCGGAGCACGCATATGCATCGCATATCATATCTTGCATATCATACATGTTTTGCATCATGTTACTTGTGCATTTCTCGTTGTTGATTATGGTTCCGTTTGTTTGTGCTCTTGTCTTGGGTAGAGCCGGGAGACGAGTTCGTGAACGAGGAACCTGTCGAGTACGCTTACGAGGATCAAGCTTTCGACAACTCTGAGAATCTTGCAGGCAAGATGACCGCCCCTCGAAATCACTTCTATCTTTGCTATGCTAGTTGTTCGCTCTATTGCCATGCTCGCTACCTATCACTTGCTATATCATGTCTTCTATTTTTAGCCATGTCAGCCTCTAACCACCTGTTCCTAGCAAACCGTTGTTTGGCTAAGTTACCGCTTTTGCTCAGTCCCTCTTATAGCGTTGCTAGTTGCAGGTGAAGTTGAAGTTGTTCCATGTCGGAACATGGATATGTTGGGATATCACAATATCTCTTATTTAATTAATGCATATATATATTTGGTAAAGGGTGGAAGGCTCGGCCTTATGCCTGGTGTTTTGTTCCACTCTTGCCGCCCTAGTTACTGTTATACCGGGATTATGTTCCTTGAGTTCGCGTTCCTTACACGGTCGGGTGATTTATGGGACCCCCTTGACAGTTCGCCTTGAATAAAACTCCTCCAGCAAGGCCCAACCTTGGTTTTACCATTTGCGACCTATACCTTTTTTCCCCCGGGTTTTCTAGAGCCCGAGGGTCATCTTTATTTTAAACCCCGGGCCAGTGCTCCTCCGAGTATTGGTCCAAACTGTCAGTCGCCGGTGGCCACCAGGGGCAACTCTGGTCTGGCCTATCGGAAGCTTGGACAATCCGGTGTGCCCTGAGAACGAGATATGTGCAGCTCCTATCGGGATTTGTCGGCACATTCGGGTGGCTTTGCTGGTCTTGTTTTACCATTGTCGAGATGTCTTGTAAATCGGGATTCCGAGACTGATCGGGTCTTTCCGGGAGAAGGTTTATCCTTCGTTGACCGTGAGAGCTTATGATGGGCTAAGTTGGGACACCCCTGCAGGGTATTATCTTTCGAAAGCCGTGCCCGCGGTTATGAGGCAGATGGGAATTTGTTAATGTCCGGTTGTAGATAACTTGTCACTTGACCAAATTAAAATACACCAAGTGCGTGTGTAGCCGTGATGGTCTCTTCTCGGCGGAGTCCGGGAAGTGAACACGGTCTGTGTTATGTATGACGTAAGTAGGTGTTCAGGACCTCTTCTTGGTCGTTGCTAGATGACGTCCGTTCCGTTGCTTCTCTTCTCGCTCTCATTTGCGCAAGTTAGCCACCATATATGCTTTTGCCGCTGCAGCTCCACCTCACTACTCCTCCTTTTTCCTACAAGCTTAAATAGTCTTGATCTCGCGGGTGTGAGATTGCAGAGTCCCCGTGACTCACAGATTCTACCAAAACAGTTGCAGGTGCCGACGATGCCAGTGCGGATGATGGCGTCGATCTCAAGTGGGAGTTCGACGAGGAACATGGTCGTTACTATGTGTCTTTTCCTGATGATCGGTAGTGGAGCCCGGTTGGGATGATCGGGGATCTAGCATTTGGGGTTGTCTTATTTTCATCTGGATTTTGACCGTAGTCGGTCTATATGATTTTATTTTGGATGATGTATGAATGATATTTATGTATTGTGTGAAGTGGCGATTGTAAGCCAACTCTTTATCCCATTCTTGTTCATTACATGGGATTGTGTGAGGATGACCCTTCTTGCGACAAAACCACTATGCGGTTATGCCTCTAAGTCGTGCCCCGACACGTGGGAGATATAGCCGCATCGTGGGCGTTACAAGTTGGTATCAGAGCCATCCCCGACTTAGGAGCCCCCTGCTTGATCGAATCGCTGGCGTTGTTGAGTCTAGAAGAAAAATGTTTTGAGTCTTAGGATTATATATATCGGAGAGTAGGATTCTTTTTACTCCTCAGTCCCTTCGTCGCTCTGGTGAGGTCTCCTGACGTAGAAGTTTTGACTACTCTCTCCTCAAATTTCACTAAAAAAAATTTAGGATCACGCGGGTATCTTGGAATCGTTCCGATGGATTTGTGACGAGAACATTGTTCCTGGTGCCTCCTGTCATTTAGGGATTGTGGCAGTGTCCCGGGGAGTTGAGCTCCGAGGTGTTGTCGTCACAATTTTACCGTTGCAGTTCTGGAATACCTGAGTTTCGCCGACATCGAAATCTCTTTTATGCAGTTGTTGGTGAGATCACCTCGACGCCACCCAGTACTGGGGCGGGAGTTCGGGAGTATTGCCATAACTTGTATAACGGATGTTTTTCGAAGGTTGAGGTAAACGATTTCCGAATGTTTCTTGGTTATGTGTTGACGGATGGATACAGCTGGATCTAGGAATTGTTAGTTTGGGTGATATATTTTGTGTCCCCTGTATCCCTTACACCAGATTGCATAACCAGAAAGTTTCGGGAGTTTATAAGTGGGAATTCTAGTAGCCTTAGGATATCTTTCCGACAGATGCATGATATGAGATTGGGGTTCGACGTCTAGTGGTCCGCCTGTATACGGTTGATTTTACAGTGGTCTCGTTGTGTCTTAAAGAGTCCATGGCTTTTCCGACTCGGGGACGCTTCGTATGTCATGTGCACAGCCTTGTACATGATGGTGCTGTACGATTGAGCCCGTGTGGGCCCCACCACGAAAACTTCGGACGAAATATCTATCATATGTTTGTTCCGGCTTATTCTGCAAGCCAATACTTTGTTTTATTTTGTATTGTGGTATTCGAGTTGCTTCGAATTCATATGTTCATTCCATATCTTTTTCAAGTGGCTTCTCAACTTATGGAAGTGTGATGATTTACTACGGAATTCATTCGTTCATCTTCGTTCGAATGTTTATTGTGAAGACTATATGTTGCAATTTCTATCCGTTGATTCTACTTATCTTTTTGTCTATCAAGATGCTAACGGATGTCACCCTCTTCAGGATGGCTCCGCCAACGCGTCAGAATCCGGATCGCAATGAAGGGAGTCAAGCGAACCCTCCGCCACCACCTCCACCTCCGGAGGCATGGCAAGCAATCATGGCAGCCACCAACGCCAATGCTCAGATGATTCTGCAACTCTTGCAAGAACGTACTCAAGGGCAAGGCAATCAAGGCAATCAAGGTCAAGGCAACAATCAGTTTCACTTTGCCACTCTCAACCAGTTTCTCGCAAATCAGCCCAAGTCTTTCAGCTACTGTGCCGAGGCCACGGATGCCGATGATTGGCTCATGGACATCAACAAGCATTTTGAATGTAGCAATGTCAGGCCTGAGGACTTTGTCAAGTTTGCTTCTTTCCAGCTCAAGGACCAAGCTGCTGATTGGTATCAACAATACAAAGATTCCAGAGGAGGTCGTGTGATCACTTGGACTGACTTCTGTCGGGACTTCAAAGCGCACCACATTCCACAAAGTGTTGTTGAGAGCAAGCGTGAGGAGTTCCGCAATCTCAAGCAAGGAATCATGTCTGTGTATCAATACAACATTCAGTTTCAGAAACTTGCTCGCTTCGCTAAACAAGACGTTCCTGATGAGAAGAGTATGATCTATCACTTCAGAGGTGGCCTTAAAGAGGATCTGCAGTTAGCTCTCGTTCTTGTTGAGCCTACTCACTTTGATCAATTCTACAATATGGCACTGAAGCAAGAGGCTGCTCAGCTCAAGTGTGAGGCTTCTAAGAAGAGAGTCAGAGACGCAGTTCAGTCTTCTTCTTCCTCACTTGTGACAGCTAAGCAACAGAAGTTCTGGTTGCCTCCTCCTCCTCCGTTTCCTCAGCCTTATCAGCAGAAGAACAAAGGTGGCCATGGTTCTTCAAACTCTTCCAACTCTGGCTATCAGAACAGGTCTCAGAATCAAGCTCCAAAGTCCAATGCTCCTTATCACCGTCCACTCTCAGAGGTGACTTGCAACAAATGTCAGCAGAAAGGTCACTATGCTAAAAAGTGCTTCAACCAGAGGCGTCTTCCTCCTCCTCCTCCTGTCAGATCTTCTAGCAATGCAGTGGTCAAGCATAATCCAAAGTTTGCAAAGGTGAACATGATGAATGCAGCTCAAGCGGAGGAATCTACTGATGTGATAATGGGTAATCTTCCTGTTAATGATATTCCTGCAAAAGTTCTTTTTGATACTGGTGCATCGCTTTCTTTCATATCAAGACCTTTTGCATCCAAGCATGAATTGCATTTCCAAGGATTGCCTAGGCCGTTAGCAGTTGTCTCTCCGGGCAAATGCATGAATGCAAGTTCCATGGTTCCGAATGTTACCATCAAGATGGGTGACTATAAATTTCAGTCTTCTCCAATTGTCCTTGGTGACTCGGATATTGATCTTATTCTCGGGATGGACTGGCTTTCTAAGCACAAGGCTCAACTTGATTGTGCTGCCAGAGAAATTCAATTGACACACTCGTCTGAGGATGTGATTATTTTTGCCGCTCGTGATGAAACCATTCGGTTTTTCTCTCTCAATGAGAAGGGCGAATTGGATGCCATATCTCAAATTCCAGTCGTTTGCGAGTATCAAGATGTTTTTCCAGAAGAGCTTCCGGGTATGCCTCCGCACCGGCCAGTTGAGTTCGTTATCGAACTAGAGCCTGGTACTGTACCCGTTTGCAAGCGTCCATACAAGCTTGGACCAAACGAGCTGAAGGAATTGAAGAAGCAGCTCGATGAACAAGAACGTCTGGGTTTGATCAGACCGAGTTCTTCTCCATGGGGTTGTGGTGTTCTTTTTGTCAAGAAGAAGGATGGCACGGACCGACTTTGTGTTGACTACCGTCCATTGAACAAGAAGACAATCAAGAACAAGTACCCACTTCCCAACATCAATGAGCTATTTGAGCAACTCAAAGGGGCTAAAGTATTCTCGAAGCTTGACCTTCGTATGGGGTATCATCAGATTCGCATTCGTGAAGAAGATATTCCCAAGACAGCATTCAGAACGAGCTTTGGTTCTTATGAATATACTGTCGTGTCTTTCGGCCTTGTCAATGCTCCTCCGGTGTTCTCTCGGATGATGAATTTCATCTTCAACCCCTATACCAATGAATTCGTTCTGGTGTATCTCGATGATATCTTGGTCTTCTCCAAGAATAAGCAGGATCATGCCAAACATTTGCGATTGGTGCTCGACAAGCTCAGAGAGTATCAATTCTATGCGAAGTTCTCCAAATGTGAGTTTTGGCTCGATGAAGTTCTTTTCCTTGGTCACATCATCTCCGCCAAAGGCATCGCTGTTAACCCCGAGAAGGTGTCCGCAGTTCTGGATTGGGAACCTCCTCAAAATGTCAAGCAGCTCCGCAGTTTCCTGGGTCTTGCAAGCTATTGCCGAAGATTCGTTGAGAATTTCTCCAAGATTGCAAAACCTCTTTCCAACCTCCTGCAGAAGCATGTGAAGTATGTCTGGTCTCCTGAGTGTGAAGTCGCTTTCAACACTCTCAAACAGAAACTAGTCACAGCTCCTGTCTTGACTCCTCCTGATGAATCCAAGCCGTATGAAGTTTTCTGTGATGCTTCTCTCCAAGGTCTCGGTGCTGTGTTAATGCAAGAGAAGAAAGTTGTGGCCTATACCTCTCGGCAGTTGAAGCCCAACGAGAAAAACTACCCCACGCACGATCTTGAGTTGGCGGCAGTTGTCCATGCATTGATTACGTGGAGACATCTCTTGTTGGGAAGACAAGTGGACATTTTCACTGATCACAAGAGTCTCAAGTATATCTTCACGCAGCCCAACCTCAACCTCAGGCAGACTCGATGGGTCGAAATGATTCAAGAGTACAATCCGAGTATTGAAATTACTCCAGGCAAGGCAAATGTCATTGCAGATGCTTTAAGCAGGAAAGCTTATTGCAACAGCTTAATTCTCAAGCCTTTCCAGCCGGATCTTTGTGAAGCTTTCCGCAAGCTGAATCTCCAAGTTGTTCCTCAAGGCGTTCTTGCCAACCTCATAGTATCTCCTACTTTGGAAGATCAAATTCGTGAGGCACAACTCCTTGATGCCATGGTGAAGAAGGTGAAACGTGGTATCGACAAGGCTCTTTCCAAATACAAGTGCTATCGCATTGATGACAGAGACACTTTGTTCTTCGAGGACCGGATTGTGGTTCCGAAAGGTGATCTAAGGAAAGTCATAATGAACGAGGCGCACAATTCTCTCCTTTCCATTCATCCTGGAAGTACGAAGATGTATCATGACCTCAGGCAGTCGTATTGGTGGACTCGAATGAAGCGAGAGATTGCTCAATTCGTGAATGAATGTGATGTCTGCCGAAGAGTGAAAGCAGAACACCAACGACCAGCTGGTCTCCTCCAACCTCTTGCTATCCCAGAATGGAAGTTTGATCATATCAAAATGGACTTCGTGACAGGATTTCCCAAATCCAAGCGCGGAAATGATGCTATCTTTGTTGTCATCGACAAGCTCTCTAAAGTGGCTCATTTCCTTCCTATCAAAGAATCCATCACAGCAGCTCAGCTGGCAGAGCTGTACACCTCCAGAATTGTCTCCTTGCACGGCATTCCACAATTGATTTCTTCGGATCGTGGAAGCATCTTCACCTCTAAGTTCTGGGACTCCTTCCAGAAGGCCATGGGCACAAACATTCGCTTCAGCACAGCTTTCCATCCTCAAACTAGTGGCCAAGTCGAGCGAGTCAATCAAATTCTTGAAGATATACTCAGGGCTTGTGTCATTTCCTTTGGCATGAAATGGGAAGATTGTCTCCCTTATGCTGAATTCTCCTACAACAACAGCTTCCAAGCGAGTTCGGGCAAGGCCCCATTCGAGATTCTCTATGGCAGAAAGTGCCGTACTCCTCTCAATTGGTCAGAGACTGGTGAACGCCAACTTCTTGGCAGTGACTTAATCACTGAAGCTGAAGAAATGTGTAAAGTCATCCGTGATAATCTCAAAGCCGCGCAATCGCGCCAGAAGAGCTACTATGATAGTAAGCACCGTGATTTGGCTTTCGAGATTGGAGACCATGTCTACCTCCGCGTCTCTCCAATGAAAGGCACTCGTCACTTCGGTATCAAAGGGAAGCTTGCCCCTAGATACGTGGGTCCTTTCAAGATCATTGGTAAAAGAGGCGACCTCGCCTATCAACTTGAGCTTCCTTCCAACTTCGCGAACGTGCACGATGTGTTCCACGTGTCACAGCTCCGCAAGTGCTTCAAGATGCCTGAGCGCACTATCAACTTCGAAGAGGTTGACCTCCAAGAAGATTTGTCTTATCATGAGCACCCCGTTGCTATTCTTGAAGAAACTGAGCGCAAGACTCGCAACAAGTCTATCAAATTCCTCAAAGTGAAGTGGTCGCACCATTCCGACCGGGAAGCCACCTGGGAACGCGAGGACCATCGCCGTTCCGAATATCCAGAGTTCTTTCAGTCCTAGCTCTCGGGACGAGATCCTCTCGTAGTGGTGGAGTGTTGTAACACCCCGCATGTAACTTGCCATATTTGTAACTCCGACTCTTGCCATTTCCGGCTTTGTGATATGTTTTTCCCTCCGTTGTCGGGTTTTGTCTTTCGTTTTGTATTTTGTCATGTCATGCATTTTCATATCATGTCATCATGTGCATTGCATTCGCATACGTGTTCGTCTCATGCATCCGAGCATTTTCCCCGTTGTCCGTTTTCCAATCCGGCGCTCCTATCTCCTCCGGTGCACCCCTCTTGTTTTCTTGCGTGTGCGTGTGTCAAACTTTCTCGGAATGGACCGAGGCTTGTCAAGTGGTCTTAATATACCACCCGGAGACTACCGGTCAAGTTTCGTTCCATTCGGAGGTCGTTTGGTACTCCAACGGTTAACCGGGCATCCGCAAAGTCCATTTGAGTGTCCAGCAAAAACCCCTCTAAAACCAGCCCAAAACCCACCAAACTCTCTTCCATGCTCTAGGTCGTTCGATCACGATCGAGTGGGCGAAAACCGCACCTCATTTGGAGTCTCCTAGCTCCCTCTACCTATTTATAAGTGGGCATCCCGAAAACGAAATCGCAGTCTCCTGTAACCCTAAATCGCCTCTCCGCGGGCGGACGTGTCCAGCCGCCGCCGGACAAAACGCGCCGCCGCTCCCGGCCAGTGGCATCGCGACACATCACCGCGCGCCGCCGCCCGCGCCCGCGGCCCGCCCGAGCCCGCGCCGCGCCCTCCCCGACCCGCGCGTCCTCCTCCTCGCCTCCCGTGCCCGCCGCCGCACCGGGCCCGCGCCGCCGCGGCCTCCCCGCCGGCCGGCACCGCCGCGCTCGCCGTCTTCCTCGCCGCCGCGGGCCCGCGCGCTCGCCGCCCGCCGCCGGCCGCCTCCCCCGCCGGCGCCGCCCCGCTGGCCTCGTCCTCCCCCGTCGCCGGCCCTCCTCCCTTCTCCTCCCGCCGGCAAGCCGCGCCGCCGCCTCGGCGAGCGCCCGTGCCCGAGACCTCCCTCGATCCCGATCTGGTCAAAGGAGAGGTTTGACCCGAGCCCCCTCTTTTTTTCCTAAGTCTTGAGATTTCTTCAGCAAGTTCCTGTGTTCCCGATGCGATAACATTGTGCATGTAGCTCCGATTCGCGCGTGTAATATGTCAAATTGTTCGAATCATGATGCTATTCATTTCGTTCAATTGCACCATGCTCATTAGAGGTCAGATTCATGCCCAAATCTTCATTGGAATAGGGCTAGTTGCTGTTATTCTCTGGTTCTTAGCAGAAGTTGGAGATTTGTCATTTTTGTATCATTTATTCTGTGCATCTTTTGAGCATGAGCTCTACATGTGTTTTGAAGTATGACATGCCATCTTTTCAGTGGTGTAGTCCATGTATTTTTGTGATCTCTGTGGTGACTAGCACAAGCATGCAAATTAGGCCCCGTAATATTTCTGTTTTCAGGGACTTAGTGATTTCTCTAAGTCTTTGTCTGCTGTAATTTTGTTGCCATGTAAACTTGATGCTACAGAGAGATCCATGCATATTTTGGAGATGTTCAGTAAGGATGTTTTGTAGCTATAGTTGTAGTTGATCCATTCCTGCAATTGTTTGCAATTTTAGAGTACCATAGGATGACTCCATCTTGCTCTACTTTTGCTATAAAATATTTCTGGCAGATTCTTAACATGATATGCATTTTTGCCAAGCTTATTGTAGTTGATCCATACATGCTATGCAATTGTTCTTGCCATGGATAGCTTCATAAACATGCCATCTTTCTGTACGTATGCTTGGTTTGTCATGCATTGCTCTGTAGTGAGTGCATCAAGCTCACAAAGAGGCCTACATATTAATATTTCTTCCATGCTCTGATTTCTGCCAAGTCTGAAACCTGATAACGAAACTTGCTATGTTTACATGCTTGCCATCATATCTTCTGGTCCTTTTTGGCTTATGGTAAGTAAGGGACTTTTGTCATGTGCTTTTAGTAGAACACTACCATGCCTTGTTTTGCTATGTTAGCTTCCTGTAGCATGTTGATTTCGTGCTCTGAACATAACTACCTGATGCTGTTTTCTGCCATGTCCAGTTTTTCACCAAGTCTGTGAACCTGTAATCTTTTGCACTTTTGCCATGCTTGTTTGAGCTTGATATGTTGTGAACTAGCCGTAGCTCAGTGTTCATCTTTTGTCAAGAATCTCCTTTAGATTACTACCATGTGCTTTGTTGCTATGTTGGGGTGCTGTAACATTGCTACTTGCTACATTTGAAGTGCTATCTTGCTGTTTATCGCAGATTAGTGTCATTCTTGTTTTGCTTGCCATTTGCAAACCGTGCATCCGATTCCGGTGATCTTTATATCGATTTCGACCGAAATCATCTCATCTTTCCAGTGGCATGCTTGGTTTGCCAAGTTACTGCCATGTTCATCTTTTTCCTTCCGGAGCACGCATATGCATCGCATATCATATCTTGCATATCATACATGTTTTGCATCATGTTACTTGTGCATTTCTCGTTGTTGATTGTGGTTCCGTTTGTTTGTGCTTTTGTCTTGGGTAGAGCCGGGAGACGAGTTCGTGAACGAGGAACCTGTCGAGTACGCTTACGAGGATCAAGCTTTCGACAACTCTGAGAATCTTGCAGGCAAGATGACCGCCCCTCGAAATCACTTCTATCTTTGCTATGCTAGTTGTTCGCTCTATTGCCATGCTCGCTACCTATCACTTGCTATATCATGTCTCCTATTTTTAGCCATGTCAGCCTCTAACCACCTGTTCCTAGCAAACCGTTGTTTGGCTAAGTTACCGCTTTTGCTCAGTCCCTCTTATAGCGTTGCTAGTTGCAGGTGAAGTTGAAGTTGTTCCATGTCGGAACATGGATATGTTGGGATATCACAATATCTCTTATTTAATTAATGCATATATATATTTGGTAAAGGGTGGAAGGCTCGGCCTTATGCCTGGTGTTTTGTTCCACTCTTGCCGCCCTAGTTACTGTTATACCGGGATTATGTTCCTTGAGTTCGCGTTCCTTACACGGTCGGGTGATTTATGGGACCCCCTTGACAGTTCGCCTTGAATAAAACTCCTCCAGCAAGGCCCAACCTTGGTTTTACCATTTGCGACCTATACCTTTTTTCCCCCGGGTTTTCTAGAGCCCGAGGGTCATCTTTATTTTAAACCCCGGGCCAGTGCTCCTCCGAGTATTGGTCCAAACTGTCAGTCGCCGGTGGCCACCAGGGGCAACTTTGGTCTGGCCTATCGGAAGCTTGGACAATCCGGTGTGCCCTGGGAACGAGATATGTGCAGCTCCTATCGGGATTTGTCGGCACATTCGGGTGGCTTTGCTGGTCTTGTTTTACCATTGTCGAGATGTCTTGTAAACCGGGATTCCGAGACTGATCGGGTCTTTCCGGGAGAAGGTTTATCCTTCGTTGACCGTGAGAGCTTATGATGGGCTAAGTTGGGACACCCCTGCAGGGTATTATCTTTCGAAAGCCGTGCCCGTGGTTATGAGGCAGATGGGAATTTGTTAATGTCCGGTTGTAGATAACTTGTCACTTGACCAAATTAAAATACACCAAGTGCGTGTGTAGCCGTGATGGTCTCTTCTCGGCGGAGTCCGGGAAGTGAACACGGTCTGTGTTATGTATGACGTAAGTAGGTGTTCAGGACCTCTTCTTGGTCGTTGCTAGATGACGTCCGTTCCGTTGCTTCTCTTCTCGCTCTCATTTGCGCAAGTTAGCCACCATATATGCTTTTGCCGCTGCAGCTCCACCTCACTACTCCTCCTTTTTCCTACAAGCTTAAATAGTCTTGATCTCGCGGGTGTGAGATTGCAGAGTCCCCGTGACTCACAGATTCTACCAAAACAGTTGCAGGTGCCGACGATGCCAGTGCAGATGATGGCGTCGATCTCAAGTGGGAGTTCGACGAGGAACGTGGTCGTTACTATGTGTCTTTTCCTGATGATCAGTAGTGGAGCCCAGTTGGGACGATCGGGGATCTAGCATTTGGGGTTGTCTTATTTTCATCTGGATTTTGACCGTAGTCGGTCTATATGATTGTATTTTGGATGATGTATGAATGATATTTATGTATTGTGTGAAGTGGCGATTGTAAGCCAACTCTTTATCCCATTCTTGTTCATTACATGGGATTGTGTGAAGATGACCCTTCTTGCGACAAAACCACTATGCGGTTATGCCTCTAAGTCGTGCCCCGACACGTGGGAGATATAGCCGCATCGTGGGCGTTACACCAATGGACATGATGAACCCCTCCGTGATGGTGTCTGGATTGGATCTGGTGGTTTTGGAACTTGCGCCGGCTGGAATTGATTTTTGTCGACTCCCCTAGGGTTTCTGGAATTTTGGGGGTATTTATAGAGTAAATAGGCGGTTTGGGAGGCACCCGAGGTGGGCACGACCCACCAGGGCGTGCCTGGGCCTCAAGGCGCGTCCTGGTGGGTTGTGCTCCCCTCGGAGCAACCCCCCAGGTGCTTCTTCGGCCCACTGGATGTCTTCTGGTCCATAAAAAATCCACAAAAAGTTTCGATGCATTTGGACTCCGTTTGGTATTGATTTCCTGCAATGTAAAAAACTTGCAAAAAACAACAACTGGCACTTGGCACTATGTCAATAGGTTAGTACCAAAAAATGATATAAAATTCCTATAAAATGATTATAAAACATCCAAGAATGATAATATAACAGCATGGAACAATCAAAAATTATAGATACGTTCGAGACGTATCAGCATCCCAAGCTTAATTCGTGCTCGTCCTCGAGTAGGTAAATGATAAAAACATAATTTTTTTATGTGGAATGCTTCCTAACATGTCATCTCTTATTCTTTTCTTTGTAGGATGGACATTTGGACTTCTATATGGTTCAAAGCAATAGTCTAGTTTTGACATGAGCACCTAAATACTCAAGCATACCAACAAGCAACCTTGTCTTTCAAAATATCAATGCTAAAATAAGTTATCCCTAGCCCATCATGCTCAATCATTGATCCATTCATGAAACACACTCGCATATTAGCTACACCCAATGCTCAAGTATGATCATAGTGCCCCCTAGTTGGTGCTTTATAAGAGAAGATGGAGACTCAAATTAAAAATAAAAATTGTATAAAGTAAAAGAAAGGCCCTTCGTGGAGGGAAGTAGGGAATTGTAGAGGTGCCAGAGCTCAAAGCGAAAAACATAGAGATAAAAAACATTTTGGGAGGCATGCTTTTCCTGTCAACGAGAACGATCGGGTAGTTCCCAATACTTTTTATGCTATATATATCATAGGCGGTTCCCAAACAGAAATTAAAGTTTATTCCTTTTTCAACCATACTTTCACTTTCCATGGCTAGCCGTATCCATGGGTGCATTCCATACCAACACTTTCCAAGGAATTTATTATTTGACAACATAAAGTAAATTCATTTTTCATTTCGGGACTGGGCATCCCTAATACCTTTGCCTTACTCTCTTGCAATGATGCATGAATAAACACTCATCATGATAATAACATATCTAGCATGGAAATATATTAGCCACCCCTACCGGTTCATGAGCGGTACGAGCACACAAAAGAGAATTTTATTTTGAAAATTAGAGATGGCACATACAAATTTTCTTAGAACGGAAAAATAATACCGCATATAGGTAGGTATGGTGGACTCATATGGCAAAATTGGTTTAAAGGATTTTAGATGCACAAGTAGTGATCATACTTAGTGCAAAATGAAGGCTAGCAAAAGATTGAGAAGCGACCAACCAAGAAACGAATAATCTCATAAGCGAGCATTGAGCATAATTAACACCGAATAATGCACCACAAGTAGGATGTAATTTCATTGCATAACTATTGACTTTCGTGCTTGCATAGGGAATCACAATCCTTAACACCAATATTCTTACTAAAGCATAATTACTCATCAACATGACTCACATATCACATCATCATATCTCAAAACTATTACAAGGAATCCAGTTTATTTTGTCCAATGATCTTCATGAAAGTTTTTATTACATCCTTCTTGTATATCTATCACTTTGGAACTAATTTTCATGTGTTGCTTTTGATAAGCTCAAACAAATATAAGTGAAGATCATGAGCCTAATATTTGTTTCTCTCAAATTAATTTAAGTGAGGCAAGAGAGAATTTCTTAAAAAAATTACTAACTCTCAGATAAATCTAAGTGAAGCAAGAGAGCATTTCTTCAAAAATACTAAAGCACGCCGTGCTCAAAAAGATATAAGTGAAGCACTAGAGCAATTCCATAGCTCATAAAGATTTAAGTGAAGCATAGAGAGTAATTCTAAAAAGTCATGGCATAAATTTGGCTCTCTCAAACAAGTGTGTCCAGCAAGTATTCATGACTCAAAACAAAAAGCAAAACAAGCAAAGACTCATATCATACAAGACGCTCCAAGCAAAACTCATAGTATGTGACGAATAAAAATATAGCTTCGAGTAAAACACTGATGGTCGTTAGAAGAAAGAGGGGATGCCACTCGCGGCATCCCCAAGCTTAGTTGCTTGCTTCTCTTTGAATAATAGCTTGGGATGCCATGGGCATCCCCAAGCTTAGGCTCTTCTTACTCCTTATTCCTTCATCCATCGTAACATCACCCAAAACTTGACAACTTCAATCACACAAAACTCAACAAAAGTTTCGTGAGATCCTTTAGTATAAGAAAGCAAATCACTACTATAAGTATTGTTGCAACCCATTCATATTTTATTCTTGAATTATATCTACTATATTCCAACTTTTCTACGGCAAAACTTTTCAAAGAAAACCATGGAATCATCAAAACAAGTACACAACACACAGAAAACAAATTCTGTCAAAAATAGAACAGTCTGTAGCAATCTGGATATTTCAAATATGTCTGGAACTCCAAAAATTCTGAAAATTTAGGACAACCTGAGAAATTTGTATATCAATCTATTGTAAAAAATCAGAATTTTTTGTTGCTTCTGTGATTTTTAAAAATTGCAACTCTGGACGCGAAAGTTTCTGCTTTTCAGCAAGATCAAACAACTATCACCCAAGAAGATCCCAAAGGCTTTGCTTGGCACAAACACTAATTAAAACACAAAAAAACACAATCATAACAGTAGCATAATTTTGCAAACACTAAAGAACAGAAAGCAAAAGACAAAAATAAATTTTATTCCTTGGGTTGCCTCCCAACAAGCTTTTTCTTTATAGCCATCAACATAGGCTTTGGGATTTCAATGATGCTCACATGAAAGATAATGATTGAAACACAAAGGGAGCATCATAAAACATATGACAAACACATTTAAGTCTAACATACTTCCTATGCATAGGAATTTTGTAAGCAAACAAATTATCAAAACAAGATATATCTAGCATATGCATGGAAGAAGAAAGAAACCATAGCGATCTCAATATAACGAGAGGTAATTTAGTAACATGAAAATTTCTACGACCATATTTTCCTCTCTCATAATAATTGCATGTAGGATAATAATCAAATTCAAAAATATAACTATCACATAAAATATTCTCTTCATGATCCACATGCATGCAAAGTTGACACTCTCCCAAAAATATAACTTTCATCAAAAAATTCATAAGATTAAACACTCTCCAAATATGTGGGATTATTTTTACCTAAAGTTGACTCTCTTCCAAACCCACTTTTCACATTATCGCAAGCATATTCATCATGAGGTTTAAATAAATTTTCAAGATCATAAGAATCATTATCACCCCAATCATGATCATTGCAATAAGTAGCGGACATAGCAATATTAGCATCCCCAAGCTTGGGGTATTGCATATTATTAGCACAATTGACATTAATAGAATTTATAATAACAACATTGCAATCATGCTTTTCATCTAAGGAGCTATCATGAATCACTTCAAAAATTCCTTCTTTTAACACTTCATCACAATTTTCAGATTCATGAATCTCAAGCAAAACTTCATAAAGATAATCTAGTGAATTCAATTCACTAGCAATGGGTTCATCATAATTGGATCTCTTGAAAAGATTAGCAAGTGCGTGAGGATCCATATCAATTGATTTTTAGCAAGCAAAGATGCAAGCAAATAGAAGACATGGCAACACAAGAAAACAAAAGATCGAACGACAAAGGTGAACGAAAAAGAAGGCAAATAAAAAGGCAATTTTTTGTGAAGTGGGGGAGATGAAAATGAGATGAAAATGGAAAATAATGCAAATTGCAAGGAGATGAGATTTGTGATTAGGAACCTGGTAGATGTTGATGATGTCTCCCTGGCAATGGCGCCAAAAATTCCTTTTGATGTCTGCTAGACTATGTCGGCATTTCCCCGAAGAGGAAGGGATGATGCAGTACAACGACGGTATGTATTTCCCTCAGTGATGAGACCAAGGTTATCGAACAAGTAGGAGAACCAAGCAACACTACATAAACAACACCTGCACACAAATAACAAATACTTGCAACCGACGTGTTAAAGGGGTTGTCAATCCCTTTCGGGTAACAGCGCCAGAAATTGGCAAACAGACATGAGAAAGTAGTAATAATTTGATAGATAGATCTCGCGGGAACACGAGATAAAATAAATTGCTGCAAGGTATTTTTGTATTTTTGGTTTAATAGATCTGAATATAAAAGCAAATAAAAATAGATCGCAAAGGCAAATATAATGAGAAAGAGAACCGGGGCCGTAGATTTCACTAGTGGCTTCTCTCGAGAAAAATAGCAAACAGTGGGTAAACGAATTACTGTTGGGCAATTGATAGAACTTCAAATAATCATGACGATATCCACGCAATGATCATTATATAGGCATCACGTCCAAGATTAGTAGACCGACTCCTGCCTGCACTACTACTATTACTCCACACATCGACCGCTATCCAGCATGCATCTAGTGTATTAAGTTCATGGAAAAACGGAGTAATGCAATAAGAATGATGATATGATGTAGACAAGTTCTATTTATGTAGAAATAGACCCCATCTGGTTATGCTTAATAGCAACGATACATACGTGTCGGTTCCCCTTCTGTCACTGGGATCAAGCACCGTAAGATCGAACCCATCACAAAGCACCTCTTCCCATTGCAAGATAAATAGATCAAGTTGGCCAAAAAACCCCAAATATCGGAGAAGAAATACGAGGCTATAAGCAATCATGCATATAAGAGATCAAAGAAGACTCAAATAACTTTCATGGATAAAAAGATAGATTTGATCATAAACTCAAAGTTCATCTGATCCCAACAAACACATCGCAAAAAGAGTTACATCATATGGATCTCCAAGAGACCATTGTATTGAGAATCAAAAGAGAGACGAAGCCATCTAGCTACTAACTACGGAATCGTAGGTCTACAAAGAACTACTCACGCATCATCGGAGAGGCACCAATGTATATGATGAACCCCTCCGTGATGGTGTCAAGATTGGATCTGGTGGTTCTGGATCTTGCGGCGGCTAGAATTGATTTTCTTCAAATCCCCTAGGGTTTCTGGAATTTTGGGGTATTTATAGAGTAAAGAGGCGGTTTGGGAGGCACCCGAGGTGGGTACAACCCACCAGGGCGCGCCTGGGCCTCCAGGCACACCCTGGTGGGTTGTGCTTGATGACCCACAAGTATATGGGATAAATTGTAGCTCTTTTCGATAAGTAAGAGTGTCGAACCCAACAAGGAGCAGAAGGAAATAACAAGTGGTTTTCAGCAAGGTAATGTCTGCAAGTGCTGAAATTGTAAGAAACAGAGTAGTTCGATAGCAAGATAATTTGTAACGAGCAAGTAATGATAATAGTAACAAAAGTGCAACAAGATAGCCCAATCCTTTTGAGGCAAAGGACAGGACAAAACGGTCTCTTATAGTAAGCAAAGTGTTCTTGAGGGTACATGGGAATTTCATCTAGTCATTTTCATCATGTTGGTTCGATTTGTGTTCACTACTTTGATAATTTGATATGTGGGTGGACCGGTGCTTAGGTGTTGTTCTTACTTGAACAAACCTCCTACTTATGATTAACCCTCCCGCAAGCATCCGCAACTACAAGAAAAGTATTAAGAAGAAATTCTAACCATAGCATTAAACTTTTGGATCCAATCGGTCCCTTACGGAATAGCGCATAAACTAGGGTTTAAGCTTTTGTCACTCTCGCAACCCATCATCTAATAACAACTCCACAATCCATTCCCTTAGGCCCAAATATGGTTAAGTGTCATGTAGTCGACGTTCACATGACACCACTAAGGGAATCACAACATACATACCATAAAAATATCGAACACATATCAAGTTCACATGATTACTTGCAACATGATTTCTCCCGTGACCTCAAGAACAAAAGTAACTACTCACAAATGATAATCGTGCTCAAGATCAGAGGGGTATTAAACAGCATATTGGATCTGAACATATAATCTTCCACCAAATAAACCATATAGTAATCAACTACAAGATGTAATCAACACTACTAGTCACCCACAAGCACCAATCTATAGTTCCGATAACAAGATTGAACATAAGAGATGACTAGGGTTTGAGATCTGATGGTGCTGTTGAATATGTTGATGGAGATTGCCCTCCCCAAGATAGGAGAGTTGTTGGTGATGATGATGACGATGATTTCCCCTCTAGGAGGGAAGTTCCCCCGATGGAATCGCTCCACCGGAGGGCAAAAGTGCTTCTGCCCAAGTTCCACCTTGAGACGGCTACGCTCCATCCCGAAAGTCCTCTCCTTATTTTTTCTAGGTCAAAATGACTTATATACCATAAGATGGGCACCGGAGGTGGGCCTGGGTGAGCACAACCCACCAGGGCGCGCCTGGGCTCCCTAGCGCGCCCAGGTGGGTTGTGCCCACCTGGTGGGGCCCCTCTGGTACTTATTGGCTCCAATATTCTTCATATATTCCATAAACATTCTCCGTAAATTTTCAGCTTGTTTGGAGTTATGCACAATAGGTACCCTGACGTAGCTTTTCCAGGTCCATATTTCCAGCAGCTGGAATTCTCCCTCTTTATGTGTACCTTGCATATTATGAGAGAAATGGCATTAGAATTACTCCAAAAGCATTATTATGCATAAAAACATCATAAATAACAGTAGGAAAACATGATGCAAAATGTACGTATCGGTGCTCCCCTCGGAGCACCCCCGAGGTGCTTCTTCGGCCCACTGGATGTCTTCTGGTCCATAAAAAATCCACAAAAAGTTTCGCTGTGTTTGGACTCCATTTGGTATTGATTTCCTGCGATGTAAAAAAACATGCAAAAAACAACAACTGGCACTTGGCACTATGTCAATAGGTTAGTACCAAAAAATGATATAAAATGACTATGAAATGATTATAAAACATCCAAGAATGATAATATAACAGCATGGAACAATAAAAAAATTATAGATACGTTGGAGACATATCAACATCCTACAGTAGTGATTGGCTGGACCGCGTGTCCAAAATGGTCATTTCCCACCAGGGAAGGCTGCTACTATAAATAGCCATCCCGCGCCGCTTTGTTCGGTGGCTGCTTCGTTTGATTCTGAGAAGATTGTTGAGCAACCCCCCTCTCTGAGCGATTTGAGTTTAAAATCCACCAAGAGAAAACCCCCTAGAGCCGAAGAATTAGATACTGGTTCAGCATCACTCGAATCTAAGTCCAGGACGCTCCGCCTATTACTCTTGAGAGCTGCAAACTCTCTAGACAGTTAGGTGTCAATTTCTTCAGAGACCAAGAGTGATTGTGGTTCTCGAAGAAGAAGTCTATAAAGGTTTGGAGATCGCCTCAAGTATCTACCATGAGTAATCGTCATTGGATGACGAACCAACTGTCGAGGAGAATAGGGTGAAGTGAGTTTATCTTCCGTGTTAAGTCACGCCCCCTCCAACCAGATGTAGTCCTTGTGCAGAAGGACGAACTAGTTGAACAAATACCCTGTCACCATCGAGCATCAATGGTTTCCTCTGCTACCCATGTTTATGTTCGATCTGTTTTTCCTTCATCTGATTCTCAATGCATGTTTCAGTTTCTGTTCGGTGCTTAGTTTTAGCTCTGTGTAGTTTGTTTTTCATTCGCTCCGCTGCTCGGTTCTGAGAGTTTTGATTTTTCCGAAGAAATTTTAAAACTCCCATTCACCCCCCCTCTGGTAGACATACTTCGTTCCTACAATATTGAACCACTGAAATATCTTATATATAGGAACAAAGGTAGTACTTCATAAAGCCATCCTCCTCCATCAGAGGGATGTACGGGCTAGGATCGGGACAACAATAACAGTCGCTCGGTGTGTGCGGGTCGGTGACGGTTGGCCTTGGCGCAAAAACGGTTCGGAAGGTGGGTGAACTATGATGGTTACCTTTTGCCATGCATAAATAGGACCAATCAAAACAACTTGCCTGGGGATTAATTCTGAGCCACGGGAAATCCTCCAAAAACCCTGGTTTGAGCTCTGGGGGCCTAGCTTTGCGTCTACAAGGATTGAGCTAGGCGTGATGAGCACACAACGAGCTACCCAGGTTCGGCCCACTGTGCGGTGTAATACCCTACTCCTGCTCGGTTGTATTGCTTGTGGACAATGCTCTTGGAGCTACAAGGTGAGCCAAAGCTCTTTGGATGCTAGCAATGGCGCTAGGGTTTGGGCAGGAGTCGATCCTTTGCTATGGTGGCCACATTGTCCCTTATATAGATGCATTGGGCCTCTTCCTCGAAAATATGAGCGGGAAAGGGCTACCACAAAGCGGAAATTTGAAAGGGGACATGCACCGGTGCTTCTCTCGATGAAAGGTGGTCTTCGCCTACAAAAGGCGTTGCCCATGACGCGCCAGGGGCTCCACGATGACCTTCGTCCTGCCGTGCTACCGTCTTGGTCTTCTATCACCTAAGGGGAGACCTTTCGGACTTAATTTGGGGGAAGGTACGCACAACTGCTCCCTTAGCACCAAAGGGGAACATGTCCTGGCTGTGCAGGCTGGCCTCTGCTTTGTCAACATCACCCATGTGACGGACGACACCCGCGCCGCATGGCTCCTCGGGTGGCCTTGAGAGAGGGCGCCTCGTGAAGGAGGCCTCGCGAGGTAGCTCGCTGTGATGGTAGTTTCGGTGAAGTCCTTCATAGAAGCAAACCCCTCGCGGGGCAGGGCCCTCGCGAGCCTGCTGGCCCGTGGCACCCACTGGTGGGCTGCCTCATGAGTTGGGGCACGGGGCCCTTCCTGGGCCATAGGCAGGTGGCCCATGGTACCCTAGTTTCCACTGGGGCGACAGTAGCCCCCGGGCCTGCGGCGCGCCTGTTTCGCCCGTTGGGGGGTGGGGATGAAATGATGCGGGGCCTAAAACTGTCGGGCCTAGGAAGGGACGCATGGCAGGACGACCGAACGAGGATGCCCCCACTTCCCATGATGCCTCGGTAACCGCCACCTTGGTCATAAAGCCTTCCTGCGCAGGGCACGGGCTCATCATTTCTTCTCATCTCCCTCTTTGCCTTCATGCGCACTGCTCCTCTACTTCCGCCACCATGGTTCCCAAGAAAGGAAAGGGGAAGGCGGTTGCGCCAGGGCCGGGCCCGATGTTGCTGAAGTCCATCATCGTCAACGAGGAGGGCTTGGATAAGGTGCGACCGATGACGGCCAGCGCCCACAACGAGCACGGGGCGACGAAGATCTGGCTGGCGTCACGCCCATCCGCCCTGCGGGAGGGCACAACCTTCCCATTCTTCTTCCAGTCCGTCTTTGCTGGATTGATGTCGTGTGATCATTGCCATGAATAACATCATAACTATGCACTTTTCTATCAATTGCCCAACAGTAATTTGTTTACCCACCGTATGCTATGTGTTTGAGAGAGAAGCCTCTAGTGAAAATTATGGCCCCCCGGGTCTACTTTTACCATATCATAAAAACTAAAAATACTTTGCTGCAATTTATTTACTTTTATTTTGTTTTACAATTTATCTATCTACCTATACAAGATTTGATCCTTGCAAGTAACGAGTTCAAGGGGATTGACAACCCTCTTGCCCGCGTTGGGTGCAAGTATTTGCTTTTGTGTGTGCAAGTGCTGCTAATGGGAGTTCGCTTGGTTCTCCTATTGGTTCAATAACCTTGGTTCTCACTGAGGGAAATACTTATCTCTATTGTACTGCATCTCCTCTCCTCTTCAGGGAAAATCCCAACGCAGTTTACAAGTAGCATTAACTCAATGCCCAGTGCCAGATGCTATTTTCTGCATGTTTTTGGTTTTCTAGAAAATCCATACCAAACTAAGTCCAAACACAATGAAACTTTGTGACGTTTTTTTCTGGACCAGAAGGGACCTTGGAAGTTTCGGGAGGAGACCAGATGATGCAAGTCGGAGCCACAAGGCAAGGGGTGTGCCCTGGGGGGTAGCGCATGCCCAGGTGCCTTGTGCCCCCCCTCTTCTGCTCTGTCTGACCTAATTCTAGCCCTATAAATTCCCTAATAATCAGAAACCTCAGTACCAAGTCCTGGAACAATTCTTCTGCTGCTGCAAGCCTTTGTTCTTCCATGATCCCATCTAGAGGCCTTTTTCGGTTCTCTGCCATAGGGAGGACCGTTGGGGAGGCTATCTTCATCGACTTGGTTGCCTCCGCAATGATGTGTGAGTAGTTCCCACATGACCTTAGGGTCCATAGCAGTATGTAGATGACTCTTTCTCCTTTTTATGATATTCAATGCAATGATCTCATCTGAGATCAATCTGATTTATTTTGTGCGGTGCATTTGTTGGGTTTCGATGAATTGTGGGTTTATAATCGGATTATTCATTGAAAGTATTTGAATCCTATCTGAGATTTATTTATGTGTAATTTTATAGATATGTATGCTTTCGATCTATGGGTTTTCTTTGGCCAAGTTAATGAGTAGATCATCAGAGTGAGTGGTGCATAGTAGTAGGTTCAATCTTGTGGTGTCCTTACTCTATGACAGGAGGAGTTGCAAGGAACGTGTTGTGTTGTTGCTAGTAAGGGTAAAACGACGGGGTTTGAACATATTGCATGGTCTTATTCTCTCTACATTATATCATCTTGCTTCAAGCATGTCGGTGTACAAAAGTAGGGGCTCTCCTTTTGACCCCTTTACTTGTGCACGGGCAGTCAGAGCCACGCGCCGCGGCCACATTTAGCAGGGCAAAGGAGGGAAGCTGGAGAGAAGCCGAAGGCACAAGGCGACAAGAGGCAACGCCAAGACCAGAAGCGCAGGAGAGCAAAGGGGCGAGGTGGATTCCCCCGGCAAGACCCTCGCCGGGGCGGCCTCCGCGGCCCCGGCAAGAACCTTGCCGGGGCAACTTGCCCAACACCAGCAGAGCGAGCCGCCCTTGAGCCCAAAGGTTCCGAACACCGTCGACAACTACATTGGAACCAGGGCTCGGGAGGCACCTCCATGGTGGCATGCAGATCTTCGTCAAGATCATAAACATGTGAGATCAGATGAGGACCAGAAGACGGCGACCCTCGGCGGGATCCCAGCCGAGGGAATCCACAAGACCCCCGGCAAGCGCCTTGCCGGGGACAACTGCGACGCCACGGCAAGACCCTTGCCGGACCCCCAGCAAGACCCTTGCAAAAGGCATCAGCGGGGCCACTGCCAGGCCCGCGCCAGCCAAGACTCTTTCGCCGTTCGCATACAGCTGCCAGCCCAACCAGCTGGGCAGGCGCCTGCGTGGCAACATGCGGCTTCCAGGCCAACTCAGCAAGCACCTGCGTGGTGGCATGCATATCTTCGTGAAGGTCCTACCACCGCGCCACCTTAGCAGCCTGCCTACCTACATGGCGCTGCATGCACCGCTGGCCTGGGCGCATGTCGAAGCGAGGCGGAGCGGCGACGGACGGGATGGGCCTCGTTCCCGTCCCCGATAAAGCTAATGGACACCTAAGTAGCGCATTTAATGCACTTTATCCCGCAATGCCGTGCGATAAGCTCGTGCACTGTAGGCCTTTCCACCTCCTGTGTGCCACTATGGCAACCCATTTTCCTATGAAAGGAGGCCTGATGCGACCAGGGGAGGGATTCGGCTCTTTGGAACTACGCAGCCACTGTAGCTAGTTCGAGAGCTCAAGGATACTCTGAAACACATCCACCAAAGGAGGACTAGGGTCTTACGCATCCTCGCGGCCCGAACCTGGGTAACGATCCGTGTGCTGGCTCCTAAACCTGCTCTTCTCATGACCCGCGCCCACCGACCGTAGAAGAGATCCCAGTGATCCCATAGGTGTCATTCTCACCGACATCTATGGCGCACCAGGTAGGGGGGGCACAGTTGTGAGAATCTGTTTTAGCAACCAGCTTAGCACTTCCTCGTGGCCATGGTTTCTAAGGAAGAAGACGGCCAAGAGGACGGCGCCGCCTGCGAGCATGAAGGGCGCCAGTACGGCGACAGGAATGCTAAGTCATGCCGGACTTTAAATATTTCCTTTTTATATAAGGTTATTCCCCTCGGAGATCTCGTCCTTTGTATGGAAAACCTACATGCAAAGGGGCCCTCCCGCGATTGGCAATGCCCTTGTTCTGTTTCGAGTCCGCTCAACAGCTCAAGCGGCCGCGTCGAGAGTGGCAGGGTAGCCTTCCGCAACTGGCAACGCTCTCGATTCTGACTCGAGTCAAGCTCGATAGTTCGAGCGGCCGCGTTGAGGGCGGTAAGGTGGTTCGCCCGGCAGCAAGCACACCCGACAGGCTATCAAGGATCCGTCCTCGAGGCGGCGCGCCCTGGGTTACGCGTCGGCAAGCCTACCCGATTAACGTAGGGTGGACATACAGAGAGAGAAATTTAACAGGAAAATAACATGCACTGATTCAAAAGTACTGCAGAGTTATATTACATCAATTGTTGCTGCGGTTCTAACTAAAGATAGAAATTTTCTTGGTCTTGAACCTGCAGCGACGATAAGAAGTGGGGTGCCTAGTCCCGGCGCTGGCCCTCTACCCTCTGGATTCCATCGATGCCGCTGATGATGGGCTCGATACGCTCCTTGACCGGCGTGAGGTCCACACCCTCTAGCAAGCTCTCCGGCGCAGCATCGAAGTCGAGGTTGGGATTCCAGTATACCAGCTTGGTGAGAACCTTGGTCATGGCACCCCGACAAAGCCTCAGGGCCTCATTGTCCAGGAAAGTCGCCCTGGTGGAGTGGAAATGCTCCAGGGCTCCAAGAACACCCTCAAAGAACAGGGTCAGCCTAGCGTTGGGAGTCGTGCTGCGATCCGGAGCGTACCTCACAGTTGGCATCCACATGGTTGCCAGCTGCGTGGTGATCCTGCCGGAGACGTCTTCAAGGCGGCCGATCTAGCGATTCTCACCCTCCACAAAGTCTTTGTGGTTGGCGGTCTCGTTCTTCCGCAGCTGCTTCTCGTTCTCCAGATCCTTGGTCAGGGTCTCCTCCCGAGCCTTGCTCTCCGACAACATCCCCTCGAGACCCTCCAGCTTCAGCTTGAGGTCTTTAATGGAGTTGTTGGCCTCGTAGAGCTCCCCAGCCCTGCTGAGGACCGCACTCTGCGCCTCAATCAGGGCACCGTTGAGCGTGTCCTTCTCCTTGGCCAGCTTCTGGGCCTGGTCCCTCAGCCCGTCCCGCTCCACCTCCAGCTCCTTCACCTTGCTAGCGTGAACCAGAGCCCGAGCATCGAGTGCCCCCCTGTGCCTCTGCTCCAGCTCCCGGGTCTGCTGTACGACGAGCTTCTCCACCTCCTCATCCTTGCCGCTGAGCGTTGCGGCAAGCTTCTCCTCGAGAGCGGCAAGGTCCTCCTCCTGGGAGTCCAGCGCGGCCTGGTGCTAAGTTCGAGTGGCCTCGGTTGCGACGGCCAGGTTCTTCGCCGTCTCCTAGGCCTTCTCTATGTCGGCCTGCTTCATGGTGAGCTCCACATCACGCTTGGCCCGCTTGCCCTGGGCGGCCTTCAGCTCCTCACAAGCTTGGCGGAACTAAGTTTGCGTCTCGGCGACGCGTCCCTTGAGGCCCGCCTCCGCCTTGTCCACCGTTGCCATCCTGGACTTGGCCTTGTCCAGGCGGGCGCGATGGAGCGCCTGGAGCTTCCGGAAGTTGGCGCCCATGGCGTGGAAAGCCGCTCCTCCTGAGAACCATCGCCGCCGGTGCTCGGCTCGTCAACAACTTCGAGCCCGGCGGCGACAAGCACCTCCTCGTCGAACACCTCTCCCTCGATGGGCGCCCTGGAGCTCGACGTTCCTGGGAGGTGGACGAAAAGGTCGTCGCTCACCTTCAGATACCTGCAGGAGCCAGAGGCAGCGGAGGAGGAAGGCTGGTCATCAACCACCTCCTCCTCGACAACGGACTTGCCGGGCTCCCCGGCAGGCCCCTTGCCGGGCTCCCCGGCAGACCCCTTGGCGGCGTCCTCAGCAATGCCCTTGGCGGCCTCCTCGGTGGCGATCTCCTCGGCCTCTGCCTTGGCGGCCTTGGTGACGTCCTCAATGACGGTGTCTAAGTCCTCTGGGTCCACCGAAGGGGGATCTGGATACCGAGAAGGGGATGAGGCGAGGCCAAGACCAGGATTCAGAAAGAGGAAAAAGCAAACGGGGACGAAAGGCGAGTGGCTTACCTGTACCGGGCTAGGAAGCAGAGGTCCCCCCCCCAACATTTGGCGCTGAGGCAAAGCCACCAGCGCCCGAGTTCGCCTCCTCCTCCTCTGTGTGCATGGGCTCGGTGCTTGGCGCCCTTGCCAGGGACGCCCCTCGGGGCGGCGTGGTCGATGGGGGCGGCGTGTTGGGGGTAGCCCTCTGTGGCTCCTCCTGCTGCTGTCCTCCTCCTACGATCACGGCAAGGTCAGCACCAGGTGATCGTGCCCCCAACACACGTTGACGAAGGGCGAGTGATGAACTTACGCTGGGGGCTGGGCCGGGGGCTGCTGACCGGGCTGCTCAACACCACCAGCGGTGTGCCGGAAGCGCCTGCCGGGGGCTGGCCGCCCGTCGAAGTCCTGGCCCTCTTCACCCTCTGGGCAAGCATCTCCATGTCCCTGCAAAAATGAAAACAATTCAAGATAAGCGGCACAGTTTGAGGAAATGGAGATGACAAAAAGGGGGAAGGGAACAAGAAGCTTACTCCTCCTCCTCCTCCTCTGATGCATTCCTTTTCCTCCTTGGGCTGAGGGACCCGAAGTCAAAGACGACCCCCGCGTCGACATCTGCCGGAGGAGGGGAAGGAGGTGGGGTCTAAGCGCACTTGGACGAAGAAGAGGCAGATGCTTTCTTCTTCGCCACCGCGGCTTTCACCACTTTCTTCGCCGCCGCGGCCCTCGTTTCGCGTGCGGACGTCTCCTGGGCTTGTTGCGGTTGCATGGCCTTGCCGGGCCGGACCGGCTCACCAGAGGTGGCCCGTCGTAGAACTCGCCCTCTCCCCGTGGCTGGAGGGTCGAAGGCCTCGGCCTCCTCCTCCTCCTCCTCCTCCTCCTGCGACGACTCGTCGGGCACGTCTTTGATGAGAGGGGCCCCGGTGCCGGCGCTACTGGCCTCTCCAGCGGATTCCGCCCACTGGGCGAGCTCCTTCTCCTCCGCGGCTGCCGCGACCTCGTCCTCCACGCTGCCGGCGGTGCCGGCCTGCCTGGCGAGCTCCGCCTCCGCGGCCCTGGCGGCGATGTAATCCAGCTCGGCCTGGGTGGTGTCCTGGATGAGCAGCGGCTCGTTGCGGACATACACCCCTGCCAATTTGTCGAAGAACTCCTGTACCTGCTCCTCCGGCGGCGCGGCCCAACTCGGGACGGGACCGTGCGCGTTGCAGTCCGGCATCATGGCGATGATGTCGGTCTGGCGCGAGTTGTTGCTCGGCAGGACCACCCCCACTGGCAACCCAAACAGGGGCCCCTTGGCGACCTTGCCGGCCTTCGCGTCGGCCTTCGCAACCTTGCCAGACCTCTCGGCCCTGCCTTCGCGGTTCACGTTGAGCTGAAAGATCCACTGGCAGAAGTGGGCTTGCCCCATCACCGTGAAGTTGTGGTTGAGGCCAGGGCGAAGCCTCATGATGTCAGCCGCGTTCTGGAAGAGCCAGGCCGGCCTTCCCTTGTTGTGCAAAGGAGCAATTCGGCGGCGGAGGAAATCCGCCCCAATCATCTCCAGGGTAAGCCCGGCAAGGGTGAGGTGGAGGATCCTGGTGGTGGCGATCTCGAGCTTGTCATCCTGGGCGTCGACGTCGCCCGAGTCATTCCTACGAACCGGTGGTGCCAGGCGGACCCGGCAGAACTCCTGTGGGTCGTCCTCCTCAATCCAGCACCACCGTCCCCGCCATTCTTCCCACCTCTCCTTCTGGGCGCCCTCCGGGTACGTCCCTTTGGACCTTGGGATCCAAGTGACGCAACCAGAGATGGCACCTCCCTTCTGGATGCGAGGATAAAATTAATGGCGGAAGAGCGCCGTGTTGGGAAGGACTCCGGCGAAGCCCTCACAGAGATGGGCGAACAGAGCCATGCACGCCACGGCGTTTGGAGTAAAATCCAGAAGGTGGAATCCAAAAGTGTGCATGATGTCGTTGAAGAAATCAGAGAAGGGGGGCAAAGGCCGCAAGAAAAGTAATCGAGGAAGAACGGGTACCGATTCGGGGCGGCCTTGGCGCAATTGGCGGGGATGACGTGCGTGGCTGGATGCCCCGTCGTCTCCCCCCCATCTTGCACCCCCATAATGGCTTGAAGCAGTCCTGGAGTTCGAATACGTCGACCGTCGAGGGGAAGTAGGCGAGCTGCGTCCGCCCCGCCGCCGACTCGCTCTCCGGCTACTCCGACGCCCCGGCATCCTTAGCCACTCCCTTGCCCTTGGTGGATTTGGGGGCCATGGCGGCTGCTGATACGTCTCCGTCATATCTACTTTTACAAATACTTTTGCCCTTGTTTTGGACTCTAACTTGCATGATTTGAATGGAACTAACCCGGACTGACATTTTTTCCAGCAGAATTGCCATGGTGTTATCTTTGTGCAGAAACAGAAGTTCTCGGAGTGACCTGAAACTTCACGGAGATTATTTTTGGAAATAATAAAAAATACTGGCAAAAGAATCAAGGCCAGGGGCCCACACCCTTTCCACGAGGGTGGGGGGCGCGCCTGCCCCCCTGGGCGTGCCCCCTGCCTCGTGGGCCCCCTGGAGCTCCACCGACCTCAACTCCAACTCCATATATTCGTGTTCGGGGAGAAAAAATCAGAGAGAAAGATTCATCGCGTTTTACGATACGGAGCCGCCGCCAAGCACTAAACTCTCTTGGGAAGGCTGATATGGAGTCTGTCCGGGGCTCCGAAGTGGGGAATCTGTCGTCGTCGTCATCAACAACCACCCTCCATCACCAATTTCATGATGCTCACCGCCGTGCGTGAGTAATTCCATCGTAGGCTTGCTGGACGGTGATGGGTTGGATGAGATTTATCATGTAATCGAGTTAGTTTTGTTAGGGTTTGATCCCTAGTATCCACTATGTTCTGAGATTGATGTTGCTATGACTTTGCTATGCTTAATGCTTGTCACTAGGGCCCGAGTGCCATGATTTTAGATCTGAACCTATTATGTTTTCATGAATATATGTGAGTTCTTGATCCTATCCTGCAAGTCTACAGTCACCTACTATGTGTTATGATCCGGCAACCCCGAAGTGACAATAATCGGGACCACTCCCGGTGATGACCATAGTTTGAGGAGTTCATGTATTCACTATGTGTTAATGCTTTTGTCCGGTACTCCATTAAAAGGAGGCCTTAATATCCCTTAGTTTCCGCTAGGACCCCGCTGCCAAGGGAGGGTAGGACAAAAGATGTCATGCAAGTTCTTTTCCATAAGCACGTATGACTATAGTCTAAATACATGCCTACATTACATTGATGAATTGGAGCTAGTTCTGTGTCACCCTATGTTATGACTGTTACATGATGAACCGCATCCGGCATAATTCTCCATCACCGATCCAATGCCTACGAGCTTTTCACATATTGTTCTTCGCTTATTTACTTTTTCGTTGCTACTGTTACAAT
This sequence comes from Aegilops tauschii subsp. strangulata, assembly GCF_002575655.3. Taxonomy (NCBI): domain Eukaryota; kingdom Viridiplantae; phylum Streptophyta; class Magnoliopsida; order Poales; family Poaceae; genus Aegilops; species Aegilops tauschii. Next base: position 278,827,422 of record NC_053035.3, read on the forward strand.
CACTACAAAACCCAAAAATATTGCTTTTGCTACCGTTACCGTTACTTCCATACTACTTTGCTACTAAATACTTTGCTGCAGATACTAAGTTATCCAGGTGTGGTTGAATTGACAACTCAACTGCTAGTACTTGAGAATATTCTTTGGCTCCCCTTGTGTCGAATCAATAAATTTGGGTTGAATACTCTACCCTCGAAAACTATTGCGGTCCCCTATACTTGTGGGTTATCAAGACTATTTTCTGGCGCCGTTGCCGCGGAGCATAGCTCTATTCCTTGAGTCACTTGGGATTTATATCTGCTGGTCACTATGAAGAACCTGAAAGACGCGAAAACAAAAATTTATCCCTCAACTACGAGGGGAGGTAAGGAACTGCCATCTAGCTCTGCACTTGATTCACCAAGCTTGCGACACCTAAACCTGCTTCTGCTATTAATTCTGATATGTCGCATGTTATTGATGATGCCACTTCTACTATGCATGATACTTATGATGAAACTACTTCTATGCTTGATACTACTGTGCCACTTGGTGAATTTCTTGATGAACAACTTGCTAGGGCTAGAGAGAATGAAATTATTGAAACTGATAATATTGATGAAAGTGATGATGAAGACACTCCCCCTAGATATGAATTGCCTGTTGTGCCTGAGGGCTATGTTATGGATGAAGAAACTGCTAGAGACTTTCTTGCTTGCAATGATAGAAGTGATCTGAAGAAATTATTAGCTAAGCTAAAACAAAAAACTCTGAATGCTAGAATGAAATATGATCCTGCTTATGCTCTGAATTCTCTGTCGACCCTGATATAATTACTTTGGTTGAATTTGATCCTTTCTATGGCTATGAATCTGAAACTGTTGTGGCACATCTTACTAAATTAAATGATATAGCCACCCTGTTCACTAATGATGAGAAAACTCGCTACTATTATATCCTTCAGATATTTCCGTTCTCATTAAAGGGTGATGCTAAGATATGGTTTAATTCTCTTGATCCTGGTTGTGTGCGTAGTCCCGAGGATATGATTTATTACTTCTCTGCTAAATATTTCCCTGCTCATAAGAAACAAGCTGCTTTAAGGGAAATATATAATTTTGTGCAAATTGAAGAAGAGAGTCTCCCACAAGCTTGGGGGAGGCTTCTCCAATTACTTAGTGCTTTGCCTGATCATCCTCTCAAGAAAAATGAAATACTTGATATCTTTTACAATGGACTAACCGATGCTTCTAGAGACCACCTGGATAGTTGTGCTGGTTGTGTTTTCAGGGAAAGAACACCAGATGAAGCTGAAATTCTATTGAATAATATGTTGACTAATGAAAATAATTGGACACTTCCTGAACCAACTCCTAAGCCAACTCCAAAGAAAAGGGGCGTTCTATTTCTCAGTCCTGAAGATATGCAAGAGGCAAAGAAATCTATGAAAGAAAAAGGTATGAAAGCTGAAGATGTTAAGAATTTACCTCCTGTTGAAGAAATACATGGTCTTAATTTACCGCCTGTTGAAGAAATACATGATTTTAATCCATTACCTATTGAAGAAACACATGGTCTTGATAACCCGACACAGGTAGTAAATGTAAATTCTCTTTATAGATTTGATGAAGGTGATATTCCTCGTTATAAGTCTGCTAGCCAATGCTTAGATGAGTTTGATAATTTTGTTGTCAAACAAGAAAACTTCAATGCTTATGTTGGTAGACAATTAAAACGTAAGGAAAAACTTTGTTTTTGCCACTCTAGCTTTTGCCAATTTTTCTTATGCCACTCTAACATTTTACATCTCATTTTTGCCACTCTTAATTTTGGCAATGCATCACAAATGCCATTCTGTCAGGTCAAGGCACGGTTTGACCAAATGAAGCAGGGCAAAGACAATATTGCCCTTGGTTTTTTGTTTTGCTTTTGCCACTACAGTTTTCGTAGAAATTTTACTGATACCTGACAAACACAGCAGATGCGTTGATTCAACTGAGTTCATCTACTAATAAGAAAAAAAATTGCAAACAGATAAAGCAGCGATGCATCCATTCATACATCTTAGATTCACCACACTTTCACACACATACATCAGGCGCGCAAGTGTAACGCCCACGATGCGGCTATATCTCCCACGTGTCGAAGCACGACTTAGAGGCATAACCGCATTGTAGGTATTGTCGCAAGAAGGGTCATCTTCACACAATCGCTTGTAATGAACAAGAATGGGATAACGAGAGTTGGCTTACAATCGCCACTTCACACAATACATAAATTAATTCATACATCATCCAAAATCCACACATAGACCGACTACGGTCAAATCCAAATGAAAATAAGATAACCCCAAATGCTAGATCCCCGATCGTCCCAACTGGGCTCCACTACTGATCATCAGGAAACGAAACATAGTAACGACCACGTTCCTCATCGAACTCCCACTTGAGCTCGGTTGCGTTATCTACACTGGGATCGTCGGCACCTGCAACTGTTTTGGTAGAATCTGTGAGTCACGAGGACTCAACAATCTCACACCCGCGAGATCAAGACTATTTGAGCTTGTAGGAAAGGATGGGGTAATGAGGTAGAGTTGCAGCAAGCACTAAGCATATATGGTGGCTAACATACGCAAAGAAGAGCGAGAGGAGAAGCAACGCAACGGTCGCGAAGCTAGAAATGATCAAGAAGTGATCCTGAAACTACTTACGTTCATACATAAACCAGACCGTGTTCACTTCCCGGACTCCGCCGAAAAGAGACCATCACGGCTACACACACGGTTGATGTATTTTAATTAAGTCAAGTGTCCAGTTCTCTACAACCGGACATTAACAAATTCCCATTTGCCTCATAACCGCGGGCACGGCTTTCGAAAGATAAATACCCAGCAGGGGTGTCCCAACTTAGCCCATTATAAGCTCTCACGGTCAACGAAGGACAAACCTTCTCCCGGGAAGACCCGATCAGTCTCGGAATCCTGGTTTACAAGACATTTCGACAATGGTAAAACAAGACCAGCAAAGCCGCCCGATGTGCCCACAAATCCCAATAGGAGCTGCACATATCTTGTTCTCAGGGCACACCGGATGAACACTACGTACAACTAAAACCAGACCTCGAGTTTCCCCGAGGTGGCGCTGCAAGTGGCTCTAGTTTGGACCAGCACTTAGAGGAGCACTGGCCCGAGGGGGTTTAAATAAGATGATCCTCGGGCTCGCGAAAACCCAAGGGAAAAAGGCTTAGGTAGGAAAATGTAAAACTAAGGTTGGGCCTTGCTGGAGGAGTTTTATCCAAGGCGAACTGTCAAGGGGGTCCCATAAATCACCCAACCGCGTAAGGAACACAAACTCAAGGAACATAATACCGGTATGACGGAAACTACGGCGGCAAGAGTGGAAAAAAACACTAGGCATAAGGCCGGGCCTTCCACCCTTTACCAAATATATAGATGCATTAATTAAATAAGAGATATTGTGATATGCCAAAATATCCATGTTCCAACATGGAACCAACTTCAACTTCACCTGCAACTAGCAACGCTATAAGAAGGGCTGAGCAAAAGTAGTAACTTAGCCAAACAACAGTTTGCTAGGAAAGGATGGTTAGAGGCTTGACATGGCAATATGGGAGGCATGATATAGCAAGTGGTAGGTAGCGCAACATAGCAATAGAACAAACAACTAGCAAAGCAAAGATAGAAGTGACTTCGAGGGTATGGTCATCTTGCCTGCAACGTTCTCAGAGTTGTCGAAAGCTTGATCCTCGTAAGCGTACTCAACAGGTTCCTCACTCACGAACTCGTCTCCCGGTTCTACCCACAGCAACAACACAAGCAATGGAACCACAATCAATCACGGAAAATGGACAAGCAACATGAACAAGTCATCAACTTGGCAAACCAAGTATGCCACTAGAAAGATGAGATGATTTCGTTCAAAAACGATATAAAGATCACCGGAAACGGATGCACGGTTTGCAAATGGCAAGCAAAACAAAAATGACATAATTCTGTGATTAACAGCAGGATAGCACTTAGAATACATCAAGTAACTATGCTACAGCAACCCAACATAGCAACAAAGCATATGACAGTGACCTACAGAAGATTCTTGACAAAATATGAACAGTGAGCTATGGCTAGATCACAATATAATAGGTTCAAACAAGCATGGCAAAAGTGCAAAAGATATCAGTTTCACAGACTTGGTGAAAATACTGAACATGGCTGAAACAGCATCAGGTAGCAATGTTTAGAGCAAGCAAAACACATGCTACAGGACCTCATCATAGCAAAACAAGGCATGGCATGAATCTACTAAAGCATCGAACAAAAGTCCCTTACTGACCATGAGCCAAAAATGATCAGAAGATATGATGGCACCCATGTAAACATAGCAAGTTTCGTTAATAGGTTTCGGACTTGGCAGAAAACAGAGCATGGCATTAACAGCATTATGAAGGCATCTTTGTGAGCAACTAATGAAAAAACAAGCATACCTACAGCAAGATGTCATGTTTATGAAGCTATCCATGGCAAGAGAAAGTTCATAGCATGTATGGATCAACTACAACAACCTTGGCAAAATTGAATATCACGTTAACATTCTGCCATGAATATTTTATAGCAAAAGTAGAGCAAGATTAAGACATGCTAGGGCACTCCATAATTGCAAACAGGGGCACGGATGGATAGAGCACAACTATATCTACAAAACATCCGTACTGAACATACCCAAAAAAGCATGGATCTCACTGTAGCCACATGGATACATGGCAACGAAATAACAGCAGGTAAAGGACTTGGCAAAATTCGAAGTCCCTGAAAACAGAAACATCACGAAGCCTAGTTTGCATGCTTGTGCTAGTCACCACATAGATCACAAAAATACATGGCATACACCTCTGTAAATAAGGCATGGCATAAATCAAAACACATGTAGAGCTCATGCCCATAAGATGCACACATCAAATGCAACAAAAATAACAAAACATCAAGTTCTGATAAGTAACAGCAGTAAACATCATATAGCATTCTTGCATCAGAGATTTGGGCATCAAGATGAACTCAAACGAGCATGGCACAATGGAACAAAATGAAGAGCATCTCGTGATGAACATTCCAATATATCGTGCACGCAAAACGGAGTAGTATGCTATGAGATATGCCATGATGAACAGAGCAACATAAAGTGACAGAAGAAAAGACTTGGAGGAAATACGGGGTCAACCTTATTTGGATCTGGATCTGGGGTTTGGCATGCGAACCGAGGTTCGCCGGGGTTCGCCGGGGATGGAGAGGAGGAGGCCGGAGCTTGGACGGAGAGGGAGGAGGCGCCGGCGGTCGGGGACGGCGTCGCCGGAGATGGCGCGGGAGCTCGCTGGCTCGGGTGCGGCGCGGGTCCGGCGACCGGGCGCAAGGGCGGCGCGGCGGGGTGGCGGGGATCAGCGGCGGTCGGCGGAGGCGGCGACGGCGGTCGGCGGCCGACGCGCGGAGGCGACGAGGCGGCGGGAACGGGCGACGGGGAGCCGTGCGGGGAGGTCGGCGGCGTACGGGCCGCGGGGGCCAGGCACGGGCCTCGCGGGCCGGCGGCGGTGGGGCGGCGGCGCTGCCACGTGGCACGGCGCGATTGGCTGCGGGTGGTGGCGCGGGTCTATCCGGCCGGACCGGACACGTCCGGCTGCGGAGAGGGGGAGGGGTTAGGGTTTGATCTGCGCGAAAATTCCAGGGGAAGCACATATTTATAGGTAGAGGGAGCTAGGAGGTTCCAAATGGAGTGCGGTTTTCGCCCACACGATCATGATCGAACGGCCGAGAGCATGGAGGGGGCTTAGATGGGTTATTGGGCTGTTTGTAGGGGTGTTTGGCTGCAACACACAAAAGGCCTTTGCGGTTAACCGTTGGAGCATCAAACGACCTCCAAATGGAACGAAACTTGACAGGTGGTCTACCGGTGGTGTACCAAGGCCACTTGGCAAACCTCGGTCCATTCCGAGAACGTTTAACACCCACTCACGAAAAGAGACAAGAGGGGTGCGCCGGTGCACGTGGGAGTGTCAGATTGCAAAACGGACAACGGGGAAAATGCTCGGATGCATGAGACGAACACGTATGCAAATGAGATGCACATGATGATATGATATGAAATGCATGACATGAACAAAATGCAAAACGAAGACGAAACCCAACCACGGAGGGAATATCATAACACATAGCCGAAAATGGCAAGAGTTGGAGTTACAAATATGGAAAATTACATCCGGGGTGTTACAACACTCCACCACTATGAGAGGATCTCGTCCCGAGATCTAGGACTGAAAGAACTCCGGATATTCGGAACGGCGGTGGTCCTCGCGCTCCCAGCTGGCTTCTCGGTCGGAGTGGTGCGACCACTTCACTTTTAGGAATTTGATTGACTTGTTGCGAGTCTTGCGCTCAGTTTCTTCAAGAATAGCAACGGGGTGCTCATGATAAGATAGATCTTCTTGGAGGGTAATCTCTTCGAAGTAGATGGTGCGCTCAGGAGTCTTGAAGCACTTGCGAAGCTGTGACACATGGAACACATCGTGCATGTTCGCGAAGTTGGAGGGAAGCTCAAGTTGATAGGCGAGGTCGCCTCTTTTGCCAATGATCTTGAAAGGACCCACGTATCTAGGGGCAAGCTTCCCTTTGATACCGAAGCGACGAGTGCCTTTCATTGGAGAGACGCGGAGGTAGACATGGTCTCCGATCTTGAAAGCCAAGTCATGGTGCTTGCTATCATAGTAACTCTTCTGGCGCGATTGTGCGGCTCTGAGATTTTCACGGATGACTTTACACATTTCTTCAGCCTCTGTGATTAAGTCATTGCCAAGAAGTTGGCGTTCACCAGTCTCTGACTAATTGAGAGGAGTACGGCACTTTCTGCCATATAGAATTTTGAATGGGGCCTTGCCCGAACTCGCTTGGAAGCTGTTGTTGTAGGAGAACTCGGCATATGGAAGACAATCTTCCCACTTCATGCCAAAGGAAATGACACAAGCCCTGAGCTATCTTCAAGGATTTAATTGACTCGCTCGACTTGGCCACTAGTTTGAGGATGGAAAGCTGTGCTGAAACGAATGTTGATGCCCATGGCCTTCTGGAAGGAGTCCCAGAACTTAGAAGTGAAGATGCTTCCACGATCTGATGAAATCAATTTTGGAATGCCATGCAAGGAGACAATCCTGGAGGTGTATAGCTCTGCCAGCTGAGCTGCTGTGATAGATTCTTTGATTGGAAGGAAATGAGCCACTTTAGTAAGCTTGTCAATGACAACGAAGATAGCATCATTTCCACGCTTGGACTTAGGAAATCCAGTCACGAAGTCCATTTCGATATGATCAAACTTCCATTATGGAATATCAAGAGGTTGGAGGAGACCAGCTGGTCGTTGGTGTTCTGCTTTCACCCTTCGACAGACATCACATTCGTTCACGAATTGAGCGATTTCTCGCTTCATTCGGGTCCACCAATACGACTACCTGAGGTCATGGTACATCTTCGTACTTCCAGGATGAATGGAAAGAAGAGAATTGTGTGCCTCGTTCATAATGACATTCCTTAGATCGCCTTTAGGAACCACAATCCGGTCCTCGAAGAATAAAGTGTCTCTGTCATCAATGCGATAGCACTTGTATTTGGAAAGACCCTTGTCCATACCACGTTTCACCTTCTTCACCATGGTATCCAGGAGTTGTGCCTCACGAATTTGATCTTCCAAAGTAGGAGAGACTATGAGGTTGGCAAGAAAGCCTTGAGGAACAACTTGGAGATTGAGTTTGCGGAAAGCTTCACAAAGATCCGGTTGGAAGGGCTTGAGAATTAAGCTGTTGCAATAAGCCTTCCTGCTCAAAGCATCTGCAATGACGTTGGCCTTGCCTGGAGTATATTCAATACTCGGATTGTACTCTTGAATCATTTCGACCCATCGAGTTTGCATGAGGTTGAGGCTGGGCTGAGTGAAGATGTACTTGAGACTCTTGTGATCGGTGAATATGTCCACTTTTCTTCCCAACAGAAGATGTCTCCATGTTATTAATGCATGGACAACTACCGCCAACTCAAGATCCTGAGTGGGGTAGTTCTTTTCGTTGGGCTTCAACTGAGGAGAGGTATAGGCCACAACTTTCTTCTCTTGCATTAACACAGCACCGAGACCTTGAAGAGAAGCATCACAGAAAACTTCGAACGGCTTGGATTCGTCAGGAGGAGTTAAGACAGGAGCTGTGACGAGTTTCTCTTTGAGAGTGTTGAAAGCAATGTCACACTCAGGAGTCCAGACATACTTCACATGCTTCTGGAGGAGGTTGGAAAGAGGCTTTGCAATCTTAGAGAAATTCTCAACGAATCTTCGGCAATAACTTGCATGACCAAGGAAACTGCGGAGCTGCTTGACATTCTGAGGAGGTTCCCAATTCACAATTGCAGACACCTTCTCGGGATTAATAGGGATGCCCTTGGCAGAGATGATATGACCAAGGTAAAGAACTTCATCAAGCCAAAACTCACATTTGGAAAACTTCGCATAGAATTGATACTCTCTGAGCTTGTCGAGCACCAAGCGCAAATGTTTGGCATGATCCTTCTTATTCTTGGAGAAGACCAAGATATCATCGAGATACACCAGGACGAATTCATTGGTATAGGGGTTGAAGATGAAATTCATCATTCGAGAGAATGTTGGAGGAGCATTGACAAGGCCGAAAGACATAACAGTATATTCATAAGAACCAAAGCTTGTTCTGAATGCTGTCTTAGGAATATCTTCTTCACGAATGCGAATCTGATGATAACCCATTCGAAGGTCAAGCTTGGAGAATACTTTAGCACCTTTAAGTTGCTCGAATAGCTCATTTATGTTGGGAAGTGGATACTTGTTCTTGATTGTCTTCTTGTTCAATGGACGGTAGTCGACACAAAGTCGGTACGTGCCATCCTTCTTCTGGACAAAAAGAACACCACAACCCCACGGAGATGAACTCGGTCTGATCAAACCCAGACGCTCTTGTTCATTGAGCTGTTTCTTCAATTCTTTCAGCTCCTTGGGTCCAAGCTTGTAAGGACGCTTGCAAACGGGTTCCGTGCCGGGCTCAAGATCGATAACGAACTCGACTGGCCGGTGAGGAGGCATACCCGGAAGTTCTTCTGGAAAGACATCTTGGTACTCACAAACGACTGGAATTTGAGAGATAGCATCCAACTCGCCCTTCTCATTGAGAGAAAACAACCGAATGGTTTCATCACGAGCGGCATAGATGATAACATCCTCAGAAGAGTGTGTCAATTGAATTTCCCTGGCAGCACAATCAAGTTGAGCCTTGTGCTTAGAAAGCCAGTCCATCCCGAGAATTAGATCAATATCCGAGTCACCAAGGACAATTGGTTTAGACAGAAATTTATAATTTCCCATCTTGATGGAAACATCCGGGACACAATTATTAGATGACATTTGCTTACCCGGGGACACAATCATCAACGGGACAGGAATCTTTTCCGTCACAAACTCATGCTTGGCAACAAAAGGTCTTGAAATGAAAGAAAGAGATGCACCAGTATCAAATAAAACTTTTGCAGGAATATCATTAACTGAGAGATTACCCATTATCACATCAGTAGATTCCTCCGCTTGAGCTGCATTCATCATGTTCACCTTTGCAGACTTGGGATTATGCTTGACCACTGCATTGCTGGAAGATCTCACAGGAGGAGGAGGCGGAAGGCGCCTTTGGTTGAAGCACTTGTTAGCATAGTGACCTTTCTGCTGACACTTGTTGCAAGTCACCTCTGAGAGTGGACGATGATAAGGAGCATTCGACTTTGAAGCTTGATTCTGAGACTTGTTCTGATAGCCAGGGTTGGGTGGGTGGGAAGATCCATGGCCACCTTTGTTCTTCTGCCGGAAAGGCTGACGAAACGGAGGAGGAGGAGGCAACCAGAACTTATGTTGCTTAGCAGCCACTAGTGAGGAAGAAGAAGACTGAACTGCATCCCTGACTCTCTTCTTAGAAGCCTCACACTTGAGCTGAGCAGCCTCTTGCTTCAGTGCCATATTGTAGAAATCATCCTACTTGGTCGGCTCAAAAAGCACGAGAGGTAATTGCAGATCTTCTCTGAGGCCACCTCCGAATTGATAGATCATGCTCTTTTCATCAGGAACGTCTTGCTTAGCGAAGCGAGCGAGTTTCTGAAACTAGGTAGTGTATTGATACACGGACATGCTGCCTTGCTTGAGATTGCGGAACTCCTCACGCTTGCTCTCAACAACACTTTGTGGAATGTGGTGAGCTTTGATGTCTCGGCGGAAATCATCCCAGGTAATCACACGACCTCCTCTGGAATCTTTGTATTGTTGATACCACTCGGCAGCTTGATCCTTGAGTTGAAAAGAAGCGAACTTGACAAAGTCCTCAGGTCTGACATTGCTGCATTCAAAATGCTTGTTGATGTCCACGAGCCAATCATCGGCGTCTGTGGCCTCGGCACAGTAGCTAAAAGACTTCGGCTGATTTGCGAGGAACTGGTTGAGGGTAGCAAAGTGAGGCTGGTTGTTGCCTTGGCCTTGATTTCCTTGATTGCCTTGCCCTTGGGTGCGCTCTTGCAAGAGTTGCAAAATCATCTGAGCATTGGCGTTGGTGGCTGCCATGATAGCTTGCCATGCCTCCGGAGGCGGAGGTGGTGGCGGAGGATTCGCTTGACTCCCCTCATTGCGTTTCGGATTCTGACGCGTTGGCGGAGCCATCCTGAAGAGGGTGACATCCGTTAGCATCTTGATAGACAGATAGACAAGTTGAATCAACGGATAGAAATTGCAACATATAGTCTTCACAATAAACATTCGAACAAGGATGAACGAATGAATTCCATAGTAAATCATCACACTTCCATTAAGGTGAGAAGCCACTTGATAAGGGTTGATGAATAAAATAACAAGTGCAACAGGAACAAATAAGTGGTAAGGATTACCCAATCTCAAACCAAATATCTACGGGAAGAAATGCTAAGAGCTACTTGAATTCCACCTATAAACTCCCGAAACTTTCTGGTTATGCAATCTGGTGTTGGGGATACAGGGGACACAAAATATATCACCCAAACTAGCAATCCCTAGATCCAGCTGTATCCATCCGTCAACACATAACCAAGAAACCTTCGGAAATCGTGTACCTCAACCTTCGAAAAGCATCCGTTATACGAGTTATGGCAATACTCCCGAACTCCCGCCCCAGTACTGGGTGGCGTCGAGGTGATCTCACCAACAACTGCATAAAAGAGATTTTCGATGTCGGCGAAACTCAGGTATTCCAGAACTGCAACGATAAAATTGTGACGACAACACCTCGGAGCTCAACTCCCCGGGACACTGCCACAACCCCTAAATGTCAGGAGACACCAAGAACAATGTTCTCGTCACAAAACCATCGGAACGATTCCAAGATACCCGCGTGATCCTAAATTTTTTTTAGTGAAATTTGAGGAGAGAAGAGTCAAAACTTCTACGTCAGGAGGCCTCACCAGAGTGACGAAGGGACCGAGGAGTAAAAAGAATCCTACTCTCTGATATATATAATCCTAAGACTCAAAACATTTTTGTTCTAGACTCAACAACGCCAGCGATTCGATCAAGCAGGGGGCTCCTAAGTCGGGGATGGCTCTGATTACCAACTTGTAATGCCCACGATGCGGCTATATCTCCCACGTGTCGAGGCACGACTTAGAGGCATAACCGCATTGTAGGTATTGTCGCAATAAGGGTCATCTTCACACAATCCCATGTAATGAACAAGAATGGGATAACGAGAGTTGGCTTACAATCGCCACTTCACACAATACATATATTAATTCATACATCATCCAAAATCCACACCTAGACCGACTACGGTCAAATCCAAATGAAAATAAGATAACCCCAAATGCTAGATCCCCGATTGTCCCAACTGGGCTCCACTACTGATCATCAGATAACGAAACATAGTAACGACCACGTTCCTCGTCGAACTCCCACTTGAGCTCGGTTGCGTCATCTACACTGGTATCGTCGACACATGCAACTGTTTTGGTAGAATCTGTGAGTCACGAGGACTCAACAATCTCACACCCGCGAGATCAAGACTATTTGAGCTTGTAGGAAAGGATGGGGTAATGAGGTAGAGCTGCAGCAAGCACTAAGCATATATGGTGGCTAACATATGCAAAGAAGAGCGAGAGGAGAAGCAACGCAACGGCCGCGAAGCTAGAAATAATCAAGAAGTGATCCTGAAACTACTTACGTTCATACATAACCCAGACCGTGTTCACTTCCCGGACTCCGCCGAAAAGAGACCATCACGGCTACACACACGGTTGATGTATTTTAATTAAGTCAAGTGTCAAGTTCTCTACAACCGGACATTAACAAATTCCCATTTGCCTCATAACCGCGGGCACGGCTTTCGAAAGATAAATACCCTGCAGGGGTGTCCCAACTTAGCCCATTATAAGCTCTCACGGTCAACGAAGGATAAACCTTCTCCCGGGAAGACCCGATCAGTCTCGGAATCCCGGTTTACAAGACACTTCGACAATGGTAAAACAAGACCAACAAAGCCGCCCGATGTTCGACAAATCCCGATAGGAGCTGCACATATCTCGTTCTCAGGGCACACCGGATGAACACTACGTACAACTAAAACCAGCCCTCGAGTTTCCCCGAGGTGGCGCTGCAAGTGGCTCTAGTTTGGACCAGCACTCAGAGGAGCACTGGCCCGGGGGGTTTAAATAAGATGACCCTCGGGCTCTCGAAAACCCAAGGGAAAAAGGCTTAGGTAGGCAAATGTAAAACCAAGGTTGGGACTTGCTGGAGGAGTTTTATTCAAGGCGAACTGTCAAGGGGGTCCCATAAATCACCCAACCGCGTAAGGAACGCAAACTCAAGGAACATAATACCGGTATGACGGAAACTAGGGCGGCAAGAGTGGAACAAAACACCAGGCATAAGGCCGAGCCTTCCACCCTTTACCAAATATATAGATGCATTAATTAAATAAGAGATATTGTGATATGCCAAAATATCCATGTTCCAACATGGAACCAACTTCAACTTCACCTGCAACTAGCAACGCTATAAGAAGGGCTGAGCAAAAGCGGTAACTTAGCCAAAAAACGGTTTGCTCGGAAAGGATGGTTAGAGGCTTGACATGGCAATATGGGAGGCATGATATAGCAAGTGGTAGGTAGCGCAGCATAGCAATAGAATGGACAACTAGCAAAGCAAAGATAGAAGTGATTTCGAGGGTATGGTCATCTTGCCTGCAAGGTTCTCAGAGTTGTCGAAAGCTTGATCCTCGTAAGCGTACTCAACAGGTTCCTTGTTCACGAACTCGTCTCCCGGTTCTACCCACAGCAAGAACACAAGCAATGGAACCACAATCAATCACGGGAAATGCACAAGCAACATGATGCAATACATGCATGATATGCGAGATGTGATATGCGATGCAAATGCGTGCTTCGGAAGAAAAAGGATGAACAAGGCATCAACTCGGCAAACCAAGTATGCCACTAGAAATATGAGATGATTTCGGTCGAAAACGATATAAAGATCACCGGAAACGGATGCACGGTTTGCAAATGGCAAGCAAAACAAAAATGACATAATTCTGCGATTAACAGCAGGATAGCACTTAGAATACATCAAGTAACTATGCTGCAGCAAACGAACATAGAAACAAAGCATAGGAAAGTGACCTACAAAAGATTCTTGACAAAAGATAAACACTGAGCTACGGCTAGATCACAACATAACAGGTTCAAACAAGCATGGCAAAAGTGCAAAAGATATCAGTTTCACACACTTGGTGAAAATAGAGAACATGGCTGAAAGAGCATCAGGTAGCAACCAAAACACATGCTACGGGAACTTATCATAGCAAAACAAGGCATGGCATGAATCTACTAAAAGCATAAAACAAAAGTCCCTTATTGACCATGAGCCAAAAAGGATCAGAAGATATGATGGCACCCATGTAAACATAGCAAGTTTCGTTAACAGGTTTCAGACTTGGCAGAAAACAGAGCATGGCATTAATAGCATTATGAAGTAATTTTTGTGAGCTCGATTCACTCATCACAAAGCAATTAATGACAAAACAAGCATACCTACAGCAATATGGCATGTTTATGAAGCTATCCATGGCAAGAGCAAGTTCATTGCATGTATGGATCAACTACAACAACCTTGGCAAAATTGAATATCACGTTAACATTCTGCCAGGAACATTTTATAGCAAAAGTAGAGCAAGATTAAGACATGCTAGGGCACTCCATAATTGCAAACAGGGGCATGGATGGATAGAGCACAACTATATCTACAAAACATCCTTACTGAACATACCCAAAAGAAGCATGGATCTCACTGTAGCCACATGGATATATGGCAACAAAATAACAGCAGGTAAAAGACGGCAAAATTCGATGTCCCTGAAAACAGAAACATCACGAAGCCTAGTTTGCATGCTTGTGCTAGTCATCACATAGATCACAAAAATACATGGCATACACCCTTGTAAATATGTCATGGCATAAATCAAAACACATATAGAGCTCATGCCCATAAGATGCACACATCAAATGCAACAAAAATAACAAAACATCAAGTTCTGATAAGTAACAGCAGTAAACATCATATAGCACTCTTGCATCAGAGATTTGGGCATCAAGATGAACTCAAACGAGCATGGCACAATGGGGAAAAATGAGGAGCATCTCGTGATGAACATTTCGATATATCATGCACGCAAAACGAAGTAGTATGCAATGAGATATGCCATGATGAATAGAGCAACATAAAGTGACAAAAGAAAAGACTAGGAAATTCAGGGTCAACCTTATTTGGATCTGGATCTGGGGTTTGGCACGCGAACCGATGTTCGCCGGGGTTCGCCGGGGATGGAGAGGAGGAGGCCGGAGCTTGGACGGAGAGGGAGGAGGCGCCGGCGGTCGGGGATGGCGTCGCCGGAGATGGCGCGGGAGCTTGCCAGCTCGGGTGCGGTGCGTGTCCAGCGACCGGGCAAGAGGGCGGCGCGGCGAGGTGGCGGCGGTCGGCGGAGGCGGCGACGGCGGTCGGCGGCTGACGCGCGGAGGCGACGAGGCGGCGGGAACGGGCGACGGGGAGCCGTGCGGGGAGGTCGGCGGCGTACGGGCCGCGGGGGGCCAGGCGCGGGCCTCGCGGGCCGGTGGCGGTGGGGCGGCGGCGCTGGCACGTGGCGCGGCGCGATTGGCTGCGGGCGGCGGCGCGGGTCTGTCCGGCCAGACCGGACACGTCCGGCTGCGGAGAGGGGGAGGGGTTAGGGTTTGATCTACGCGAAAATTCTGGGGGAAGCACATATTTATAGGTAGAGGGTGCTAGGAGGCTCCAAATGGAGTGCGGTTTTCGCCCACACGATCGTGATCGAACGGCCGAGAGCATGGAGGGGGCTTCGATGGGTTATTGGGCTGTTTGGAGGGGTGTTTGGCTGCAACACACAAAAGGCCTTTGCGGTTACCCGGTTATCCGTTGGAGCATCAGACGACCTCCAAATGGAACGAAACTTGAAAGGTGGTCTACCGGTGGTGTACCAAGGCCACTTGGCAAACCTCGGTCCATTCCAAGAACGTTTAACACCCGCTCACGAAAAGAGACAAGAGGGGTGCGCCGGTGCACGTGGGAGTGTTGGATTGCAAAACGGACAATGGGGAAAATGCTCGGATGCATGAGACGAACACGTATGCAAATGAGATGCACATGATGACATGATATGAAATGCATGACATGAACAAAATGCAAAACGAAGACGAAACCCAACCACGGAGGGAATATCATAACACATAGCTGAAAATGGCAAGAGTTGGAGTTACAAATATGGAAAATTACATCCGGGGTGTTACAGCAAGGCACAACACATACATATGCATCTTCGTCTCTCCAATTCAGCGAAATTCCACGCGAATCAACATAAAGCATGCACAAAGCACAATACATATGCATCTTCAATTCACCACATGTGTAGATCAACTAGCAGGCAAACCTGGAGGGCTGTGGAACTACTTTGTCGAGGATGGATGGGGGCACTGATTGGAGGCAGCTCCATGGACGGAGGGGAGTACGTCTCAGCCATGGACGGAGCGCAGGCGGCGGCCAGGCCTCGCGCGCGACCAGGCGACAGCTCCGGCGGGGGCCGCGCCGGACGGCAGGGGTGAAGCACTGCGCGTCGGGATGGAGGCGGCTGGCTGCGGTGGCGCGCGGGGACACGGACGGAGGTGGCAACGCGGCGGCCGGAGTTGGCGGCGGTGACTGCATGCTGGGGTGTGTGGTGCGGTTAGGAGCTAGGACGGCTAGACGGGTGTGTGTACAGATTAGGGTCTGGGTCACTTCCAAAGTGGCCCCACAAGTCAGTAGGGGCAACTTATGTCATTTATGCAAATACTGACAGGTTTTTTCTGGGTCAATTGGATAGAATAAACGGTCAACTCACGGAAGTGTAACAGAATGGCATTTGTGATACATTGTCAAAAACTAAGTGTGGCAAAAGTGAGATGTCAAATTTTAGAGTGGTATAAGCAAAATTGGCAAAAACTAGAGTGGCAAAAACAAAGTTTTCCCAAAACGTAATGCTTATATGATTGAACACTTGAGTGATTATATGTCTAGAGTTAAAGGTGAACTTAAACTCACTAGTAAACATGCTTCTATGGTTACCACTCAAGTAGAACAAGTACTTAAGGCTCAGAATGATTTGCTCAATGAATTGAATAGTAAGAATAATGATTTTGCTGTTAGAGTGGCTACTAGAACTGGTAAAATGACTTAGGAACCTCTGTATCCTGAAGGCCATAACCAGGGAGGAGGCGAACGAGTACGAGAGGAGGGCTGAGATAGCTCGCCTCCAAGCTGCAGCCCACGATGCAATAACTGCTGCATCTCAGTATGACCCCAACTATAACTTCGGATATCCGCCAGGCCAGCTGTTGGGGATATAACTACTGGTGTAACCCGCCCAGGAGGGGCCGGGTTACGCTATAGCAATTCATTATATGAAGCCCAATATCCAGCTTGAAGATGGTGGTTCAATAAAGGGCTTAAAGCCCGTAGGCGACTTAAGGCCCGTAGTGGTAAACCGCCGTAATGGCATGACTTGTGTTGTAAGGCAAGATTAACTAGTCACCGAGCCGGATACTGTTATAAGCCGGCCGGGACTCTGTAGGCCGCGGGGCGTCAACCCGTGTATATAAGGGGATGACCCGCCGGCGACTTAAGGCAAGGAACATCAAATCGGTAGCCAGGCATAGCGGATTCGCTCCCTGGTCATCGAAACCCTAGTAATTCCACCTCAACTGAAGTAGGCTTTTACCGTCACCGTAAGGGGCCGAACCAGTATAACCCTCGTGTCCTTTGTCCCGCTTTAACCCCTTTAAGCTTCCTAGTTGCGATGGCTCCACGACTAAGTCCTTTCACGAGGGCATCTGCCGTGACTATTCCATGACAGTTGGCGCCCATCGTGGGGCCAGCGCACGGTGGATTTGAGTTCTTGAAGGGCAGCTTCGAAGGGCTCAAGGGATATGCTGTGGGCCGGATGACCAAGAGTCGTCGCGGCAAGCTCTACATCAACGACGCAGGCTCGGGCCCCGATGTCGGCTCGATCGAGTACGGGTACCGGGTCCCCTTCGACGGAATCCACGTTTTCATTGGCAAGATCAGCAAGCCGGGCCCTGAGCCGGACATCTGCACCGACCTCATCGAGACGACTCAGCGTGCGAGACCTGCCCGGACTCTGCCTGCCTTGAAGCGTGCTTTCGTGGGATGCATCCACGGAGGACTCTCTGAAGGATCTAGATCTAGCGATGAGATGGCCATCTGATCTGATGGTGAATCATCCACAGGTGAGACGGACTCGTTGTATCAACTTCGAGACGGCAGGCTCGGGGGTTGTTCTGATGGCGACAGTATTCCGGACCCTTTTGAGCCGCCCAGCCGGGTTGGAATCTTCATGGCCGGCACGCAACCTGTTCAAAACTCCGCCGCTGGGGCAGGAGGCCCTGTGCCCTCGCCGGCTCAGGTGCTGATGGATCTCACGAATAAGATGACTACCCTGTTAACCGCCACGGTCGTCCTAGCGGATCAAGCTCAACATGATGCAGAGGTGGCACAGTTAAAGCTGGATATAGCACGAGTCAAGGAAGATCTGGCAGCGAAAGGAATCAGGATGGCTGCAGAACGGGCGGCTCTGGACGCCCAGACTCAGCTGATTCAGGCGCAGTCTTTCTGGCTCATGATGGATCAAAACACATCCAATGAGGTCATGAGAAGGAGGCATCAGAAGGCTCAATCTCGGCTCCCTCCAGTTTATGATCCTCGAAACCTCTTCAACACGCCCGGTGCAGGGCCTAGTAACCCGCCAGAAATCACGGCACCCGGGGCTGGAACGCTGGTTCAACCGCAAGTGATGGGGCCTCCCCGTGTGAATACTGCCCCACCTCAATACGTGCCAATACCACTGGGTCATTATTCTAATCCATTGGAAAACATGATCGCTGCAGCGGCGCGACTGGCGGCTCTCCCAGTCGAGGGTGATTCTCCAACGGTGGTCGAAACCCGCAGGGTCAGAGAACTTCTTCAGACGGCTTTGGCACAACAGGAGGAATATTCATATAGCCGGGACAGGATTCATTCAACCCCTCGTCCAAGCCGGAGCCCAAGTTATAGCAGACACATGGTTTCAGCAGCCGGCTAAAGCAACGTCCGGTGCCGTGACTTGCCAGCTGGCCATGGCCCGGCGCATAATGGAACCTTTAACGCGGGAGATCAAGATAGAGCACGTCAAGAGGCTGAGCAGGCGGCTCAGCTGACGGCTTACCAGCCTCTTCCGATTCACCCAACAGCTTCTATCGAGGCAGGCATAGCTACGAGGACCGGAGGTGTCCCTTGTCTAGTGCCGGCTCTCCGTAACGAACGTCTGCCCAAAGATTTCAAAGGGCCTAGGAAGGTACCTAATTACACAGCTGATTTACAGCCCAGAGCATGGATTCAAAGCTACGAGATGGCTATGGAGTTGCTGGAGGTCAGTGAAGCGGCGATGGCCAAATACTTCACCATGATGTTGGATGGGACTGCCCGCACTTGGTTGAAGGGACTGCCACCTAATTCCATCAGGTCATGGGCAGAGCTGAAAGCCCGGTTCATCCAAAACTTCAAAGATACATGTAGGCAATCTATGTCAATTGTGGATTTGACTAATTGGAAGCAGCAAGAAGGCGAGTCTACAACCCATTGGGTACGCCGGGTCAAGGAAATAATACATTCGTCTGATAAGATGGATGCCGGCTCTGCGGTCTTAATGTTGGAGCAAAATTGTAATTTTGCGCCCCTGAAGATGAAGCTTGGGCGGCTCAAGCGCGATTGCAACGATATGGGTACGCTGATGGCGGCTCTGGTCAAGTAAGCCGACTCTGATAGTACCAAGGATCCCGCGTCTGATGAGGAAAAGACAGGGAAGGGCAAGAAGAATGGTAACGGCAAGGGCCCTTAGCATAACCTGGCGAGTCAAGGAGGTAATAAGCGTAAGGCTGATGATGGTATGGAGTTTGTGACCAACACCAACGCGCAGGGTAACAATCACCGACGTAAGGGGAGACCACCTCCCCGGTCTGGCGGGTCAGGCCCGACGCTTGAGCAATTGTTAAATGAGCCCTGTCCAAGGCATGGCTCTAGGGAGAAGCCGGCCACTCATCTATGGAAAGACTACGCGATCATGAAAGCTTTCAAGAATTCCAACATGTTCAACGGTAACAATGGGCAGGGCGGCGGCTCAGGTGGCGGCGGCTTTCATGGCCCGGGCGGCGGTTCAAATTCCAATTTTCAGAATTCTCAAGGTAATCAAGGTGGTTTTAACCAGCAATCTGGCCAGGGTAATCAGTAGCAGCAGTAGGGGATACCAGACCCATCCAAAGCAGCTCAACAGTGGATAGTATCATGTGTTTACTACCAGTTTGTGCAAGCGAGACCAGATGCTTCATAAGAGGGCTGTGAACGCTGTTGAGCCGGCAGTTCCACGTTACTTGCGATGGTCTGAGCAGCCGATTGTATGGAGTAGGGAAGATCACCCTCCCCGGGTTGATAATCCGGGTCACCTGGCCTTGGTGGTGGCTCCTCAGGTTGGTGGGTATAAATTCACTAAGGTACTCATGGACGGAGGTAGTAGCATCAACATCCTCTATTATGAGACCTTCCGTCGTATGGGATTAACTGATAAAAGCCTCAACCAGTCCAATACTGTTTTCCATGGTGTGGTGTCCGGTACGTCGGCGTATCCAGTTGGTAAGATCGAGCTGGAAGTAGCCTTTGGAGATGAGTACAACTACAGGGCGGAAAAACTAACTTTTGAGGTGGTCAAAATCAGAAGCCCGTACCATGCTTTATTTGGGTGGCCGGCTTACGCCAAGTTCATGGCACGGCCGTGTTACGTATATTTGCAGATCAAGATGCCGGGTCACAATGGGACCATTACGGTTCATGGCAGCCGAAAGATAGCTTTGGAGTGCGAGGAAGGTGACGCGGCTGACGCTGAATCTGTTTGTGCGACAAAGGAATTAAAGTTTTACAAGGATAATGTTGACCCGGCAGATATGACGTCTTTGAAAAAGCCGACCACGGAGCATGAGCCGGTAATGAAATTTAAGTCGGCCGATGAGACTAAGCTTATTGACTTTGTTCCAGGCGACTCATCTAAGCACTTCAGCATCAGTGCCAATCTGGATTCTAAATAGGAAAGCGCGCTCATCGAGTTCATCCGTGAGAATCGGGACATCTTTGCATGGAAACCTTCTGACATGCCGGGTGTACCGAGAGAACTCGCTGAGCACACTCTTAATATTGATCCAAAATTTAAGCCAATCAAGCAATTTCTCCGGCGGTTTAACAAGGAGAGGCGGAAAGCCATTGGTGAGGAGGTAGCCCGGCTCTTGGCGGCCGGGTTCATCGTTGAAGTCTTTCATCCAGAATGGCTAGCTAACCCGGTGCTCGTGCTCAAGAAGAACGGCACCTGGCGCATGTGTGTGGATTATACGGATTTAAACAAGGCTTGTCCGGCTGATCCTTTTGCTCTCCCTCGTATTGATCAAATTATTGATGCTACGGCGGGTTGTGAGCGTTTGAGTTTTTTGGATGCCTACTCTGGTTACCATCAGATCAAAATGGCAGTTAAGGACCAAGAGAAGACGGCGTTCATTACCCCTTTTGGAGCCTTCTGTTATGTGTCTATGCCTTTTGGGCTCAACAGCGCCCAGGCGACTTACCAGCGGTGCATACAGAATTGTCTTCATAATCAGATTGGGCGCAACGTTCATGCCTATGTGGATGATATTGTGGAAAATCTAGAGAGAAGGAGACCTTGATAGACGATCTGAGGGAGACCTTTGGTAATCTCCGGGTCTACAAGATGATGCTTAACCCGGCCAAGTGTGTTTTTGGTGTTCCTGCAGGCAAGCTCTTGGGTTTTCTGGTTTCTCATAGAGGCATTGAAGCTAACCCGGAGAAGATCAAGGCAATCACCTCTCTGGCTAAGCCGGCGTGTATAAATGACGTCCAGCGTCTGGCGGGTCGGATCGCTGCTTTAAGTCGATTTATAAGCCGGTTGGGTGAAAAGGCCATACCGCTGTATCAGATGATGAAGAAAACAGATGACTTTGTCTGGAGTAATGTTGCCGACGCCGCCTTTGAGGATTTGAAAAGACAGTTAGCTGAACCGCCAGTTCTTGTTGCTCCTGTTGATAAGGAGCCTTTATTATTGTATGTAGCCGCTAACACACGAGCCGTCAGTGTGGCCATTGTGGTGGAGCGCAAGGAGGCGGGTAAGGAACATCCGGTTCAGCGGCTGGTTTACTATGTCAGCGAAGTACTTATTGAGTCCAAGCAACGGTATCCACATTGGCAGAAGCTTGTTTATGGGGTATTCATGGCAAGCCGGAAGCTTAAGCAGTATTTCCAGGGCCACCCTATCACTGTGGTTAGTTCTGCTCCTTTAGGAGATATCATCCAAAACAGAGAAGCCACAGGAAGAGTCGCTAAGTGGGCCATTGAACTTGGGCCTCATGGTCTAAAGTATGTGCCACGCACGGCTATCAAATCACAAGCATTGGTAGATTTCATCAACGATTGGACAGAGCTGCAGATGCCTGAAGAGAAACCGGATAACACATACTGGACTATTCACTTCGACGGTTCCAGGCAATTGGAGGGCTTGGGGGTTGGAGTCGTGTTAGCTTCCCCTCGAGGTGAGAAATTTTGTTATGTACTACGGTTGATGTTTCCATGTACTAACAATGCAGCTGAGTACGAGGCCTTACTCCATGGTCTTCGGATGGCTAAGGAGATGAACTTAAGCCGGGTAAGGTGCTTTGGCGACTCAGATTTGGTGGCCCAACAAGTATCAGGCAAGTGGGATTCCAAGGACCCCCTCATGGCGGCTTATCGCCGTGAAGTTGATGCCATTGCCGGACATTTTCAGGGTTACCAAGTAGAGCACATTGACCGCAGAAAGAACGAGGCGGCTGATGCCTTAAGCCGGCTGGGCTCTCAGCGAAAGCCGGTGCCGCCTAATACTTTCTTGGATATTCTGCATAACCCTTCTGTCAAGTTACCTACAGAGGAAGACTTGGCTGTTCTAGACCCAGAAGCACAGTTGGTGGCGGCTCTTCATGTTATCCCAGATTGGACAGTGCCATACTTGGCTTACATGACCCGGGGAGAATTGCCTGAGGATGAAATTTTGGCCAGACAAATAACCCGGCGGTCTAAGTCAATGATAATTGCCAATGGCGAGTTGCATCATTGCAGTGTCACTGGGGCTTTTCAGCGTTGTGTATCCCCTGAGGAAGGTCAAGAAATTTTACGAGAGATTCACGAGGGGGATTGTGGCCATCATGCCGTCTCAAAATCCCTTGTGGCCAAAGCTTTTCGTCACGGTTTTTATTGGCTGACGGCTCATGCTGATGTAGAGGACTTAGTCAGTAAATGTGACGGTTGTCAGAAGTTCTCAAGACGTGCTCACGTGCCGGCTCAAGAGTTGAGGATGATTCCAATCACTTGGCCGTTTGCAGTCTGGGGGCTTGATATGGTTGGACCTTTCAAAAGGTCCAAGGATAAGGAGACCCACCTCTTGGTGGCGGTTGACAAGTTCACAAAGTGGGTTGAGGCAGAGCCAATTAGTAAGTGTGATGCAGCCACGGCGGTTCAGTTCATGAAAAAGGTGATATTTCGCTTTGGTTTTCCACACAGCATTATAACTGACAATGGTACCAATCTATCTAAAGGCGCCATGGAAGAATTTTGTCAACGAGAGCATATTCGACTTGATGTTTCATCAGTGGCTCACCCCCAATCCAATGGTCAAGCTGAGAGAGCCAATCAGGAAATCTTGAAAGGCGTCAAGCCCCGGCTTTTGGTCCCTTTGCAGCGGACGCCGGGTTGTTGGGTGGAGGAGTTACCCTCTGTGATATGGAGCATCAATACTACTCCTAATAGGTCTACCGGTTATACGCCTTTCTTCATGGTTTACGGAGCCGAGGCGGTTCTCCCTAGCGACATCCGTCATGACTCGCCTCGTGTGGCAGCTTATGTTGAGGCGGACAATGAACAAGCGCGTCAGGATGCTCTTTACTTGTTGGACGAACAGCGTGACGTAGCAGCAGCTCGCTCGGCGGTTTACCAACAAGATCTGCGCCGCTATCACAACCGCCGGGTTAAGTCCAGAATCTTTCAGGAAGGTGACTTGGTGCTCCGGCTCATCCAGGATCAAACAGATGCACACAAGTTATCCCCACCTTGGGAAGGGCCCTTTGTGGTCAGCAAGAACTTGCACAACGAGTCATACTACCTCATCGATGTTCGAGAACACAAAGATTCACGTAAGTCGGAGGAGGAGACCCGCCGGTCATGGAATATAGCTCAGCTTCGGCCTTATTACACTTGAGCCACCGGCTCTCATAATGTACATACTTCCGTGACAATGTATATATGATGATAAATATAAAGCAGGACCTCTGTCCTTTTTCCCCTCGAAGGTAAATGTGTCATTGTTATTTTCATTATGATATCACATGATCACTTGGGGGCTGATCCGGCTTACGATCGTATTCGAATCTAGCCGTTAAAAATTATGATCACTAGGGGGCTTCCTGTTCAAACATAGGTCGTATTCGAACCAAAGAGAACATAGCTGTCGATACCCTTTTGATCGGCACACTGCCGAGCTCATTGGGGTGTTTCTTGGTCATATTTGAACCATAGCTCAACCCCCTTTGGGAACTGACGTGGATCGTATTCGAATCAGTGTCATTGAACAACTCTCAAGGTCATTTGGGGGCTTCCTGTTCAAACATAGGTCGTATTCGAACCAAAGAGAACATAGCTGTCGGTACCCTCTTGATCGGCAACGCCAAAGCCACTGGGGGCTATATAATCGTATTCGAATCTTAGCTTAACCCCTTTGGGACGGTTTTCTGGTCGTATTCAAATCAGAAGCCTCCAAAAATTTTGACGTCGTTTTTTGCAAACAATTTTTTTGATTTTATTTGAAGTTCTTTTTGATCATGTCTAAAGTGTTCAAAGGTGGTTCCTATTACACCGGCTTAACCTGGATCAATAAAGATGAACGCATATAATAAACATCGTATTACAGAGTTGGGTTCTCACCCTCATTGTTCGGGTCACATAAACCGGAAGTATAATCGAAGGGTCATAGGTATGTTGTTATGGTTGTCTCAAAGATATAACTGAGAACCGGCTTTTTATTATTTTGATTCATACTCCGGGTTATATGTGAAATATATGACCCTCTATGCGGTAAGCCGCCAAGGGACATGTAAATTGTTCTCTATGCAAGACAGTTAAAGGCAGCCCTTTAAACATAAGGAAAGAAGAGGATCAGCATAAAACAGGGGAATATACGATGGCAGCTTAAACAGTGTTGAGCGCCACACAAGTGCGCGATGGCACGACAAAGATAAGTGTTTTCCTACTCTATTACATGACTCCCCGAGTCCAAATAGTGAAGCATTGTTTTTTTATCAAGACATAAATATGAGCCGCCTCAGGGATCAAAGGTGTTGTTGGGCTGACGCTTCCGGATCATCCCTTTCCACTCCTCCAGCTGTTTCCCTGTCCTGGAAAGTGGATGATTTCCAGTCAATGCCACTCAAAGCTTCAAATTCAGCTTCATCATCAATTAACCCGGCCGGATCAACTTCAGGGGCAAAGGTATGCTTACGAGTCGGAGGGATCGGGCTGATTGCCTCATAATGTGGTGTTGGAATTCTCTGATTTTCGGCGTCATAACCTGGTTGGTATTTGGTAAGATCCGTGTCATTACCGATCAGAGTGGCCACAGGGCGTCTGTCCTTCACGCAAGCGGCGAAATCCTTCTGGTCAAAGGGAGTGCCGTCCTCCTTCAAACCGGGATACCCAAGGGTGATATCGACCGGGTCTAGCTCCGGTAGCCACGCCTTGGCCCGGCTTAAAGCAGCTATAGCTCCGGCTCTTGCAGAAGCTCGTCTCAATTCCTGGAATCGTTGAGGTAGCACGGCAAGCCACCTTAGTACATCCGCCAGATGAGTGGGAACTTCATTTGACAGAGCCACGATGGCTAAGGCACGTTGTGACCCGGTGTAGAGTTGTTCCACCAGGGTATAAACGGCCTTCAGTTTTGTCAGCATGTTCTGGTTGAGATTGGCACTCCTGGAGCCTGCATTACAAGGTCAGATGAGATGAGGACAATTGAGACGTTTGTTGAGAAAGATTCAAGCTAGCTAACACTTACAGAGTAACTTACCAAAGATTGATGAGACCATCTGAGATATATGGCGTTTTAAGCCGGATAGCTCGATGGTTGTTTCTGCAAGAGTGGCCTCCGCTTGTTCAGCCCGGTTGAGTAAAGCGGTCTTTTCATCCACCCAGACCTTTCTCTCTGCCTCAAACTTCTTTTTCAATTTTTCTTGTGCGGATACACTGAATTCAAACTTGGAATTCGCCTTTTGGGTTTCACTTTCTTGAGTTTTCAGGCGATTCTTCAAGTCGGAGATCTCCGATTCAAATTGCTTAATGGCGGCATGTATAAATTCTGGGTTACAGTTAGGATTATCATAATGCAACATTAAGTCCCAAGCACTTTGCAAGCAAAGATACTTGGCACTTGGGGGCTAATGTATGCTAAAGAGCTTTAATTACAGTGGCGGTTTATGGAAATAAAGTCCCAAGCATTTTGCAAGCAAAGATACTTGGCACTTGGGGGCTAATGCATATGGCTGTTCAAGTACTTGGTTAAAATACGGTGAAGACCGGTTCAAATATGCTGTCTAAACCGGCCCTTGGGTGCTACCGGATAAGCCGGTTTTCTTGCAGTGATTATTAAGCTGGTGATAAGTCTATAACATATTTTCATCATAAGTAATAGACTTGGGGGCTGGCATAGTAAGGATAACTAAGGAACAAGCAACAAGAGTCATACCTCAGATTTTTGGTGTATTTGTTTCACCATATCAACTTCCAGATCCCGGCTGTTGTGCACTTGGTTTACATAACCAGAGACGATTTCTCCAATACTCAGATGAGCATAATCAGTGACATCCAGCCGGGTTTTGCGGCGTTCCAGAAGTTCTTCTTTGGCGGAGCACTTGGCCAGTGCAGTGGGTCTCCCCGGTTCAACGAAGTTAGTCCGGATGATTTCGACGTCCGGGTCATTCGCCTTGGCTGGGCTAGGGTTCTCCGGGTTCTCAAAACCTTCCATCGCTTGTTCAACGGACGGATCAGTGGTGAAAGTTGGAGTATCATCGGCTGGTTCAGGCGGCGGCTCATGGGCGGAAATATCAGGAGCAGCCGTTCTGAGCTCCGGTTCAGCAAGGATTGGCTCTTCGGCTGGCTTACTTCTCTTCGTCCTCTTGCTGGGCTTTACTTGTACACTGAAAATTAAAGGGTTAGCACAAAAACATGAGTAAGATAAGCACAAGATAAACAGATTATCATTACCCTGGAACGGTTTTGAAAGCCGGCATGCTGGACTGCATTGATTCGCCGGAGGAAGGTGAAGTTCCCTGATAGTTTGAGTCAGAGGAATTGAGTGGTTGACGAGTGAAACCCGCCAAAGGATACAAAGAATATAAATCAGAGATAACCTCAGTCCGGCGTTTTCTTGTTGCATCGGGTAAGCCGGAGGAGAGGTCTGCATCTTTACTGGTCCGGGTCTGCCTCCGACTCTCGTGAATCTGTTGCTTCAAAAGAAATTGAGGATCTTGATAAGCTAAAGGATGTGAAAATCTTACTTTTCGGGTTACCCATCGGACTTTCTGTCTCGGCAAAGGCTCGGAGTCGGAGGAAATTATAGTTACCTCTTCAGTTACTGCATGACTTGCTCCCGTATCCTCCTGCTGATAATCAGTGTCAATAAGATGGTTAAAGAAGGAGCCTAAAGAGTCAAGGGTTACCTCTGCTCGGAGGTATCGTCCAGATGAAACATATCCGAGGCGCTAGGTTTGTTTCCCTTCTTACGGGCAGTGGCTTTCCTGGCAGCTTTTTTGGCCTTTCTGGCTTTCTTTGCAGCCTCATGGTCATACTTGACCTTCCAGAATTTATCACCAGCCTATAAAATATAGCAAGAGTTTTTGAGTAAGATGAAATTATCGAAGTGGAAAGTAAGATGCTCAAGTTAATGGTTTACCGCTGGAGCTGGGTTAGCCTTGCAGAAAGGAATTAAGCCCGCTTTCCCGCAATCTGCCAGGCTCTCATTTAGAAGAGACTTGGTCATGTCATCAACGACATCTTCAGGTAAGTCGTCAGGACTGTGCCGTGGAGGATCATTTTTCTGGCCTGTATAATCGCACATCAAGCCGGGGCAGCGGCTCAAAGGAATCACCCGCCAGGCAATCCAAACCCGGACCAAGTCAATGCCGTTTAGGCCATTCCCCAGAAGAGCTTTGATCTTGTTTATGGTGGGGGCAAGTGTCTGACGTTCAGCCGGAGATAATTTATCTGGTAAGGGATGAGTTGACTCCAGGCACAGGGCGCGAAAGCCGGGCAAAGGGTTCTCATTAGCCGGAGAAGTGTCTTGACATTTGAACCACGTCTGGTTCCAATCTTTAGGGTGACTCGGCAGCTCGGCATAAGGGAAGAGACAATCTCTACGTTGCTGGATTGAGATTCCGCCAAGCTCCAAGCTGGGCCCGTGGGCACATTTGTTTTGACGGTTGAGATAAAATAACTCTCTAAAGAGTAGTATGCTGGGTTCTTCTCCAAGGTACACCTCACAGAATACTTGGAAATTGCAGATGTTTGACACGGAATTGGGTCCGATGTCTTGAGGCCGCAGGTCAAAAAAGTGCAAGACGTCTCTGAAATTTTTTGAGCCAGGTGGAGCAAAGCCTCGGCTCATGTGATCAGTAAAAATGACAACTTCCCCATCCTTGGGTTGAGGTTTTTCTTCTGACGGGTCAGGAGCACGATAAGACAAGATCTCTTTCTTCGGCAGATGATCAGTCTTCACAAAACCATCTAAGATGCTATCAGTGACGGTGGATTTAACCCAATTGCATGTGACGGGTGCTTTGGGAGCCTTGGGCGGCATTATGAAGGATGGAAGCCTATGACAAAATGAAAATTTCCGGTTCAAATTTAAGCCGGAGAAAATATTTCAATTCATATTCAAGATGGCGGCTTACGAAGGGGCCTAATGATATATGGCTATTGAGTCAGATTGTTTAAGCCGCCATGGGAAACAGTAGCAATTAAATTGTTTAAATCTACCATGGGCGTCAGGATTATTCATTGAGCATTGCCTCTTTAAGCCGGCGATAAGAGTCGCCGTGGCTAACGGATACCGTTTTTTGCCTAAGTATCGCACAAACAGGTTTCACAGGTTGCAGCTGTTATTTTGGATCAAACGGTAGTTCAGAAAAGAAAATATTCTAGACCTAAAAACTACTACAGATGAGTTCGTGAGCTCTAATGAGGTCTTGTTACAAGCAAAAGGGATCTGCTAGTATTGAAAATGGATGTGAAGCAACTACCGCATGAGTTCCATACTACTTTTGGATCAAATAAAGCCGCGGTGGAGGAGCTACGAAGAAACTGTGTTGAACCATGAAGAACACGGAAGAACTTGAAAACCCTAAATGCAGATCTGAAGTGCGGGAAGGTGAAGACTTACAGCTGTAGATCTACTGCGGAGGATCGCCGCTGTTCTCTGGTCGATTCAGGTTGATGCAGCGGCCAAGATAGACGAAGATGAGGTGCTCTGCTGCGGTGGCGGCGGCGGAGCTCGAGCAGCAACGGAGTCGCGAGAGGAAGAAGACGACAGAAAGGGGAGAATGAAGAAAGACCTAAAGGCCGTGCGTATTTATAAGGGAAGAGTGATAAGTGGGCACGAAAAACGAGGAGGCCGAAAACATGATTATCCAACTACAGCGATGCCACGATTTTCGGGATGCTCATTAAGATAAAGATCCGTTGAGATATGACAGAATAAAAATGAATTTAATGGAAGATGACGTCATGGCGGGTTATCATGAATCTAGAAGATGACGTCATGGCGGGTTATCATGAATCCAAAAGATGATGTCATGCGGGTTATAACTTTTGCACAGACAGAAGCCGGAAGGTTTTTTCTTAAAGTATTGAAGATTGACATGAACCGGTTCAAATCAATCTGGGGCCTAATGTTGGGGATATAACTACTGGGGTAACCCGCCCAGGAGGGGCCGGGTTACGCTATAGCAATTCATTATATGAAGCCCAATATCCAGCTTGAAGATGGCGGTTCAATAAAGGGCTTAAAGCCCGTAGGCGACTTAAGGCCCGTAGTGGTAAACCGCCGTAATGGCATGACTTGTGTTATAAGGCAAGATTAACTAGTCACCGAGCCAGATACTGTTTATAAGCCGGCCGGGACTCTGTAGGCCGCGGGGCGTCAACCCGTGTATATAAGGGGATGACCCACCGGCGGCTTAAGGCAAGGAACATCAAATCGGTAGCCAGGCATAGCGGATTCGCTCCCTGGTCATCGAAACCCTAGTAATTCCACCTCAACTGGAGTAGGCTTTTACCTTCACCGTAAGGGGCCGAACCAGTATAACCCTCGTGTCCTTTGTCCCGCTTTAACCCCTTTAAGCTTCCTAGTTGCGATGGCTCCACGACTAAGTCCTTTCACGAGGGCATCTATGACTATTCCACGACACCAGCCGTGGTGTAACATCCCAAATTTTCAATTTGGAATGTTATACATTAGATCATCATTGCATATCATATTTTATTGCATTTTGGTTTGATCCTAGAAATTCTACGCAACTCAAGGACCCACGGAGAGAGTTGGGAATTTTTTTATTTTCATATTCGAGTTTTTCTCGAATTTTGGAAAGAGGATCGTTTGATTTTAATTATTTTTCTCTTTGAATATTTCTTTTTAAAAATAAAAGAGAGAGGATAAAATGACTTCCTCAAAATAAAGAAATATCGGAGATTTAATGTTAAAATCAAATAAGATTTTGTATTCGGAGTTTATTGCTATTTTATTTGAATTAGAAAAATATGCGTTTTTCAAAATTGCATTTTAGGCCCAAATAAATGTTCACCTTGTCCGCCCTATTTTTAGAGGACGGCGAAAATTTATTTCGGGATTTTTGTACTCCGTTTAGTACTTCCTTTCTTTCTTTTTCTGCACGTCGGAATTATTAAAAAAAAGGGAACCGACCTATGGGCCGTATCCGGCCCGGACTCCTCCCAGGCCCCCTTTATAAGCCGCAGCCCCCCTAGCCCCGCAGCCCACCGCCGCCCC
Source organism: Aegilops tauschii subsp. strangulata (assembly GCF_002575655.3). Taxonomy (NCBI): domain Eukaryota; kingdom Viridiplantae; phylum Streptophyta; class Magnoliopsida; order Poales; family Poaceae; genus Aegilops; species Aegilops tauschii. Next base: position 278,858,247 of record NC_053035.3, read on the forward strand.
AGCCCACCCCGCGCCAAAACCCTAGCCACCGCCTGCAGCCGCCGCCGCCGCCGACCGCCGCGCCGCCGCCGGATCTAGTCGCCGTTGACCGTCATTTGACGGTCGGTTTTCTTCGGTAAACCCCGGTTTTTTTTATTTTCCGGTTTATTTCGCTAGATCGGTTTTATTTTTTCCGGTTTAGTTATTTAGTGGACGTTCGTACGTTCGTTTTAACAAACGGTTTTCAACGTTTAGTTGCAGACAGCGAACGTTCGTTCGTTAGCCTGTTTGTCAGTTTTTCTTTTTCTCGGATTTTCCGCGATTATTTTCGATCGCGATTTTTTATCCGATTTTCGTTTTAGTTTATCTTTTCGCTCGTTTATCGGAATCAGGCGATTCAACCGCCTAGAGTTTTGTCTCGAAACCCTCTTTCTGTTTAACCAACTTAAACAAGATTTTGCCACTGTAAAATTTGACTTTAGTCCAGTTTAGTAAACAAAGCTTGTTTCTTTCGTCGTTTGAGTTTTGTTACTTCGTTTGATTTGATTCTTTTTGCAAACCGGAGTTCTTAAGTTGAACTTTCTGGTTAGATCTCTTATTTGAGTTTTACCCATTCCCTTGCTTGATTTCTTATTGTATGCTTGTTTGTTTGCAATAGAGTACCCGGAGTGCGAAGCGTGCTACTATGAGTCTCTAGGTTTCGCGGATCATCAGCAAGGCAAGTAACACTTTAATCATACCTCTTTACTACCCAGTTTCATTGCATTAGATCAATCCTCAAACAATTGCATGGTTAGGATCTGAATTAAATTGTGGGTTGGGAAGTAGTTGAGGTAGGACCTATTCACCTGTTTATTATCAAACCATGGGAGTTACTTCTACGTTGCTTATACTGCTATGCTATGCTCGTAGACGTGGATTGGGTTTGAGTGTATCCATGACAGATGTGAGTATTGTTAATTAATGGTTAACTTAAGGTGGCAACTTTAATACACATCTGGGTGGATTGAGGCACCTGGGGAATCCAGTGATTGCCTGTATTTTTTTGGAAATCCCGGGGTACCGTGTGATTCTCCTATGGACTCCCACCCAGGCTCAAAGGCATCATGAGATTATTCATGCTAGAAACTTCTGTGTGCAGCCACAAGCTATTATGGGCTCTAGCATAGTTGATTAAGTCGTGTGAACTCTTACACTGGTAGACTAGCAGATGTAGGGGATGTAGGTCGTACTGTCTACCACTACAAAAAAAAGACACATCTGTGACATTTTGGGCCGAACGAAAAAAAATTCTGTCATACATATGACACTTCTATGACGATAATTGTGACAAAACCCGGTATCATCATAGATGTGGTGGGCTCCTACTTCTATGACAAAAAATCATGACAGAAAATGGGCTTTTCGTCCTGGGCGGGCCGGAGACACAGCTGCATGACATTCTTTGGGCCGTCCATGACGGAAAAAACCGTGGTAGAAGCGAGGGCGAGGAAAATTTCAGGGAGTTGCCGGTTACGGTGGGAGGTCGGGGGCCGAGCGATGCGCGTTTCTCTCGTACACGTACGCGCGTGTGTGCGAGGCGTTGGCTCTAACTGAACCCGAGCGAGGCGTTGGGCTCTAAGTATACCCGAGCGATTGCACTGCAGGCTACGCGTTACTGAACCCGAGCGATCGATCGATGGCTGTTAACTGAACCTGATCGAGCGATTCCTTCGCTACTGCTGCTAACTAAAGCCGATCGATGCTGCCTCTGGGATGAACAGTGTGGGTTGCGGGGGGGGTTTGGATGAACAGTGAGCGGTGGTGTTGCCTCTTGATGAACAAGACCCCGTGGTGTGGTGGAGGGCTGGATGAACAGTAGATAGTGGAGGTTGCCCGTGGAGTGGTGGTTGAATAGGACCTCGTGGTGTGGAGGGCTGGATGAACAGTAGACGGTGGAGGGGTGCCCGTGGAGGGGTGGTTGAATAGGACCACGTGGTGGGGAGGGCTGGATGAACAGTAGACGGTGGAGGGGTGGTTGAACAGTAGCCGGTGGAGTAGCCCGCGGTGGAGGTTGGATGAACAGGAGCCCGTGGAGGCTGGAGGAGGTCGACAGTAGCCCGTGGAGGCTGGAGGAGGTCGACGGTGGAGATGAACAGTATCCCGTGGAGTCCCGTTTTGCGGTACGCCACACCCCTCCAGATGAACAGGACCCCCGTTTCGACCGTAGGAGGTCTGTTTCGTCCGTTTTGCGGTACGCCACACCCCTCCCGATCGAGAGGACCCCCGTTTCGACCGTAGGAGGTCCGTTTCCTCCGTTTTGCAGTACGCCACACCCCTCCCGATCAACAGGACCCCCGTTTCGACCGTAGGAGGTCCGTTTCCTCCATTCTGCGGTACGCCAGGCCTCGTTTCCATCGCCTGTTCCGTCCAAGCCCTCCCGATGAACACGACCATGCATTCCGTTCTGACCCAGCCGGTTGGCTCCCATGCGTTCCGTTGCCTCCCGATGAACACGACGCATTCCGTTGCCTACCCATGAACATGACGCATTCCGTTGCCTCCCCATGAACACGACGCATTCCGTTGCCTCCCCATGAACACGACGACGACGCTGTTTCTCCGTTCCGACCCAGCCATGTACACGAGCCCTGGCCGTACGTATGCGCGAGTAGGCGTTCGAGACCCCGCCCGTATGTACACATACGTGGCCGTATTTTCTTTATTGCACCCTGGCCGCTGTACGTACGTGTACATGCTACATGTGTGCCTCTACTACGACACGTACACGACTCTACTACGACACGTGCGCGCCTCTACATCCACCAGTATATATGTACGTACACGTTGGCGACCAGAATGACAACACTACATACGCTTCGACCAGGTGGGTCCCGACTGTCAGGCACTTCCTTGTGTGCGAAGATGTAGCTGGTGGGTCCCAGCAGTCAGGGGGGCGAATCATTTTGTTTTTTTTGCCCGGACGCACTTCCTTGCGTGCGAAGGTGTAGCTGGTGGGTCCCAGCAGTCAGGGGGGAAACGTTTTTTTCATGAAATACGGTGGCCCGTAAGGTGGGTCCCCACTGTCAGGTGGAGGAATAATTACTTTGCACGTAATAAGGAGGCACTTCCTTGCTGCGGCCGTGGACCCAGCTGTCAGCCTCTCCACGTACAGTCCACGTCCGATGGAAGCCGTTCCTTGACCATGTTGACCACGCCGCGCCAAGAGCACCAGGGCGGTGGACGACGGCGAGGCCTAGGAAGGGGACGACGCGGAGCCGGGGAAGACGCGGCAGTGGATGCCCACGCGTAGAGGAGTACGAGGGTTCACTGGTTCGCTGCGGTGTGAGGCTGCCATTGCCGCAGAATAACAGGGGGTGTGGGTGAGTAGAGGGATGGCCTGGCCAACGGTGGGAGTAGTAGGGGGCGGTGAGGCCTCCGCCGCATCGCAGCCGGCCACGAGAGGCAGGAGCACGAGGCACGACCGGCGCTGGTTTGGGCGGCTGGAGCAAGAAGACCAGAGGTTGAAGAAGCACTACGGCCGTTGGATGGACATCGTACGGTCACTGGAGCTAGAATCGTGCATATTGACTAAGTTGACAAAGCCCTCCGTCCCTGTCAACTTAGTAGGCCCACAAGTCAGCCTGCCACTATACTGGGTCCCAGCTAACAGGGGGAGTATTCATTTTTTTGTGCGTAATAAGGAGGCACTTCCTTGCGTGCGAAGATATAGCTGGTGGGTCCGAGCTGTCAGCGGCGGTAACATTTTTTTCGCGAAATACAGAGGCCCTTTCGGTGGGTCCCTGATGTCAGGTGGAGGAATCATAATTTTGCGCGCAATAAGGAGGCATTTCCTTGCATGCGGCCGTGGACCCAGCTGTCGGCCTCTCCACGTACACTCCACTTCAGATGCATGTCGGTCGTTGACCACGTTGACCAGGCCGCGCCGAGAGCACCAGGGTGGTGGACGACGGCGAGGCCTAGGAAGGGAACGACACGCAGGCAAGGAAGACTCGGTAGTTGTTTCCCACGCGGAGGGGAGTACGACTGTACGAGGGTTTACTGGTTCGTCTGCCGTCGCCTGAGAATAACAGCAGGTGTGGGTGAGTCGAGGGATGGCTAGGCCAGCGATGGGAGTATGGTGGGGCGGTAGGCCTGCGCGTCAGCAGAGGCGGCCTCGGGGAGGAGGGAGCAGGCAGTCCCGCCGGTGCTTGTTTGAGCGGCTGGAGCAGGAAGAGCAGAGATTGAAGAAGCACGACGGCCGTTGGATGGCCATCCAACAGTCACTGGTTGTGCGTCAACCTTTTTTTAGGAAAGCCTCAAATCTGTGGAAAACAACATACAGCCCATCTGCCATTATTTCTAATAATTTACAGCCCATTTGCTAATTATTAAGGTTTTTTTGGAGCCCATATTCTTTTTGTTAGCATTACAACCCATATTGTGGCCACGTTTAATAAATTATACGAAATTTGCATATTTCGGTGCGGTCCGAACTATTTTTAATCCCGAAATTTCGACTCACATTCAAACTGATTTTAAAAATAAATGTATATCAATATAAAATCCAACAAATTCTCCACACATAAAAATTAATGTAATTTAAAATCTCGAAATGAAAAAAAGATATTTGAAACTAATTGCCGGTTTGATGTGTTTTAAAAATGTACAACCCATTTCTCATTACTGATGGGCCATTTTCTCGGCCAGCCGAATGAAAGCTCTCCTCGTCTTGAAAGATTTGCAGCCCAATAGGCCTGACAAAGCGACTTACTTGGCAAATCACAAAAAAACAAGGCTATGGCCGTGGACCCAGCTGCGGCCGTGGACCCAGCTGTCAGCATCTCCACGTACAGTACTCTTCCGATGGAAGTCGTTCCTTGACCACGTTGACCACGCCGTGCGGAGAGCACCACGGCGGTGGACGACGGCGAGGCCTAGGAAGGGGATGACGTGGAGCCGGGGAAGACGCGGCAGTGGAAGCCCGCGCGGAGAGGAGTATGAGGGTTCACTGGTTCGGCTGCGGTGTGAGGCTGTCGTCGCCGCAGGGCCTGGCCAGCGGTGGGAATAGTAGGGGGCGGTGAGGCCTCCGCGGCAGCACAGCCGGCCACGGGAGGCAGGAGCATGCAGCACGACCGGCGCTGCTTTGGGCGGCTGGAGCAAGAAGACCAGAGGTTGAAGAAGCACTACGGCCATTGGATGGACATCGTACGGTCACTGGAGCTAGAATCGTTCATATTGACTAAGTTGACAAAGCCCTCCGTCCCCGTCAACTTAGTAGGCGCACAAGTCAGCCTCCCACCATGGTGGGTACCAGCTAGCAGGGGGAGTATTCATTATTCTGTGCGTAATAAGGAGGCACTTCCGGTGGGTCCGAGCTGACAGCGGGGGGAACGTTTTTTTCGTGAAATACGGTGGTCCGTCCGGTGGGTCCCAGCAGTCAGGGGCAAACGTTTTTTTCGGCAAATACGGTGGCCCGTCCGGTGGGTCCCAGCAGACAGGGGGGAAACGTTTTTTCCGCGAAATACTGGTGGCCCGTCCGGTGGGTCCCTGCTGTCAGATGGAGGAATAATTATTTTGCGCGTAATAAGGAGGCACTTCCTTGCGACTGTCGTGGACCCAGCTGTCAGCCTCTCCACGTACAGTACTCTTCCGATGGAAGTCGGTCGTTGACCACATTGACCACGCCGCGCCGAGAGCACCACGGCGGTGGACGACGGCGAGGCCTAGGAAGGGGACGACGCGGAGCCGGGGAAGACGCGGCAGTGGATGCCCGCGCGGAGAGGAGTACGAGGGTTCACTGGTTCGGCTGCGGTGTGAGGCTGCCGTCGCCGCAGAATAACAGGGGGAGTGGGTGAGTGGAGGGATGGCCTGGCCAGCGGTGGGAGTAGTATGGGGACGGTGAGGCCTCCGCGGCAGCACAGCCGGCCACGGGAGGCAGGAGCATGCGGCACGACCGGTGCTGCTTTGGGCGGCTGGGGCAAGAAGACCAGAGGTTGAAGAAGCACTACGGCCATTGGATGGACATCGTTGACCACGCCGCGCAAAGAGCACCAGGGCGGTGGACGACGGCGAGGCCTACGAAGGGAACGACACGGAGCCGGGGAAGACACGACAGTGGCTGCCCACGCGGTGGAGAGTACGAGGGTTGACTGGTTCGACTGCCGTCGCCGGAAAATAACAGGAGGTGTGGGTGAGTAGAGGGATAGACAGGCCAGGGATGCGAGTATGATGGGGCCGTGAGGCCTGCCCGGCAGCACTGCCGGCCACGGGAGGCGGGAGCAGGCGGTTCCAACGGCGCTGGTTTGGGCGGCTGGGGCAGGAAGATCAGAGACTGAAGAAGCACGATTGCCGTTAGATTTACATCTAACGGTCTGACGCTGGTAGAGTCGATTGTTGACTAAGTTTCTTTTTTGAGAAACCTTGTGTACGCATGCACTTAGTAGGCCCACAAGTCAGCCTCCAAATCTGTGGCAGACAACATAAAGCCCATTTGCTATTTTTTATAATTTGCAGCCCATTTGCTAATTCTTAAGTAATTTATTACAGCCCATTTTCTGCCCAGGACCACGGTCAGAAAGTTCAACCTTATTTTTCATATTTAGGTGGAGTCCAAACTGTTGTAATCCCGAAATGATAAACATTTTTTTAAGAACTTATTGTTTGCCAAAAAATCGTTTTGTTTTTGTAAGAAAATAAGACGTGGGACAATTGAGTTGGTTTAAGGGAAAACCAGTGGTAAAAAAATCAGCGCTGGATGGAAAAAACAACAAAAATAAGGATGTAAGTATGAAAAGGGAATTTTATGTGTTCTCAATATAATGATACGTGTATATGAACTAGTAAAACTATAGGTAGAGATTAGAAAACGGATGTAGGACATGCGTTTCAAGAGGAAAAGAGAACTGGGTTGTGTGTTTGATTCAGTAAAAAAAACTGCCTGCGGATGTTGTAAGAAAAAATATAACTAACGCTGGCGGGCCAGAGGCCAGTAGATACCTGCTGGATCTTTGTGCCCCGTTGTCGTCATGGGCTGGGCCTGTTAAAAACAAAACCAACCCTGGGCAGTCTACAGTCCAGTTGAAACTTGCTCGACCTGAAAAAACAATATACGTGCTCAATAAACGCGAGAATTCTGCAAGTACAGACTGATAACTGGGATGCAGCACGGATATTTTTTTTATCGTGATAATAAGTGAATGCACTTGTTTCGAAAAAATTGGAGAACTGGGAATTCGAACGGCAGGTGCTGATGCTACCCATCAAATAAAAATCAGGTGCCTGAAAATTCGTTTCGAAACAATTGATTCGGCTTTATATCCACGTCGACCCTTGGCATGATGGTTGGAAGCAAATGCAAGTTCATACCAAAAGATCGTTAACAACAATACCAACTTGCGGATGACAAGGTAGTACAACTACCAATACCAAACTATCTTATAATCTTTTTACTCCTGGCCCTAGTGTTCGTCTGGTAGAAAATCTTGCAGAGGACCAGCTCCCGCTCCTTCTCTTGCTCCAGGTCCCCGAGGTGGTAATGGTGCATCACCCAGTTGGTCCTCTGCTAGTCGAAGTTCTTGTTGGCGTGCAGCACCAGAACCTTTTTTGCTGCCCGTCTTGCTGACCGTTGACCATCACCGGCAAGGTATTGCCGGTCTTGTGCCACATCGCGTGCATGCCGCACTCTGACTGTATCTTGCGACGCGTCCACGTGCCCCTTTTGAACGCCCTGGAATTGCGCTGGAAGAAATGCTTCCTTAGGCCACTCAGTGTCATACCTGCAGTATTGTGGAATACAGGTTTTAGTGTACCTAGTTGGCATTTTCATAACATCTTTGGCATGTTGCAGTCACTTGTTTCACTTTTTATTAACTGTCAAATTGTAATTGCTTCACCAGGTCTGCGTCTAAAAAGAAAAATAGAGCTATAAACAAAGGAATATGTTTGTGCAAGTAGACGGCCGATCGGTGTCTTACCTGGAAGTTTCTCAGGTTGGGTGTAGCATATGTCGTGCTCGCTGTCGATGGTTGGTATGAACAAATCGATGAGAGACTGAAATCTCGCGCTGTCAGCACTCACTTTGGCCTCAAGGTGCTCGATCAGCTCCTGATCTATGGGATCGAACTTGACGCCAGCCGGCAGCACCGGCCAATCCTTCTTCGACTTGCATCGGTAATTCCAGTTATATGGTACTCAATGTATGATCAATCGACTGTTTTAAGTGAATGATGAAAGATTTCAATAGATAAGTGGTACTCCAAATCTGAAGTCCAGAATACCCGAACACACCGCCGGGATTCTTGTGTCACCTCACGCGCAGCATGTTGTCACGTCAATTCAATGTGTGGACATGATGAATAATTTGACTGACGTATACTAGTACTGCTACTGTACTACTTACTAGTCGTATTTAGGGTCAAAATTTATACATAGGTTTAACTAACAAGTACGCACTTGAAGCCTAACTGATATATATATATATGGCTTCTGCACAGCATCTCCATCATCATTATCTGTACATCCTACGCAGGTGAGTTAGGATGCACTTGATCCCAGGAAGGTATCTATCCTTCAAACCAGAGGAGTGCTTCAAACTAACAACAGTACATAATATCCAACAAAAGAGGGTCGTGCTACAGCAGCAGAATACATGGCTCAGTCTAGATATCAACACGAATCAAGTTGTGCATATTTGCTGTTGGCATGGACCACATCGCCGCATGTCGGGTTTGCAAAAGCCATCCATCGCATGGAAGCTTGATGCCTTTCACACACTGAAGATTATCTGGCAACAAGCTGTGTCGACGAATCTCTGGATATAGTGATTCATGAAACCCATGGTATGATGTGTAAACACAGCCCCCCCCTCGCGAATGGAAGTTGCATAGCACAGTAATCATCGCCGGTGATATGATCGATGATTGGTTGGATGACCGGATAATTGAGCCGGAGGAACAAGGAGTGGTTGCCGAGGCTGTAAATCCGCCTCCAGTTGAATACGCCTGGCCCAACGGAGCTGGGATCTTTCTCGAACACGAAGCAGCCATAGCCATCAATGTCACGAACGCCCCACGCATTGTACTGCATGTGGTTTGATCTAATGGTTTGGTCAATTTGGTACGTGCGAATGAGCATCAAATGACCGCCGTCAGCTGAACGAGCGATAAACCACCACCCATCGGCTGGTATGATTCCAGGTTCTGGAATCATGAAGGCCAGCGCATTTGCGTCTGCTGCAACAATTCAAATTGGAGACCAAAAGGACAAAAATAAACAATCATGTTCAGAGTATGTGTGGAATTAAGATTATTATAACAGTTACACATATCATAGACAGAGAATTGCAATGCCGTGGTCATAATCATACCCCAAGTTAAAAAAATAAGCCAATGGCTTTCATATTCTAGCAATATGTCAGGGTTCAAACATCATGTAACAATGAGAGGAAAACAACTATGACAGCGCCTACTCATATTCTACCATAGCACTTACTACTACTATTCTCATATAAACTCTAAGCAATAACATGCGTTGTTATAAAAATCTTGTAAACGAGGGTAACATATAGCAATCATGATGTTATGCTCATAATATGTATTCTAACAATCATTAGACGCCAATTGTTCTCATATCAACTCTAACAATAACATGTGTGGTCATAAAAATCTAGGAAATGAGAGGAACATATAGCAATGATGTGGTTATAGACATGCTATGCATTCTAAATTTGTAACAAATGAACAGGCAGTCGTATTCATAAGTTAAAGATGAGATGAGATAGAACAATTACACAACGATAGATTCCACCAGTATATGCAGCCAATCTGTGCGTCGACCGTGTAAATGATGCCATCGTGCACTATAGCATCAGACAGAAATGTTGCCTCAACAGGATTGATGATGAGCCATAACCATGTATGGCGACCGGATTCCAGATAGACTAATCCCATGTTGAACAAGGCAATGAGCTTGTAATCCATGTAGTCTTCTGATGGTGTGGGCACTTCGCAGATTACAACTTTCTGCAAACAGAGGTCGAGCCAAAAGCTTGACGCGTCTCGTGCGTAGTAGGCAGGAGTGTCCGGCGGGCCGCGAGGCTCGATGGCGGCGGTATCCAACAATGGAAGGGTGATCTCTCGCTGGGTGTAGATATCCACGAGATGCCACGGACTACCAGTGTGGTGGATGAGGACGATCCAGTTGGCCTTCATGCCCGCCCAGTAGTGGCCGCGCATGAAGGACAGGTGGACGGGTAGTGGTAGCATGTCGAGGGGAACCACGGCAACCTCCGTAGGATCGTCAAGTCGGTGTCCGAGCCACCTGCGAGGATCGGGCATCAGCAAACATGGTGTCTTGAAAAGAGCCGGCCGGTTGCAGACGAGTAGACGGTACAAAGACACCGAGCATGCGGCCAGACGGACGGTGCTGAGTAGGTCCATACGACTACAGATCTGCTCCAAGAGAACATCGGGGAGGGAATTCCAATCGCGGCTCTGCGTGTTAGTCGGTTCTGCCATTGGGGTTTTCGGTGCCTACGAGCCCGCGGGGAAGTGGATTCGGGCGGGCGAGTGAAGAAGCTTCTCCTCGTGTGGCCGAGCAGTGAGCGGGGGGATATGGTATGCGCGAGCTACCAAGGAAGATGGCGCGGGCGGGCGAGCAGTGAGCGGGGGTAAATGGTGTGCGGCCGACGATGGGGAAGAGAGGGGGAAGAATTAGAGAGGAGGAAGAAGAGTGGAAGACGGGGAAGAAAGTGCATTCAATCTCAATTCTACTAGTACTACTACCAGGATATACCGTCCTTCGGAGTGTAAATAGTTACACCAATGACATGTGGGTCTACCACAACAGGGCCCATATGTCAGTTAATGGAGGACAGAGGTGCGTAGGCGTATTTGCGGAAGCGTGCTCTACTGGCAAACATGATGGCAGTACTGGGTAAGGCTGATTTAGTAACACCAACACGTTGGTTCAGCTTATTAATTACGTGTCCCATCTGCTGCTGCGTGTATTGTCACTTCACTGCAAAGACTAGTTGAATAGTTCTCTCTGACCGAGATGGGGAATAATGGATCGCGAGGACTTCCTTTCTACAGTATCCCTATGCCTCTACGCTCACTTCACTCATTTTGCTCCGTACCTAGTCACTTGTTGAAATCTGTAGAAAGACAAATACTCCGTATTTTGGAACAGAGGGAGGCTTTTACTCCATACTATTTGGGAACAGAGGGAGTATCACCATATGGAGGGAACAGAGGAAGCTTGAAATATGAACATGTCAATGCGAGGGAGTAAGCGCCATGCATGCATGCATGCATGCAACATGCAACACTCACATGTACACATGGACGCATGCAACACTCACGCACCCATGCGGCACACAGCACACGACGCAACACACACGCTCACGCTCAAGTGCTCAACCTACTGCCTACGTCCGTGAAAGACTATACATTTAGAGATTTACACATTGACCAGGGCATAATTAATGCCCAAAAGTAGCAGACTTATGTGTGCATGCGACCATTGAGATAAGAAGATTAAATGAAGGCCGTTGCATGCTGTAATTAACGATAGACATGTAGCCTATACCAACAGCACAAGTTGGTGCATTAGTCAATCAATATCGATTTAGATTAAAGGCTAAATGCATTGGAAGTGTAGATGTACATCATGTACTACACTCTTTGTTTTATAGCCGATGTACACTCTTTGTTGGAAGACCGAGGGAGGACACGTGCATGCACTCACATACACAGCCAGGGTGGTTCGCGCGCAAGGGTTGGACTCGTGTCGCGCCTGCGTAAAGTTTTGTTTAACTGATTTCTTTGCTCTGCCAACTGACAGGTGGGACCCAGAAACCAGGTGACCATTTAACCAGTCAACAAAGTGCCACGTCGACTCTGTGGCTGGTCAGTAGGGTGCAATACGGTGCTCTATGATGAGCTAGTGATCGTATAATCGCCGCAAAACTATATGTAGTGACCGTAAAGAGCGTATTGTAACATACGTTGACCGCCAGTGTATTCTTCTCGTTTCAAATTAAGCCATATTAATCGGAAAGGACGCAGTATGGACTACTACTACTAGTACTAGTACTGCTTTGATGTGTCCCGTCAACTCGCCGAACGAGGAGAAGCTTGCTTACTACGCCTCTCCCTCGCCCACGCGCGCGGTGGTTCACAGGACGAGGAGAGGGTTTTGACTACAGCGCCCTCTCCCTCTCCCTCTCCCTCGCCCTCGCCCTCGCGGTGGACGTGTTGCAGTTCAATCGGTGTCAGATTGCCAGAAGCATATTGTATTGTAGTATCATCATTGTTGGACCTTCCGAAGAGGCGAAGAGCCAAGTGCAAGGTTCACACGAGTACGAACTGTTGAACCTCCCGAAGAGGCAAAGAGCCAAGCGCAAGGTTTTATAGGAGTTGTCGTCCTAGTAGGAGTGTACTACAACTATAGCAAACGATGCTACTGTATGATGCCGCCACGTCACGTATATCCAAAGCTGTGCCACCTTTTTTTCTCAAAGAGCGTGTTGGAGCCCGTGCAACAACCACTCAAGTTGCACGTACACATAACACATTTACTAGTAATAAATTCTAAAGGACAAATGCCAGTATGCCACACAAGTTCATCTCCAATTCATGTGATAAATTTGTGCACGACTAGTCTACATATATTCACAGCGCTACCGTTCACAATTACCGTACTCCACTTACACGTTATAGATGGGCTACATGTCCTCCTCCAAGTTCCAGTCCCAAGTGTTCTTCATGGATGGCACGATCCATAGCGGTGGGCAACGGGAATCATTGTCGCAGCTTTCTAGTCCGGTTCCACACGATGGAGACTCATCCAAGCTGAAGCGGCATAAATCAGGGATAGCGTGTCCCAGCATGACGTTCATCCGGCGGTGCGCACTGAAGACACAACCATGCTTCATGAACGGCAGGCCTTCCGTGTCATGCACGGAAGGTGGCATCCACTTCACAATGGGGTAGCTGTCCCCGATGAAAAGCGAGTACTCTCCAAGAGTGTTCCTCGGCACCCACGTAGCATCACGGGGGTCGAACTCGGCGCCGTTCATCTGGTACACGCGGCATCCCAGATCTGGACACATGGTGACGTACATAGTCAAGGTCCATGCATAATAATGTTGTGCTCAAATATGGCGGTCAGTAATACTGTGCAGCAAATAGTACTACTCCGGTATAGAGGAAGTAAAATAACCGGCTTATTATATATAGCCACTCTTGGCTACATGGATGAGATAGTAAGACATGGAAAAACAAAAATGGTGGCAGCTAGTGGGTTCAAGTCTTCAAGGGCCTAGCTAGCTATACGCGTCCTCCAAGGTAAAAAGTACTCCTACTAGTACTACAAAGTATACTACTAGTACAACAATGAAAGAGAAGGCGAGAGGGTTAAAAAATGGAATACCTGGGTAGATGGTGATGGTCCGATCGTGGTAGATTGTGTGACCATGTTGCACATCAGTGGTACCATGGGTAACGACTGCTAAGATAGTTGATCCCAATATGCCAAAGTCAGCTACAAGGTTCCAGGTTAGACCGAATCGCGGATGCAAATGCACATCCAGGATCGGCGATCTTATTTTGATCGGGGGATGACTGGTCCCTGCAAAATAATGGAGTACCGTCAGGGATGCAAATGATGGTTTGTGCATTCCGTTTGTAATCTCCCGTACCGTAGGATGGCAACCAGATGAAACAAGTCCCCTGGCTTGTCACCGCGAAGATGCGGCCTAGATGGCGCACGGCGTCTTCGAACGTGTAGGGGTACAAATCTGCCGCCGCTAACATGCGCCAGCCTCTGCCGTTACTGCCTCTTGCATTGATGGCAATCCTTATGTCAAACACCGCGATGAGATAGTAATCGTCGTAGCCGCGTCGCTTTGTCGGCGGGTCCGCAATTGCTATCTTCTTCAATCTCATGTAGGCATCATCATACGTATTCAAGCCCAGCCAGTCCGGAAGGCCGCTCCCAATGGTGGAGAAGGGGTCTACCGGAACGGCCGCACTGCTGTGGATGTTGTGCAAAATGATGGTGGTATCCGGCCGGAGGTATCCAAGCCAATCTTCGTTGGCACCGACCCAGACCTATATATAAGACGGTGGGCAGCGGAGAAATTACGGGATGGAAATGGAATAACTAAGTACTACATGATCGAACTCCATTACTGACCTGCTCATCGGACAAAATCCGACTACCTCTCAACGTCGGCAACTCTAGCGGAGTCATTGTGCAACCATGGCCAGGGAGCAGTGGACTGTTCGAAGGATTGTCCCATAGAAGAACCTTCTCATCGAGGATGCATGGAAGACCAACAAGCATGGCCTTTTCCCAAGCCTGTTTAAGCAGCGTCTTGAAAAAGTTGGTGCAGGAAGCACCGAGTCTTGCGGCGGTGAGGACGTCGGAGCGGCGTGCGATTTCTTCCAGAGGATCGTCGTCCAAGGTCTCCCAGCCCCGACGAGGAGAACCGCCTGGCGAATCCATGGGTGCAGCGACGAACTGCCTTCTCTTCGGGGGGAGGGGAACTGGCGAGGAGGAGATAAGAGCGTAGTAACCGCAGGGCCTCGTCCCTTCCAACTATATATCGTTCCTCAGCGAAGGGGTGAGGCTATTATTTACTACTAGTACTAGCATTATGGAACGTTATAGGATTGCATTATACAGTAAATAATAGTACTAGTAAGAAATTTTTGGCACTAGGTAGTAGTTTTTGGCGTGGATTAAGAAATTTTGGGTATGTTTTTGCCATTTTTTGTACACGCCAACTAGTGTCAAAAAACGTCTTACATTATGTGACGGAGGAGTACGTACTCGTATTGTAGCAGTACTAGTACTACTTTTCTCAACTAGTAGTGCGATGTACTGTACTTCTAGTCTAGTCTAGTATAGTGCACCAGTTTTGAACTCTTGAATCTCAGGGCCAAGGAGCTACAGTTGGAAGTGGAGGGTACTACTATTCTCTAGAACCATCATTGTACTATCAATGCAGGGGAAGTACACCTGCGTAGTCGCCTAGTGGGTACTCTCGGTGCTCTATTCAGCCGCTCCTCTCACGTAGCTGGCCTACTCAGCCGCTCCTCTCACGCACACACTAGCAGCCTGTTTATCAACGACGGTTACTGCGGGGGCAGAACATTTGAGTTATTTGATACAACAAGACTAGGCTTTTCGCTTCCATTTGTGGAGGTGTAATGGATCTCGTCGAACTTTGTTAGTAGTTCCTTCTTTATGAATGAGATGAAGCAAAGCTTTTGCCTCCGTTTCAAAAAAAACACGTCAAGAGGAATTTCTTTTATAGTAGAGCCGATAATGGAGTGAAGTCCATGCGTGCAACGCCACAAGCTACAGAGTAGTAGTAGAGCACTTTACGTACAGAGCCATATTGCACAGTTCCCAATGCCCTGCCAGGCTTTTCCGGCTCCTCGGGCTTAATTGGGAGGCGCTAGTTTAAATATGCTACTAGCTGGAAGCTACAAGCGAGGTGCGGCTAGGGCGAGCACGCGAGCCACGGGATGCTGGGAAGGAAAACCCGTTCACGTGGCTAGGCTATCCAGTGCACCCAGATTGTGGGGTCGCACGTCCGTTTGACTTCAAAACTCAAACTACCCGTGTAAAATATTGGCTCGCAGCAAACTGTAGTAGTACTTTTTTTTAGAAGGCCGCCGTGCGTTTGGCCGGGATCGAACCCACAAAACGAGGTATACACTCCCGCGACCACTAGTAGTACTCGTTGGAGTACAACGCAACCTAGAATCGCCTTTTGTCACTAGTAGTATGTACATTGTTCCTTACAAGAAACCCCTAATGGTTAATAGTATAGCCAGCTGCTAGCTATAAGCCAGTGCCATGTCATCTACAGCCCATCTTATAGCCAACATGTACAATAATAGATCAAAAGAGTGTACTACTTTTTTATTATGTGGCCCACTTCTCATTCTCACAAAGTGCCTAGGAGCACGTGCTAGAGCTGGCTCTTCACGAAGAGCCCGCTTACCTTCTCTCTCCTCTTCTCTTTCCTCCAACTAAGCAGAAATATACTAGTTTATTTCTTATAGCCCGTTGACTCAGCTCTATTGTACTTGCTCTAATAATGCAAGAAACCACTAAAATGCCAAGAAACTACTACCACTTGCATACATGGCAGACTTAAGATAAGACTACCTTATCAACCATTGTACATGCTCTTACCAACAAAAATCCTCGAGTGACCTCCTACCTCCGGCCCGTCCACCTAGTCATCCTCGGCCATGGGACGCAGCTACCGCCGCCGGCAGAAGGCGAGGTCAAAACCGCCGGCGGTGCGGAGCCCATGTTGCGGGCAGCCCGGATGCCAGCTCCGTCTGGCGCTCGCGGCCGCTAGCTAGCCAAGATAGCTCCGTCCAGCTGCTTGTCTGCAAGGTTTGCTAGCTAGATTGGCACAGCAGCGCGGCGGCTTGCTCGCGCGCGCCGCGCTAAGGCCAGCCATCTGGCTCGAGCGAAGGCCAGCGCGGCGGCTTGCTCGCTCGTGAGTCACGCTCGGGCCAGCCTGCCAACCCGTGCGGAGGCCAGCGCGGCGTCCGGCCCGTCCGGCGGAGCGGCGGCCAACTCGCTCATCACCGGCACCACCGACGAACACGCATCAGTACTGTTTGAAGTAATGTTCAGGAAAAATAATGATTTGAGGGGGAATAATAAGATAGAAGGTCAGATGTGGGTCCCTCGTGTCAACGGTCAAACAAAATGTGTTGGTTTAAGCTGCCTCTCAGCACGGACGTGTGGGCCAACCCTGTCATAAATGGGTTTAAACGAACCTAATCGATAGGAGTACTAGGTAGTTTTGGCGTGGATTAAGAAATTTTGGGTATGTTTTTGCTATTTTTTGTACAATAGATTCTTCCTAGGGCTTGTTGAAAGTGGTAGTTTTTTGTTAAATACTCTACATATTGTAAGTAGGAGTGAAAGTTAAGCTTTGGAAGCCAATAAGCAAGGCTAGTTACATAGTGCATATGTGTACATGATTGAAAGTAAATATCAACCATGAGTGACTAATATCTTGATGGAAAACTCGAAACTATGGAATACTAGGAAAAAATGCATGGTTGGAAATACTAGCAATGTTCATGTCCGTTGCAACGAATCATAATTAGAATAATACTTATTCACAAACTTGGTACAAAACACTCTAATTTTGATATACATATGTCACTAGAGATATATTATGTTTCAATTAGAATATATTCCTGGGGCTGTTTTGGTGAGGTCAGGGAGGGATGTGGTTGGTTTTAAGATACTAATTATGGGTTTTTCTGCAAATTGGTAGACAAGTGGGATGTTGGTGAGAAAAGGCAACAACTTACCTCACAATCGTTAGATGTAGATCTAATGGTCAGAAACGACGGATGCCAGACACACCAGCATCACCAACTTAGTCTTGTGTAGGAGTACTAGCAAGATCCGTGCATTGCATGGAACATCAAGATGCATTTTTTATAAAACACTTGTTGTGATTGACCCTTGCGGGAGTAATCCCATGTGTAAAAACTAATGATATCTCGAGAAATATGAGATAAGGTGAAGAGGAGTGGGGTGTGGTGGTGGTTGGTGGTCGGACTGAGCGGAGGCATGGGGATTGACGACGCCGGCAGCGGCCACCAGGCCAGTTTGTTCCAGAGGCTCCCTTTCTTAATTGCTCAACAATGAGGTTTGTTGGAGATAAGGATGAACGAGGGAAGGCCTTGTCTGCAAATGTGGAGAGGGGTGCGGGTATCTTTTAGTTTAATTTCCATCCGTGAGATATAGATCGGACGGTCTATATTGCAAGATGGCACACGTACCATCATCACCAACTCGGTTTTTTATAAGAGAAGAAATATAAGTATGGAGATACAAACGTATTATCGATACTTGCTTCCGTAAACTAGCATCTACATTCTATTCAACGCCTCGGCATGTGGGGCCTTAGCACAATGACTTCTCGACTGTGTAAAACAAAGATTTTCCCGTCGCCGACAAGGAGGGGGTGACGGCGGCGCGCTTTTTGGCTTCCTCTAGTCCTAGTAGTCATACTAGGTGGTCTAAGCACGTGTAGATTTATTCTTTTTCACGTCTCGTGTTCGCCGTACTGCCACGACTGTTGACGAATAGACGGTAAGTTGTTCACGGGGAAACCCTTGTTGAGCGTGTTTGCGAGAGAGAGAGAGAGAGAGACAGTGTGCGTGTGTGATATGTTAGAGACTGAGGCAATGATAACAGATTCTTTGTGTCTATGTGTGTGGAGGATAGAGAGAGACATGTACATGGGGCTTTGTGTTGTGTAACGTGGAGACACATATACATAATTAGAGAGTGAGTGTGTGAGATACACATGCGGACATGAGGAGAGATGAGGATCCAGATAAATGGGTGTTTGTGCGTGTCTGTGTGTGTTTGTGCACATGTTTGTGTGTGAGAGGGAGAGAGTGTATGTGGAGTAGAGAGACCACTGATGATGTAAACCTAGTATAAGGGAAGAGGGAATGGTGTGACATGTGTAGTAGCGAGATAGCACGGGTGCGGGCGGGGGGAGCAGACTATTTGGAAGAGACATTGATTGTGTGTGTGGGAGAGGGGTGTGAGAGCGAGTGAAAGAGAGAGCTAGCGACGGAGAGAGAGATAGAGAGAGAGAGAGAGAGAGAGAGAGAGAGAGAGAGGAAGAGAGGGGGCGAGAGGGGTCGTTTGTGTCCATAAATGCCGTATAGATAGGGAGACAATGTTGATGTTGTCCGAAATTGGCCTATGAACGGAGACGCAAGGGAAGCGAGTCATCGTGTGTGTGATAGGGACTTCATGAGAGATCTAGAATAGATGGTGTAGAGAACAATGTGCGAAATCGAGAACGATTATACATTAGGGAGCTATGCAAAGAGTCACGACATATATGTATACAGGGAAGGAGCTGGGGCGGGTCCGCATGTGGGAGAGATAGAAAGAGGAGAGTGGTGCACAAGGAGACAAAGTGTGCTTGTTTGCAGTGGGGGTGGTGTGTGAGGTGAGTGCGCGAGAACCACATGACTAGGGAGATAGACGTTTGGGGGCGACGTTTTGTGTGTATGGGGAATATACACTCTACATAGTGCGTGTGCTTGGGTAAGAGAGATAGCGGGAGACCTAGAGAGTGAGGGAAGAGATGTGTGCATGCCCGAGAGACAAAGTGATAGAGACCTATGTTGGGGTCCGTACTTTACAAGAGAGAGGGGTGTTAATGTGCTCATGTGTTGGTGTTTGGGGGAGAGAACGACTTCTCCATGTGTGTGTGTGTGTGGTGGTGGGGGGGGGTTGACTTCAGATAAAGAGTGAGGTGTCTATATTTGAGGGGCTTTAGCGTAATTGAGATATTCTGCACTCATGGTTGATCAATTTGTTTCACAGTTTGTACTATGAGATAACGATACTTTTGAACATGCGTGATATACCTTGATGTACCAGAATTACAAACCTAAGATTGGAATTTTGGAATTCGACTCCATCATTAGCTTTTGTAATTCATTTAAACGGAGGTACATTTTTTAAGCCGGGATTTCGTGATTTCAAATTCATATATCAAACCTAGAGATATACACATACGGGCATGTTCAAACTTTATAATCATCCACTTTATTCATACACATACACATTTTTGCTTTTGTCATCATATTTAGGATGAACACATTTGGAATTTCATTTGAATTGGACCGTATGATGGTATTTGCTTGTAGTAGCTCAATGATCCATATTTGAATTGAATGGACAATCTAAGTTTCGAGTTGGAGACATTGATTTTCAAAACTTGCACATTTTTTTGCGTGCAAAACAAACAAATTGCCGGCCATGATATCATAGTCGGCCGTACGAGAGCAGAATACTTATAATTTTAGGCGCCAAAAGCTTTCAAACTTCCCGCTCACATCGAAATATCACGCGCCCGAAAGTTTAGCCCTGCGATATTCCTGTTTTACCCCAGCCACATGAACGGAAAAGGGCTGCTTTCGTAACTCCATTGTTTTCCCCTCTTTGCCCCAATTCTTCCCCAGAGCCCCTCCCCTTCCCCTCCCCGACCCCCCCAACCATGGCAAGCCGCCGAATCTAGTCCTCCACCGCAGCGGTGGACCTCACACCCCGTCGGATCTACCTTCCGCACCTTGGAACCCCCAACTGCCAACTCACCACTACACCGGAGCTGCTTCAGCGACTGGCTTGTCCACCGCTCCAGATCTCCTTGATCGCCATCATGGTCCACCGCACCGGATCTGCTTAACCGGCGCCCTCGTCCACCACAGTGTAGGCCCTTCACTGACTCCCTCGTCCGCCCCTTCGCTGGCCCTTCATACAAGCCCTCGTCGGCCGCAACAGATCCGCCTCACCGAAAGCACTGTACAACGCGCCCGCCGAAGCCTTCGTCCACTGCACCGGACGTGCTCCACGGACGCCATATTCAACTCCACCGGCCCTGCTTTACCGACGCCGCAGCCTCATCAGGTTATTTCGATTTGTACTCCTTCGGTTTTTCTCTTTATCGTGCAACTGTTCACTTACCACAGATGAGCTTTCTTGTATGTCGACAGGCGCCGCAACCGTAGCACCAGAGCCTCTTCAGCGACGGCGACAGCCGGTCCAAACTCAACCGCAACACGAGCACCATCGACGATCCTTAGCTATCAAGTATGACAACAATACCCATACGCCGCCGAGAATCAGGTACTATTATCCAACGGCCGGCGCCTACGTTCACTTTCCTAGCATAAGCACCGCACCTTTGAATTTCTTCAGGGCATCATTCAGTTTTTCATGAGATGTGTTATTCTGCTTGCACCTGTAGGGCAATACTTCTGGCAGTGAACATGTTACATGTGCTAAATTACATACCAGTGCACATATAGTTAATATGCTTTAGTTTTGTTCTGATGCCACCTGTTGGTTCCATCAGACTGCTTAATGTTCTCTATTCTTAATTACACATCAGCAAACTAGCATGTGGTTCCGCTGCTTTTTGTTTGTTTTATCCTACATTTTCTGATGCTAGCTATTACATCACTGCTCCGAGCCTCTGTTCATTACTTGTTTGTGTGTTCTTGATCTTCCCAAGTTTCATGACTAATTTGATGCTTCTATTAATTATGGAGCTGCCAACCCCATCAAGCAAAATATTTGTTCTTTTGGGGCTGGCACCTCGAACAAGCATAAAAATAGAGGGAAGCAGATATATTGTCGTGTATGCACACACCCTTCTTTCATTAGTTTAGATGGACCATTGATGATCAATTCAGACCAGTGCATGCGATTAAAATTAATTTTACCTAAATAGATGGTGCAGAATAAACTACAACAACTAGATTTGCAACCACGGGATGCTGACGATATCTTCAAAGAACATTGCAATAGCAGCTAGGCTTCACAGCAACATATGGTAAGCCAGTGTGTTTAGTACATATGAAATGTAATGCGAGTGGGCTGCTTTCTTAGCTTGTGCCCTCAACGTGTAATCCTACCGAATTACAAATAGTTCAGTTGTCTGCTTTGCTGTATTGCTTGATTCGAATGCTTATTTGTTGTTACGTTATACCTGAGTTGGCCAATATGTCAGCAGTGCCTGCTGTACTATCGTAAAGAAATGCATGCCTATTTCATTTGAGTCCTTAACTTTTCCTCTCAACTTCATCACAAGACTATCTTCGTAGTTTATATGAGGCCACACTGTTAAGTGCTTTCTCAGATTATTTCAACTGCTTAGATGCCTTGGCAACTTAAATATAGCGGTTGTACACTCCCTTTCAACTAGGGATGTCAACTGGATCCCGTTTAATCCTGATTAAAGTCCACTAGTGGTATGATAGTTCAAAAGAGTTTTTGTTTTTTGAGGAAAATGAACTAGGGAGGTAGCAAAAACTAACTGGATGGGACTGGAGGATGTCGTTTATTTGTCACTTACATCCCTAGTTTCATCTTACCATTTTAATTTCTTTTCGGCTGATGCTGCTTCGAACCATTTAAATATAGTTTGCCATGCTCGGCAATAATTCGTCTGTCGTTTACCATGTAAGCTTACTGCATGGATCATACGATAACTATCTCTTACTGATGTCCAGCAGAAACCTTTCAGGATGCCGTTCACACTAGGACACAATGTACAACCCCAGAATCTATTTGTGGAAGCAGTGCGCCATCCATATTACCAGATGGTAGCAGTTCAGAGGCAACACCGTCGGAGAGCAGTCTGAGCATAGATATTATAGTGCTTGAGGCTCTACTAGAGGCAGAAAGAGATGGTGTGGCTGCCATGAATGAGGTAATCTTTATCTTGAGGCTGGAAATTACGGAATTAGCGGCACGCATTATGCAAGCAACCCAAGAATTGGAGGAAGTAAGAATGTTGCATTTGAAGATGGAGGAGGTCCTGCTGTTTCTGCTATCTGAAGACCAAGGTAATCCCAGTTCTTCTTTAGATACCAGTTGAAATTGTCATTAGATTATTGTATTTGCATGTTGTGTCATGTCTCTGACTGGATTATGTTGCAAGACCCCCTATGTTGTCCATGTGTTGTAATGATCCAAATTTTTTAGGCGAGGTAATCCTCAGTACTTGTATGATTGACATAAGGTGAACTATTTTTCGTGTGAGCATATTGTATTGGATGAAATAACTGTTTGACTCAGAGTGTATCCAACCTACTGAATTCGAAGATCACGACATTTCTAAATCATAATCATATATAAAGGTGGAATAAATCTTTGTTGTGGTTTTGAAGAAATAAATAACAAAACATATAATTATCTGTGGATATTCGTAATCGAATACAAATTGGATTTGAATTTAGTTTGCCAGGTCCCAGGGCAAACGTGAATGCTAATTCTCCCAAGTTTTGAACGAAGCGGCTAAACACCCACTATAATTTGTGGGCTGCCTGAAGCAAGTGTTTGCGAGATGGAAATTACTATCTACCCCTGACACTTGACATCCTTATCGACCGATTTACACTGCTGTCGATAGGGGTAGACTAGTAACTTCAATCAGACGTGACACGACGGCCTCTGAGCCCATTCAGACACGGTGGGCGCCAAACGTGGGCGGCAAAACACATTTGATTCAAGCTCGTCCGAAAGACATGTGTCTCTTCCTCCATTTCCCATTCATACACGGTGGGCGCCAAAACAAACTCTCGTCGTCCGAAATCGATGTAGGCTAATATTTTAAATAGGGGCAGATGTGTAACTTCCATCAAATGTGACACAACCGCCCTACCTGTCAGGCCCGTTCATACACCGTGGGCACCAACCGTGGGCGGCAAAACACCCTCTCCTCACCCGAAATAGTTACCGACAAATATTTGGGAGATGCGAGATTACCGTCCTATCCCCAACCGACGCGATGTCCGAAATTTTAAATGGGGGATAAGTTCGTAACTTTCCCCCATTTCAGAGAAGCGCGTCCCAAAGTTTGAGAGCCCCCCTCCCCTCCATTTCCCCATTCATACACCGTCGGTGACACGACAACCTCCGCACTGCGGCCAGCCTCTCCGTCTGCCACCCCATCCTCCACCTTGCCGGAGCCGCTACCCCTACCCCGTCGTCCACTGCAAGAGATGGACGTCTCTCATCCACGGCGCTGGACCAGGATCCTTCCATTGCCTCCTCTCGCTTCATCGGCGCCGTCGTCCACCTTGCCGTTGCCGCTCCTACGACCGCCTCGTCCACGGCAACAGGATATATCCCCCGACCCGGCCGTCTAAAGTCTTCTTCCCCGCCGCCGACAGCCATCGCACCCGCAGCACCCTCAACGTATCAACATAGGCCCACACGGCGTCGCAAGAGAGGTGGTACTCTTTCATATGTGCTTAAGTTATTGATCTCACCCGGAAAATAGATCGTAATTTGTTTACTGTACTTTTCTTGTCCGTACCAAATCGTAGTGGCTAGTTGAAAGCAAACATTGGTTGCGAAGTAGCTTTGTCCGGTTTGCACCTTCAGATCTGCCATGGCACGGGCACTATACTCGTAAAGCTTATGGTTTCCCCCCTTTATATTCACTACCATCATCGTAGGTGCTTCGTGTCGTGCTAGCACTGCTCCTCAAGACCTCAACCCAAAGCTTACGTGTTGAAATACGAATCTGATATGATGCTCATATCACTAAAACAGAGAATGTTTAATTGGTCACCTAATGTTCCTATATTCGTTTCCAAAAGCATGTGCGCCACCTACTGGTCCAGCTAGTTCCACTTTCCTGATTTTTCTCTTGATGCTTAGGGCTTTCCCCTTTTATCTACTCTACTATGATCTACGTAGGTGCTTTCTGTCGTACTAGCATTACTCCACCCTTCAAGCTAAACAACACAACGCTCAGAATTCGAAAGCTTCGTTGTTCAAATATGATTGTGATATGATACTGATATTAGTTAACCGACACATTTAATTGGTTAGCTAAAGGTCCCACTTGCGTTTCCAAATGCATGTCGCGACATATAGAGAGACAACATAATTGCATTTCTTTGTCACTTGTTGACCTTACTTTCTTGTCCATACCAAATCTTAGTTGTTATTTCAAAGCAAACATCGGTTGCTAACTACCCTTTACGCGGTTTGCAGCTTCAGATCTGCCATAACACTGCCACGGTCAACACTGTACTCATCATGCTTATGTTTTCCCCATTTTATGATGACCACAATCAGCCTACGTGGTTCGTGTCGTAATAGCACTGCTCCACCCATCGAGCTAAACAAGCTTAGTTGTACAAATTCATATATGATACTATTGCTGATGTTAGTAAAACTGAGAGATGTTTAATTGGTTAGCTAAATGTTCCTACTTTAGTTTCGAAATGCATGTGAGCCACATATGGAGAGACCGGAAAGAATAGTATTTCTCTGTGCGCTATGGTTCATCATGGGTGGCCAACCGACATTGTATTGAAAGACTTGTAATATCTTCAATCTGCTTGCTCTTCTGCTCTTCTTTAAGATGATACTCTTCTCTTGCGGTTGACTGATCAGGTCGAGTTGTTCTCCCTTAGTATATTTTGAATCTGTCAGGTCAGGTCGACTTGTTCTTCTTTACTATATGTTGAAGCTATCATCTGCGAAGTGTCATCACTTCTGGAGCTCTCATATTTTGAGTAGTAGGCCACATTATATTAATGCACACAACAAATTACAGCATGCATGGCATCTTTTAAAAGAATTGCAGAGATAGCACAAAGGGGTTTACAGGGAGGCAGTATTGGATTAGAATCACTTCTGCATTACAAAGGAAATCTCACTTGTTTTTATGTTTTCATGCATGTCAGATATTGAACATTATCAAAATGAATATGAGAATGGGCGCATGAGAGGAATATTGCGGAACGATCCACTGGCTAACAAACTTGGCATGGTGGAGGATGGCCTATCTTATTCACCCATCAAGGTGCTTGCTCTAACTTTGGAAAGTTGTATTGGTCGCACATATTTTGCATCTGACCTCTTGCATTACTTCTACTTTGTTACACCATCTGCTTAGTTTAAGCATCATATATGAGTATATGCCATACCTATCCATTTTCTGTACCTATTCCATGTGTCGTAACACTATGTTTTTCCAGTCAAATGTTGTTCTTTCGTAATAGATGTCCAAAAGGAAGAGGGTGAGTGCAGATCCTCAAGGAGTACAAACTAGGTATTTGGAAAAGGTAGTGATACCTGTTAAATCAGATAGATCCGCAGCCACAGAAAACACAGGCCCAACTGTACCACACTTTACCCCTACTCCAGTGGCCAAACCCCTATTAGAACTGCTGGGAGCCCAGCGTCAGGTACAGTCTATGATATCAATTCAAAATTTGAACTCCTAAATTTCTGCTTGTGCCTTACCTTCTCTCTTGTATGAAAACTAATTTCAGATGAATCTCCTTGCTCAAAGGATCATACGATCTCAAAACAATAATGGGCTCTGCATTACTCTTGTCAGTACCTCTCTCCCTTTTGCCTTGTAACGTTGTACTTAATTAATTGCTATTTGATTATGTATCATCAGTCTGCACCTGAGCTTCATTATCCTCTGTTTCCTCCAATATTATTTGATCTATATTTACTCTTTGCAAAATGTAGAATAATGGCAATGCTTATAAAGAATTTTCTTTGGGGAATTTATTGAATTATCCTTCCATCAACATGGAGAAGGGCTTTGTCCAGCCTGTGTTAACATGTAGTGTAAGTTCATCCTTCTCAAGCCTTCAAACTTTGTTCTAGTATAGATTTGGATAGGCATCATTTCCTCCACTACTGTTTGCTTTGCTGTTTACATCTGATTGGATGTTTGCAACAACTACCAGTTTCAAATTGTAGTTGTAAAAACATGTTCCTTATGCAGAACAGATCCATTTATTTGCTTATATAATTGTGAAACCTGTTACGTGTCTCCTTGTTTCTGTTTCAGACTCGTATCTCTTATGCCAGGCAGAACTTTAGGGAAGATAGTGAGCCAAACCATCTTGAGGACAGCGAGATGGCCCCAAGGTCCTGTCTTAATGAAGACAGTGAGTTGAAGCTACTCACCAGCAGGTGTGAGACAACCTCTGTGCAGTCGCTGCCTCAATCAGTTCGACTTCTTCAGTCTCAACTTGAAGCGGAAAGGCTTGGTTCAGCTCAGCTCCGACTTGAAGTCAAAGATGCAATGAAGATGTCAGAGGACTGCCGTGTGCACCATCATGCCTTAAACCTAGTGTTGATGCATCTATCATTGACACAACTGAGGTCTACTCCGCTTCTTCAGCTATTTGGGGGGCCCGACGTGGCCAGGCCTAGTGCCTTCTGAAGTGCTCTCAGTTTTGTATATTCTTTTGTCGGCGCGTTTATTTGCACTGGTGACGAACTTTGATGCCTAGTGGATGTAATATGTGTGATAGCCATGATAGCCTAGCGTAAGTTGCTTGCTTATTTATTTCCTTGTTGTCTTGTTTATTTGTTTGCTTGTAGTCATTGCAGTTCTTTTTCCGCGGTTTGCTAGTGGCTGCAATAACCTATTTTTTAAAACTAGGCCACAATAACCATGGGCTAATATTTACTGTAGTGACACTGGGCCTCCTATGGGTCGTAGAAACAGTGGGCTTTCTACGGGCCATAGAAACAGTGGGCCTTCTACGGGCCATAGAAACAATGGGCCTCTACGGGCCGTAGAAACAATGGGCCTTCTATGGGCCGTATCATCAATGGGCCTTATACGGGCAGTATGATCGATTGGCCAAACATGGGCCAATAATAGGCCGCATTATGGCCGTAAACGGGCTAGAGTTGGAATCGTCCGTTCATGGGCCGACCATAACGGGCCATCGTTAATAGGCCGTATTTGATGACACTATGAAAACGGCCCAACGTATTAATGGACCACAAACGGGCCGACTGTAACCACGGGCTGAATTTGGCCCACAAGCAGAAAATGACAGTAACGGGCCGTAAGTAAATGAATGCTGGAAATGAGCCCAAGAATAAATGGGCTTTGAGAAGGCCGAAAGATAACATGGGATGGAAACGGCCCAACAGAATAACAGGCCGTTAATGGGTATAAACTGATACACTGTTCATTACGGGCCAGTTTCACCATGGGCCGTTAATGGGTGTAAAGTGGTACACTGTTCATTATGGGCCAGTTTCACCACGGGCCGTTAATAGGCCAAGAGTTACATAGGGCCTCATATGGGCCGAAAGACGTCATGGGCCATACATGGGCCAGAAGTGAAAACGGGCTGGAATCATATTGGGTGGCCCAGATGATGCTACTGGGCCTACTTCAGATAGCGCGTAACGGGCCTTGGGTTAGCGGGCTGTAAATGGGCTATATGCGAACAGGCCGTTAACAGGCTTTACATGGGCTGGCCCGCCACCTTTTGACCAAGTCAAACGGGCCGGCCTTTTCACAGGAATGGGCCTCTGTTGGGCCGTGCCACATGTCGACGTATCATAGGCGCCTTCTGTCCAATGAGTGGATGACATCTGTCCCAACGATGAGCCGACACGTGTTTCCTCCAGCCAATGATGATTTTACACATGGAAAATCCCCATTGGTCGGGGCTGTTAACGGGTTATCGGATCCAAAACCCGACCCGATAGCTTAACGGCGTTCCATTACGGTGGATGCCACGTGTCGGTCACCCTTGACGAAAGCACTTCTGTGACGCGGGATTTATCGTCAAGGAAGTGGACACTTCCGTGATGATAATTTTGGTAATGTCATGGAACACTTCTACGACAGCACAGGTATGACTATCTTGATTCTGTCATAAAATCGTCATGGATGTACATGCATGACAGAAAATGCGACTTACTGTGACAAACACGTATCATCACGGAAGTGTATTTTTTTTAGTGTACCCATCGTAAGGTCAAAACGCTTCTGAAAGGCTGTGTCTCGGTCATCCGTTTCTCAAACACCATGTAGTGCGAGAAATCCAACGGAGGAGATCGAGTCTTGTGGGGAAAAGTGCACAAACCTCTGCAGAGTGTACAAACTAATCATGGTTAGCCGTGTCCCCGGTTATGGACATCTTGAGTATCTGGTTCTTGGATTATCATGTGGATCTCATCACTCTTAATTATTAAATTTGATTGGGTTATTGATTATTTTTAATTAGGATTGAGATGGGGTTTACCATTCTCAATGTTTAACAACCACCATGATAGTTAAATAAAAAATATTCCTTTTGTTGTAGGGAAAAATTGGCTTTTCGAAAACATATTAACCATACAGCCTCCACCAGCCATATATGCATGTAGTGATAGCATTATTTCTGTTCATTACTCACTTGTGTTACATTGCGAGCATATTCCATGTGCTGACCCGTTTTCGGGCTGCAACGTATCATGTTGCAGACTTTTCAGACGACGAGTAAGGAGCCTTAGGTCGTGGTCTTTCACTCAGTGATGCCGCTAGAGTTGATGGACTCACTTTATCTTCCAAGCCTTCTGTTGTTATCATATTAGATGGCCTTAAGCCATATTTATTGTAATAAGTTCTCTTTTGAGACATTCGTTGTAACAAGTGTGTGATTGCTACTCTGTTATAAATCCTTCAAGTACTGTGCGTGTCAGCATTACCGATCCAGGGATGACACTGATGCACAGAGATCAGACTGTTTGAGGTCTGGTCGCTACAAGATGGTATCAGAGCACACGCTGACTGTAGGACACGACCACTAAGCTAAAGCCCTAGATCACTACTCTCTTCTCATTTCTAACTCCTCTCCGTTTTCTACTCTTTAGGATGGCAGATGCAAGGATCAAGTTCACGCAACCGGATGAAGACACACCTTTCGGACGCTACTTGAAGGAAGTTACTAGGTACCTAAACATTGGAATACCAAGCTTCACCGGGACTTACAACGCCACTTTACCAGAAGAGGAGCGCTGGCTGATCCAAGTTCAAGTTCCAGGAAGGACATTCACGCCAGTCACTGAGCCCATAGAGTTTTCCTTTGATGCACCAACCTGGAGTCTAGGAAAGAGTATGGCAGCCCACATCACCATGGGACGCATTGGAGAAGTTTACCACAAGGATCTCAAGGATACTATCTATCAGATTTGTGGGCGCCGAGATGAGCAATGGGAGATGATCAGCGCCAGGAAGGATAGATCGATTGCAGCTTTCATCCAGGAGTTAAACCAGCACATTCGACGCCAGGAGAACCAGATGTGCGCAGGCATGACAGATTTGAAGAAGGCAATGACAAGGATCACGGAGCTGGAGAAAGAACTCAAGGCTACTCGCGAAGATTATGAGGAGGAAATTGTCGTACTAGTTGAGAAGAATCACGACCTGACAAGGAAGATCAGAGTTTTCATGGGAGACCCCGCGCCAGGAGGAGAAGACGACAGTTCCACTTGCCCGGAGAACTACATCATCATCGACGACACTAACTCGGACCCTGACGATAGTGATGAAGACTATGTTGATGAAGCTGGAGCAGATATCATGGAGTCTTCGACCGATCAATTTTTCTAGTCGACCACCATATCAGTAGTAGTATTCCACCATGTATATAGTATAGTCCGAGCACTTTTGTAACGATAGTTCTAGACCGATTGTATGCCCTTGTTTGCTTTGATTGAGATATGTTTGTGTTTGTCTCATGTGCATATGGGTAGTGTTTTCCCCCTAGACCTCATTCTACTCTGTTTTCTCATCTTTTCTAAACCCAGCAGATGCCTCCAAGATGCGACAATGGATTTGCTTTCCCACCGGAGCTCACTCAGTTGTTCCAGCAGCAGAATGCATTGATGCAGATACTAGCCCAGAATCAGAACCAGGGGAACAACAACAACAACAACAACCCACCACCACCACCACCAGTGATCACTTAGCTCGTTTTCTTAGGCTGAATCCGCCGGTGTTCTCCAGTAGCACCGAGCCGATTGTTGCAGATGATTGGCTCCGCAAGATTGAAAGGGAGTTGACCACTGCAGGATGCACAGATGCGGAGAGAGTGCATTTTGCCGCACATCAGCTAGATGGACCCGCAGCATCATGGTGGGAGAATTTCATAGTCACTTACCCCATTGACACTGTGACATGGGACCAGTTCCAGCAAGCTTTTCGCATTGCCCATGTATCAGCAGGAGCTATGGCCATGAACAAGCGTGAGTTTCGCAACTTACGCTACGGAGGGCGCACTGTTGGCCAGTAGGTGGATGACTTTAGTAAGTTAGCACGTTATGCCCCGGATGACGTTGCTACAGATGCAGCTAAGAAGGAGAAGTTTCTGGAAGGACTGAATGATGAGCTGAGCATGCAGTTGATGGTGGAAAATTTCAATAACTACCAGGAGTTGGTGGATAGAGCTCTCATGCTTGAAGGGAAGCAGCAGCAGATTAACAGCCGCAACAGGAAGTATGGTCAAGGGAAGTATAATTCTGGAGCTCAACAGAGACCCCGTTTCACCCCGAATTCGGGAGGACTTGTTCATAACCATGGAGACCACACTCATAATGGAGGAAGTTCGCACAACCATAGTGGCCCCAAGAATGGGAATGGTAATGGAGGAAGTAGCGGACAGAACCGTTCCAACCCGGCAACACCCGCCAAGAAAGATCTAGGCCACGTTACTTGCTACAAGTGCCAGAAGACCGGACATTACGCCAATGAATGTCCTGAAGCTAAGAATGGAAACGGCAATGGAAGCTCTGGGAAGAGGCCCAACCCTTTCACCAGGGGGCAAGTGAACCACGTTAACGTGGAGGAGGTTGAAGCCCAGCTAGATGCAGTAATAGCTAATTTTTTGGTTAAGTCATTTACTGCAGTCGTACTTTTTGATACTGGTGCATCGCATTCATACATATCAAGGGGATTCGTGGATAAGTTTAAACTGCCAACCCAAGCCCTTAGGTCACCCATGTTAGTAACCTCGCCAGGAGCAGAGTATATGGCTAGCCTATGGTGTGATCGGTTACCATTAAGGATTGGTAACTACCTATTCCCCTCGGACCTAATAGTATTGGAGTCACAAGGACTGGATGTGATATTAGGCATGGATTGGTTATCGAAGTATGGAGGGAACATTGACTGCGCCAGTAAGTCGATTTTTGCTCACCACCCCAGAAGGAAGAAGGATCAAGTATGTATCCCGGCATGTGCCGAATAGGACTCAAGTGAATTCCTTATCAGGAGTTGTACAGGAGGAAGTACCAGTGGTGTGTATTTCTAGAAGAGTTGCCAGGCATGCCACCGGATAGAGACATTAAGTTTTTGATTGAGCTTTTGCCGGGAACAGGGCCCATATCTAAGAGACCGTACAGAATGCTCGCCAAGGATTTGGAGGAAATTAAGAAGCAGATTAAGGAGTTACTGGATAAAGGTTATATTCGCCCAAGTTCGTCACCTTGGGGATCCTCAGTACTTCTAGTGGAGAAGAAGGATGGATCGTTAAGGATCGTTGTTGATTATCGAGGATTGAATGAGGTGACGATCAAGAACAAGTACCCACTGCTGATGATCAATGATTTGTTTGACCAGCTGCAAGGAGCTAAGGTGTTTTCCAAGATCGATCTGCGATCAGGGTATCACCAGCTGAAGATTCGAGAGCAGGATATACCTAAGACAGCTTTTACCACGAGGTACGGGCTATATGAGTATACCGTTATGTCATTTGGCCTGACTAACGCACCTGCCTATTTTATGAACATGATGAACAAGGTGTTGACGGAGTTTTTGGATAAGTTCGTCGTGGTGTTCATTGATGACATTCTGGTCTACTCGAAGAATGAAGAAGAGCATAAAGAGCATTTGCGTTTAGTACTTGGGAAGCTCAGAGAACATCAGTTATACGCCAAGTTCAGTAAGTGTGAGTTTTGGTTGACGGAGTTTGGATTTCTTAGACATGTTATATCCGGAGAAGGAATAGCGGTAGACCCCACCAAGGTTGTCACTGTGACAAATTGGGAGTCACCCATGTCAGTTGGAGAGATCCGGAGTTTTCTTGGACTCGCAGGATACTACCGAAGGTTCATTGAAAATTTCTCAAAGATTGCAAAGCCTATGACGGAGTTGTTGAAGAAGGACACCAAATTCAAATGGACTGAGGAATGTGAGGCCAGTTTTCAGGAGTTGAAGAAACGCTTGGTTACATCACCAGTATTGATTCTGCCAGATCGACGCAAGGATTATGAAGTGTATTGCGACGCTTCTCGTCGAGGACTTGGAGCCGTACTTATGCAGGAGGGAAGAGTTGTTTCATATGCCTCACGACAGCTTAAACCCCATGAGTTGAATTATGCTATGCAT
Organism: Aegilops tauschii subsp. strangulata; assembly: GCF_002575655.3. Classification (NCBI taxonomy): domain Eukaryota; kingdom Viridiplantae; phylum Streptophyta; class Magnoliopsida; order Poales; family Poaceae; genus Aegilops; species Aegilops tauschii. The sequence goes on from NC_053035.3 coordinate 278,890,966, forward strand.
GATTTGGAGTTAGCAGCCGTGGTGCATGCGTTGAAAACTTGGAGACATTTTCTCATCGGAAACCATTGTGAGGTATACACGGATCACAAGAGTTTGAAGTATATCTTCACGCAGAAGGAGTTGAATCTCAGGCAGAGGAGATGGTTGGAGCTCATTAGGGATTATGAGTTGCATTATCATCCCGGAAAGGCTAACGTAGTAGCCGATGCGTTGAGCCGCAAAAGTCATGTTAATACACTCATGACCGGAGAATTGCCCAAGGAGTTGGCAGATGACCTTCGCGAGCTATGTTTGGAGATAGTTCCTAGAGGTTATGTAGCTGCATTGGAGATTCTGTCTACTTTGATGGATAAGATCAGAGAAGCTCAGAAGACGGACAAGGAAATTGCCGAAATAAAGGAAAGAATGAGTAAAGGAAAAGCTAAAGGATTTCGTGAGGATGAGCACGATACCTTATGGTTTGAGGACCGCGTATATGTGCCAAATGATCAGGAGATCAGGAAGTTGATTCTGCAAGAGGCCCATGATTCGCCATATTCGATTCACCCAGGAAATACCAAGATGTATCTGGATTTGAAGGATAGTTTCTGGTGGACCGGAATGAAGAAGGATATTGCGGAGTATGTAGCAGTTTGTGATGTATGTCAAAGAGTGAAGGCAGAACATCAAAAGCCAACAGGATTGCTACAACCATTGCCGATACCCGAATGGAAGTGGGATAAACTAGGCATGGACTTTATCACAGGATTACCCAGGACTCGTTCAGGCTATGACTCGATATGGGTTGTAGTCGATCGTTTGACGAAAGTAGCTCATTTCATCCCAGTGAAGACCACTTACACCAGTGCTAAGTTCGCAAAGATATACATGACCAGGATCGTATGTCTGCATGGCGTTCCGAGGACCATTGTATCAGATAGAGGAACCCAGTTTACCTCCAAGTTTTGGAATTAGTTTCATGAGACTTTGGGAACCAGGCTAGAGTTCAGTACAGCTTTTCACCCGCAGACAGATGGACAGACTGAGAGAGTCAATCAGATTCTGGAGGACATGTTGAGAGCTTGTGCACTAGACTATGGATCTAGTTGGGATGATAATTTGCCTTATGCAGAGTTCTCTTACAACAACAGCTATCAAGCCAGTTTGAAGATGGCCCCTTTCAAAGCACTGTACGGAAGGAGGTGCAGAACACCATTGTTGTGGGACGAAGTTGGAGACCGACAGTTGTTTGGACCAGATTTGATTAAAGAGTCTGAAGAGAAGGTTAAGCTGATTCGCGATAGACTCAAGGTAGCCCAGTCCAGGCAGAAGAGCTATGCGGACTCTAAACGCAAGGAGACAGTTTACGAAGTTGGAGACAGAGTGTATCTTCGTGTATCCCCACTTCGAGGAGTGAAGCGCTTTGGAGTTAAAGGGAAATTAGCACCACGTTTTGTGGGACCATACAAAGTTTTGGAACGTATGGGAGAAGTTGCTTACAAGTTGGAATTGCTCGAAGGATTGTCAGGAGTTCACGATGTGTTCCACGTTTCTCAGTTGAAGAAGTGCCACGCAGGGATGGCTGATATTCCTCTGAGAGATACAGTGCCGCTGGCAGCGATACAGTTGGATAGCGATTTGACCTACGAGGAGAAGCCAGTCAGAATTCTCGAGTTTGTCAGCCGAGTCACACACAGCAAAGTAATCAAGTTCTGCAAAGTTCACTGGAGTCACCATACGGAAGATGAAGCCACCTGGGAATGAGAGGAAGACCTACAGAAGGATCACCCACACCTATTTTCTAGCCAACCCGAATCTCGAGGGCGAGATTCATCTTAAGGGGGGTAGGTTTCTATTTGGATTGTTACACATTAGATCATCATTGCATATCATATTTTATTGCATTTTGGTTTGATACTAGAAATTCTACGTAACTCAAGGACCCACGGAGAGAGTTGGGAATTTCGTTATTTTCATATTCGAGTTTTTCTCGAATATTGAAAAGAGGATCGTTTGATTTTAATTATTTTTCTCTTTGAATATTTATTTTATAAAAATAAAAGAGAGAGGATAAAATGACTTCCTCAAAATAAAGAAATATCAGAGATTTAATGTTAAAATCAAATAAGATTTTTTATTCGGAGTTTATCGCTATTTTATTTGAATTAGGAAAAATATGCGTTTTTAAAAATTGCATTTTAGGCCCAAATAAATGTTCACCTTGTCCGGCCTATTTTTAGAGGACGGGAAAATTTATTTTGGGATTTTTGGAGTCCGTTTAGTACTTCTTTTCTTTCTTTTTTTGCACGTCGGAATTATTTAAAAAAAAGGAACCGACCTACGGGTCGTATCCGGCCTGGACTCCTCCCAGGCCCCCTTTATAAGCCGCAGCCCCCCAGCCCCGCAGCCCACCGCCGCCCCAGCCGACCCCGTGCCAAACCCTAGCCGCCGCCGACCGCCGCGCCGCCGGATCTAGTCGCCGTTGACCGTTGTTTGACTAGTCGGTTTTCTTCGGTAAACCCTATTTTTCGGTTTATTTCGCTAGATCGGTTTTATTTTTTCCGGTTTAGTTATTTAGCGGATGTTCGTCCGTACATTCATTTTAACGAACGGTTTTCACCATTTAGTCGCACACAGCGAACGTTCGTTCGTTAGCCTGTTCGTCAGTTTTTCTTTTTCTCGGATTTTCCGTGATTATTTTCGATCGCGATTTCTGATCCGCTTTTCGTTTTAGTTTATCTTTTCGCTTATTTAACGGAATCAGGCGATTCAACCGCCTAGAGTTTCGTCTCAAAACCCTCTTTATGTTTAACCAACTTAAACAAGATTTTGCCACTGTAAAATTTGACTTTAGTCCAGTTTAGTAAACGAAGCTTGTTTCTTTCGCCGTTTGAGTTTTCTTGCTTCGTTTGATTTGATTCTTTTTGCAAACCGGAGTTCTTAAGTTGAACTTTCTGGTAAGATCTCTTATTTGAGTTTTACCCATGCCCTTTCTTGATTGCTTATTGTATGCTTGTTTGTTTGCGATAGAGTACCCGGAGTGCGAAGCGTGCTACTACGAGTCTCTAGGTTTCGCGGATCATCAGCAAGGCAAGTAACACTTTGATCATACCTCTTTACTACCCAGTTTTATTGCATTAGATCAATCCGCAAACAATTGCATGGTTAGGATCTGAATTAAATTGTGGGTTGGGAAGTAGTTGAGGTAGCACCTATTCACCTGTTTATTATCAAACCATGGGAGTTACTTCTACGTTGCTTATACTGCTATGCTATGCTCGTAGACGTGGATTGGGTTTGAGTGTATCCATGATAGATGTGAGTATTGTTAATTAATGGTTAACTTAAGGTGGCAACTTTAATACACATCTGGGTGGATTGAGGCACCTGGGGAATCCGGTGATTGCCTGTATTTTTTGGAAATCCCGGGGTACCGTGTGATTCTCCTATGGACTGCCACCCAGGCTCAAAGGGATCATGAGATTATTCATGCTAGAAACTTTCGTGTGCAGCCACAAGCTATTATGGGCTCTAGCATAGTTGATTAAGTCGTGTGAACTCTTACAGTGGTAGACTAGCAGGTGTAGGGGATGTAGGTGGTACTGTCTACCCATCGTTAGGTGCAAACGCTTCTGAAAGACTGTGTCTCAGTCATCCATTTCTCAAACACCATGTAGTGCGAGAAATCCAATGGAGGAGATCGAGTCTTGTGGGGAAAAGTGCACAAACCTCTGCAGAGTGTACAAACTAATCATGGTTAGCCGTGTCCCCGGTTATGGACATCTTGAGTATCTGGTTCTTGGATTATCACGTGGATCTCATCACTCTTAATTATTAAATTTGATTGGGTTATTGATTATTTTTAATTGGGATTGAGATGGGGTTTACCATTCTCAATGTTTAACAACCACCATGATAGTTAAATAAAATATATTCCTTTTGTTGTAGGAAAAAATTGGCTTTTCGCAAAACATATTAACCATACAGCCTCCACCAGCCATATATGCATGTAGTGATAGCATTATTTCTGTTCATTACTCTCTTGTGTTACATTGCCAGCATATTCCATGTGCTGACCCGTTTTCGGGCTGCAACGTATCATGTTGCAGACTTTTCAGACAACAAGTAAGGAGCCTTAGGTCGTGGTCTTTCACTCAGTGATGCCGTTGGAGTTGATGGACTCACTTTATCTTCCAAGCCTTCCGCTGTTATCATATTAGATGGCCTTAAGCCATATTTATTGTAATAAGTTCTCTTTTGAGACATTTGTTGTAACAAGTGTGTGATTGCTACTCTATTATAAATCCTTCAAGTACTGTGCATGTCAGCATTACCGATCCAGGGATGACACTGATGCACGGAGATCAGACTGTTTGAGGTCTGGTCGCCACACGTGGCAGTAGACCAACTTAGGTCAAAAGCCTAAGCTTGGGGGAGTACGTATTTCTCACCGACATTACATTTATGTTTACACACTCATTGCTAGTTGTCGGTGCTCATAGTTTTTCACTGTAATATCCATGCTAGTTTATTTTCTTTTTATGCTTTCTTCTTGTGTGTTTGAAAAATCTTAAGAAAACCAAAAAAAATTAGGTGTAGCGTTTAGCTAGTTTACTTTCTTGCTGTAGTAGTAATAATTAAAAGAAAACCCAAAAATATTTCCCATTCTTCTTTTGCTTGTTGGGAGCTTTCCCGTGTAAACAGTTTTATTTCTTTTCTTTTCTTTGGGGGTCGATAGGAGAAGATCATAATAAAATTGTTGAAGTGGCTCTTATATGCATTATTGTTGATTTAACCAAGAGCCCATATTGCCTTGTCTTCTCCGGTTTATTGAATGCTCGCAGATTCCAGCTTAGTCCAATGCACGTGCACTATTATTATTATTCACATCGTTCAGTCGTGCGAGTGAAAGGCAATTATGACGACCTATGATGGACTGATTGAGATGGGAGAAGCTGGTATGAACTCGACCTCTCTTGTTTTTGTAAATATGATTAGTTCATCGTTCCTGATTCAGCCTATTACGAATAAATATGTTTGCAATGACAACTAGAGATTATAGTTACTTATGCCATGCTTAATTAGCTAGGAGCTTATAATGGTTTACCTTGCGTGCCAACATGCTATTAAGATGGTTGTGATGTGGTATGATGGGGTGGTATCCTCCTTTGAATGATTCAAGTGACTTGACTTGGCACATGTTCACACATGTAGTTGAAACAAATCAACATAGCCTTCACGATATTTATGTTCATGGTGGACTATATCCTACTCATGCTTGCACTCAATGTTCATTAATTTTAATGCATGTTCATGACTGTTGTCGCTCTCTAGTTGGTCGCTTCCCAGTCTTTTTCTAGCATTCACTTGTACTAAGCAGGAATACTCCTTGTGCATCCAATTCCTTCAACCCCAAAGTTATGCCATATGAGTCCACTATACCTTCCTATATGTGGTATCTACTTGCCGTTCCAAGTAAATTTGTATGTGCCAAACTCTAAACCTTCAAATGAAATTCTGTTTTGTATGCTCGAATAGCTCATGTATCAACTAGGGTTGTCCGTATCTTCCATGTTAGGCGGGTTATTCTCAAGAGGAGTGGACTCCGCTCCCCACTCACGAGAAAATGGCTGGTCACCGGGATGCCCAGTCCCATGCTTTATGCAAATCAAATCAAAATAATTGCAAACAAAACTCCCCCGGGACTGTTGTTAGTTGGAGCACTCATTGTTTCGAGCAAGCCATGGATTGATGCTTGTTGGTGGAGGGGGAGTATAAACTTTACCATTCTGTTTGGGAACCGCCTATAATGTGTGTAGCATGGAAGATATCACCATCTCTTGGTTGTTATGTTGGCAATGAAAGTATGCCGCTCAAAATATTATTTATCTCTATTTCAAAATCGAGCTCTGGCACCTCTACAAATCCCTGCTTCCCTCTGCGAAGGGCCTATCTATTTACTTTTATGTTGAGTCATCCTTATTAAAAAGCACGAGCTGGAGAGCACCGCTGTCATTTGCATCCATTACTATTAATTTATATTGGGTATGACTATGACTGGATCTCTTTTACCATGAATTACAATGTTTAGTCAGTCTTTGATCTTTAAAGGTGCTATGCATTTATGTTTTGCGGTCTCAAAAAGGGCTAGCGAGATACCATCTTGTTATATCATATCATGATTGTTTTGAGAAAGTGTTGTCATCCAAGATTTATTATTATTGCTCGCTAGTTGATTATGCCATTGATATGAGTAAACATGAGACCTAAGAGTTATTGTGAATATGGTTAGTTCATAATCTTTGCTGAAAACTTGAGTGCTGGCTTTACATATTTACAACAACAAGAGCAAACAGAGTTTGTAAAAGTTTTTCATTATCACTTTCAGTTTGTCAACTGAATTGCTTGAGGACAAGCAAAGGTTTAAGCTTGGGGGAGTTGATACGTCTCCGTTGTATCTACTTTTCCAAACACTTTTGCCCTTGTTTTGGACTCTAACTTGCATGATTTGAATGGAACTAACCCGGACTGACGCTGTTTTCAGCAGAATTGCCATGGTGTTATCTTTGTGCAGAAACAAAAGTTCTCAGAATGACCTGAAACTTCACGGAGATTATTTTTGGAAATAATAAAAAATACTGGCAAAAGAATCAAGGCCAGGGGGCCCACACCCTTTCCACGAGGGTGGGGACGCGCCTGCCCCCCTGGGCGCGTCCCCCTGCCTCGTGGGCCCCCTGGAGCTCCACCGACCTCAACTCCAACTCCATATATTCGTGTTCGGGGAGAAAAAAATCAGAGAGAAAGATTCATCGTGTTTTACGATACGGAGCCGCCGCCAAGCCCTAAACTCTCTCGGAAGGGCTGATCTGGAGTCCGTTCGGGGCTCTGGAGAGGGGAATCCGTCGCTGTCGTCATCATCAACCATCCTCCATCACCAATTTCATGATGCTCACCGTCGTGGGTGAGTAATTCCATCGTAGGCTTGCTGGACGGTGATGAGTTGGATGAGATTTATCATGTAATCGAGTTAGTTTTGTTAGGGTTTGATCCCTAGTATCCACTATGTTCTGAGATTAATGTAGCTATGACTTTGCTATGCTTAATGCTTGTCACTAGGGCTCGAGTGCCATGATTTCAGATCTGAACCTATTATGTTTTCATGAATATATGTGAGTTCTTGATCCTATCCTGCAAGTCTATAGTCACCTACTATGTGTTATGATCCGGCAACCTCGAAGTGACAATAATCGGGACCACTCCCGGTGATGACCATAGTTTGAGGAGTTCATGTATTCACTATGTGTTAATGCTTTGGTCCGGTACTCTATTAAAAGGAGGCCTTAATATCCCTTAGTTTCTGCTAGGACCCCGCTGCCACGGGAGGATAGGACAAAAGATGTCGTGCAAGTTCTTTTCCATAAGCACGTATGACTATATTCTGAATACATGCCTACATTACATTGATGAATTGGAGCTAGTTCTGTGTCACCCTATGTTATGACTGTTACATGATGAACCGCATCCGGCATAATTCTCCATCACCGATCCAATGCCTACGAGCTTTTCACATATTGTTCTTTGCTTATTTACTTTTCCGTTGCTACTGTTACAATCACTACAAAACCCAAAAATATTGCTTTTGCTACCGTTATCGTTACTTCCATACTACATTGCTACTAAATACTTTGCTGCAGATACTAAGTTATCCAGGTGTGGTTGAATTGACAACTCAACTACTAATACTTGAGAATATTCTTTGGCTCCCCTTGTGTCGAATCAATAAATTTGGGTTGAATACTCTACCCTCGAAAACTGTTGCGGTCCCCTATACTTGTGGGTTATCAAGACTATTTTCTGGCGCCGTTGCCGGGGAGCATAACTCTATTCTTTGAGTCACTAGGGATTTATATCTGCTGGTCACTATGAAGAACCTGAAAGACACGAAAACAAAAATTTATCCCTCAACTACGAGGGGAGGTAAGGAACTGCCATCTAGCTCTGCACTTGTTTCACCTTCTGTTTTGAGTAAGCTTGCGACACCTAAACCTGCTTCTGCTATTAATTCAGATATGTCGCATGTTATTGATGATGCCACTTCTACTATGCATGATACTTATGATGAAACTACTTCTATGCTTGATACTACTGTGCCACTTGGTGAACTTCTTGATGAACAACTTGCTTGGGCTAGAGAGAATGAAATTATGTAAACTGATAATATTGATGGAAATGATGATGAAGATTCTCCCCCTAGCTAGATATGAATTGCCTGTTGTGCCTGAGGGCTATGTTATGGATGAAGAAACTGCTAGAGACATTCTTGCTTGCAATGATAGAAATGATCTGAAGAAATTATTAGCTAAGCTGAAACAAAAAACTCTGAATGCTAGAATGAAATGTGATCCTGCTTATGTTACTTCACCTATCTTTGTTACTGATAAGGATTATGAATTCTCTGTCCTCCCTGATATAATTACTTTGGTTGAATCTGATCCTTTCTATGGCTATGAATCTAAAACTGTTGTGGCACATCTTACTAAATTAAATGATATAGCCACCCTGTTCACTAATGATGAGAAAACTCGCTACTATTATATCCTTAAGATATTTCCATTCTCATTAAAGGGTGATGCTAAGATATGGTTTAATTCTCTTGATCCTGGTTGTGTGCGTAGTCCCCAGGATATGATTTATTACTTCTCTGCTAAATATTTCCCTGCTCATAAGAAACAAGCTGCTTTAAGGGAAATATATAATTTTGTGCAAATTGAAGAAGAGAGTCTCCCACAAGCTTGGGGGAGGCTTCTCCAATTACTTAATGCTTTGCCTGATCATCCTCTCAAGAAAAATGAAATACTTGATATCTTTTACAATGGACTAACCGATGCTTCCAGAGACCACCTGGATAGTTGTGTTGGTTGTGTTTTCAGGGAAAGAACACCAGATGAAGCTCAAATTCTATTGAATAATATGTTGACTAATGAAAATAATTGGACACTTCCTGAACCAACTCCTAAGCCAACTCCAAAGAAAAGGGGTGTTCTATTTCTCAGTCCTGAAGATATGCAAGAGGCAAAGAAATCTATGAAAGAAAAAGGTATAAAAGCTGAAGATGTTAAGAATTTACCTCCTGTTGAAGAAATACATGGTCTTAATTTACCGCCTATTGAAGAAATGCATGATTTTAATCCATTACCTATTGAAGAAACACATGGTCTTGATAACCCGACACAGGTAGTAAAGTTAAATTATCTTTATAGATTTGATGAAGGTGATATTCCTCGTTATAAGTCTGCTAGCCAATGCTTAGATGACTTTGATAATTTTATTGTCAAACAAGAAAACTTCAATGCTTATGTTGGTAGACAATTAAAATGTAATGCTTATATGATTGAACACTTGAGTGATTATATGTCTAGAGTTAAAGGTGAACTTAAACTCATTAGTAAACATGCTTCTATGGTTACCACTCAAGTAGAACAAGTACTTAAGGCTCAGAATGATTTGCTCAGTGAATTGAATAGTAAGAATAATGATTTTGCTGTTAGAGTGGCTACTAGAACTGGTAAAATGACTCAGGAACCTCTGTATCCTGAAGGCCATCCTAAGAGAATTGAGCAGGATTCTCAGAGAAAAAATATTGATGCACCTAGTCCTTCTAAAAAGAAGAAAAGGAAAAATGATAGGACTTTGCATGCTTCTAGTGAAGCTGTTGTAGACACACCTGAGAATCCCAATGATATTTCTATTTCTGATGCTGAAACACAATCTGGTGATGAACATGAACCTAGTGATAATGTTAATGATAATGTTCATGTTGATGCTCAACCTAGCAATGATAATGATGTAGAAGCTGAACCTGCTGTTGATCTTGATAACCCACAATCAAAGAATCAACGTTATGATAAGAGAGACTTTGTTGCTAGGAAACACGGTAAGGAAAGAGAGCCATGGGTTTAGAAACCCATGCCTTTTCCTCCCAAACCATCCAAGAAAAAGGATGGTGAGGATTTTGAGCGCTTTGCTGAAATGATTAGACCTATCTTCTTGCGTATGCGTTTGACTGATATGCTCAAAATGAACCCTTATGCTAAGTATATGAAAGAAATTGTAACTAATAAAAGAAAGATACCGGAAGCTGAAATTTCCATCATGCTTGCTAATTACACTTTCAAGGGTGGAATACCTAAGAAACTAGGAGATCCAGGAGTACCAACTATACCATGCTCCATTAAAAGAAATTATGTTAGAACTGCTTTATGTGATCTTGGAGCCGGTGTTAGTGTTATGCCTCTCTCTTTATATCGTAGACTTGACTTGAATAAGTTGACACCTACTGAAATATATTTGCAAATGGCTGATAAATCAACTGCTATACCTGTCGGTATTTGTGAGGATGTGCCTGTTGTGGTTGCAAATGTTACTATTTTAACATACTTTGTTATTCTTGATATTCCCGAGGACGATAGTATGTCTATTATTCTTGGAAGACCCTTTTTGAATACTGCAGGGGCTGTTATTGATTGCAACCAAGGCAATGTCACTTTTCATGTTAATGGCAATGAGCATACGGTACACTTTCCGAGGAAACAACCTCAAGTTCATAGTATAAACTCTATTGGAAAAATTCCATCGATTATTTTTGGAGGTTTTGAATTTCCTCTACCTACTTTCAAGAAGAAATATGATATTCTTACTATTGGGGATGTGCATATCCCCGTTGAGGTAACATAGTGTTATTCAAAATTTCTCCGGTTTCATGCGATTCGGAATGAGTTTGTTAACAAGACCTGATCAACCTTGTTAGTGGATTCCTTTTGATGAGCATGAGATGGATGAGGTTAGAAGGCACAACCTTCTGTACCCTCCTTTTACTTTCTGTTATTTAGTTGAAATAAAGCAAAAATAGTATTTTCTGTCAGTTTTCTGAATTATCCGTGCAATAAAAAATACCCAGGAAATAAAAGTTCTCCAAATGCCCCGAAATTGAAATATGATTTTTTCTGGAATATTTGAGAATATCTAGCAATGAGAACACATTAGGGGGAGCAAGCACCTGACCACGAGGGTCCGGGGCGCACCCACCCCCCTGGGCGCGCCCCCTGCCTCATGGGCCCATGGTGGCTCCCCTCCACTTATTCCTGCACCTACACACTCCTTCTTCCTCCCAAAAAAATCACCAACCAGCTCCAGCACGAGTTCTAGCTCATTTTGCTGCGATTTTCGATCTCCTTGCTCAAGCTCCTCTCACAAAACTGCTTTGGGGGATTGTTCCTTGGTATGTGACTCCTCCAATGGTCCAATTAGTTTTTGTTCTAGTGCTTTATTCATTGCAAATTTGTGCTGCCTAGGTGACCATGTTCTTGATCTTGCATGTCAAATTCATATGGTCCCAAGTAGTTCTAATGCATGATATAGTCTCTAGGCACTTGTGGGAGTAGTTACTATCAATTTTGTTGAGTTTGGTTCACTTTTATTTGAAGTTACTAAAATTTTCAGAAAAAATTTCAGAGGAAGAAACATGTTTAGGAAAATGTACCAAGGTGGCCCTTCAAGGAAGCAAGGACCCAGGCTCGCAATGCGCGATGCCGACGATGAACCACCAAGGGACGCTCAAGTGCGGGCTTATGAATGGCCTTCAGAGGACTTCATGGATCGAGCAGGAATCAAGGAAGAATTTAACGCATATGTGAGTAACGCTGGTCTTGTGAGCTTCGAAGCAGATAAGTGTCATCAGTACCACTATCTCACGGATTCCTTTGTTACCGTTACCGTTACTTCCATACTACTTTTGCTACCCAAAAATATTGCTTTTGCTACCGTTACCCTTACTTCCATACTACTTTGCTACTAAATACTTTGCTGCAGATACTAAGTTATCCAGGTGTGGTTGAATTGACAACTCAACTGCTAATACTTGAGAATATTCTTTGGCTCCCCTTCTGTCAAATCAATAAATTTTGGTTGAATACTCTACCCTCGAAAACTGTTGCGATCCCCTATACTTGTGGGTTATCAGCTGCGAGAGGCAAGGGACAGAGGACGGCGAAGATGCAGCAGCGGCGAGCAAAAGGGAAGGCTTGTGAAGGAAGGAGAAAGAGACGACGATTCTGAGATTGGAGAAGACGTGGGGGGGTAAATGAGCAGCGCGCCCGCGGTGGTTCCTTTTTACGGGGAAGGCACGGGCCGCCTCTTTTCCCCATTAACTGCGACACGACGCATGCGTGCGGAAACCGCCCCACGCATGACCCCCACGTAACGAACGACCCTCCACGTCGCGCATTCAACGTGGGTCATGGGGAAGCGCAACGGACAAACAGTTACTACGGTAAAAATCCGCCCCACCTGCGCGTGCACCGTTCTGGGCCTGGCCCAACAACGCGTCGCGCTTATGTGTGGCCCAGGCCCAGGGGCTCCTGTCGGTGTACAAAAATAGGGGCTCTCCTTTTGACCCCTTTACTTCTGCACGGGCAGTCAGAGCCACGCGCCGCGGCCACACTTAGCAAGGCAAAGGAGGGAAGCCGGAGAGAAGCCGGAGGCACAAGGCGACCAGAGGCAACGCCAAGACTAGAAGCGCAGGAGAGCAAAGGGGCGAGGTGGATTCCCCCGGCAAGACCCTCGCCGGGGCGGCCTCCGCGGCCCCGGCAAGAACCTTGTCGGGGCAACTTTCCCAACACCAGCAGAGCGAGCCGCCCTTGAGCCCAAAGGTTCCGAACACCGTCGACAACTACATTGGAACCAGGGCTCGGGAGGGACCTCCATTGTGGCATGCAGATCTTCGTCAAGATCATAAACATGTGAGATCAGATGAGGACCAGAAGACGGCGACCCTCGGCGGGATCCCAGGCGAGGGAATCCACAAGACCCCCGGCAAGCGCCTTGCCGGGGACAACTGCGACGCCACGGCAAGACCCTTGCCGGACCCCCGGCAAGACCCTTGCCAAAGGCGTCAGCGGGGCCACTGTCAGGCCCGCGCCAGCCAAGACTCCACCGCAGTTCGCATGCAGCTGCCAGCCCAACCAGCTGGGCAGGCGCCTGCGTGGCAACATGCGGCTTCCAGGCCAACTCAGCAAGCACCTGCGTGGTGGCATGCAGATCTTCGTGAAGGTCCTGCCACCGCGCCACCTCAGCAGCCTACCTGCCTACATAGCGCTGCATGCACCGCTGGCCTGGGCGCGTGTCGAAGCGAGGCGGAAAAGGGGGCCTCGTTCCCGTCCCCGATAAAGCTAATGGACACGTAAGTAGCGCATTTAATGCACTTTGTCCCGTAATGTCGTGCGATAAGCTCGCGCACTGTAGGCCTTTCCACCTCCTGTATGCCACTGTGGCAACCCCTTTTTCCTATAAAAGGAGGCATGAGGTGACCAGGGGAGGGATTCGGCTCTTTGGAACTACACAGCCACCGTAGCTAGTTCGAGAGCTCAAGGATACTCTGAAATACATCCACCAAAGCAGGACTAGGGTTTTACGCACCCTCGCAGGCCGAACCTGGGTAAACGATCCATGTGCTGGCTCCTAAACCTGCTCTTCTCATGACCCCACGCCCGCCGACCGTAGAAGGGACCCTAGTGATCCCATAGGTGTCGTTCTCACCGACAAAGCATTACTCTGTTTGTCCTGAACTTAATACCTTGGGATGCATGCTGGATAGCGGTCAAGGGGTCATGTAATAGTAGTAGATGTCAGTAAGTTCAACAGTCTACTTGTCATAGACGTAATGCTTATGTATTAAACTATTAATTATGCCATGGATGATCATTATAACTATGCGCTTTTCTATCAATTGCCCAATAGTAAATTATTTACCCACCATTTATATCTTTGAGAGAGATGCCTCTAATGAATGCTATGACCCTCGGGTCCATTCACATCTATATTAAAAGAAATCCTATAATTGCTCGTTGTTTTATTTACTTTCATTTATTATATCTACTATCACTACCAGATTTAATCCTTGCAACCGGGCAAGAACAAGGGGAGTGACGCCCTCTTGCCTTGTTGGGTGCAAGTATTTGTTTGTGTGTGTGCATGTATTGTTTAATGTTTGTCCATGTGGTATCTCCTACTTGTTCGATAAACGTTGGTTCTTAACTCAAGGAAGTGGTGTCGCCACTATACTATATCACCCTTCCTCTTCATGGAAACCAACAACTACACAAGTAGCAGAATTTCTGTTGTCGTTGCCAGGGAGGCTTCACCAGACAAACTAGGTGCCTTCACACACAATTATCATTTGCTTGTTCTTATGTTTCTTGCATTTTATTCATTAGCCTTGCTTATTTTTACAAAAAAAAATACCAAAAATATTCGTGTTACTATTTGTGCTAGTGTTGCCATGTGCCTTTTATTTGCTTGCATCTTCGACTACTAAAAATTATTGATATGGATCCTCATCCAAATGGGTCACTTCGTTAGGTGCACTGACCAGGGAAGGGTTGACATGGCATGAATGCCTGTCTGTTTAGCCACCCAAACGGACAAAATGCAGATACATTTTTCGTCCGTTTGGGCCGCTCGTTGGGTTGTCCTTAAAAGACTATCGCCCCGCTTTATATATAAAGCAATGATCAACAGCACCCGGTACAAACCACACCCTCACAACACATACACACATGCACCCAAGGCATGATACATAAGCGCTGAGCCTAGCAAAACCAACCCAAGCACTACACTAAGAGGTGAAGCCGCATATGACGAACCATGGGCTCCAAGGTGGCACCTTCAGGAAGGGGATGACACTGGAGCGCCACCACCGTCCGATCTGAGAATCAGAGTTTCCCCTGGAGCAACACGACGGGCAATGGGAGCCGCGATGACGCCATCAAGAAGGGAACAAGTTTCGCTGCCGCCAGTCCGTTCGAAGATAGAGCAGGTTTTCACCCCGGCCACCACTCACCGCCACTGAACGCCACACCTCGGCTACCACGCCGCCCACATGGCTGTGGTAACCGGGCAGCACCAAGCCACGGGCCTTGCCCATGAGCACCGCGGAACCACCACCAGGACCGCCGCCCGGCATCCAAGACCTCTTGGGGTTAAACGGACTTGTCAGGGAGCGCGCCAAGTGGTGCGCCTAGTCGCCCCCTCCATGTTTCGTGTGCTGAGTGCTTCCTTTGGATTACCTTTTTTATTTATTTTCCCTAAAATTGTTGCAATGGCAAGTGGCCCAGCCTCACACGTCAATCTTTTGGGGCCAAATTATGGAAGTGAAAAGTAAAGTACTCCTTCCGTCCAAAAAAGCTTGTCCCTTAAATGATTGGATCTAGCATCAAGTTTTTTTTGAAAAAGAACTTGAACTTTATTAATTAGAAATAATGGTTACATCTTCTATCAGGAGAGTTACAAGATCTTCCATGGGCTCCTCTATCCAATCCCTAGTCATGGAACATTTTGCTAACCCAGCAAGCTCATGAGCTACTTTATTCGCTTCCCTGTTACAATGTTCAAAACTGGTTTCAGGAAAATCACAGGCTATAAAAAACAATCCTCAAAAATTGCAGCCTCCGCTCCCGTAGACTGCCCTCCGTTCTTCATTGTGTCAATGACTTCATACTATCAGAATTGACAATGAGACGATTGCAGCCTGTCTTTTGTGCCAACAGTAAACCAAACCTTTGTGCTAATGCCTTCGCTGTCAGAGCATCCGCATAGTACTGAATCTTGCAGTTACCACCTACTATGAAGTTACCTTTATCATCTCTGATAACAACACCCGTTGTGCCTGTAAGCTGATCATGATCAAAAGAAGCATCCACATTCAATTTAACAAACCCAATGGAACATTAGTAACCCGAGGTGCTATACAAACTGTTTTTAACCCCTTTCCGCGACGGCATTCGGAACCATCACCTAGTGAGTGCGGGCGATAGGGGGGGTCCTTCCCACACGACCCAAAAACTGTCGGGGATATGCCCTCCTGGCACACACGCTCGGCAAAATGAGGTCATGTGCGACCGGCGAGCGACCAAATACGGTTATACGTACAGTAGTGCTCAAAAAAAATTATACACGTGAAATCATTTCCAATTGTGAGTACATCCCACACAGTCAGTCCCCATTAAATGTTTCCGTTTGTATATACATCCCACACAGTTGCTCCAAGGAAAACGTTTCTGTTCGCACCTACATCACACACAGTTTTCCCCGTTAAATCGTTTGTGATAGTGTTTCCATTGCACACGGTATTAACAATTTTATCATTTGCGTTATTGAATGCGTCACACACGGTGCATAGAAGAAACTTTGTGGCAAAGGCTGTCCATCACACACAGTTTTTATGTGGTAAACGTTTGCGCCAGGTGGCCTAACGCAAACAATTTTCAAGAGGATGTCGTGTGTGATTGTTCATTAATCTAACACGGTTTATTCCTAGAAACTGTGTGCGTTATTGAATGCATCACACACGGTGTTTTCAATAACCGTTTGCAATAGAAAAACCAAATTAGCAGGCTAATTATCCTATTATTAATAATCCATTTCATGATCTAATTGACATTTCATATTAAGCACACAATATATTTATTTTCATAATTGAAATACATCAGAGTACAACATCATATATATAGCTTCAGCACTCAGCTACCCCATTACACAAATGCACCAGCACCAAGTTTCACATGCAACATCTATAACCTTTCGAAGTTAGCATCATAGACGGTACATAGAAAAATGTATCTCATCTGGAAAACTGTTGAAGCAGAAGGCGAATATTGAGCCTTCATTGATGTTGAAGGTCTTTGCAAATTTAGGCCAGTGCCTGTGGATGATTGACCATCCATCCTTCGTCCTCTTCAGGAACACTTCAATATTGACCGTGGGTGTTGTATGAATACCTTCCTCGCCTCCTGACCATACAGGTGGTTTGAGAGGTAATGATCAGTGAACTGCTTTGGAAAGGCCTGAAAACAAGGATGTGCATAAATATCTTCTCTATATTGGAAATGGGGCAAAGGAATAAAAAAGGTGAGGTATAATAGTTAGTACCATCCTGTAGTGAACTGATCTCTTCTTCATTGTGCAGACAAAGATCTTGTTGTTTTTTGTCGCTCATTTCTTTATCCTAACAATCTTTCTGAGTTTCTTGACTTGACTGATATTCATGGACAACTCATTTCCCCATATGCAAAAAGGGTCGAACAGTGGGTCAAAACCTCTGACAGCAAGACCTATATGTGCAAGACCAAATTGTTAAAAACCTAAATATTAGAATGGTTCCTGCAATTGCACAATAATGTGCTATTAGACAAAGGACCATGCATGTGCAAAGCTCGATTGTAAACCTCAATGCTTCCCATTGTTTCCCTGTAACACATATAAGGTAGTTAGTCATCAGATTAAGTGAGGGTTCGCATGCTATCAGTAAAATATGTTGATGAAAAATAAGCACATTGCAGATTCATTAGATTAATACAAGCCACATGGAAAACCCATTTATCCAAACCAAGCATGATTAAGAACTAGGAAATATAACACTTGTATATCTTTCTAATGTATTAAGTGCAACCAAATTCGATTTATTCCTCACATGCACAACAATACAAAATTCTACCCACGACAATTGGACATCGCATTGCAGAATTGAACCAAGTAGTTAACTAAACACCACAACAAATAAACCAAACATTAACTGAGCACCACATTGCACAATATAACATACTCCTAATAGAAGATTAGGTAGTTAACCAAACCAAGCATGCTTAACAACTTGGAAATATAGCAATTGTATTTGTTTCTCATGTATTTAGTACAGCCAAATTCAATTTATTCCTCACATGGTATACAATAACAGAATGCACCCACAACAATTGAACATCGCATTGCAGAATTGAACCAAACAGTTAACTAAACACCACAACAAATGAACCAAATGTTAACTGAGCACCACATTGCACAATATAACATACTCCTAATAGAAGATCAGACAGTTAACCAAACCAAGCATGCTTAACAACTTGGAAATATAGCAATTGTATTTGTTTCTCATGTATTTAGTAAAACCAAATTCGATTTATTTCTCACATGGTATACAATAACAGACTGCACCCACAACAATTGAACATCGCATTGCAGAATTGAACCAAATAGCCAACCGCGTCACGTCATCGGCGCGCGAGGCGTCGACGGTGGCCTCGACGATGAGGTGCTCCTCTAAGATATGGGGGGCGACTCGAATGGCAGCCATCGTGACCTCATCCGCGCGTGCGGCCGCGATTTGCTTCTCTGCTGCCAAATGCTCCTTGAGATCCTGTCTATACTGCATGCACCATGGCTTAGGGCGGCGCTTATTTGGTGGAGGGGTCGGTGATTTGGGTGGAAGGTGTCACGCCGGCGGTCGGGGCATGTGGGATGTGGAAGGAGAAGGAGGATGGGGGTCAGGTGTGGATTACCTGCCTGGATAGACGAGGCCGGGCAGCGTGAAGGAGGGTCGCCGGCGAGGAGGCGGCGCTGCAAGCAAGGAGTGAAAGTTTCAACTTGGAAAGGAAGGCGTAAACAGGGGAAATGTGGCTTTTGGTAAGGGGGAGGTAGATATTTCCGCAGAAGCCGAAAATTTGGAATCGCTTCAGCGAAAAAACTGGCGCGCAAAGTGTCATCAGATACGGTCCCTTATTCAGAACTGTGTACGATATGTGAACATCACAAACGATTCAGATAGCTTAACCCGTGTGTGATGAGTTTGAACATAAAAAATTTTGGTTTGAATTTCCTTAGTTATAGTGGTCATCTACGTCATTGCATAATTTGGGTACACAAAGGAGACTACAACACACCCACACTTCTTAATCGAGCAAGTTCAACAATTAAATAGAGCTAGCTGACCTAAACATTACTCTAACAAATTAAAACCGACGCTCTTAATTAAACAAAACAAAGAGTACTAGTACGGCTAGTGCTCGTCGATCTCCGCCGCCGCCTCCATGTCCAGCTCGCGCTCGACGGTCTCCTGGGGAAGGGGATCCATGGCATCAATTTCACCATACTCGGCAGGCATCTCGCCATCCGCGTCCGCCATATCTTTGGAATAGGCCGCCACGAGCTGGGTGTGGGTGGCAGCGATCTGGGCTTTGGCGGGCTCCATCGTGGCAAGGTATGCCGCGCAGGAACGGACGGCTGCTCGAACACTCTCGACGATTGCCAATTCTTCGGTCGTGGGTTGCCGACCGTTGTCGAAAAAGCTTCGTTCGATTTGTGCGGTGACCGCCACGAGCTGTGCGTGGACGGCCTCGACATGGTCGTGGGCGGCCTCCATCAGGGCTAAGGTTGCCACTGCGGAACGGACAGCTGCTGTGCCGCTCTCACCAGTTGCTATCCCCAAGGCAAATGTTGCTTTCGCCGCCTGAGAAGCAATAGCGGCCGTTTGGGCTGCCTTGGCTGCCCGGACGCAGATTGCGGTCGCCCTCACGAAGCTTGTTAGCACGCGCCTGGCGGCTGCGGCCGCGCTCTCGCCGGAGTGGGCCGCCGAAGTTGCCCTCATGGTGCGGTCCACGTCCCCATCTTTCACCGGCAACAATTGAACAGTGAAATGATATTTGAGGAGCGGGCTAGTGTGCTTGACACTCCGATAGTGCTCCAAGATATTTTGTGCTGCATCTCACATGGTTGGTGATAATAAACTGTGTGCGATCTACTTGATTTTTCGTCTTGATTTGAATTACATAATGGGGTCACAGCTGCAAAGGATGGTGTTTGAATTGCTAGAACTTTTATCTGCAGTGAACATGCAACTATAGGTGTGTCGTCAAAAAAATTGGAATTATTCAGGGTTCGTTTGGACGTTTTCATACATTAACTTGGTTTTGTAGGCATTTCAGGTGCATAATTCAAATTTGAACTACATGCACATGCTCCATTGCATATAAACGGGTTGAAAAATCAAATCTGTGTCCTTGGTTGCATGCTTAGGTCCCATGCAAGAAATGGGAATGAATGTCAAACACCCTGCCACCGTCACTCGGCCGCAAACATTGAGATACCTGGTTTTTAAATTCTAGTAAATCCAAAACTCGTCTGAAAATCAGGAAACTTGGCATGCTATCATGGAGCGGCATCAACATGCCATGGTAAATGTTTTGTCCCATTTGGGGCAAGTTTGGGTATAAGCTTCTCACAACAAGTGTGATGGTTTCGATAGGGAACGTGCCACCTTGGGGACGAAACGATATCCGTTGCCTCTTATTGCTTTCAATTTTTTTCTAGTGTCAACATAGAACAACAGGAGTGTTGTGTTTAATTTTGGAATTTTTTGGGGTTCGTTTGGACATTTTTATACATTAACTGGGTTTTCTAGGCATTTTATGTGCATTATTCAAATTTGAACTACATGCACATGCTCCAGTGCATATAAATTGGTTGAAAAATCAAATATGTGTCCTTCAGTGCATGCTTAGGTCCCATGCAAGAAATGGGAATGAATTTCAAACACCCTGCCACCGTCACTCGGCCGCAAACATTGAGATACCTAGTTTTTAAATTCTAGTAAATCCAAAACTCGTCTGAAATTCATGAAACTTGGCATGCTATCATGGAGCGGCATCAACATGACGTGGTAAAATTTTTGTCCCATTTGGGGCAAGTTTGGGTATAAGCTTCTCAAGAACCAGAGCTTCTCACAACAAGCGTGATGGTTTCGGTAGGGAATGTGCCACATTTGGGGACGAAATGATATCCGTTGCCTCTTATTCCTTTCAAAAAAATTCTAGTCAACATAGAACAACATGAGTGTTGTGTTTAATTTTGGAATTTTTCGGGGTTCGTTTGGACATTTTTATACATTAACTGGGTTTTCTAGGCATTTTATGTGCATAATTCAAATTTGAACTACATGCACATGCTCCAGTGCATATAAATTGGTTGAAAAATCAAATATGTGTCCTTCGGTGCATGCTTAGGTCCCATGCAAGAATGGAATGAATTTCAAACACCAGGGCACTGTTGATTGCCAGCAAAACGTTGAGATACTTTGTTTTTAAATTCTAGCAAATCCAGAACTCGTCTGAAATTCATGAAACTTAGCATGCTATCATAGAATGGCACCCGACATGTTGTGGTATTTTTCGTGTCCATTTTGAGAGAAGGCGCACTCGAATAATAGCCAACAAAAGCATTTTGAAACAAATAGCTGCCACTGTAACATCTCAAACGTTTTGTATAATCAAAATTGTGTGTGTTCTGTTAACCATTCACGTGACGCCATGCCTCACTCTTTTAATGGCTAGGAGGTGTGATGTCGCGTGAAGCTACGTCGGTATATTTCCGCAAATAGGAAGGGAAGATGCAGGACAGCGGTGGTAGGTATTTCCCTCAGATATGAAACCAAGGTTATCGAACCAGTAGGAGAATAAAGCAACACAACATAAACAGCCCCTGCACACAGATAACAAAGCCTCGCAACCCGACGTGTTAAAGGGGTTGTCAATCCCTTTCGGGGTACGGCGCCTTAAGTGGCAAACGGACGTGAGATAAATTTGTAGTAAATTGATAAATCAAACGCCAAATAAAATAAATAAGGAAAATTGCATCAAGGTATTTTTGTATTTTTGGTTTAATAGATCTAAAAATAAATGCAAGGAAAAAGTAGATCGCAAAGGCAAATATATGAGAAAGAAGACCCGGGGGCCGTAGGTTTCACTAGTGGCTTCTCTCGAGAAAAATAGCAAACGGTGGGTAAACAAATTACTGTTGGGCAATTGATAGAACTTCAAATAATTATGACGATATCCAGGCAATGATCATTTTATAGACATCACGTCCAAGATTAGTAGACCGACTCCTGCCTGCATCTACTACTATTACTCCACGCATCGACCGCTATCCAGCATGCATCTAGTGTATTAAGTTCATTGAGAAATGGAGTAATGCAATAAGAACGATGACATGATGTAGACAAGATCTATCTATGTAGAGATAGACCCCATCGTTTTATCCTTAGTAGCAATGATACATATGTGTCGTTTCCCTTTCTGTCACTGGGATCAAGCACCGTAAGATCGAACCCACTACAAAGCACCTCTTCCCATTGCAAGATAAATAGATCAAGTTGGCTAAACAAAACCCAAATACCGGAGAAGAAATACGAGGCTATAAGCAATCATGCATATAAGATATCAAAGAAACTCAAATAACTTTCATGGATATAAAAAGATATAACTGATCATAAACTCAAAGTTCATCAGATCCCAACAAACACACCACAAAAAGAGTTACATCATATGGATCTCCAAGAGACCATTGTATTGAGAATCCAGCGAGAGAGAGAAAGGCATCTAGCTACTAACTACGGACCCGAAGGTCTATAAAGAACTACTCACGCATCATCGAAGAGGCACCAATGGAGGTGGTGAACCCCATCCAAGATGGTTTCTAGATTGGATCTGGTGGTTCTAGACTCTGCGGCGGTTGGATGAATATTTCATCGATGTTTCTAGGGTTTCTGGAATATTGGGGTATTTATAGAGCAAAGAGGCGGTCCGGGGGGCACCCGAGGTGGGCACAACCCACCAGGGCGCGCCTGGGCCTCCTGGCGCGCCCTGGTGGGTTGTGCCCCCCTCGGGGCACCCCCAGGCATAGCCAGGGCCCGTTGTGTTCCTTCTGGTTCATAAAAATTCTCCGTAAAGTTTCAGGGCATTTGGACTCCGTCTGATATTGATTTTCTGCGATGTAAAAAACATGGAAAAAACAGCAACTGGCACTTGGCACTATGTCAATAGGTTAGTACCAAAAAATGATATAAAATGACTACAAATGATTGTAAAACATCCAAGATTGATAATATAATAGCATGGAACAATAAAAAATAATAGATACATTGGAGACGTATCAACATCCCCAAGCTTAACTCCTACTCGTCCTCGAGTAGGTAAGTGATAGAAACAGAATTTTTGATGTGGAATGCTGCCTAACATGTCATATCATATTCTTTTCTTTACAGCATGGACATTTGGACTTTTAGTTGTTCAGAGCAATAGTCTAGTTTTGACATGATAATTTAAATACTCAAGCATATCAACAAGCAACCATGTCTTTCAAAATATCAATGCTAAAATAAGTTATCCCTAGCCCATCATGCTCAACCATTGATCCATTCATGAAACACACTCGAATATTAGCTACACCCAATACTTAAGTACGATCATATTGCCTCCTAGTTGGTGCTTTTATAAGAGAAGATGGAGGCTCAAAATAAAAATTGCATAAAGTAAAACAAGGGCCCTCCGCAGAGGGAAGTAGGGATTTGTAGAGGTGCCAGAGCTCAAAGCGAAAAACTTAGAGATAAAAACATTTTGGGAGGTGTATCCATCCCACCAACGAAAACGACTTCGAGTTCCCAACACTTTCAATGCTAGATATATCATAGGCGGTTCCCAAACAGAAAATAAAGATTATTCCTTTTTCCACCAAACTTTCACTTTCTATGGCTAGCCGTATCCACGGTTTCCCTCCATACCAACACTTCCCAAGGAATTTATTATTTGACAACATAAAGTAAATTCAATTTTTTGGATTTCGGGACTGGGTATCCCTAATACCTTTGCCTTACTCTCGTGCAATGACAAGTGAATAAACACTCATCTTGACAATAACACATCTAGCATGGAAAATATTAGCCACCCCTCACCGCTCCGCGACCAAAACAAACACACAAAAGAGAAGTTTATTTTGAAAATTAGTGGTGGCACATACAAATTTGCTTAGAACGGCAAAAGAATACCGCATATAGGTAGATATAGTGGACTCATGTGGCAAAACTGGTTTAAGGGTTTTGGATGCACAAGTAGAGATCATACTTAGTGCAAAATGGAGGCTAGCAAAAGATTGAGAAGCGACCAACCAAGAAACAGATAATCTCATAAGCAAGCATAAATAACACTGAATAATGCACCACAAGTAGGATATAATTTCATTGCATGACTATTGACTTTCGTACTTGCATAGGGAATCACAAACCTTAACACCAATATTCTTACTAAAGCATAATTACTCACCAACATAACTCACATATCACATCATCATATCTCAAAACTATTACTAAGAATCAAGTTTATTTTGTCCAATGATCTTCATGAAAGTTTTTATTATATCCTTCTTGGATATCTATCACTTTGGGACTAATTTTCATGTGTTGCTTTTGACAAGCTCAAACAAATATAGGTGAAGATCATGAGCATAAGTTTTTCTTTCTTTCGCTCAAATTAATTTAAGTGAGGCAAGAGAGAATTTCTTGAAAATTTTGCTAACTCTGAAATAAATCTAAGTGAAGCAAGAGAGCATTTCTTCAAAAATACTAAAGCACACCATGCTCAAAAAGATATAAGTGAAGCACTAGAGCAAGTCCATTGCTCATAAAAATTTAAGTGAAGCATAGAGAGCAATTCTAACAAGTCATGACATAATTTTGGCTCTCTCAAATAGGTGTGTCTAGCAAGGATTGATGACTTAAAACACAAAATAAAACAGCAAAGATTCATATCATACAAGACGCTCCAAGCAAAACACATATCATTTGACAAATAAAAATATAGTTCCGAGTAAAATACCGATGGTCGTTAGAAGAAAGAGGGGATGCCACTCGGGGGCATCCCCAAGCTTAGTTGGTTGCTCATTTTTTTGATAATAGATTGGGATGCCGGGGCAACCCCAAGCTTAGGCTCTTCTATCCTTCCTTCATCCATCGTAAGATAACCCAAGACTTGAAAACTTCAATAACACAAAACTCAACAAAACCTCTGTGAGATCCGTTAGTGTAAGAAAGCAAACCAGTACTATAAGTACTGTATCAAAACAATTCATATTTTGTTTTTGCATTATATCTACTGTATTCCAACTTTTCTATGGAAAAAACTCATCAAAGAAAACCATAGAGTCATGAAAATAAGCACACAACACAAAGAAAACAGAACAGTCTGTAGCAATCTGACTTACACGAAAACTTATGGAACTCCAAAAAATCTGGAAAAAATAGGACGACCTTAGAAATTTGTATATTAATCTTTTGCAAAAAGAATCAGGGCAAAAGCACTTTCTCATAAAAAATGAGAATTATTTTCGTGAGCGCAAAGTTTTTGTCTTTTTCAGCAAGATCAAACAACTATCACCCAAGAAGATCCTATCGGTTCTACTTGGCACAAACACTAATTAAAACACAAAAACACAATCATAACAGTAGCATAATTGTGCTAACACTCAAGAACATAAAGAAAAAAGCAAAAAATAAAATTTATTCATTGGGTTGCCTCCCAACAAGCGCTGTAGTTTTACGCCCTTAGCTAGGCATAAAGCAAGGATCTAAGTTTTGTCATCTTTCTCCAACTCTTCAATCAAACACTTAGGATCCTTCAGAGATTTAACATAAAGATCTTCAATAACAATACTCCTTGGAATAAATTGAAAGATTTCATTCTTGCAAAAAGGATCTCTTATCACTTCAACAAAATCCGGGTGAACACACATCATCTTAAGATCTCCTTTATTACTATTACTAGAAGTTGCACCCTTGTTCTTGGATCTACCACTCTTTACGGGAGTTTTCTCGATAGTTTTAGCGGAAGTAAAAGCCATGCTTAGATTACTAAAGATTTCTTCTAATTTATCAATCCGAGACGAACTTTCTTCTATTCTTTCAAGGATTAAGGTACCCTTCTCTTTTAACAACTTAAAAACATCTCCTGCTTTTGACCCAATATTAGTGGCAAAATTATGCAACTTTTTATCTATAATTTCCATATGATCTTCGGTGAGCATTTTCTTATCAATAGCATCTAGTCTTTCCATAACATTCTCAAGAGTCAAAGTTGTTTCATTAATCATGAGAGGTGGTGATCCCACTAAATTTCCCATAGCATTAAAAGAATCAAGAGAGGGACACATCAAGAAATTTCCACCAGTAATCGTATCAAGGACGAATCTATACCAAGTGGTGATGCCAACATAAAAACAGCGAAGAAGAACAACGGTAGATTTCTTACGCATAGATCTATTATGAGCATTGCAAATTCTATACCAAGCATCATTTAAATTTTCTCCTCCCCTTTGTTTAAAGTTGAGAACCTCGTTCTCGGGAGTGCAAGGGATAGAGGAATACCTATCCATAGTAACGGCAAACAAGGTTGCACACAAAAACAGATCCGGCAAGAAAACGGTGAACGAAAAAGAGAGGCGAATAAAACGGCAAGTTTTTGTGAAGTGGGGGAGAGGAAAACGAGAGGCAAATGGAAAATAATGTAAATTGCGAGGAGATGAGATTTTTGATTAAGAACCTGGTATATGTTGAAGATTCTCCCCGGCAACGGCGCCAGAAATTCCTTTTGATGTCGCTTGAAGCTACATCGGTATTTCCCCAAAGAGGAAGGGACGATGCAGCACAGCGGTGGTAGGTATTTCCCTCAGATATGAAAACAAGGTTATCGAACGAGTAGGAGAACCAAGCAACACAACGTAAACAGCCCCTGCACACAGATAACAAATCCTTGCAACCCGACGTGTTAAAGGGGTTGTCAATCCCTTTCGGGGTACGGCGCCTCAAGTGGCAAAAGGACATGAGATAAATTTGTAGTAAATTGATAGATTAAACACCAAATAAAATAAATAAGGAAAAAATGCAGCAAGGTATTTTTGTATTTTTGGTTTAATAGATCTGAAAATAAATGCAAGGAAAAAGTAGATCGCAAAGGCAAATATATGAGAAAGAAGACCCAGGGGCCGTAGGTTTCACTAGTGGATTCTCTCGAGGAAAATAGCAAACGGTGGGTAAACAAACTACTGTTGGGAAATTGATAGAACTTCAAATAATTATGACGATATCCAGGCAATGATCATTATATAGGCATCACGTCCAAGATTAGTAGACCGACTCCTGCCTGCATCTACTACTATTACTCCACACATCGACCGCTATCCAGCATGCATCTAGTGTATTAAGTTCATGGAGAAACGGAGTAATGCAATAAGAACGATGACATGATGTAGACAAGATCTATCTATGTAGAGATAGACCCCATCGTTTTATCCTTAGTAGCAACGATACATACGTGTCATTTCCCTTTCTTTCACTGGGATCAAGCACCATAAGATCGAACCCACTACAAAGCACCTCTTCCCATTGCAAGATAAATAGATCAAGTTGGCCAAACAAAACCCAAATATCACGGAAGAAACACGAAGCTATAAGCAATCATGCATATAAGATATCAAAGAAACTCAAATAACTTTCATGGATATAAAAAGATATAACTGATCATGAACTCAAAGTTCATCAGATCCCAACAAACACACCACAAAAAGAGTTACATCATATCGGTCTCCAAGAGACCATTGTATTGAGAATCCAGCGAGAGAGAGAAAGCCATCTAGCTACTAACTATGGACCCGAAGGTCTACAAAGAACTACTCATACGTCCATTTTGCATCATGTTTCCTCACTGTTATTTATAATGTTTTTATCCATAATAATGCTTTTTGGAGTAATTCTAATGCCTTTTCTCTCATAATTTTCAAGGAACACACCAAGAGGGAGAATTCTGGCAGCTGGAAATCTGGACCTGGAAAAGCTACGTCAGGCCACCTATTCTGCACAACTCCAAATGAGCTGAAACTTTACGAAGAATTTTTATGGATTATTTGAGGAATATTGAAGCCAATAAACACCAGAGGGGGCCCACCAGGTGGGCACAAGCCACCTGGGCGCGCCAGGCCCCCCAGGCGTGCCCTGGTGGGTTGTGGCCTCCTCGGCCCACCTCCGGTGCCCATCTTCTGGTACATAAGTCATTTTGACCTAGAAAAAATAAGGAGGAGACTTTCGGTATGGAGCGTCGCCGCTTCGAGGCGGAACTTGGGCAGAGCACTTTGGCCCTCCGGTGGAGCGATTCCGCCGGGGGAACTTCCCTCCCGGAGGGGGAAATCATCGTCATCATAATCACCAACAACTGTCCCATCTTGGGGAGGGCAATCTCCATCAACATCTTCAACAACACCATCTCATCTCAAACCCTAGTTCATCTTTTGTGTTCAATCTTGTTACCGGAACTATAGATTGGTGCTTGTGGGTGACTAGTAGTGTTGATTACATCTTGTAGTTGATTACTATATAGTTTATTTGGTGGAAGATTATATGTTCAGATCTAATATGCTATTTAATACTCCTCTGGTCATGAGTATGTTTATCATTTGTGAGTAGTTACTTTTGTTCTTGAGGTCACGGAAGAAATCATGTTGCAAGTAATCATGTGAACTTGATATGTGTTCGATATTTTGATAGTATGTATGTTGTTATTCCCTTAGTGGTGTCATGTGAACGTCGACTACATGCCACTTCACCATGTTTGGGCCTAAGGGAATGCATTGTGGAGTAGCAATTAGATGGTGGGTTGCGAGAGTGACATAAGCTTAAACCCCAATTTATGCGCTATTTCGTCAGGGACCGATTGGATCAAAAAGTTTAATGCTATGGTTAGAATTTATTCTTAATACTTTTCTCGTAGTTGCGGATGCTTGCGGGAGGGTTAATCATAAGTAGGAGGTTTGTTCAAGTAAGAACAGCACCTAAGCACCGGTCCACCCACATATCAAATTATCAAAGTAGCGAACACAAATCGAACCAACATGATGAAAGTGACTAGATGAAATTCCCGTGTACCCACAAGAACACTTTGCTTATCATAAGAGACCATTTTGGCCTGTCATTTGCCTCAAAAGGATTGGGCTACCTTGCTGCACTTTTGTTACTACTACCTTTACTTGCTCGTTACAAATTATCTTGCTATCAAACTACTCCGCTACTTACAATTTCAGCACTTGCAGACATTACCTTACTGAAAACTACTTGTCATTTCCTTCTGCTCCTCATTGGGTTCGACACTCTTACTTATCGAAAAGAGCTACAATTGATCCCGTATACTTGTGGGTCATCAAGGCTATTTTCTGGCGCCGTTTCCGGGGAGTGAAGCGCCTTTGGTAAGTGGAATTTGGTAAGGAAACATTTATATAGTGTGCTGAAATTTATTGCCACTTGTTACTATGGAAAACAATCCTTTGAGGGGTTTGTTCGGGGTATCTTCACCGCGTCTGGAACCACAATTAGCTACCCCTCAACCTAACATAACCCACAAGTATATGGGATCAATTCTAGCCTCTTTCCATAAGTAAGAGTGTCGAACCCAACGAGGAGCTAAAGGTAGAACAAATATTCCCTCAAGTTCTATCGACCACCGATACAACTCTACGCATGCTTAACGTTCGCTTTGCCTAGAACAAGTATAAAACTAGAAGTACTTTGTAGGTGTTGTGAGATAGGTTTGCAAGAATATAAAGAGCGCGTAAATAAAAAGTAGGGGTGAAAGTGCGTTATATCGACTAGAGGGGGGTGAATAGGCGATTTTTATGAATTCTTCACTGAGGAATTTGCCAGTGAGGAAATTCCTTAGCGAAGAACTACTTGCAGCAGAATAAGTACTCAAAAGTATGCATAGCAGAACACAAGCATGGTCATCATGATGAAATGAAGACAAGCACAGAGTACAGAAGCGTAAACACACGATAGCACAGGATGAAAACAAACAGACTGAAGAAATTGAACTGATGAAATTGAGAAAGTCTTCAAACACAGATATGACAAGCACACAACACAGTAATGAGGAAATGAAAGAGTTGAGGAAATAGAACCAGTAAGCTTGGTGAAGACAATGATTTGATAGACCAGTTCCAACTGCTGTCTCAGTTGTACATCTAGTTAGGGCGGCTAGGTATTTAAACCTGAGGACACACAGTCCCGGACACCCAGTCCTGAACACGCAATCCAGGACACTTTCTCCTCACCGTATTCACCTTGAGCTAAGGTCACACAGACCTCGCCCAATCACTCATGGTAAGTCTTCAGGTGACTTCCAAACCTTCACAGACTCGGTCACTCGGTGATCCACAATTTCCTCTTGGATGCTCTAGACCATGACGCCTAACCATCTGGAAGAAGCACAGTCTTCAAAGGTAACAAGAGTCGGATCCACACAGGATCAATCTCTTCAGTGATGCTCAATCACTTTGGGTTTGTGGGTGTTTGGGTTTGGGTTTTCCTCACTTGATGATTTTCGCTCAAAGTCCTCGGAGGATGGGATGCCCTCAAATGACAAGTGTCAGTTTCTCTCAGAGCAGCCAACCAGCTAGTGGTTGTAGGGGGCGGCTATTTATAGCCTAGGGAGCAGCCCGACATGATAAGACATAAATGCCCTTCAATGATATGACCGTTAGGTGGGTAGATATTTTGGGACAGCTGGCGCATAGCACAACAACGGTCGGAAATTTGAGTATCAAATTCCTCACGACTATCATGTTCCTCACTGTGTAGGCAATCCGCACTGGCGAATTCCTAACTCCTTAGTCAGAACAAATTCCTTAGAGACCAGAAGAACTACGTCTCTGTCACTGAAGAATATGACTGAATTGTATGAGATTTCCAATGGCTTCACTCGAAGGGATTAGTAGGTGTAGGATTTTGAGTTGAGCATCACATGGAAATTTTTCCTTAGTATTTGCTCGACCCCCTTTAACAGTACGGTGTTTCCTATGACTCAAGAAAGAGAAAATGAAACTACGAAAACAAAAGTCTTCACGCTTCATGTTCCTCAAATGAATACCAAGTCTTCAAGGTCACACCAATTTCCTCACTTTCAAAGTCTTCAGAAATCCAAAGTCTTCAGTCGAAGAACTTCATTTTTAGGGGTCGACTTTCTCTGTAAATATCAAACTCCTCATAGACTTATAGACCTGTGTACACTCATAAACACATTAGTCCCTTAACCTATAAGTCTTCAATACACCAAAATCACTAAGGGGCACTAGATGCACTTACAATCTCCCCCTTTTTGGTGATTGATGACAATATAGGTTAAGTTTTCAACGGGGATAAACATATGAAGTGTAAATACTGATATTGAGGAATTTGATTGCAAGATATAGAAGAACTCCCCCTGAAGAGGTGCATAGTGAGGAATTTGCTTTTGAAGCAATGCACACTTGAAGAGTTGAATCATGGAGATCTCCCCCTATATCTTGTAATTCATACACGCATTTGACATAATATATGAAGGATTTGAAATGCATGATGAAATATGGTGACTGATGTAATTCAGCATGCGTGCAATAACATTAACGAGGAATAAGCATGCAGAAGAAACAGCAAAAGTATCAGGCCACCATAGAGTTTTAAGTTTACAACTTGATCCAACAAAGTCATCAGAAGAACGAGAGTTGTAACTTAGAAAAAACGCCCATAGAAGATAGAACCGCTTGAAGACTAACTCAAATTTCTCCCCCTTTGTCATCGAATGACCAAAAGGTTCGAAAATGAGGACTAACGCCCCTGAAGAATATCAAGTTGATGAAGGAGCGTCAGCGTTGTTGGGGTCGTTTGTTGTAGTAGGGCCTGCCGCAGTGTCGTCCAATTCTTCATGTTCATCGGTGTCGCGCGATGAAGAATAGGAGCTGGCCACCAAGGACGGAACCTTGACCTTCTTGTATTTCTTCGGTGGAGGTGCAGACCAGTCAAAGTCCTCCTGGAGACCCATTTTCTTCAGATCTTCTGCGCTATAAATGTGCGACAGAACAGCCCAGGTGCAGTTGAGGGTTTCATGAAGGTAGTAATGGTTTTTCTTCACTGCATTGTGGGTAGCAGTCATGTTGTGAAGAATTGAACCAAACTGACGCTTGACCCATTTGTGATTGCGATCAACCTTCTGGTGAAGACTAAGGAGAAGCTCATGGTCAGTCATCACCCTGGGAGCTGTGCCTTGAGGATTTGGCTTGGTTGCGTTGGCGGCAGAGTCATGGGTGGCAGAGTCATCATTGGTGGAGTAGGATGCAGCCTTGCGAAATTCACCATCCAATGGACGAATGCCTTCATCAATGACAGCAGTAGCCTTGCCCTTTTCATCAACTGAGGAAAATGTCCGTTTGAGGACTTCAATCGGGGGCAAGTAGCTGCAATGGTTCAGTGTATCAGCTTTGTAGTTGAGTGAAGACCTTGTTCTGATGAATCTCATGATCCACGGAGCATAAGGCTTCAACTCAAACGGTGACATTGCGACATTGGCCAGAGTCCTCATGAAGAAATCATGGAAGTTGACGGGAACGCTATGAATGATATTGAAAAGCAGATTCTTCATGATGCCAACGACTTCTTCTTCATTCGAGTCGTGGCCCTTGATAGGACTCAATGTCTTCGTCAGAATGCGATAGATAGTCCGAGGCACATATAACAATTCCTTCACAAGGAATTTTGTTCTTGGGGCCTGACCTGGCTTCAAAGGCTTCATCAGCACTTGCATATAGTGATCTGTAAGCTCAGGTTCACTGTAGATGCAACGAGCAGCTTCAAGGGGAGGACTGAGAGGCAAAGCACGAAGCAATTCAGTAGCTGGTGCCTTGTAGTGAGTATTTTCAGACATCCAGTCCAGCACCCATGAATTCACATCTTCAGAGTCTCCGGTGATGTGCAGAGTTGCATAAAATTGAAGAATGAGCTCTTCATTCCAATCACATATATCAGTGCAGAAATTTAACAGTCCAGCGTCGTAAAGAACACTGAGGACTGGCACGAAGCACGGCAGAGATTCCATATCCACGTGAGGAATGTGCTCATGATCGAAGACTTTGTCTTTATTGAACAACACTGAGGAATAAAAATTTGCCTGGCTGGCAGTCCAGAAACGCCTCTTCCAAATGCAAGCAGAGTCATAGGGGTTGTAATCAGTGAAGAATACATGCTCGCCGAAGAAATCATTAGCCTTGAATTTTTGCTTCCTTGAGAATGGATCCTTTGGCTTGGGCAGAGGAGTGTCAGTCAGTTGCATTACAACCTCAGGAACCGTCTCAGGTTCTTCAGGCTGAGGAATTTCTGGTTCCTCTTCAGTGGCAGCCTGGGTCTTCAATTCTTCATTTTCATTTTCTTCAGCTCTAGTGGCTGGAATTTCTTCATGAGCTTCATCAGATCCCATTTGAACTGTACTTGCTGGGGACTGAGGAATTTGTTGCAATGGTGTGAAGAGTGGAGAGTTGGGGTGCTGACTTTCCCAAAAGTCATCATTCATCACTAGTGTGGTACAGCCAATGTCCACATCTTCATCTTCCATTTCTTCAACGCCGGCCTCTTCAGCAGTAAACTGAGGCATAGGCGAGGAAACTGTGGGGGTTGAAGGGATTTTATCCACTTCAATTTCTTCATCCATCTGCTCTGACAAAGTAGCAGAAGGATTTCCTTCATCAGATCCGCTAGGGATCACATGTTCTTCATCAAAAGGGACGATTTCCTTTGATGGCATGGAGGAAACAGGAACAACATCAATTGGATTAGTAAATGAGCTTGTCAATTTCTTCATCTTCTTCGGTGCTGAAGAATCTAAAGGAGCTGATACTTTCCTTTTCTTCACTGTTGCACGCTCTGCAGCCTTGGTCTTCTTCACATCTGATGCAGATGGAAGAATTGGAGTTGGGGTAGGCGCAGGATGAGCAGAGGAATGTGGTTGGTTTTCTTCAAGCACAACTGATGCAGTTGCCCTGACTTCTTCATTTTCTTCAGGCGCACCACTAGTGGATGCCCTGGCAATTTCATCAGCGGCTGGAGTGCAGTCATCAGCCCTGGAACTTACATTTTCTTCAGCAGCCTGATTGTCATCAGCGGTGCTGGCATGTTCTTCAGTTGGCTGAGCAGATGCTTCAGCCTGAGGAATTTCTTGTTGCGATGGGGCTGCAACATTTGAGGTGAACTTCTCAGTCAGTTTAACAAACCTGACCTTGGCTCCTTTCCAATCAGCATAGTAAGCATTGAAATCATCGCTGAGGACTTTGATTTCAGACTGGATCTTCACAAGTTCATCAGTTGTCATAGAGACAACGTTGTTCTTCAGGAATTTTTCCTTCCTGTACTGTGCTTTCTTGAGCTGCCTAGCCTTCTCAAATTTCCATTTCTCTTCTTGGATGAAGGCAGTCGGCATATGACTTTGGCCAGGAGTCAGCTTGAAGTCAGACATAGGAGTGTTTGGGTCCTTGTGCCAGAGATCAATGTAATCAAGGATCAACTTTGGATCCAAAAGCAGAGGCACATTTGTGCCCTTGGCTCTAGCGGCCCTGACTTGCCTATCTCTGATGATTTCAGCAAGTTCTTCATCATCAGCTTCGTCTTCTTCAAACGGCACTTGGAAGGAGACCTGCTTCTTGTGAGGACTTAGGCGAGAGCCTCGTCCAGGAGTGGTCTTTGTCTTCAGCAGAGAGGGTCCTGTTGAAGAATTTTGTGCAGCTGAGGAACTAGCTGAAGCTCCCGAGATAATAGAGATGCCTGTAGTCCTTTGGCACGTGGCAAGATGCACAGGTGCTGAGGATTTGGTCGGAGCAGCTGAGGACTTTGGAGGGGCGGGAGCATGTGAGGAATTGGCCGTGAGGACATTGACGGTGAAGCACTTGGCTTACGCGCAGGCTTC
The DNA here is from genome assembly GCF_002575655.3 of Aegilops tauschii subsp. strangulata. Classification (NCBI taxonomy): domain Eukaryota; kingdom Viridiplantae; phylum Streptophyta; class Magnoliopsida; order Poales; family Poaceae; genus Aegilops; species Aegilops tauschii. Next base: position 278,925,399 of record NC_053035.3, read on the forward strand.
TTTGCCATGGATTTCTTCAGCTTGACAGCAGAGGCAGCAGCAGCAGCAGAGTCCTCGTTGAATTTCCTCACTGCATCTTTTGCTTGTTTGGCCAACTTGGCCAGGCGTTTGGCCCATTCTTCAGGATAATCTTCACCATGCTTGAGGCTGGTGAGATCAGCTTCTTGGCCAGGTGCCAACGGAGGTCTTGAGCATGGAGGATTGAGTGCGAATTTCTTCATGTGCTTGGGAGTCACATACCTGTACTCCCTCCACTCTCTTGTCCATCTCCTCTCTATCTTCTGAATGTGCACCTTGCACTGATTTTTATCTTCCTCAGGGGGTGTGCAGTACCCAGCATAGATGTCCTCAGGGATTTCAAATGCAGCGTTGATCTCAGGTCTCTTTCCTCCTTTCTGTGGCTTCTTTCCATCGGCCATTTTCTTCAGATGAGGAATTTGAACAATTGAGTTCTCTGAAGAAGTATGCAACTTTTCTTCGAGGAACGCTGCAAATGAGTTAAGTTGATGAGAACCTAGTGATTCGGTAGCGGACATGAGTACATGTGAACAGAGTATAGTTGCGAGGAAGTTGAAGAGGTCATATGCGTTCTCAGAAGATTTTTTAAAAAGAACAAGTTGAGGAATTTGACCAGGTGAGTCTTGAAGAATTTCACTAAGCGTTCTTTGTCTTAAGTTCCAGAGTTGTATAGATCAAAGATCCACACAATTGAGGAATCTTGAAGAAAAATTATTGCTTAGAGAAACGAATCAAGAACAGATGACATGTGAGGTGTTTAGTGTGTGAAGAATTTGAAGAATAAACACCTTTTGAAGATTTTGCAGAAATCATTTGAATCAAAGAGGGCAGTAAAAGTAACTTTTAATTACCATGAACGAAGAACAAGGTGAACTGTGAGGTGGAGAAGTGAAGTTCGTCTGTGCAGATCTTCCACGCCCTAACTCGGCGGAGGAAGACGGCTACGGCGGCGGCGGAGTGAAGATTTCTGCGGCCGGCACGAGTACGATGGCCACGAGGTCGAGGCAGTGAAGCTCTTCCTCACCGGCGACGATGAAGTAGCGGCGGCTCTAGGGTTTGAGAAGCTCGAGCTGGAGAGAGGTCGAGCGGAGTAAAGGAAGTGAGGAAGGGGAGAGGGGGTATTTATAGCCACGGTGAAAAACTGTTCGCCTGAAGAAATTGGATGAACGTGCCCCTGACCCTTCTCATTCACTTGACATGTGTCACCCACGTACTGAGAAGTGGAGATTGTGTTAGATCGTGGTTGAATAGATAAGTATTTCGTGGGATGCGGAACTGATTGAGCGGCAAAGCCGAAAATTTGGATAAGATAAGTTAAAAGTTCCGTTCGCAAATTCTTCAGCTGACAAGGACACAGTGAAGATTTTGAATGAGTTTCAATAGAACGCACATGAAGAATTTGTGAATAGATTGGGTTGAGTATAGCATAGAGGGGGAAGGGTCCGATCACATTCACTTAGCAGAAAAAAAGCGACTTGAAGAAATAGCAATAAGTGAATGATGTAGAGGACATAAACTCATATATATATATATATAGCCAATGAAGAAAAACGACAGAAACAGTGAAGATTTTGCAAAGTTGAAGATTTTGAACAACTGAGAAATTTCAAAACTGTGGAAAAACTCAAATTGAAGATTTTCAACTTTTAGTGGTGGCGTGACCCACCGTATAAGAATGATGATTTCAGACACCGCGTACAATTGTCGTAGGTTCTGAGAATCAAATTCTTCGTTAATTTCTTCACACTTAGAGTGTTATTCTTCATTGATTGAAGAAAAACGTTTCTTCATGTGTTGCACATCTAAGTCATCAATTTTGCATAAGTGTTATTAAAGTGCGTTATATCGACTAGAGGGGGTGAATAGGCGATTTTTATAAATTCTTCATTGAGGAATTTGTGGGTGAGGAAATTCCTAGCGAAGAACTACTTGCAGTGGAATAAGTACTCAAAAGTATGCATAGCAGAGCACAAACATAGTCATCATGATGAAATGAAAACAAGCACAGAGTACAGAAAGCGTAAACACAGGATAACACAGGATGAAGACAAACAGACTGAGGAAATTGAACTGAGGAAATTGAGAAAGTCTTCAGTCAAAGTCTTCAAACACAGATATGAACAATTGCACAACACAGGAATGAGGAAATGAAAGAGTTGAGGAAATAGAACCAGTTGGCTTGGTGAAGACAATGATTTGGTAGACCAGTTCCAACTGCTGTCTTAGTTATACATCTGGTTGGAGCGGCTAGGTATTTAAACCTGAGGATACTCAGTCCAAGACACACAGTCCTCACCATATTCTCCTTGAACTAAGGTCACACAGACCTCGTCCAATCACTCGTGGTAAGTCTTCAGGTGACTTCCGAACCTTCACAAACTCGGTCACTCGGCGATCCACAATTTCCTCTTGGATGCTCTAGACCATGACGCCTAACCGTCTGGAAGAAGCACAGTCTTCAAAGGTAACAAGCATCGGATCCACGCAGGATCAATCTCTTTGGGTTTGTAGGTGTTTGGGTTTGGGGGTTGATGATTTTCGCTCAAAGTCCTCGGAGGATGGGACGCTCTCAAATGACAAGTGTCAGTTTCTCTCGGAGCAGCCAACCAGCTAGTGGTTGTAGGGGCGGCTATTTATAGCCTAGGGAGCAGCCCGCATGATAAGACACAAATGCCCTTCAATGATATGACCGTTAGGTGGGTAGATATTTTGGGACAGCTGGCGCATAGCACAGCAACGGTCGGAAATTTGAGGTTCAAATTCCTCAGGGCTATCATGTTCCTCACTGTGTAGGCAATCCGCACTGGCGAATTCCTAACTCCTCAGTCAGAACAAATTCCTCAGAGACCAGAAGAACTTCGTCTCTGTCACTGAATAATATGACTGAACTGTATGAGATTTCCAATGGCTTCACTCGAAGGGATTGGTAGGTGTAGGATTTGAGTTGAGCATCACATGGAAATTTTTCCTTAGTATTTCCTCGACCCCCTTTAACAGTACGGTGTTTCCTATGACTCAAGAAAGAGAAAATTAAACTATGAAAACAAAAGTCTTCACGCTTCATATTCCTCAAATGAATACCAAGTCTTCAAGGTCACACTAATTTCTTCACTTTCAAAGTCTTCAGAAATCCAAAGTCTTCAGTCGAAGAACTTCATTTTTAGGGGTCGACTTTCACTGTAATTATCAAACTCCTCATAGACTTATAGATCTGTGTACACTCACAAACGCATTAGTCCCTTAACCTATAAGTCTTCAATACACCAAAATCACTAAGGGGCACTAGATGCACTTACATGTTAGGATGAGTGTCCTTTTCAAAGAACATTCGAAGATTCTAGGATATTTAGCTCACACCGCAACTTGCTAAATCTCTTCTCATCCAAGGGCTTAGTGAAGATATCGGCTAGCTGTTCTTCAGTCTTCACATGCTCAATAGAAATGTCGCCCTTCAACACATGATCGCGAATAAAATGATGACGAATCTGAATGTGCTTTGTCTTCGAGTGCTGAACTGGGTTGTGAGCAATCTTGATGGCACTCTCATTGTCACAGAAGAGAGGCACATTCTTCACGTTGACGCCATAGTCCTTGAGAGTTTGCTTCATCCACAGCAAATGAGCACAGCAAGAACAAGCAGCAATGTACTCAGCTTCAGCAGTAGACAGTGATACGCAGTTCTGTTTCTTCGAGGACCAACAGACCAAAGATCGTCCGAGGAAATGACATGTACCAGATGTTGACTTGCGGTCCACACGATCACCAGCATAGTCAGAGTTAGAATATCCAATGAGATCAAAAGCCGAGCCCTTTGGGTACCATAATCCAAGTGTTGGTGTGTGAGCTAGATATCGAAGAATATGTTTCACAACCTTATGGTGTGATTCCTTTAGTGTAGCTTGAAATCGGGCACACATGCAAACACTAAGCATAATATCTGGCCTAGATGCACATAAATACAATAAAGAACCAATCATGGAGCGGTATACCTTTTGATCGAAGTCAATACCATTTTCATCAGTGCACAGATGGCCATTTGTGGGCATCGGAATTTTGACGCCTTTGCAATCTTGCATGCCGAATTTCCTCAGTACATCCTTGAGGTATTTCTCCTGAGATATGAATATGCCATTGCGCTGTTGACGAATTTGAAGACCTAAGAAGAATTTCAACTCTCCCATCATAGACATTTCATATTCTTCACTCATCATATAGGCAAATTCATCACTATAACGTTGGTCAGTACAGCCAAAGATAATATCATCAACATATATTTGGCACACAAACAATTCACCATCATAAGATTTAGTGAAAAGAGTAGGGTCGAGTGAACCGGGTTTGAAGCCTTTCTTCATGAGGAATTCCTTCAAAGTATCATACCATGCCCGAGGGGCCTGCTTGAGGCCATAGAGGGCCTTATTGAGTCTGAAGACTTTGTCAGGATGCTTTGGATCTTCAAAACCTGGGGGTTGAGCAACATATACTTCTTCCTCAAGCTTACCATTGAGGAATGCACTTTTCACATCCATTTGATATAAAGTGATATCATGATGGTTAGCATAAGCAAGTAATATGCGAATAGCTTCAAGTCTAGCAACAGGTGCAAAAGTTTCATCGAAATCGATTCCTTCAACCTGTGTGTAGCCTTGAGCTACAAGCCGTGCCTTATTCCTCACCACAAGGCCATTTTCATCGTGCTTGTTGCGGTAGATCCACTTTGTGCCAATGATATTGTGCTTGCGAGGATCTGGACGTTTAACCAGTTCCCAGACGTTGTTGAGTTCAAATTGATGTAATTCTTCTTGCATGGCCTGAATCCACTCAGGCTCCAGAAATGCTTCATCTACCTAGGTGGGCTCTGTGATAGAGACAAAAGCATAGTGCCCACAAAATTTAGATAAATGTGAAGCTTTTGAGCGTGTGAGAGGACCTGGTGCTTCAATGTCATCGATGATCTTTTCAACTTGCACTTCTTTTGCAACGCGAGGATGAGCTGGTTGTCATCGAGGAATTTGATCAGCATTTTCTTCAGCACCATTTTCTTCAGCATTTTCTTCAGGTGCATTAGCTCGACGTTCTTCACGTTCTAGAATGAATTCTTCAGCAGATTCTTCGGTAGGAATGACATCCTCAGTAGACTTGAACTTGATAGTTTCCTCAGGTGCTGTTTCATCTATCACAGAGGGTAGGTGCTCTCTTTGCGAGCCATTAGTTTCATCGAACCACACATCTACAGTTTCAACAACCTTGTGAATAACGTTGTTGAAGACTCTGTAGGTGTGCGAGTCCTTTCCGTAACCAAGCATAAAACCTTCATGTGCTTTCGGTGCAAATTTAGCATTGTGATAAGGATCTCTAATCCAACATTTAGCACCGAAGACTTTGAAATAACTCACATTGGGTTTCTTGTCAGTGAGGAGTTCATAGGCAGTTTTCTTGAAGAATTTGTGAAGATATACCATGTTGATGATGTGGCACGCAGTATAAATTGCCTCAATCTAGAAGTGACGAGGCGTCTTGTACTCATCAAGCATAGTGCGAGCATCTCAACAAGAGTTCTGTTCTTGCGCTCCACGACGCCATTCTGCTGAGGAGTGTAAGGAGCAGATAACTCATGAGTAATCACACCGAAGTTGGTTGAAGCCCTCGAGGAAAATCGTTTGAAGACTTCCTGCACTTCATGTTTGTAAGTGACAATATGTACCCATGTGTAACGAGAGTAATCATCAACAAGAACAAAGCCATAGAGAGATGTGTCATTCGTGACTGCTGAGTAATGGTTAGGACCGAAGAGATCCATATGAAGCAATTCAAATGGTCGAGTAGTGGTCATGATAGTCTTTGCTGGATGCTTAGCCTTTGTCATCTTTCCAGCTTCACAAGCTCCACACAAGTGATCCTTGAGGAATTTGACATTCTCAATGCCAATGACATGCTTCTTCTTCGCAAGCGTGTGCAAATTCCTCATGCCTGCATGACCAAGTCGTCGATGCCATAGCCAGCCTTCTGAAGCTTTTGCAAGTAGGCACACGGCTGGTTGCGGTCCTGTAGAGAAATCAACAATATACAAGTCTCCTCTCCTAAAGCCTTCGAAGACTTTGGAATTGTCAGCTTCCATAACCACAACACAATGATACTTGCCAAAGACAACAACCATATCACGATCACAAAGCATTGAGACAGACATGAGGTTGTATCCTAAGGACTCGACAAGCATGACTTTGTCCATGTGTCGATCCTTTGTGATCGCAACCTTACCTAGACCCAATAGCTGACTTTTGCCTTTGTCAGCGAAGATGATATGCTTCAGATGCGATGGTGATAAGGGAGCATCCATCAATAGATTCTTGTCACTAGTCATATGATTTGTACATCCACTATCGAGGACCCACTCAGTGGCTTTGGGTTGATCATCCTGCAGATGAATTAGTGCAGCTTACGAACTTCATATACATCATCAGTGAAGAATATGACATCACAATTCATCAGACCAATTTCATCAAGCAATGCAATAGTTAAAACATTATGGGGACGTGAGAAATGAAAGTTCATTTCTTCATGATTAGCCTGCATCCTTTCAGGCACTTTTCAGGTCTCCAGCAAATTCATCAGACGTTTAAGTACATCTGGAGACCTGACCCTGCATAAAAGATTAGTTATTTTTCTTCACCACCCACATCTGAAGGGGTGGCAAAGAGTTCATCACTCTGCGAGCTCCATACGAGAAAGGTGGCATAGGATCCAATCCATTTCATTTCATATAAGAGGAGTTAGGGTAAGCATATGAATAAGCAGAGAAATTCTTCGAGGACTTATGAACATAATGATTAGAAGAATAATGCTCATATTCATAGCCCTTGGCTCTTCCCTGCGAAACAGAGTTGTTAGCACGATGATGTTCATATGAGGACTTTGATCCATATGAAGAATTTGGTCCATATGAAGAATTTGATCTGGGGTTCCTATTCTTCACAGGTGGTGTCATGAGGACATTCACCTGAAGACTTTCAAGGCACCTTTTGGGAACCCAGATTTTCTTCATAGGAGAACCGTTCCTGCAGTTAGTGCCAACATATCTAGCAAATAATTCACCATTCTGATTTTTAAACAGTTTATAGTTGGAGTCAAATGACTCATCAGAAGAATGAGAAGATTCACATGTAAAGCCAGATAAATTAGATGGATCAACTGGAGGTCCCTTTGCAGCAACCCATGAGGTTTTGGGGTACTGCTCAGGCTTCCAATATGTACCATCGGCATTGAGTTTCCTCTCAAAGGCAATACCCTCTTTCCTCGGGTTCCTGTTGAGGATCTGCTTTTTAAGCACATCACAAAGAGTCTGATGCCCTTTGAGGCTTTTGTACATGCCTGTCACATACAATTCCTTCAGCCCTGCATCGTCAGTGATACTAGCAATGTCCTCAGATGAGGAATTAGTGATAGCAGAGGCAGGTGAAGAATTTGTAACATTAGAAGCATTTGAACATTCAGGTGAAGAATTAGCAGATTCACGTTCAATGCACTTTAAGCATGGAGGAACAAATTCTTCCTGAGAAGCGCTGATTTGTTGAGCAAGTAATGAATCGCGCTCCTTCTGAAGATCTTCATAACTCACTCTTAGCTTCTCAAGATCTTGCTTTCTTTGAAGAAATTCATAAGAAAGCTTCTCATGATCAGATAAGAGAGTGTTATGATGACTTTGAAGGTTGTCAAACTTAGACTGAAGTCTCTGAAGATTTTCAGTCAAGGTTTTAGTACGATCCATTTCTTCACCCAACATATCATCACTCTTGTCTAGCATGTTTTGAAACTTTTCCAAGGCCTTTTGTTGTTTAGTGGCAATACAAACAAGCTTGGTATAGCTAGGTCCAAAATCATCATCAGATTCATCATCACTAGACTCGGATGAGGAACATTTGGTTACCTTGGCACCTTTTGCCATGAGGCATGGTGCAGAAGATGATGGTTCAGGTTTTGAGTGATTCCTTGAAATCCTCAAACCAGGGATCATGACAAGTTCGGTGACCTTCATAGACGTCAGAGATTCGGTCCCAGATAAGCTTCGCATTGCAAACATGCATAATGCGCCTGAATTCATCTCTGGATAGGCAGGAGCAGATGATATCCTTCGCCATGATGTCAAGTCGAGTGTACTTGCGAATATCATCAGTGTCTGCCATCTTGCATAGATCGGTAAGACCAATCTCAATGACGATCCACAGCTCGTTGTTCATTGCCATGAGGCGTTTCCTCATCATGGCCTTCCACTTGGGATAATCATGACCGTCAAAGATGGGGCATGTCACTTTCTTCATACCTGCGGTCGACATAACTAAAACTCCAGGCGGTTAAACCAAAATCACACAGAACAAGGGAGTACCTTGCTCTGATACCAATTGAAAGTGCGTTATATCGACTAGAGGGGGTGAATAGGCGATTTTTTATGAATTTTTCACTGAGGAATTTGCCAGTGAGGAAATTCCTTAGCGAGGAACTACTTGCAGCGGAATAAGTACTCAAAAGTATGCATAGCAGAACACAAGCATGGTCATCATGATGAAATGAAGACAAGCACAGAGTACAGAAGCGTAAACACAGGATAGCACAGGATAAAGACAAACAGACTGAAGAAATTGAACTGAGGAAATTGAGAAAGTCTACAGTCAAAGTCTTCAAACACAGATATGACAAGCACACAACACAGTAATGAGGAAATGAAAGAGTTGAGGAAATAGAACCAGTAAGCTTGGTGAAGACAATGATTTGGTAGACCAGTTCCAACTGCTGTCTCAGTTGTACATCTGGTTAGGGCGGCTAGGTATTTAAACCTGAGGACACACAGTCACGAACACCCAGTCCTGAACACGCAGTCCGGGACACTTAGTCCTCACCGTATTCCCCTTGAGCTAAGGTCACACAGACCTCGCCCAATCACTCGTGGTAAGTCTTCAGGTGACTTCCAAACCTTCACAGACTCAGTCACTCCGCGATCCACAATTTCCTCTTGGATGCTCTAGACCATGACGCCTAACCGTCTAGAAGAAGCACAGTCTTCAAAGGTAACAAGCGTCGGATCCACACAGGATCAATCTCTTCAGTGATGCTCAATCACTTTGGGTTTGTGGGTGTTTGGGTTTGGGTTTTCCTCACTTGATGATTTTCGCTCAAAGTCCTCGGAGGATGGGATGCTCTCAAATGACAAGTGTCAGTTTCTCTCAGAGCAGCCAACCAGCTAGTGGTTGTAGGGGCGGCTATTTATAGCCTAGGGAGCAGCCCGACATGATAAGACATAAATGCCCTTCAATGATATGACCGTTAGGTGGGTAGATATTTTGGGACAGCTGGCGCATAGCACAGCAACGGTCGGAAATTTGAGTATCAAATTCGTCATGGCTATCATGTTCCTCACTGTGTAGGCAATCCGCACTGGCGAATTCCTAACTCCTCAGTCAGAACAAATTCCTCAGAGACCAAAAGAACTTCGTCTCTGTCACTGAAGAATATGACTGAACTGTATGAGATTTCCAATGGCTTCACTCGAAGGGATTGGTAGGTGTAGGATTTTGAGTTGAGCATCACATGGAAATTTTTCCTTAGTATTTGCTCGACCCCCTTTAACAGTACGGTGTTTCCTATGACTCAAGAAAGAGAAAATGAAACTACGAAAACAAAAGTCTTCACGCTTCATGTTCCTCAAATGAATACCAAGTCTTCAAGGTCACACCAATTTCTTCACTTTCAAAGTCTTCAGAAATCCAAAGTCTTCAGTCGAAGAACTTCATTTTTGGGGGTCGACTTTCTCTGTAAATATGAAACTCCTCATAGACTTATAGACCTGTGTACACTCATAAACACATTAGTCCCTTAACCTATAAGTCTTCAATACACCAAGATCACTAAGGGGCACTAGATGCACTTACAAGGGGCTGTTTAGATAAAGAAGCAATAAAGTTAGTATAGCGAGTGTGGAAAAGTGGTGGTAGGAGTTGCGAAATTGTCTCTAAGCAATTTACTACTTCACTAGACCGATAGCAAGTTTTATGTGAGAGAGGCCACTGCTAGCATGTCATCCCTGACTTGGAATTCTCTGCACTTATGATTGGAACTATTAGCAAGCATCCGCAACTACTAACGTTCATTAAGGTAAAACCCAACCATAGCATTAAGATATATTGGTCCCCCTTCAATCCCATATGCATCAATTTCTATGCTAGGTTGAAGGTTCTGTCACTCTTGCCCTCTAATCCATAGTCCTATCAACATACAACCAACCCTTTGGTATGATCCACGCGCGCTCTCATATGATGGGCACCAAAGGACAACAACATAACCACAAGCAAATTAAACCAATCATAGCAATTCACCAATTACCGATAGGACAACGAAAATCTACTCAGACATCATAGGATGGCAACACATCATTGGATAATAATATGAAGCATAAAGCACCATGATCAAGTAGAGGGTACAGTGGGTTGTGGGAGAGTGGACCACTATAGATAGATGGGGGAAGGTGATGAAGATGTTGGTGAAGGTGATGGAGTTGTTGGTGTAGATCGTTGTCGCGATGATGGCCCCGGCGGCGTTCTGGCGCCACCGGAAGAGAGGGGGAGAGGGGCCCCTTCTTCTTCTTCTTCTTCCTTGACCTTCTCCCTAGATGGGAGAAGGCTTTCCCCTCTGGTCCATGGCTTCCATAGCGGCGGAGGGGCGAGAGCCCCTCTGAGATTGGATATGTCTTTCTGTCTCTTTCTGTTTCTGCGCTCCCCGATTCTGCCCTTTCACCGTTTCTTAAATTCCCGAGGATCCGTAACTCCGATTGGGCTGAAATTTGGACACGATTTTTATCTGGATATTAGCTCTCTTGCGGCGAAATAAGGGCACCAACCGCCTTACGGAGTGGTCACGAGGGCCCAGGGCACGCCATACCCCCTGGGGCGCGCCCCTCACCCTCGTGGGCCCCTCGGGCATCGTCTCGCGTTGATTCCACTTCCCAAAATTCACATATATTCCAAAAAAAAATCTCCGTAAGTTTTTATCCCGTTTGGACTCCGTTTGATATGGATTTTTTGCGAAACAAAAACATGCAACAAACAGGAACTGGCACTGGGCACCGGATCAATATGTTAGTCCCAAAAATAGTATAAAAAGTTGCCAAAAGTATGTAAAAGTTGTAGAATATTGGCATGGAACAATCAAAAATTATAGATACGACGGAGACGTATCAGCATCCCCAAGCTTAATTCCTGCTCGTCCTCGAGTAGGTAAATGATAAAAAAGATAATTTTTGATGTGGAATGCTACCTAGCATAATCTTGATCATGTAATCTAATCATGGCATGAATATTAAGACATGAGTGATTCAAAGCAATAGTCTATCATTTGACATTAAGACAATAATACTTCAAGCATACCAATAAAGCGATCATGTCTTTTCAAAATAACATGGCCAAAGAAAGTTATCCCTACAAAATCATATAGTCTGGCTATGCTCCATCTTCACCACACAAAATATTCAAATCATGCACAACCCCGATGACAAGCCAAGCAATTGTTTCATACTTTTGATGTTCTCAAACCTTTTCAACTTTCACGCAATACATGAGCGTCAGCCATGGATAGAGCACTATAGGTGGAATAGAATATGATGGTGGAGGTTGTGTGGAGAAGACAAAAAGGAAGAAAGTCTCACATCGACGCGGCTAATCAATGGGCTATGGAGATGCCCATCAATTGATGTCAATGCTAGGAGTAGGGATTGCCATGCAACAGATGCACTAGAGCTATAAGTGTATGAAAGCTCAAACTGAAACTAAGTGGGTGTGCATCCAACTTGCTTGCTCATGAAGACCTCGGGCATTTGAGGAAGCCCATCATCGGAATATACAAGCCAAGTTCTATAATGAAAATTCCCACTAGTATATGAAAGTGATAATTCAAGAGACTCTCTATATGAATAACATGGTGCTACTCTGAAGCACAAGTGTGGTAAAAGGATAGTAACATTGCCCCTTCTCTCTTTTTCTCTCATTTTTTTGTGGGCTTCTTTGGCCTCTTTTTTTATTTGGGATTCTTTGGCCTCTTTTATTTTGATAACCTCACATGGGACAACGTTCTGATAATGATGATCATCACACTTTTATTTACTTACAACTCAGTATTACAACTCGATACTAGAAAAAAAATATGACTCTATATGAATGCCTCCGGTAGTGTACCGGGATGTGCAATGATCTAGCGTAGCAATGACATCAAAAAATGGACAAGCCATGAAAACACCATGCTAGCTATCTTACGATCATGCAAATCAATATGACAATGAATGCTCAAGTCATGTATATGATGATGATGGAAGTTGCATGGCAATATATCTCGGAATGGCTGTGGAAATGCCATAATAGGTAGATATGGTGGCTGTTTTGAGGAAGATATGTGTGATAGAGCGTATCGTATCACGGGGTTTGGATGCACCGGCTAAGTTTGCACCAACTCTCGAGGTGAGAAAGGGAAATGCACGGTACCGAAGAGGCTAGCAATGATGGAAGGGTGAGAGTGCGTATAATCCATGGACTCAACATTAGTCATAAAGAACTCACATACTAATTGCAAAAATCTACAAGTCATCAAAACCAAGCACTACACGCATTCTCCTAGGGGGATAGATTGGAAGGGAAAGACCATCGCTCATCCTCGATCGCCACTCATAAGGAAGACAATCAAAGAAACACCTCATGCTTCAAATTTGTTACACAACGGTTACCATACGTGCATGCTACGGGACTTGCAAACCTGAACACAAGTATTTCTCTTCACAACTACACACTAGCATGACTCTAATATCACCATCTTTATATCGCAAAACTATTGCAAGGAATCAAACATATCATATTCAGTGATCTACAAGTTTTATGTAGGATTTTATGACTAACCATGTGATTGACCAATTCCTGTCATCTCTCTAAATAGATATAAGTGAAGCAAGAGAGTTTAATTCTTTCTACAAAAGATATGCCCACGCTCTAACAAATATAAGTGAAGCAAAAGAGCATTCTACAAATGGCGGTTTTCTATGTGAAGAGAAACAGGCAATCCAAACTTCAAATGATATAAGCGAAGCACATGAAGCATTCTATAAAGCCATACTCAAAATATATAAGTGAAGTGCAAAGAGCATTCTATAAATCAACCATGGACTATCTCATACCAGCATGGTGCATCAAAGAAAAGTGAAAATTAAATGCAAAAGACGCTCCCAGATTTGCACAGATCGCATGAACGAAACGAAACCGAAAACATACCGATACTTGTTGAAGAAAGATGGGATGCCTTCTGGGGCATCCCCAAGCTTAGGCACTTGAGTCTCCTTGAATATTTACTTGAGGTGCCTTGGGCATCCCCAAGCTTGAGCTCTTGCCTCTCCTACTTCTCCTCACATCGAGACATCCTCGATCTTCGAACACTTCATCCACACAAAACTCAACAGAAAGCTCGGTAAGATCCTATAGTATAATAAAGCAAATCACTACTCTAAGTACTGTTGCAAACCAATTCATATTTTGTTTATGCATTGTAGCTACTGTAATATAACTTTTCCATGGCTTAATCCACTGATAGAAATCGATAGTTTCATCGAAACAAGCAAACTATGCATCAAAAACAGAATTTGTCTTAAATAGGACAATCTGTAGTAATCTGAACATTCACCATACTTTTGGTGCTCCAAAAATTCTGAAACATTTAGGAAAAATAAACAATTTTTATAGAAAGACAGTGCAAAAAGTTTCAGAACCGTTTGACGTTCCAGTAAAAAAATGTAAAATCGCGCACTACAGCCAAAGTTTCTGTTTTGCACCGCACAAACCAACAAGCAATGTAAACATCCTAAAGGCAAATCTTGGCACATTATTTTTATGATACAATGGATTTGTACAAGGGGATAATTATTTTTGTTGAAAAGTTTCTGTAATCAAGGGTCACAAAGTTTCCATGGGCATGAACAGAGTTCAAGGCTAGCTCCCACTTTAACAATGGTCGTCTTCCTCACTTTCGCTTTTATTTTTGAAAAAGTTTTAGGTTCCCCTCTTTATTTTTTTGTTTTTAAACTTTATAAAAGCACACAACAGAAATAAATGACTCTCTAAAACTTCTGGGTTGTCTCCCTGGCAGCGCTTTCTTTAAAGCCATTAAGCTAGGCATATAGTGCTCAAGTAATGGATCCACCCGGATCCCAAGGTATATCAAAGCCAATTTTAATTAACAATGATTTGTGATTTAGTAGTGAGCACAAAGTAACATATATCATGCAACTACGAAATCTAACTCTCTTCCTATGCATCGGCATGTCATAAAAGAACAATTCATGCACGTCAAGTAAAGGCCAATGCATAGTATAAACAGTTTCTTGCAATTTTATCATATTGGAAACATGGAGAGGCGGAGATGTAGTTCCTCTCTCATAATAATTACAAGTGTGAGCAGCAAGCACATGCATATTATATCTATCAAAATCATCATGTGTAGCATTGAAATGCAACCCATCAATATAATCCTTAATAAGGGCAAACTTCTCCGATATAGTGTAGTTGGGAGAATTGAAAAAGATAATAGGACTATCATGCGTGGGTGCAATAGCAACAATTTCATGTTTAACACAAGGAACTATAGCAAGTTCATCTCCATAAGCATAATTCATATTGGCATCTTGGCCACAAGCATAGCAAGCATAATCAAAAAGGGATATTTCAAAAGAATCAATGGGATCATAACAATCATCATAGCATTCATCCTTCGGTAAATTCAAAGGGAAATTAAACAATGTATGGGATAAAGAGTTACTCTCAGTAGATGGTGGGAACGGGTGATCAATCCGCTCTTCCTCCTTTTGTTCTTCGCTCTCCTCCTCATCTTTTTCACCCAATGAGCTCACAATGTCATTAATTTCTTCTTCCATAGACTCCTGCAAAATATTAGTCTCTTCTTGGACAGCGGAGGAGTCCTCAATATATTTTTTAATATAAGGATTAGAAGCATAATTATCATAGCAATATTTAAGTATGGCCAAATTTTCAGATTTGTAGAGAGTAGTATCACACTCTTCAATAAAAGAAGCAATTTCACAAGTACCACTAAAAGCAACAAATTCTTCAATTTGTTGAACATCGTAGTAATTATAAACACCCTTAGTATACGAAGATACGATTCCATTATCACTAAACCCACATTGGTAAGGAAGGTGTTTCTTAGGGTCTTTAGAACAACAAGTACAATCATATATTTCACATAAATTCCAAGCATAGCACTGCAAACGATGAATTTGATCTAGTAAAAGTTTCCCTTTTTCAGATATGCGGTGTCGCACATAACAAGCATGCTCATCTACAGATTTGCCCTCAACTAAGCTAGTTGGGGTTTCAGTCCAAGCACATAGGGATCGAAGATGATCCAAGTAAAAAGCTTCAGTAGTGTGATAGATTTTGAGTGGTTCTTCAATCATTGGTTCAGTAGGTACCACTAATTTTTTTGGTATTTTGCGTTTCCTACCCATAACTAAAGATAGAAAACAAGAGCAAAAAATAAAAACTACTTAGTGATAAAGCAAACAAGCACACACGAGAATATTCACCCCACGCTATAACTCCCCGGCAACGGCGCCAGAAAAAGGTCTTGATAATCCACAAGTATAGGGGATCAATTGTAGCCTCTTTCGATAAGTAAGAGTGTCGAACCCAACGAGGAGCTAAAGGTAGAACAAATATTCCCTCAAGTTCTATCGACCACCGATACAACTCTACGCACGCTTAACGTTCGCTTTACCTAGAACAAGTATAAAACTAGAAGTACTTTGTAGGTGTTGTGAGATAGGTTTGCAAGAATATAAAGAGCACGTAAATAAAAAGTAGGGGCTGTTTAGATACAGAAGCAATAAAGTTAGTATAGCGAGTGTGGAAAAGTGGTGGTAGGAGTTGTGAAATTGTCTCTAAGCAATTGACTACTTTACTAGACCGATAGCAAGTTTTATGTGGGAGAGGCCACTGCTAGCATGTCATCCCTGACTTGAAATTCTATGCACTTATGATTGGAACTATTAGCAAGCATCCACAACTACTAACATTCATTAAGGTAAAACCCAACCATAGCATTAAGATATATTGGTCCCCTTCAATCCCGTATGCATCAATTTCTATGATAGGTTGAAGCTTCTGTCACTCTTGCCCTCCAATACATAGTCCTATCAACATACAACTAACCCTATGGTATGATCCACGCGCGCGCTCATATGATGGGCACCAAAGGACAACAACATAACCACAAGCAAATTAAACCAATCATAGCAATTCACCAATCACCGATAGGACAACGAAAATCCACTCAGACATCATAGGATGGCAGCACATCATTGGATAATAATATGAAGCATAAAGCACCATGTTCAAGTAGAGGGTACAGTGGGTTGCGGGAGAGTGGACCGCTGTAGATAGATGGGGGAAGGTGATGAATATCTTGGTAAAGGTAACGGAGGTGTTGGTGTAGATCGTTGTCGCGATGATGGCCCCGGCGGCGTTCCGGCGCCACCGGAAGAGACGGGGAGAGGGGCCCCCTTCTTCTTCTTCCTTGACCTTATCCCTAGATGGGAGAAGGGTTTCCCCTCTGGTCCATGGCTTCCATGGCGGTGGAGGGGCGAGAGCCCCTCTGAGATTGGATATGTCTCTCTGTCTCTTTCTGTTTCTGCGCTCCCTCATTCTGCCCTTCCATCGTTTCTTAAATTACCAGAGATCCGTAACTCCGATTGGGCTGAAATTTGGACACAATTTTTATCTGGATATTGGCTTTCTTGTGGCGAAAGAAGGGCACCAACCACCTTAAGGAGTGGCCACGAGGGCCCAGGGCGTGCCCTACCCCCTGGGGCGCGCCCCTCACGCTCGTGGGCCCCTCGGGCATCGTCTCGCGTTGATTCCACTTCCCAAAATTCACATATATTCCAAAAAATATATCCATAAGTTTTTATCCCGTTTGGACTCTGTTTGATATGGATTTTCCGCGAAACAAAAAACATGCAACAAACAGGAATTGGCACTAGGCACTGGATCAATATGTTAGTCCCAAAAATAGTATAAAAAGTTGCCAAAAGTATGTAAAAGTTGTAGAATATTGGCATGGAACAATCCGAAATTATAGATACGACGGAGGCGTACCAACCTACTGCACCTACTGAAAATATTGAATATGAAATTCCTTCAGGTATGATAGAACAACTGCTAGCTAATCCTTATGCAGGAGATGGAACCGAACGTCCTCATATGCACTTGATATATGTGGAACAAATTTGTGGATTGTTTAAGCTTTCAGGTTTACCCAGGGATGAAGTGATGAGAAAGGTTTTCCCTTTATCTTTGAAGAGAAAAGCATTGGCATGGTATAGGCTATGCGATGATATTGGATCATGGAATTGGAATCATTTGAAATTGGAGTTCCACCAAAAAAATTAGCCTATGCGTCTAGTTCATCATGATCGAAATTATATATATAATTTTTGGCCTCGCGAAGGAGAAAGTATCGCTCTAGCTTGGGGGAGGCTTAAGTCAATGTTATATTCATGCCCCAATCATGAGCTCTCAAGAGAAATTATTATCCAAATTTTTATGCTCGGCTTTCTCATAATGATCAAACCATGCTTGATACTTCTTGTGCTAGTTCATTTATGAAGAAGACTATTGAATTCCGGTGGGATCTTTTGGAAAGAATTAAATGCAACTTTGAAGATTGGGAAATCGACGAAGGTAACGAGTCAGGTATTAAGCTTAAGTATGATTGTGTTAAATCTTTTATGGATACCGATGCTTTTCAAAAGTTTAGCACTAAATATGGACTTGACTCTGAGATAGTAGCCTCCTTTTGTGAATCATTTGCTACTCATGTTGAACTCCCTAAGGAGATGTGGTTTAAATATCACCCACCTATTAAAGAAGAAATTAAAGAACCAGTACCAGTTAAAGAAGAAACTATACTTTATAATGTTGATCCAGTTGTTCCTTCTGCTTATATTGAGAAACCACCTTTCTGTGTTAGGATTAAGGAACATGCTAAAGTTTCAACTGTGGTTAACAAAAGCTATATTAGAACACCTAAACCTGATGAACAAATTAAAGTAGAACCTAGTATTGCTATGGTTAAAGATCTCTTGGAAGAAGATATGGATGGGCATGTTATTTACTTCTGTGAAGAAGCTGCTAGAATTGCTAAACCTGATAAAAGAGATAAACATAGAACTATTGTTGGCATGCTTGTTATTTCAGTTAAAATATGAGATCACTGTTATCGTGGTTTATGTGACATGGGTGCTAGTGTGAGTGCTATTCCTTACACTTTATATGAAGAAATTATGAAAGACATAGCACCTGCTGAGATAGAAGAAATAGATGTTACTATTAAACTTGCTACTAGAGACAACATATCACCAGTTGGGATTGTTGGAGATGTTGAAGTCTTGTGTGGAAAAATTAGATACCCTACTGATTTTCTTGTTCTTGGTTCCCCACAAGATAACTTTTGTCCCATTATCTTTGGTAGACCTTTCTTGAATACAGTTAATGCTAAGATAGATTGTAAGAAACAAATTGTTGGTGTTAGCTTTGGTGATGAGTCTCATGAGTTTAATTTTTTCAAGTTTAGTAGAAATCATCATGAAAAATAATTGCCTAGTAAGGATGAATTAATTGGTCTTGCTTCTATTGTTGTTCCACCTACTGATCCCTTAGAACAATATTTGCTAGACCATGAAAGTGATTTACATATGCATGAAAGAAATGAAATAGATAAGGTTTTGTTTGAACAACGTCCTCTGCTTAAACACAATTTGCCTATTGAAACTCTAGGAGGTCCTCCTCCATCTAAAGGTGATCCTGTGTTTGAATTAAAACAACTGCCAAACACTTTGAAATATGCTTATCTTGATGAAAAGAAAATATATCCTGTTATTATTAGTGCTAACCTTTCAGAACATGAAGAAGAAAGATTATCGAAAGTTCTAAGGAAGCACCGGGCTGCTATTGGATATACTCTTGATGATTTAAAGGGAATTATTCCCACTCTATGTCAGCATAAAATTCATATGGAACATGACGCTAAACCCGTTGTTGATCACCAACGTCGGTTGAATCCAAAAATGAAGGAAGTGGTAAGAACGGAAATCTTAAAACTTCTGGAAGCAGGTATAATTTATCCTATAGCTGACATTAGATGGGTAAGTCATGTTCATTGTGTCCCTAAGAAAGGAGGTATTACTGTTGTTCCTAATGATAAGAATGAACTTATTCCACAAAGAATTGTTACATGCTATAGAATGGTAATTGATTACAGAAAATTAAACAAAGCAACTAGAAAAGATCATTACCCTTTGCCTTTTATAGATCAAATGCTTAAAAGATTATCTAAGCACACACACTTTTGCTTCCTAGATGGATATTCTGGCTTTTCAAAAATACATGTTTCTCAACCTGATCAAGAAAAGACTACTTTTACTTGTCCCTTTGGAACTTATGCTTATAGACGCATGCCTTTTGTTTAGTAATGCACCTGCTACCTTTCAAAGATGTATGACTGCTATCTTCTCTGAATTTTGTGAAAAGATTGTTGAGGTTTTTATGGATGACTTTTCTGTTTATGGGAAGTCTTTGGATGATTGTTTAAGCAATCTTGAGCGAGTTTTGCAGAGATGTGAACAAACAAATCTTGTCTTGAATTGGGAGAAGTGCCACTTTATGGTTAATGAAGGCATTGTCTTGGGTCATAAATTTCTGAAAGAGGTATTGAAGTGGACCAAGCTAAGGTTGCTGCCATTGGGAAGATGCCATGTCCTAAGGACATCAAAGGTATTCGTAGTTTCCTAGGTCATGCTGGTTTCTATAGGAGAATTATCAAAGACTTTTCTAAAATTTCTAGGCCTCTTACTAATCTTTTGCAAAAGGATATTCCTTTTGTTTTTTATGATGATTTTCTCGAAGCCTTTGAAACACTCAAGAAAGCCTTAATATCTGCACCTATTGTTCAACCACCTGATTGGAACTTGCCTTTTGAAATTATGTGTGATGTTAGTGATTATGTTGTTGGTGCTGATCTAGGACAAAGAGTTGATAAGAAATTGAATGTTATTCATTATGCTAGTAAAACTCTAGACAGTGCTCAAAGAAATTATGCTACTACTGAAAAAGAATTCTTAGCAGTGGTGTTTGCTTGTGATAAATTTGGACCTTATATCGTTGATTCCAAAGTAACTGTTCACACAGACCATGCTGCTATTAAATATCTTATGGAAAATAAAGATGCTAAACCTAGACTTATTCGTTGGGTTCTCTTGTTACAAGAATTTGATTTACATATCATTGATAGAAAAGGAGCTGAGAACCCAGTAGCTGATAAATTGTCTAGGCTTGAAAATGTGCTTGATGACCCACTACCTATTGATGATAGTTTTCCTGATGAGCAGTTAGCTGCAATAAATGTTGCTAATAGTACTCCTTTGTATGCTGACTATGCTAATTACATTGTTGCTAAATATTTACCACCTAGCTTTACATACCAGCAGAAGAAAAAAATCTTCTATGATTTAAGACATTACTTTTGGGATGACCCACATCTTTATAAAGAAGGAGTAGATGGTATTATTAGATGTTGTGTACCTGAGCATGAACAGGGACAAATCCTATGGAAATGTCACTCCGAAGCTTATGGAGGGCGTCATGCTGGAGATAGAACTGCTCACAAGGTATTGCAATCTGGATTTTATTGGCCTACTCTCTTCAAGGATGCCCGTAAGTTTGTCTCTTCTTGTGATGAACGTCAAAGAATAGGTAATATCGGTAAGCGTCAAGAAATGCCTATGAATTATTCACTTGCTGTTGAACCTTTTGATGTTTGGGAATTTGATTACATGGGACCTTTTCCTTCCTCTAATGGGTATACACATATTTTGGTTGTTGTGGATTATGTTACTAAATGGGTAGAAGCTATTCCAACTAGTAGTGCTGATCATAACACCTCTATTAAAATGCTTAAGGAAGTTATTTTCCCAAGGTTTGGAGTCCCTAGATATTTAATGACTGATGGTGGTTTACACTTTATTCATGGTGCTTTCCGTAATATGCTTGCTAAGTATGATGTTAACCATATAATTGCATCACCCTATCATCCTCAGTCTAGTGGTCAAGTTGAACTTAGCAATAGAGAAATAAAATCAATTTTGCAAAAGACTGTTAATAGGTCCAGGAAGAATTGGTCTAAGAAATTAGATGATGCACTTTGGGCTTATAGAACAGCTTATAAGAATCCTATGGGTATGTCTCCTTATAAAATGGTTTATGGAAAAGCTTGTCATTTGCCTCTTGAGTTAGAACATAAAGCATATTGGGCAGTTAAAGAACTCAACTATGATTTAAAACTTGCTGGTGAAAAGGGGTTATTTGATATAAGCTCTTTAGATGAATGGAGAACCCAAGATTATGAAAATGCAAAGTTATTCAAAGAAAAAGTTAAAAGATGGCATGACAAAAGAATCCAAAAGCATGAGTTTAAAGTCGGAGAATATGTTCTTTTGTACAACTCTCGTTTTAGATTTTTTGTAGGAAAGCTCATCTCAAAATGGGAAGGCCCATATGTCATCGAGGAGGTTTACCGGTCTGGAGCCATCAAAATAAATAACTCTGAAGGTACTAACCCGAAGGT
Source organism: Aegilops tauschii subsp. strangulata (assembly GCF_002575655.3). Lineage (NCBI taxonomy): Eukaryota > Viridiplantae > Streptophyta > Magnoliopsida > Poales > Poaceae > Aegilops > Aegilops tauschii. Next base: position 278,947,131 of record NC_053035.3, read on the forward strand.
TGTCAATGGGCAACGAATAAAGCATTATATCTCAAGTACGCCTATTAATGTTGAAAGTAATATTATCCAAACTTTGACACCGGAAGAACACATAAAAGAGTCCTTCCGGAACACTCCAGAATCGTGAAAATAAAGAGGTACGTGATATGGTAAGTAAATGGACTTCGAAAAATCCACAAAAATATTTTTTATCAGTTTTGCAATATTTTAGAATTTTGGAAATAAAGAAACTTCTAGGAACCGTCCCCTGGTGGGCACAAGACACCAGAGCGCGCCAGGCAAGCCTGGCGTGCCCAGGTGGGTTGTGCCCACCTAGGTATTGAGCAAGATCCCTCAAGTAAGTTGTCATCGGTGACAAAAGGCAATAAAAATTGCTTCTAAAAGTGTAATATCATTTAGTGTAAGAGAAAATTGAGCGTTGTACGAACTTGGATGACAAAGAATAAAAGCGACAGACTGCATAATAAAGGTTGTCATCTTAAGGGGCAATACAACGTGACGTTCTCTTGCACTAAGGGATTGAGCATACAAACAAATAAGCGCATGGCAACCTCTGCTTCCCTCTGCGAAGGGCCTATCCTTTACTTTTATGCACTTAATTTTATGCAAAGAGTCAAAGTTTTCCTTCTATTCCTTTTATTTTTCTCCTTTGGCAAGCATCATATGGTGAGGAAAGATCTAGGCACATATGTCCAGTTGAATATAGATATCATGAGTTATTATTGTTGACATCACCCTCAAGGTGAGTATGTTGGGAGGCGAAACTATAAGCCCCTATCTTTCTATGTGTCCGGTTGAAACGTTTTGCTCATGGGTACGAGGTGAGTGTTAGCAATCATAGAAGACTATATGATGGTTGAGTATGTAGACTTGCCTATTGGCTCCAACACGTGACCCTTCCTGAAAAGATGATTAATTGCAGTTGCAAAGTTGACTGAGAACATAGTTTGTTGGTTTCTAATAGAGTTTTTGCTTTATACTTCGATTGTGTGATGAACTAGTACTTATTCGTGAGAAGTATATGATAAAAGTTCTATGATAAAAGTCCTATGCTTAATTTTGTTGCTGTTACAATAATAAACATGATGCTTCTATGTCCGTATTTTGTTTTTATCGACACCTCTCTCTCAAAACATGTGGACATGTTTTTCGATTTCGGTTTTCGCTTGAGGACAAGCGAGGTCTAAGCTTGGGGGAGTTGATACGTCCATTTTGCATCATGTTTCCTTACTGTTATTTATAATGTTTTTATCCATAATAATGCTTTTTGGAGTAATTCTAATGCCATTTCTCTCATAATTTGCAAGGAACACACCAAGAGGGAGAATTCCGGCAGCAGGAAATCTGGACCTGGAAAAGCTACGTCGGGCCACCTATTCTGCACAACTCCAAATGAGCTGAAACTTTACGGAGAATATACATGGATTATTTGAGGAATATTGGAGCCAATAAACACCAGAGGGGGGCCACCAGGTGGGCACAACCCACCTGGGCGCGCCAGGGCCCCCAGGCGCGCCCTGGTGGGTCGTGGCCTCCTCCGCCCACCTATGGTGCCCATCTTCTGGTATATAAGTCATTTTGACCTAGAGAAAATAAGGAGGAGACTTTCGAGACGGAGCGCCCCGCTTCGAGGCGCAACTTGGGCAGGAGCACTTTTGCCCTCCGGCGGAGCGATTCCACCGGGGGAACTTCCCTCCCGGAGGGGGAAATCATCATCATCATCATCACCAACAACTCTCCCATCTTGGGGAGGGCAATCTCCATCAACATCTTCAACAACACCATCTCATCGCAAACCCTAGTTCATCTCTTGTGTTCAATCTTGTTACCGGAACTATAGATTGGTGCTTGTGGGTGACTAGTAGTGTTGATTACATCTTGTAGTTGATTACTATATGGTTTATTTGGTGGAAGATTATATGTTCAGATCCAATATGCAATTTAATACTCCTTTGATCATGAGCATGTTTATCATTTGTGAGTAGTTACTTTTGTTCTTGAGGTCACGGGAGAAATCATGTTGCAAGTAATCATGTGAACTTATGTGTTCGATATTTTGATAGTATGTATGTTGTTATTCCCTTAGTGGTGTCATGTGAACGTCGACTACATGACACTTCACCATGTTTGGGCCTAAGGGAATGCATTGTGGAGTAGCAATTAGATGGTGTGTTGCGAGAGTGACAGAAGCTTAAACCCCAATTTATGCGCTATTTTGTAAGGGACTGATTGGATCCAAAAGTTTAATGCTATGTTTAGAATTTATTCTTAATACTTTTATCGTAGTTGCAGATGCTTGCGGGAGGGTTAATCATAAGTAGGAGCTTTGTTCAAGTAAGAACAGCACCTAAGCACCGGTCAACCCACATATCAAATTATCAAAGTAGCGAACACAAATCGAACCAACATGATGCAAGTGACTAGATGAAATTCCCGTGTACCCTCAAGAACACTTTGATTATCATAAGAGACCGTTTTGGCCTGTCCTTTGCCTCAAAAGGATTGGGCTACCTTGTTGCACTTTTGTTACTACTACTGTTACTTGCTCGTTACAAATTATCTTGCTATCAAACTACTCCGCTACTTACAATTTCAGCACTTGCAGACATTACCTTACTGAAAACTACGTGTCATTTCCTTCTGCTCCTCGTTGGGTTCGACACTCTTACTTATCGAAAAGAGCTACAATTGATCCCCTATACTTGTGGGTCATCAACTACTCACGCATCATTGGAGAGGCACCAATGGAGGTGGTGAACCCCATCCGAGATGGTGTCTAGATTGGATCTGGTGGTTCTGGACTCTGCGGCGGCTGGATGAATATTTCATCGACGTTTCTAGGGTTTCTGGAATATTGGGGTATTTATAGAGCAAAGAGGCGATCCAGGGGGCACCCGAGGTGGGCACAACCCACCAGGGCGCGCCTGGGCCTTCTGGCGTGCCCTGGTGGGTTGTGCCCCCCTTGGGGCACCCCTAGGCACAGCTAGGGCCCATTCTGTTCCTTCTGGCCCATAAAAATTCTCCATGAAGTTTTGGGGCATTTGGACTCCGTCTGATATTGATTTTCTGCGATGTAAAAAACATGGAAAAAACAACAACTGGCACTTGGCACTATGTCAATAGTTTAGTACCAAAAAATGATACAAAATGACAATAAATGATTGTAAAACATCCAAGATTGATAATATAACAACATGGAACAATCAAAAATTATAGATACGTTGGAGACGTATCAAGGTGCCGTGCGGACAGGTGCTTGAGTGCTTGACTAACCGGGAGGCGTGCGAGCTGTACTCCAATACGAAGGCTCTCCAGGAAGCGTGCGAGTTTTACGCCGCGCAGGCTCACCGGGAAGCGAGCCCTTTGACTTCCATGGCCGCCCGCCTTGCTCGCATCCTCTCCATTAATGGCGCCAAGCCGAAGTTTAATACGGCTTTTAAATATAAAACACTCATCGCAAACGTTTTAGTTAGAACACCCGTATGCAAACCGACAACTTCCCAGGAAGCCAAGGGAAAATGTGCCGAGCAGGATTTGTGCAGCTCTTGATCGCAAACGTTTAGTTAGAACGCCCGTATGCAAACCGACAGCTTCCCCAGGAAGTCAAATGAAAATGTGCCGAGCAGGATTTGTGCAGCTCTTGATCGCAAACGTTTTACCTAGAACACCCGTATGCAAAGTGAGAGCTATGGTCTTCCCCCTTAAGTCGAGGGAAAATTCATAGCGCGGGATTTGTGCATCCCTTCAACGCAAACGGTTGTTTTGGATGACCCGTGTGCAACCACGTACAAACAATTTGGTAAGATTTGCATCTGTCATATTGGGTATGTTGCCATTTGTCAAACTGGAAAGATTGACATTTGTCGATCTAGTAACACTGCCATTTGTCAATCCTTGTAACACTACGATTTGTCAAAATATGCAGCTAAAAATCACTAGCACTATCTAATTTTTGCAACTTAAATTCAGTAATTAAGCATAGATTTCATTCATAGATTAAGCAGTCGTTCTTAATTTATACAAACAGTTCAACTCGACGGCTGAACCGAGCAAACTTTTCCCCAATTGTTGCTAACCACGTACTGAAATAGCTAGTTCAACTATATATACTAGCTAATTTTAAGTATGTTGTACAGTTCCACCACATCTATAGTCAGATGAATTGTACAAAATAGCCCCTAAATACTACTACTACGGAGGGGCTTTGTGCTACTTCCGGCAGCCTCTCCTCTACCGAGCGCGCTCAGTAATAGGCAGAGGAGGAGGAAGAGCCTACCGATGTGCTGGACAACTGCAATACTGTGCCTGCCGCTGCGGCACATTCAGCGACGCTCGCCAGCTCGAACGCCCACTATCTATAACATCCCAAAATTCTAAATTTTGGAATGTTATATTAAATAGATAGTTTTGATTGTTTGTTTGATTGTTGTGTGATTGATTGACTGAAAGTGAATAAATTTGAAACTTTTGAAAGTTAAATGAGAGGGAATAAAAGGACTTCCCCAAACCTTCACCTTGCTTTCATGACCTCCATGAATTCAAATTCATTTCATCTCAAAACCCTAGAGAGAAGATGACATGACTTCTTCCATTTAATTAAATGAAAAGGGTTTTGAAAAGATTTAAAGTCCGTTTGGAAATATTTCAAATTCTGCAACTTCATGCAGATTAATGATTTTCACGAGAGAAGATAATATGACTTCTTCAAAACATATGAAATATGAGTTGGGAGTTTCAAAGAATCAAATTCAAAGTCCCTTAGAAAATTATTTGCGATTTGGAGTTATTTGGTTTTATTCAAATTATTTTTCTCCAAAAATAAAATATATGGAAAATAGGGTAAAATGATTCCCTACATCAGAAAATTGGAGAAAAATAAAATTGAAATCATTTTGGTACTTTTAAAATGATTTTTATTGGATTTTATTAGAGAAGTAGCACTGTTTGATTTATTTCAATTTTTGTGGATTTTATTTGACGTTAGAAAAATGTCCATGTTGTAGAAAATGTTTTTCTGAAAATTTTGATATATTATATGCCTATATAATATTTTTATTTTCTTCTGTTTCATTATTTTCGTTTGTCTATGTTTAAAAAAACCTTCCCTCGAACTGGGCCGGCCTAGCTCCTCAGCCAGGCCCAGCCCAGCTCGCCCGTCGCCCCCGTCCTCGAGCGGGACTCCGCTCGGGAGTCCGCCGCCGCCATGGACGCCGTCTCCGCCGCGGACTCCTCGCGCCGCCTCTCCCTTGCCCCTCTCCCACGCCTCCCGAGGCCGCCCGGCCATAAATACCGGAGCCCCTAGCCCGTTTCTCTCCTCCTTCCCTCATTCGCCGCACCCCGCCGCGTCTCGCCAGAACTGCGTCACCGCCTCGCCGCTGCATCGCCGCTGCGCCGCTACTGCCGCCTTCGCCTAGCGCCGCCGCGCCGCTGTTGCCGCCTCCACCGAGCCCGCCAGCCACCGACGCCTCCCCGCAGCGTCGCCGAGCCACCGCCGCCGGAGACGCCCGCCGCCGCGGGAAAGCCGCCGGAAACTGCCCCGTCGTTGAACCGCCGAGAACCGTGGTAAAAACCGCCGCCGACCGGTCCGATCCAGATCGTTTTTTTAATAAACCGTTTTTTTATTTAGCGGACGTTCTCTGTTTAGATCTCTTTAGTGAACGGTTTTCGTCGCGTATGCTTCTGTAGCGAACGTTCGCTTTTTAGCCTTTTCTTTTTCTGTTATTTTTCGTCAGGGACCTATCCGCGATTAAAGTTTTTACAGATTAGCCTTTTCTTTTTCAAACCTTCGCTACTTTTTACTCATTTGTCCAAATCCAACGGAACCAATGCCCACTTCTTCGTTATGATCACCTCTATACAGTAAAATAATTTGAACATGTTTTTGAAAATTTAAAATTTGGTTTCAAATAGATTTGAATTTAAACTTCTTTTTGTTCGTAACTCGAGTTATATAACTCCGTTTGAGTTGATTCTTTTTGCAAATCGAAGCTCTTCACCTAAACTTTCTGATAAGGCCAAATTCACTTAATTTTGGTACTGTTTGAAAAAAAAATTATGTTGCAAGAGTTATTTGCTTGGTTTTGATGTTTTCCGAATTGTCTTCTTCGTTCTTTCCGAGCTTTTGAGTGATTGCTTGTGTGTGGTTACTATTGCTTGCTTACGATAGATTGACCGGAGTGTGACGAGTAGAAATATCAGGAGTTATGAGTGTGAATCATCTTCATCATCAGTACAAGGCAAGTTCACACTTTGATCATACTTTTCATTACCCAGTTTTTATGCATTAGTTTCAACCCTCAAACATTGCATGAGTAGGATTTGATAACATGTGGGTATTGGGAAGTAGTTGATGAGGTAGGAACCTATTGTCCTTTATATCAAACCATTGGGAGTTACTTCTACGTTATGCTTACACTACTATGCTATGCTCGTAGACGTGGATTGGGTTTGAGTGTATCCATGACAGATGTGAGATTATTAATTTAATGGTTAACTTAAGGTGGCTACTTTAATACACATCTGGGTGGATTGATAGGGGCACCCTGGGGATATACTAGTGGACTTGCTCGGACACCTGGGGATATACCAGTGTTGTCCTAGGAGATCCCGGGGTTATACCGTGTGATCCTCCTATGGTCCGCCACCCAGGCTCAAAGGGATCATAAGATTATTCATGCTAGAAACTTCCATGTGCAGCCACAAGCTATTATGGGCTCTAGCATAGTTGAGTATGTTGCATGACCTCTTCCAGTGGTAGGCTAGCAGATGTGATGTAGGGGGTGTAGGTTGGTACTGTCTACCCGGGGTTAGAGTTAATGCTTCTGAAAGACTGTGTCTCGGTCATCCGTTTCTCAAACACCATGTAGTGCGAGAAATCCAACGGAGGAGATCGAGTCTTGTGGGGAAAAGTGCGCAAACCTCTGCAGAGTGTACAAACTAATCATGATTAGTCGTGTCCCCGGTTATGGACATTTTGAGTATATGGTTCTTGGATTATCATGTTGATCTCATCACTCTATATAATTAATTTTTCGGGTTGTTAACTTTTAATTGGGATTGAGAGGGGGATTTACCTTCTCAATGTTTTCAACAAACTTTGTAGTTAAATAAAATATATTCCTTTTGTAGGAAAAAATTGGCTTTTCACAAAAACATTATAACCATAGAGCTTTTCCACCAGCCATATATGCATGTAGTGATAGTTATTATTCATCATCATCCTATGGTGTGAATTTGCCAGTACATCAATGTACTAACCCTTTGTGGTTGCAACGTCTCATGTTGCAGGAATCTTATGACGAGTAAGTGATACGTTAGGGTAACGATTTCTACACTCAACTTTGCCGTTGGTGTTGATGGGAATCCACAACCTTGTTGTTACTTCCGCTATTTGGATTGAGGTAATAGTACTTACGTTACTTTATACATGTGATTTACCGATCCAGGGATGACACTTAAGCACAGAGACTTCACCGTCTGAGGTCGGGTCGCTACAAGATGGTATCAGAGCACATGTTGACTGTAGGACGTGACCCCTAGAAATTGGCAAGCCAATAGGAAAGATTTTCTCTACAACTTCATTTTCAAAAGGATCTTTTTCCTCTCTTCTTTTCTGAGCTTTATCAAAATATTCCCTTTTAGTTAGACCATACCCCTTTCCCCTTTGACCACACGAAGATTCGGCTGATGAGACCACTTCGAGAAGGACAAGATATCGGATAACTAAAGACCATTTCCGAATGAAGGAGATTTTGCCGTGCATTATAATAATGGAAACTACAATGGTTGAAGACTCTGAAGACTAGGAGAATTTGAAGGCTCTGTAGAATTTCCAGATTGGTATGACCTAGGAAAGCTACCCTTATTGAACTTGTCAGACTATTGAAGCTGTCAATACCCGAGATCAAGGTGTGTTGGAGAAAGACCGGAACATGGAGCGTTAAAACTCGAATTTTTTGTCAAGAAAACCCTAAGGCAGGAGATATCAATTATGGAATGATAGCTCATGGCAATGACAAGGGCTGAAACACAGTTATCCGTGATGTCATCGCCCGCTGATGCTATGGTCACCATGCTGAGTTAAACATGCATTTCTTCGGAATGATTGGATGGTAGAAGGCTGATGGGGCATCTGTCAGCAAAGGATGTAGTTTTAACCTTAGCTGGTGTATCGCCAGGATCTGGAGTATTACATGAAGAATTGTTAGATGGACTTGCAGGAAGCCGTATTTGACAAGGAAGCATTTCGTGAAGAACTCAGGACCCAGAAGCTGAAAGTAGGCAAGCTGGAGGAGCAAAATCCTCGAGATACAGAAGATTCGTCAGGAACTGAAGGACAGTAGGACCATGGTTCATGCCAAGGATGTCGAAACCCAGAAGTTTGGAATACAACTCCAGAATTATTAAAGGACGTCACTAGAGACTTCGCGTCAACAGAGATGATCTGGTAAAAGAACTTGAGAAGGACAAGCACGATCGGAAGAAGCCAACGGAGACATGAACAAGACTTGAAGAGTTTGACGGCGTTGAAGATTTATTGACCTTTAGAAGACCCAAACCCCTACTATAGACTTACGTTAGATGCGACGATTGTGAACTGTCAATTGTTTGATGTTTTCCGACAGCCACAAAATAAAATCTGTCTTTTCAAAACTATTGTTTGTATTGTGTGTATCTCCCTCTCTATCTCTCTTATCTCACCCCAAACCCATGGACCCAATAGAGGATGAATGTAGAAGAACCCATATTTCCTAGACCGATGAGTCAATTGGAGATAGACCGAGGGATTCAGAACATGGAGGATCATATGGAGAATAACACTATAGCCAGAAAGGATATGACCCAGCATACACTTTAGTGCTTTGAAAGAGGTGTCGCTACTTGGTGGAGGATGTACCAAACCATCAATGGATGGCAAGGAGTAACCACTTGGAAAGAATTTAAGCTGACTTTGCCAAAGTCTCGGTTTGTGTCCCAGAAATTGAAGCCTTATGGAAAGGATATGAAGAAACCCTGTGCATGCAAGCTTTGCGGAGAAATAGGACACAACCATAAAGAACACAAGGATGAATGCCCTAATTGTGTAGGAAGTCACCCAGCTGAAGAATGCCCAACTAGGCAGATCACTTGTTTCTTGTGTGAAGGGACTACCCACTACCCTGCTCAGTGTCACAATTACCGCATGGTTCGAAGAACCATCCAGCAGAAGAAAGAAGCAATGAAGGGAGCCCTCATGGAAATTTTAGAAGAACCTGTGATGAAAGAAGAGGTGGAGGACAGACCTAAAGAAGAACCAATTAGACCTTGCACCAAGTCGTGCTATTCATGTGGAGAAGAAGGACACATCTCCCAGGATTGTCTGAATGGGGATCTAGTAGAATTCCCGACAGAGGAAGTACAGTATGACCCACAGGAAATAGAAGCCATGATTGGAACAGAAAAGTCCAGGAAGAGAAGTAGATTGGATCCCAGGAAGGACCTAAGTCATATCACCTGTTTTAGGTGCAAGGAGTCGGGGCACCACTTTAGCAGTTGCCCAAAAAGGAAGCCGAGGACCCAAGGAGGCTATGTAATCATGAGGAAACCTCGAGACTCGTCAGAAGTAATATGTTTTCGTTGTGATCAAGCAGGGCACTTTGCTAGAGATTGTCCCAATGAGAAGGAGACTTGTGGTAATTAGTTGTGTCTGTGAGAAATATAGTAGTAGTAGTGGGAACATTTCTTATTATTAGTGAGGTGTTGAGTTGAGGCATGTAATGGAAATGCAGGAGATTGTAGTAATTGGAGAATCAATAAAGTTAGTATCGTGGGTATGATTTGGACTTTATGAGATGTTACTCTATGAAGGAAGATTTTGACCATTTTTGAGGATATGAGAAATATGGTCTATGGAAGAAGAGGTGCATTTTAAGGGTGGTAGTACCCTGTGAGGAAGCTTGACCCTTGGAAAAGATAATGATATTCCATGGAATGGACTTCGGACAAAATAAGAAAGAGTTTTGTCTCGATATGTGGGGTATCCCCATGAGTATGAAGAGATGAAGTACTATTGGATATAAAGGAGGTATAATGTTGGTAATATAGAGCAACTGTAACTCCATGATGAGTCTGAGTAATCACGTCTTAGTCTTGTACAAATAGAAGGAAAGGAGACAGTACAATGGGATGGATTTAAGAATGCTAGGAAGCTGGATGTTGGAATAATGACGAGTTGCCCCCGATGATGAGTTCAAGGTTTACAAGTTATGAGATGGGCCATAACCCACAGGCCCCAAGACCTGCCAAGAAGCAAGCACACTCTTGCTGAAGGAAAAACCCTGGAAGAAGTTACGATTTTAGCAACTGACGATCTTATAGGAGTTTACGCAAAACCTAAGAGATGTGAAGAAACGATAGATGTTTGCTTGGCTTGCAGGATCCATGGATTTATACAAACTTGGTTCGTCGAAAAGAGAAATTCTGCAATGCTTGTGAGGATGACCGAGTGTTAGAACGCGAGATTTCCTAAACCATATACAAGGTAATGATTTGGGTGCGGGATGGATTGATCACCATACCAACTTACTCTTATTATTCGCCTTGCTATATGGGATGGTAAATCTGAGTGACTTACCCATAGTAGAGCAACGACGATCAAAACCTTGTTTAAACCATAGAATGGTAGGACAATTTTTTTTCCTTGTACAAGGCAGTTGTTGCCAATCGTAGGTCATACGGTGAGGTTCAACCCAGACCCATTTCCTGCAGGAGAAACCTTAAATTGTTGACCCCCATGAGATATCGATAGTGGTTCAGTATTGGCGCCAGACCAGTCAACTCCGAAGACCCAGACACAAAAGAACCTTACCAAGATGAAAGGACAGAAGAAATTGAGGAAAAGGTTATGCCACTACCAGAAGAGCCCAGAGAAGGAATTTTCTCGAGAATCTGAGAAGACCGACACTGTAAAGAATAAGGATGGAGTATATGATTTTTGATGGAACCGTAACAATGCTTCTAAGGGTGGTAGCACCCGAGACCCCGGAGATGATCGATGGATTTTGAGAAGACCCCCAAAACCTAACCTATTTCTTGCTAGCCTCTCCGAATCTCGAGGACGAGATTCATTTTAAGGGTGGTAGGTTTGTAACATCCCAAAATTCTAAATTTTGGAATGTTATATTAAATAGATAGTTTTGATTGTTTTTTTGATTGTTGTGTGATTGATTGACTGAAAGTGAATGAGATTTGAAACTTTTGAAAGTTAAATGAGAGGGAATGAAAGGACTTTCCCAAACCATCACCTTGCTTTCATGACCTCCATGAATTCAAATTCATTTCATCTCAAAACCCTAGAGAGAAGATGACATCACTTCTTCCATTTAATTAAATGAAAAGGGTTTTGAAAAGATTTGAAGTCCGTTTGGAAATATTTCAAATTCTGAAACTTCATGCAACTCAATGATTTTCACGAGAGAAGATAATATGACTTCTTCAAACATATGAAATATGAGTTGGGAGTTTCGAAGAATCAAATTCAAAGTCCCTTTGAAAATTATTTGTGATTTGGAGTTATTTGGTTTGATTCAAATTATTTTTCTCCAAAAATAAAATATATGGAAAATAGGGTAAAATGATTCCCTACATCAGAAAATTGGAGAAAAATAAAATTGAAATCATTTTGGTATTTTTAAAATGATTTTTATTGGATTTTATTAGAGCTGTAGCACTGTTTGATTTATTTCAATTTTTGTGGATTTTATTTGATGTTAGAAAAATGTCCATGTTGTAGAAAATGTTTTTCTGAAAGTTTTGATATATTATATGCATATATAATATTTTTACTTTCTTCTGTTTTATTATTTTCGTTTGTCTGTGTTTAAAAAAAACTTCCCTCGAACTGGGCCGGCCCAGCTCCTCAGCCAGGCCCAGCACAACTCGCCCGTCGCCCGTCCTCGAGCAGGATTCCGCTCGGGAGTCCGCCGCCACCATGGATGCTGTCTCTGCCATGGACTCCTCGCGCCGCCTCTCCCTTGCCCCTCTCCCACGCCTCCTGAGGCCGCCTCGCCATAAATACCGGAGCCCCGGGCCCGTTTCTCCCCTCCATTGTCCTTTAATCAAACCCTTGGGAGTTACTTCTACGTTATGCTTACACTGCTATGCTATGCTCGTAGACGTGGATTGGGTTTGAGTGTATCCATAACAGATGTGAGATTGTTAATTTAATGGTTAGCTTAAGGTGGCTACTTTAATACACATCTGGGTGGATTGGTAGGGGCACCCTGGGGATATACGAGTGGACTTGCCCGGACACCTGGGGATATACCAATGTTGTCCTAGGAGATCCCGGGGTTATACCGTGTGATCCTCCTATGGTCCGCCACCCAGGCTCAAAGGGATCATAAGATTATTCATGCTAGAAACTTCCGTGTGCGGCCACAAGCTATTATGGGCTCAAGAATAGTTGAGTATGTTGCATGACCTCTTCCAGTGGTAAGCTAGCATATGTGATGTAGGGGATGTAGGTTGGTACTGTCTACCCGGGGTTAGAGTTAATGCTTCTGAAAGACTGTGTCTCGGTCATCCATTTCTCAAACACCATGTAGTGCGAGAAATCCAACGGAGGAGATCGAGTCTTGTGGGGAAAAGTGCGCAAACCTCTGCAGAGTGTACAAACTAATCATGATTAGCCGTGTCCCCGGTTATGGACATTTTGAGTATCTGGTTCTTGGATTATCATGTTGATCCCATCACTCTATATAATTAATTTGTCGGGTTGTTAACTTTTAATTGGGATTGAGAGGGGGATTTACCTTCTCAATGTTTTCAACAAACTTTGTAGTTAAATAAAATATATTCCTTTGATGTAGGAAAAAATTGGTTTTTCGCAAAAACATTATAACCATAGAGCTTTTCCACCAGCCATATATGCATGTAGTGATAGTTATTATTCATCATTATCCTATGGTGTGAATTTGCTAGTACATTCAATGTACTGACCCTTTGTGGCTGCAACGTCTCATGTTGCAGGAATCTTACGACGAGTAAGTGATACGTTAGGGTTACGATTTCTACACTCAACTTTGCCATTGGTGTTGATGGGAATCCACAACCTTGTTGTTACTTCCGCTATTTGGATTGAGGTAATAGTATTTACGTTACTTTATACATGTGATTTACCTCTGTTATAAGTCCTCGAGTACTGTGTGTGTCAACATACCGATCTGGGGATGACACTTAAGCACATAGACTTCACCGTTTGAGGTCGGGTCGCTACACTATCGCTCCAGACGACCCCTCTCGAAGCGGCCGGACTTCTCATAGATCTCTTGATTCCTTGGCTCTGCGTCAGCGTCTACTGCGGCCATGGCTGCGGTAAGGCTCTTTGCGTGCTTGACGAGGCGCTCCTCCTCCTCCCGCAGGAACTCAATGTAGCGTGCAAGGTCGCTGACGCACGTGCGGGCCTCCACCTCCGCCTCCCTCCTTCGGGCGGCGGTGGCGGAGCGGGTGATGATCCCGGCGGTCGACGGTGGGCTGGCGGCCATGGCGGCCGAAGATGGTGTGGAGGCCACGACGGCCACCTCCCGCCTTCGGGACACAGTGGCGGAGCGGGTGATGGCCAGTAGTGGGGTGGCGGCCACGACGGCCATCTCCCGCCTTCGGGCCGTGGTGGCGGAGCGGGTGATGGCCGGCAGTGGGGTGGCGGCCATGACAGCCACCTCCCACCTTCGGGCCGCGGCGGCGGAGCGGGCGATGGCCCTGGCTTTCGACGGTGGTATGGCAGCAACGGCGGCCGGCAACAGCTGCCGACGGGCACCGGCGGCAGAGTGTCTGGTGGGTGTTCCGCGCACACCCAACAGGGACGCCACGCGCACTACACTATGCCGGGGACTATGCTGCCGCCGCGGTGTAGCCTCCCAGCTGGAGCTGTCCTCTGATGACGTCGGAGTGGCTGAGCGACAACGACGGACTAGTGCCATTGGCGATTGTGGGAGAAGCAGACGAGATAAGCTATTGGGAGGGAGGGGAAAATGCGACACAGGACTCGCCGGCCGCGAGGGTTTACATAGCAGGCCAGTAAGCATTGTGATTTTGGGGGATTTCACCGAGTCGGGCAGGAAGCTTGCGCGGGAACCTGCGAGGTTGCACGGGAACGGGCTCACCGACGATTCATTGGCGCCACTGTTTGGCCAAAAGAACGCCCCCGCGCGCTGCGCAAGCTTGCGCTGTAAGCCATCTGCGGCAGCGGGGTGACAAGAGTGCGAGAGGAGGACGAAAGGACACATACACATACGGTTAATACAAAAAAAATTGCGATTTAATTAGCTACTATACCCCCGTCCTGGTTTATAAGTAAGATTTAACTAATAAAATATGAATGCATGTCACCAAAGATTATATCGTTGGATTCGTTTTTGAACATAGTTTCCAGTTATACAATTTTTGTAACATGCATTAACACCTTTTTGGTTAAATTTAAGGTTATATACCAGCAAGCGTTTGCCCGCAACACACACGGCTTATTCTATCACAAACAACTCGGATGGATCAACTGTATGCCATGTATCGCACACGCAACTCTAATCTGATTCATGTTTGATGTCTCCGACATCGCTCGCACAGTTCGTCTTATTTGCCACGTATCACTGTGCCAGCCACTGCTCACGTCCCTCGGCAAGCTCTGCTCGCTGTTAGGTGCCGCGGCGCGCTCTGCTCGCGTCCGTCGGCGCGCTCGGCTTGTGGAAAGCTTTTCCTTGCGTGTTCAACTGCTATATGCATATATATATGGTTGCTCGACGTTGAGGCGACCGCGGAGCGCTCTGCTCACGTCCCTCCGCGCGCGCTCTGCCAGCGGTTGGGCGTGCGCACGATCACATCGGGGACCCCATATGCATGCGGTTGCGCCGCGCTCGTTGCCACGCGATGCAGTTACGTGCGGCATGATGGAGTTACGCGCTGCAAATTAGAACTGCCATCTGGGCCTGCCGATATTCCTAGCCATCCGGCTTCCCCTTTAATTTCCGCGGCCATTATAACCTTAGTCTCTTCAACCTTTCGATCGCGCCCCACAACACAACAAGCACACCCACGGCGACACATAGAGAGGGCATGTCTAGCAGCGCTCCAATGGAGTTCGGCGAGCATAAAGTGGAGACCCACGCGAGGGAGACGGATCTCTCGGTGGTGTACACCATCGACCCGGCCGTGGTGGATGACTACATCAACAGTGTTGAGCAGTTGCTTGCTCGAGACAAGTACAAGGTGGTCGGCATTGACCTCCAGTACACCGCCGATCGTCCTGACATAGATCAGAAGGTTGCCATCGCCCAGTTGTGTGTGCGCCATCATGTCCTCATCTACCACTACTGCATGGCCACAGAGCCTTGCGGCCATTTCAACAGGTTTGTCAACAGCACCGATGACAAGTTCGCCACGGTGGAAACCACCGACGATGTAAAAGCGCTCAGGGTTACGGGCTTGGCCTGCAAGAACCTTGTTGAAATCCATTAGCACTATAGGGTCTGGGTAGCACGAAGAAGGACTCCCTGGTTGAACTCGCCTCGGCCATCATCGACCCCTACTACGGAAAGATGAAGCAGGATGCCCAGAGAACAAGTCCCGTATCCTGGCACAGGGCCTGGATGCGGCAACTGGATGAACCTCACCTCAGGTTTGCGGCCAAGAGCGTGTACATATGCTACGAGATGCACAGGCGGATCGTTGGCATGAGGAAGTGCCTCGTTACCCAAATCGATGAGCCTGGATCGAGCCACAAGCAGAGCAAGCGTCACCAAGAAGTAGATGATGATCAGATGATCATTTATGCTAGTTAATCATGCATGTAATATATAGTTTACTTTATTGGTGTGTGGAAATGGCATGTGTGTAGTAGTCACCTATGTAATTATGCATGTAATAGTTTACTTTGGGGTGTGCAAATGCCATGGTTGTAGTAGCCACCTATGTAAGTGGATGTTTAATTTGGTTATGCAACCATGTCCTTACAAGTGTGTGTGTGTGTGTGTGTCTATATATATATATATATGTTGTTGTTGTTGTTCTGTATGCAATCCCATCGCACAACACACACGTCTTATTAGCAGCGACCGTTTGTGTTATTATTGGTCTTCACACACATTTCTGATTACAGACCTGTTTGCCGCGTATCGCACACATCTTGTTATATTGAACCGTTTCTGTTCTCTTGTCTCAACACAAATAGTTCATCCGAGTGAACCACATGCCGTATATCGCACACACCTTGATCTGGCTGACCGTTTCTTTTGTGTTGCCTAATCACAAACAGTTCATCCGAGTGAACCGTATGTTGTATATCGCAAACACCTTCATCTGGCTGCCCGTTTCTTTTGTTCCTCCTCATCGCAAACAGTTCATTGAACTGAACCGTATACCCTGCATTGCACACGCAACTAAAATCTGAACCGTGTTTGATGCATCCTCCATCGCAAACGTTTTGCACCTTTTTGACGGTTTTTTACACCACTGTTTGCGGTTATTGCATCGCACATAGTTTCGTCAAAGGGTCTCTGATCGTAGTGTCGCGTTAGCAGCATCCTGCAGTCGTGGGAGATCTGCACCATACTTCACTCTTTCTCTTTGCTTTAGGAGAGTGAGCATTAACATATTTCACTGTTATAGCCTGCATCTCCATCGAGGTTTGGGACGCCTCCTGAGACTTACCCTCATGGACTAGTTTCTGTCTATTCCACCATAAATACCAAGCATCTATAGAGATTAGTTCCCCTGCATTCTGTGAATCCAGAATGGGTAGTTCATGATCAGGCATAAGGAGTAAGAATTCAAGGACTGCCTCTCCTGCACGATCAATGACGCATGCTTTTTTTACCACTTCATACAGCCCCAAATACTCCCACGCTTCCTTTGCCTTCTGGCACAGAAATAATATATGTTTCGTGTCCTTTGGCCCATCCAAACATGCTGGGTAGCTTGGTTGAGTTTTTATATGTCTGTTGGCCAATGTAACGCGACACGGTAGAGTCCCGTGAAGCGTCCGCCAAATAAAAAAATTAACCTTCGCAGGGCAAGCTAATTTCCAAATCTTACCCCAAATAGGGTTGACCTTACTTCTACCCATGCGTTTGAGTATTCCAAATTTCCTCCCATGTTGCTTATTCCATTCCTCCACCTAAGTTGATCGTATAGTGAATAAACCATTTTTTGTATAGCTCCAAGCAATAAAGTCTGACATTTTGTGTATAGGGATCGGGACCGCTAGGACTCTACGGGCATCAATTGGCCACAAAGTTTGTCTCACCAAATCTTCATCCCAACAATTCGTGACTGGGTCAATAAGATCAGAAACTTTTGTTAGGAGATTCCCCCTTCTAGGTGTAATAATTTTCCTATATGCATAATTTGGGATCCATGCATCTCTCCATATGTCATTATTTTCTCCTGTTCCCACTCTCCATATATAGCCATTCCTGAGAGAGTCCACTCCCGCCATAATGCTTTGCCAAGTAAAGGAGGAGCCCTTTTTTAATACTGCACTCATCAAATCGCCCTCCGGGAAATACTTGGCTCTTAGGATTGTTGCACATAACGATTCGGGATTATCCAAGAGACGCCACGCTTGTTTCGCTAACAAAGCCAGGTTAAAGTAGTGTATATCACGGAAACCCATTCCTCCTTGGTCTTTTGGAACACACATCTTCCACCACACCATCAAGTTCATCCTTTTCTGATTGTCCTCATCCCACCAGAATTGCGACAATGCGTCTATGATTTCTTTGCAAATCTTTTTAGGAATTTTAAAGACGGGCATTGCATATGTTGGGATGGCTTGAACAACAGACTTAAGCAAAATTTCCTTTCCACCAGTCGATAACAACTTTTCTTTCCATCCACTAATCTTGATATTAATACGCTCAATCAAGAACTGAAAACAATTGCTTTTGTCCATGCCCACATTGGCAGGTAGTCCCAAATATTTATAATTAAGTGCCTCAGTCATAATATTTAGAATTGTACAGATTTGCACTTTGTCCTCCACTTCCGTATTGGGACTAAAAAATATGCTGATTTTTCGACACTCACCATTTGCCCTGATGCGGCACAATAAGAGTCTATAACCGCTCTAAGGGCCTCCGCGTTCGTTGCATTTGCTCGCATGAGGATCAATGAATCATCCGCAAATAATAGATTGGAAACTGAAGGGGCTTCCCTGCTAACTTTTATGCCGGTGATATTTCCTCTCTCCTTTGCGTTTGCTAACAGGGCAGTCAGGCCCTCCGTACATAACAGGAATAAGTAGGGGGAGAGGGGGTCCCCCTGCCTTAGCCCTCTAGTGGGTTTGAAGCTATCCGTCTCATCTACATTAGACCGAACCCTGTACTCCACAGAGGACACACATTGCATAATCAAATTCACCCAGTTTTCCTTGAATCCCAGCTTCATGAAAATTTCTTTTAAAAAAGACCATTCCTCTCGGTCATAAGCTTTGTGCATGTCCAACTTGATTGCACACAACCCCTCCCTTCCTGTTCTTTTCTTTTTATTTGTGTGGAAACACTCATATGCTACTAGAATATTATCTGTGATTAGTCTCCCAGGAACAAAAGCACTCTGAGTTGGGCTAATAATATCTGACAAAATTAATTTCAAACGCGCTACAATCATTTTTGAAATAACCTTATACACCACATTGCATAAACTAATAGGTCCAAATTGAGTAACCTTTCTTGGGGAGTTAACCTTTGGGATCATGACAATTGCAGTATCATTCCATCATTCCGGTATTGAACATGTATTCACCGCCTGGAGGACCTCTTTTGTCAAGTCCTCTCCCAACATAGACCAAAATCTCCTATAAAAAATAGCGTGTAGACCATCTGGACCCGGCGCTTTTAAATCACCAATGTCAAATAAGGCTTTCTTAACTTCCTTTGCCGTATATGGGGCCATGATTCATTTCATATGTCACTTTTCTTTTAACAAGAGATAGAACTCTCGGGTCTGGTTGAGAGACTTCTGATGTGAAGAGTTTTGAAAAATACCCTTTAATATAATCCTTCATTTTCGTATCTTGCACTCAGACTCCGTCATCCCCAAGCAATTTTTTAATTTGTTTCCTTTTCTTTCTTGTTGTTGCCGCGTTATGAAAAAAAGAAGCATTGTGATCCCCATGCAATAACCAATTTGCACGACCACGCTGTACCCAATAAATCTCCTCTTGTTCCAGCAAATTTTCAATGAGGACCAAAATCTCCTTTTGTCGTGCTTGGGAATCCACATTCATAGGACCTCTACGCATCTTTTCTAACTCTTTTTTGAGCTTTTTTATTCTCTGTTTTGGGCCTCTCAAAACCTCACGGTCCCAAATACACAAATCTGACTAAATCACACGAGTACGATCAGTGAGCTTTGGCCCAATCCCCATCATCTTTGCCTTTTTCCCATGTTGTACGAACAATTTCACCGACCGTTTCCTCCTTGAGCCACCGAGCTTCAAACTGTTTTACTCGTCCCCTTGGGGCGTTAAAAACATTTCTGTCAAAATATTCTGTATCCAATACGAGTGGACGGTTGTTGATAGTCTAATTTGGATCTGGCTTGAGGGGTTGCCGAGATTATTTAGTTTTGGTGGTCAAGCTAATGGTTTGAGAATGCACACATGATTGCAAGTACAGAGGCTAGGTGCAGCAGGATGGATGGAACAAAATTGTGTGTTAGAGATCATGCATTGAGAGAAAGAAGGAAAGAGGTCTGGTTTGGAAAACTGAAGATGCAAAAGATTTTGCATAATCAGCTATTCTGCCAAAACAGAGCTAATATGGAAAGTCTACTAGTATTGGGCCCAGGCTGATGCTTTTACAGAAAGATTAGGAAAAGCATGTTGGCTTATGTGCCAAGGAAACAACACGTCAGGAGTCCTACTCCAAATTGCCAAGACCAGGCATACCCTTATATATGTGGGTATACGGCCGATTGAAAACCCAATCGATCCTTTCACAACCTTACATTACTTTTCTCCTATGCTCTTTTCTTTCCAGCACCTAGCTTGTAGCTTCTGCCCAGCCCTAGGAAACCTAGGGTATTGGCTCATCTTTGTCGTTTTGCATTGAAAAACGGTCGGTTTACCTCCACGAAAGCGAGGAATCAGTGCTGCTGTGCGGATAATTTTTCGCAGCAACACAATTGGCGACTCCACTCGCGGAAGAAGAAGAGGAACACAATGAGCACCGACCCCAAGGACGGGAGTGATCTCAACCCCAACAACATCATGGCCATCACACTTGAGGATCTGCCTGAGGATGAATGGCAGAAACTTGAACAGGAGCTTGAGGAAGAGAGGGTGGAAAAGCTGAAGCAGAAGTTGGCGGGCTTCCAAAGGACAAGAAATGGCGTCATCCAGAAGGTAGCTACACCAAGTCATCCTGTTGGGGTAAGTAAAACTGCCTGTACAGAAGAGATTGCACATCTAATTGATGCATCTATAGCTAGTAAATACGGCAAACAAATGACAGACATGGCACACACAATTACTGAATTAGCTAGCAAATTTGATGAGTTCAGAGAGCAATTTAATAAGGATATTCAGATTAGCTTGCCTCGTCAAATTCGTTCAATGGTACTACAGGCCAATGATGAACGTTATGAGAAACAGTCGGTGCATCCAGAAAATAGTAGGTTCACTAATGTACCTAACCCTATGCATACACCCATTGCAGTACCCAATGTTGTGCAGCCCCACATCCTGTTAAGCTATAACCAAAGTGGCCAGAATTACATTGGCAATTTGGCCAATAATTTTGTACCTACTGTTGCTACTCCTACTCTGACTTCGGTTCCACCAAATTTCAGTAGCAATAACCAAAGTGTTGGCTTTAATTCCAATCTGCAGGAACCCTACTATCAAACAGTAGCATATAGCACACCACCCTTGCCTCCTATTGGTATCGGGGTTCCTTACAGGCCGGTGCCAGATGCGTGTTTTAATGGTTCTCCGCAGCAAATGTATCATGCTCAAACTTCTTTGTCAGAGTTACGGACATGTACTTATGGTGCATCTATGCCACAAGCTAGTTCTCCGCAGCCTACTGAAAATTTTAAGGATCAACTTGCTAATATACTTAGACAATTCGGCTTGGAACCTAAGGGTAGAGCACATGCATATCAAAAACCCTAACCTAAATATTTCAACACAACACCTTATCCTCGTGGGTTTAGAATTCCAGATTTTGTTAAGTTCACAGGAGAAGACGGTAGATCAACCTTTGAGCATGTAGGACAATTTTTAGCACAATGCAGTGAAGTTGGTACATCAAATATTTTTAGAGTGAAATTATTTCCCTTGTCTTTATCTAGTACTGCATTTACTTGGTTTACATCGCTTGCTCCTAACTCTATTGCAACATGGGCTCAATTGGAGCAGAAATTTCATGAGTACTTTTATGGTGGTGAGACTGAACTTAGACTTTCAAGTTTGACAATGGTTAAGCAAAAACACAATGAATCTGTTTATGATCATATTAAAATATTTAGAGATGTCAAAAACCGATGCTTCAGTTTGACCATAGCCGAATAAGATTTAGATGATCTTGCCTTTTCGGGTTTGCTTGCTCATATTAGAGATAAATTGGAAGGGCAAGAATTTTCAGATGTTAACCAAGTTTTGCAAAAGGCTTGGGCACAGGAAAACCGTGCTAAAGAAGTTAAACCATACAACCAGTTTAGAGATAATAAGAACAAAGACAAGGAAAAACCTACGGTTAATGTTGTAGAGCATGATACTGATTCAGCTAGTGAATATGATGTTGATATATGTATGGTCGAATGGGTTCGAGTACCGAAGTCAAACCTTTTGCATGTGCTGCCCTGAAACCCACACCAGCTAAAAGAGAGGAAATCAAATATAATTTTGATGTTAGTAAGTGTGACAAGATTTTTGACATGTTGTTGCAAGGGAAGTTAATTAGAATAAAAGAAGGGCATGTGATTCCATCTCAAGAAGAACTGGGTAGAAGAGCTTATTGTAAATGGCATAACTCTTTTTCTCATGCTACTAATGATTGTAATGTGTTTCGTCGACAGGTGCAATCGGCCATTAATGACAGACGATTGGTATTTACAGAAGGTACTAAGATGAAGCTCGATAGTGATCCTTTTCCTATCAACGTGGTTGAGTTTGAGAATAAGAAAATGCTTATTCAGTCGGATCAGACCAAATCCCCAAGAGAAAAAAATGTTGTTGATGATAGTGCTCCTCCAAGGATGATCAAACCAAAGAAACCAGAAGTAGGAGTGTGGAAAGTTAATGGAAGAAGGAGACAAGCTCCGAGGCCAAAGTCGACAGTTAACATGTTGTTGGAGAAATACACTTCATGCAAGGCCACCAATGTATTTAACCGGCTTGGAGGTAATAAACGTCCTAGATCTCCTTCTAGACCTGCCGGTCATGAGCAATGGCAAAGAAATTCATACGACCAGCAGCCATATTTCGAAATGGAGCTAGTATATTGGGGCTGTGCACCTCCTATGTATCCGCAAATTCCTCCATGGGGCTTTAATCCTTGGGCGCCATATCCTATAGGGCCACCAGGTTATTTTCAACCGGGATGGATCCCGCCTAGGCCTATGTTCAGACCAAACATGCATGAGAAAAGGGCTCGATTTAATCATGAAGCAAGATCCCGTGATGCTATTGTGGTTCGAGGAAAAGATGGTTCACGCAAAGGGGCTTAAGATAGCTCATCCAGCAAAAGATTTGCGTAGAGCAGATTGCCTACACACAATGCGGATGGCAAGGTTCACATAGGTGGCCAGAAGTTTGCATGGGTACCGGTCAGATCTAAGGGTGGTGTAAAAAAATCAGTTGAACATGATTAATGTAGGTCCGGTTGTGCTATTATGAACCAACCTGGGTTGGGTGCTGCTCATAATGTTGATAATGGTATGCTCAAATCAGCTGCAGGTGTTGCCCCTGATCCAGAAACAATCATGATTGGCGGTTTCAGATTTGGTTCAGTTCAGAAAAGAGTTCCAGGTTCAGAAAAGATTAGTAATGATACATTGCAGCAACAGGGGCCTGATACATCGTAGCAAGAGGAAATTCCAACAAAAGAAAGCAACTCACATGCTAATTTGGGGCCAAATATGCAGAAAGATGGGACCGCTAGCACAACTGATCAATACATAATTCTGTCGGCCAAAGACAGAATGTTTGCTCCCCAAGCAGCAGGACATCAGTACAGACCGAGGAACTCGGGGGGCAGCATAATTAGGTCAGTGGCACCAGGAACTAAACCGAAGCTTCGATGGTGCCCAACGGGGCTCACACGTACTCAGAAAAGAAGGGGGCAGCGGCTGCGGGCATTGGAAATTAGAGAGGACTTAGCTGAGAAGAAGCGTGACAAGTGGTTCAATCAAGATAAACCAATGGTGCCTTCGAATATGACTTGGAAAGAGAAGCGCATTGCAAGGGAGAAAGGCAACATTGCTGATGACATGGTCATGGATGGAAACTCTGGGGATAAAGAGGATATGCCTGCAGATATGGACATTAATATGGTATTTGGGCTGCCCGTTGAATTTTGTGCGCCTAAGGCTAAAGAGGCTAAAGTTGCAGAGCTTGTTCTTGGCCCAAAAAGTGTTACATTTGAGAAACCAGAGAAGCATAGACAACACCTAAAGCCTTTGTTTATCAAGGGTCACATTGATGGTAAGCCTATTGGTCACATGCTTGTTGATGGTGGTGCCAGTGTTAATATCATGCCTTTTTCAGCTTTTTCTAAATTGGGCCGAAAAGAGGAAGAACTAATGAAAACCAATATGGGACTTAGTGGGTTCTCAGGAGACTTGTCTGAAGCTAAGGGTGTTATTTCTATGGAGCTCATGGTTGGGAGCAAAACATTGCCGACTGCTTTCTTCGTTGTTGATGTCAAAGGCCGATATAATATTCTTTTGGGCGCGATTGGATTCATGTGAATTGTTGCATCCCTTCTACTCTACATCAATGTTTGATTCAGTGGGTTTATGATGATGTTGAAGTGGTTGATGCGGATAATTTGGCCTGCATTGCTTTGGCTGAGGCTCCGGTTGATTGGCAACACGGTGAGATGCGATGCTTGACGGGTAGAGATTTATCAGATTACGATTATATTAGTATTGGCAGAGATGGTTTTTTTCCTGTACATGCATAGCCGTCTAGTGTAGCTCGGCTTAATGACTTATCCTTATGAACAATGAATAAGGAAGATGGTGTTAAATGGATGCAAAGGCGTGTTGAGGAGTATCGTTCAGGAAAGAACGATGTGCATGAAGCTATTGAGGATTTCGATGACATGGAGAAGCTTGGACAAGGATTCTCATCGGTTGGCCCACTTGAGGAATTGATATTGGTGATGGAAGTGTCCCTAGACCTACATTTATTAATGCTAATATGGGGGGCGATCAGAGAGAAAAGGTATGTGCATTACTTAGGGAATTTGTTGATTGCTTTGCTTGGAATTATACTGAGATGCCCGGTTTGAGTAGGGACTTCGTTGAACACAGATTGCCTATTAAATCTGGTTTAGGCCCCATAAACAGCCCCTTCGGCGATTCAATCCTAGGATATATGACCGCATCAAAGATGCAATTGATCAGTTGTTAAAAGCTCGGTTTATTCGGCCATGTAGATATGCGCAATGGATTTTTAATATTGTTCTTGTTGAAAAGAAAATACTGATAAGATTAGAGTATGTATTGATTTTAGGGATTTGAATAAGGCTACCCCTAAAGATGAATATCCTATGCCTATAGCCGACATGTTGATTAACGATGCTTTTGGACATAAAGTAATCAGTTTTTTAGATGGTAATGCTGGTTATAATCAGATATTTATGGCCGAAGAAGATATGTTTAAGACTGCTTTTCGATGCCTTGGTTTTGTTGGTTTATTTGAGTGGACTATTATGACTTTTGGATTGAAGAATGCTGGAGCTACATAATAGCGTGCTATGAATCTGATTTTTCATGATCTTCTAGGCATCATATTAGAAATATATATTGATGATGTAGTTGTTAAATCGGATGGGTTTGATCATCATTTAGCCGATTTGCGATTAGCTTTTGAAAGAATGCGTCGGTATGGGCTGAAAATGAATCCACTCAAATGTGCTTTCAGTGTATCGGCTGGTAAGTTCTTAGGTTTTATAATTCATGAGCATGGCATAGAGATTGATCCTAAGAAGGTAGAGGAAATCAGAAAATTGGAGGAGCCCACATGTAAAAGGGATGTGCGGAAATTGTAAGGAAAAATCAATTACTTGAGACGATTCATATATAACCTTGCGGGAAAAATTGAATTGTTTGTTCCTTTACTTCGGTTAAAACATGAAGCCGAATTCACTTGGGGGGCAGAACAACAAGAGGCTTTAAATAATATAAAATGGTATTTGTCAAGTCCTCCGATGCTTCGAGCACCCAAGTCTGGTGTGTCGTTCAGGTTATATATTGCCGCACAAGACAAGGTGATCGGCGCAGTTTTAGCACAAGAGGACGGCGGGAAGGAGTACACCATTGCATACTTGAGCCGCCGCTTGCTTGACGCTGAGACTTGGTACGTATTTATTGAAAAATTATGTTTATCTTTATATTATGCATGCACAAAATTTTGGCCATATTTACTTTATAGTACATGTGTAGTAGCTTCCAAGCCGACGTGATTATATATATATATGCTGCAGCAGCCGATTCTTAGTGGTAGGATTGGAAAATGGGCTTATGCACTAATAGAATATGACTTGGCATATGAATCGTTGCGTGCTATGAAAGGTCAAGTCATCGCTGATTTTATTGTTGATCATAGGATTAAGGATGAAGAAGATATTAATTATGTTAGTGTGTGCCCATGGAAGTTTTATTTTGATGGATCGGTTTGTAGGGAGGGACGAGGCATCAGTAAAGTTTTAATTTCACCAGACAATGTCGTTTATGAACCATCGGTCCGTTTGGAATATCCTTGTACAAACAACCAAGCTGAATATGAAACTTTGTTGTTTGGTTTACAAAATTTAGTAGATATGGGTGTAAAGGATATAGAGGCTTTTGGAGATTCACTTCTGGTAGTCCGGCAAATTGGTGGTGAATTTCAATGTTTTGATGGATTATTAAACAACTATTTGGACCGATGTTTAGATATAATTAAGTCTCTGAATACTTTCACTATCAGTCATATACCTAGGGAAGAGAATTCTAGAGCTAATTGCTTAGCGCAGCAAGCATCCGGATACCAAATTGGTAGGGGAAAGTTTTTCATATTAGAGAAACCGATGCTACATGTTGTTAATAGTAATGCTAATCTATTGGCTATTAATTTGCTAAAGGATGCAGCAGGTCCTTTTTCAATCCAGCAGCAAATAGTACATGGCAAAGAAGATTCCGTTCAGGAGTCACAAATAACCGAATCAGCGGCTAATTTAGAACTAAGTGATTGGAGAACTCCTCTGGTTAATCATCTAAAGGATCCTGGGCAAACAAGAGATAGAAAAATTCGGCAACAAGCTTTAAAATATACTTTGCTAGATAGTGAGTTTTACCACCAAACGATAGATGGATTACTTTTAAAGTGCTTAGGTCCTGATCAGTCAGAGTAGCTATGGGTGAAGTACATGAAGGGCTATGCGGAACATATCAGTCGGCTCATAAGATGCAATGGTTATTGAAAAGAGTAGGTTTGTATTGGCCGACGATGTTAGGGGATTGTTTTCGCTATTATAAAGGGTGTGAAGAATGCCAAAAATTTTGAAATGTTCAATTGGCTTCAACTAAAGGTCATCGCTTCGTCCTAGTAGCTACAGATTATTCTACGAAATGGACTGAAGCGATTCCTTTAAGAAATATGACCCATAAGGAAGTGGTTAATTTTGTTTTGGAGCATATTATTCACAGATTCGGTATTCCTCAAACTTTGACTACAGATCAAGGCTCTTCTTTTATGTCTCATCAACTTCGTGAGTTTGCCGAATCTTTTAGAATTAAATTGTTAAATTCGTCGCCTTATTATGCTCAAGCTAACGGACAAGCTGAATCTAGCAATAAAACTTTAATTGAGCTTATAAAGAAGAATATTAAGGAGCATCCAAGAAAGTGGCATGAAGTGCTTTCGGAGGCTTTATGGGCTCATCGGATATCTAAGCATGGAGCAATTCAAGTGACACCGTATGAGTTAGTGTATGGACAGGAAGCAGTGTTACCTATAGAGGTTAATTTGCAAGCTCTTAGAGTAGCCAGACAAAACGATTTGTTGGCTGTAGACTATAATAATTTGATGATGGATAGAATTGATGATGTTCCAGAAGAAAGATTAAGAGCCTTACGAGAGATTGAAAAAGAAAAATTAAGAATAGCTAAAGCTTATAACAAAAAGAGTGAAGGAAAAATCGTTCCAAATAGGAGACTTAGTGTGGAAAACGATTTTGCCTATTGGAACTAGAAATATTAAATTCGGCAAGTGGTCACCGAGTTAGGAAGGTCCGTATAAGGTTGTAGAGGTTGTTCCTGGAAATTCATATTTTGTACAATCTTTGCAGGGGGAAAGTTGCCCAAAGCTCTCGATAACCCACAAGTATAGGGGATCGCAACAGTTTTCGAGGGTAGAGTATTCAACCCAAATTTATTGATTCGACACAAGGGGAGCCAAAGAATATTCTCAAGTATTAGCAACTGAGTTGTCAATTCAGCCACACCTGGATAACTTAGTATCTGCAGCAAGGTATTTAGTAGCAAAGTAATATGATAGTAGTGGTAACGGTAACAAAAGTAATATTTTTTGGGTTTTGTAGTGATTGTAACGGTAGCAACGGAAAAGTAAATAAGCGAAGAACAATATGTGAAAAGCTCGTAGGCATTGGATCGGTGATGGAGAATTATGCTGGATGCGGTTCATCATGTAACAATCATAACATAGGGTGACACAGAACTAGCTCCAATTCATCAATGTAATGTAGGCATGTATTCCGAATATAGTCATACGTGCTTATGGAAAAGAACTTGCATGACATCTTTTGTCCTACCCTCCCGTGGCAGCGGGGTCCTAGCGGAAACTAAGGGATATTAAGGCCTCCTTTTAATAGAGTACCGGACCAAAGCATTAACACATAGTGAATACATGAACTCCTCAAACCACGGTCATCACCGGGAGTGGTCCCGATTATTGTCACTTCGGGGTTGCCAGATCATAACACATAGTAGGTGACTATAGACTTGCAAGATAGGATCAAGAACTCACATATATTCATGAAAACATAATAGGTTCAGATCTGAAATCATGGCACTCGGGCGCTAGTGACAAGCATTAAGCATAGCAAAGTCATAGCAACATCAATCTCAGAACATAGTGGATACTAGGGATCAAACCCTAACAAAACTAACTCGATTACATGATAGATCTCATCCAACCCATCACCGTCCAGCAAGCCTACGATGGAATTACTCACGCACGGCGGTGAGCATCATGAAATTGGTGATGGAGGATGGTTGATGATGACGACGGCGATGAATCCCCCTCTCCGGAGCCCCGAATGGACTCCAGATCAGCCCTCCCGAGAGGTTTTAGGGCTTGGCGGCGGCTCCGTATCGTAAAACGCGATGAATCCTTCTCTCTGATTTTTTCTCCCCGAAAGTGAATATATGGAGTTGGAGTTGAGGTCGGTGGAGCGTCAGGGGGCCCACGAGGCAGGGGGCGCCCAGGGGGGCAGGCGCACCCCCCACCCTCGTGGACAAGGTGTGGGCCCCCTGACGTGGATTCTTCTTCCTGTATTTTTAATATTTTCCAAAAATACGTTCCGTGGAGTTTCAGGTCATTCCGAGAACTTTTGTTTCTGCACATAAATAACACCATGGAAAGTTTGCTGAAAACAGCATCAGTCCGGGTTAGTTCCATTCAAAACATGCAAGTTAGAGTCCAAAACAAGGGCAAAAGTGTTTGGAAAAGTAGATACGACGGAGACGTATCAACTCCCCCAAGCTTAAACCTTTGCTTGTCCTCAAGCAATTCAGTTGATAAACTGAAAGTGATAAAGAAAAACTTTTACAAACTCTGTTTGCTCTTGTTGTTGTAAATATGTAAAGCCAACATTCAAGTTTTCAGCAAAGATTATGACTAACCACATTCACAATAACTCTTAGGTCTCATGTTTACTCATATCAATGGCATAATCAACTAGCGAGCAATAATAATAAATCTCGGATGACAACACTTTCTCAAAACAATCATGATATGATATAATAAGATGGTATCTCGCTAGCCCTTTCTGAGACCGCAAAACATAAATGTAGAGCACCTTTAAAGATCAAGGACTGACTAAACATTGTAATTCATGGTGAAAGAGATCCAGTCATAGTCATACCCAATATAAATTAATAGTAATGGATGCAAATGACAGCAGCGCTCTCCAGCTAGTGCTTTTTAATAAGAGGGTGATGACTCAACATGAAAGTAAATAGATAGGCCCTTCGCAGAGGGAAGCAGGGATTTGTAGAGGTGCCAGAGCTCGATTTTGAAATAGAGATAAATAATATTTTGAGCGGCATACTTTCATTGTCAACATAACAACCAAGAGATGGCGATATCTTCCATGCTACACACATTATAGGCGGTTCCCAAACAGAATGGTAAAGTTTATACTCCCCCTCCACCAACAAGAATCAATCCATGGCTTGCTTGAAACAACGAGTTTTGTTTGCAATTATTTTGATTTAGTTTGCATAAAGCATGGGACTGGGCATCCCGGTGACCAGCCATTTTCTCGTGAGTGAGGAGCGGAGTCCACTCCTCTTGAGAATAACCCGCCTAGCATGGAAGATACGGACAGCCCTAGTTGATACATGAGCTATTCGAGCATACAAAACAGAATGTTTATTTGAAGGTTTAGAGTTTGGCACATACAAATTTACTTGGAATGGCAGGTAGATACCGCATATAGGAAGGTATAGTGGACTCATATGGATTAACTTTGGGGTTTAAGGGATTGGATGCACAAGCAGTATTCCCGCTTAGTACAAGTGAAGGCTAGCAAAAGACTGGGAAGCGACCAACTAGAGAGCGACAACAGTCATGAACATGCATTAAAATTAATAAACATTGAGTACAAGCATGAGTAGGATATAATCCACCATGAGCATAAATATCGTGAAGGCTATGTTGATTTGTTTCAACTACATGTGTGAACATGTGCCAAGTAGAGTCACTTAAATCATTCAAAGGAGGATACCACCCCACTATACCACATCACAACCATTTTAATAGCATGTTGGCACGCAAGGTAAACCATTATAACTCATAGCTAATCAAGCATGGCACGAGCAACTATGATCTCTAATTGTCATTGCAAACATGTTTATTCATAATAGGCTGAATCAGGAATGATGAACTAATCATATTTACAAAAACAAGAGAGGTCGAGTTCATACCAGCTTCTCTCATCTCAGTCGGTCCATCATATATCGTCATAATTGCCTTTCACTTGCACGACCGAACGATGTGAATAATAATAAGAGTGCACATGCATTGGACTAAGCTGGAATCTGCGAGCATTCAATAAATAGGAGAAGACAAGGCAATATGGGCTCTTGGTTAAATCAACAACAACGCATATAAGAGCCACTTCAACAATTTAATTATGGTCTTCTCCTATAGACCCCCAAAGAAAAGAAAAGAAATAAAAACTATTTACACGGGAAAGCTCCCAACAAGCAAAAAGAAGAACAGGAAATCTTTTTGGGTTTTCTTTTTAATTATTACTACTACAGCAAGAAAGGTAAACTAACTAAAAGTTACAACTAATTTTTTTGGTTTTTCTTAAGGTTTATCAAACACACAAGAAGAGAGCAAGAAAAAGAAAATAAACTAGCATGGATATTACAGTGAAAGAGTATGAGCACCGACATCTGGCAATGAGTGTGTGGACATGAATGTAATGTCGGTGAGAAATACGTACTCCCCCAAGCTTAGGCTTTTGGCCTAAGTTGGTTTATTGCCACGGATGGCCTGGCGGATATCCGTAGTTGTAGCCGGGGTCGTACTGCGATGCAGCAATTATTGCCTCTTGGGCTGCAGCATGGCGGCGAGCTGCCTCCGCCCTCCTCTCGTACTCATCTGCCTCCTCTCTGGTAATAACATATCTTCCTTTTGCCTGATAATCAAAGAAGACAGGAGCAGGGAGAGTAATACGGACAGCACGACGTGTGTCAAAGATTAAGCGATACTGGAGAGGTGATTCATTCCTCTCAACAAACTGGTGGTGAACCATAGCATTAAAGTCTAGGTAAGCAGGAGGCAATTCAATATCATCATTACGTATGGTTACACCAAGAAAATCAGCTAAGCGGGTTGCATAAATTCCACCGAAGAAATCTCCATTAAATCTATTATTATGCAACCTACGTGCAACAATGGCTCCCAAATTATAAGATTTGTCTCCTAACACAGCACTCCTAAGAATACTGAGGTCAGGAACACACATATGGCATGCTTCATCTTTACCATTTATGCACCTACCTATGAAGAGAGCAAAATAATGTATAGCAGGAAAATGAATGCTCCCTATGGTAGCTTGTGTTATATCTCTAGATTCCCCCACAGTTATACTAGCAAGAAAATTTCTAAATTCAGATTTGCGGGGTTCACTAGCACTACCCCATTGCGGAAGTTTGCAAGCAGTGGTAAAATCCTCTAAGTCCATCGTATAAGATTTTTCATAAAGATCAAACAGGACAGTTGGAGAATTACGTGAAAATGAAAATTCAAACCTCCTCACAAAGGAACTAGTGAGATAGTGGTACTGGCGGCATTTTTCTGCCTCGAAGCTCACAAGATCAGCGTTACACAAATATGCGTTAAATTCTTCCTTGATTCCTGCTCGATCCATAAAGTTTTCTGAAGGCCATTCACAGGGCCGCACTGGGGCATCCCTTGGTGGCTCATCGTCAGCATCACGCATTGCAAGCCTGGGTCCTTGCTTCC
This sequence comes from Aegilops tauschii subsp. strangulata, assembly GCF_002575655.3. NCBI lineage: Eukaryota > Viridiplantae > Streptophyta > Magnoliopsida > Poales > Poaceae > Aegilops > Aegilops tauschii. The sequence continues at coordinate 278,979,097 of NC_053035.3, forward strand.
TTGAAGAACCACCTTGGTACATTTTCCTAAGCATATTTCTTCCTCTGAAAAATTTCTGAAATTTTTAGTAACTTCAAACAAAAGTAAACCAAGCTCAATAAAATTGATAGCAACTACTCCTACAAGTGCCTAGAGACTATATCAAGCATTAGAACTACTTGGAACCATATAAATTTGACATGCAAGCTCAAGAACATGGTCACCTAGGCAGCACAAATTTGCAATGAATAGAGCACTAGAACAAAAACTAATTGGACCAATGGAGGAGTCACATACCAAGGGACAATCCCCCCAAGCAGTTTTGTGAGAGGGGCTTTGAGCAAGGAGATCGAAAATCGCAGCAAAATGAGCTAGAACTCGTGCTTGAGCTGGATGGTGATTTTTTTGGGAGGAAGAAGGAGTGTGTGGGTGCAGGAATAAGTGGAGGGGAGCCACCATGGGCCCACGAGGCAGGGGGCGCGCCCTGGTCCCTCGTGGCCAGGTGCTTGCTCCCCCTGCTGTGTTCTCAGTGCTAGATATTCTCAAATATTCCAGAAAAAATCATATTCCATTTTCAGGGCATTTGGAGAACTTTTATTTTCGGGGTATTTTTATATTGCACGGATAAATCAGAAAACAGACAGAAAAATACTATTTTTACTTTATTTCAACTAAATAACAGAAAGTAGAAAGAGGGTACAGAAGTTTGTGCCTTCTAGTTTCATCCATCTCATGCTCATCAAAAGGAATCCACTAACAAGGTTGATCAAGTCTTGTTAACAAACTCATTCCGAATAACATGGAACCGGAGAAATTTTGAATAACACTATGTTACCTCAACGGGGATATGCACATCCCCAATAATAAGAATATCATATTTCTTCTTGGCAGTAGGAAGAGGAAATTCAAAACCTCCAAAAATAATCGATGGAATTTTTCCAATAGAATTGATACTGTGGACTTGAGGTTGTTCCCTCGGAAAGTGTACCGTATGCTCATTGCCATTAACATGAAAAGTGACATTGCCTTTGTTGCAATCAATAACAGCCCCTGCAGTATTCAAAAAAAGTCTTCCAAGAATAAGAGACATACTATCATCCTCGGGAATATCAAGAATAACAAAGTCCGTTAAAATAGTAACGTTTGCAACCACAACAGGCACATCCTCACAAATACCGACGGGTATAGCAGTTGATTTATCAGCCATTTGCAAAGATATTTCAGTAGGTGTCAACTTATTCAAGTCAAGTCTACGATATAAAGAGAGAGGCATAACACTAACACCGGCTCCAAGATCACATAAAGCAGTTTTAACATAGTTTCTTTTAATGGAGCATGGTATAGTTGGTACTCCTGGATCTCCAAGTTTCTTTGGTATTCCACCCTTAAAAGTATAATTAGCAAGCATGGTGGAAATTTCAGCTTTCGGTATCTTTTTTTATTTGTAACAATTTCTTTCATATACTTAGCATAAGGATTCATTTTGAGCATATCAGTTAATCGCATACGCAAGAAGATAGGTCTAATCATTTCAGCAAAGCGCTCAAAATCCTCATCATCCTTTTTCTTGGATGGTTTGGGAGGAAAAGGCATGGGTTTCTGAACCCATGGTTCTCTTTCTTTACCGTGTTTCCTAGCAACAAACTCTCTCTTATCATAACATTGATTCTTTGATTGTGGGTTATCAAGATCAACAACAGGTTCAATTTCTACATCATTATCATTACTAGGTTGAGCATCATCATGAACATCATCATTAGTATTTTCATTAGGTTCATGTTCATTACCAGATTGTGTTTCAGCATCAGAAATAGAAATATCATTTGGATTCTCAGGTGGTTCAGCAATAGGTTCACTAGAAGCATGCAAAGTCCTATCATTTTTCTTTTTCTTCGTTTTAGAAGGACTAGGTGCATCAATATTATTTCTCTGAGAATCTTGCTCAATTCTCTTAGGGTGGCCTTCAGGATACAAAGGTTCCTGAGTCATTCTACCAGTTCTAGTAGCCACTCTAACAGCATAGTCATTATTCTTATTATTCAATTCATTGAGCAAATCATTCTGAGCTTTAAGTACTTGTTCTACTTGAGTGGTAACCATAGAAGCATGTTTACTAATGAGTTTAAGTTCACCCTTAACTCTAGACATATAATCACCCAAGTGTTCAATCATATAAGCATTTTGTTTTAATTGTCTACCAAAATAAGCATTGAAGTCTTCTTGCTTAACCATAAAATTATCAAACTCATCTAAGCATTGGCTAGCAAACTTAGTAGGAGGGATTTCAGATTTATCATATCTATAGAGAGAATTTACCTTTACTACCTGTGTCGGGTTATCAAGACCATGTGTTTCTTCAATAGGTAATGGATTAGGATCATATATTTCTTCAACAGGCGGTAAATTAAGACCATGTATTTCTTCAATAGGTGGTAAATTCTTAACATCTTCAGCTTTAATACCCTTTTCTTTCATAGATTTCTTTGCCTCTTGCATATCTTCAGGACTGAGAAATAGAACACCTCTTTTCTTCGGAGTTGGTTTAGGAATAGGCTCGGGAGCTGGCTCAGGAAGTGTCCAATTATTTTCATTTGTCAACATATTATTCAATAGAATTTCAGCTTCATCTGGTGTTCTTTCCCTGAAAACAAAACCAGCACAACTATCCAGGTAATCTCTGGAAGCATCGGTTAGTCCATTATAAAAGATATCAAGTATTTCATTTTTCTTAAGAGGATGATCAGGCAAAGCATTAAGTAATTGGAGAAGCCTTCCCCAAGCTTGTGGGAGACTCTCTTCTTCAATTTGCACAAAATTATATATTTCCCTTAAAGTAGCTTGTTTCTTATGAGCAGGGAAATATTTAGCAGAGAAGTAATAAATCATATCCTGCGGACTACGCACACAACCAGGATCAAGAGAATTAAACCATATCTTAGCATCACCCTTTAATGAGAACGGAAATATTTTAAGGATATATAGATAGCGAGATTTCTCATCATTAGTGAACAGGGTGGCTATATCATTTAATTTAGTAAGATGTGCCACAACAGTTTCAGATTCATAGCCATGAAAAGGATCAGATTCAACCAAAGTAATTACATCAGGATCAATAGAGAATTCATAATCCTTATCAGCAACACAGATAGGTGAAGTAGCAAAAGCAGGGTCAGGTTTCATTCTAGCATTAAGAGATTGCTGCTTCCATTTAGCTAATAACCTCTTGAGCTCGTATCTATCTTTGCAAGCTAAAATAGCTATAGCAGCTTCTTTTTCCAAAACATAACCCTCAGGAATAACAGGCGATTCATATTTATTAGGGGGAGAGTCTTCATCATCACTTTCATCAATGTTATCAGTTTCAATAATTTCATTCTCTCTAACCCTAGCAAGTTGTTCATCAAGAAATTTCACCAAGTGGCACAGTAGTATCAAGCATAGAAGTAGTTTCATCATAAGTATCATGCATAGCAGAAGTGGCATCATCAATAACATGTGACATATCAGAACGAATAGCAGAAGCAGGTTTAGGTGTCGCAAGCTTACTCAAAACAGAAGGTGAATCAAGTGCAGAGCTAGATGGCAGTTCCTTACCTCCCCTCATAGTTGACGGATAGTTTTTTGTTTTCTCGTCTTTCAAGTTCTTCATAGTGACCAGCAGATATAAATCCCAAGTGACTCAAAGAATAGAGCTATGCTCCCCGGCAACGGCGCCAGAAAATAGTCTTGATAACCCACAAGTATAGGGGATCGCAATAGTTATCGAGGGTAGAGTATTCAACCCAAATTTATTGATTCGACACAAGGGGAGCCAAAGAATATTCTCAAGCATTAGCAACTGAGTTGTCAATTCAGCCACACCTCGATAACTTAGTATCTGCAGCAAGGTATTTAGTAGCAAAGTAATATGATAGTAGTGGTAACGGTAACAAAAGTAATATTTTTTGGGTTTTGTAGTGATTGTAACGGTAGCAACGGAAAAGTAAATAAGCGAAGAACAATATGTGAAAAGCTCGTAGGCATTGGATCGGTGATGGAGAATTATGCCGGATGCGGTTCATCATGTAACAATCATAACATAGGGTGACACAGAACTAGCTCCAATTCATCAATGTAATGTAGGCATGTATTCCGAATATAGTCATACGTGCTTATGGAAAAGAACTTGCATGACATCTTTTGTCCTACCCTCCCGTGGCAGCAGGGTCCTAGCGGAAACTAAGGGATATTAAGGCCTCCTTTTAATAGAGTACCGGACCAAAGCATTAACACATAGTGAATACATGAACTCCTCAAACTACGGTCATCACCGGGAGTGGTCCCGATTATTGTCACTTCGGGGTTGCCGGATCATAACACATAGTAGGTGACTATAGACTTGCAAGATAGGATCAAGATATATTCATGAAAACATAATAGGTTCAGATCTGAAATCATGGCACTCGGGCCCTAGTGACAAGCATTAAGCATAGCAAAGTCATAGCAACATCAATCTCAGAACATAGTGGATACTAGGGATCAAATCCTAACAAAACTAACTCAATTACATGATAGATCTCATCCAACCCATCACTGTCCAGCAAGCCTATGATGGAATTACTCACGCACGGCGGTGAGCATCATGAAATTGGTGATGGAGGATGGTTGATGATGACGACGGCGACGAATCCCCCTCTCCGGAGCCCCGAACGGACTCCAGATCAGCCCTCTCGAGAGGTTTTAGGGCTTGGCGGCGGCTCCGTATCGTAAAATGCGATGAATCCTTCTCTCTGATTTTTTTCTCCCTGAAAGTGAATATATGGAGTTGGAGTTGAGGTCGGTGGAGCGTCAGAAGGCCCACGAGGCAGGGGGGCACGCCCAGGGGGCAGGCGCGCCCCCCACCCTCGTGGACAGGGTGTGGGCCCCCTGACATGGATTCTTCTTCCAGTATTTTTAATATTTTCCAAAAATACGTTCCATGGAGTTTCAGGTCATTTCGAGAACTTCTGTTTCTACACATAAATAACACCATGGAAAGTCTGCTGAAAACAGCGTCAATCCGGGTTAGTTCCATTCAAATCATGCAAGTTAGAGTCCAAAACAAGGGCAAAAGTGTTTGGAAAAGTAGATACGACGGAGACGTATCAGCTCTCAATGGCAAATATTTGAAGAAGTACTATCCTAGCATGTGGCAAGAAGCTTGACGTCACTATATGGCCGATATGATTTCTGATATTGCCCTAAGCAAAATTTGGCTGATGTGTTATTTAGACATTGCCCTAAGCAGTTGATATGGCCGGTGAAGCGGTTGACATCGTCCTAAGGCATTGTCGTGGTGTTTTTGGTAAATAAAATTACACCAAAAACAGGGGGCATGTGTTGATAGTCTAATTTGGATCTGGCTTGAGGAGTTGCCCAGATTATTTAGTTTTTGTGGTCAAGCTAATGGTTTGAGAATGCACACATGCTTGCAATTACAGAGGCTAGGTCCAGCGGGATGGATGGAACAGAATTGTGTGTTAGAGCTCACACATGGAGAGAAAGAAGGAAAGAGGTCTAGTTTGGAAAACTGAAGATGGAAAAGATTTTGCATAATCAGCTATTCTGCCAAAACAGAGCTAATATGGAAAGTCTACTAGTATTGGGCCCAGGCTGATGCTTTTACAGAAAGATTAGGAAAATCCTTTTGGCTTATGTGCCAAGGAAACAACACGTCAGGAGTCCTACTCCAATTTGCCAAAGACCAGGCATACCCTTATATATGTGGGTATATGGCCGATTGAAAACCCAATCGATCCTTTCACAACCTTACGTTACTTTTCTCCAACGCTCTTTTCTTTCCAGCGTCTAGCTCGTAGCTTCTGCCCAGCCCTAGAAAACCTAGGGGTTTGGCTCATCTTTGCCTTTTTGCATTGAAAAACGGTCGGTTTACCTCCACGAAAGCGAGGAATCAGTGCTGCTGCGCGGATAAATTTCTCGCAGCAACAACGATGATCCTGCTGAATATTGGTTGGGCTATAGGCCCATTTAACAATTTCAGAAAATCCCTAAGGGCCCATGTTATCAAGTGTGACGCCCTCGATTCAATCGTACACTAATCATACACGCAAATGTGTACGATCAAGATCAAGGACTCACGGGAAGATATCACAACACAACTCTAGACACAAATTAAAATAATACAAGCTTTATATTACAAGCCAGGGGCCTCGAGGGCTCGAATACATAAGCTCGAGAACAAACGAGTTAGCGGAAGCAACATTATCTGAGTACAGACATGAGTTAAACAAGCTTGGCTTAAGAAGGCTAGCACAAAAGCAACATCTATCGAAAAGGCAAGGCCTCCTGCCTGGGAGCCTCCTAACTACTCCTGGTCGTCAGCGGCCTCCACTTATTAGTAAGCACCCTTGTGCTAGTAGTAGTCATCGTCGAAGGTGGCGTCTAGCTCCTGGGCTCCACCATCTAGTTGCAGCATCCGGGAAGAATGGAAAGAGGTGGAAAAAGGGGAGCAAAGCAACCGTGAGTACTCATCCAAAGTACTCGCAAGCAAGGATCTACACTACATATGCAACATTATCAAAGGGAGGCTGTATATGTGGATTGGCCTGCAGAAATGCCAAAATAGAAGGGAGAGTCTAGTCCTACCAAAGACTAGCATCTTCAGCATCTTCAAGCATCTCCAATGGTCTTGCAGCATTAGAAGAGTATAGAATAGCATAATATAAAGTAGCAGTGGTGTTATCATCCTCACCCAGAGATCCTTCCTCGACTCCCTACTAGAAAGCAATCCCAGAGCCATACTATCCATTTCTCATCATAAGTATCCAATTCTAGTTGTATCGATCGGATACAACTCCGAGTGTCCGTTGCCATAGGATAGGCTATCGATAGATGTTTTCTTCCCTGCAGGGGTGCACCAACTTACCCACCATGCTTGCTTAACTCTGGCCGGACACACTTTACTGGGTCATGCTCGGCCTCAGCCAAACAATACGCCGCAACCCGACCTAGGCTTAATAGAGAGGTCAGCATGCCGGACTAAACCTATGCCCCCAAGGGTCTTGGGTCATCGCCCCGGGAACTCCTACACGTCGCATACGCGGCCCATGAGCAGACCTAGCTACCTCCTTAAAAAAGGCAGGTGCTTACTAGTCCAACCCGATGCGCGCTACTCAGTCGCATGACGTCTATTAAGCTTCGGCTGATGCATACGACGCAGAACGCCCATACTATGCCCACGTGATGGTTAGTGCTATAAGGCTAGAGGCCCCTCAGATCAAATATCCAAATCGTAGTGGATTAGGAACGCGCGGTAACAAGCAGAGACTCACGAAAGATGTGACCCCGTCGCCCCGTCTCGAGGACTTGCGGCAAGGGCTAATAATGCCCAGCCACGCCTCGTAAGTATCTCGCGGGCACCCTCCAGGTCAACCCGACTCCTCATCACTCGCAATTAAGCTCGCGCGGGTACCCCTCAGGGCCGACCCGTCTTTAGTAACATGGTTCAGTGTAAAGTCATAGTAACCTTAGTAACCGTGTGTCTAACACCAAGGCGAAAGTGATGTGCGGTGCCGAGGCCTGTCAGTTATGTTGGCAACAACGTTGGTACCAAGGGCAAGGGACGAATAGAACCATTTTCCTGCTCGTTGAAACGAGGCGGACCAATAGGCAAAGTTCTCATCCATCGGTGGTTACCAGAATGTCAACAACAATAATAACATGGTCTTACTGACAAATTGTACACCGAGGTGTTTACATAAGCAGGGAACTATTACTGCTTAGATCTCATAAATTGTATGAAAGGTTAAACAAAACAATGGAAGGGAAAATATGATTGTTAGTTTAAACAGAACAATAGAAAGGAAAATGTGTTTAAACACAATTGTAAGGAGTATTCCCTTCCCAAGGACAAGCAGAGGACGATATCCATGGCATTATAGTAAGTAGATAACCAACTAGGTAAAGCGGCGAGGGAATTCATGTTGTTACCCATACAAGAGGGTTTGGATAATCAATCATGAAACATTTCGCATTGTGCTTCCAATGTTCTTGTTGACGATCGGAGTACCACAGACATGCTCCGGGATAGCATTGACATGGTCATCAGGTAAAAGTCAGACTTTTGGATTCACAATGGATCCCACGGGAACTGCTAGAATAGTCCGTAAAATTTCATCATGGACAAGATGAGGATGTGGCCGATGGGTACAGCAGCAATCCATCAACATGTCAAAAGGATGTAATGCCAAAATGATATGAACAAGTTCGTGTTGGGGGGAAGGCAAGAATGTTGTCGATGACAACCCAAATCATCGAGGGGCAAGGATGGTGCTTCTCATCATGAATTCGATTGATATCCTGGAAGAGCATCAGAATGTTGATGATGATCACGACACCTTTGTCGAGAGATATCATGAAGATGTAATCAATCAACGATGACATTAAGTCAAAGGAATGACGAAGCGAAAGGTTATTGGAACCACGGGTACGACACAAACATTGAAATCAAGCTTGTTGTTCAAGGCGAAGTGATATGGCGAGGAAGATCGACGTAAGCTTAGCTCATCGTCGAAATTTGTGCTCCGGGAAGAAGTAGCACAGTTAAAATTTGGCACGATAATGATATAGCCGAGCAGGCTAGGAATGACGTGATGGAGAATCATTCCAAGAAAAAGAATCCACAAGAGGTAGTGCAATGATGCAATATCCTTGATATAACATGGGGAAATTCTTGAAGGTAGATCAGAATAGGGGTTGGACAGGTGAAATGATCTGCAGAAGACAAGTACTTTTAACTTGTCCGGGAAAAGAAATCAACGAGAAATATGATCTGAACCACGATTGTAAAGGATCAATTTACAGATACAAGATGAACTTATACCAACGGGAAATTATTTTTATGAGCAGCTTCCATGATAAGTTCTACAACGGGTACATGGGCATGAACACAAAGGTTCAAGGTTGACTCCCATTTCTTCAATGCATAACCTTTCATCCACTCCTCGTTTTCGAAGAAATTGTAGTGCAGAAGATTTATCTAGTGAAGTACCAGAAGAGTAAGACTCGTGAGACCTCTCGGGTTCACACAGATTATCAAAGGCATAAGTTCAACCCATCAGGGCATTTTTACGAATCTACAACCATCAACCAAGCAAAAGATACGAGTTCGAAAGCAGAGTATCGAAGTCAAAGAAGATGATACAATTTACCGAAGGTATTATGTATCGGGGAAAAACTCATAAGATTTTGGATGTCAAGGACACTGTCGGACAACAACCCAACAATGGATCTGGCGATTCACGACAGAGTTGATGTGAGTATCGGTAATCAATCAGACGAAGAAGGGGATGCAAAGGCATCGGCTTATAGAAACGTCTGAATGATCCGATGCTTGGGTACAAAGGAATTATGATTTCAAGACGAAGGATTTGAAGCAGAGGCTCTGATCAAAAGATGAGTAAGTTGAATAGACTTAGAGGCACCCAATCAAATCTTGATTGGGCAAGAACCAGCTCATATGCGGAGCGATTTCGGAGCCGGAAAGAAAATTTTCAAGGATTAATTGATGATTGCGAGTATTCGCTCACACGTTGAATCCATAGGAACAGAATGACAGTCACAAAGAATTTTAAAGAATATTGCTAGACATATGGAATTAATCCTAATGCAAGCAGGCAAGGAGAATTAAGAGCAATAGGTTGCAGAGGATTTTCGGAAGATCAGATAGTATTTCCAAGTATTTTGCAAAGCATATGAACAACTAGGGATGAACGGACCCCGGTTAAGTGAATTATCCGCAGTGCAAAAAGAAGCTGCAAAGCAGAAGGCACAAAGGATTCTCGGAACAACGGAGAGTACTAGGGGTATCTCGTAACAACAGGAGCAACTAGGGATGAAGGTACAAGCAGCAAGGATGTTATTCACGGGGATTACCAGTGGTTAGAAACTGCAAGGCAGTGGACACAGGGTCTCGGGATACATCGAGAAGTATCTTCAGAGTCTTCTGATGTAGCAGACGATCATCTGTGTTGAAGGAGCTCTCCGGGAGGAAGCGGTTACGAGAACCTAGTGTTAGAGTTAGCAAAATTATTTAACCTGAATAAAAGAGAGATCAAAGTCCTAGAGTATAGACGAGAAATAAAAAGATCCTAATACCACCAAGTGGCGACGTGGGCCCGTAAGCCACACATCCAAGTTAGTAAAACAATTTTGGACGACTAGACTCAACTTTGACCAAGGAGTTGGAAAGGGGGGTCCTACAGGCAGTCGGCTCCAATACCAACTTGTGACGCCCTTGATTCAATCGTACACTAATCATACACGCAAATGCGTACGCTCAAGATCAAGGACTCACGGGAAGATATCACAACACAACTCTAGACAGAAATTAAAATAATACAAGCTTTATATTACAAGCCAGGGGCCTCGAGGGCTCAAATACATAAGCTCGAGAACAAACGAGTCAGCAGAAGCAACATTATCTGAGTACAGACATGAGTTAAACAAACTTGGCTTAAGAAGGCTAGCACAAAAGCAACATCTATCGAAAAGGCAAGGCCTCCTGCCTAGGAGCCTCCTAACTACTCTTGGTCGTTGGCGGCCTCCACTTAGTAGTAAGCACCCTTGTGGTAGTAGTAGTCATCGTCGAAGGTGGCGTCTGGCTCCTGGGCTCCACCATCTGGTTGCAGCATCAGGGAATAAAGGAAAGAGGTGGAAAAAGGGGAGCAAGGCAATAATGAGTACTCATCCAAAGTACTCGCAAGCAAGGATCTACACTACATATGCAACATTATCAAAGGGAGGCTGTATATGTGGATTGGACTTCAGAAATGCCAGAATAGAGGGGAGAGTCTAGTCCTATCAAAGACTAGCATCTTCAGCATCTTCAAGCATCTCCAATGGTCTTGCAGCATTAGAAGAGTATAGAATAGCATAATATAAAGTAGCAGTGGTGTTATCATCCTCACCCAAAGATCCTTCCTCGACTCCCTATGAGAAAGCAATCCCAGAGCCATACTATCCATTTCTCATCACAAGTATCCAGTTCTAGTTGTATCGATCGGGATACAACTCCGAGTGTCCGTTACCGTAGGACGGGCTATCGATAGATGTTTTCTTCCCTGCAGGGGTGCACCAACTTACCCAGCACGCTTGCTTAACTCTAGCTGGACACACTTTACTGGGTCATGCCCGGCCTCGGCCAAACAATACGCCGCAACCCGACCTAGGCTTAATAGAGAGATCAGCACGCCGGACTAAACCTATGCCCCTGGGGGTCTTGGGCCATCGCCCCGGGAACTCCTGCATGTCGCGTACGCGGCCGGTGAGCAGATCTAGCTACCTCCTTAAAAAAGGCAGGTGCTTACCAGTCCAACCCGGTGCGCGCCGCTCAGTCGCATGACGTCTATTAAGCTTCGGCTGATGCATACGACGCAGAACGCCCATACTATGCCCACGTGATGGTTAGTGCTATCAGGCTAGAGGCCCCTCGAATCAAATATCCAAATGGTAGTGGACTAGGAATGCGCAGTAACAAGTAGAGACTCATGAAAGATGTGACCCCTCGCCCCGTCTCGAGGAGTTGCGGCAAGGGCTAAGAATGCCCGTCCACGCCTTGTAATTATCTCACGGGCACCCTCCAGGTCAACCCGACTCCTCATCACTCGCAATTAAGCTCGCGCGGGTACCCCTCAGGGCCAACCCGTCTTTAGTAACATGGTTCAGTGTAAAGTCATAGTAACCTTAGTAACCGTGTGTCTAACACCAAGGGGAAAGTGATGTGCGGTGCCGGGGCCTGGTCTTCGATCCCGTTTATTGGGTCTTCTAATAATCCAGCGGGGCAGTCGGGACAAAGTGGGGGTCTCTGATGGGTCTCTACCCAGCCTATACTAAACAGTTTAGGATAAGCAGGTAGGTAACAACAGCAGGTTACAATAAACAGGCTATGCATCAGAATAGGAATAAACAATAACAGTAGCAAAATCTAATGCAAGCATGAGAGAATGGAATGGGCGATATCGGGATGATCAAAGGGGGGGCTTGCCTGGAAGATCTGCTGAAAAGGAAGAAGTGCCGTCGTCGACGTAGTCGATCACAGGGGCAGCATCGGTCTCGGGGTCTACCGGAGAGAAGAGGAGGAAGAAACAATAAATATAAAGCAAACAAAGCATCATAAAGCATGACATGACGAAAAACAGAACTAGGGTTGACCTAACGAAGTGCTCCATGATATATGTGAAGGGGAATTCAACCGGGAATGTTTTCTCGGTTCCAGACCTGTGTCAGACAAATGACCGGAGGGGGATGTTCCATGTTCAGCATGCTAGGGGCATGCGACAGATGAACGGACGTCGTATTTGGATTCGTTGGATTTTTCTGAGCAACTTTCATGTAGAAAACATTTTCATCGGAGTTACGGTTTTATTTCTACGAATTTTCAAAGATTAAATCATTTTCTGGAATTATTATTATTAACATAAATTCATTATGACATCAGCATGATGTCAGGGTGAGGTAAGCAGTCAACGGACCCGCTGACTAGTCAAACTGACCAATGGGTCCCACCTGTCATAGAAAGAGGCCTTAACAGAGTTTATTTAAAACTAATATGAGGTTAATTAGCAGCTGGGCCCCACAGGTTAGTGACTATTTAGTTTAACTAATTTTTTTACTTAGGAAAATGTTTTAATTAGGTTAGTTATGCGGTGGGGCCCGCGTGTCAGTGGCACTATGCTGCCACGTCAGCCAGTTGACCGGTCAACGTGGTCAACTGGGGCCCCTGGGCTCACTTGCCAGCGACCTAGGGAGTGGCCCCGTCCAACCACGCCAGCGGTGACCGGCGACCTCCAGGTGCGGAGGAGGACCACGGGGGCGGTCGGATTCGCGCTAGGGACGACCAAAGCGCGCGGTTTTGGGCGTGTTAGAACGGGACGACCGGGCCGCGTCCAACCGCGGTGGTGGCACGGGCTGGCATGGCCGGAAACGGGCGCGACGGCGGCAGCAGGCGGCGGCGCTCTCGGTCGATCTTTGGAATCGGTGAAACGGCGCGTGCGCGAGTGATCTAAGAGGCTCGGCCGCACCACGGAAGTGCCCTGAGCACGGTGGTGGGCTCGGGTGACCACGACAGCTACCACAACGCCGGCAACGAGTTCACTAGCAGGGCAAAGCTCCGGCAATGAACGGCGGCGTCAACCGCAAGCTACGGCGAAAAGCAGGCGGCCAGAGGGAGAGGAAGAGAGGGGAATGCTCAGAGCGGCTAAGAAAAGCCCTCGACAGGTTAGGAGCAGCAGAGCGGAGCGGATCGGTGGCGGCAGTGCGTCGGGATCCGAGGAGGAAGAAGACGGCTTGCCGGTGATGCAGGGCTCCTCGTCCCTCGTACGTGGTCGAGGAAGACGTGGCCAACGTCAGCGAGCCCGGAGGACGAGACGGAGAGACGAATGGGGCGCAATGGTCGCGTGGACGACGGAGAACGGCGACGACCGCGTCGGTCTCCTCTCCAGAACGAAGGGGAGGGAGAGGGGGAGGTGGATCTGGGGGAGGAGAGGCGCAAGTGGGGGTGGGGAGAGAGGATCGAGGCAACGGGGAGGGAGGGATCCTTATCCCCTCGTAGGCGAGGCTCGCGGCGATGAGCGGGTTCGACGGTGACCACTCGCGCGGGTCGGTCGAACAGGAGAAAGGGGAAGACAACAGGGGAGGGGGAGTGGGCCGGCTAGGGGCCAGCTGGGCCGTTTGGCCCAGTGGAGCAGGGGTTTTCTCTCTCTCTCTCTCTCCCCTCTGTTTTTCCTTTTCTTTTACCTTCTTTTTTTCAGCAGCTTTTGCTCTTTCTTTTATCCACAAAGGACTTTGCAAAAATATGCCACTAGCCAAAACAATTTCAAAGAATTATTGTGCACTGCCATAAAAAGATTGTGAGGCTTTTGAAAAAGTTTGCAATTTTTATAAATTTAAAAGGCATTTAATTTATCGCTTAGGTCACTGTTTTAACTAGTTTAGGCCACTTAAACATTTTGCAAAAATGTTGGTTCACCACCAATATTAGTTATGGATTATTTCGCACATGATGAACATTTTAGTTTTCCTGCTCGAAGAAATAATTTATTTGACTTATTTTAAAATTTGAAAAAGGCTTTGATTTTTGGACAAGTGGCAAGCTGCATAGTAATCACGATGACATGGTCACCATTAGGGGGAGATTACTGTAGCATGATTCTCGGGGTGTTACATCAAGGGAGTGGTGGGAAGTTTAGTCCCACATGGCTAGTTGAGAGAGATGTACACCAACTTATAAGGTGAGCTCTTCTTCCACTAGTATGAGTTGGTGTGAAGGAAGGAGAGGTGTTCCACACGCGTGCTCCTCCTCCTCCGCCACCCGCCTCGCCACGCCTCGCCTTGTCACGACGCGCGCCGCGGGTTGCGGGAATGAGCCGAGCCGATGCAATGTTTTGCCGGTCAAAATTGGAGAGTCCATTACAGACACAAAATGAATATGAGACGTCATATTCATTGTGGAGATGTAAATGTCTGTAATTATTGCTTTCACTGTTGTTGCCTTCGGTGATCCCATCCCTTCTACCGCGTACACGGCTTAAGGGAGAGCAGGCCTCCGAAACCCCGCTTCTCCAGATCCTGTACGGGAGAGAGGCGATTATGTTTTTGGGGAGCGTCTCCTACGCGACTGCTCGCCTCTGTTCGACTACTTCCTCTACGTCGACTACTTCCGCGTCATCTTCGTCTTCACCATGAGCACTGACGCCGAGAAGGCCGCTGCGGACAAGACGATCGCCGACGAGGCCAACGCCTCCGCTGCTGCTACGGCCGACTGGTCTACTGGAGGGTATAACACATTTACCCCGCTCCTGTTTATCTTCATGTGTGTAGTACTAGTGGTTTCCGTAGATGTTTCTACTATCTGCTTAGTACGTGCGTACATCATCAAAATTCAGTATGTCATTAGCACTGCCTTTGTCATGTTCATGATTTATTATTGGATTAAATTAATCGAACAATTGATTAATTTCTCAACAATCCAAAAAACCTAATATATGTAGGGAATTTTCGATCCATGGTTTTGCTGCTTCACTGAAACCAGCCCCGTTTATGGGGACGTATTTTAAGCGTTGGCAGACCAAAACCGTCTTATGGCTCACGACGATGAACGTGTTCTGGGTCGCCGGTGTTACTCCCACGGGAACGATCGCTCCTGAACAGGAGAAGGCGTTCAGGGAGGCCACCGTCGTCTTTGTTGGATGCATTCTGAGTGTGATCGGAGATAAGCTGGTTGAGGCATACTTACATATGCGGGTTGCCAAGGACTTGTGGGAGGCGCTCGAATCTAAATTCGGCGCAACGGACGCTGGGAGCGAGATGTATATTATGGAGCAGTTCCACGATTACAAAATGGTCGAAAACCGTTCTGTATTGGAACAGGCTCATGAGATACAGTGCATCGCTAAGGAGCTTGAGCTTCTCAAGTGTGTGCTACCGGGCAAATTTGTCGCGGGTTGCATTATCGCTAAATTACCCAATTCCTGGAGGAACTTTGCCACTACTCTAAAACATCAGAGGCGTGAATTCTTAGTTGAGGATGTCATTGGCCATCTGAGTGTCGAGCAGAATTCGAGGGCAAAGGACTCGCATGGAAAAGGGACCGAAGGGACCTCTATCACCAATGTGGTGCAGAAGAACTTCAACCCCCACAAGCCCAAGGGGAAGACTGGTGTCCAACAGAATACCGAGTTTAAGAAGAAGGGCAAGAAGACCTTCAAGAAAGATAAGAAGAAGGGTGGCTGTTTCACTTGTGGTTCAGATGAACATTGGGCTGCCAAGTGCCCAAACAAGTTTAAGAAGCCAGGACATGACTCCAAGACTTTCAACATGATTGTGAGCAACGATGAGAGTGGGCCATCTGGGTACGATAATTTGTTTACTGTATTTTCAGTTTGTCAGTCTACTGATTGGTGGATTGACACAGGTGCAAATATTCATGTGTGTGCTGACATTTCATTGTTTTCTTCTTATCAGGCCACAGGGAACGGGTACGTACTGATGGGGAATGACGTGAGTGCTTCTGTTCATGGTGTTGGCACGGTCGATCTGAAGTTTACTTCGGGAAGGATCGTGCAACTGAAGAACGTGCAGCATGTCCCGCCATCAAGAAGAATCTCGTTAGTGGTTCCCTTCTATGTAAAGAAGGGTTTAAGTTGGTATTCGAGTCTAATAAAGTATCTCTCCGTCTCAAAATAAGTGACTCAACTTTGTACTAGCCTTAGTACAAAGTTGGTATAAACTTGAGTCACTTATTTTGGGACAGAGGGAGTAGCTGTTACGAAATATGGACTGTTTGTTGGAAAAGGTTATGAATGCGGAGGTCTGTTCCGCTTTTCCCTCGCTTATTTTTGTAATAAAGTCGTGAACAATATTCATTCGAGTGTTAATGAAACAGAAGTTTGGCATTCACGTCTTTGTCACATTGGTTTTGGTAGTATGACGCGATTAGCAAAATTGAATTTATTCCCAAGTTTCATTTTAGCTAAAGGTTCTAAGTGCCATTCGTGTGTGCAAGCAAAGCAACCTCGCAAGCCCCATAAGGCTGCGGAGGAGAGACATTTGGCGCCGTTAGAACTCATACATTCTGATCTTTGTGAGATGAATGGTGTATTGGCTAAAGGTGGAAAAAGACACTTCATGACGCTGATAGATGATTCTACTAGATATTGATATGTATATCTTTTAAACACTAAAGATGAGGCTCTACACTACTTTAAAATCTATAAGGCAGAAGTTGAGAATCAACTTGAAAAGAAAATAAAACGAGTCCGGTCAGATCGTGGTGGAGAGTATTTCTCAAATGAGTTTTGATTCTTTCTGTGCGGAACACGGAATTATTCATGAGAGGACGCCTTCCTATTCACCTCAGTCAAATGGGGTTGCCGAACGAGAAAACCGTACTCTAATAGATTTGGTTAATGCCATGTTAGATACATCGGGTTTATCCAAGGCATGGTGGGGGAGGCTATATTGACATCATATCATGTCCTAAATAAAGTTCTGACAAAAGACAATGAGATCACTCCCTATGAACAATGGGAAAAGAGAAGAACGACACTCTCATACTTACGTACTTGGGGCTGCTTGACGAAAGTCAATGTGCCAATCCCCAAAAAGCGTAAGCTTGGACCAAAGACTGTGGACTGCGTTAATTTGGGCTACGCTAAGAATAGCGTTGGCTATAGATTTCAGGTAGCGAAATATGAGGTACCTGACGTGAAGGTCGGTGCGATTATGGAGTCTAAAGATGCTACATTCTTTGAGGATATTTTTCCTATGAGAGATATGCAAAGCACTTCTAGGCTGGAATCTGATGAGACTCCTAAACCTGCTATTCCGATGGAATATTATGAACAAACACATCATGGAAATCCTGAGGAGGATGACAAGGAAACCCTAGGTAGGGGCAAGAGACAGAGTACTGCAAAGTCTTTTGGTGACGATTTCCTTGTGTACCTTGTGGATGATACTCCCACTTCTATTTCAGAAGCTTATGCGTCTCCGGATGCTGACTACTGGAAAGAAGCGGTCCTTAGCGAGATGGATTCCATCATGGCTAATGGGACATGGGAGATCACCCCTATGGCTGTAAACCATTGGGATGTAAATGGGTGTTCAAAAAGAAGCTTAGGCTCGATGGTACGATTGAAAAGTACAAGGCTAGGCTTGTGGCCAAGGGCTACGACCAGAAAGAAGAGGAAGATTTCTTTGATACTTATTCACATGTGGCCAGACTGACCACCATTCGAGTATTACTCTTGTTGGCGGCTTCACATGGTCTTCTCGTCCACCAGATGGATGTTAAGACGGCTTTCCTGAATGGAGAGCTAAACGAGGAAATCTACGTGCAACAGCCAGATGGCTTTGTGATAGATGGCCAGGAAGGAAAAGTATGTAGGTTGCTGAAATCTTTGTATGGCCTAAAACAAGCACCTAAGCAATGGCATGATAAGTTTAATACAACTCTGACATCTATTGGTTTCATTGTTAATGAAGCTGACAAATGTGTATACTATCGCCATGGTGGGAGCGAAGGAGTTATACTGTGCTTGTATGTTGATGACATACTGATATTTGGAACCAACCTGAAAGTCATTGAGGAGGTCAAGTCGTTTCTATCTCAGAACTTTGAGATGAAAGACCTTGGTGTGGCTGATGTTATCTTGAACATCAAGCTACTGAGAGATAATGAGGGTGGGATTACACTTCTGCAATCCCATTATGTTGAGAAGGTGTTGAGTCGTTTTGGATATGCGGACTGCACGCCATCTCAAACACCATATGATCCTAGTGTGTTGATTCGAAAGTCCAAAGGCACGGCTATAGATCAATTAAGATACTCTCAAATCATTGGTTCACTTATGTACCTAGCGAGCGCTACGAGGCCTGGCATCACTTTTGCTGTGAGCAAACTGAGTCGGTTTGTTTCAAAACCGGGTGATGTACATTGGCGTGCTGTTGAAAGAGTTATGTGCTATCTGAAGGGTACTATGAACTATGGACTTCACTATACCAGATACCCGTCGGTACTTGAAGGGTATAGTGACGCGAATTGGATTTCTGATGTTGATGAGATGAAGGCCACAACTGGGTATATGTTTACTCTTGGAGGTGGCGCTGTTTCATGGAAGTCTTGCAAGCAAACGATCTTAACGAGATCGACAATGGAAGCAGAATTAACAGCATTAGACACATCTGGTGTCGAAGCAGGATGGCTTCGAGATCTTTTGATGGACTTGCCATTGGTTGATAAACCAGTTCCGGCTATCCTTATGAATTGTGACAATCAGACTGTCATCACCAAGGTGAAGAGTTCAAAGGACAACATGAAGT
Organism: Aegilops tauschii subsp. strangulata; assembly: GCF_002575655.3. Classification (NCBI taxonomy): domain Eukaryota; kingdom Viridiplantae; phylum Streptophyta; class Magnoliopsida; order Poales; family Poaceae; genus Aegilops; species Aegilops tauschii. Next base: position 278,997,934 of record NC_053035.3, read on the forward strand.
CCAACAAACACATAAGAATGAGATTAAAAGCTGTCAGAAAATTAAGAAACTCCGGAGTGATAGCATTGGACTATGTCCATACGGCTAAGAATCTGGCAGATCCCTTTCCAAAAGGGCCATCGCGTGTTGTGATAGATAATGCATCGAGGGAGATGGGTATGAGACCCACATGAGTTTCCATGGTGGTAGCCCAACCTATGTGATCGGAGATCCCGTGAATTAGGACCTGGGAAAACGAGCTAGTGGTTAACTGAGGAGAGTATTTTAACTAACCCATTCCGTTGGAGATGCACAACTCTCGGTAACTGTATGGCGGGTTGGCTTTTGTCTTAATGTGTTCCAAGGCTTGTAAAAGCAAGATGCTATCCTACAGAACGGTCTTTGGAGGAATACACCTATATGAGCCTGATTGCTGGTCACAGTTTATGAGATTAGGGTGATCTCTAGTAAGTTCATGAACAGGCCAGGAGTGACCAATATGCTCCACCCGAGGGGTCAGCCTTCGGCAACCTAGTACTGGTAAGACACTTGGTGAAACCCCTTCATGCCAAATTGACAATTCAAGGCCTAGTCCATTGTTCAGTTGTGGAGGAGTGTAGCTATTTGTTTTAGGTGGATGTTCAACCTTAACGGGTCTCCACTGAAAATACTGGTATATCAAAACAGAGTTTGGAACAGAGGACAACACCATGGGCCTTCGGGATCTGGTGGGGGATTGCTGAATATTAGTTGGGCTATAGGCCCATTTAACAATTTTAGAAAATTCCTAAGGGCCCATGCTGTCAAGGGAGTGGTGGAAAGTTTAGTCCCACATGGCTAGTTGAGAGAGATGTACACCAACTTATAAGGTGAGCTCTTCTCCCACTAGTATGAGTTGGTGTGAAGGAAGGAGAGGTGTTCCACACGCGCGCTCCTCCTCCGCTGCGCGCCTCGTCATGACGCGCGCGCCGCGGGTTGCGGGAATGAGCCGAACCGATGCAATGTTTTGCCGGTCAAAATTGGAGAGTCCATTACAGACACAAAATGAATATGAGACGTCATATTCATTGCGGAAATGGAAACGTCCATAATAAATACGTTTTATTGTGGAGATGGAAACGTCTGTAATTAAACGTGTTTATTGCTGGACCGTTCTCCTACCCGACTGGCTATATATATGAGGCATCGCAGCTCAGCCAAAAACACAACATTTCACACCTCTACTGCTCCCTGGTCGTTCCTTTCACTGCTGTTGCCTTCGGTGATCCCATCCCGTCTACAGCGTACACGACTGACGGGAGAACAGGCCTCCGAAACCCCGCTTCTCCAGATCCTGTACGGGAGAGAGGCGATTATGTTTTTGGGGAGCGTCTCCTACGCGACTGCTCGCCTCTGTTCGTCTACTTCCTCTACGTCGACTACTTCCGCGTCATCTTCGTCTTCACCATGAGTACTGACGTCGATCGTGTTGCTGCCGAGAAGGTCGCTGCTGACAAGACGATCGCCGACGAGGCCAACCCCTCCGCTGCTGCTACGGCCGGCTGGCCTACTGGAGGGTATAACACATTTACCCCGCTCCTATTTTATCTTCATGTGTGCAGTACTAGTGGTTTTCGTAGATGTTTCTACTATCTGCTTAGTACATGCGTACATCATCAAAATTCAATATGTCATTAGCACTGCCTATGTCATGTTCATGATTTATTATTGGATTAAATTAATCGAACAATTGCTTAATTTCTCAACAGCTCCGAATGAACACGTTCGTCACCGAAAATTGCTGCCTGAGGGAATTTGTTTGCGTTCCATATTACACACCGCACGGTCGAGTCTCTCTCTAGTATCGCCTCTCCTTTAAGTGAAAGGGTCACCAATACAACCCATATCCTCGAGGCCACACTCTCCTAGAAGTTAGTGTTAGACACATTAATTTAAGAAATAAGGTAGGGATAAGTTTTTTCGGACGGACGGAGTATGGGTTAAGATTAAATTTCTCCATTTTTATGTCGGTTTTGGCGGTTTGTCGTTGTCGACTGAATCGTGACTCAGCGGCAGGTGGAACTACCGCCTTGCTCACTACTACCGCACGTGCTGTATCATCCTCGCCGCATCACTCCACGAGTCCAATTCGACCCGTCTCTAAACAATTGCCAGAGTCCCGCGGCCGCAGACAACCTTCCACACAACACTTCGATCCAAATCGGGATCCTCCCTCCCCCACCCCGGTCTTTCATCCGGCGCGAGCGGTGCGCGCTTCCAGTAAGCCTTCGCCCCGCGGTGATTGCCCATGGGTTCGCTCACGAAGGCGGCGGAGGAGGGGCCGTCCGCGGCGGTGGACTGGTCCGACGAGGCGGTCATCTACGTCAACGGCGTCCGCCGCGTGCTTCCCGACGGCCTCGCCCACCTCACCCTCCTCCAGTACCTCCGAGGTCGCCCCCCTTCCCGCTCTCTAACTTGTATCGTATCACGAAAGCATCTGTGGCGCGCTGTCTGCACCTGAATCGGTTGTGCTGCTGCCCCCAGCCTGAACCCATGTGTCGTGATACTTTCAGACTCTGTTTCATGATTGTGGCTTTAGCTTTATCTATAAAGCGGGCGAAAGCCTGTAGCAAATGAAAACTTGTCGGATATGCTTCAAAGTAATGTTTTTGCTCTGTTTATGCAACCACACGACGGTGGATACTTGCTTGTACAAAAATCGTACAGTGGGACACGGAATCAACACAAAATGTTCTCTGAACACAGTTGATTTTGGAGTGTGCTGCTAATGTAGAAATGAAACTGAACTGACAAACAGACATGATGTAGTTAGTCTACCATAACTGATTCATAGCCACTAAAAGTTCAGGAAGATGAGTGGGTGCCATTATTCCCAAAATATATAAAATGTGTAAGAGCTCGTTAAACTGATCAAAATCCTGAACCGATAATAAGTGAAGGGAGGGTGCTACAAACACGCCATCTACAGGGAGCAGAAGAAGGTGATTCATAGCCTCACAGTCGATGATGGGGTGGTCTCTGACCATGCCGCCATGGCCGAGGCTGCCTTTGACCACTTCACCATGCTTCTTGGTACGGCCGAGGGGTGCGAGTTCTTGCTGGACCTGGACTTTCAAGGTTCACGCTCAGAGGACTTGGCTAGCCTTGGCGAACCCTTTATGGAGGGGAAAGTGTGAGACTGGTGCGTCGATTGCTGCGGGAAGGCGCTAGGTCTAGACGGTTTCACGGGGACCATGAAGGCCGATGTTATGGCTGCCTTTCTCAAGCCGCATTCGCTATGGACGGGGGTTCCAGGAACTGAACTAGGCGCACAGGCGCATTCTCCCCGCGGCCGAGGAGCACCTGTGGCGGCAGCCCAGATCGCGGGCCTCGTCCGCGGGCCGGCAGATCTAGAGGCGTCTACAGGCGGGCATGGTGGGCCTGACGGCGCCGGCTTAGGCACCGCGGTGGTGCCGTGGCCGGTCAGGTGGGGGCGGCCTGGATCCATCGTCCAGTCCCCGGCAGAGATGGTGGCGATCCGTGCACGAGATGCTTGATGAAGGTCCTTCGAACAGATCCGGGTGAAAACTTGCTTTCGGCTTACTGCCAAAGCCGGCGGTGGCGGCGCTATTTTGCGACATTCCCTTCTTGAAGGCATCGCCGAGGAGAGTTTCAAGGTCACTGTCTGCTACCTCCGGGGGAAACCCTAGATCAGTTGATCGGAAGACGGCGGCGTTCTTATGTCGTTCCCCCCTTGGGGGCGTCGTTCTTGGAGGTGTGCACGGTCTCGAGGGACCAGTGGACCGCATCTTAGGTGGAGCGGTGCTTCATCCTACACATTGATGGCGACAGATCTCGACGGCGTGGCGCAGTGCAGATTCGGCGTCCGATGTGCGAGGATGGACTCGCGCAGGAGGACGACGCTGTCTGGCGTCGTGGTGGCGTCGATGGCAGAGAGACCTGGCACGGTAGATGCAGCAGTACAGCTCTGAAGATGGGTTGGTGGCAGGTGGCTGCGGCGGCCTCATACCCGGCAGGCGTCCGGGTTGAAGAGTGCGCCGGACTGGTGGGTGCCCCATACCCGGTAGGCGTCCTGGTTGGGACCTCAGGTCATAGTTGTTAGGTTTGGCTGCGAGGTCTGTTTGGTATTAGGCCCAGACTATCAGCATCCCTACATCAACTGGATAGGAGTAGCGGCAGATGTTGCCTAGACGGTGGCTTTAGTCTTACTGTTGCATGACTTTGTAAGGTCTTGTGAGAATAATTAATAAAGTGGCCGCATGCATCGCCCAGATGTAGAGGCCGGGGGCCATCCTCCTTTGCTAAAGAAAAAGGAACCGAACTAGGCCCTGTTAATGCTCCTTCCCAAGTGACCGGCTGCCTTGGCCCTTACCGACTACCAACGCCTTCAGTCTCAATACACATCTTCTCCATGTTGGTGGCGAAGACGTTGGCCGCCAGGTTGTCACCTAGGCTGGGGGCTTTGGCAGAGGAGAACCAATGCATTTTCACCTGAAAACGCTGCATACATGATAATTTCATGTTGGTTCAGCAAACGGCGATATAGCTGCACTGGCTGGGTGAGCCGCGTGCCATGCTCAAGCTGGATATAGCCCATGCGTTCGATTCAGTGTCGTGGGCCCAGCTCTTTGAGTAGTGACCATTCTCTTGATGAAAGCCACGTTGCACAAGACAAACTTTCTAGCGCTAAAGAGAACCACCACCAAGGGCCAGTGGTGAACGGACAATGGAAGGTGTCGTACTAGATGCAGGAGGTGGAGCCCAGACAGCCAGAACTGAAGGATAAAGAAGCAGACTCACGCCATAAAGCCTGGTATGCATATGAATAGCTTCAAGGACCTCCAACAGACTCACAAGGTTGGTGAGCTAGCAGCTGAGCATGAAACTGTTGAAACTCAGCCCAAAGATGTGTCAAGAAATTGTAGATGCAATGAAGCTCCAAGTGAGAGTGCTGACATTCAGAGCACTGGTAGATTTGTCCAACCTCCGGTCCAAGAGAGTCAATCTGATGTCACGCCGAGGATAGCTGGGTAATAAGAAGTCATCAACCGTCGCATCACTCTGATTCAACCACTGCTCCTGTCGCATAGCAGCGAGGTACATAGAGGGGGCTCGTAGTGATCATGAACACGTGCCCACATCAACTGTGCCTAAGAAAGAACAACCACGTTGCTTAGAAACCGAGAATAGTGGAGGCACAACTATCCTCCTCAGCCCATGTCTTGTAGGCAGCAAACTGAGCCTCAATGGACGCTATAGCATCATCATAGTCAGCGACCACCTTCTTGTGAGCAGCTCAAGAGCATCCGTTCGGGTCGTAGACTGCTGCATTTGTCAGCTTCAAGCCTTCAAGATATAACGTAACACATAGTACTTGCATCATTTACATTTGGTGCTTTGCAAACTACTTCCTAATTTCTCTGTAGCTATGTATTGTAGATATCGGTCTTCAAGGAACAAAGCTTGGATGCGGTGAAGGCGGTTGTGGTGCCTGCACTGTCATGGTTTCATGCTATGATCAAACTACAAAGAAATCACAGTGAGAATCATATTTCTTCAACAAGTGATGTCATACTCATTCTATCTAATTTGAATTACTGTTTCTGGAAAACCGAATAAATGTTGCTGACAATGCAAATGAGCTGTTGCTGAAATTTATACATATGCAAATTTGCAAATGCTAGAGGTAACCTCGCTATTTCTATACACGACGTGCCTTGAACCATATTTATCCCATCCCATTCCTCAAAAAAATATTTATTCCATCCCATTCCTCCAACCAAACACCTAATGGAACCGTCCCGTTCCATCCCATCCCTCCAATCAAACAAAATCTGGAATAATTCCATTCTTCATGGAAAACACTGAGGTGGAACCATTCCATTCCATTCTACTTGGATCCGCCAACCAAACAATCCTAAAAAAACTGTGGGTCACATAGCAATGGAAATAGATTCTGCAGTACATTCACCCTTATTCATTCCGCTTTCTTCCAGCTGAAACACAACATGCATTTGCATACTGTAGCTTGCATGCATTTCTTAACCTGTGGTGTTTAAAGGGTATAGTGGTGTGCATTGCTAATGAGCCATTTTTGAGTGGCAAATGTAAATCCTGTATATTAACTGCCATGTATCTTTTGTGGTTATTGCCTATTCCTTGAATTTGAGCTCCATTTTGGCCCAAATAATTTACTTACTTTATGTAGGCATTATGCAATAAACGCCTGCCTGGCTCCACTTTATTCTTTGGAAGGAATGCACATAATCACAGTAGAGGGAATTGGAGATCGCCAGCGAGGTTTGCACCCAGTCCAGGTGATGCACTGTTTTTGTATGACTTGTGGCAGCTACATCTGTTACTGATATGATCCTGACTACCAAGGTAGAAGGTAGTATTTTTTTTCCCATGCTGGCTAGTGAAATGATGAATATGGAATATTTAAATTCTTTTATGATAATACTATATTCTGTTGATTAAAACGTACTGAAAAAGGTTAAGATTCTATAGCAGTAAAACCTATCCATGTATACTGCAGTAGGTCAGGTGTGGTTTTACATCATGTCTGATTCTTTTTTGAGAACATCATCAGGTCTGATTCTGACATGTGACATTAACCCATTTAGCTTGATACAAGGACGACAATGTCATAAAATAATTGACACACCGATACACTATTTACTGTAAGACTAGTATCCAGGTAAAATATGATTAAAAGAAGTTGCAGAACTTGGTGAGCACAACTAAGCAGCTCAATTTGGCATATTAGGAATATTGAGTAGATCAAATGATGAATTACCTACGCTTAGTACAGGAAAATATATTTTTCTATTTTGATAGGTTATATTTTTTATTATATGAATACACCATATTATGCAATCAGGTCAAGTCTCTCCACTCTCCAAAGATGTCAAGTGGACTAAGGGCATGTACAATTGTTGATAAGACAGCCTTATCTTATACCATGCATATCATTTAGAGAAGACAAACAAAGATATTATGCAATGGATTGTATGTTACTGTTACTCCTAAATTTATGGAATCATACATTCATACTAGAAAATACTCCTATGTAACTAAGAGATGACATCTTGTACATGTTAAGGAATATTAGTATTAGGAGTCCTATTAGACTTTGTTTCCTTTCCTTGTACCCCAAGTCTTGTGTAATATACATATGCCCCGTGGTCCTTCAATACAATCAAGTTGCATCCATAACAGTACAATGGGTACAATGGCCGAGAGGGACGAGTGGGCTGTCCCAGTTTGCTGAGACTTGCGCTTCTTTGGAGCAAAAATGGGCTAGAGGTGTAGAGTTTGGGGGATGGACTAGCTAGTGCTTAATTCCCCAAACCAGAAAATTTCCCCCATATTTAGATTTTGGGGGATGGAGTAGAGATGCTCTTAGCTAAGGGAAGGCAAGTCTTTTTTCTCATTTCTCTGTTCTCCAACTCAGCAATTATCTTAGGTGGCATTGCTAAAATAGCACCATTATACACACCCTAACAAAAAACCTACCCTCTCACTAAACGAGTTTACTGTCTAGAGTTTATTACTTGAAATCCATTTATTGAAAATGTGGTCATGTATAAACTATAAAGCTGTCACATGTTCGTGCTGTGTTAAGTTTCTACAGCCTTCTGTATGCTGGGAAAAATTAAGTGAAATATTGAGCAACATTACTCATCAGTTCCCTACATCCATTTGTATCTATTTGCCTTTCTCGTGACACTATGTCCATTACAGGAACGTTTAGCCAAGGCACATGGTTCACAATGTGGATTTTGCACCCCTGGTTTTGTGATGTCCATGTATGCACTGCTGAGATCAAGTAAACATCCTCCTACTGAAGAGCAGATTGAAGATAGCCTTGCAGGAAATTTGTGTCGCTGTACTGGCTACAGACCAATAATAGATGCCTTCCGCGTCTTTGCGAAAACGGATGATTCTTTGTACACAGCTTCACCTTCAGAAAATGCTAATGGCCAAGCTATCTGCCCTTCAACTGGAAAGCCATGTTCATGCAGAAATGAGACAGATGTCAATGCTAATGAATCTTCAACATTGTCTTCCGTGAAAGTCTACTTACCTTGTTCATACAACGAAATCGATGGAAATTCATACAGCGAGAAGGAGCTCATTTTCCCCCCAGAACTGCAGTTGAGAAAATTTATGCCACTTAAATTGAATGGGTTTAATGGGATCAGATGGTATAGACCTCTGAAATTAGAGCAGCTACTGTATTTGAGATCTTGCTACCCAGATGCGAAACTTATCATTGGTAACTCCGAAGTGGGAGTTGAAACAAAGTTCAAGAATGCTCAATATAAGGTCATGATCTCAGTTACCCATGTTCCAGAACTTCATACCCTCAAAGTGGAAGAACATGGCTTACACATTGGTTCTGCAGTTAGACTCGCACAGCTCCAGAAGTTCCTCAAAAATGTTATTGCTGAGCGTGGTTCTCATGAAACTTCGTCTTGCCACGCAATACTACGGCAGTTAAAATGGTTTGCAGGAACACAAATCAGGAATGTTGCTTCTGTTGGTGGTAATATTTGTACTGCTAGTCCAATATCAGATCTAAACCCACTTTGGATGGCCACTGGTGCAAATTTCCAGATAATTGATGTCAACAATAATGTTAGGACTACTGCTGCAAAAGATTTCTTTCTTGGCTATCGCAAAGTTGATTTAAAGGCTGATGAAATATTGCTCTCTGTTATACTACCATGGACAAGACCATATGAATATGTAAAAGAATTTAAACAGGCACATAGAAGGGAGGATGACATTGCTTTGGTGAATGCTGGAATGCGTATGCATATAACAGAGGCTGAAGGAAACTGGATAGTATCCGATGTCTCTATTGTCTACGGAGGGGTAGCTGTGGTTCCACTTACTGCTGCAAAAACTGAAAAATTCCTTGTTGGAAAGAAGTTGGATGATGGATTGCTGGATGAGACCTTTAATTTGTTAAAAGAGGACATCCCACTAGCAGAGAATGCACCAGGTGGAATGGTTGAATTTCGCAGTTCACTCACTTTGAGTTTCTTTTTCAAATTTTTCCTTTATGTTACGCATGAGATGAACATTAAAGGGTTACGGAAGGTTGGGCTGGATGCAGCTAATATGTCAGCTATACAGTCTTACACTAGACCTGTTTCTATTGGAACTCAAGGTTATGAATCAGTGGGGCAAGGAACTGCTGTGGGACAACCAATGGTTCATATGTCAGCTATGCTTCAGGTATTATTAACCTTGTAGTATTTACCTTTCCTACTTATAAAGATTGGAGTTGGTGGTGAGTTCACTCCTCTCTGCATTCTTACTTACACATGAGGCTAACAATCTTGTAAAAGTCACAACTAATAAATGCAATATACTCGCAAGCGGGACCATCACTGTTGCAAGAGGCACAAATAACGTTTGCACACTTACTCATATGCAGAACCAGCTGCAAAAGTTATAAGTGAACACATACTCTTACTCTCACGTGGGATCAACCTTCTTGTAAAAGGCACAAATAAATAAATACGGACGAGCCTTGAACTAAGAAACGTGTTATGTTGTTGTAGCTTCCTCCACTACTGGATAATTATTTGTCCTACGCTGTAACAAATTATTTTTGGAGCAAACATCCAAATGTGCACCTTTTTCTGTTACAAGTGCCGCAAAAATACAACCAAACTCCAAATGGAGCAAAGAAAAAAAACAGAAAAGAAACAGCAAAAAGGAAACTATATTTTTCTTTTTTGACTTGCTTGATCTCTCAATCCAATATGCTAGGTCACTGGTGAGGCAGAATATGTTGATGACACACCAACACCCCCGAATAACTTACATGCTGCTCTGGTGCTGAGTAAGAAGGCTCATGCTCGCATTTTGTCTATCGACGATTCAGTTGCCAAATGTTCCCCTGGGTTTGCTGGTGTCTTTCTTTCAAAAGATGTGCCTGGTTCTAACCATATTGGGCCAATTATCCATGACGAGGAGGTTTTTGCATCTGATGTTGTTACTTGTGTTGGCCAGGTATATCTGCTAGATCTGATATTTTAGGCATACAAGTTTTGATATGACTTGGGAGGTGGGGAATCCCACATTTTTTGTTAATTTTTCAGTTACACCTTTCTCTTCTCATTGGCAGATTATTGGAATTGTTGTGGCAGATACCCATGATAACGCAAAAGCTGCTGCAAATAAAGTAAATATTGAGTATTCTGAGCTGCCAGCAATCCTCTCAATATCGGAAGCTGTCAAAGCTGGTAGCTTTCATCCCAATACCACAAGATGCCTTTCAAATGGGGATGTTGAACAATGTTTTGCATCCAATACATGCGATAAAATTATAGAAGGAGAAATTCGAGTCGGGGGTCAAGAGCACTTCTACATGGAACCTCAATGCACTTTTGTCTGGCCAGTTGATTCTGGAAATGAAATTCATATGATCTCATCTACTCAAGTATGCTCTGTTGTTTAGTTTTGAATTTACAATGTGAATTGCATGTTGATAATATGGTTCATGCTCCCAGAGTTATAGCTTCTTCACAAATGTAAGCACTCTAGAAATAAAAGGAGTATGAACCTTTCTCTTGCCTGGAGATATTGCAAAGTAATACCCTACTGGACATCAGTATGCAGGGCAGGGGAAACATCTCACTTGCTACTCTTCTAACATGCCAGGTTAAGAGGCAGGGGTAGAGGTAGTGGGATCCACTGCAACTAGTGTTTCTGCTTGTTGTAGGCTATGGCCCAGTATCTGGTGCATTCAATTTTCGCAGTAGGCTTTGCTTTTTATTTTCGTAGTAGCCTTCACTTCTAAGAATTTGTATATTATGTAGTCCTTAATCACCTAATAACTCAATCACAGTAATCTTCAGTACTCCCTCTGTTCGGGTTTGTTGATGGCCAAATCGGTGGATTCAAGTCGATTTGGGCCTGAATTTTTCAGCCCATGGGGGCATGAAATCTTACCACGTGGAAGGGTGAGAGTATCGTAACTATGACCTTACAAACAGGGATTACCTGGATGTGCTTACCGGCCTAACACAGCCGAACAGAGGGAGTATAAATTAAGCCTCATGTGCATCACATCTACCCAAGGTTCATCACTGCGTTCTTTCGTCAAAGAGAAGTGTGTCCTAAGGTTGAGTGCTGTCTCGGTTCAGACCTTGGCAGGTTTCAGCGTGATGTTATTTCAGTGTGAACACGACATGCTGCTGCTAGTTATTACGTGGTCCCAAATCCATCACCCGCCATTCATCCAGGCCACGTGGAAGTTGCCGAGCTGGTTAAGGTGGTGCTGACAAACTTTTTTTAGTTATCTGTCAAACTTTAGGTTTAGAAAAATTATCAGTGCAGCGTGTGGCATAGATGCACGGGGAACATATGCAAAATAAATACAAGAAACAAGTATGACATTATTTAATACGATGGATGTGGAGCACTAACATAACAATGTCATACTAAACACATATATAAAATGGTGTATATTTCGCTATAGTTTGTAGGTTAGTAGTATTGCCTTTCCTGCCCTTATTTGTTAGTCACTTGTCTCTTGCTACTGGTGTCTTATGTCATGTTTTGTTCAACATGACATGTGTAGTCGGTCTTATACTCTTATTTGACTAAATGTTCTCTATCTGAAGGCTCCCCAGAAGCATCAGAAGTATGTTGCTAATGCTCTTGGTCTTCCACTATCAAAAGTTGTTTGCAAGACTAAGCGTATTGGTGGCGGATTTGGTGGAAAAGAAACTAGATCAGCAATATTTGCTGCCGCGGCATCTGTAGCTTCCTATTGTCTAAGAAGGCCAGTAAAGATTGTTTTGGACAGGGATGTTGACATGATAACAACTGGACAGAGGCACAGTTTCCTAGGGAAATATAAGGTATGGAGTTGAAACAGTACATTCGTTTCAGTCTGATAGTTAATACTGTGAGTTTGATGACTGGAGTTTGCTGAGTTTATAGCAAATAATCTCAGCAACTTGGTTGATTGGTTCTGAAGGACTCAATATCTCCATATGCATCATTTCTTGAGATTTGAAAGATAAATCTGAATGCTAATTGATAACCAGTAAATACACTGGACCACTGTCATGTAATGTTGAAGTCAATTGGGGACAATAACAAGTGGATGCTTAGCTCTGATATGACTAATACTGAACTTCACTTTCCTTTTTTGTATTCTACCTAACTATGGTTGATCTTTCAGCTTGGATTTACCAATGACGGGAAGATACAGGCCTTAGATCTTGAAATTTACAACAACGGTGGTAACTCACTAGATCTGTCCCTTGCAGTCTTGGAGCGTGCTGTTTTCCATTCGGAAAATGTGTACGCTATACCAAATATCAGAGTCAGTGGGAAAGTATGCTTTACAAATTTCCCAAGCAATACTGCTTTTAGAGGTTTTGGTGGTCCACAAGGCATGTTGATTGCAGAGAATTGGATTCATCACATGGCTACAGAACTCAAGCGGAGTCCAGAGGAGATAAAAGTAAGCATGCACAGCTTAGTGGATAATTCTAGCCTTGTCACACCATTGTTGGTTAACTAATATACTGTTTACAGGAACTTAATTTCCAAAGTGAGGGAACTGAGCTTTATTATGGCCAGTTGCTCAAGAATTGTACAATGCATTCGGTTTGGGATGAACTGAAGGCATCTTGTAATATTTTGGAGGCTCGCAAAGCTGTAAATGTTTTTAACAGTGAAAATCGTTGGAGGAAGCGAGGCATTGCTATGGTTCCCACAAAATTTGGCATATCCTTCACTGCAAAATTTATGAATCAGGTGAATAGCTTCCCCTCACAGACTACACATAGAAAGCTCTGTTTTTGGGGCCTCAGTTTTGGCTACTTAATGTTTGGGAATTCCATAAGACTACAAGTTATTCAACATATGTTAAAACTATACAGTCCACATGCTCTGTTTTTCCAGTTGTAAGTCTGAGAACATATTTTCGTGTTTTTCTGCTTAAATGTTTATTGAGTTTATGTCAATGTTTTTTTTTTTTGAGAAAACGCAGAAGATTTGCGTTTCATTGTATTGAAAAGAGGGGGTTTGTCACAATCCTCCTAGGAGGCGAGTTACAAGGCAAGTACAGGAGCATTATTGAACATCCCAGGTTTGAGGCAGGATGACGCGGAGGCCTAGGGCCCCTGCTCTGGCCCAAAGTGCAGCCTCGGCCTTGATCGTGCACGAGCAGGGTGGCGGAAGCGAGGCCCTTGTGCATCGGCTTGGGCGTGTTCCGTTTAGCCAGTCGCCACCAGTCGTGAAGCGTGGCGTCGTTGTTAGGCGGCGGACAAGGGAGGCGCAGCCATGAGAGGATCTCGTGCCACACCTGTCGAGCGAAGGGGCATCCCAGGAGAAGGTGATGTGTCTCTGGGGCCTGATCGCAGAGCGGACAGCAGGGCGGGTGTGGCAGGTTACGGCGCGCGAGGCGGTCAGCAGTCCAGCAGCGGTCGAGGTTCGCAAGCCAGTGGAAGAAACGCACCCGTGGTGCCGCCCAGCACTTCCAAGTTAGCCTCCAAGCCTGGCAATGGGTGGAACCGTGGAAGGTGGCGAGGTAGGCGGACTTGGCCGAGTACGCTCCATTCTCAGTCCACTTCGAGCGAAGGCTGTCCGGCGCATCGCTGAGGTTGGTTTGGGCAATCAGGCGCCAAAGGCAGAGGTATTCGCCGATCTCCGGGATGCCAATCGTGCCATGGATGTTGGTAGATGTAGTACTACATTATTTGCTTTCTGGTGAATGTTTGGGGAGGGATGGCAACGAGTCTAGCGAATTGTGATGATTTGTTCCCGCTGTCGATGTAGTACTACATTATTTGCTTTGTGGTGAATGTTTGGGGCGGGATGGCAAACGAGTCTAGCGCATTCGGATGATTTGTTCCTGCTGTCGATATGGATGGGAATGCTTTCCCAACCCCGCTCCCTGATTTGCTCATGTACATGCTATTGGTGTGCCTGTGTGTCTAAACTTTAAAAGCATGAATTTTTGCTCTAACCTTGCATTTGTGTAATCCTTCTATAACTCATTTTCTATCAGATCAGCATACGGCTATACTTATTTCTACTTAGATTTATCATAACAACAACAAAGCCTTTAGTCCCAAACAAGTTGGGGTAGGCTAGAGGTGAAACCCATAAGATCTCGCAACCAACTCATGGCTCTGGCACATGGATAGCAAGCTTCCACGCACCTCTGTCCATAGCTAGCTCTTTGGTGATACTCCAATCCTTCAGGTCTCTCTTAACGGACTCCTCCCATGTCAAATTCGGTCTACCCCGCCCTCTCTTAGACATTCTCCGCACGCTTTAGCCGTCTGCTATGCACTGGAGCTTCTGGAGGCCTACGCTGAATATGCCCAAACCATCTCAGACGATGTTGGACAAGCTTCTCTTCAATTGGTGCTACCCCAACTCTATCTCGTATATCATCATTCTGGACTCGATCCTTCCTCGTGTGGCCATACATCCATCTCAACGTACGCATCTCCGCCACACCTAACTGTTGAGCATGTCGCCTTTTAGTCGGCTAACACTCAATGCCATACAACATTGCGGGTCGAACCGCCGTCCTGTAGAACTTGCCTTTTAGCTTTTGTGGCACTCTCTTGTCACAGAGAATGCCAGAAGCTTGGCGCCACTTCATCCATCCGGCTTTGATTCGATGGTTCACATCTTCATCAATACCCCCATCCTCCTGCAGCATTGACCCCAAATACCGAAAGGTGTCCTTCTGGGGTACCACCTGGCCATCAAGGCTAACCTCCTCCTCCTCACACCTAGTAGTACTGAAACCGCACATCATGTACTCAGTTTTAGTTCTACTAAGCCTAAACCCTTTCGATTCCAAGGTTTGTCTCCATAACTCTAACTTCCTATTTACCCCTGTCCGACTATCGTCAACTAGCACCACATCATCCGCAAAGAGCATACACCATGGGATATCTCCTTGTATATCCCTTGTGACCTCATCCATCACCAATGCAAAAAGATAAGGGCTCAAAGCTGACCCCTGATGCAGTCCTATCTTAATCGGGAAGTCATCAGTGTCGACATCACTTGTTCGAACACTTGTCACAACATTATCGTACATGTCCTCGATGAGGGTAATGTACTTTGCTGGGACTTTGTGTTTCTCTAAGGCCCACCACATGACATTCCGCGGTATCTTATCATAGGCCTTCTCCAAGTCAATGAACACCATATGCAAGTCCTTCTTTTGCTCCTTATATCTCTCCATAAGTTGCCGTACCAAGAAAATGGCTTCCATGGTCGACCTCCCAGGCATGAAACCAAACTGATTTTTGGTCAGGCTTGTCAATTCTTGTTAAGCGGTGCTCAATGACTCTCTCCCATAGCTTCATTGTATGGCTCATCAGCTTAATTCCACGGTAATTAGTACAACTCTGAACATCCCCCTTGTTCTTGAAGATTGGTACTAATATACTTCGTCTCCATTCTTCTGGCATCTTGTTTGCCCGAAAAATGAGGTTGAAAAGCTTGGTTAGCCATACTATCGCTATGTCCCCGAGACCTTTCCACACCTCAATGGGGATACAATCAGGGCCCATCGCCTTGCCTCCTTTCATCCTTTTTAAAGCCTCCTTGACCTCAGACTCCTGGATTCGCCGCACAAAACGCATGCTGGTCTCATTAAAGGAGTCGTCCAGTTCAATGGTAGAACTCTCATTCTCCCCATTGAACAGCTTGTCGAAGTACTCCCGCCATCTATGCTTAATCTCCTCGTCCTTCACCAAGAGTTGGCCTGCTCCGTCCTTGATGCATTTGACTTGGCCAATATCCCTCGTCTTCCTCTCTTGGATCTTGGCCATCTTATAGATGTCCCTTTCACCTTCCTTCGTGCCTAACCGTTGGTAGAGGTCCTCATATGCCCGACCCCTTGCTTCGCCAACAGCTCGCTTTGCAGCCTTCTTCGCCATCTTGTACTTCTCTATGTTGTCTGCACTCCTATCCAGGTATAGGCGTCTGAAGCAATCTTTCTTCTCTTTAATCGCCTTCTGGACATCATCATTCCACCACCAGGTATCCTTATCTTCGCTTCTCCTTCCCCTGGACACTCCAAACTCCTCCGAGGCCACCTTACGAATGCAAGTCGCCATCTTCATCCACACATTGTCCGCATCCCCTCCTTCCTCCCAAGGGCCCTCCTTAATGACCCTCTCCTTGAACGCCTGAGCTACCTCCCCCTTGAACTTACACCACTTCGTTCTAGCGACTTTGGCACGCTTATCCCGCTGGACACGAATCCGAAAGCGAAAGTCAGCAACCACCAGCTTATGCTGGGGTACAACACTCTCTCCAGGTATCACCTTACAGTCTAGGTACGCACGCCTATCTTCTCTTCTCGAGAGGATGAAATCAATCTGGCTACAGTGTTGGCCACTACTAAAAGTCACCAGATGTGATTCTCTCTTTCTAAAGAGGGTGTTAGCTACAATCATGTTGTAGGCTAGAGCAAAGCTTAAGACATCTTCTCCATCTTGATTCCTGATGCCATAGCCAAAGCCCCCATGCACCCCTTCAAAACCTGTGTTAGATGTACCCACGTGGCCGTTGAGGTCTCCTATGAAGAGCTTCTCACCAATCGGTACACTCCTAACCATGTCTTCCAGGCCTTCCCAGGACTCCCTCTTGGTGTTCTCATTGTGGCTAACTTGCGGGGCATACGCGCTGATAACATTGAGAACCAAGTCCTCAACTACCAGCTTGACTAGGATAATCCGGTCTCCACGTCTCTTGACGTCTACCACTCCATACTTGAGGCTCTTGTTGATCAAGATGCCTACGCCATTTCTATTTGCAGCCGTCCCCGTGTACCACAGCTTGAAGCTGGTATCCTCCACCTCCTTCGCCTTCTGTCCTCTCCATTTGGTTTCTTGGACGCAAAGGATATCAACACCTCTCCTCACCACTGCATCAACTAGCTCCCGAAGCTTCCCTGTCAGAGACCCTACTTCCAGCTACCTAAGCGAATCCTCCTAGGCTCGGCTAGCTTCCTTACCCTTCGCACTCGTCGAGTCAAATGCGAAGACCCTTGTTCATTTTCCACTACATCCAGGCGCCGATGTAGCGCGCCACTAAGGATGCGACGACCCGATCCTTGCTCACTTGCCACCGTATCTGGATCAAGATACGGCGCGCCACCTGGGGGGTGACGGCCCGGCCCTTGCCCATTTTCCACCACACCCGGGTTCCGATGTGGTGCGTCGCTGAGAGGGTTACGCCCCAACGAAAATCTTTTGCGTTTCATCTCCATAAGAGTGGCTGAGTTTTTACGTTGGCTCGCCAAGCCTATCACAACCCTCCTCCTTTACCCGGGCTTGGGACCAGCTATACTTAGATATATCATAAAGCAAGTTAAAACAAAATTGTGGAGAGGTTATGAATTTTAGCCTCGTTGGGCCCTCCACCTGATAGCTAAACGGATAATGGGGGCATCCCCGGTGTGGGTGGTGTCGTAGTCATCTCATATGTACCCCAGAACACGTGCTAGCAGTGTCTACCATGTCACAAGCCCATCGTAGTTGCTGGTTCTGGTACTAGGGAAGCATTTGTGCTCGGTGTGGATTGTGAATTGGAACGAAATTTCATTAATATGCTGTATTTTGTGCCATTTCTCGCCAGTGTATACTCCAGTACCATGATGATATTTTGAATCCTTGTTTAAATTAGAGATGTTCCACTGAAAAATATTAAACAAGTAAAAAAATTAGCTATGGGTTACATTATTATATGTTTGTTTGCATCGTAATTGAATATAACATAAGTTTTGATGGATGAACAATTGCAGGCTGGTGCTCTTGTGCAAGTTTACACTGATGGCACTGTCCTGGTAACGCATGGCGGGGTTGAGATGGGACAGGGTTTACACACAAAGATAGC
Organism: Aegilops tauschii subsp. strangulata; assembly: GCF_002575655.3. NCBI lineage: Eukaryota > Viridiplantae > Streptophyta > Magnoliopsida > Poales > Poaceae > Aegilops > Aegilops tauschii. The sequence continues at coordinate 279,015,826 of NC_053035.3, forward strand.
CCAAGTTGCCGCCTCATCACTAGATATCCCTCTAAGCTGTGTATTTATCTCAGAGACAAGTACCGATAAGGTGAGATTTGGAACCCATGCCTGGTAAGGGGGGCCAACAAGTCTCCCTCTACACAAGATATATTTACTTTTTTTTTTAATTATACTATTTGTGTTAGCAACGATGGGATGATAATGTATTTCATGTGTTTAGGTTCCAAATGCTTCACCAACAGCAGCCTCTGCCAGTTCGGATTTGTATGGTGCTGCAGTTTTGGATGCTTGTCAGCAAATAAAGGCTCGGATGGAACCCATTGCTAGTAGGGGGAATCATAAGTCCTTCGCTGAGGTAATTCTACCAATATCCTATTCTATATCTTTGAGTAGTTGGGCAACATTATTGATGCTTGCTTGAAGAATCTTGGTGAACTGTATGAATTCATTATTTTATTTCTGAGACAACTAAATATGATCAATACTGTCATTATGCTATGTTGACACCTTGTAATGCTTACTACCTGGTTATGCTATCGTAGCAATCCTTCGGTCATGGCTCTTTCCATTTGTACAATGCATTATCTCTAATGATACTGCCGGTGTATAGGCCTAGTGTTGGGACCAACAACTGGGTAACCAGTACAGGACTACAGGCAATGTACCAATCTTTTGACTAGTAAAACCATCGGGAGTCAGTGTAATGGAGTGTAAGCACGTAAAATAGTTTGTAACGTCTGTACCATCAAGTATGAAAAAGATCCATGATATGCATCTACTGAACGCTGCTCTTCGCATTTGCTGGTCCTGGCTTGCACGCATCGACAGTGGCCATCCTTGGTTAGGTTTGTAGGTTCCCATCTCCTCCGATGATGCTCCATTATTCCATTCTTCCACGATATGCACTGGTGGTGACGGATTGGTGGCTATATTCTGGAAGGACTGATGGATAAAACGGAGCCTCTGCCGTTGACATTACTCCAGAGATCGTCACTGCAGTTAATCTTCCTGGCAGCAGGCTTGGAGGTGTTGCCGATGGAACGGAAGCACCAATCATCAGAGTTGTGCTCCTTAGGCGCAGGAGAGGCGAAGTGCAGTCCGAAGTGCAGCAAGCAGTTTGTCCCTACACACCGTGCGAATGAGCAGTTCACGACTAGGTGCAAAGCTGACTCCAGATGAATGCGACAGAGAGAGCAGATAGGGCTGTGGGGCATCCCTGCTTGAGGAGCACGTCGGCGGTGTCGCATCTTCTTGACATCTATTGACTTTTAACTCTGAAAATAAAAGGGTAAAGAGGTGTTACAAAGTGCGCTTGACGTTGTAACTCCATCTAGCCACTTGAAATCATCCTTTCCCCTCTGTGAAATCCCTTGAAACCCTCAGTCCCTCACCTTGATCGCCAAGCACCGAAGACTGTTGATTTCTAACCCAAATATATGTTCTCTCACCATATTGTAGAATTTTGTGTGCTTCCCTAGCATACTATGCCTGCATTTTGGGAGAGTGCTTACTGCCACGAAGTTGCCACCTCCAGGATTGCAGTATACAACCCATTTCTTTGCTGTAGGTACTGAATTTCTCCTTCATCTGAGGAAGTGGCAGTGATGTCATATTTGCCCTGTACTGACATTTGACAGCTCACAACTAGGGCTGACAATGAGTAGAGCTCTAGCTCTCCCCCTTTGAGATTGTGTTTGTTAAAAATTTGATAAAAGTGAGTGTGCCATCGAAGGAATAATGTTCACTTATATGAAATATAAATCGTTTGATAAAGGTTAAGCTGAACTTGACAAGTTGTCAAAATTAGGGATATACATCTAAGCGAACCCTGTCAGGCTATTCAAACTTTGTAGATTCACAATTTTGAGTCCATGCTCAAGCTCATCTGGGTTGTAGCTTGAGCCAAGATGATCCCATTAGCTTCTCTGAGCTCAAGCTTTTTGGTGCCTCTGTCGCCAGCTGTGAGCATGCGAGTATTCTTCTAGATTGATTGATGCAGCTGGCTTGGTGATGCTTCCTGCTATGCACACATAACCTAGGTGTATGTTAATGGATAGTTAACCTTAATTCAAAAATATTGTATTATAACATTAAAAAATTAGCAGTCCAATTAATTTTGGTATGGCCTTTTATCTTCTGTTTTTCAGTTAGCTCAAGCATGCTACATGGAACGGGTAGATCTCTCTGCTCATGGGTTTTATATCACCCCTGATATCGGGTTTGACTGGATTGCTGGCAAGGGGAGTCCATTTAATTATTTCACCTATGGAGCCGCATTTGCAGAAGTTGAGATTGACACCCTAACTGGGGATTTCCACACAAGGACAGCTGATATTGTCATGGATCTTGGCTATTCGATTAATCCAGCAATTGATATTGGCCAGGTATGTTTACAGGATATGATGGATTAGGATTCTGGAGCAGTGATATCCTCTCCCCCTTTTTTTTTGTATTGTTCTTCAGCTTCGATGCGTTATTTCAGATTGAAGGAGCTTTCATCCAAGGTTTGGGTTGGGCTGCCATGGAAGAGCTAAAATGGGGGGATGACAACCACAAGTGGATTCGACCTGGATACCTTTTCACTTGTGGTCCTGGCTCTTACAAAATACCCTCTGTAAATGATATACCTCTCAATTTCAAGGTTTCACTATTGAAGGTAAGTTCCCAATATATAAACGCATTATGTCTTCAAGGTGTGTAGGGGGATATTAGACCTGGTTGAAGAAGTTGGATTCAAAATATTACAACGGAAAAGTGTTGTTTTGTACTGCAACATTAGAAGTGAGCTGCTACAACATCAGTTCGTTGAACATATCTGGCATTGTTATACACATACTGTAACATGCTCACCAGATCTCGCAAGAAATGCTCGCTGAAACTACTGAGAAAATCATTTTAAAATGAAATCAGACATCGTTTAACCAGTCTTATACTATCCGTAGCAGTCAATTGTTGCTATTCTGCCTTGTGTTGCCTTTGGTGTTTAAATGTAACCCTGTGCTACATAGCTAATTCATCATCGAATCATGGTAACTAGGATCTGAAAAGAATTAATGCTTTTTATCAAAAGGAATGGCAATTGATACCTGACAGGATACCATTCCAGAGGCCATAGGCATTCCAGAGTACATATTAACTTCCTAGCTGTCTTCTCACAAGGCACTCCTGAATTTTGTTGTTTGGGAAGGCATGTATTTATATTCGCTTGCCTGGTGTCTCTTGATTAACCTGCATGTTATTCTCTTCACTGCAGGGTGTTCCAAATCCAAGGGCTATACACTCATCCAAGGCTGTAGGAGAGCCACCGTTCTTCCTCGCTTCCGCCATCTTGTTTGCGATAAAAGACGCGATCGCGGCAGCTAGGGCGGAGGAGGGTCATCTCGACTGGTTCCCTCTCGACAACCCGGCAACGCCTGAAAGAATAAGAATGGCGTGTGTTGACTCAATTACGAAGAAATTTGCGAGTGTGTATTACCGTCCCAAGCTTAGTGTATAGTGGTTACTGCCAGAGTAGCCGATACATTCAACGTAAATGTGTACCTGTTATGTGGTTGTACTATACTGTACAGTACGGACACGCTGTGTGCAAGATAAAAGTACAGATGAAGTGTTGATATAGGATTACGAATACCACATACTTCAAATAACCTCTGAAATATGAGCAAAAACAAATAATTTGATTTTTTCCGGTTTCTCTGGCAGGGACAATTTAAAAGGCCACTACATTTAGGGTTCGATTTTGAATGCAGAGTTTGATTCGCGTATCATTTCATTTCATTGACACGATGTATGAATGTCTATTTGTGCAAGAGCCATATGATTACATTTGCATAGTTTTTTCATGTTGACATAGTATCAAGATATGCCGATGATTATATTTTGTAGATATTCAGAACTTTCTGAACTAGGTGAAGAGGAGAGAGAACATAGGCTCCATGTGCAAACATGTTCATGCTTGGAAAATTCAAGTGCAATAATTGATCCACTTAAATTGTTTATGGGAGTAACCAGTATGTTTTTAACATCCTTTCGAATGCAGCGATCATAGGTCAAGGTGATATATTGGTAGACTTATGACAGAACAAACAACTACTTGTGAATCATGTAAAGCTTAAGCATCCACTAGTATACATTATTTTTGAAACTATTAATCCAAGTGTACTTGCATTTTGATGATTTTTTTGCGGTGAGTGTTTTATGTTTTGGGGGATATAAAGCAAGGCTGTCATGTTTCGTAAAAATGATTTGGCGTTCCTTGGGAGTGAGGGTGAAACATTTTATACATCGTATATAATACTGCTTCATGTTTGCTAAAGTTGTATTCATAATTGTGTGATTGCTTTTAGACTGCATTGGTAGATAATTGATAGTTTTACAACACAAGCAAGCAAAATAACTGTTCCTGGATCACATATATAACCAATATTTAGGACAAAACAAGGTGCAACCGATGGATATTGTCATGCAAGACAAATATCTTTTACATATCATCATAAAAATGTATATTTTATGTATCACCTTAACAGTTCAATGAGTGGATGGTCAATGAAAAAACGCAACAAAGAAAATGGCGCAGCAACGCGCGCGATTGCTTTTAGTATGTAACCAAGGTTTTAAATAGTCAAGCTATAGCCTTTGAAGAGCTCTCCAGCCAAAGCTATGCACTTTTAATGCTAAATTGAAAATGACGCTAATAGCCTGTTATTTCCCGCTATAGCGCTAAATTTGGAGAGATTTAGCCCGCTAAGCCTCTATACAAAACCATCCGTCTGCCTTATTCTTTATTCTTGTTTCTGATATATATTATGTGTTGATGCAAAGCTTGGTTATTGAATTAGAACACCTGATTTTGATGTTCAAACATGTGTATATTTCATGTATATGCGATATATCATATATGATGCCTGACTGAATACTCGTTTTTTTCTTCAGTTTCTCGTGGTTTAAGAAAAACGCTAGATGAGGCTTGGTTTCGCTTTCACTGTAGCTTTTCATAGCTTCTGTTGGAAATATGAGCAATTTACCAAATGATTTTATTATCAGAAATATTAGATAAAGCACGACTAGTATAACAGTGATAAAACAAGTCATGCGATTTGATAAAGAGAAGGTAAACAACATCTTCATATATGAACTGCAACTAAACACATCTAGAGCAGATAGTATAGCAAGTTGCATATAACTAAACACATCTAGAGCAGATAGTTTAGCAAGTTGCATATATGAAACAGAGTCTAACATATCTAGGGCAAACACTAGAACAAGGAACTGTAGAAGGGTCTCTAACAGAAAGAGGAAGAACACGTACGGGACAACAGCAGCAGAAGCACTGGACTTGGGGTCGACATCCTCTCCAGCCATGTCGTCGATGAGGTTGTCGACGTCGGGGAAGAAGTCGTCATCGGGGAAGTAGTCGTCGGAGTCCGTGATGGAAAAGTCAGTAGTCGCGTGGAGCGCTCCCCAAAAACCTTATCACCCTTCTCCCGTACAGGACTCAAAGTGGTGCGGTTTCGGAGGCCTACTGTCCCGACTCGCGGTGCACGCCGCAAGCCGGGATGAGGAAGACAGCAGCAGCTCAGTGCCCAGGAACTTCTGGTGCGAGAGGAAGAGGATCTTCTGGTGCGTCTCTCTCGGAGGAGCGACCTCCCTTTTATAGGCGCAAGAGAAGGAGGTGAGAGGCTGCGCCGGGAGCTGAAGGGATAACTTTCTAGCTCCCGAGTGGCCTTTCGTATACCCGTAGTGCGTGGCAAAAATTTAGACATCGGCTCGGCTCATTCCCGCAACCCGCGGCGCGGCGCGGCGGGCGGCGGAGGAGCGCGCGTGGATGTCCCTCTTGTTCTCATGCTCATACATGTGGGGAAAGAACCTCCCTTATAAAAAGGTCCAACTCCCTCTAAACTAGCAATGTGGGACTAAACTTTAGTTCCACCTCTTGCCTTGCACAAATGGGCTGCGTGGGCCTCTAGGATTTATTAGGAATTTCTGAAACTGCTATTGGGCTAGGCCCAAAATAGACAAAATTCCAGCAATCCCCCACCGGATCCTAGAGGCACACAAAATTTGCCTTTGGTTCCAAAACACTGTTTTATATACCGGTACTGCAGTGGAGACTGTTAAGTTGAACTTCCACCTAGAACTCTATGCTACACTAGTAAGCAACTTGAACAGTGGACTAGGCCTTGAACTGTAAGTTTTCTGCGAATCTAGCTTCACATAAAGCCTTGACCGATACGTGGCTACCGTGGGTCTTCCCCGCGGGTGGAGCTTATGCGTCATACTCCATGACCTTTCATGAGTTTACTAGAGAGAATCCGACTCTCATAGATTGCGACGTTTGACAATCAGACTCATATAGGTGTGTTCTTCAAAAGATGTTATAACATCTCTGCTTAAATGAGCCACTTAGAACATATTGAGATATACATCAACCTGCCATGCAGATTAGGAGAGTATTGCATCTTCATGGAGTGGTATTGTGAATAGCAAGGATACTCTCCTCTCAGTTGACCAACAGCTTGTCTTCCACATCTAATTCATGGGATCTCCGATCACAAAGAATAGGTTACCACTATGAACAACTCATATTGTGGGTCTCATACCCATCTCCCTCGATGCATTATCTATCACATTACGTGATAGACCCTTAGTAAAAGGATCTGCCAGATTTTTAGACGGTTGGATATAATCCAATGCAATAACTCCGGAGTTTTTCATTTTCCTGACAGACTTTAACCTTCTCTGAACGTGTCTTGATGACTCATGTTATCCTTTGAGCTGCTCACTTTCGTGATCACAGTTTGATTGTCGCAGTTCATAAGGATACCCGGTACAGGTTTCTCAACAACCGGCAAGTCATTCAAGAACCGACGAAGCCAATCTGCTTCGACCGTAGCTGTATCTAGTGCTGTGAGTTCTGCTTCCATTGTTGACCTCGTTAAGATGGTCTGCTTGCAAGACTTCCAAGAAACAGCGCCACCTCCATGAGTGAATACATAACCGCTCGTGGCCTTTATCTCATCAGCATCTGAGATCCAGTTTGAGTCACTATACCCTTCAAGCACCTTTGGGTGCCCGGTGTAGTGAATTCCATAATTCGCAGTGCCTTTCAAATAACGCAAAACTCTTTCTAGAGCTTTCCAATGCACATCTCCTGATTTTGAGACAAACCAACTCAGTTTGCTAACAGCAAAAGAGATGTCAGGTCTTGTAGCACTGGCTAAGTACATAAGTGAGCCAATAATCTAAGAATACTTCAATTGGTCTCTAGCAATTCTTCGATTCTTTCGAAGTAACACACTTGCATCATAAGGTGTTGGAGAGGGCTTGCAGTCACTATAGCCAAAGGGACTCAAGATCTTTTCCACATAGTGAGATTAAAGTAATGTAATCCCACCATCATCGTCTCTCAACAACTTAATGTTCAGAATGACATCAACCACTCCTAAATCCTTCATCTCAAAACAGCGAGATAGGAAATTCTTGACCTCCTTAGTAACATTCAGATTTGTTCCGAAAGTCAGTATGTCGTCAACATACAAGCAAAGGATAACTCCCTCGCCCCCACCATGGCGATAGTACACACATTTGTCAGCTTCGTTTACAACAAAGCCTGCAGCTGTTAAAGTTCTTTCAAACTTCTCATGCCACTGTTTAGGTGCTTGCTTGAGTCCATACAAAGACTTCAACAACTTGCACACTTTTCCTTCCTGACCATCTAGTACAAACCCATCTAGTTGTTCCATATAGATTTCCTCGTCCAACTCTCCATTTAGGAAAGCAGTCTTAACATCCATTTGATGAACGAGAAGACCATGTGAGGCAGCTAGTGAAAGTAGAACTCGAATAGTGGTCAGTCGAGCCACAGGTGAGTAAGTATCAAAGAAGTCTTCACCTTCCTTTTGGGTATATCCCTTAGCCACGAGCCGAGCCTTGTACTTTTCAATAGTACCATCAGGCCTAAGCTTCTTCTTGAATACCCATTTGCATCCTATAGGTTCGCACCCATAAGGACGATCAGTTATCTCCCAAGTTTCATTCGCCAAGATGGAATCCATCTCGCTACGAGCCGCTTCCTTCCAGTAGTCAGCATCTTCAGATGCATAGGCCTCTGAAATAGAACTGGGAGTGTCATCTATGAGATACACAAGAAAATCATCACCAAAGGACTTTGCAGTCCTCTGTCTCTTGCTCCTAATAGGAACTTCATTGTTCTTCTCCACAGGACTTTCAAAGTGTTCCATCAAAATTGTAGGTTCGGTAATTGTAACTGGTTCCTGATTCGATGAACTAGGCATCTCCTGATTAGATGAGGTAGCCATATCCTTCATGGGAAAGATATCTTCAAAGAAAGTCGCATCATTCGACTCCATGATCGTACCGACATGCATGTCAGGTACCCTAGATTTTACAACCAAGAATCTATAGCCAATGCTATGAAAAGCATATCCCAGGAAAACACAATCCACAATCTTTTGTCCAAGCTTCCACTTCTTTGGAATTGGAACATTGACTTTCGCCAAACAACCCCATGTTCGTAGATAAGAGAGTTTTAACCTTTTCTTCTCCCATTCCTCGAATGGAGTTATCTCTTTGTTCTTTGTGGGAACTCGGTTTAGGACATGACATGCCGTCAATATCGCCTCCCCCCACCATGCCTTGGAGAGACCCGATGTGTCTAACATGGCGTTAACCAAATCAGTTAGAGTACATTCTTTCTTTCGGCCACCCCATTTGACTGAGGTGAATAGGGAGGCATCCTCTCATGGATTATACCATGTTCCGCACAAAAAGCATCAAATTCATTGGAAAAATACTCTCCACCACGGTCGGACCTAAGCCTCTTGATTTTTCGATCAAGTTGGTTTTCCGCTTCAGCTTTATAGATCTTGAAAAAGTTCAAAGCCTCATCCTTAGATTTCAGAAGATACACACGGCAGTATCTAGTGGAGTCGCCAATTAACGTCATGAAATATTTCTTTCCACCTTTTGTCAAAACACCATTCATTTCACATAGATCTGAATGTATGAGCTCTAGTGGTGCAAGATTTCTCGTTTCTGCAGTTGTGTGAGACTTACGAGGTTGCTTAGCTTGCACACACACTTGACACTTAGATCCCTTGACAGTGGTGAAACTAGGGATTAAGTTCAACTTTGCTAGTCGCGACATGCAACCAAAGTTAACATGACAAAGACGTGAATGCCACACATTTGATTCACTATTGTTGCAAATATGATTAACAACTTCATTGCAAACGTCTGACAAGGATAAACGAAACAGGCCTCCTGACTCATAGCCTTTACCAACAAAGGTTCCATACTTGGATATTACAAATTTATTCGACTCAAAGACAAGCTTGTAGCCATCTCTACACAGAAGAGATCCGCTGACAAGATTTTGACTGACGGAGGGGACATAATGCACGTTCTTCAGCCGCACGATCTTCCCCGAAGTAAACTTCAGATCGACCGTGCCAACACCACGAACAGAAGCACTTGAACCGTTGCCCATCAACACGGTTGAAGTCCCTGCGGTCTGATAAGACGAAAACATGGAAATATCACCGCATACATGCACATTAGCACCCGTGTCAATCAACCAATCAGGAGAATGACATACTGAAAGAATAGTGGGAAATATACCATACCCAGCATCCTTCATGCCAGTGTCTCCAATGACAACATTAGCGGTCTTGCCGCTTTTCCCAGGATGACGCTTGTCATAGCGATTAGGGCAACTAGGAGCCCAATGATCAGGATCCCCACACACATGACAATCACCTTTCTTCTTGTCATTCTTCTTCTTGAAGTTCGTGTGTTGCACAGCCTTGTTCTTCCCATCAAACTTTGCTTTTCCATCAAACTTGCCCTTGTTCTTGAACTTGTGGGGCTGGAAGTTCTTCTTCTGTACCAAATTGGCACTAGATCCTCCCTCAATACCTCGAGCATGTGTGTCCTTTGCTCTCGCCCTTTCTTCCACATCAAGAGTACCAATGAGATCCGGGACGGAAAACTCTTGTCTCTTATGCTTCAGTAAGGTAGCAAAGTTCCTCCATGAAGGAGGAAGCTTAGTGATAATACCTCCGGCAACAAACTTGTCCGGTAGCATACAATTGAAGTGCTCAAGTTCTCTAGCAAATGACTGTATCTCATGAGCTTGCTCAACCACGGAGCGCTCTTCAGTCATCCTGTAATCATAGAATTGCTCCATGATGTACAGCTCAGTGCCAGCATCCGAGACCCCAAACTTGGCCTCGAGTGCGTCCCACATATCTTTTCCATTATCAATTGACGCATACGCATCAACTATGTTCTCACCAAGAACACTCAAGAGAGCAGCCTTAAATAGAGTATCCATTTTCTGAAAAGCTTGTGCCTGTTGAGCATCAAGCTCTCCTTCAGGTTTGCTAAGAGTGGCGTCATAGCAACTCATGGTTTGAAACCATAAGACTGCTCTCACGCGCCACCTCTTATAGTGGATACCCTCAAACATAGGAGGTTTCATGGAAGCAGCAAAACCACTCGGGGTAAATTGCCAATAATAAGGTTTTTGGATTGTTGAAAATATGAGCAATTTACCAAATGATTTTATTATCAAAAATATTAGATAAAACACGACTAGTATAGTAGTGATAAAACAAGTCATGCGATTTGATAAAGAGAAGGTAAACAACATCTTCATATATGAACTGTAACCTAAACACATCTAGAGCAGATAGTATAGCAAGTTACATATAACTAAACACATCTAGAGCATATAGTTTAGCAAGTTGCATATATGAAACAGAGTCTAACATATCTAGGGCAAACACTAGAACAAGGAACTGTAGCAGGGTCTCTAACAGAAAGAGGAAGAACACGTACGGGACAGCAGCAGCAGAAGCACTGGACTTGGGGTCGACATCCTCTCCAGCCAAGTCGTCGATGAGGTTGTCGACGTCGGGGAAGAAGTCGTCGGAGTCCGTGATGGAAAAGTCAGTAGTCGCGCGGAGTGCTCCCCAAAAACCTTATCACCCTTCTCCCGTACATGACTCAAAGTGGTGCGGTTTCGGAGGCCTACTGTCCCGACTCGCGGTGCACGCCACAAGCCGGGATGAGGAAGACAGCAACAGCTCAGTGCTCAGGAACTTCTGGTGCGAGAGGAAGAGGATCTTCTGGTGCGTCTCTCTGGGAGGAGCGACCTCCCCTTTTATAGACGCAAGAGAAGGAGGCGAGAGGCTGCGCCGGGAGCTGAAGGGATAACTTTCCAGCTCCCGAGTGGCCTTTCGTATACCCGTAGTGCGTGGCAAAAATTTAGACATCGGCTCGGCTCATTCCCGCAACCCGCGGCGCGCCGCGGCGGGCGGCGGAGGAGCGCGCGTGGATGTCCCTCTTGTTCTCATGCTCATACATGTGGGGAAAGAACCTCCCGTATAAAGAGGTCCAACTCCCTCTAAACTAGCAATGTGGGACTAAACTTTAGTTCCACCTCTTGCCTTGCACAAATGGGTTGCGTGGGCCTTTAGGATTTATTAGGAATTTCTGAAACTGCTATTGGACTAGGCCCAAAATAAACGAAATTCCAGCAGCTTCTACCCGAGCTGCCTCTAAATGGCATAGCCCGCTATTTAAAACGTTAATGATAACAAGGACAACAGTAATCTCCTTCCCTCACACCCCATGGACTGAAAGCACATTCAAATGAATATTTACAGCAAAGAGCATCCGTACATTTATAATACATTATTTGAACACAGAAGCTAGGGGACAGGACACCAATATCAATATTATGAGTTGATAAGTTCTACAGTATTTTGCTAAGAATCAACCGCAAAAAAAAGAGAGTATTTTGCTAAGAAATCATCTTTTTTTTTTCTTTATTCTTCAAGAAAAAGGGTCCAATTGAAACTGGTATGGAGTAGTAGTTCACAAGGGAACACGTCGTGCGATGATTTACGTCCAGAATTTTCGTTCAGACTTTTCAAAGCTTGTAATGAGAAGACTTGTTCAAAGGCACTCAGACCATGTGTGCACCCAATTAACTGTGTCCAGAATCTCTAGCGCTTCCACATCTCTTATACAAGAGCGCAGCCCCGTTCTCCTCCGACCATGGACCATGATCACTCTCTCAGCCGGGCCGGGTATGTTCGCCATGTAGGACAACTCGACTCCATGCCTGGCGCGGCCGTGGCGTGCATAGAGCATCCTTCCAGGTACATCCTGGAGAGCAAGAACAAGGGAGCAGTACGCGTGGTCTCGCCGGCGAACAACAACACACGGCGTGGAGATCGATCGTGCCTGCAGCCTGCAGCCTTCCAGGTACTGCACTGTTTTCTCATGTTCCCTTCGCCACGTTAGGCCTGATATGTGGAGTCCACCAGTCAGATCTGCTATTAGAATCTCTCTGCCCATAAGTCAATGAAAAATGTTTTATCTGTCCTTACATTTCTTCATACAGTTTTGTGAGATTTGTGCACGTGTGTCGGTGTGTGTGTGTTTTGAGTGAATGTTCGTGTGTGTTAAATAAAGTATTTCTGTTTGAAGGAAGAATGCTTTTTTTAGGGGGGCAAGGAAGAATACTTGGTAAGCAACCTAGGAGCATCCCGGTACTAAAAAAAAAAATTGGAGCAGCCCGCTCTGCTCCGGCCTTCCCACAATCCCACGTCGCAAAAAGGAAGAAGCTATGAGTCTCACAACTTAGCTAAGCATGTACTTCCTTTTTTTTCGAAAAGGGGGAACTCCCTGGCCTCTGCATCAGAACGATGCATACGGGCAACTTATTAAAAAGATAAATAGGTTCAACAAGATCTTAGAGTCTCAAAACGAAAATAAAGGAGAGCTCACAAAGAGCCAAAAGGGCCAAAAACAAACTGGCCATGAAAAGCCACAACCAGCTGGCATAAGAGAGACAGGTAAACTAATTGCATATCCTATTACATGACTGCCATCCAAACCGGTTGAAGATATCCCGTGCTACCATCTCCCAGCGGGTAGATCCAGTAACCAAACGCTCCCTGGCCTCCGTCGGAGCACGTACTTCCTAACGCTCTTATATTTGTTTTACAGAGGGAGTACTAACTTTCAGTTTGGGTTGCCATGTATGGCATTGTATAGCCTTATGATCACATAATAGTTTCTGTAAACATTTCTCATGATCAATAAGCCTTAGCAAGTTGGTCTTAAAAAGGGAAGAAGCGAGATAGCGACAACACATATAGGTGGGACTAATGCGCCAAAATATATAGGAACAAGGTGGTTGCTGTTCTAGGGCCTTGCCCGATCAATCTAGTTATGGGTACTAATAACCTCTGATCTTTTCTTTGCCCCTATTTTTTTAATCTCTTTGTTACTGTTGTTATTGTTTTGTGTCATAGCTATGGCTGAAGTAATATGACGGGAACAAATTGCCGTCTCAAATTTTGGGCACATATTTTTATTCTTCGAGTGTGGATTAATTTTGGGGTGATTTATCAGACGGCCGATTTGCATGTCCCAGATGCCCATTTGCGAGCCATGCAAGATGTACAAAGTGAACTGCTTACCCAAAATAAAGCTCCTAAGATTGGTATCAGTATAAATAGGATTATTTAATCATATATACAAAGAACAAGATCAAGAAATATTTCCATACAACAACACATTAAATAAGAAAAATACAAACATGATGATAGTACTGATCACGAAGTAACGTAGACTGATCTCTTTATTTTATTTTTGCGGGAGAACCTAGACTGATCAGCGTCCCTGTTCTTCTCCTTGACACTGTTAAATTAAAGATAACAATTTGTTAATAGCGTTAGGAGCTAACGGTAATGTAGATTTCTCAATTACAGGCTTATATGCCATCCCATTTCTATTCAGAAACCAACCCCTCCCCCCTAATCAGCTACAAAACTAGAACTATGCTGCTTTCAGAGGGATCATAGCAAACCAAATGTCAGCCAACTTTCTATATGGCCTCTTGGTGCTTCCACAAATCTAAATTATTTGAAATTCTAGTTTCATCCAAAGTCAAACTTCTATAAGTTCGATCAAGTCTATATGACAATATTTTCCTTGAATAAGAAGTTTTGCTGACCCAACAAACTTGTTCAGGTCCATGGCTGCACGGTTGACAGGTGGGACTTTTTTTGTAAAATCCCAAGTGCACCATGGCTGTTGAAGCAGCGATACAAAAGGAAGCGTGGCTTTGTGAAACTATTCAATTTCTTAAAAACTATTTTGCTATTTTGTGAAGAACAGAGAAAAATGTAACTTCAAGGAATTTACTAACCATGTCATATTAAGCGACACCGCCAATGCTGAGTATGACGCCGAACACCCAAATGGAGACTAATAGAAGAACACTCCCGATCCATATACGGCGCCTGTAGGTGAGGCTAGACTGGCAAATCCAGAGTGCAGTGAAGACCTCTACGATGCTGAAGACAAAAATGGTGGTGAGGATGACATAGTAGGCAAGCTTGTTGTGGCCGAAGACTACTCCACTGGGCGGCTTGTGGAGCATCGTGTGCACGTCCATAACCAGGGTGTGGGAACCCACTGTTCCCAGCGCACGTGCGATTAACTGCAACGCAGACTCCTGAGCGGGTACATTCACATGCTGATCTATGTTGATTCTCACTTCGTGGTCGTCGTCGCCCTATACAATGAAAGAGCCTCACATATCATCAGTACTTGTGGAGTAGTTCAGTATAGTGCAAATACGAGGAAAGAAATATATAGCTACCAACGTACAAACTATTCTTTGGATTGGACCAGCGTACAAACTAATTCGATCGAGTGGATTATTTTTCTTATGAGAACATGGGACAGATGTAGACTCAATAGAGATTGGTTTTTTGGGATCATGATGCTCCCCATTTTGAAATGGATGGACATGGAACATGTGCCAGGAGGTGGTAGTGTATTCCATTGTACTGGCCATGAATTGCAATACCTTACCTATATTGCTTAACAAAATTAGTTTCACGGAGTCAAACAACTATGCATGTCACAATTCCCTATGCGAGATCCAAGGTGATTAATTGGGGGGGAGGGGGGGGGGGGGGATTCGGCTCATTGAACCTTCCATAATTAATACAACTATGTGAGAAGCATTTTAGCTCCTAGCCCGTTTTGTTAGTAAAACAGAACCTTTAAAGGCGTTCTTTTTGGGGAAAAACACTCACGTCATGTAGCTTATATGGTGAAGTATATCTGAGGAAAGCTAAAAGAAGTGTATCTGAGAACAAATTTCATCTCAAAATATGCAATTTTGTAACCCGTGAAAAACAACAAGTAGCATATTTTTTAATATTTTATAGTTTTTTTTGAAAATTTAGAGAGCTTTATTCAAACAAAAGAACTCCTGCGACAATCAGCTAGAAGCCTAGAAGGCGGGTCACCAGGAAGGTTGGTTTAGAATCCAACCAACTCTAGGTGACCATCAGCGAGTAGGCATGCTTAGCGCTTAGATGGGCTAGAAAATTAGCAGATTTGTTTACATGTTGAATAACTAAAGAAATAAACAACAAAGTAAGCTCTCCAATCTCTAAGAGTATCTGTGCCACACCAGAACATCAGTTGCCCGCGAGCGTTCTAGAGGTTCACCACCTCCAGGCAATCCATTTTCATTATCACATGTGAGTATCATCTCAATTTTGCAAAGATGGTGCCATCTCTCAGTGATAAGGCCTCGGCGATCATCGGATCAGTAACCCCCAACATGGGGTTTGCACCAAGCACCCAACAAAGCTGTGGCAGATCGAGCCACAGCACCAGCCCCTGCCATGCTTGCCTTAGAGTTCAGCGCGCCATCCATGTTAATCTTCACCCAACCCTGATCGGGTGGACGCCATCCATGGCCAGGAAGACCAAACACTTGGGGTTCAGGTGTATCAAGCAAAGCAAGATCCTTCCTAACGCGCCGTTGGAGTTGCACATTCTTAAAGCTAAACGTATATGTAGGTGATACTCCAACCAAGCAGCCTCACATATGTATTTTTGTAGAATTTTCAGCCATGTTGTTCTTCCATAAACCAGCGAATGGTTACGTATCGATTTAAATGTGCCCAAGAATAAATTTGGGAAGAAAGTGAATGGAATCAATAGTTTATTGGAAGAAGAGTTCATAAATTTGTATAACGTACTCAAGTGAGCCCGTTATTTTATGTAAATTCCATGTTGTAAATTCCATGATAATATATTAATCGGAAAGTTACGAAACGTTTTGATGTGTACTACATGTCCATGTGTTCCTCATATCTCGGTACAATTTCGTATATAATACATAGGCTAGAAAAGATAAAATTGTGAATCTGTAACTGGATTCCCAGATGTTTGTGCTGTTTACTGTATAGCTTACAACTGAAAAAAGCTGCCCAAACAAACGTATTCACATACATAGTTCACATCTACACGATGAGCATTTTCTTTTGTCTCTGAATTTATGAAAATAAAAAATCTGTTTTTGATTAACAAATAGGTGTTCACACAGTCCTGGATTATAGCATGAGAAACTACCAGGAACAAACTATGTGCCGGCCGGGGTGGGATTCAGGACCGTCATTCGATTTCTAGCAAATTAGAATTTGAAAAATGAAATAAAGAACGGTTCAAAGTATTAATAATCACAAAAATTGGACGTATGCTGGAGGATCTCAGAATCAATCAAGCCAAGAGAAGTACGTCACGACGAAGTAACTGGTCTCAGGTAGTACCTCTGGTGGAGGCGCAGGCGCAGGCGCAGAGTTGATGGGAACCACGAGGCCGCCGCTCGTCTGCTCACCGGCCTCCACGCTGGTCAGCTCAGTGGCCACGACTCCAGCAATCTGGCATGGGCAGGATGCATATAGAGGACAAAGCTAATTAAGATCTCGTCCTAGCTAGCTACGGCGCCCTTGTACTAGCTCGAGAACGTATGTTATATGTTCTACACTGTATGTCGACAGAGGAGTACGTACCTCGTAAATGTCGCCGCCGAACAGGATGGAGAAGGTGTCCTTGATTGGCCGTGGCATGATCACGGCCTCCATGCGGTGGTTGCCGTAGTCTTGGGCGATGACGTCATCCCTGTAGATGCGCTCCTCGGTCTGCCCCATCGCCACCCGCCCCATCGTCACCGTCGGGAAGCGCTCAGCCATGGGAATGGGATGGTTTCTGCGTACGGAGTACCTACGCTTGCTGCTGCTGGCGCTGGCCCAAGAACGGGACTTGATCGATTCTTTTTCGTATCGAAAAAATCCTTTTCGGACGGGACCTGATCGATTCTCTGACTTCAGTATCAACAGCTTTGGGTTGGAAGAATTTGCAAGGTGATTGAGCGATAATGAAGAGCGGGCGCGCGGTATCCTTATATAGTGTGGCTGCGGCGAGAGTGCAGGTGGTGCTTGACGCGTCGTTCGACGCACGCCGTCTGGTCCGACGATCCTGACGTCCATCTGGTCCGGCGATCCGTCCGTCTGCCTATTTTTACTTTATTATATGAGTTCCTGATGTTTTGCAGTTAGGTCCTTCCCTTTGTTTGACGCTGTCCAGCCGCCACGTGGGCCCCATTTGCTGGTTTTATGGTATTGCCCAATCTTCTTTTCTGAACACATTACAAACACGTATGCTCATATGTACACACATACACTCACCCCTATAAGCGTATATACACACACCCTATCCCTATGAGCATCTTCAAAAGACTAAGTCGGCATATCATCTTGAGATTAACGAAGTTGCCACGGATGCCAATCTCGTGAGGGCTGACGATGAAACGTCCAGTCCGGATGACTTTAAAAAAAGATATTGTATAAGCGTAAATGTTCAGATACACACACGAACATACAATCATCCATATGAAGACAGAGTTGAATAGGGAGCGTTTACACCATTACGAAAAAGGGTTGCCCCCCGCTTTATATTATAAAGCACCAACACCAAGCATCCGACAACAACAAGGTTCGAGAATAAGAAAAGGAAAATAAAGCATAAGTCACAGCAAGGGGAAAGGAGGAGGTCTCACTGGGGGCACAACAGAACAAGCCCCAATACAAGCTAAGAAAACAAAATCTAATCTGGCTCCAGAGGAGGAGGAGGCGGTGGTGCCATCACGGCTGCAGCGTTTACACCATTACACATACACAAGCCGACATGAAGGTGATAACTGGAGTAGGAGACATGGGTTGCTCAGCCGGAAGCATATGCAAGCTGACTACTCAGATAACATGTTAGGTAACCCTATGGTGCCCGCCCTGGCCCACTGACGAGCGTCTTCCTGGGTCGCTTGGACGAGGCACGAGACACAAGGTCGCTGGCCATCGAAGATGCAACCATTACAATGGTTCCGTAGTCACCAGGTGGTGAGTATGATGATGGAGGAGAACCCATGGCGATGAGTGTTGGGGGAGTGCAAGCACGAGCTGTTCCACCAATCCGCGAAGGCCATCGCCGGCGACGACAGAGCGACTGTGGACATGATAGAATCTCATGTCAGTCCTGGCGGGAGAACGAGCAACTAACCAGGAGGTGTTGGAGATCCTCGGGGCCTGCTCACAAAAGGCATACACATCCGCATGTGGGAGGTTGCGACGAGCAAGTCGGATCACAAAAATTATTTTTCACAAGAACAAACACTTTTTTCACAAGTCTGATCCTTGGGGACCTGACTCGACAAAGCGATCACCTTGTTACCCAAAAAACAAGACGTTGAATCTTATGAAAAAAAGTTTTTTTCACCCGACCGAAGACCGGACAAAATCCCACATTTTCACCCGACAATTTCCCTATCTTAAAATAACCACCATCATTTTTTTCACAAGAAAGCACCAAGATTGTGTAATAAATTTTCTAATAGCACTGAAATGGCAATAAGGAAAGTTTGACACCATTTCTAACCGGTGGGGTGTGCTGTCAGGCTGAGGTTTACCACAGCTTGACAGCTGTTTTGCTACAGTTTTTATAGAGACAGATTGAGGTAAGTTTTAGACTGATTTTGACCAGTCTACTCGTGTTTTTTTTTTGAAAGCGTACTCACGTAGGCATAAGCTTATCTGTATATATAGGAGCTGGAAAACAGTACACATATGCAGTTACAAATACAGGTAACACACCATACGAGGAGGATACATCCAATGGCACCATCGCAGACAACTTGCACAAAAGACCTCACAAAAGATTGTTTTACAAAGTAGGCCCTTGGATCCTCTGCTCTAAAGGACGGCCGCCGTGCGTCGACGACGTTCGCCGTTAAGCGAACGCTTCTGGAAGTCTCCTCTTTCAAAAACTAACGAAATATCTCGAGTTGAGCCGTACCCACCGCCAGTTGCTCGCCGAAAATTCGTTTTTTTTGGGACATGCTCGCCGAAAATTCTTTTCTTTCTTTACCTAATATAATATTAAAGTGAGGATTGTTCCTCCACTTTTTTTTGGTCCATCACGTACTTGTTTTTCGTCCGTTTCGATTTCCTGAGTTTTTTTTCATCCGTAGTGTGTACCTGCAGGTCATCCTCGGAACGTCAAAAAATAGTCGCTAACAAGCGGAGTCAAACCCGGGTTGTCTTTTTCGTCCGTTTCAATTTCCTGAGTTTTCTTCGTCCGTAGCATGTACCTGTAGGTCATCCTCGGAACGTAAAAAAAAGTCGCTAACAAGCAGAGTCAAACCAAGGTTGTCTTGGAAAGAGCACGTAGCCGCTAGCCAACTCAGCTAGCTGACGTTTCATGCAAATAAGGGAAACTTTTCCTATTTGAGATTTTTTTCTCTCATCTGTTTCTTCGCATGGGCCCAGCTGGGCCTGGTCTGCACTTTTTTTTCGTGGATTGGGGAGCAGCGAAAAAAAGAAAATATAATATTAAAGTGAGGATTGTTCCTCCACTTTTTTTGGTCCATCGCGTACTTGTTTTTCGTCCGTTTCGATTTCTTGAGTTTTTTTTCGTTCGTAGCGTGTACCTGCAGGTCATCCTCGGAACGTCAAAAAAAAGTCGCTAACAAGCGGAGTCAAACCCGGGTTGTCTTTTTCGTTCGTTTCGATTTCCTGAGTTTTCTTCGTTCGTAGCATGTACCTGTAGGTCATCCTCGGAACGTAAAAAAAAATCGCTAACAAGCGGAGTCAAACCAAGGTTGTCTTGGAAAGAGCACGTAGCCGCTAGCCAACTCAGCTAGCTGATGTTTCATGCAAAACAGGGAAACTTTTCCTATTTGAGATTTTTTTTTCTCTCATCTGTTCCTTCGCATGGGCCCAGCTGGGCCTGGTCTACACTTTTTTTTTCATGGATTGGGGAGCAGCGAAAAAAAGAAAAAATATATAACTTCACTAATTGGGGCTCGATCTCAAGACCTCCGTTCTAACCTCAAAGGGCGCATCCAACTCAATAGGCTTATGATTTTGTAAGAAAACATGGTTCATTGCTAAACTAATTAGTCCCACCTTGCCCCTTTCAATTAAATTCCATTAATTTATATAGGCCCATGAGCTGTATTACATCACCAAGCAGCCTTGGATCGATTGAGGGAAGATAATTTGAGGCTAATTACATGAGAAATAAAAGAAGGAAGGAGAAGTAAGGTTGCAGAAATAAGGAAGAAATGGGAGGAAAAGAGAAGTGAAGAAAAGAATAGTGACGTGACAGAAATAAAGAAAGGAAGGGACGAATTAACCCACCTTGCATGGGAGGCGGGCACGCATTTCATTCATTCAATCAGTGCGAATTAATAGAACCTGCATACTTTTATTTGTTACCCTTACTAAACCGTAGTAAGGATACGAATACGACTGAAATAAACTACTAGAATCTAAATATAAGGAAAGGATCAGAATAAGTACCAATGCTTTGTATAATACTTTTCCCCGAGCGATGGTTTAGCGGATTCGGAATTGTAACCAAGCATCCTGGGTTCTATACCCGATTCAACACTAGAGCATGCAGCCGATCCTGGATACATAACTATATAAAGTGTGCAGTTTTGGATCTTTATTGGTAGCCAGTCTTTCACTTCTGCCTCTCCACTCCCATGCCTTTCTTGGTCGGACCAACCCAACCGGCGATTTCCGACAAGTCTTTCTGCTTAGAGCAAGAAGTGGAACCAAAATAAAGCTTTCTTTATTTTCATTTATGGATAACCAATCCATTTTCCAATATAGTTGGGAGATTTTACCCAAGAAATGGGTACATAAAATGAAAAGATCGGAACATGGGAATAGATCTTATACCAATACTGACTACCCATTTCCATTGTTGTGCTTTCTAAAATGGCATACCTATACAAGGGTTCAAGTTTCGATCAATATTTGCGGAGTGGATCATCCCTCTCGAAAACGAAGATTTGAAGTTGTCCATAATTTACAGAGTACTCGGTATAACTCACGCATTCGTGTACAAACAAGTGCAGACGAAGTAACACGAATATCTCCGGTAGTCAGTCTATTTCCATCAGCCGGCCGGTGGGAGCGAGAAGTATGGGATATGTCTGGTGTTTCTTCCATCAATCATCCGGATTTACGCCGTATATCAACAGATTATGGTTTCGAGGGTCATCCATTACGAAAAGACTTTCCTCTGAGTGGATATGTGGAAGTTCGCTATGATGATCCAGAGAAACGTGTGGTTTCTGAACCCATTGAGATGACCCAAGAATTTCGCTATTTCGATTTTGCTAGTCCTTGGGAACAACGTAGCGACGGATAATTCCGAATCTACATAGGTCTAGTCCAGGGGACAAATCAATAGGAAATGCTATTTGCTTCTTAAGAAGAAGAATTTTTTTGAAATGAAAGAGTTTCCACGGGCGTCGGATATCATTTCTTCAAATAAGGAAGAAGTGTTATCGAAGGATTTCCTTCCATTCTTCCTAGTATGGAAGAAGTAAAGAAAAAGTACTGTGTCTCGATCTATACGAAAGGGCACTGGTTTTTTCTTTCGGTTTCATTGATAGCAGAAGAGTACGCTAGCTAGCGGAGCCTGAAAACGCTTGCTTGCGCCCCACCCCTACGGAAACAATTGCCTATGCTTGCTGCTCGCTCAGTGTCAGTAGAAGGGAAGAAAAGATGGTCACTCCTTTTAGGAACATGGCGAGCCTTACTTACGACTGTTGCACTTCACTCGCTGCTCGTTCATTCACTTGCTCATGAACTCGCTGCTTCGCCAGAAGCGACTAGTCGCCTCCTTTCCTCCGCCGAAAGATGCTTAGCCAGAAGCGACGAAGGAGGGGAGCTGGGGAAGGCCGACGATGGCAATGAGGGGGAAGCTGTCGTAGAAGCTTTGTCCCTTGCTTTACATAAATTGTTATGAACTTACTAAATGACCTTATTTATTCTCCCGGAACGCTAGCAAATCTAATAGTTCCATCTGCTCTTCTTAACTGAAGAACGAAGGCCGCCATCCTTCTTATTCAGGAACCCTTTGTTTGAGGAGGGCGTATCCCCGGGAAGGGGAGAGTGGCCGAGCGGTCAAAAGCAACAGACTGTAAATCTGTTGAAGGTTTTCTACGTAGGTTCGAATCCTGCCTCTCCCACTTGTTGTAGACTTAAGAGAAGAGAAAGTAGGCGGAAGCCTAGGAGGGCCAACCGAGCGAAGCTCTTTTTTTTTGCCGTGCCGTGAAGTGCAATTTTCTCGTATGCGTTTTAGAGAGGTTGTCGAAAAAAGACGATCTATAGAGATTCCCCATCTATATCCAATCGAGAATAGAAGCGAGTCGCTTCCGGCGTCGGCTTGTAGTCTCTGCAGTCGGCACACGCACACGCCCGCCATCATGCCTCCTTGGTTCGGGACGAAGCCAAGCGAGACATACGATAGACGAAGGAAGCGCCCACCCAGCAGGAGGGCTAAAACCTGTAGTTTTGAAGTTGCAAACTCCAGCTTCAAAGCTGGAGTGCTTTAGCCCTTTTTTAAGAAAGAATCACCGCCTTGAGCGCCTTGCGTGCTCAAGAACAAGCAAGGGATGAGCGCTTTGTTGCTAAAGCGGATACGTTTTCTTGCTGGGGAAGGCTAGTTTGATCGAGGATTGGAGAGGAGGGAGAGGTGGAATAAAAAGCTCGGGATGGATTTTGGAGTCTTTGTGCGAGCCGTATGCGGTGAGAGTCACACGTATGGTAAGGAGGGGGGTTCGCGTCTATACGTGTAGTGTGGTGGTTGGGCCTACCCACCCTATTTGTTCCATGATCTATGGGTCTACTGGAGCTACCCACTTCGATCAATTAGCCAAGATTTTGACCGGATACGAAATCACTGGTGCTCGATCTAGTGGTATTTTTATGGGGATTCTTTTTATCGATGTAGGATTCCTATTCAAGATTACTGCAGTTCCTTTTCGGGCGGTTGTAGGACGGACGGCCCCCTATAGGTAGTAGGGTAGGGTGGGTGGTACCGCTCAGATAGCGGCCAATCCTCCTAACTGCGCGCGGGCCGGGCTTAGAGCACGTGAAACTCATCACTACCTCGTAAGGGCGTTGAGACCATAGCATGTTACACAAAAGCGCCGCTTTCTCAGGAGTGTTGTCACACAGCTGCCCGACTAGAAGAGCTACTCGCTCTGTAGTGTTGTCACACAAGATAAGCACGCCGTCCGCCTGCTGGCCGGGCGAATCGAAGTTATCTTCCGGTCAACTGTCCACCCAGTCAAGTGCAAAAAACACAGTGGAATCACGCAACGCACGCTGCTGGTGTGCTTCCTGCCCACGAGGAAAGAAGAGCGACAAGGTTCAGATTTGACTGTTTGCAGCATGGGAGCTGATTACCCAAAAAATCCCTGGGAAAAAAAGAAAAGATATCTCGGTAACGAAAACCATAGGAGGCTGTATTGGCGAGATCCAAGGGTTCACAGCAGCCCAAAAGAAAAACCGCCTGGAAGTCCGAGGACCTTAGTACCGTACCGAACCAGCAGCCTTCGCCCCAAGCGACGACCGCCCTTGTCCCTTTCCTTTTTCTATTCAGCCTACTTCTTAGCTTTGTTCCGTCAGTCTAAGGCAAAGCTTAAGTGGTTTGCCTACCTTACCCACTTGATGAAAGGGAACGAACTTCGTTTCCTTGGCGGCTTTATGGATGGATACAGTCAGAAAAAACTCCTTCCTTTTGAAAAAAGTGACGCTTTGCGTCTTCGCTTCCGAGGGTTAGGGTATAGGCCGTTTCGAGCAAGCTTTCGCTTTTTCTCCTGGCTTTCTACAACTTTCGCTTTAGCTTCCAAAGGCGACCCAATGACCTTTCCGGAATTGGAAGTATTCGTCGCCCTACCCTAAGAAAGAAGTCACTATAAAACTGCTTGCCCTCCAGAAGTACCGAAGGTGCGCGGAGCCCGGTGAAAATGAATATGTTTGCTACTGAAAGAAGCCTGCGTATTGACTAATATTCGTCTTTAGAATGAAAGTAGCTATGAAGCCCAATCTACTGTCGATTCAAAAGGGGGCATAGTCATATGGGTGGGGTGTTTGTGGGGAGCTGCCTTGGATATGAGGAATTCCTCCAATCTAAAAAAAAGAACAAAGAAAAAGTCCGTGACGAAGATCTTTCTTTTCTATCAATAGATAGGAATGAGTGTTCGTTATAGGGGATAGGATCCATCTGCTCTCTCTCTCTCTATTTTATTTGATGCAATTTAGAGAGAAAGAGCAGTGCGAATTATAAAAAAAAGAGAATCGGGAGATGATTCCAAAATAGATACATAGACATCTAAAGTAAAGGGATGTATATATTATTCCTATATATATCATCTATCTATGAAAAAAGTAAACATAGTTCGTTTTTGGGTTCCCCGAAGCCCCGAATGGATTGGATCATTTCTGCTTCTGCCAACGAAATGAAGGCCTCGCCCCTTCCAAATGCTTCTCCGATCCTGAAGTTCTCGCGAAGAGAATAAGATGCAGCTCCCCCTCCCTCTGTCTTTTTCCGCTTTGGTAATCTTCCCCTCTAACGCGGGCCGGGCTTAGGCGGGTGCGGGAGGAAGAAAGAAAGTCGAAGAGCATCTTCTCCTTTGTCCTTTTTAGTGCAACACAGGAAAGCACCCTCTTTTTGTAATCCCTGCAGCTTCCCAGAGGCTTGCTTTTTTTATTGAACGCATGGCGTAGCTAGGACCCCTCCAATCATGTTTGAGCCTATGTTCACCCGGGGCCAAAAAAGGAGAATTCCGGAATGCCTGCCGACGTTCAGATAAGGTGCATATCCCTTACCACTAAAGGAAAGGCTCGACGAAGGGGGGATATTAGCTGGGTAAGGAAAATGCTTTCGGAGATTGAGATGTCGATTTGTTTTTCATCAAAAAGGAAGAAGGCCGAGGGGATAGCAGCCTTCCTTCGGGCTTTGCCTGCCGACGTTCTAATAAAGAATTCCGGCTCGGCCCGGGAAAGCGCTGGCAACAACATAAGAAAGGGGTCCATGTAGCTGCTGCGCCCGCCCACTGAGCAGCAGGTTCGGCATCTACTACAAAAGAGAGAATCCACTTCAGATAACCACGTCTCTGCTAGGCAGCGTGTGGAATGGCCGAGAGCGGACCAAATGGATATATAATCCAAGCCGAGAGTGGAGTTACGTGAACAGCCGTCTGATGGAAAACAACTTTCACGTTCGGTTCAGAGAGCACTTTTTTCGTTGAGAATAAGTCCTTCCCTTTTGTGTGAATTCCCCAGCGGCGAATTAACAACTTGTGGGGCCCTATCTATTCAATCTCTCGAGCCCCAAGAAAACCCCCCTCTCCCTCGGACTCAATCTCTCTTTTGACTCTATATATGTGGGAACCTGATATCTATGAGGGTTCACCCACCCCGGTGACATCATTCCTTTCTATTGCGCCTAAAATCTCTATTTCTGCAAATATGTCACGTGTTTCTATTGTTGCTTCCTATGGGGGTACATTACAACAAATCTTCTTTTTCTGCAGCATTGCTTCTATGATCTTAGGAGCACTGGCCGCCATGGCCCAAACGAAAGTCAAAAGACCTCTAGCTCATAGTTCGATTGGACATGTAGGTTATATTCGTACTGGTTTCTCATGTGGAACCATAGAAGGAATTCAATCACTACTAATTGGTATATTTATTTATGCATCAATGACGATAGATGCATTCGCCATAGTTCCAGCATTACGGCAAACCCGTGTCAAATATATAGCGGATTTGGGCGCTCTAGCCAAAACGAATCCTATTTCGGCTATGACCTTCTCCATTACAATGTTCTCATATGCAGGAATACCCCCGTTAGCCGGCTTTTGTAGCAAATTCTATTTGTTCTTCGCCGCTTTGGGTTGTGGGGCTTACTTCCTAGCCCCAGTGGGAGTAGTGACTAGCGTTATAGGTCGTTGGGCGGCCGGAAGGTTGCCATGAGTAAGGTTGGGAGACCGAAGGCAGTTTTCCGTGCACCTGACACGTAGCTTACCGAATCAGTTGCAACACAGATGGGAATGCATGCTACGAAAGACAGGGTCGAGTCTGATACATCAACCGTCGACTCCATATCCTTGTACGAGTCCACAATCACTACACGAGATGAACCTGGGTTTGGTGAATGGAAGTTGGCCTTAGGTGTAATAGGACTCCCAGTTACTGCGCGCGATCGTATACTGAGGTGCTCCCCCTCGGTTGTTGGAATGACGCGAGCCGGGCCGGGCCTCGATTCCTTTCAAAAAGATGAAGGGACAGAGGTGACTAATTCCCCATCTCATTTGGGGCGGAAAACGAATCGACATCTCGATGTGATACAACCCTTTCCATTTTCGTTGGGAAAGAACGGCGAAGTCCATCCGAACCCTCCAATGAAGAAATAAGAGGAGAGCAAAGCGCCAATGGCGCGCGAAGCGCATGCGGAAGGGGCACGGAGAAATAAAGAAGTGTGGGGGAGAAGCAGCCGAGCTCATTCCCTTCGCTTCCTGGGCCCAAAGCAGTGCTTTGTTTCCTGGCCAAATCAAGGATTTGGGGCTGGTTGCAAAAGATATCTGAATAGAAAGATAGATCCATCCATCTATCCAGATATCTAAAAAAGAATCGATTTCGATTTCATGAAACCTTTGATTCAAAGAACTGCGCTTAGCCCCCCCGCTCATGAAATGGCTCTGCTGCAATGGATGGCAGAGGGTCCGTAGTACCCGAAGCACTGGAGTGATCCAGTAGCCGGGAAGGGGCCTAGAAGTGCCTACTACTACACCACACTACACTTGGCTCTACACATTTACAGAGCTTACCCCTGTCCAGTGTCTGGCAGAACATTGGGGGCTTCAATCGTCGACTCGTTATCCCCATCTCAGCCCAGGCTAACGGAGCCTGACTTATTCAGGGGAGAGAGTGGAGCCTATCGAAGCACTCTTGAGAGTAAGATCCTTGGCTCTTCTTCATTCTCTACAGGGGTCTCTGCCCACATGGAAGCGGGGCAGAGATGGTTAAGATCAAACACGGGAATAAGAAGCATTTGAAATGCCTTTTTGATCATTTTGATAGAGGGGGATGGATAAAGTGGGCAAAACAGACTCACATTTTTCAATCGAAAAGATGGGTTCCTTTTTTGTCTCGACAAAGAAAGAATCATCTTGAAAACGCTCCTAACCCCTTCGTAGGGCCGTGTATAGTAAGTGATCCGAACCTGCCCAGAGCGAGCCCCCCTTAGAGGCAAGTGAAGTTGGTGAGCCGTATGATGGGCAACTATCTCCTGCGGTTTGGAGAGGACTCAGCTGTTAGTTAGTACCCCCTTGGTTTCGGGGTGGACCTTTTCACTCTATTTTATTATATACGCTTAGCGAAAAGAATGTTTTTTGATAGACCTAGGACATGGATTCTATATGAACCAATGGATCGTGACAAGTCGTTACTACTAGCAATGACTTCCTCTTTCATTACTTCATCCTTTCCATATCCCTCTCCCTTGTTCGATCTTACTCATCAAATGGCACTCAGTTCATATCTGTAAGTTCGTTCGATCATTGACAAGGTTCAAAGAAAGGGTGGGCCATTCACCATGAAGGCTAAAAGCGAGATAGGCTTTACTGGACATTTTCGCTTACAAAGGCGAAGACAATTCCGCGTTTTTTCAGCCGATTCTCCGAAATTTAAGACAATTATCCTCACTCAAACTTCAAAAAGTCTTTTTTTTCTGATGTAAATTCTGTCTGTCTCCTTTGTCCTTCCTAACACTAGTCTAGTCTCCGATTAAAGGATTGATACGGGCGTGCTTCCTTGCAGAGGGTTATTTTAGACACCTACCCACCAGAAACTTCGCTTTGCCACCTAGGTATAACCAAAGCCTTCCACAAAGGAATATTTACTACTGGGTCCATCACGTGTCCAGATACCGGTGCATCCCTTGCCGTTTCCCCATCGACTGAAGTTGGATCAAAGTCCCCGGACGCGAATGCTCATTATAGAAAGAACTAGGCCTACTTAGGTAAACAGGCACCCCATCACTACCGTAGTAGTTGAAATCTCTAACTTAGGTGCGTTTGCCCATTACTTCTACCCATCTATG